>NW_026892592.1:0-1200000 GCF_033815535.1 Pezoporus flaviventris
TTAGGGGCAACTGATACTGGCATGGATTGATCCTTTGGTTCAGATGCAATGTCTGTCACTGGGGTTGGAGTGGCTGCAGTGTCTGTTGTCAGGGTTTGAGTAGCTGCTGTGCTTATCGCAGGAGCTGAGGTAACTGCTGTGCTTGGGGTTTGAGCAGCTGTGTTGTCTGTTGCTTTGTCATGAGATCCGGAGACATCTTTTTCCTGCTCCTTACAGAACAGTGTGGAGACAGTGTTCTCACAGGAGAATGGATATTTGGTACATGAACTCTGAATAACCCCTAAATGTACAGCAAGGCCATGAGAGGCCTGAGGAAGCTTAAGCAAGCAAGATAAGAAGAAGCTGGAATTTACCGAGTTGTGAAACCATGGACTGTTGGCAAGCTTTCGAGGTCAAGTTCTCACACCTCTGCTTAACCAATTATATGTTAGTTACTAGGGGTCTTAAGGACATATATCCAATCATAATGTGCCAAATCAGTGTGAGCAAAAGTAAGCAGCAGTATATAAAGAGTTGATGCTTTGCAATAAATGGCTGTAGTCTGATCACATTGATCTCTGAGTCCATTCCATGGCAAATGGCACCCAACCAGGGTCCCTCAATATTTTCACATTGAAACTGAAGAAATATTTTCACATTGAAACTGAAGAAATTGAAACGTGGGAAATTGGCTGGATACGATCCGGCAGGACCAGGATCGGGAGGTAGAAGCCTCGGAGGTAGGCGCCTCGAAACGGAGCCTTTTGAGCCTGGAAGACACGGAGCCTTGTGAGCCCGGAAGACAAGACACTGCACAGTGCAAATCAGGTAGCAGCCAACGCGGGTGGAAGAGGAAAAAAAAAAAAAGAAAGGGGTAATCAAATGAACAAAGAAGAAACGGCGATACTTAAACTCTTCCAACATATCCTCTCTGTGAGAGGGATAGAGTATAATGAAGCTATGCTAAAAAGATTGTTGTTCTGCAGTAAGGAGAAGGAGTTAATCCAGGGGGATGGCGAAGCCTTTGAGCTTGGGACTTGGGAAAAAATTGCTAAGGAAGAAGCCTCCATTTTATGGATGTTTTCAGTCCTTCTTAAGAAGAAGGGAGCAACCTTTAAAGAGACAGACTTAAAGTTAATGTTGAAATGGTCGAAGATGCATTATCCAGAGACTGATGAGTCTACCGTATTTGAGGTCTCTTTGTGGAATGGCGCAGGAGTTAAATTGTGGGACGCAGCCACAAAAGGCAATGACACTGAAAAATTTGCTAGTCATTTGGAGAACTATTTTAAAGGCGTTAAAGTCAAAAAATGAGATCATGCAGCCCAGTGCCCCCCGTCCCCGTCCCCCAAACCTCCGCCGGTTGCTGCCGCGGCTGTGAAGGCTGAGAACAGAGATGAAGACAATCTTTTTGACCCAGGCCCTATTGACCCTGAGAAGGAGCCTGTGCACGTTCATCAGACTGCTGTTGCTGATCCTGAGGTTCTGACGCCTGATAATTCTGATGCTGACCTGGATGGTCCTTTTGGCCCGGAGCCTATTGATCCGGAAAAGGAGCCTGATTTACATCCCCCATATCCTCATGATAAATGGGCAGCTGTAGAGGGAGAAGCAAGATGGGTGGGGGATGCAGATGTATTGTGTGCACTCCCGGTGGTGTATGTGCTGGATCCAGACCCGTGGTGGGAAGTTCTCTCCTATGCTCTTATCGAGGGTATCGGGTGGACTGTGGCGGACCATGGACTTAGGACCCCATATACAACTCATTTGATACAGTCTCTCTGTGATACTCATGTACTAGAAGTTGGCAAATATAAGTATGTCCATGTTTCTATTGACCCTTGGAGACCTTTATAGATATTGCTGGCCACTTCTTCCGACATAGGCTGGCCACCTGTGTTGGAATGAGTGTGCATTTTGGTCAGTATAAAAGCCCAAGCTTCATGCAATGTGAGGGAGGCAGAGCCTCCGCGGGGACGCCCGCTGAGGTTGAGCCTGCCGCCTCGCACTGCGATGATGCTTCTTGGAGCTGGTTTCTTGATAGTCTTCACAGGGTCCTTGTGCCACATTCTGTACGTGGGACCATGTAGTGGGAGTAATGATTGTCTGGATGTTGTGTTTCAGATATTGTTCCAAAAGTTGTGTGGAGTGTGCTTGTGGGATCCCATGCGTGTGTGTGTGATGAGGGCAGACGGTGTTCTGTGTATTTTTTGTTGTCGGGTTCATGTAAAAGTTTTTAACGGGTAGCAGTTTAACATTTTGGTCAAGAAAGGGTTAATGCAAAAGTGCGGTTGCCGGCAGGTATTTATGGTTGCTGCTGAAGCAGGCAGGCAGCTGCAGCTGCTGCTGCCGAGCAGGCAAGCATTTATAGCAGCTGCTGAGCAAGCTGGCGTTTGTAGCCGCGCAAAGCAGGGTGAGCGACTTTGAAGAAAAAAAACAAAAACAACAAAAAAATCCCCACTACGTTATTTGCTGGAGTTCGGTACCTATGTTCAAAAGAAGCTGCCCTCCGATTCGGCTCCCAGTGCTCCTCCGGTGGAACGGCCATGGTGGATGCCAGAGCCGAGGAGTGAAGAAAAAAAGAATAAAATAAAAAAATAAACCTCTCGATCTATTGAAGTATTGAGGCAGACATCCAACACAAAGGATCAGAAATCAATAAGATCAAGGTATCATAAACTAATCCAAGTGACAGAACAAGAGGGCACCCTTAGGCAAGCACTACAGATTTTTTCCTTGGTTATCAAAAAATGGTTTATTTTCACCTCTCATCTGCTATTTTGCATGGAAGGTACCTCCCTATCAAACATGGTTTTATCTTGACAATTGGTAGCCTGTTGCATTTAATCCTTGTTACATTCCAATTAGCCTTGCAAAACTTAGCACTGCTCTCGCAAGAGCTGGCTCCTCAGTGATACTCCTGCCAAAACAATACCCATAGCACCCTGGATTTCCCTGCATAAGGTCAGCCTTCTGGTGTGAACTCAAGCCATCACTTGTGTGCTGCAACAGAAACACCTGGATCCCATCTGTTGTCCCTATGGACCATAGTGCTGCTCTGCTGGAAAGAAAGTGATGCCTTGAGGAGAAGGGCTGAGTCAGGAAGCAGGGGTAAAAACTAAAAATCCATTAAGAGTGTCAGCTCACTCACTCCCATCCTCAACATGCCATCAGGTCTCAAGGTAGGACATTTCACTGGTCATAAAGAGCTCATTTGTAAGACAACTGCTTTCTTAGCCAACAAGTGAGAAACTGAATTGGGAGATTCCACAAGCAAAGGCAAAACCTACTACAGCTAACATTAAAAAGGAAGAGACTTGTACTGTTATATGCATCAGGGGTTACAGTGGATCTCATAAAGGTAAGGTATGAAAGGATTCCCAGGTTTCTCCAGGCAGTGCAGCCACATCTCAGGGCTGCTGGTGCATCTTACAACCACTACCTGTGTTTTTCATATTGGGAACAGTGATTCCTCTTCCACAGCAGGAGAAAAAGAAGTAGAAAAGCTAGGAAAGGATTGAGAAAAGCAAGATGATGTAATCAAATAAGTTTATTGTAGAAACCCTTGGAGACACGTTCTGGCCCCAGTCAGGGTAGGGAATTTGGGACCAGTAAACCATTTTGCCCAAGGAAGTTGTGAATGCTCCATCCCTGGTGGTGTTCAAGGCCAGGTTGGACAAAGCCTTGGGAGGCATGGTTTAGTGCGGGGTGTCCCTGCCCATGGCAGGGGGGTTGGAAATAGATGATCTTAAGGTCATTTCCAACCCTAACTATTCTATGATTCTATGATTGTGATGTGCAGTTTGTTTTGAACAAAAATATGACAGTATTGTATAGGCCAGCCTCAGCAGAACAAGTACTCAAACAGCAATCCTGTTCCTCAAGACCTTCCCACAACCTCCAGGGAGGAAGACAAAAAGAGAGGTCACAGTGAATGAAGGCACTGCTCTTCCATGTGTCAACCCAGCCAAGACTACTCTTCAGCTATTATGTTTAAATGTAACAGCCTAAAAATCTATCAGTAACCAGTAGAATTTCTCTTCTAACCTGAGAGCAGTGTACTATGAAAACTGCTTTTGCTGGAAAACTCACCTGGATGCCAGTGAAGCCTTCCAGGCTGGCAACAGAGCCAGCAGGCATTGTACTAAAACCCACTTTATATTAGCATGAAGAAAACATTCATCTTAATCATTACCTCCCTCATCTTCACTCTCCTCTTCCTCTTCCCCCCCCCTCTGCACCTTACAGATCATCTTCCCCTTCATCCAACACAGACTCCTCCAGCCATTCATGGGGCTTGAAGGGTTGAGATAATGACAGATCTGAGCACAATGTGTCATGCCCAGTATATAAACTGGGGGGAGTTACTCAGAAGTCCCGGATCGCTGTTCGAGTCGGGCTAGGTATTAGTCGGCTGGTGGTGAGCAGTTGGATTGTGCATTACTTGTGTTTCTTGGCTTCTTTTCCTTTTCCCTTTTTAGTTTTATATTCTCTCCCCTTGTTATTTCCCTTATTGTTATGATTATTAGTGGTAGCAGTAGTAGTTTTGTGTTATACCTTAGTTACTGGACAGATCTTAGTAACGACAGATCTGAGCATAATGTGTCTAATAATATTTTTTATAAGAATTCATTGTTTCAGATTAATAGTCACTCGTCACAATGTTGATTTATTTGCTCTGAGAGCTGTTACACTTGGTCTCAGAGTATCAGCATGTCATACCTTACTTGCAGTCAGTAGTTGCTGTTTTAACGTTTATTGGGTTTGGGGCCCGGGCTAAGGTTCTTGTTTTGCTGTACATTGTGATAGTGACTTGTGATACAATAGAATCATGGATCATGAAATGTTGACGCGGGAGTCGTGGACAACGCAGAGACGATCAATGTGATCAAGCGATTGCCACTTATTGAGCATCAGACATGATCTTTTATACACAAATCCACATATTGATTACACGCTGATTGGTTAACATGCCTTGCCAACAAGCTTCTGATTGGGTTTTACACAAAGTTGCTTAATACAAGTTACAACAGTTACCTATGTTTAACATTAACCTCAACATCCATACACTGCAGTTTTACATCCTGTTTTTTGTTCTTAACATCTGTTCTTAACACCGCTAACGTTGCAATTTCATTTCCTCCACTGCTATCTCTGGCTAACCTCCCCTCTGGCCTAGTATTTTTCCACTTATAGAGAAGCTCTACTTATGCTAACTAAAGCTCTACTTATGCTAACTAAAAAGCCCAACTCATGCTAACTGAGTCCATACAACAATGAAACTGATCTGGTGTGCGTTCTCAGCATGGTCATCACCTTTATACTATGGGAGGCATGTAATGGGAATTTTTAACAATTACACATCTTTTTTTTTCCTTCCCTTGGGTGCTCAACCTATGGAGGAGATATTCCCTCACAATCCCCGCTCCCCCACCAGGCTATTTACAGTGGAAGTAGATTCTGGAAATGTTCGAGATCTTGAATATCCCTTCGATGCCCTTGAAAGCACCCTGCTCCTTTTGCTGGGAACCAGCTTGTTGCTGCATATGCTCTCTGCGTTTTGCCTACGGCGTGACCACCCTGAGAACACGCAGCCTTGTTTGATCTCAAAAGCTAAGCAGGGTCTGGCTCGGGTCTTGTCTAGGGTTAAACGACTATTTAAGAATACTACCAAGAGATCTTCCCCAGGGCCAGACAGTCATGAGTGGCAAGGTGTGGGGGATCTTATGGGCAAGCACTTAAGACAGTTGGCCCCTCCAGTGCTTTGGAATTTCACTCCTGAACAAATGCAGAATCCAGAAAAATTAGCAGAACACTTAGATGAGGTGTGCTGTTGTCCTGGCAATACCAGAGAGGGACAACTTGCTGCAATGTGCTGGGGCACGGCCTACGCCTACAGACCCCTGTTCTGCCATGGAATGGACTCAGTCAGAGATCAATGTGATCAGACTACAGCCATTTATTACAACGCATCAACTCTTTATATACTGCTGCTTACTTTTGCTCACACTGATTTGGCACATTATGATTGGATATATGTCCTTAAGACCCCTCGTAACTAACATATAATTGGTCAAGCACAGCTGTGAG
Source organism: Pezoporus flaviventris (assembly GCF_033815535.1). Taxonomy (NCBI): domain Eukaryota; kingdom Metazoa; phylum Chordata; class Aves; order Psittaciformes; family Psittacidae; genus Pezoporus; species Pezoporus flaviventris. The sequence continues at coordinate 6,070 of NW_026892592.1, forward strand.
AACTTGACCTCGAAAGCTTGCCAACAGTCCATGGTTTCACAACTCGGTAAATTCCAGCTTCTTCTTATCTTGCTTGCTTAAGCTTCCTCAGGCCTCTCATGGCCTTGCTGTACATTTAGGGGTTATTCAGAGTTCATGTACCAAATATCCATTCTCCTGTGAGAACACTGTCTCCACATCTCCCCCTTTTAGTTTTACTAAAAGTTTTTTACAATTTGGCGTGACTGCTCTATCACTGCTTGACTTGTGTAACATAACCACCCACTACTCCAGGCAGCATTATTTCAGTAAGATTAGTCTGATTTGAAGTCACTTGAACCTTTATAACATGTGGCATACCAGCAAATCCTACATACCATGTAACAGGTCAGAATAATGGGGATTTAACAAATGTGCCCAGTATACTTGTTCATTACCCATGGTCACACATAATAGAACAGATATTACAAAGATTTCTGTCATTGCCGTTTCTTTACATTGTTGAGTTCTGGGGCTTTCTACGTTTTGCTGGCAGTCAGTATGGTCCTGTCGATAGCTGTACACAGCTGTACCCTTGACCCCATGTCAGCAATGACACTGGTCCTTTCCACTCGTTATCATGTAGGTCTTTATATAGAACCAGTAGTTTGGTCAAGGAATTGTCTGCCAGATGTCACAATCGCTGTATTGCGGAAAGAGAATCAAAACTAGACAAATTTAAAGAATTTAGTACAAATTGAACTTTTGATAACTGTCCGTGTGGAGAAAATCCTTGCATTCCTCCTTTTTTTTTTTTTTTTTATATCTACTGTCAATGCCTGCTTTAGATGACCCTACTTGAGCAGGGGATTTGGACTAGATCATACCTCCTACATATGCCAACCACAGGCTGCGGGGCCTGCCCTTTTTTCTGCTGTATGGCTCTCTGGTAACAGGGGAGGCCATCCCTCACATCAAGGTCTGGCATGGCATGTGTTCCCACCGCTCCACGCCTGCTGGGTTGCAGCCAGCAGCGGAGCTAAAGGTTCTTCTTGGTGGCAAACACAGAGGCCAACCCAGTCTTGCCCTTGACTGTGGTAGCAGGCATTTGGTCAACCTCAGTCCTTGCACCTTGTTGTCAATGCACAGTTTCACCTGCTTCATCCAGTAACAAGTCACTACTATGGCAAAGCACACATAGATTTACATTAGCAGAGTAATTATTACAGGGTGCAGCAGCATGTTGAAGATGCTGATGGCAGTGAGGGACTAGCCAAAGAAATTTCTTACCAGTGGAGTTCTCTCACCCTCTTAATTTGTTCCATTATCTGCTTTATAACACTACCATTGTATTCGAATCTTTCTAGCTTTTGCCTTAGCATTTTCTAGCAGCTGCTGCAAATTTGCATGCTCTAACATCTCTTTTGCAAGTGACAAATCCATACAGTACAAGGTGTAGTTTCTTATAAAAAACTGGCTAGTAAATACAGGTGGTGTTACATGCAAAATCACAGCCTCTAATAATAGCTACTTTACAAGCACACATATTCAAGCTGTTACTTTTCAGTTGCCCCCAAGTGATGTTTTGCAATCATTCGTTTTTCTCTTCTTCTATCTCATTCTGCTTGGGGTATTCACGGGCAGCTTCTGTAGCTGAGGCATCGGGTTCTTCCACTCATCTGTCCAGCTCATGGCAAGGCTTGACAAACTTTGCAGGCAGCCGCCATGGACCTGTAGGCAGGAGGACACAAATACATCCCCTCCCCCAGGTTATCAGTTCTTGAGAAATAGGTTGAAGTGATTCCTCAAAACAGAAGCATTCTGATGCAAAAGGAATGTAAAGCAGCTGCAGAAGTAAACTGCAAAGTGTTAACAGTCAAGGAGTTTGCTGTATCATTACCTATTTTTTTTTCTTCTTTCTCTGCCACCCTGATGCTGCTTGGGTGACGGCTCAGAAAGCTTGTGGTTGCGCTACCCCTCTCGCTTTTTCAGTTAGCAGTTTGTGTTTCAACCGATCTATCTGTTCCTCCAAGTCTTGGATTCACCACCAGGTTACTTTAAACACACTAAGCAAGGATCTTACCATGCACCCACTGTGTTGCAGGAGCTCTTTAGGCTTTGTCTGTGGTGTCTCTACAAACTGCCTCAATACTTCAATAGATCGAGAGGTTTATTTTTTTATTTTATTCTTTTTTTCTTCACTCCTCGGCTCTGGCATCCACCATGGCCGTTCCACCGGAGGAGCACTGGGAGCCGAATCGGAGGGCAGCTTCTTTTGAACATAGGTACCGAACTCCAGCAAATAACGTAGTGGGGATTTTTTTGTTGTTTTTGTTTTTTTTCTTCAAAGTCGCTCACCCTGCTTTGCGCGGCTACAAACGCCAGCTTGCTCAGCAGCTGCTATAAATGCTTGCCTGCTCGGCAGCAGCAGCTGCAGCTGCCTGCCTGCTTCAGCAGCAACCATAAATACCTGCCGGCAACCGCACTTTTGCATTAACCCTTTCTTGACCAAAATGTTAAACTGCTACCCGTTAAAAACTTTTACATGAACCCGACAACAAAAAATACACAGAACACCGTCTGCCCTCATCACACACACACGCATGGGATCCCACAAGCACACTCCACACAACTTTTGGAACAATATCTGAAACACAACATCCAGACAATCATTACTCCCACTACATGGTCCCACGTACAGAATGTGGCACAAGGACCCTGTGAAGACTATCAAGAAACCAGCTCCAAGAAGCATCATCGCAGTGCGAGGCGGCAGGCTCAACCTCAGCGGGCGTCCCCGCGGAGGCTCTGCCTCCCTCACATTGCATGAAGCTTGGGCTTTTATACTGACCAAAATGCACACTCATTCCAACACAGGTGGCCAGCCTATGTCGGAAGAAGTGGCCAGCAATATCTATAAAGGTCTCCAAGGGTCAATAGAAACATGGACATACTTATATTTGCCAACTTCTAGTACATGAGTATCACAGAGAGACTGTATCAAATGAGTTGTATATGGGGTCCTAAGTCCATGGTCCGCCACAGTCCACCCGATACCCTCGATAAGAGCATAGGAGAGAACTTCCCACCACGGGTCTGGATCCAGCACATACACCACCGGGAGTGCACACAATACATCTGCATCCCCCACCCATCTTGCTTCTCCCTCTACAGCTGCCCATTTATCATGAGGATATGGGGGATGTAAATCAGGCTCCTTTTCCGGATCAATAGGCTCCGGGCCAAAAGGACCATCCAGGTCAGCATCAGAATTATCAGGCGTCAGAACCTCAGGATCAGCAACAGCAGTCTGATGAACGTGCACAGGCTCCTTCTCAGGGTCAATAGGGCCTGGGTCAAAAAGATTGTCTTCATCTCTGTTCTCAGCCTTCACAGCCGCGGCAGCAACCGGCGGAGGTTTGGGGGACGGGGACGGGGGGCACTGGGCTGCATGATCTCATTTTTTGACTTTAACGCCTTTAAAATAGTTCTCCAAATGACTAGCAAATTTTTCAGTGTCATTGCCTTTTGTGGCTGCGTCCCACAATTTAACTCCTGCGCCATTCCACAAAGAGACCTCAAATACGGTAGACTCATCAGTCTCTGGATAATGCATCTTCGACCATTTCAACATTAACTTTAAGTCTGTCTCTTTAAAGGTTGCTCCCTTCTTCTTAAGAAGGACTGAAAACATCCATAAAATGGAGGCTTCTTCCTTAGCAATTTTTTCCCAAGTCCCAAGCTCAAAGGCTTCGCCATCCCCCTGGATTAACTCCTTCTCCTTACTGCAGAACAACAATCTTTTTAGCATAGCTTCATTATACTCTATCCCTCTCACAGAGAGGATATGTTGGAAGAGTTTAAGTATCGCCGTTTCTTCTTTGTTCATTTGATTACCCCTTTCTTTTTTTTTTTTTCCTCTTCCACCCGCGTTGGCTGCTACCTGATTTGCACTGTGCAGTGTCTTGTCTTCCGGGCTCACAAGGCTCCGTGTCTTCCAGGCTCAAAAGGCTCCGTTTCGAGGCGCCTACCTCCGAGGCTTCTACCTCCCGATCCTGGTCCTGCCGGATCGTATCCAGCCAATTTCCCACGTTTCAATTTCTTCAGTTTCAATGTGAAAATATTTCTTCAGTTTCAATGTGAAAATATTGAGGGACCCTGGTTGGGTGCCATTTGCCATGGAATGGACTCAGAGATCAATGTGATCAGACTACAGCCATTTATTGCAAAGCATCAACTCTTTATATACTGCTGCTTACTTTTGCTCACACTGATTTGGCACATTATGATTGGATATATGTCCTTAAGACCCCTAGTAACTAACATATAATTGGTTAAGCAGAGGTGTGAGAACTTGACCTCGAAAGCTTGCCAACAGTCCATGGTTTCACAACTCGGTAAATTCCAGCTTCTTCTTATCTTGCTTGCTTAAGCTTCCTCAGGCCTCTCATGGCCTTGCTGTACATTTAGGGGTTATTCAGAGTTCATGTACCAAATATCCATTCTCCTGTGAGAACACTGTCTCCACACTGTTCTGTAAGGAGCAGGAAAAAGATGTCTCCGGATCTCATGACAAAGCAACAGACAACACAGCTGCTCAAACCCCAAGCACAGCAGTTACCTCAGCTCCTGCGATAAGCACAGCAGCTACTCAAACCCTGACAACAGACACTGCAGCCACTCCAACCCCAGTGACAGACATTGCATCTGAACCAAAGGATCAATCCATGCCAGTATCAGTTGCCCCTATGAGGAAGAAGAAAAGCAGACAAAAGGCATGAAAAAAAAACTCCATCAGTGAAGGAAGATGAAGACTCGACACATGAACTAGATGGGGCGACATATGAACAAGAGGAATTAGTACAGGAATCAGAGGTTGAGGTAACTTCTCCATCCCTGACCTTGACTGAGCTGCGGAATATGCAAAAAGATTTCAGCCGTCTTTCAGGGGAGCACTTTGTCACCTGGTTGCTTTGATGCTGGGACAATGGGGCCAACAGTCACGAACTAGAAGGTAGGGAAGCCAAGCAGCTGTGATCACTTGCTAGGGAAGGGGGAACTGACAAAGTGATTGCTAAAGAGAAAGGAGCCCTCAGCCTCTGGAGGCGGCTCTTGGCAGCTGTGAAAGAAAGGTATCCCTATAAGGACTGTGTTATGTGTCACCCAGACAAGTGGACCAGGACAGAGAAAGGCCTCCAGTACCTGAAGGAATCAGCCATTCTAGAGATTATCTATCATAGGCTGGATGCCAGGAATACACCCCTAGATCCAGATGAAGTCGAATGTACATGACCCATGTGGTGAAAGTTTACACAGATTGGGTTATCATCATATGCCCACTTACTGGCATCAGTGACCTGGAGTAAGGCAGCAGCGCCAACAGTGGATGAAGTGAGCCATCAGCTCTGGGAGTTTGAAGACAATCTCACCCCTTCCTTCATTTCAGCTGTGGAAAAACTGCCCCGGGAGTTCATGCAATTGAGAGACGATCTATCCAGCTCCCCACGTGTTCTGACCTGCGTCTCAAGGGAAGATATAGGACGTACACGCCACCGGGCACCCTACTGTTTTACCTGTGGCATCACGGAGAAGACATGCGAAAGTGGGATGGAAAACCTACCTCAGCTCTGGCAGAACGGGTGTGTGAACTGCAAAGGAAAACAACGGTCAATGATGATCCTCCCGAGAAAGTTGCTGCTCCAATCTTTGGTGAGCAGCGTCCCAGATGGAGTGGAAGAGCTGATTTCACTCCATTTCCTATGATAAGGAATTACAATCCCTTTATACAAGATGTAAAGGGAGAATCTCATGATCTGTATTAGAGGGCCCCTGCCTCCAGCCAGGTGGAGGAGAGGGACAATTGGGTTTACTGGACTGTATGGATCAGATGGCCTGGCACATCAGTCCCACAGGAGTATCAGGCTCTAGTAGATACCATTGCACAGGATACCCTGATGTCATCAAGCTGTCAAGGGGTGGAACCCATTTGTATTTCTGGAGTGACAGGAGGATCCCAAGAGTTGACTGTATGGGAGGCTGAAATCAGCTTGACTGGGAGGAAGTGGCAAAAGCCCCCCATTGTGAGTGGTCCAGAAGCTCCAAGTCTCTTGGCATAGACTATTTCAGGAGAGGATACTTCAAAGACCCAAAAGGGTATCAATGGGCTTTTGGCATTGCTGCTTTGGAGACAGAGGAACTTGAGCAGCTGTCCACCTTGCCTGGTCTCTCAGAGGATCCTTCTGTTGCGGGGTTGCTGAAGGTTGAAGAACAGCAAGTGCCAATTGCAACCACAACAGTGCACTGGTGGCAATGTCACACCAACCGAGACTCCCTGATTCCCATCCATCAGCTGATCCGTCGACTGGAGAGCCAAGGAGTGATCAGCAGGACCCGCTCACCCTTTAATAGCCCCATATGGCCAGTGCACAAGTCCAGCAGAGAGTGGAGACTAACAGTAGACTATCTTGGCCTGAATGAAGTAACACCACCCTTGAGTGCTGCCGTACCGGACATGCTAGAACTTCAGTATGAACTGGAGGCAAAGGCAGCCAAGTGGGATGCCACAACTGATATTGCCAATGCATTTTTCTCCATTCCTTTGGCAGTGGAGTGCAGGCCGCAGTTTGCTTTTACTTGGAGGGGTGTCCAGTACACTTGGAACCGATTGGCCCAGGGGTGGAAACACAGCCCTACCATCTGCCATGGACTGATCCAGACTGCACTGGAACAGGGGCAAGCTCCAGAACACCTGCAATACATTGATGACATCATTGTGCAGGGTGATACGGTGGAAGAAGTTTTTGAGAAAGGGAGGAAAATAATCCAAATCCTTCTGAAGGCCGGTTTTGCCATAAAACAGAGTAAGGTCAAGGGACCTGCACAGGAGTTTCAATTTATGGGGATAAAATGGCAGGATGCCAACAGATATGATCAACAAAATAACAGCAATGTCTCCACCAACTAATAATAACAAGTTTTCTTGGGTGTTGTGGGGTTCTGGAGAATGCACATCCCAAATTGCAGTCTGATTGTAAGCCCTCTCTATCACATGACCTGGAAGAAGAGTGATTTCAAATGAGGTCCTGAGCAACAACAAGCCTTTGAACAAATTAAGCGAGAGATAGTTCATGCAGTAACCCTTGGACCAGTCCGGACCGGGCCAGATGTGAAAAATGTGCTCTGCACCGCAGCCAGGGAGAATGGTCCTACCTGGAGCCTCTAGCAGAATGCTCCAGGAGAGACTCGAAGTCAACCCCTCGGCTATTTTAGTCACGGATACAGGGGATCCGAGGCCAGCTATACCCCAACTGAGAAAGAGATACTGGCAGCCTATGAAGGGGTTCGAGCTGCTTCAGAAGTGATTGGCACTGAAGCACAGCTCCTCCTGGCACCCCGGCTGCCCGTGCTGGGCTGGATGTTCAAAGGCAGGGTCTCCTCTACGCATCATGCAACCGATGCTACATGGAGTAAGTGGGCTGCACTAATTACACAACAAGCTCGAATAGGAAATCCCAGTCGTCCAGGAATTCTAGAAGTCGTTATGGACTGGCCAGAGGGCAAAGGGTTTGGAATGTCACCAGAAGAGGAGGTGATGTGTGCTGAAGAGGTCCCACCATATAATGAACTGTCAGAAAGTGAAAAGCAGTATGCCTTGTTTACTGATGGGTCCTGTCGTATTGTGGGAAAGCATCGGAGATGGAAGGCAGCTGTATGGAGTCCCCGACGACAAGTTGCAGAAACTGCTGAAGGAGAGGGTCTGCAGAGGTGGAAGCCATCCAGCTGGCCTTGGACGTTGCTGAACGAGAGAAGTGGCCAGTACTTTATCTCTTTATTGACTCATGGATGGTGGCAAATGCCCTGTGGGGGTGGTTGCAGCAATGGAAGCAGAGCAACTGGCAACGCAGAGGTAAACCCATCTGGGCTGCTGCACTGTGGAAAGATATTGCTGCCCGGGTGCAGAACCTGGTGGTGAAGGTACGCCACATAGATGCTCATGTACTCAAGAGTCGGGCCCCTGAGGAACACCAGAGCGACCAACAGGTGGATCAAGCGGCTAAGACTGAAGTGGCTCAGATGGATTTGGATTGGCAACATAAGGGTGAATTATTTTTAGCCCTGTGGGCCCATGACATCTCAGGCCATCAAGGCAGAGATGCAACACATAGATGGGCTTGTGATTGAGGGGTGGACGTAACAATGGACACTATTGTCCAGGTTATTCATGAATCTGAAACGTGCTGCAATTAAGCAAGCCAAGCAGTTAAAGCCTCTCTGGTATGGAGGACGATGGTTGAAGTACAAATATGGGGAGGCCTGGCAGACTGATTATATCACACTCCCACCAGCCCGCCAAGGCAAGCACCGTGTGCTTACCATGGTGGAAGCAACCACCGGATGGCCTGAAACATACGCTGTGCCCCACGCCACTGCCCGGAACACTATCCTGGGCCTTGAGAAGCAAGTCTTGTGGCGACACAGCACCCCAGAGAGAACTGAGTCAGACAATGGGACTCATTTCTGGAACAACCTTATAGACATTTGGACCAGAGAACATGGCATCAAGTGGGTATATCACATCTCCTATCATGCACCAGCCTCTGGGAAAATCGAACAGTACAATGGGCTGTTAAAACCTACACTGAGAGCCATGGGTGGTAGGACTTTCAAACATTGGGATACACATTTAGCGAATGCCACCTGGTTGATCAACGCAAGGGGATCTGCCAACAGGGCTGGCCCAGCCCAATCAGAACATTTACTTGCTGTAGAGGGGGATAAAGTTCCTGTGGGTGGTGAGCAATTGTATTGTGTATCACTTGTGCTTATTGTTTTCTTTTTTTACTTTCTCCTTTTAGTTTCATGTTCTCTCCCCTTGTTATATCCCTTATCATTATTGTTCTTAGTGGTAGTAATAATAGTCTTATTTTATACCTTAGTTACTGGACTGTTCTTATCTCAGCCCATGGGATTTGCATTCTTTTGATTCACCTTCGGGAGTGGCAGGGAATAAGGGGGTGAGTAAGCGAGCTGCTCTGTGATTCTGAGTTACCAGTTGCGCTGAAACCACGACATAGTTTTTGTCTATGTCTCATGTTGAACAAACCTCAGCTCCATTGAGTTTTATTCTGCGGAACAAAGTGATGAAAAATCAGAGTTGCATTTGTGTTTGTACAGAACTGCTGGTACATGAGCAAGAACAGGAATCAGTCAGCAGTGTGAAAAAGCTAGTCCTGAAATCACTAGAATTTTTATTTGATTGATACCAAGAAGCAATTTTTTGATGTTTTATATATATATAGATACTGTACTGTGTTTGTATGTAACTGTTTAACCTGCTCCTGGTGGGACCTTTTTGTCATGCACCTGAATGTACAAAAACAAAGTCCTTGACAGTCTTTACAAAGAGTTACAAAACACACAGATGAGTTCCTAGGGCTGCAAACAACATTGTTATTTGGTTCAAGTATGCAGCAACCATTCAGGAGTAAAAAAGATGACTAAGGACCTAAAAGGAGAAAAAAAAAAAACAACAAAACAAACTAAACAAAACATAAAATGTATGAAGATGATGGACAGTTACTGTGGAAAATGAAATAAAAGTTGCACGGGGTCTCATTGCCTTCATTTCTCATTTACCCTGTCTACCTGTAGCCCTTCTGCCTGAAAAGGGAAAGGAAGAAAAAGAGGAAGAGAAACTGCGACAGGAGGGAATAAGACCATGTAAGGAAAAGAACTGAATTTAACTAGAACATGCTCTAATCCTTAGTTTATTTCTGGTTAAAAATATAGCAATCCAGTGCAGTGTAATAAGAAATCTGCTGAAAAGGTAGCAGAGAAACAGCTAAAACAGAAGCGAAGCAAAGCTGAGTCCGCAAGTCAGGGCTGTACCAAACAATTCTGTATGTGTAATGTCGAGGAGGATTTGTTCCCTCCTTCCTCCCCCCAAATATACCTGTGGAAGGGATTCATCCCACCCTCGGGTTGCTGCCATGCTCACACCCCTTCTCCTGATGAACAGTGCAATTGGTTGAACTGAGGGTGGAATTTGGTCCCTGGATGTATCAAATCCCAAATGAAGCCATTTGAACTGTACCTGGTGGTGGTGAATCACTGGCAAAGACAATCTCCATGGTAGGAAAAGATGAGGAACCAGTACAGTCATTTTTGATAAGCGAGGGGCTGTAGGCCACTTCCAAGCGATTGAGCTAAGAATGCACTTGTGTGATGGGGACCGTGACAGCTCAGAACAGGGATGAGTATTCATATTATCATTGGGGACAGGGGAGGGGAGAAAATCAAGGCAGGCATATTACAAAGATGGCATAAACAAACAAATTAAGTGACATAGAAAAAGAAAAAAAGAATACATCCTTAGAGGCGGCCATTGCCAATGATATTTAGGTTTTTGTTTTGTTTTGTTTTTTAATCTTTTTTATATATTTTTTTTATGTTTTCTCTCTCTCTGATGTTTCCTGTTTTTTTTTCCTGGTTTTCTTTCCTTTTTTTTTGTTTGGTGTTTTTTGTTTGTTTGTTTTGTTTTTTACGGGGACACTTTGGAAGCTGGAATATACATCCTCCATTACAAAGTGCAAAATGCTACATGCTCAGAGCCCAAGCATGATGTCTGAAACAGTCCACAGCAAGATGTAAGAGACAAACCCAACAACCCTCGCCTTCTTTGGGACATGCTCCAGTGCTCCTCTCCATATGCCTTTGAAGAACAATTTTACCTTATTATTTTGCTTTATTGTGTTTTATTGTTATCCAAAGTGGATCAGAATGGAGCCCTCTCTCCCCAGTCCCTCCCCACCAGTCTGCTCTCCGGCATCTCTGTTCACGCATGTGTTTGGGATGGGATGCTCAAGTTAATGCTGCTCCTCACACGGCGGTGAGCACGGCACAATGACCAGCAGCTACTCAATTTGTGTTGCTGAAGGCGCCTCCACTTTTTCTGTGAGGGAATCCAGGTAGATATTTTTATCTATGAGAAATTTGCTGTGAATTGAAAGTAGCAGTGGGTGGTTTTCCAGCCCTGCCACGGCAGGGAGCAGCCTGGGGAGGAGGAGTGAAGGCAGGAGGGTAGCGGGGCTGCTGCTTAAACCTTGTGTTCCCTATTCCCCACCCCCACACCCCCCTTCACCCCAAGAAATTTAACAAAACACCAATTGCTGCTTTGTTTTAAAAATAAAAAAACAAGTAACAAAATAGGGCCTGTTGCCCTTCACCCATCTTTTGCATCCAGGCAGGGTTCATGCCTTCCCTGTGCTTTTCCTCCTTACAGCAATGCTTCTCCATTTGCAATGGGAGAAGGAAGAAAAGCCTGATTTTGCTTTTCTCTCCCATTTATTATTAAAGATGCTGTGGGTTTCCCTGGGAAGCTCAGCTTGAAGTATCCCAGGACCCATACATCAAACAAAATCTCCCCATGGTCCCCTCATCTAGTCTCCACTTCGGGTTTCATTGCTGTTGTTCTGAATATATTTTTACAGGGTGAGGGGAAGGGAAATGAGGTTTTATTTTGTTGAGATTCCTTATCATCCTTTCCCATGTTGGGGGAGCAGAGTGTTGATAGCATTTTGCCATGCCACACAGCATAGTGTTATACAAGCAAAGAATTTTGGCTAAAATCCAAAAAACATTACCCAGGAGAAAAGGCAAACTGTGAGTGAGACTCGATCGTTTGTTGTTCTTCTGTGAAAAGACTTGGAAATTGTTGTAGGACAGTTCGACTTATGTTTTTCCCCTTTTTCTTGTTGTTTGGTTTTTTTCCCCCCATTCATACATGTAACTTATTTTTGCAAACAAGGCAGTCTTGAATTAGATGAAAAAGTTAATAAACAAAATGGCGACTCCAATATTTAGTAAGATCACCATGACTACCAGGATGGGAGCTGAGCCCTGGAAGAGAAAGAGAAGGAGAGGAGTTAGAAGGTGTGTTGAAAGTCTGTCTAAGGCTGCCTTGGAGCAGGGTTGGGAGCTGTGCTGGGCCCAGGATACTGCAGGGCAGGCAGACCCTAAATGGCCCATTTACACCCTCCAGCAAATGATTCCACAGTGCTTGGAACCCTTGCTGAATTTTTCCATGAGGAAGGTGTGAATAAAGATCTCTCCCTTGGAGGTGGGCAAATAGTGAAAGCAGGGACTAAACCCAGATCCATTGCCCCTGACCCTGGGACAATAAATAGGTTGCTCCTAGCTCTTTCATCCAAGCAAAGCATCCTCCTAAGGCAGCCTCCATTTCTGCAAAGGCAGACAAAATCCCTATCCTGGTTCACCAGAAAGGAACCAGGCTCTGCCAGAAGCCCCTTTGCTCCCTCCCCACACCGACCCATAGCCCAAGGCATTCTTGGGGCCTGAAGCATCCCTGGCAACTCCGTCCCTCTTATCCCTGAGTGACAGCAAAGCTGCTGGACTCCTGCTTTTCTGAGCCACTTCAACAATTACTTTCCATCCATTTGCCTCAATAGACATGTATACCTGCAAGTCTGGGGGCAGACTCTGTTTACTGTCATACATTAGCACAAAGGGGATCTAAGTCCTTAATGTGAGCTCCAGACCCAACGTCTGCCAAGCAAACACCTGGATGTAGACTCACTGAATCCATTGATTAAGACAGCAGTTGCTTATGGGCGCCCTCATGTTATGCAGATCAGAAATCTGGCCTTAAAAGAATAACTAAAATCAGTTAGTGGCCAATGAAAAAGAAAATAAACTATTATATTGGATCATATAGTTGTTCGGGGATGGTTTGGAGGAGTCTCCAGAGGACATTTCCCAATAAACATGATTGCTTGTACAGGTATCCTGATAAGGGCAAAAGTCAGGCTGGCATACGGTGGTCTATGTTAAGCCAACATTTTGGGAAAGCTCTAATAAACTTTCCTGAGGTTTATATGGACCAAATTATGCTCCTGAGGACTATGTGGAAACCTTTGCAGCAACCTACACCACAGCTGGCCCATGTCAGACGCCCACCATAGGCTGTCTTGAAGTGAACCCCAGGAGCATCTGTTACCTTCCACAGAGCCTAAAGGCAGCCCTGACAACTTGTGTTGGGCATGATGAGTATGTGACTGTTGGACCCAGGAATGACAGAAAAGACCACTGCAGACAACCCTCCAATGCATCGTTCTGCAGAACGCTGGTCAGAAAAACATCCACCCTGCCCCCTTGTCCCTGCCATAAAACACTTGCTGTCCTAAAGTGTTAACGTGGCTTGCATCAGGGTGAGCAAGCGCTTGTACAGGTGAGGTGGTAGCTATTTCTCAGAGTAGCTAGTATCCTCACCTATTCTTGCTGCAACAGAGCTGCGCCAGGTTTCATCACCTGGTATGGTATAAATGCTTTTCTCCATACTCCTGTCCTAACAAAGTTCCTGTGGCTGTTGGGTTGGCATGGGGCAGGGTGGACACCCTTTCTAACCAAGTACCACTCTGTAGAGATACTGAGGGGGGGGGGGGAGGAAAAAAAGCTCCTTCATAGCCAGAGATGGTTTCTTTTCTGAGCAGGCTGATTCAGTTTGCATTTGGGAGTGGGTGGGAGTGAGGATGCTGGAGCTTGCTGGAAAGGCATATTTGTAGCTTAGCAACGGGGTCAAAGGAAGAAAGGAAGCCAACCAAATGGAGGGATTGCAGAGAGCCTCACCTGGCAGGCAGGTATCCAGCAAATCCCTCTGCCTGCGCCACACCAAACCTTTCAAAACCAGAACCTTCCCTCCCTCCCAGCCTTGCCACTGCCAAGCACTGCGATGCAGTGTGTTATTTACACTGGGGGGGGGGGGGGGGAGGGGGGCGGGAGGGGGAAGGGGGGGAGATTAGATTCATTTCAGAAGATTATTGGGTTTTACGATTTTTGACCTCTTGTTAATATAATAACAGATTGCAAGTGATTATCACTGTCATTGTTTCTGTTGGCAGGGCACCACAGAGGCACAAAATGCATTTGGTTCCTTCCACCTTGCAGCCAGGGGAGTACTTAACTGCCCTCCCTCGTGATGGCATTAGCCTTGATCTGCTCGTCGTCTGATGTCCCCTGACAAAGCAGCAGAGACTATTTCTGCCCCTGCTCTGCTCAGGCCACTGGATTGCTTCAACACCATGAAGGAAGTTGTATACCAGCCCCCCAGATAATCTAGAGGCTATCAAAAGGCATAGAGCAGGACTGGCTGCCTCGTAATTCCCTGGTGTTTGAGCTTTGCCCTCACAGACACAGACACTTTGGGATGGATCTGTTGGGCTGACCAAGATCACAAACCTTTGGTACTTGTGTTCAGAGGATGATGATGGGATGGTGTCCAGGGAGGGAGCATGTCCTTTGTTTATACACCAGTACATCGAAGTTGTGCCCTCATCTAGCAAAATGGGGGAAGTCAACACACACATACCTGCCTGCATCAGCAGCAACTGGATTCCTGTGGACAGCTGTTTTGCTCAGCTCCCTGATTCAGCCAGCACCTATTTACATCTCACACCCCCTGTTCAATGCAGGGTCAGGAGAAAATGCTTGCTTTGCCACTGCATATGTGGGGTCTTCCATATTTGCTGGAAAAAGCATCCCAGAAATAGGATGACCAGGGAGGGGAGGGGTCTCTGCAAACTGAATAGCTCAAATCCAGCTGTCTGACAACCTACACATTCTGCTTCATTTTTAGTTAACTCTTTTTAACCCCCTCTTCCCTGCACTAACTCCAACAAGGACTCTCCACTCAGCAATTGCAGGTACAGCTGCTCCCACCAGCATATCTTGGCAGGGGCTGGAGTCCTGCCTGTGGCAGCTGGTGGATAAGCAGCTTTGTGACTTTGAAGATTCCATTTTAGCTCCAATTATGAATCTTGCTGCACTTCTAAATGCTTATGGCTGTCTTATTTCTAACTTGTAAGGTCTTTGTGCCTTAACCTCTGCCCAGAGGAAACACTTGCCCTTCTCCCCTTTGACAGCAAGAATTTCCTGGGACATGTGTCATCTGTTTCTAAGAAGCGATTCCTGCTCAGTGCCCAGGCAGAAGATGAATCACTTCTGGGTTTGTGCTTCAGAAAAGATATTTTGCTGAGCACAGACTGGCAATAGGTCAGTGAACTCCCTTTTACTGCAGCTACAGACAGTATTTTAGAACTAGCAACTTTTACAACTCATCATGCCACATGCTAGCTCTATAACATGTGCCATCCACACGTAGCAAGAAGAGCCATAGCCGTTGATTTGCAATTTTGCATGTCACTTTAGTAGTTCAGTGGTGCTTTACCTCATCTTTGGCCTCCTTGAGACTTAGAGAAGCCCGAAGAATGCCCCAAGCCCAGTGGTATCTCAGGTTCTGGGGTGCTAGAAAGACAGAGGTCAAGCTGATTTTCTGAGCCTGGTGTTTGTGTGTCAAAGACAGCAAGCAGCCTGCAAAGCTTTGCTTTTTTATCTCTTTTTCGCCCTGAAATAGTAGTGCTAAAGCAGGCCGTCAGGAACTGCAGAGATTTGTTTAAACCACCCTGCCTGTCATTCGGGAGACAGGGCTCCACTGCGGAACACCGTGCTACCTCCCAGCACTGTGTCCGCAAGTCCAGAACCCGCTTCACTGGGAAACAGATGCCAGTTGGCAGCGTCCTCTCACACAATTTCAGCTGTCTAAATGTTAGACGTCTAGTCTGTGGTAACCATCTAGGCTGTCTGTAGGCCGAGTGCTGTGAGACAAATTCCACTCAGAATGGTTACCAGCCTGGCTCCAGGAAAGGGAAAATTAAATCAAGTTCTGGTGTGCTGAAGCACTGGATGATAGCGAATTTCATCAGCAAAATGAGGCAGCTTGGGGGCTGGGATTTTTTTCTTTTTCTTTTTTTATAAAAGAACCCTGAAGTCCTTCATAGGAGGAGAAAAACATCTGCCAAGGATGGGCCCAGTATCAGGTAGCTGAAAGGATATGTTTGTATCAGCAGGGATAGCCTTCAAGGACTTTCAAGTTTTCCTCCAAAGTTTAGAGAGTTGGAACACAGACCCAAACCCTAAACACTAAAATGTAAATAAACCCTTGTTATGGCACAGAGGTAATAACAGCAATCGGAGCTGTAAAAGCAATGAGTGAAGGTTTCTTCCAGTCTGTGGTTTCTGGCACTCTGCAGCTCCAATGGTGGCTGCAGCTGAGCACCACCATTCCTGACCCCCTGTCTTGTTTGTTTTTATCCTTTAACTGTTGTGTTAAAGCAGTAAGACTCAAGTCTTACTGGGAATACAGGGACAGCTGGCTTACAAATACAATTGCAGCATAATTAATTTAAGCATTCATTATCTGTTGTTGCAGGGTACAAGCTTTGCCTCTCTGCCATGGAAACCATAGTGCAGGTTACCTAGGAATCCCTCTGGGATCCTTTAAGTGTAATTACTAAGGACTTGGATCAGCAAAAAGTATATATGCATTGTTTTCCAGCATCAGCACTGCAGAAAGTGCTGAAAACTTAGCAGCTCTGTGACAGTTGTGCGGATTTGTCACAACTGGCAGGAACAAGCTGCTGTGAAACAGTTAAAGAGCATTTAGCAAAAGAAACATAAGGGATTCACTTTGCTTTCCCCAGCATATTACAGCATCTCCCATGACTCGAGGAAAGGAGTCCAGGAGATGCTGAATGTGCCCGTGTAAGAGGAACGGGCACTTGATACCAGTGTGCTATTGAGGCACAGAAAACCTACAGAAAAGAAGTGGCTAAAGTAAACATGAGTGCTTATCCCAAGCTGGTGTCTCTTAATGAATTGTTTTATCACCCCTGGTTCAGTCCTCACGTTACAGGTGCCTGAGTGGCCAGGAGCAAGCTCTATGTTTGGAGCTGTACATGTACATGTGTTTTTAAGGTTTTTGGTTCTCCTGCAGTCAAAAGCTCACGTTCAACCTCAACTTCCCCAAAGCTAGAAGATGTGGAGGTGGGCTCAAAACCCTAAAATGAATCCAGGATGACAGGAGCAAAGTCAGCAAGGTGCTCTCTTCGGGTACATCATAGAATCATAGAATAGTTAGGGTTGGAAAGGACCTTAACATCATCTAGTTCCAACCCTCCTGCCATGGGCAGGGACACCACACACTAAACCATGTCACCCAAGCCCCATCCAACCTGGCCTTGAACACTGCCAGGGATGGAGCACTCACAACCCATTCCAGTGCCTCACCACCCTCACAGTAAAGAACTTCTTCCTTATATCTAACCTAAACTTCCCCTGTTTAAGTTTGAACGCAAAAAAAAAAAAAACAAAACAAAAAGACTACAGTATCTGGGATTACCAGGCGGTCTCCCATCCAAGTACTAACCGAGCTCAACCCTGCTTTGCTTCTGAGATTAGACGAGATCGGGTGTTCCCAGGGTGGTATGGCCATAGGCCATACATCAAAGGGTTCCTGAGAGTAAAAGGGTTTTAAAAGGACCCTGTCAAGCTAAACATCACGTTTCTCTCTGAGCATAATTTACCTCATGTTGTTACTGGTAATGCCTGTGATGTCTGTACATGAAAGAGATTAGAGGAAGAACAGTTTCCAATTATTTTTGCCCAAGGAAACTGTAGCTGCCCCATCCCTGGCAGTTTTCAAGGCCAGGTTGGACAGGGCTTGGAGCAACCTGGTCTAGTGTGAGGTGTCCCTGCCCATGGCAGAGGGGTTGGAACTAAATGACCTTAAGGTCCTTTCCAACCCAAACCATTCTGTGATTCTATGATCCCATTATTTATTTTAAAAACATGCAAGAGGACCACAGAGATAAGGCACAGGGTTTTGTTCCAAGGAGGCTAACCACAAAACATCCTCAGGACCCTTTCCCAGCAGACTGGTCCAAAGGCAGATAGATGGAGAATCCCTGTGCATGGCATCGAGCCTGGTCTGAGATTCAGGTGAAGCTTCACAATTCAAACAGTGGGTGCCCGTTCAGGACAGAGGGAACAGCCAGCTGGCTCTTTTATCTCATTTTATACTCGTCCTGGGTTCAGCAGCAGCAGTCATTTTTCTCCTTCTTAGTAGCTGGTGCAGTGCTGTGATTTTGACTTTCAGCCCGGGAACAACGTTGATAACACCGATGTTTTTAGTTGGTGCTCAGTAATGTTTACTCTGACCAAGGACTTTCTGAGTCTCATGCTCTGCCAGGGAGGAGGGGAAGCCAAGAGGAAGCAGAGATAGGACACCTGACCCAAGCTAGCCAAAGGGGTATTCCATACCACAGCACGTCATGCCCAGTATATAAACAGGGGGCAGTTACCCAGAAGGGCTAGATCACTGCTCGGGTCGAGCTGGGTATCGGTCGGTGAGTGGTGAGCAGTTGCATTCTCTTCCCTTGTTATTTCCCTTATCATTATTATTATTATTGGTGGCAGCAGTAGTGGTTTTGTGTTATACCTTAGTTACTGGACTGTTCTTATCTCAACCCGTGGGAGTTACATTCTTTCGATTCTCCTCCCCATCCCTCCGGGAGCAGGGGGAGAAGGGGGGGGGGGAGTGAGTGAGCGGCTGTGTGGTTCTGGGTTGCCGGCTAGGCTTAAACAACGACAATACTCTTTAGGGTTGTCCTGGGTTCAGCAGTAGCAGTCATGTTTTTTCCTTTGTCTTAACTGGTGCAGTGCTGTGTTTTGACTTCTAGTTTGAGAACAGTGTTGGTGAAGCCGATGTTTTCGGTTGTTGCTAAGTGATGTTTACCCTGACCAAGGACTCTGTGAGGCTCATGCTCTGCCAGGGAGGAGGGGAAGCTGTGAGGAAGCAGAGACGGGGCGCCTGACCCGGGCTAGCCGGGGAGGTATTCCATACCACAGCACGTCATGCCCGGGGTGGGGGGTAACTGGGAGTTACCCGGAAGGACACAGGCTTCCGGGTGGAACTCGCTTTCTTGGCCGGTGGTATCGTATTCTCTTCCCTTGTTATTTTCCCTTATCATTGTTTTAGCTGATAGTAGCGGTGGTGATTTGTTGCTGGACTGTTCTTGTCTCAACCCGTAGGAGTTGCACTCTCTCGATCCTCCTCCCCGTTCCTCCGGGAGCGGGGAAGGGGAGAGCCCCGGTGCAGGGGGGGGGGGCGGGGGAGACTGACACGGACCTCGATTGTTGTCAGCTCGGCACCACTCACTGGAAGTGAGCGAACGAGTTACCTGACTGGGTTTAAACCACGACAGTTCTTTTTGGCGCCCAACGTGGGGCACGAGGGGTTGAGATAAGAACAGATCTGACTGGATTGATAGTCACTCGTCACAATGCTGATTTATTGGCTCTCAAGGTTTTTCCTCTTGATCTCACAGTTTCAGTACATCATATCTTACATCCATCCGGTATTTGCTGTATTAGTGTTTTTCAAGTGTGGGGCTTGGGCTAAGGTTTTTATCCCATTGTACTTTATGGTAATGACTTGTAATACAATAGAATCATTGATCATGAAACTGATCTGGCTTATGTTCCCAGTGTGGTCACCACCTTTATACTTTGGGAGGTATATGATGGAGGTGCTTAGCAATTACACATCTTTTTTCTCCTCCTCAGGTGCTCAACCTGTGAAGGAGACATCCTTTTACCCTCCTAGTCGTCCCCCCAGACCATTTACATTTGAGAGTTTTGAATTTTTTGAATAGCCTTTTAATGCTGTTGAGACTTGTTTGCTGATGGTGATGGGAATCACCATGCTAACACGCATACAGAGTGTCTTTTGCCCACTACTGATTTCAAGAGTTAAGCAGATTCAGGTTTGGGTCTTGTCTGGGGTCAAACGACGATGTAGGAGGACCGAGAGATTTTCCCTGAGGCTGGACAGCCATGAGTGGCAGGGTGTGTGGGATAGTATGGGCAAGTATCTAGGTCAGTGGGCCCCTCCAGTATTTTGGAATTTCACTACCGAACAACTGCAAAATCCAGAAGAATTAGTAAAACACTTAAATGAGGTGTGTGGTCATTCTGGCCATACCAGAGATGGACAAATCACGGCAACGTGCTGGGGCTTGGCCTATGCTTACAGGGCCTTGTTCAACACTATCCAGCACCTTCAAAAGGAAAAGAATGTTGGCGGATCTGAGGGCAAAGCGACAGTCGCTACTCGAACTTTGGCTGCAATGAACTGCGCAGCTACCCCAGTGGCAAGTACAGCAGCTGCTCAAACTTCAACTGCAACAGACAGCGCGGTTACCCCAGCTCCAAGCACGGTAGCTACACCACCCCCAGCAACAAGTACAGTCGCTACTCAAACCACAGTGATAATCACTGCAGCCAAACCAGAGGACCAATTCGTACCAATATCAGTTGCCCCTGTACGCAAGAGAACAAGCAAAAAGGAGGCAAAAAGGGTGAAGCGAGATGAAGAACCAATGAATTCACCGCCCGGTCCAGAATCTGATCAGGAGTCATCATCACATGACGAAGAAGAAGAAGAAGAGGTAACTTCTCGACCTCGGACCTCAACCGAGCTGCGGAATATGCGAAAAGATTTTACCCGTCAACCAGGGGAGCACATCATCACCTGGTTACTCCGATGCTGGGACAATGGGGCCGATGGTCACGAACTAGAAGGTACAGAAGCCAAGCAGCTGGGATCACTTGCTAGAGAAGGGGGAATTGACAAAGCAATCGCAAGAGAGAAAAAGTCCCTCAGCCTTTGGAGGAGGCTCTTGGCAGCTGTGAAAGAAAGGTTTCCGTACAAGGACGATGTTACGAGTCGTTCGGCCAAGTGGACTACTATAGACAAAGGCATCCAGTCTCTGAGGGAATCGGCCATCGTAGAGATAATCTATCACATCAAGCCGAATAACGGGGATACACCTATAGATCCAGATGAAGTTGAATGTACACGACCCATGTGGCGAAAACTTACACGGAATGCACCGTCATCATATGCCCATTCATTGGCAACAGGGACCTGGAATGACATAGTACCACTAACAGTGGATGAAATGGTTCATAAACTCCGAGAGTTCGAAGACAATCTCACCCCTTCCATCATCTCAGCTGTGAAAAAACTGTCCCAGGACCTCGACAAATTGAGGGACGATGTATCTGATTTATCCAGCTCCTCACGTGTACCAACACACGTCTCAGCTATTAACAAAAGGCGTCCTATTGTTCAAGAGAGGAGATACAGAAGGTATACGCCACGGGGTACCCTATGGTTTTACCTGCTGGATCACGGAGAAGACATGACAAAGTGGGATGGAAAACCTACTTCAGCTTTGGAGGAACGGGTGAGTGAACTGAAGAGGGGAGCAAGGGCCAAGACTGATCATCCCATGAGAGCTACGGCTTCAGTCTCTGGTGAGCAGTTTCCCAGATGGAGTGGAAGAGCTGATTTTACTCCAGCTCCTGTGATAATGAAGAATAATCCCTTTCAACACGACTTAAGTGTCCAATGCTGTGACGACCATTAGAGGGGCCCTGCCTCCAGCCGGGTGGAGGTAGGGGACAATCGGATTTACTGGACTGTGTGGATCAGATGGCCTGGCACATCAGTCCCACAGAAGTATAAGGCTCTAGTAGATACCGGTGCACAGTGTACCCTGATGCCATCAAGCTGTCAAGGGGTGGAACCCATCTATATTTCAGGAGTAACAGGAGGATCCCAAGAGTTGACTGTGCTGGAGGCTGAAATCAGCCTGACTGGGAGGGAATGGCAAAAGCACCCTATTGTGACTGGTCCAGAGGCTCCATGCATTCTCGGCATAGACTACCTCAAGAGAGGGTACTTCAAAGACCCAAAAGGGTACCGGTGGGCTTTTGGTATTGCTGCTTTGGAGACTGAGGAAATTGAGCAGCTGTCCACCTTGCCTGGTCTCTCAGAAGATCCCTCTGCTGTGGGGTTGCTGAAAGTTGAAGAACAACAAGTGCCAATTGCGACCACAACAGTGCACCGGCGGCAATATCGCACCAACCGAGACTCCCTGATTCCCATCCATCAGTTGATCCGTAGACTGGAGAGTCAGGGGGTGATCAGCCGGACCCGCTCACCCTTCAATAGCCCCATATGGCCAGTGCAAAAGTCTAATGGAGAATGGAGACTAACAGTAGACTATCGTGGCCTGAATGAAGTCACACCACCATTGAGTGCTGCCGTACCGGACATGCTAGAACTTCAGTATGAACTAGAGTCAAAGGCAGCCAAGTGGTATGCCACGATTGATATTGCCAATGCATTTTTCTCAATTCCTTTGGCAGCAGAGTGCAGGCCACAGTTAGCTTTTACTTGGAGGGGTTTCCAGTTCACTTGGAACCGACTGCCCCAGGGGTGGAAACACAGCCCTACCATTTGCCATGGACTGATCCAGACTGCACTGGAATAGGGGCAAGCTCCAGAACACCTGCAATACATTGATGACATTATTGTGTGGGGCGATACAGCGGAAGAAGTCTTTGAGAAAGGGAGGAAAATAATCCAAATCCTGCTGAAAGCCGGTTTTGCCATAAAACGGAGTAAGGTCAAGGGACCTGCACAGGAGATTCAATTTTTGTGAATAAAATGGCAAGATGGACGTAGACAGATCCCCACAGATGTGATCAACAAGATAACAGCAATATCTCCACCAACTAATAAGAAAGAAACGCAAGCTTTCTTGGGTGCAGTGGGGTTCTGGAGAATGCACATCCCAAATTACAGTTCGATTGTAAGCCCTCTCTATCATGTGACCCGGAAGAAGAATGATTTTAAATGGGGCCCTGAGCAGCAACAAGCCTTTGAGCAAATTAAACGCGAGATAGTTCATGCAGTAGCCCTTGGACCTGTCCGGACCGGGCCAGATGTAAAAAATGTACTGTACACTGCAGCTGGGGAGAACGGTCCTACCTGGAGCCTCTGGCAGAAAGCTCCAGGAGAGACTCGAGGTCGACCCCTCGGCTTTTGGAGTCGGGGATACAAAGGATCTGAGGCCAGCTATACCCCAACTGAGAAAGAGATACTGGCAGCCTATGAAGGGGTTCGAGCTGCTTCGGAAGTGATTGGCACTGAAGCACAGCTCCTCCTGGCACCCCGGCTGCCTGTGCTGGGCTGGATGTTCAAAGGCAGGGTCTCCTCTACACATCATGCAACTGATGCTACATGGAGTAAATGGGCTGCACTAATTACACAACGAACTCGAATAGGAAATCCCAGTCGTCCAGGCATTCTAGAAGTCATCATGGACTGGCCAGAGGGCAAAGATTTCGGAATGTCACCAAAGGAGGAGGTGGTGCGCGCTGAAGAGGCCCCACCATATAATAAACTGTCAGAAAGTGAAAAGCAGTTTGCCTTGTTTACTGATGGCTCTTGCCGTATTGTGGGAAAGCATCGGAGATGGAAGGCAGCTGTATGGAGTCCTGGACGACAAGTTGCAGAAACTGCTGAAGGAGAGGGTGAATCGAGTCAATTTGCAGAGGTGAAAGCCATCCATCTGGCCCTGGACATTGCTGAACGAGAAAAGTGGCCAGTACTTTATCTCTATACTGACTCATGGATGGTGGCAAATGCCCTGTGGGGGTGGTTGAAGCAATGGAAGCAGAGCAACTGGCAACGCAGAGGTAAACCCATCTGGGCTGCTGCACTGTGGAAAGATATTGCTGCCAGGGTGCAGAACCTGGTGGTGAAGGTACGTCATGTAGATGCCCATGTACCCAAGAGTCGGGCCACTGAGGAACACCAGAACAACCAACAAGTGGATAAAGCGGCTAAGATTGAAGTGGCTCAGATGGACTTAGATTGGCAACATAAAGGTGAATTATTTTTGGCCCGGTGGGCCCATGACACTTCAGGCCATCAGGGCAGAGATGCAACATATAGATGGGCCCGTGACCGAGGGGTGGACTTAACAATGGACACTATTGCCCAGGTTATTCATGAGTGTGAAACATGTGCTGCAATTAAACAAGCCAAGCGGTTAAAGCCTCTTTGGTATGGAGGACGATGGTTGAAGTATAAATATTGGGAGGCCTGGCAGATTGACTATATCACACTGCCACCAACCCGCCAAGGCAAGCGCCATGTGCTTACCATGGTGGAAGCAACTACCGGGTGGCTGGAAACATACGCTGTGCCCCATGCCACTGCCCGGAACACTATCCTGGGCCTTGAGAAACAGATTTTGTGGCGACACGGCACCCCAGAGAGAATTGAGTCAGACAATGGGACTCATTTCCGGAATAACCTTATAGATATTTGGGCCAAAGAGCATGGCATTGAGTGGGTATATCACATCCCCTACCATGCACCAGCCTCTGGGAAAATCGAACGGTACAATGGGCTGTTAAAAACTACACTGAGAGCGATGGGTGGGGGAACTTTCAAGCATTGGGATACACATTTACCAAAGGCCACCTGGTTGGTCAACACCAGAGGATCTGCCAACAGGGCCGGCCCAGCCCAGTAAAGGACACAGGCTTCCGGGTGGAACTCGCTTTCTTGGCCGGTGGTATCGTATTCTCTTCCCTTGTTATTTTCCCTTATCATTGTTTTAGCTGATAGTAGCGGTGGTGATTTGTTGCTGGACTGTTCTTGTCTCAACCCGTAGGAGTTGCACTCTCTCGATCCTCCTCCCCGTTCCTCCGGGAGCGGGGAAGGGGAGAGCCCCGGTGCGGGGGGGGGGGGCGGGGGAGACTGACACGGACCTCGATTGTTGTCAGCTCGGCACCACTCACTGGAAGTGAGCGAACGAGTTACCTGACTGGGTTTAAACCACGACAAGGGTTAACTAACTTTTCTGAAGAAAACACTCCACCTCGAGGTCAGACCCTTCAAAAATAATCCCATAGCTGCTGGATAAGGAAGCATCCATCACCCACATCAGCAAGGAGGCGCCATTTTTGGGGCAAGTGCCGTGCCATTTTTGGGGCGAGTGCCATGCCCCATTTCCCCCACCTTGCTCCACCAAAGCCCAGGCTGAGGCTGCTGCCCTGGTACCCTCCCTTGGCCCAGCTCTGGTTGCACGGTGTGCTCCAGCAGAGGCTGTACTGGCTGCAGATTGGCTGCCTCCTCCTCACTTTCCCCAGTGAGAGCAGAACCTTCTCAGAATACATTGATGGAAAATATGCCCCTTGCGCAGTAAGCAAGCAAGGAAGATGCTGCAGCTGCTGGAATCCCTCCTTGCCTCCCCAGCGGGTACCTGGAGGTGGCAAGGGGGTCTCTCTGAGGTCCCATTTGCTGCAACTGTTTGCCCTGGTTTGTTTTCAGTAAGAGGCAGTACCATTGGCAAAAGGCCAAGAGCATGGAGATTTTATCCGACAGCATGTGACGATGGAAGAAAATGTCAGGGGTGGCTGTGGTGCGTTTTTTTGGCTACTGCCCTACCATTGGGCTTTCTCAGTTATATGAGACAGGGTGATTTTAAAGGGCCAAGTTTCAAGCCTACTCACATCTCCAGGGTGCCTTTAGTGAGGCCACAACACGTCCCTAGAAGTCTTCATCTAAATGTCCATGTTTGCTACTGCTAAATGAGGACAGTGGATTAATCAGGCTCCATTTGTGCCTGAACACTGGCCCTTCTTGCAAACATGTTGAGGGCCTCTGTACCTAAACCACTTCTTTTCCCTTTTAAAAGCTGCAGATGTTCAGCACCTGTGGAAAAGGAGATGTATTCTTCTGGTTTGTTTTTTTTCCCCATCCCTAAAAATGTGATGCGCTTTGTGCTGACGGATAAAAGGGTTGCTGGCATTTTAGAAAGCCTCTTTCCTTTTCCAGTGTCTCAGCAATTCCTTTTTTCCTTTGCCGTTTTAGATCTTCTCAAAGGCTCTAGGAACCTCTGAAGCATTCAGGCACAGGCTTGAGCTTTGCGCCTCGTGGGCCTTTAAGACCAGAAAGGATGGTGATGTTCCCATAAAGTCCCTTAATCTGACAACACCAACCCTTCCTGGTGCGTCAGTTTCCGTTTTCATCTGCCCAAACTGACAATTGATGTGAGTTTGTTCTATGCGTGCAGGGGTCAGTGCACACAGAGACACAGAAAGCTCAGATGTCTTTAAATGTAATTTTAAAGCACTTGTATGACTGTAGTGTGAGCTTGATGACCCTGAAACCCCTAAGTCCCCTGACAGCTAACACCAGTGCAGAATTTCATCAATGTTATTGAGCGCTGGCCTCACAAAATGACCTCTATAAGATCAATTTTCAATTCCTGATGTGCAACCCCAATGAAGGGGGGTTCTGTGAACATTTTTTTATGGGACTGGTGAAAAATGACTAAGAACAATGTTTCCATAGCTCATATAGCAATCTATACGTCTGACTCCTCTACAGAGGTCTGCATCCCCACCGGGGCACACACTGCAAGGGGTTAGACTCCAAGGGACTCTACAGCCCATCCAGCCTTGTTTCTAAGACAGAAATCAAGACCAGTGATAATTTTAAGACTGCATTTTTGCAAGATCTGCATCCCCACCCCACTCCCATGAGCCCTGCCAGAGGTGTACTTGCTCTCAGAGCAGGAGCTGGTGCTCCAACACTGAGCCAGCCCACCAGCCTCACTGATGACATGTGTAGTGATGCATTTTGGCATATTATTTTTAAAACAAGCTTAAGCTGTGAGGTTGACCTTAGCTCTGTGCAGTGATACTCCAGGTGGGGCAAAAATAACCCTACTCAGCTAAAAGCATCCTTCCCGTTCATTGGCAGCACCTTTCTGAAACAGCCCAGCTGCCTGGGAGATGAGAAATGCCCTTTCCAGGGAACAGCTTCACAGATGGCAGTGCTGTGGATCACAGGGAAGCAGGCTGTTATGCAAGCTGAAACAGCGTGGGCACACACATGTGCACGCACATGCGTGCGCACAGCCAGCCCTTCCCGGGAGCTGTGGGCTGGAGGCGAGCTGCGGGCTGGAGGCAAGCTGCTGGCAGTCCAAAGAGGAGGGGTGTCTCAGGATAGCATGAGAAATAGGGATTTGGGGAAGTTAGGGAGCCTTAAGACCTGGAGTGTGAGGTTGCAGTGGGTTTTTTTTTCTGCAGGACTAAGCATCTGAGTGCCCTGTGTCACTGAGTGTGCAACAAGAGAGGTGGATGTGGGATCTGTGGTATGAATCTTTCCCCTTAGCCTTCCCCTCCTCTTTCTCAGGGACTCACTATGCTCACTGGAGTATGAAACGCTTTGAGGTCCTGCTGGGTACAGGCAAGGTTATGCCATTGGGCAAGAGGTTGGAACACAAATCACTGCACCTCCCATTCCTCTCCTACACCTCCATCCCCTACTACACCTCCATCCCCTACTCCTGTCCAACCACCCCTCTCTGCCAGGCCATTGGAACAAAACCCTGCTAGCACAGTACAACTCTTGCTAGAACAAATTGTTGCTAGCATTGTAGGTTATTTAAATCCACGCATTATACCTTCCTCTGTATTATATTAGCTTCCTCTTAAACCTTCACCATCTGTTCCACCCTCAGTTATGAATGTGAGAAAACTGAACATGCTGCTTTACAGCTACAGCACTTTAAAAGTATGATGTGCATCCTATTGGCTTTTCTGTGTGCTTTTCCATGCAGGTTGTGCCCCTTTGTTAGCGTCTGGGATTCACTTGAAAGAAACATTAATGTTATGTTGCATTAGTGGCTATTTACCTCCAGCTCAAGCCCTCCTCCCCGGGTGGGAGGTTTATGTGTGATGGCTCCAGTGTGAGGGCTGGGGTCTGCCTGGGGAGAGACACCAGGACTGCTCATGCCAGTGATCTCCCTGAGGAATGTGTGGCTCTCAGCAAGGAGAAATGGTGGTTTCATCCTTCTTTTGGGACCCTTGTCTTTCCTAGTTCCCTGCTGCCGCACAAGGTCACGTTATAAGAGGTGCTGGACCGTCTGTGAGTCCCACAGACTTCAACAAGGTTGATGTCTGTGCAATTACTGCTGCTGCTTTTCCCCTCTGAAAGCCTGTCAGGCTCCTAATGCTGCCTGTCATTTCTCACAGGCATCTGCTCTAGCAGGGAAGGACAGCCCAGTCTGGCCTCAGCACCTGCTGGTTTGCTCATTGGTGTGTGCTCTGGACTGGCTTCTCTTGGAGCAATGTTTTTTCTGGACTGGCAAGATGTGTCCTACAGTGCAGTCCACCAACAAACACACTGTGTTCACCTCTTCTTTAATGCTGTGTGAGTGCTTTCGAGCCTGCGCCAAAGCTTGCAAGATGAATAGGAAGCTGGAAAGCTACAGGGCTGTGGCTGGGGGTGGGGGTGGGGGGGGGGATTTATCCACAGCCATGGCAGGGAAACTGTGGCAGATCTGTAGTTTAGTCCTTCCTGCATCCTGGCTGCTCACAGGCTGCAGATGTCCCCACTCCCTCCTCTATCCCACCTGTTCTCTCTCATCCCTTGTCTGTATCTTTGCTCTGCCAGCAGCTGGAGGAGCAGGGATGCTGTAGGGATGGCAATGGTGATCATGCGCTACAGACCATGATGCTTTCTAGCCCAAACTTTCATCATGACTGACAAATGTCATTTCAGTTTCATGATCCCTGTCTTCCAAACAACCAAGTATCATCTTCTGCTGCTCTGACAGGGAGATTTAGTTCCTTTCTTCTGCCAGAGCCTGATGTACCACCACCTGAGAGTTACAGATTTTTCCTTTTGCTTGTGTAGGTCTGGCCTGGGATGTGGGACATCCAGAAGCACAGGATCCCTCCTGTGTTGGGCACTGACTCAACAAGGGGTAGCTTGGACTGGTGGTGGCTTCCCCACTGCTCCCCTCAGACTCCCATAACCTCCCCTAGCAATAACAAACCAATGGGGAGAACAAGTGAGGAAGCTGCTCTCAATGTAAGTCCAGGAATCATCAAAAAACAGGGCTGGAGAGGATCCGAAAATCACACATCTCAGCCTTTTCCCAAGGCAGGTTTAGCTCTGACCAAGTTACATCTGAGCTACAGATGTCCAACCAGGTCTTAGACCACCTCCTCCCTCCCTGCCACCACAGCCTCCCCATGCAATGTAGTACAGCCCTCAACTCACTAGTAATGGCTAATGGGTAACCCCTACCACTAACGCTTGAATGTAAGCCCATTAATTCTGTTCATTGAGAATGGATTGTTCCCTTCCACTTTGCAAGCAGCTGCTTTATGTGTTTGAAGATCGCTCTGTCTTCTCTTCCCTAGCCTGAGCACCTCCAGCAGCCAGTTGGTAACACCCAACATGACCTTGTCTCTCCCGAAATGAAGAGCCCCACAAGCTATGCCCCTGCTTGTGCTCTTCACAGTAGAGTGATAGTATAGTATATAGATAGTATAGATGTAGATAGTATAGTTGATAGATGGCTGTAATATTCTCTACCACTGATCTGCAGAGCTCCAATAACCCACTACCCTTTCTGTACTTGCCCATTGCTTTCCCTTCCTAGGTGTCCTTCCCAAATTGCATCCTCTTGTCTACAGTTTGCCAAGACCCTTTTGCATTGCATCCCCCCATTGAGGGGCTTGTACCTGATCCTGGCTCACATCCACACACCAAAACCCCTGAGTATCATGCAGATCAGTACAAGAAACCCAAGCAGTGGTCGACTCAGGAACACAACCACTTTGCAATGTCCCCTGCTCTGTGACCATGGTTTCCTCCTCCGCCCGGGTCAGGCCTCCGGTACAACATGGTAACAAAGCCACTGCTTCAGCAGTTGGTGCCATCACATAGCAGCAGAGCAACTGAGAGGCTCTGTAGGTTCGTGCAGTGCCCAGCTACCAGGATTTAAGCACTGATGTTGCAACAGGGTCATGCCACACTCTTGGGCCAGCATGAAGTTCTGTTGCCATAACTGAACCACAAAGCAGCATCACCAACACCTTTCCGACTCCTGCAGCTTTTCCACCAGGTGAATGCTCAAAATCCCAGTAATCATAGAATCATAGAATAGTTAGGGTTGGAAAGGACCTTAAGATCATCTAGTTCCACCCCCCCTGCCATGGGCAGGGACACCTCACACTAAACCATATCACCCAATCATGTATTCTTATTGCTGGCTCCAGGGCTGGGTTGCAAAACAAACTCAAACTTGCTACTCACATCCTCCAGTGAAAAACTGGCTGCTCCCATCAAGACATTCTGCAGAGAAACCCTCCCAGCACATGATATTATGCAGGATAGAGAAGGGAGGAGTGGGGATTCAAGACACAAACCCACGATAACTGGGAGGCCAGCTCTGCTGGCAGAGCAACCTCCCTTTCTGCACCACTGCACCACCACAACAGCTCTGCACTGAGCTTCTCAGCCAGATGTCAACACACAATTTCACCTACTTACTGTACTGGATTTGAGAGCATCCCCGTCGTCTTCTTCAGATTCTAGTGCAACAGGTAAAGATTTCTGTGGAGGTGAGAAGGTTAAGTCCCACCTTAGTAGCCGAGGTTCAGCTTTGTCCCCGAATCTCAGGTTTTCCAGTTTCTGCACCGTGGGCTCGGCAGAGGAAGCTGGCCTGAAATTCTCTTTGTTCTGGGACTTAGCCCTCAGTCTCTGAACCCCATAGCCCCGGTCTTCCCCACGGTGGTCATCAGCCATGCTCCTGCAGGGTCCTCCTTTGCTATAGTGTCTTTTTTGGGTATGAATTTCTTGCATATAAGAATCCATCCTCATGAGAGGCTTCATCTCCATCTCATAATTGCTCATCTTCTCCTCGTCTAGCTCAAGCAGTTTGGAGCTCCCTGAGCTGTGGTTGTGGGACCTCTGGTTGTGGGACCTGTGGTGGGAAGTCCATGAAACTGTGGCTGGGGAATCTGTCCACCTCTCTCTTTGCTTGTGGTTGGAGGCCGAATGCTTGTGCCCTCCACTCCGACCTCTGTACTCTTCAGGGATGGAGGCTGACCCCAGATGACCGCTGCACAGTGTCACGCTTCTCATGCCACGAGTCCCACTGACCTTCTCTTCGCTCCAGCTGTTGGGTTGCAAGTAATTCCCGCCACGTCCCTCCAGCAACATCTGGATCTCCCCACCCCTCTCTTCATCCATTGAGACCTGCCTGGAGAAGTGAGAGCTCTTGTTCCCGCAGGAAGGACCCAGGGGTGGTGTGGAGGAGGGACTGGCAGGGAAGCTCTGCAGTGGGCTGTCATCTGGAGTCAGGTCGGACGGGGTAGTCCCTTTGCGGTACAACTCAGGGCTCTCTTGTTGGAGAGGTGTCCCGGTGGAGAGGACCTCAATTTCATCGCTCGAGTTCTGGTGCTTCGGTCTCTGGCATTCAAGACCTTTTTGGGTAGTCATTAAGTGAAAAGAGAGAGGGAGAAATGCAACAGGATTATTTCTATTCTGTGGGCACCCACCAGGTTTTTCATGTCAAAGAATAGGGCTGAGAGTGTTGGATGGCAGGGGAACCGTAGGGCAAGTTCAGGACAACAGCAGTGTAGCACAATAAACAGCTGCTTCTACTAGAACATGGTGCTCTGCAGCATGGGAAATAGTTTGGCATCAGCTGCCAGCATTGTCAAGACAGAAGCATTCTGCACTATGGTTGTGATTCTCCAGCACTGCTAACCCAAGGGCTACCAAGCCTTTTAGAAACCACTTTTAGAAACCTGCTCCTTTAGCCCCAACAGTTCTCGCTACCCATGCTGCCGGTAAGCACCCTGCTTGCTTGGGGACATATGTGAAGGACCACAGCCCCAGCAAGGTGGGGAAGTTGCTTACAATTCAGAGCTGCTGGGAGCCCTGTGCCCTACCTGTTCTCTGCCTACAGCCCTGCTTTCCCTGGCAGGTTGCAGGGATGGGCAGCTTGCAGCCCCGCTTGAAAGCAGCCTGTGCTGTAGCAGCACAGACTGCTACATGGCATGCAGTCACTCTAAGCCTGCTAAGGATGTTAAGATGATTTTTGGAGACCAACTTTTTCCATCAGTTCCCAATCTGCAAGCATGAAAGGGAAATCTGAGATGAACCCATGGTTCATGCTCATGTGTTCTAGGCGCTACTGGGATCACCCCACAGCCTTCACACCTCTCCCTGTACAGGAAATGCATTGGCTTTGCGGCTGAGAGGTAAAGAATCTCACCTCAAAGTTTTCACAGGAAGATGGTCTCATCTGGGCAGATATGCAAGCCTCCCATTAAGAACTCCCCCCCCCCCCCCCCCAAACCATATACTGAACAGCTTTCCTGCCCTAGACATGGACATTTTCCCACACAGCCCTCTTTGCTGGATGTGATGGAGAGCACACGGGTAAGCATGCCTCACGTGTTCAGGCAGGAACAAGGTAGCACATTCAGGGCTATGTGAGTACAATATACACTCTCATCCTTATTTCACTGTGCTGAATACAGTTCATCCCCTTTGAGCCCAGAGCACACCCCAGACAATGTCTCCCTGGGGACAGGGACTTGGGGAGTGTCTTCTGCTGAAGGTGACTACCTGGCAAAAAAACATGTTGCTTCTCTGGACAATTAACAAAAGCTGCAACTTATCATTGATGAAATACCAAAGTGTTTCAAGGGGATACAAGCTAATAGTGTTAATTCTCATTTTACCCTCTCAAGGCATAGTTGTTCCATCTAAAGACATGCTAAATTACGTGAATAATTTGATGAATATATTAACTGCCTAATGCCCCTGAAATGCACCTAATTGCAATTGTTATGGCTAGACAAGAAATGAGTCTCAAAAAGAAAGAACTCAATTTCTTACCATGGTTTAAAAGTAAATGCACTGAAGCTCCTGTTCTACTCTCTACAATCTTCCTGAGTAATTTTCTCTATCACATCTTTTTGGGGTGCTGCTGCTGCTGGGACATTCCTTTTCCTGCAGCTGCCCCCGTGTCCCACCACACTATGATCTGGATACATACAGGGAATGCCAGGAGTGTGGGGATGGATGTCCCCATGGAAGCACTCACACGGGAGGTAAATAGTAACAAGGATGCTTGGAAATTTCCGACTGAAGCAATTCCTTGATGGGAAATTATCTCTTAATGACTGTCTTTTGTCTTATTATTTTCTACAGAAAAGTGTGTTTTGGGTCAATACTCATATTTCAGTCTTAGTCTGTTCCCTGTGTTCCTGTTTGTGGGAGATGAGACAAGGGGGAGCACAAAATTACAGAATGAAATATATAAACCTTTGGAATCAGTTTTAAGTAGTGTTAAGTTTGATGGCTTTGTAATGGAAAATTACTTAGGTGCATGATACACAGAAAAAAAAGTAGACTACAGCTAGAGAACATACTGAGAATTCTTGTACAAGATAAATCGTTATAGTTGTGACATAGTTTTAAGAAAAACAGTCTAGAAGAACAGGACACAGGGATAAGGAGTATCTGGTAACGGCAGGTGTCCAGGATGGGCTACAGTTAAACTGAGAGATAAGTAGGAGGACAGGAGGATTATTATGTCTCTGGTGCTAATGAACCAATTAAGCTGGTATAAGCATCTGCTGCGCGTGCTCCAAAGGTGGCCAGAAGTGATGAAGATTGTTAGAAGAAGTAAACGACCCTCAGAGACCACCACCACAATTCTGTACGCATGCAGGGAACTTTCTGGAAAATTAAGTAATCCATACGTAGCCTCATGAATATGTATGTATGCCCAGGGACTATATAAGGGCAGCTTGTGTAGCAATACGGGGACACACGTTAGGAGGATCTATCCCCTGTGTCTCCCGGCGCCGCAATAAAGAATACCTGCTTGTCAGCTTGAAAACTTTGTTGGCAAGTTTGTTCCTGGAGTTTTCTACGAATCAGAGACTGAATCTCCTGAGATCTATCTGGGGCCCCCAAGCAATACTTGTACTTGTGGGAAATAGTCATGAAGGAGAAAGGTGGAGTTCACCCCCTCCATCTTCACACAGAATAACTATCTCGACAAAAAATACAGCCTTGTTTTTTTGGCTGTTTTTCAGATGTTCCTGTTTCAGCCACCCTCCAATATCACAGATGGGAAACTGAGGCAGGGAAGGAATAAATGGTTTCATATGAGAAAGGTGTAAAGCCAGCTACCAGAACGGGCACACCCAAGACTTAGGGTGTCCCTGTTTGTTTCAGGCTTTAACTGATCTTCCCCAGTTCAGTTCTCCAGGGCTCTTGCTGGAGTTGCAGGGACTTGAAAGCTTCCCTCCAGCTCCAATGACCCCAAAGCTGATCTCTAACATCACAACCAGCCACAGCCTCACTGCACACACTGCTCCTGTGCCTTCTCACTGATCCCAATCTTCCCAGGTTCCCCAAGCCCCATGACAGAGGCAGGAAAGCCCAATGATGCTTCAGCATCCTCCTGGAGACCCACACCAGGGCCCATGTTATTACGCACCATCACATCTTAAATCTTCCCCACCCAGACCTGCAATGAGCTGAGCAGGTTCTCTTCTGCTTCCCCATGGGTTAATTCCCTGAGTTCTGCAGCCCCTGGCTGTAGCTCGGGGAGGAGCAGGGGCAGCAATGCTGGGGCATGGCTGCCGCTCCAGCCCCGGAGCCCCACAGGGATGCAGGCATTTCCTTGCAGAGGAACTCAACAGATGCATGGTGCCATCTTGCCAGCTTTTGACACTCGAGGATGTGCAACAATTATTCTGAGCTAAAATTAGTCATGGAGCATGTGATGTTCCTGGAAGAACGGTTGTGAGAGCGTGAAGGAGGATGCAGAGCACCAAATCTGGATTTCCAGCAGGACTGAGGCAGCCACGCGTGGCCGCAGCATCATCATGCCCCTGAGGACCCACATATGGGATTGGGGAGCAGTGCTGAGCTCCTGCCTCTGCTACCAACATACTATTGTCACCTTGGGGGAGTCACTCCACCAGCAGCAGCTGACCCCACTGGCAGCTGCAACCAGTCATCTGGCAGAGCCAGGACCAGGGAGGCACAACCACAGCAAGCATGATGGGTATGTGGAAGATCCCTGCAGCAGAAAAGGAAAACCACAGGGGAGAGGGTGATGCAGGTTACTGAGCAGGGATATTTTTGGCTTTTGCAGGTAAAAGCCTTGCAGCACTGCTGTGGCATGTCTGGGGTTGCTGGAGCCAGTGCCCACAGGTCTGGAGTCTGTCTGTTTAAATAGGGGCTGTGTTGCAAGGATGATTTGGGCCAGGATGATTTGGGCCAGGATGCCTGTGGGCCTGATGGTGCGATGCTGTGAAGGTGAGAGGCACACAGAACTCATGAAACCTTGTAAGGTAGACACATCCAGCACCTGTGCTGCTGTGTAAAGGGGATGGCAGGCAGCACCTGCAGCACTGTGCAAGGTGGGCACATATAGCCCCTGAAAGGACATGCAGCGTGGTGTCAGCTCACCCCATCCCTGCTGCAGCTCCTCCCAGCCTGAGGTTACGGGGTCTGTGGGGTGGTGAAGCTTCTCACAGCTATTATCTGCCTGACTTGGTCTATGGGCACTCCCAGGTTTCCCAACACATCTTGGATGGTGTGTTTGTTTTTTAATGTGCTCTAAGTGGAAACTCCTTCCCCCCCTCTTCACTCACACACAGCCCACCCAGACATGAGCACCAGAAACACAAGCCCCAACACAAGTCAAGCACCATATCCTGGTCTAGAAGCTAGTAAAAAATGTATTACCTAAAAATATCTTTTCAAGAGGTGATTAAAAACCAGCAAAGTCTCTTGGCAAGAGGAAATGGAGATGAGGAATACCTCAGGGCTGAAGAAGCCCCTGGGACTGCACAGCCCTGCGAAAAAGCTCAGATCTTGATATACAAATTGGACCTCTGCAGGAGGAGAAATGCCAAGGGGTGTTTGAACAGAGCTGCACCTTCTTCCAGATAGCACAGAGCTGTGTGGGGCTCTGCATCCTCTGCTGGGGGGATGCTTGAGCCCCTGAAATGCCCATTTGCATGTGGCCATGTCCTGGAGGAGGGCTTTCCACCCCCACTACCCCATCTCAGGTAGGTTCCTGGCTGGACCCAGACCTCAAACCTTGTCTGGCTCATTACCGCTGAGCTATGGGATTCCCCCAGACACCCCTCCCCCTGCAACTTCCACGGTGAGTTGAGGACTTGTGCATGGGCTGGCTGGTCCAAAAGATGAAATGGGCCCTTTTTCCCCGTCCTGAGGAAACAGTACCAACATGAGTCACCAGCACCAGGCCCTCGATCAATTAAACCGAATGAGTAATCTTCAGTTAGAGATCTGGAAGGAGGAGAAAATAATGATAGGCACCTCCTAATGAGGGTTCAGTGCAGAAAACTTCTGAATAAAACCATTCACATAGACTAATTACTAGATTAATTGCTATGTTAATTATTGCTGGGAGGACTTGGAGCTTTTCACTCCCTCTCACTCCCAGATAGGCACAGCCTTTGTGGGGTGAATCCACCCCGTGTACCCACTGGCTGCAGACCCCTGCCTGACCATGGCTTTGCTTTGGCTTTGCTTTGGCTTCCTCCTCCCTGAGCCTTTGCTGAGCTTGAGCTTCTTGT
The DNA here is from genome assembly GCF_033815535.1 of Pezoporus flaviventris. Taxonomy (NCBI): domain Eukaryota; kingdom Metazoa; phylum Chordata; class Aves; order Psittaciformes; family Psittacidae; genus Pezoporus; species Pezoporus flaviventris. Next base: position 42,256 of record NW_026892592.1, read on the forward strand.
CAATGAGCAAAAATTAGGACAAACCAGCAAGAAATGTCGAAGATGATGGATGGAAGGAAGAGCCACCAGGCAAACCTCAAACACACATTTCCCCCAACACCTTTGCAATTGATTTGCATGCTCAAGTGATGGATTAGCTACCAATACATGGGAAATCAGGAGCCATAAAAGCCATGGGGGTAAAATCAGTGACTGCCTCTGGGATCATTTGTCTTTGAATTTTGCTTTCAGAGCTCTTGCTGGTTTTTTTTCCGTGCAATTGTCAAAGACTATGAATTAAAAAAAAATGGTGTGAAAAGAGGAGATCCCTGTAACCACAGGACTGCACAGGGTGGAAGTGCTGAATATTGAAAGCCTTGTGTTAATACCTTTGAAAACTGGTGGTTTAGGGCAGTTTCCCACCCCAAGAGTCCAAGTGAGGGACAGGAGCTGCAAGCACAGATGGAGCCTCCATGTAGGGCTCATTTCTGGGGGTTTTGGGTCTCTGCATGGCTAAGCAAGGTAGAGAGTGGCACAGGGCAAAAGCCACATCCATGGGGCTGGCTGGCATGACAACATGCACTGACCATTTTCCCTGTGCTGGAAGGAAGGTGAAAACTCTTTGGCAGTGATCCTGGCGATCCGTGCTTCCTCCTGAGCTTTCTGCGCCGCCGTCACAGCTGCCTCTGCCTTGGCCCTGGAGTGAGAGGTCCTGCAAAGCAACCAGAGAGACAAAGACGACATTAGGCAGCTTCCCTCTGCAGATCAAGGCATAGAGAAACACGAAGTCCCCCCATGAAACCCTTTTGCTCTGATGCCCTGTGATGGAGGAGCCGCTGCTGGTAGCCGGGGCTTCTTGAGGAACAGGTAATGCTACATCAACATGTTCATGAGCCGCTTCCCAGTCTGCAAATCACCCAGGTGGTTTGGAAATAGGGGCAGGTTTCTTCGTTTCCCTGGGGATGCATCACCTTGAAGCAGGCTAGTGCCTTTCATCATGCTCTGTGGGGACCTCAGCCTGGCAGATATCTGTAGCCTCTGGGCCTGAAGACCTGAATTTAAAGATGGTGGGTTTTTTCTTGTAACCAAACACATTTGGTTTTGGATGTAAAAGCAAAGATTTCCACCCCCACCACCATGTTCTGTGTAAAATGATGGATGCAAATACAAGCAGGGTTTGTCACCAAGAGCAGAGGCAGGAGCGGGGTCTTGCCATCAGTACCACCTCCATCACCCCTTAAAACAGCTTGGCAGAGGGCTGGATGATCTCCAGAGATTCCTTCCAACCCTAATGATTCTGTGATTCTGTTATCAAGGCATTGTTTTTCACCTGGACAAGTGACTGTTCCCTGTACTCACCCATTACCGACTATTTCCCTGACACTCATGATGGATGGTATTTCATCACTCAAGATCTACACCCTCTTATCCAGCCCCTCTACAGTGTTCCTGTGAACATCCTTTGGAGGCTGGTTTGCCCCTTCCCCTTAGCTGAGCTGTCAAAGCATTTAAAAAAAATACCCTTTCCTACCCACCCTTGTGCAGGCAGCATTATAAATAGCTCTGTTGATTTCTTTTCCCTCCAAAATCAAACTCTCCATCTCCTTTAATTTTTTTTTTTTTTGTTCTGCCACTCTCTGAATTCCCTCAAATTTTTCAACATCTGCTGGGAGAGGAGTGCCATTTCTGACAAGCTCATATAAATGGAAAATAGGGCTAGTAACATGCCTACCATTGCATCATGCAGCACAAGCCAGGGATATGGAGCTAGGTGTGTGCATGCCTGTGTGCTGTCACCTCTTTGAGCCTGGGCAAGACGTCTGGTCCCTGCTCCTGGAGTTGACCTGTCACTTGTTTTCAAGTGCTGACAAGTTGGTTTTGCTCTAACAAATGCTTTATTTATATAAATTGCCTGCTTTGGAGTAGCTGAGGGTTCTATCAAAAGTGGTGGAAGGGCTGTGGTGATGCTGTTGCAGGTCCTGCAGGTCCTCCATGACTGATGTAACCAAAAAATTGAGTTTAAATGCACTCACTCTGCTCAACACTCACTCAGACCATGCTCCCCTCTCCAGCATTCATCACCTCCCCTTTTTTTTTTACCAAAATAGGTCAAAATCACCATCCCTGGGGGATGGATGGATGGATTTGTATCTCTGAAAAACTCGCTCCAGAGATTTCTGGACCAGTTCACCTCTGTGGACTCCAAGACCAGCCCAGGAAGAGCAGCAACTTGGGGCTTTGGTGCAGAAAGAGTTAAAAATCAATCACATTAATTAAGCCATCTCCAATCTAAAACATACTTGATACCCACAAAGCAGATGTAATGCTGAGTGCTGCACAGAGGCACAGCAGGATTAATTGCTTGTAATGCTCTCTAAGATGTTTGAAGGAGACGCGCCGTCAGAGTGAAAAGCAGAATTATGGTGATCTATATGTTGCATAATAGAAGACATAAGTATTTCCAAATAAATGCAAGTAATCCAGTGAGTGCTCACATGATGTCATTGTCACATCCTAATTTTAACAGCTGTCTCCTCTATACATGCTCGCTGCTCATAGCCTGTGCTAAATCTTAATTCCCCTGTTAACTGTTTGAATTCATTTCCTTGTAAAGTGGGTCTTCCCCCAGAACACATAGATGGGGCCCAAACTAATCACTCTTCTCCTGCCATAAATCTTTGCCGGACTGAAACGCCATCCTGGAAACCACAAAATAAGGCTGGATCCTTCCCTATGGATTCATCACAGCTGGAGGAGGAGGCTGGGGATGTTCAGAGGTGGGAGGAATTAAACAGATCCCCTTGCATCACTCCATTACCTCCAGTGGTGTCCTCCACCCTGTGATGAGCTCACTGTCTTGTTTGCAAGAGCACAGTGCCCCTCTCATCTTATCTGAGCTGATGAAAAGTTGCACATCTGGAAGGTGCTCATCTGGGTTCCTTCTGCCACTGCTGATCTGGAGGAGAGTGTTTTGTCAAGGATGGGGCTGGGAAGAGCCACAATGGTGATGGTTAGGTGTGGTTTATAGATTTTGAGACCCAAGGGTCTGGTCTGGGTAGGGGCAAAGAGTCCACACTGGGTCTGGCTTGGAATATTTTTCTTATGAATTTTTTGCCAAGCCAACTTATCAGAGGATTACCAGGCAAATGGTCAAACTGGCAAGAAGAGCTGGCAGGAGGCAGGGAAAAAGTGCAGCCAAATTTCTGTAAATCTTTGCAGATCTCTTGTGATTTGGCCAGAACTGACAAGGGAAAGGATAATATCTGCAAGTGATTCATAATGTCAACTTTATCAGCTCCAGCTAATCTATAAGATACTGGAATAGCCTGATTTGCAAGGAAGAACTTGGCTTTTTAGGAATGCCAACAGCTACTCTGGCCTGGCTTTGTGTGAGCAAGGAGCTGGTGCAAGGGCTTCTGCTGCAAATACAATGCTCAAGGCCAGTTTAGCCAAAAAGGGGTGAACTCTAAGCAAAATCTGTGACACTTGATGGTTTCAGGAAAAATAGAAGCAAAATTAAAACCAGGCAAGGCTTGAGTTGTGTTTAGGTTAATGGACCATTTTGGCAGAACAAGTGGGACAAACTGCTTGAAAATTAGTCTGTAAATTAGAGCAAATTTACAGAACACCAGAAACATCCCTGAACAGAGATGGGGCTGTTTGGAAGTTGTAAATGTGACACCTGTAACTGCACCTGGTGTCACAAGAAAACTGTTTCTTTTATGAGTCTGTCTCCTCTATCCAGCTTTGTTTGAGTGCAGTGATGGACAAACTTGAACCAGATGAAGGACTTGCCATCCTTATTCCTTTCTTTCTTGAATTCCTGTATGAAAAACATGCTCTTCTTAAATTAAAAATAGGTAGCAGACTGAGCAAAAGTATGTTTGGGGCCAAAGGAAGCTATGTTCTGAACTCAGGGCGAAATCTGCATTACTTGTGGTTTAAATGTGAAAAAGCATCATTCGGGCAAGATTCCTGGAAAAGAAGGTCTGTTTTCCAGAATTCACATGTCCTTTTGCAAGCAAGACCCTTGTTTCTCTGATGCCCCGTGAACTAAAAGCTCATCTGGGGGAGATCCCCTCCTTGGTGGGATTTAGGCTTCACAAGGAAGTATGAAAATGCTACTTTATTGTCAGGATCCTGCTGCAGGGATGAAAATCTCCAGCCCTCCTCCATCCCATGACAAGAGCTGATGGAAACCTCCCCTGAGCTCTCCAGATAGCCCCAACTCCTCAACAGGAGCACACAGGAGATCACAAGTACTAAGCCCTTTGCTCAGTATTGAGCTGATTTCAGCAGGATTATTAGGTCTTAATCTTTTCTATATTGCCTGTACACCTACAAATCAACCATGCAAAGGAGCACAAAAAACCCCAGGCTCCTGGTGTAACGAGTAAATTCCTGTTTGTTAATCAAATCTTGCTTGCTTAGGAGTTACTTGCTTAGAGACTTGCTTGCTTAATAGCTACTGGAAAATTACGGTGCTTTGACATGTTGCTTATAGACCGCGGGTATCTGTTAAAGTAAACGATGCATGGGGAAGGCGATAAGGAGCCTTCCTTCCCACACCCACCAGGAGACAGAATGAGACCCCTTATCTACAGATCACACAGATGCAGAGGACGCCAGGAGGTGACATGTATATCGGATGAAGAAGAGTATAAAACCAGTGACTTTGGGGAAGTGGGGTGCGTGCCGTTGGCGGAGCGGAGACTCCCCGGCCACCCAGCGCTGTTTTGCTTGCTGTCACTTGCTCAATAAACTGATTTGATTCATTGGTCTGGCTCTCGTCAATTTATTTGAGCCACATTTATAACAAGCTCATCAGCCTTCATCAGGTAGAGCATCCTTCATCCAGCACCTCTGTGGCCCCAAAAGACTGGCACAATAAGCTGACTACAAGAGCCAGGGCTGGTGCAACCCAGGGCCAGTATCTGTCCAGATATTTCCCTCAGGGTGTGGGGAGATGGCAGCAATTAGCAACACGTTTGTTATTTTCCCTATCTGGTATTCATTGCCCCAATAAAACCCACTCTTAATTCCAGCTTGACTCTTTTCACAGATCTTCTGGCTTGGTTGTTATTGCACTAGTCTTGCCTTGAGTGATTTGTGAAGGCAGTAATACAGTTCCAGTACCCAGGGGGTGGAATATTAGATACACCAATTAGCTATCTGTGCATAAATTGGCTAGGGATGTTAAGGATAACAGGAAGGGATTCTATAGGTACATAACGAATAAAAAACAGACAAGGGACAATGTAGACCCCCTCTGGAACCTATCGGGAGAACTGGCTACAAAGGATTTGGAGAAGGCTGAGGTTCTGACGGACTTCTTTGCCTTGGTCTTCACTGGCAAAGGCCCTGACTGCACCACCCAAGGCTTGGAAGGCAGACGCAGGGACTGTGCGAATGAAGACCTTGGGCCCACAGTAGGAGAGGATTTGGCTTGAGACCATCTTAAAAACCTAAACGTACACAAGTCATAGAATCATAGAATCATAGAATAGTTAGGGTTGGAAAGGACCTTAAGATCATCTAGTTCCAACACCCCTGACATGGGAAGGGACACCTTACGCTAAACCATATCACCCAAGGCCTCGTCCAACCTGGTCTTGAACACTGCCAGGGATGAAGCATTCACAACCGCCCTGGGCAACCCATTACAGTGCTTCACCACCCTAACAGGAAAGAATTTCCTCCTTACATCCAATCTAAACTTCCCCTGTTTAAGTTTTAACCCGTTACCCCTTGCTCTATCACTACAGTCCCTAATGAAGAGTCCCTCCATAGCATCCCTATAGGCCCCCTTCAGATACTGGAGTAACGAGTGGTGTCCCTCAGGGATCGGTGTTGGGACTGGTCTTGTTCAACATCTTTGTTGGTGACATGGACAGTGGGATTGAGTGCACCCTCAGCAAGTTTGCTGATGACACCAAGCTGTGTGGCTTGGTTGATACGCTGCAGGGAAGGAATGCCATCCAGAGGGACCTTGACACACTTATAAGGTGGGCCAGTGCCAACCTCATGAAGTTTAACCACAAAAAGTGCAAGGTCCTACACCTGGGTCGGAGCAATGCCAGGCACAGCTACAGGTTGGGCAGAGAAGAGATTCAGAGCAGCCCTGCGGAGAAAGACTTGGGGGTGTTGGATGATGAGAAAATGAACACGAGCCGGCTTCAGTGTGCGCTTGCAGCCCAGAAAGCCAACCGTATCCTGGGCTGCATCAAAAGGAGCATGACCAGCAGGTTGAAGGAGGTGATCCTGACCCTCTACAATGCTCTCGTGAGACCTCACTTGGAGTATTGTGTGCAGTTCCGGTGTCCTCAACATAAAAAGGACATGGAACTGTTGGAACAAGTCCAGAGAAGGGCCACGAGGATGATCAGGGGACTGGAACACCTCCCATATGAAGACAGGCTGATAAAGTTGGGGCTGTTCAGCCTGGAGAAGAGAAGGCTGCATGGAGACCTCATAGCAGCCTTCCAGTATCTGAAGGCAGCCTACAAAGATGCTGGGGAGGGACTCTTCATTAGGGACTGTAGTGATAGGACAAGGGGTAACGGGTTAAAACTTAAACAGGGGAAGTTTAGGTTAGATATAAGGAGGAAGTTCTTTACTGTGAGGGTGGTGAAGCACTGGAATTGGTTGCCCAGGGAAGTTGTGAATGCTCCATCCCTGGCAGTGTTCAAGGCCATGTTGGATGGAGTCTTGGGTGACATGGTTTACACAGGTATCCCTGCCCATGTCAGGGGTGTTGGAACTAGATGATCTTAAGGTCCTTTCCAACCCTAACTATTCTATGATTTTATGAATCTATGATTTCAACCACTAGGGCCCTAAGATGCTTGGAAAACAAATACATCCACATCTTGCTGCACACATCTGGGAGGAGGCTGCAGCGAGATGCTGGTGATGGGCACCACTCCATGCACCTCTTGCCACATTTAGCCTCACCAGGATGGACCTAGTGATAATGAAAAGCTCTTCTCTGCTGTAAGGGTCAACTGGCCCCAAAGTGGCTGGGTTGGAGACAGCCATGTGTGGGACACAGCAGCATTTTCTCCATCCACAGCTACCACATCCAGCTCCCACATCTGCCTACCAACAGCTCACAGGAATGATGAGAAAATGCCAACCCAGAGCAAAAATGCTCCCCACAGAAAGCATGCCACAAACTGCACCCCCATAACCTCATTACTTTATACCATCCTGGAAGGTGCTGAGTGGGGACAAGGACTTTGCTTGGCTGTGCCCCAAACCCGGTGTACCACCACCCCCCAGTGCAGCCAAGCCCTAAGCAGAGTTGGGTTGGATGTAGACCTACACAGAAATCTCAGCTGCAAATCAGACCTAATAAAAGTAACATCAGATGCTAAAACACTGCAGAAATATTCTCCATGACAAGCTGCTGTCACCACTCTCTGGAGCTCTGGTCCTCATGGGCTGAAAGGATGGAGGGGACAAGAATGTTTGGTTAAATTTCTTGTCATGTTGAGTGCTGCTTGGGGCTGACCTGGCCCCATGGCACATATTGCCTGGTCCCCTGCACCCTCCATGGTGGGTGCAGGCAGAAGGGAGAGGGGTTGGGTGTGCCCTGGGCAGCCAGGCAGGGGTGGGCAGACCCCTCTGCAGTGCAAGTGTTTGCCACAGCCCTGATGGATGTGGGAGGGGAAAGAAACATATACCATCTCGTTGTCACAGCAACGAGCAGCTCCTGCCTGCCTCAAACTTCAGAGCCCACCCAGAAGGAGCCTCTTTCCTCATCCCTGCTGACTGCATGAGTTTCTCCTCCCTGTCACCTGGGGATTTTTGAACACCCAGGAGCCCAAAAGCCAGACAGCACCCCCAAATTACCTGCTTCTCAGGAGGCTTCTCCAGATGGGGGGCCATGCATGAGCTGCTGGGTCTGAAGTAGGGTTTGCCCACTCAGCCCCACTGCCTACCTGCACTCGCTTTGATCCTCAGCTGGTGAGTGCTGCTCATCCCAGCGCATCCCAAGCACCCTGTGGGATCCCCTGGATAGGATGCTGTTGCTGGGGACCTGCTATGGCAGTAGGTGACCCTGCTGATCCCCAAACACCAGCATGCCCAGAGGCCAGCAGACGGGGCTGGGTTTGCAGGTCTGTGCTGCCTCCAAGGCAAAGCCCGTGAAAATTTCCACTTAAGCAGCCAGCAGCACAACAGGGGAAGGAACCCAGAGCCCTGCTCTGCCAGGAGAGAATCTGGGCTTTTAATTATTTATGCTTCACCTCCATGCTATGGTGATGAGTGTCAGAGCAGACAGACGCATCCAGATAAAGGAGAGAAGACTGCTGCCTGTTTCTCCAGAGAGAGCAGAGGTGAGCTGGAGGGCTATCAGACCCTGCACCAGTCCTGCCCCTCACCTCTCCCCTTGGAAAAAAGTGCTTCATCCCTAGCTCTTCTCTCTGTCACTGCTATCCTGGAGGGTTTATCCCCAGGACCAAAGGGTTAGGAAGTTGCCACCTGTCATGGCTATATGAAGATCCCCAGAGATGTTGCTCTGTTGGATGGGGACCAGCCATGGCTGCCTGACAGTGGTAGGGCTGTGGGACAGCCTTCATTACCATGGTGACCAGCTTTGAACCCACAAACTCCATAAGGCAGTCCAACCCTGAGGAACTGCTGCTCAGGGTTCAGGGTGGAATCATCAAGACATCAAGACTCACAAGGATGCTTCATGGCAGGGTGTTCACTGACCCAGCCTTGCTTGGGTTCACCATCTCCAGCAGGTTTTGCTTTGGGGATGGATACCAGATGTGCTTTAATTGAGCAGAATGAGTTTAGCAAAGCTATAGGACCTGGTCACATGTTCCCTTCTGCTATCAAGGTCCATGAACAGGAGCTGGTGCTGCTAGCACAGAGCTCACTCATTTCCCATTGGGGTAAACCTAGCCTGTCTCCCATGTGACCTGCTCCTGATGTTGAACCAGGAAAACCAACAGTCCACAAATAACATTCCATGTCCCTGGAGGGCGACACACAGGGATGGGGTGGAGGGTATTTGGGCCACGGTTGCAGCGAGGTTCTGCTCTCCCCATAGGCAGCAAGCAGGCAGTGAAGGGCTGATGCCCAACATTGAAAAGGGGCGGCAGAGGTGGGCTAAAATTGAAAAGAAGGTCTCACCAGATGGTGGGCTGAGCACCAGGCACAGCCACATTGATGCTGAGATGGGATTTCAGGGTGCTGAGCACTTTCTTAGTCACAACTTTAAAGAGGTAATCAGATGGCTCTGTGGGTTAAATCTCCCTGGGATTTTCAGGGGGAAATTTGCTTAGCAGGGTCTATGGTCAAATCCTTTAATTTCCTGGATTAGGAAGCCAGGACAGCTAGTTATTTTCCTGCATGGAGGAAGCAACAGAAACCTCATTGCTTGAGGCTTTTCAAACTGACTGCAAGAGCACCCAGGGACTGTGAGCCTCCCCCCCCCCCCCCCCCCCCCATGGCAGTGCCAGTCCCTCCAGCATCCCAATCTCTGTCTGTACTGGGAAGCGACGCTCAGGAACATCAGCAAGGAAAATAGCATTTTTCCTTCACTCTGCATTTTCATCTCAGTTGTGCTCCTGATATTGCTTTCTCCTCTCTCCATGGAGGAAGGGGCTTTGGGGGGGAAAGGAGCATGGAGGTGTTGGGGATGTTGCTTCAGGAAAACAGGTGGGAGGGCTGGGGGGGGGGGGGGGGGGGGGCACTGCAGCCAGCAGGAACACATGCCAGGAAACCCAAAAAGGGATAGCTGGGCAAGGGAAAAAGCACACAGGTCTCCCTCGCGAGATGGGAAAGCAGCATAGCTGTAGCATAGGGATTTTCCCCTCAGCTCTCCTCTGTTATCGAAACTTTGGGGTGCAGCACTGCTGGGATGCAGCATGGGAGCAAGCAGGGACATGTCACAGCTGTTCCCACTGACGCAGCCAGGAGGTTTAGGGGGCTGGGATGCTACAGTCAGCACCTAATCCTTGGGCCTGCCAGGTTTGGATGTACCCCCACCAGTCTCCTTGCACCCCACAGAGGCTGAGGATGAGGATAGAGGAGAGCGATAAGGCTGTGAGCCAGGCAGCTGTGCAGGCTGGGGGAGGATCTCTCCCTTTCCTCATGAAGATCACTGAGAAAAGCAACGCTGCAGTTTCTGCTCATTGAATAGGAAAAAGAGCAGAAAGGAAAATCAGGGGCTGGATTTTTGTGGCTGCTGTTGGCTTTTCCTTTATTTTTTTTCCCCCATCTGATGAAGGGCTGCTCCACCCAAAAGCTAGAAGGCTTCAGCATGAAGAAGAGGCTTCACCACCCTCTTCTTCAGCTCATTCCCTCTTCCCTGTATTGTGCAGTCAGTCAGGGTGGGCAGGAGATTGTTGTGTTAGTGGGGGCATCTAACACTGCTCAGGGGACTATCATCATCCTGCACCGAGAAGGGCTGATTCTGCAGCAGGAGAGCAGTGCCAGCCACTCAGCCCATGTGTTAAGACAGTAAAATGCTTGGATCAGAAACCAAGCAGCTGATCTGGGCTGCGATGGGCTGCTGTGTGATGCTAAGAGGAGGAAGAGGAGGAGGAGGTGGCAGCCTCCCCTTTGGCCCCCCATGCTGGCCCCCACCTCCTGCCCAGCTCTCCAGGGCAGCCCCTTCCCATGGAAGCTGTGGCTGCCAGGAGTGAATCACCCTCCCATTCCTCCTGCTGCACTGCTGGACGGTGTCATCCCTGCCTGTTTCCATCTGGTCTTGCTGAAAAAGCGACCATGCTCCAGCACTGGCACAGCTCTCCTATCCTGGCTTTGTCACACATCCCAAGACCCTTCTCCAGCTTCATTCTATGGCAAAACCATCCCCTCCAGCTGGACTTTGCTGTAGACCTGCTGTAACACAAGCCGTGTCTGCCAGGACTGCATGATTTTGGAGATCTTCCCCAATGAGCACAGGGAGCAGATCCGACTGGGACCATGGCAAATCCAACGGGCTGTGAATCTCTGCCCTGACCATGTTATTTCATCAGGACCTAGCAATGTTGGAAATAATTATACAAACGCATGTCACACACCTGGGCCACGGAGCCAGGGTGGTTTAGTTCATATTTGGCTCAGAAGAGAGGGAAGGCGGTGGGAGCCACCAAGTTGGGAGTCATGGTTGAAGGATGGGAGAGCAATGAAAAGATAGGGGCTAGCAAAATTCACACTGAGCTGCTCTCTTATAAGCTAAAAAGGACCCTGCTGAGTTTTTTCCAGTTGGATTATTTTGTAAAGCATCATTCCTATGAAAGGCACTTAATTTTCTAGCCTGTTCATGCCTGTGCATGGATGTGCCCCTCCAGCCCTGCACTGCAGCGCAGGCAGAGAGGTAACTAGCAGTCGAGGACTCGCAGAGCTGGCCCTGCACAAGCATTCCAACCTAGTCCTGACTTTTGACACATCCACAAAAAAGCTTAATGCTGCAAATCCTGTCTGAGCAGGAAGTTATTAAATTGGCATTGCAGGAGAATTTAGTCACAGTGCAGACAGCAGATCCCTCAAGAGCTGGTAATGAGTAAGGATGCAGTGCTTTGGGATGCCATCTGGGGATCTGCTATTCCTCGGGTGTCCTGAACTAGAGGTGGAAATTGCGCTCGCCAGTGAGTCAGATGTGCCTGTGTCATCCCATCTGACAGCGGCACAGGGATGGGAGGAATAACAGATGATCCTAATCTCTGCTGCCACAGTATTGCCTGATTCCTGTCACACACCGGAGCTTGTGCACAGGCAGGAGGGGGGCAGGGAGGGGACAGAGGGAAGGAGCTGGCAGGAAGGAAAGCCAGTGTGCTGTGATGCAGCGCAGCTATGTGTCAATGGTAAAGCTTGCTGGAGGCTGCCAGCCTTGGTCTTTGCACAGGAGCTGGTTGGGGGGAGAGAGGGCAGGAAGGAAAAAGAAAATGCTGCCATAAAGAGAATTACCTCCTGTCCCAGCTGATCTCAGCCCTTGAGTTACCTCCATCCATCCCCTCTGCGTTTTCCTCCCTTTTTCATTGCATGCCTCAAGGAAAGGGTGAAGAGACTGGCAAAGGATGGAGGGTGCATGCTCTCCCTGCATGAGACCCAGAGGATACCAGGTGATGCAGTCAGTGACCCCACTGGTCCCCAAGTAATGCAAAGCCCCAAGCTCTAGCTGGGTTGTATGGCCTCAGCCAAGAAAGCAGCATTTCTCTAAGGGACCATAAGTAGAGGAACTGGCCCCAGAGGTGCCCAAAGAAGGGCTGGACAAGGCAGAGGGAGGCCCTGACACAATTGGTTTGATCCCTGAAGCATTTGCTCAGCCCCATCCCCACAGCCAGTTCTGCTGTGACTCACTTTAGCTTTAGTCCACTGCTGGTTCATCCCTACCATCCCAACCTGAGGAAGGGCACACAAAACCCTTTTGGGGCCACAGCATTCTCCTTAACCCATATCCCTCCTCCTCCTCCCTGCCTCCATCTGCAGCAAAAGCCCCACTGGCAGCATGAGGCAGGGATTAGAGTGAGACTAAAGTGGGAGCCCTGCAGCCACTTCCCCCAGTCATCAGAAAAGACATCAGAAACCTTAAATCAAATGCAGCTAAGTACAATTGCAAAGCTGCAGGCACAGGCCTGAGAGAGTATTAAGCAGCATTATCATGGCTCAGTGTACTGCCAGTAGTGACATTACCACAACTTAAAATGCTTGGGATCAGAACTGCAGAATCTATTCTGTTCTGTGGGTTTTGCCTGGGCTGCATTTCCATTTTTCTGAAGAAAATATCTGTTTGGCTTAAACAACCTTCCACACTTTGCTGTTCAGCTGTCTGGGGCTTTTCTTGCCTTCCTGCTCCCCATCATACTTCAAACGCAAACAAATACTTTGCCCTCACTGCAGCATCCTGAAAGAGCATCCATGATGAGTCTAAACATTTTCCTTTACCTGTCCTCACTACCAGTTTGCCTTTATTCATTTCCTTTTCCTTTTTTTCTCCAGTTTCCCTTTCTGAAGTTGAATGACACTGTACTCCTCCTGAGACTATTGAGCTTAATCATATTTTCTCATCATTGGTGAATGGCTCAGCTATAATTATGTCTGAAAGTGTGTTACTTAGGACTAACCTGAGAGCAGCATCCCCTCCAGGGTGCTAGGTCATCAGCTGCTCCGAGGTGCTGTTATTTGAGGTGCTGTTATTTAAGGTGCTGAACAACAGGGTCCCACAAAGCTTGTGCTGAGTGCTTGCCAAATGCCACCTGTCTGGGACTCATATCCCTAGCACTAGTGATGGCCCTGCCTCTCATAAGTAGTCCAGCCACTAATTACAAAACCTTGAACTGTGGCAGCAGAAAAAAAACCTGGAGAGAATTAGGGTTTATTTGCCTTGCATTAAAACTACCACCATCTGCTGCTGAGAGCTGGAGTCAGTCCTGATCTCTCCCATATGCTCCACATGCATCTATCCTCCACGGCTGGTGGATGTGCTGAAAGCCAAAGGGTGAGGATGAGCTTCCTGGCCCACTTCTCTTGCCTGGATATTATATTTTAGTTGACCATGACACACCAGTGCCTATGGACAACTTGCCTTAGGTATCAATGTTATCACTAATGAGATGGGAGGCAGCATCTTTAGTGCATCCTTCATCCTTCCAGGGTAGCAGAAGAAGAGCGATGGCTCTTGGCTGATAGGAGAGGGGAATGGAGCACCCCATAGCACAAAGAGGACACCCTGCACCTTCATTTTAGACAGGCTGAAAAAGGGCTTCCCCCTTGGCTCCCTCTGAAAACCCATAGTTGATCTCAGTGGTAGTTTTTCAGACCTGATTCACAGCTCTTCTTACCCATTAACTTTATACAAACTATTTCAGCAAATAGGAGATATAAGAAGAAAGTCTTCTTTCATTTTAAATGCATCAAAGAAAATTTGAAAGAATCATCTACTGAACATAAAAATTGTTCCTTAAATGATCTAATTTTCCTGTGTCACAGATAACATTGTACGCTGTTCAGACTAAAACAACTTTAAGAATCCAATTTACTTGTCTCCAGTACACTATGTTTTTAGCCTACTTTCCTCAGGAAATGGGGCTTATGTGATTGTGCTGTTTATCTATATGTCATCACTCCTACACTAATAACTTTTGAATGTGTTGGCCAATTCCAACCAAATCTGACAGAGTGGTAGAGTTTTCAAAAATACTGAAATCTTACAAAATTAATGAAATACGTGGGTGGGCACATATTTTCCCCCACCAAGGGAAAGGCTGCATAGTGAACTCAGCCATATTATTAGACAGGAAAGAATACATACATACACACACATGCACATATACAGACACATACCAGTGCTGTTATAAAATCCCCAGGTGTTGGTAAGCCAGAGCTCACGTTGGTATTAGACAGAGGATATTGTACCCTTGAGCCCCAGAGCCACCAAAGAGCATCAGTATTCCTCCACTAATGTACCTACTGCCTATGTTGTGCATTTCTTTCCATTTGGACAATGCAACTTGGGGTGGACACTGCAGGGGAGTGTTTATTCATTTAGAAGCTTTAAAATTAATCAGACTTATTATATGGAAGCCTTTCTAGCTGGTTCTAGGTTTGTAAAAGCTTGCTATCTTTTGGTTCTGTGTGCTGAGAGACTGTCTCTGCAAAAGTCCTCACAAAAGGGAAGAGCTTGAGGTGAAGGAACACAGGTTTCAGACTGGCATATTGAAGTCCTTGGGCCTCTCCTGAGTGCAGCTGAATTGCATACCCAAGACACTCTCCAAGACCTTGGGGCTGAGCCTGTTCATATCTCTTCCAATTCCCACTCTTGTGGTTTTCCACGACCATTAACACCTGGGGGTGGAGAATGTTAGGTTCTTAGACCTGGCATCCCACAGCAAATTAGATTTCCACATTTCCAGGATTCAGGCATTTCTACTGAGGCATTCACATTCCCAGATGACAGGGTAAACTACAGTCTTTCTGTTGCTCTGTAGTCTGTTTCCTACCTGGCAATCCAGTGGTATTTTTTTTTTTTTTCAAATCTTTGACAATTTGGTACATCAGCTCAAAAACATCATCAAGCCCGAATATGCTCCCAAAGCAGGCCTGGGAGTCTCATTCATATTGCAGATAATTCATCATCAGACATGCTGATAAAGTTTTCAAGTGTGAGTTTGTATACAAATGATCCAGACCCAACAACTAATCCAGCACAGGAGACTGAGGAGGTACCTGGGTTTTGGCCTAGCCCTAGACCCTTTTCCCCAGCCTGGCTGCTATATGTAGCATTTGCTCATAAAAGAGAAAGGAATTATCATGCTCTAATAAACCATCTCCAGAAAGTGATACAAAGAGCCCTGAATTCAAGAGAGTAGCCTTTCTTCCTCAGCTCACCACTTGTCTAGGAGCTCACTGAAAATCACGATGCTCCAGACACATCTTGGGAGCCATCTAGAAGGTGCTCAGTTGTCCCTGCTTTGAGCTGGGAGTTGGACCCTATTTCAAACTAAATTAGATAATACCCCTTTCCCCCACTCCTTCCTGCTCATTTTCAGCCAGATCAGGTCCATGCCCTGAATCACTGAGCAGTTCCATGATGGCTACAGCCAGCCAGGGGAGGAAGAGGCTTCTTGAGGCTTGTAAGGATTATTTGGGCACCCAGATCTGCTACTTTCTAGCAGAGACTCGGGCAGGGCACGCCCTCCCCAGGCATCAGCTGCAGCCAGTGATTTGACTGCTTTTCCACTCAAAACCTCTTTTGGCAACAGAAATAGCTGGGAATCCTCCCAGTGCAGGCTAACCTGGTTGCCTAAGATGGTTCCTCTTGGCTATAAGTCAGACAGGATAGGAGCAAACAACATCTTAGGAGCTCTTCTGCTAAGAGTATCATCCTGCTTATTAAAGAGGCTAGGGAGAAATGGAGTAAATAACCCAATAGCTCCTAAGTGACAACTATCAGCTTGTGAGCCCCACACCATGACCCACAAGTGTAGTTCCACCACGGTGTAACCACCCCCTGCACAGGCTACACTGCTCTGGGTGACCCTGCATAGCCTTGGTTGGGAAGAGTGTGCATCCACAGCCCACTTGGAATTAGCAGGAGGACAAATCAGCTTGTATTTACCCCATTTTGAACAACACCCATGAGACCTGGACAAGCCCAGCAGCTTGGCTTTCCAGGACACTATCTGCTCCCACTTTGTGGTCCAGCCAGCACCAACCGCTGCCTGCACTGGCAGACACCCACAGCAATGCTTGCCTGCCTCCAGCAGCTTCCCTAAAACATTCCACTGAGCACCTAGACTGCAAAAAGCCTTTTTCCACTTCTCCCATCCAACCGCAGCCATCAGGGCAGGACCTCTGCTGAGACATCATGTTGGGATGGAGACCACCTTACCTGGATGCAGCAATCTCTGCTTTCTGCTTGGCGATGGTGGCTGCCCGCTCAGCTGCCTCGACAGCCCGATCCACCTTCTCACGGATCTTGCTGGCCCGCAGCGGGATGAGGTTCTTCCTCTTGCCACTGACCAGGATGTTCTGCTTGTATTTTCCCTCCTCCTTGGTGCCATCAGGGAAGGTCATGCAGCCGTAGCCGTGGCGCTTGTTGTTGGCCCATTCTCCCTCATACTTCATCCCATCCGAGCGTTGGCTCACCCCGAAGCCAGATCGCTTGTCGTTCTTCCATTCGCCGATGTAGATCTCAGTGGTGGTGGCATCAATGTCATCTTCAATGACAGAGAGCTCAGCTTCGCCCTCACCCAGGCTAATGGTGGAGTTGATGTCACTGGCGGTGGAGCTGACCGTGCTCATTCCGGCTTCACTCCGGAAAGAGCTCTGCTTGCTCCGCTGGCTGGCCAAGGAGCTCTTGGACTCAGACTTACGGAGCTTGAGCCCACTCAGCAGCGACCGTCGGAAGATGCCCTTCTTCTTGCTCTTGAGGATCTCAGCATCGCTATGGGCCATGAGGACAAAGCCACCCCGGGAGACGGCAGAGCTGCCAGCCACTGCTGGCAAAGAGTCGGGGTGCAGCACCGTGCCATTAGTGTGTTCGCTGCGCAGGGAGTTGATAGATGTCCTCAGGGGTGACCTGATAACTGCAGCCATGCCATAGGGAACGCTCTGCCTAACACCGTAACCCTGGCGCATCCCTCCGACCCACTGGCCCTGGTATGTCCCTGGGAAGAGGAGACAAAAGCAAACAGGGGCTTCATTGCATGGCATCCTGTGGAGCACTAATGACATCAAACTGCTCTGCAAGCAATTTGGTTAGTGGGAGCAGCAAAGTGCAGCTCTGAATCCTAGTCCCATCTCCATGACAAGGATTGTAATGTCACTGTGGGAGGAAAAAATAATATCTTGGTTGGATTGCAGGCTTGCACTCCAGCTGTAGCACAGAAATATCAGAAACCAGCCAAGGTATCACCAAGGAGGGAGTGATGCTTCAAGGTACTGTCCCTCATTTGAAAGGGAAGGGAGTGGGGAGATGGGGTAGGGGAATTGTTATCTGGGAGCAGAATCCAATCCTGTCCACTGTCCATGCTGCCAGCAGTGATCAAAACAGTTGGTATATTACAATGCATTTATTTATATACACAGTGCCTTTCATCCAGCATGTAGCAGAAGGGGGCTGCTCTATAGAAATAAAAGCCTCATGGGGAGAGATACATTTGGCTATTCTCCTTGGAAATGTGCCCCTGTTTGAACTCCTACATTTGTGTGGGCACTTCCTGGAGTTGCTTAATTAGTCATTAGTGAGATGAAAAACACACACTGCAGCACTGCAAATGGAGTCACAAGAAATCCACCCAGCTGAGGAAGCGCAACTGGAGCTTAGCATCTGCCCTGTGCACTGAAATGTCCAGTGGTAATCTTCCCCAGGGTTTGTAATCCCTTCCCCTCCTGGAGCTCAGTGATTGGCACACTTTCACACTTCATCCAAGCTGGTTGAACTGTGTGGCTTGGTTTTATTCTTAGGATGTCTTAATCTTCTCTGGACTAGCTCAAAATGCAGTGACGGGAGGTGTCCCTGCCCACAGCAGGGAGGTTGGAACTAGATGATCTTAAGCTCCTTTCCAACCCAAACTATTCTATGATTCTGTGATTCACTGCCTGCCTAAACCCTTGCAGGGCAGATGGATGAGCCCAGGTATGGCTCCTTGCCTGGCACTGGTGCTGCTGGGATACTGCAGACGGTCCCAGCCCCGGGCTGCCCTGCTGCTTCCCAATCCTGGCTAGCAATGCCAGGATGGATGTAGGCAGCAGCATCAGGGCCTTCCTTCATGCCAGCCCTACTCCCACACGCCAAGGGAGTCTTAAAATAGGCATACTGAAATAGTGAATCCTGTGTGAATCCAACTAAAATGGCCCAGATGAAACCATCCTGGATGTCTACTACTGGCTCAGCCTGATAAAGGCTTTCCATCCACTCTCTACACAAGATGCTCTGTGCTGTTAGCAATCAGGCTGTGATTCAAAGACATGAGCAACCCATTAGTTCTACCTTGGCCAGCTCTTTTGGCTGCAAAAATATTGTTCCCTAAGATCTAGCCACTTTGCTGCAGTGTTTCCCTCTCAACATTTTCCAACAGCCCAGCAGAAAGGATTATTAAATCAGGCTGTGCTGGCCATGACCACCCCCAGCCCAGATGAACCCCACTCTCACTGCAAGGAGTGAGAGTGGGGTTCTCACGGCTACGCATCCTTTTGCTCCACTTCATTTCTCATCCTGATCCCACCCTCAGGACTCCCTTAGGGTTTCTACTACCCAACCTCTGGGGCTCAGTTCTGAGTGTCTGGCTACTCAGCTTTGGAGATGGTTACAGGCTGGAGCAGCTCACCCTGAGCACAGAAAGTGCTTCCTGAGAGTGTGAAACCAGCACCCAGGCACATTTTGGAGTGCATTTTGGGGTGCATTGGCTGTCTTACTGAATAGTTGCCAGTGCTTTGCACAAATCCCCTAGAGGCTGGGATCCTTCCCAGTGCTCCAATGCAAGCGGTGCACCCATTATGTGAGTGACAGCCTTGTGCACCCAAAACAATGCTGGGGGAACCCACAAAGACTTCCTTGGAGAGGAGACATGGAGAGGCAGGGCCAGGTGGGCAGTATTTACTGTGGGTTTATAGGATTAGCACATGGGGAGGGAGGTAGAGCACTGGGATTATGGAAGGCACCGGCAGGGCAGGGTGAGGAGCTGGTATCAGTGTTGGCAGGGAGAAGGATGGGGGTCAAATGGCAAGATGACTGGCAAACAGCTCAGAGGAAACATCAGACATGTCATGTGGTTGGGTTTGAGCAGTGACCCTGACTTGCCCTGCTGCAGTCCTGCTGTGGTTTAAGCCCAGCTGGTAACTCAGAACCACGCAGCCACTAGCTCACTTCCCCCCCCTCCCCTCCACTTCCCCCCCTCCCCCCTTCTGGTCGGGATGGGGAGGAGAATTGAAAGAATGTAACTCCCACAGGTTGAGATAAGAACAGTTCAGTAACTAAGGCATAATACAAAACCACTACTGCTACCACCAATAATAATAATGATGATAAGGGGAATAACAAGGAGAGAGAATACAATTGCTCGCCACCTGCTGGCCGA
Source organism: Pezoporus flaviventris (assembly GCF_033815535.1). Lineage (NCBI taxonomy): Eukaryota > Metazoa > Chordata > Aves > Psittaciformes > Psittacidae > Pezoporus > Pezoporus flaviventris. The sequence continues at coordinate 61,776 of NW_026892592.1, forward strand.
TACCCAGCCCAACCCGAGCAGCAATCGGGGTAAATTCCAGGTAGCTCCCCCTGGTTTATATAGTGGGCATGATGTGCTGTGGTACGGAATACCCCTTTGGCTAGTTTGGGTCAGGGGTCCTGTCTCTGCTTCCTCCCAGCTTCCTGTGCCCCTCCTCACTGGCAGAGCATGAGACTGAGCAACTCCTTGAGCAGAGTAACCATTACTTAGCAACAATTAAAACCATCGGTGTTATCAGCGTTGTTCCTAGGCTGAAAGTCAAAAACACAGCACTGCACCAGCTACTAAGAAGGAGAAAAATAACTGTTACAGCTGAACCCAGGACAAATACATTTTGGGGTTGCCAAGAACATGAAACAACTGATGTCATGCCCCCACGGCTCTTCCCATGCCCAGCAGCACCCTGGAATGGTCTCTGTGGTAGGGAGAGACCATCTTGCTGTCCATTCATCCTTTTCAGATCTTGCACCATCTCATTCCCCTTTCTGGCTCCTTCACAGAGCATCTTGGCAGGACAACCAGCAGGCAATGGGCAGCAGCTGGGTGAGAGACATTTTCCCCAGCACCCTGAGCATCCCTGCAAAGGGAGCCCCCAAGATGACTGGGATGTCCTCACACCATGCTCAGCCTCCTGTTTCCCCTAGAGATAGATTCCATGGATTTCAGGGTAAGATGCCAGTGTGCACAAGGGGACAGGGAGAAAAGGTCCTGCGCGAGATCTGCCAGAGCCTGCCCTGCCCATGCCCTGGAATCCCTTTCCGTTGGCTGGTTCCTTGACCTCCCCATCCCCAGCAAATCTGCAGCTGATAAAAACCCACAGAATAAACCAAAGCACCATAAAGCAGACATGGCCCTTTGCTGAAAACCAGAGGAAACAGCAAAGAGCAGAACAAAGTGCTGTTGGAGCAAGCATGACAGCACATCTCAGCTAGAGCAGAGGCAGCAAGTTGGTCACAGCAGGTTACAGCTGCAGTGTATCTCCAGCAAGTCAGAGGTGCCCAGGAAACTGTCATCTTTGCATGGCCTTAAAACCTACTCCTAGAATTGCACAGCTGCCAGGAGCAGTCTCTGCATTTCCTTGCCAAGACTGATTTTTTTAAGCAGAGGATGCAAGGGCTTGAGGAGTGATCCCATCCAGCCAGTCCATCCTGCTTCTCCCCTCCCAGCATCACAGAGTAACTCCCATCAGAGAGCAAAACCCAAACCCTAAGTCTGCTTTCATGTGTGGTGTTGCTTTCCTGATTGCTTCCCTGCTGGAGGCAGCAACATGGATTACCTCTGCAGATTGCCTAGGAGGGCACAGTCACCTCCCTGATGACCACCAAGACATCTGGCCACCTTCATTGACCTTCAGCAGATCAAAGAGCTTCATTCCAGAGAGCTAAGTTCATCTGTCCTTCCTCACCCAAGCAGCACTCCTTCCTTCATCTGACTTCATTATATTTTAAACCCCTAAATATCCCAGAATCTGTCCATGAATACTGGAAGGTCTCAGAGCCATCCAATCTTCATTGCTAAGCAATGCCACCTCCTCCCCTTGCACTGCTCAGCTTAACCTCTGCCCCCTAACATTTGCAGACATGCGCACAAAGCTTAATCTCACAAGGAGCTGGGAGACTCTTTCTCCCTTCAGAGGAGACAGGGGTTTATGATTTTCCACTTTACATGCCAGGATGGAACAGCTGTAGCAGTTTCATTGCTTGGGGGCTGAAAATGGAGTGTGCAATGGGAAGCCTGTGCAGCGGGGACTGTAGGATCGGGCTGGGTGTAATGGGGTAAGCACATCTGATGCAAAAGGTCCCCAGACTGATCTGCAGAGATGCTGAATGGAGGTCCTCAAGGACTTTAGTACACATGTAGAGAGTTGAGCACCTCCCAGGGTCAGGGCAGATAGATACTTTCTTTTAACTGTGTGTAAGAGGGGAACATGCCTCCATTGGCATGGGAAGCAGGGAGCAAGCCAACGGTTCTGCAATTCTGGCCACAAGCTGATTGCATTGCTCAAGACAGGTCCATATGGAAAAGAAGCAGACATTGTGATAGAGGAGAATTGCTGGGGAAGAAAATGTGCCAAGCTCTTCCCCCACCCATACAGGTCACTCTTATGGCTGCCTCCAAGATGCCACAAATATCTATCCCACTTCTAGTGGCCCTTTTGCATTGGTCAAAAAGGATGAAGAGCAGCCAAGAAAGTCTTGGTCATGGAAAGAAAAACCTCCTGAGGTAGGTAATTTGTGACTTTCTATGGCAATACAACCGAAGCAGCAATCATTTCTGTGTTGTAGCTCCTTCTGTACTATCAGTATTTCTAAAATCTTCACAAAGCATTAGTTGTATGAGATTAATGGAGTGATTGTATCAGGGAAAATGCATCACCCATTATGTGTTCAGGGCAGCACTGTGCAGGCAGCCAAGCTGTGCAGCCAGGGGTAGGGCTGGGGGAAATTCCTGGGGGACTGGAGAGCACTGGGCAGCCAAGCCAAGAAATCTCAGCCACCACCATGATCCTGCTGAAAAGAGGGCCTAATCCTGACCTGGGAATGAGAATTTTGCAGAAAAATCAGAGCCCAGGGGAATAAGCAGGTTGTGGTCTTGCTCACCACAGTTTTACCCTGGGGGAGGATTTTTGACTTCTGGTGTAATCGCTCCAGGAGGATTTGGCCAAGATAAAGGTGATGCCAAGAAGAGTGGGGATGTGGCCACATGCACCCAAGGGTGCAAAGCAGAGATAAGGAGAGAAAAATAAATTATAATATTCACCTTTTGGAAACAGCAGCTGGAATGTGAGAAAGGGAACAGGCTTGCAGGAAAGATGGGGAAAGTCAGGATGGGATAGAAACATGGAGAAAAGAAAATGGACAATGCAATTGTTGGCCAACTTTGCTTGTGATCCTGAGTGAGCCTGAGTTTTGGGTTTTCTTTGGCTCGCTTCCCTTGGAACAAGGCTGGGTTGTTTCTAAATGGCTTTTTAAACTCCAGCAGGAATTTCTACTGCCTTGAGGACCATGCAGAGTCCATCTTTGGCTGAAGGCAGGCAGGCTAAAAGCAGAAAGCAGGAAGTCACTGACCTCTGAAGTATAGAATCATAGAATAGTTAGTGTTGGAAAGGACCTTAAGATCATCAAGTTCTAACTCCCCTGACATGGGCAGGGACACCTCACACTAAACCATATCACCAAGGCTCTGTCCAACCTGGCCTTGAAAACCTACAGGGATAGAGCATTCACAACTTCCCTGGGCAACCCATTCCAGTGCCTTACCACCCTAACAGTAAAGAACTTCTTCCTTATATCCAATCTAAACTTCCCCTGTTTAAGTTTTAACCCGTTACCCCTTGTCCTGTCAAAACAGTTCCAAATGAAGAGCTCCTCCCCAGCATCCCTATAGGCCCCCTTCAGATACTGGAAGGCTGCTATGAGGTCTCCATGCAGCCTTCTCTTCTCCAGGCTGAACAGCCCCAACTTTCTCAGCCTATCTTCATATGGGAGATGCTTCAGCTCCCTTATAATTCTCATGGCCCTTCTCTGGACTTGTTCCAACAGTTCTATGACCTTCTTATGTTGAGGACACCAGAACTGTACACAATACTCCAGGTGAGGTCTCACAAGAGCAGAGTAGAGGGGCAGGATCACCTCCTTTGACCTGCTGGTCACGCTCCTTTTGATGCAGCCAAGGATACGGTTGGCTTTCTGGGCTGCGAGCACACACTGAAGCCGGCTCATGTTCAGTTTCTCATTGACCAACACCCCCAAGTCCTTCTCCGCAGGGCTGCTCTGAATCTCTTCTCTGCCCAACCTGTAGCTGTACCTGGGATTGCTCCAACCCAGGTGTAGGACAATGCACTTGGCATGGTTAAACTTCATGAGGCTGGCATCAGCCCACCGCACAAGCATGTCAAGGTCCCTCTGGATGGCATTCCTTCCCTGCAGCGTATCAACCAAGCCACACAGCTTGGTGTCATCAGCAAACTTGCTGAGGGTGCACTCAATCCCACTGTCCATGTCACCAACAAAGATGTTGAACAAGACCGGTCCCAACACCGATCCCTGAGGGACACCACTCGTTACTGGTCTCCAGCTGGACATTGAGCCATTAACCACAACTCTTTGAGTGTGGCCATCCAGCCAGTTCTTTATCCACCGAGTGGTCCACCTATCAAACCGATGTCTCTCCAATTTAGAGACAAGGATATTATGTGGGACAGTGTTGAATGCTTTGCACATGTCCAGGTAGATGACGTCAGCTGCTCTACCCCTGTCCATCAGTTCCGTATCCCCATCATAGAAGGCCACCAAATTGATCTGGAAGGATTTCCCCTTATGAAGCCATGCTGGCTGTCACCAAGCACCTTGTTGTTTTTCATGTGCGTCATTCCTGATTCTCCATCAGAAGATCATATGTTTTGAGAAATCACAAGCACCAAAAAGTAATCTAATCTAATTTGTTGCAGTCACTCAGTGCTTTCTCATCATTTGGCTCAGGAGGCTAAAATTCATTCTGGGAAAACAGCAGAGAGTCTGCAGTGCTGCTCCTGTTGTCCCCATAAAGCCAAAATCCCTGAAATCAGAGTTTGCCCTGGTTTGCACCTTGCAGAAATAGGGAAGTGAGCAGGACCCCATGCAAAGCTGGTGGTGAGATGGCTGGGTGCAATCCCTGCACCTCATGTTCCCTGCTAGAAACAGGTATGATGCAGCCACACTCCAGTAATTCAGCTAGGTATTGGAAAAACTAATTAGCTCCTATCTGTAAGTGTTCTGGGAGGATCTATGATTACAGACACCAGGAACAACAACAGATTTCCATTCATTTCCTTGGCTTTGCCAAAGAGCTTGGGGGATTTTCCTGGGGAGCAGAAAGGAGGAGACCAATCTCTGACTCCAGCTCATCTCTCTGGGATGCAGCTGCTATGGTGGGGCTCACATGGATGCTCGTGGGCCCAGGACTGTTGTGGGAGCTCCTTCTTCTTGCTCTTCACCATGACTGGGAAGAGGCAACCAGTTTGTAGCTTGCTCTTCCCACACAGTACATCAGGCTGAAGCCTTAGGCAAGAAGAGTCACTTTATTGATGCCATTTTAATCCATACCAGGTGCCTTTTTGCACATAAAAAATTAGGATGATGGGCTGCTCGCAGCCCAGTAATGCGGGTGAGGTTTCCCTTGGCCCAAGGTGGGATCATGCACTTGGATATAAACCTGGTTCATCTTTACCATGGCATTGGAAGGAGACAGAAGTCAGTGTTTTGGGGGTTGGAATGGCTGCATTTTCTTTCTTCCCTCTCCCTGTACCAAGGATTTAGCATTTTGCAGGCGCTGAGCCCTCTGGCTCCAGTCCAGAAACACCATTAAGTAAGAGCGTTACTGACTGAAGGCTGCTCACAGGCTTTTCCTGAACCAAGATGACCAGTTCCATGTCCTGCTGGATGAAGCCCTTCGCAAGCACATGGGGTAAAGCACACAGGGTGGTTTGCACAGACCTGCCCTGCCTTGCTCCACTTCAGTTTCTCATATGGAGAAATTTAAGGAGTTATTTAGGATGTTGTAAAGCATTTTGAGGGTGGTGGACACATACATATTATTATCACAATATGACCTTGGAAAAAGTCAAAACACTTGAAAAAATATTCCTTACCCATCACTAACACTAAGTTAAAAAACCCATACAAATAACCCACTTTCATGGTGGGCAAGATATTTCCAAGTTTAGCTAAAATAATCAGTGACAGGGGCACAGATACCCAGGCTTCCACAGACATAGGAGCAGCAGGCTTCAAAGGGCAGGTTCCTCTGTAGCCTCTGTCCCCTCCTTGAAGCAGAGCCAGATCTGACTGTTTGTCAATGGCAGTGATCCAAGCCTCCCAGATTCCTTTTGCCACTCAGCAAAATTTGGGAATGAGGTCTGTGTTGTCCAAAGTGACCACCATCCACTTTTCCAAGCCAAGCTGAAGTAACTAGGCTTTGCAAATTGCTCATTTATCTTGTGAAGGACCTTTCCTGGTATGCTCCCACACTCCCTCTTATCTCTGAATTCTGCAGCATATTAATTAAAGACATCCTATGGCAATAATTAGGACGGTCTCTTGAATTACAACAAAAGGAGCAAGTTTTACAGATATCACTTTCCAGCTATTCGATATCAGAAAGACCCAGGGAGGATTGATGCACAAATGCTTGGCATCTCAGAAACGTCTATCCCAAAGTGAAAATGTACAAGAGAAAAGAGAGGACTGAAGGATGCTAATTCAGCCTCAGTCCTGATGGTGTGATAACGGGGACACCCTCATTGGCCACCCCAGCTGATGTCCATCAGTCAGGGGGCCTTGTTGGTAAAAATATGACCCCCAAATGTGCTACCTGCATATCTGGGTCCTCTCGAGCATCCATGTGGGTGCATATTTTCTTCTGACATCCCAAGAGCTGTACTTCCTGCACTCCTGACAGCAGGAAAAGGCATTGCACTGGGTGACTTGCATTCTCTGCCCTGTGCCCAGCTGCTGGTTGCAGGACAGCAGTTGTCCCCCAGATGTTCACCTAAAACCCACACAGGCATTATATGGAAGGCTAGTACTTCCTGCCTGTGGGTGACAGATAGAAATAGTTAACGAAATGGATCCAGGTGTTATGGCCCTGGCCCGGCTTAAGCCTTGGGAACGGTAAAGAAAATACCAGGTGCTGTTGCCCTGGACAGCCTTGGGAACCGTGAAGAAAACACCAGGTGTTAATGCCTTGCTCCGGCCTAAGCCTTGGGAACTGTAAAGAGGACAATGAAGGGTAAAGATCGGTTAGCAAAACAAAGCAGGCGGTTTGCAAGATAAAGCAGGATGTGCATCTCAAAGACAGACTAAACAGTGTGAATATTTGCAACCCTTAATAGTGTTGCTAAATCGAGATGATAAGGGAGTAAAAGAGTGGAAAGTTACTGCTTAGCACTTAGTAGATAAAAGGGATGCGAGGCTACCAATAAAAGAATGTGTGATTGTGTGTAAAGGAAGTAGAATGATATAAATATGCGCTTGTCACACAATAAAGGGTCTTATGCTGGATTCATATTGGATCGGGTATAGTCCATTTCTTCCCTCACCTGCCTGCATTGCCCACTGTGAAAGGTGGGAATCAGTGATGGCACATGTGAGCAATGCCGCATGGATACAGAATCAGTGGTGAGTTATCTCCCCCCTGCTCTGCAAAAGCTCTCCATGCCTCTGACCATCACCAAGCCATGCTAAAAACACAGTCAGATGCTTTTTCTGTGGCTGCTAACTTGCCAAAACTGTGCTCTGGTAAGTGCTTGCACAGGGGAAAAAATAAAGTATGGAATTTTGAATATGCAAATATAATCTGCAGGCACAAGCACATGATGGATGTTAGTCATATTGCTTAATGTGAGGCTGGATACATACATGATGGGCACAGTGAGGTCTAGGCATCCATGGAGGAGAGAAGGGGAAGAAAAGCAGTGAAGAAAGAAAAGAGGACGACTAGAGTGGAGCTGTCATGGACTGCTTTGTAACTGCCTGGGAAGTGGGTAGAATTAAGTCTGTTGCTGGGGCTCAACAAATGATGAAGAATTACAAGTCTGCAGCTCCTATTAGCATGGCTAGCTTGCACTTTTAAAAGCTAAATGTCAGGGACCTTTCATCTAAGAACACAAACAAGTGGAGTTGCTGGGTTTGAATGATGTACTGTAGGAGTTCACTTTGCAAGAAGGTAGAAATGGGTTCAGGGATGGCCCTGGCAGGGCCATTGCCTCACTGGACACCTCTGCAGGAGCAAGTGCCAGGGGCTGGAGAGAGGAGATGGATCTATACACAGACAGGGAATCTGCCTCCTCCTCTGTAGATGCAAATACCAACGTAGAGTAACTCTGTCTGAACAGTCACCACAGGGTTGATTAATCATTAGGGAAAATCATCTGAAAGGCAGGTTTGCATCATCAGGAATGCTCATCTCTGGGTTATGAAACCCATCCAAAACACGGGAGTCCTTATATTCTCATTGCCATAATGCCTGCCCCAAAGATACTTTGCAATCAGGAGATCAGCAGAGTGAAGCTACTTCCCTCACTGGCAAACATTAATGTGAGTCATGGTATTGCAAAGACTGCTGATATTTGCACTTACAGATGGGAAACTGAGGCACAGTGCAAGGTGGTGGACGAGCTCCTCCACAAAAACAAGGTATGTATGTGCCTCCTTCTGCTGCAGGCACAAAGTGGCTCTGCACAGCCCACGGCAAACCTACGGCAGGACAGGCAAAGCCCCAAAGCTGATGTACTACCTATGAAGATAAGCTCAGCTGCAGGAATTTTCCACAGGTACTGGCCAGGGAAACACCATGCAGACCCAAAGTGATGACCTGAGCAGGAAATTATACCTTTTTAGTAATCAGCTTAGTGCAAATGTCTGCAAACTTAGGGACCTTGCTCTGGCTGTTCAGTCATTCATGAAAATTCATGATGCTCTGCTGTATGCTAAGAGTAAGTGGAACCTCTTTAGGGAATAATTTTGGGAAAGGAGTGGCTGTTCTAAAGGAATGCTCTTGCATCAATTGCAATTTTTAAGGATTTTTGATTCATAAGGCAGAATTTGTCTTTGAAAAGCCAATATCAAACCCCAAAATATAACCACTTGCCATTCAAGTGTTTGGGTTTTTTCCTCCAAGCTCCCCTTTTTTGTTAACAAATGCTTTAATTGTAAGTTAAACATCTTATTGCAGGGGCAAACTAGCATCAAGACTCTCCTATAACTATTGCAAACTCCTGAAAAAAAAAAAATCCTTTATTTTTCAGAATTTCATTCAATGTCAAAGACAGACCCCAAACAGGCAAAACCTGCCAAATCTCACATGACAGATGCTAAATCAGAGTATTGCTTCCTCTAAGACCATCACCAGACCCATCCTGCCCAGCTTCTGTATCTCCAAGTCATGCCTACATTAATACAGATCATTCATATACATCGATGTTACCTGATCAAAACATTCAAAATTTATCATCAGATTAATTTTAAAATCAAGGCATTTTTAAACCAAAGGCATTTTTAGCTCTCATCTGCTGGTTTCCAAGCTTGTAAGAATGACTTTTCTGAAATAGACTGGGTGGAAACCTTGCTTCAAAAATGAAGCTGAAAATCTTGCAAAATCACATGATTCCACAAGCAGGAGCTTCAAAGGAAAAGCTGTTCAGCTACAGGACCAGATGTCACCCAGCCATAAGGAGCCCCATGGGATATCAAATCACATGCAAATACCCTGAGATTTGTATTAAAAGCCATGAGAAACCTACCCTGGCATTCCCAGTGAAAGGATATTAAAACAGGGCTTCAAGACTTAGATTACCCTCTGTTATGGGTCAGGGAGAGGGGTGTAAGGTTAGGATCCTATGTCATCCCCTGGAGCACCATGTGCTGGGTAAAATCCTTGAGAAGATGGAGTGAGGATCTAAGCCTGTCTGACAGTTTCTGTCTTGCATACTTTTCCCTGGGGTCAAAATCCTTCTTCCTCTGTCTTGACCTGTACCTGAAACTAAGTAGTATGTTCCAGTGAGATAAGTAATTACCATGAGTTCATATCATTTATTTTTAATGATGATGGTCACAATCTTAATTTAGTATTTTGATTCATTTTTCTATGCTCAGTGTATCCTATAACTGCTGTCGCACTGCAACTTCTGTAGCAAATCTAGACAGCAAGATGCTTCATCAACAAAGTTCTTATCTTTTATTTTTAATTATCAGGTTCTTTTAGGGGGTTGTCTGGATTCTGCAAGAAGCAGGAAGATGGGGAATCAGGGCGTACTTGTATTTGCTTGTTTCCACCCACTATTTAAAGTGCAACAACAATTCCTTCCCGGCAGCAAAATAATATGAGAGCTGATACTTTTAAGGTAAGTCTGACATCCGCGCTATAAATAGACTGCATGGAAATTTGCCCTTGCTAGCTGGTTCCCTGCTGCTGTAGAGGAATCTGGAAAACCCCAGTATGGAGAGAGGCATGAGGCAGATGTCAGAGATGTCACTGACCTTAGAGGCACTGGCTGGAGGTGGTTCATTCAAAACCTCTTCCTGGACCAGCAGGTTCCCTGCTGAATCCCCAGTGATCCCCCTTGAGCAGCCCTTTACACTGGCAAGGGGCCTTTTTTGCCAAATATATTATGTTTTTCACCTCCTCAGCCACATCAAAGCCATTTGGTTGGTAGCCTCTGGTGAACCCACTAAGAGAGTGGCTGGAGGTGTCACCAGTGCCACTGCAGAGGTGGGAAACTGGGGCAGGACAGGCTGCAAGACAGCCCACACCAGCAGCTCCCACTGCACCACTTTCCTCTCCCCCATCACTTGCAAAGCAGGAACATTTCCCAGCCCAGGCCAAGAAAACCCACTTGCCTGCTCACACGGTGCTAACAATGAAAACACTAATTATATCTCACTCACCTACCAAAGGGATGATTCATTTAGGTGAGTGGGCATGGAGGATATCACAAGATGAACACCACAATGCAACTGTCTGCCTGTTTTGGGGTAACCCTCCTGAGAAACAAGGCTGCATGGAGCACATGTGCACCTGGGATGCAGCAAGGGGGTGGCAGCAGGAGGGACCTGGCGTGGACATTTACAGGCCAGGGAATTGCTGTGAGCCATTCCCTGAGGGCTGGCTGGGCAAAGGGGACCCAGGCGAGTGTCTGGTGCCCTCCCCAAGCCCTTGTCCAGTCTCAGATCCCACATGCTCAGCTGGGGAGGGGTGGAGGGAGGAGAAAAAGTGTTGGCAGGTTCAGAAAGGGCAAAAGCAGATCTGGGGCTTCCTTCATCCGCCCCACCTCATCCATCCTCACTATCATGGTTTCAGCAGCTAAACCCAAACCCAATGTACAGCCTTAAGATTCCCATGGCAAGCCTGAAGTTACAATTCTGTCACCAGGGTAAAATCCCTGAATATTTCCAAAGTGTCCAAGGAATGACAGAAAGGCAGAAACCAGCTGAGATGTCTCCTGATCTCCAGACCTCCTCGGGAAGGGGATCTCCAATGGGAGGTCTCTAACCCTCTGCTCTAGAGAGGTTCCACCAGCTCCAGCAAGGGCCACAGCAGCAGTTCCGTCTCACATCGGTGCTGATCCAGGTGGATGCAGCCCCTTTCACATGAAGCATGGGAGCAATCCTGATCCCACTCTGGAATTGGGTTGAATCAGGCCCAGCAAATGAGTGATGCAACCCCAGCATCCAACTGAAGCAACCCTCAGGAGCCTGGTTTATGTAATAACAGTGTGCTTCTGGATGGGAGCAGGAGCGATTTTTGGCAGAAAGATAAGGACATGTCTGCAGTATCGTGGTTTGGGGGTGTCCGAGTGAGTGTGTGTATGCAGGAGAAAGACAGGACGGTGCACGTATGTGCCACATGTGGGTCAGGTGAGTAGCAGTGCCAGGGAAGTTTGGCAAAGTGTGGGCTTCTAGGGGAACAGAGAGGCTGCATTTGCTTAGTTGGGCTCTGTGGGATAGGTTTGTGTTGATGGGCACATATCCACACAGCTCAGGGAGCACAGTTTTCATCCATCTGGTGCATGCACGGATCAGAGAGGGCTGGTTCCAGGCTGGGGGCAGACCATGTGTGTGTGGGTATGTGAGCGGAGAAGTGAAGCAGCGCCTCGGTGTGGGGAGGAGAGGCGTGTGTGCATGGCGATGAGTGTGTCCATGTGGGAGGTGTGAGAGCTGCAAACTGCATATGGGGGAAGTGTGTGTGCATGTGTGAGCACCTGGCGTGGGGGGGACAGTACCTGAGGCAGAGAGCAGGGCCAGGGCAGGAGGGTGGCAACGTGGCTCAGGCCACCAGCATACCATTACCCTACATCCAAGCCCAATGCATCAACACGTGTACATCAGTCATGCAGAATATCGATCCCCAAGATAGAGCTGGCAACTGTTGGTGGAGTGTTGGGATTTGTCCTTACCCAATATTGTGCAAGGAAATGGTAAAACTGGAGCCAAACCCATGAATTCTGGGGCATGTCACTTCCTGAGCCTTGCTGTGCATTTAGGGACCCATCCTCTAGCCCTGGTTGATGTGCTAAAAAAATATAATGCAAGGAATGTTTATCTGTGGGTGGCAAGTGACAGATGCTGGGGGGGGGGAGGGGGCTTCTAGGATACTTCAGTTTGATGAAGATAATAACTTGAATAAATTAATGAGAAACATCCTTCCCAACAGTTGCCTCCTCTGTGCCATAGCTACACAGCCACCCTTCCAGCAGAGCTCCTGCAAACATCAGCTTCATGCATCCAGATGCTCAAAGTTCATCAGCATTCAGTGTCCAAAAGGCTGAAGATGTCCAACTTTGGTGTTTTCCACCCAGAATCGATACAGACAACTGGGAAAGGCCATGGCCTCTGCATATTTTGGTGAACATGCAATTTTGGCTAGGTTCAATCACTCTGTGGTGACTGCACAACTGAAATGGGGGGAAGCTGGTGTGGAGGAGCCCAGTTGGGGTGCACATGGAGTGTGCATGATGGGCTTGGCCACAGGTACCATCACCCTGCATTTCCCCTTCTCCGTCCTCCTAGGATGGTTTCAGAGTCCCTTAGGGAGCATTTTGTTACAGACCCTATCCTTTTCTCCCACTGGTCTTCCTACCTCTTCCTAAAATGACAAACATGCAATATAGCTTCTCGGTCCCTAAGCACTGAGAAGCCAGACTGGCCTGACAAGATGGAAGAAAAAGCTCTTTGCTTCTGGTAGGTTCTCAGAAATGGTGAAACTGCTGGCAAGCCACCCCATTTTGGAGGTGCTCCCCAGAATTCCCAAATCGCTGCTGTGCTGCAGTTGACAGGGAGCGTGCCGGGGTGGGGGCACGTATGTGCCCAGGGACAGAGCCAGCCCTGCAACACCCAGCACTCAGAGACCTCTAGTTTGTCAAGACTTCTGTCTACCTTCCCGAAACCCTCCCCAGCAGGGTCTGGATGCCAGAAGGGGAGCAGGGAGATAGCCCTCACATTGGGAGCATGCAGAAACCCCCCACATCCCCTCCTGACTGCTTCAAATGTGGGAGATGGCAATTATTCTCTAACCGAGCAGCTTTATTCTCAACTGAAGGGCTGCTGGGATTTATCAATGGCTTGCAAACACACCCAGCAAATTCCAGCTCAGACCCCAGCATTATTCCAGACAGCTGAAACAAAAGGTTGCAGCTATGTTTGCCTTTAGGAGAAAGCCACCAGCACAAAATTATCATTAAAAATCAAGATATCATTCCACCTCTCCCTTCCAGAGCATAAAAGAGAAGCTGCAGGTAACATTTAATCTTGCCTCTCTGTATAATCACAAAGCAACCAACTGGATTTTCTAGAGAAAGGTCTTGCAGCACCTTTCAGGAAGGCTGTGATGGAACTCATCAATGCTGCAATTTCCTCAATGTAGCAGTCCTGGAAAATTATAATATCTTAAATAAAATGATAATAAAAAAGTGCCTGCTTTAGATGGACACATTTGCCAGGGAAACCAGGGGGCAGTGCTGCCGAATGCCCCTGGCCACTGGCAGGTAGGCTTGCCTCAGATTATGGTGGCAATAGAGATAGAAGTAGCCACAAAACATGAGAGAGGATGATACAGCCACTTACAGCAAAGCACTAGCTGCTTCTCCTATTTCCGCCTTGAAGCTTGTTTAGTCCAGCAATATTTTGGATTTTTTTTTGTCGCTCCAATTGGGTTTTCTTGTTTTTTATTTAATCTCAGTTTCCCCTCAATATCTCATTAAGTTGCGTTGATGGCAGAGGATAGCTTTGATGATCCCTTTGAGCCCCTATGCTAAGCATTAAGCCATAAACTAGGAATGTAAGACTCTTGTCTGAATTAAAGTCTTTTTGCCTGGCATTATTAAGTGTGGGACTACCTTCGGATGGGCTGCAGGGTATGCAAAGACCCCAGCCCCTTGCTGGGAGCATTGGTAGCACTAAAGCTGCACCCATCTGCCCTGGACCACCACCCACTCCCACCCCCACCCCCCGTCTCCCCACCCTGGGTTGCTTTGATGCAAATCCTACAGGTTCCAGTGATGCAGTGAGAACTGCAAATCCCATGTGCAACTCGGGTAGTCTCCTGATGGCTTGGCCCACCCTGTCTGATCATCGCTGGGTGAGAGCTGGGCATCACCCCCACCACTGCAGCTGGCTCCCCTCCCCAAAAACCCTGGTCAAGGAGAGAGGGGGAACATATGGGGCTACCTGTGGCAAAAAGCTGGGCTGATGCCACACTGGTCTGGTTCTTTGTCTCCTGCGGGGTATGAGCATCCCTCCCTCCACACTAGCAGGCTGTAAACTCCAAGACTCTAGCCTAACCCCAGAATCCCTGTTTAAGAGGTTTGTACCCTGCAGCACACACCCGCCCCAGCCAGGAAGGCATCAATGCAGCACCTACCTCCATCCGAGTAGGTCTCTGTCCCATATCCATCCTGAAATCCATTGCTCCAGGTGCCTTCATACTTGGCCCCATTTCCAGTGCATTCTCGGACCCCATACCGTCCCTTAAATCCATGGGTCCACTCTCCTTTGTACACCCACTTCCCCTTGCTCTCCATGCCAATGCCATGGCGCTTGCCCTGTGCCCAGGTGCCCTGGTAAGTGTTGCCACTGGGCCAAGTGTAGACCCCCAGCACCTCAAAGCCGTGACTCCAGGACCCTGAATATTCACCTTGACCCTTTGGGCCAGTACAGATTCCGTGGCCATGAGCCTTTCCATCCTCCCAGCCTCCACAGTATGACCCTCCATCGTCAAAATTAAACCTTCCCCCACTGGACATGCATGTAATTCGGTTTGCAAATCCCCCAAAAGGTGAAAAAAAAAAAAAAGGGGAAAAAATAATTAAAAAATGTAGAAAATAAAATGTGAATGATGAATTGGGAAAAAAAGAATTTTAAAATCAAATCAATCAAAATCATGCACCAGATCCAAGGGAACTGCTTAATCCAGTTTCTTGTGATTATTCATTCTCTGGGAGTATGTTCAGGATCAGTTCTCTCTTCCCCTGCTGTGGAAACAGTATCATTAAAAAAAAAAAAAAAAATCGCAGCAAGAACAGCAGCAGCTATTGGGTTTTGGTGCAAACGACTCCACCTAAAAACCATCCACGGCAGGGAACGGGGGTGGGGAAGGAAAAAAAATAGAAAAAAAAAGGAAAAGAGGAAACAAGAGGCCAAATGCCAAGAGGAGAAATAACCCCAGAAACAGCCGCGGCCCTGCTCCCAGTGGGGAGGCTCCTCACAGCCCCCGCTGCGCCCCGCTCCCAGGGCTGCCCGCCTGCCCGGCCTGGCTGCGACGCGTGGCCGGCAGCGGCGGCGGCAGCGGCGGCATGGCAGGGATGCGGGAAGCGGGAATGAGGGTGAAGGGGATGAGGGGTGGCGGCGGCTCAGCAGCAATGCGACGTCTCGGCTGCTCCCGTTCGGTTCCCCCCGCGCAGGGCCTCGCACCACGTACGCACCCTGCGCCCTAAAACCTCGCCATTGCCTCCGCTATCCCCCCCCCCCCCCCCCCCCCCCACCCGCCCGCCTTCTTGCCCGTCCGTCTGTCCGCCCCCAGAAAACCTCACCCCCGGGAGGACCCGCTCGCCTCGCCCAGAGGATTCCGCATCTCTGACGGGGGATGTTCGGAGTGAGGCTAGATGCCGCGGTGAGGGGCTGGGCGGCAAGCCTCCGCTCGCCCCTCGCTCCCCACAGCCTCCCCCCTCCTTCCCGTCTCCCTGCTGGGATAAATCCTGCTTATTAATGAGCAGGATCCTGGGCTTTCTGCTCTGCCTCAGCTCCCGGGTCCGCACTCAGGGTGGATTTAAAGAGACAGGAACTGCGTCGCCTTCGCCTCCCGCTCCGGCAGGGACGCAACCCCACGCAGCCCCTGACACCTCGCTGCGGCTCCGGGATGCTCCCATTTATCCCTGCCGCTTCTCCTTTGATGCGACGAGGGGTGGCCGTCCCCTGCCAGACCCGGGGTCCCCTCTTCCCGGTAGCGGGGTGGGGTGACAACGGGAAAGGGCCAAACGCCTCGTTCAGCGCTGGCAGTGCCAAGTCTCCGGGCAGACTTCGCTCCCTGCCGGGTCCAGCACACTGCGACTGCAACACGAATTACATATCCATGGAAAGGCCGTGCTGTTACTCCGGGTTTATGGCAGCAGTCCTGGCTGTATCCCCTCCTTGCTGGGCTGCTGCCACCTCAGTCCCCTCCCTTCAACACAGAGCAGTTCATTGTGGCCCTTCCAATCCATTGGGAAGGGGCAAAACAGCAGAAGCCCCTTGCCAGTCCTTTCCACAGATTTTATTTTTTTTTCCTGGGATTGCTGAAGATGTGAAATCCTCCCCAGGCAGTGGCAACAGCTTGCTTCATGCCACTGGAGCACATGGGATGCTGATCCAGGCTTTTCCCTCTGGAAGATACTCATGCTACTGGCCATACACCCCCTTGTTTCTAAGTGTGACAAATATATACAGAACGAGGGTGTTTGTGCAGGTCTGTTTGCATCCATATGTGTATTTGTCATAATACATGAGTGTAATACACAAGTATTAAACAAAAATCCAGGTTGATGCAAATGCAAACCCACCATCAGTGGAGAAAGAGTTGGTTTGTAAATTAATACAAGAGCTTGACCCTTACAAAATTTTGGATCAGATGATCCTTGAGGTCCCTTTCAACCTGGTGTTCTATGAAATGGATGGGTCCTGACACTATTTCCCCGAGGGTGTTCAGAGAGCTGGCTGAGGTCCTTGAGATGCTGCTCTCCATGATCCTTGGGAAGTCATGGAGATTGGGGGATGTCCCAGAAGACTGGAAGAAGGTGAATGTCACCCCCATCTACAAGAAGGGCTCAAAGGAGGATCCAGAAAATTATAGGCCCATCAGTCCCCAGGAGAGTTATAGAATGAACCCTCCTGGGTGCTATCACAAATCAAATCATAGAATCACAGGATCCCAGCTTGGAAGGGACCTCAAGGACCATCTGGTCCAACTTTCTTTGGCAAAAGCACAATCTAGACAAGACGTCCCAGTGCCCTGTCCAGCCGAATCTTTAAAGTGACCTACACTGGGGAATCCACAACTTCCTTGGGGGGATTATTCCAAAGGCTGGTTGTTCTCATTGTGAAAAGTTTTCCTCTTGTGCCCAACCAGAATCTCCCCAGGAGTAACTTGTGGGGAGATTGGAAGGGACCTCAAGAAGGGACCTTGATGTCCCTTCCGACCTGTTATTCTATGATTCTATGTGTAAAGGTGGAGCTCTGGGAAAAATTAAAATGATGCTCACAAGTGCCTATAAAGCAAAATCTGGGCAATGTATGAAAACACAGTTCTTCCAGGAAATCTCCACTAGGACTGCCAGGAGCACCGGCTCATATTTGCATCCTGCAATTGCCACTGGCATTACTGGAAAGCTAGCTTTGAGACAAGACTATTGACTTGTATAAACCCTGGTGAGGGAAACCCGTGGAATTTAGGCACGTGCATCCCCATTGAAGGGATGGTTACACTCAGAACCTGCCTCCATTGCCCACCTATAGGAAGTTTCAGGCTGCATCTTCCCACTCAGGTTTTTCTTTCTGTATCAATGTATCTTCTTGTCCATCCACTGAAACACATTACCACCCTCATCTGGAAGAAAACCTTCCTCTGTCTCAGAGCTGGAGGGAAGAGATGCAACCGGAGTGGCTGGAAAATTTCCCACTGAAGCATTTATTTTTTTTTTTCAGTTGAAAATGCCTTTTCAAACAACACTGAGTCCTTTGTGAATGCAAGAACTGTTCTCATTATACATTGAGGGGTTTTGTTGGTTTGGTGTTGTTTTTTTTTTTTCTAAAAATATCACACTTCAGGTACTGCATTTTTTGGCAACTGCAAACTCCCATTTTTTCAAGGAGAGAGACTTTGGGTGGAAACATCCACACTTTCCAAGAAAATCACTACAACTGAAGTTACTTAAATGCATATTAAAATTTTGGCAGAGAAAGGAAAGGAAAGAAAACAAATTCCAGCCCCTTTCTGGTGTTTTCTCAGTAGTTTTACATGCTTATAGTAGTTTTACGTGTTAATTGGCACATTAATTAATGGCCAGCTATACGTTCTGTGGAGTTCAATGGGTATAGAGACCAGAAGCTAATGCCTGTGCATACGCCAAGGTACAATACACCTCCGATCAAGTGGGATGCTGCTCCTAATAAAATAGGTGTTTAAAAGAACAGCATATTTAGTGGTACCTGGTGAAAACCAAATCACTAATAACAATCTGCTGAGGAAGAAGAATGAGATTTACTTGTGACAAGCTCTAGTGCAGGGCTGTCAGGATGGTGCATGGTTTTAAAACGAGTATGATTTAGGGAACAGCACCTTTGTGGGCAGTTTCTATACTAAAAATGCAGCCATGTGTTACATCTTTGGTTCATGACCTGATTTAGTTTCTGTGCTGCGCCCATTGCCTTTCTTACTGCACTGAGGCTGGAGTGGAGGGTTTGGTTAGAAAGGGCC
Organism: Pezoporus flaviventris; assembly: GCF_033815535.1. Taxonomy (NCBI): domain Eukaryota; kingdom Metazoa; phylum Chordata; class Aves; order Psittaciformes; family Psittacidae; genus Pezoporus; species Pezoporus flaviventris. The sequence continues at coordinate 80,256 of NW_026892592.1, forward strand.
ATCTTGGTTATTAAAGGATTTAAGATGGGCTTCAGAAGGCCCCCAAAATTGTCAAAAGCCATGTTGGCAGCCAAATAAAGAAAATTGCAGGAATACAAGATGAAGGGACTGGATGCATGATTACAGATGCCTGGGTGATCATGGTGTGGTAGCCAACCATGATGCAGCCATGCTGCTGTCCCTGAGCCTATCCCCAAATAAATCTGGTTTTCCCAGACTTCATCCAAAGGTCAGAATTTAGTTTAAAATAAAACCTCACACCCCAATCACCTGCAGTCCTTACTGCCCTGGGGAGTCATTTCCAGGCCAGTTCATATTTCCTTGGTGCTGCTGATGTGTGGGAGGCTGATGGAGAGGAAATTCCAGATTAGATCTCACACCAGCCCTGAATATCTGCAGGGTTTTCCCTCTGGAAGATGCGTTTGCCACCACTGAGTGTCAGGTTGACCTCCGCAGATGCTGCCATTCCAGAGCTGGATCTTGACTGTCTTTAAACCGCAGCAGGATTTCTCCAGTACATTTAACTAATTCTGGAGACATTGCCTTGAAGGGTACAAACAGAATTAGATAAGGCTGTTAAGTTGGGTTTTTTTAATAACCTGGTGCACATGTGGATGGAGTGAGGTGACATTTGGGATAAAAGAATAATGATGAAAAAATACAATAAAAAGCAAATCAGCTTATAATAAGTAACTGAGCATGGATGGGGGAAGACAAGATAGCATTGAGCAGTGGGAGCAATGCAAAATATAGAGAATAAAATTAGCACCAGCCTATTCCTGGTGTGCCTTGCAGTCAAAAACACTGGTGGAAAGGCACAGATCTCTGGTTGATCCCATCCCTTGAGTGCAGAAACCTTCCTGGCCCTATAAAGAGCAGAGCACAGCCCAACGGAGCAGCTCTGAGAGGGATGGGGATACAGGCAACGGGTTTGGATGTACGACATGGTTCAGAAAGACAAGTGCAACACATCAGGGAGACCCAGTCTTTGCAGAAAACCTGCTGGGAGTTTTGGCTATGCTTGAAAAAGAAAAAGAACCTGCCACAGAGCAAAGGGAGAGAGGATTAGCTGGAGGAATGCATGCTGCTACTGCATCCTCAGCGTGAGAGCAGCAGGATGTATCTATCTCTAAAAGTCCAGCTGCTCAGAAAAACATCTCCAGCATCCCAGGAAGGTGGACAGCTTCTTCTGGGAATGTGATCCTGTGAAGAACAGAGGATGGGGAGAGGGGGAGGAGGGACAATGCACTGGCCTCCCTGAGCCCAGGTGCGAGGTGTGATTTGAAGGCTTCTCAGCTCAGTGGGCCACCATCCACAGGGGAGGATGGTTTTTGGCACTAGCAGCAGGGCTTCGCACGACCTCACAAATTGCAGGCAGCTCCTAGGGATGCCCAAATGATGCTGAAGGGGAAGCAAATCAAAGTGAGCTTAGAAAAATCAACCCTGTTTCACAGGGAAAGAAAGGGAAAAGGCAGCTGAATGTGGAATTAAATACCAGGATGTTTAAGTGGTATAGGGAGGTTTATGTTTTCCCAGGCCATCTGTGGTGGAGCTGTAGAACTCAGCTGACCTCCATCTCAATGGGAAAAGCTCCTGGAGGGTATTCCAGCCAGCCAAGCCAGGGGTACGTTATCCTGGTAACATAATGGAGGAGGAATAAGGGCACTGGTCCATGCTTGCTCCAAACAAAAATACAGCTGGGAAATCACAAGACAGAAAGAAGTGAAACTGCAGCGGCAGAAGCCGCCAACACAAGGTGGAATTGCTGAATTCACACCACAGCCCTGCTCCTAAGGCTGCAGGCTGGTGGGGGGATTTCTCTGACCAGAGTATTGCAGCCCTGTGTTACAACCACCTTTTCTGTTTGATTCCCACTCCTGTTTGGAGATCTTGGTCTACCAGTCCTGATCCACATCCCACTGGGATGGTTTGGGGAGCTGATATCGCCTTCTCCCAAGCACCGGCAGTCCTGGGCTGGTTCCAAGTCATAAGCAACATGGAAATAAATGATCCAGAGTTCTTCTGGATCAATATTCCTGGAAATAAAGCACAAGGCAAGAAGGGTCTGCAGCAGACTGCCATGCCACAGCAGGGACTTGACACAATCTGATTTTTAAGCAGCCACATCCATAATATCTAATCAAAATCTTGTGATCACTGGGGAATTCAGACAGAGCGATGGATGCTGGAGGTTCTGAGCTTCCAGTATTAAAACATCCTTAGAATTTGAGGGGTACAAAAAAGAGATAATTTCCTAATTGCAAAAAATATTCCCTCCCACATGAAGGAATTCCACATTCAACCTCACCCTGGCGGGTGAAGATGAATTTCTCACCATACTAGGCACAAGCAATCATGGCTTGATTACATTTGCTATGTTCAAACAAAGTAAAGATCAAAGCAGTAATATATTTATACACTTGCCACTTTAAAAGGTCCTGTTTCGCAAAGCAGAAAATAATTACAAGTCAGATTGATTTGGAGAAAGTCTTTAAGTGCTAAATGTATTGGAAAGGGAGAAGCCTTTAAGAATATTTTATCCAAAAAGCAGCAATGGAGATAGAAATCTTTGTTAAAAAAAAAAACAGCAGGTCTTGGCAAGGAAGTGAAAGAGACTCTAAGACTAACATGTAAAATACAAACAGCCACCAAGACTAAAACATAAAATATAAACACACAAAAAGAACAAAAGGGAAACTGGTAGTAATTAATAGACCTCAGAAGACAGGGAAATTAAAGACAGAAGGATATTTTCCAGGATTTTCAATAAAAGGAGCTTTGTATTAGCAGCAGGTCAATATTCCACAGAAATCGAAGGTTTATCAATAGCATCTAAAAAGCAGAAATCTGGTGGAAAAAAAGACAACATGCTAATGAAATACTTTCCAAGGAGATACATAGAACAGCAAGCTGATGGAGCTCAATATTTTTAAACCAGCAGAGCTGAGTAACTTGCAAGAGTTGTAGAGGAGTTGGCCAAGGAGCTGTCTGGATTGTTAATGGTGGTTTTCAGTCGGTCTCGGAACAATCATTGAAAGTACTAGAAGACTGGGAAAAAACCAACGCCATGCCCACGCTTTAATGGGGGAACAGGATGCCACCAATTTTAAGCCTCTAAACCCGGGAGGGATCTTGGACAATTAATGGAACCACTAACACTGAACTTGAGGGACGGAGAATTAAGAGGCTGAAGTAATGAATGGCAAACAGGAGTTTGAGGGAAATAATAGGCTCACCGCCTTTCACCGATGAGGTGACAAGGGTGTTAGGTAGAGATAATCATACTCATGCATACTCAGCTTTCTGCACAGCCCTTGGCTTGGTCCTATGCAACAGGTTGATCGGGAAACGGTACACAATCAACAGGGCTTGCATGAAACAGATGAAAACTGCATAATGGAAAGGGCTCAAAGCACAGCTATAAACAGTGAGTGTGTGTTGAGCAAGCACGTGTCCAGGGGCAGCATAGGTATCAGCTCTGGGCTGCAGCATGACTGGATAAGGTAAGGACTGAGGTGGTTTGAATATCCTGCCTATGTCACCAGTGTATGCAGAGGAGCTAAATGCTGGGGATCAGAGCAACCTGGCAGGAAGAAAGAGGAGGGGTTTATTCACTATATCCAGCTCAGAGCCCTGCACAGTGGGACTTTCCAGAAAACATCTCTCTGCCTGGCAACAGGGTAGGAGTCAGTGGGGGTCCTGCAGCAGCCAGATGAATGGGAAGCCCTCTGGGATGTGATCAGACTTGATATGGGTGTTTTTTAATAAACAGGGGACCTCCCACCCTGGCTTGTAACTTTTTTGACAATTGCTCACCTTGTGTGTCTCTCCTGGGCTTGGATGGGTGCTGTGAGCATCCCTCACTGCCACCACCAAGCACAACTGCTAGAATATTCCCGACATCTAACAGTAGGTTTGGAAACCGGAATGATTTTCATTTTTGCTTCCCACTCATTTCCTCCCCCAGTTAATTGAATTCCAGGAGTAGCAATCACCTGATGTTGTCCCCAAGTTTTCTCTTATCTACTTTGTCTCTAGATGAATTACCCCCAAACCCAATTAAAGAACAGAATGATATTGCAGCAAGCAGGACTACTGTTAATCTTCTGGTAGATTATAGTTTATGAAAGAAATTGAAATGGTTGGAAATTACATTACTTGAAAGAGGTCAGCCTTTGAGTTGTAAGTAGTATTTTTCTTTTTTAATATGTGGCTGCTTCAGTGCTAATCATCTTTCACGGGTTGACAAAAGTCAGGACCCGGGTTAACTAGAATAAGAAACTCCTGTGTGTCCTTGGGTTTAATACCTTAGCAAAGAACTAAGAAAAAATGATGAAATGTTTTGCATTCTACAATAACCTTCATTGTCTCAGAGGGGAAATGGATTTGTAGAGAGAGGAAGGACAGGGATGGCTAATGTGCATGTTACAGGCATGAGTACAATAAATTACCTTGATTGATTGTCTTCTTTGTGCCAGGTATGGGCTAAGTGCATTTGCTGGTCACTGAGTGTATCACATTAACCTGCTGCATACAGTATGTGTCTGTTTATCCTGCCAATGACTGCAAATCTAATCAGCTTTATCTGGGTAAAAATAGAGCCAGTTTCTGTGTGGAAATCAAGAGGCACAAAAACAGCAGCAAAGAAGCTGATCCTGATCAACTGAGTTCATGGGATGGAAGATTTACAATGCTGGGAGCATGGAATGTGTTAGGATGTTTTCTTCCTTGTGGCAAGATGGATCTTTCCCCCCAGGCCTATATTTTCCCCAGCACCCATCGGACAGCCTGAAGGAAGGAGCTGGGGAGTGTGGGAACCACAGGCAGGCAGAGACCTCCTCTGAGCACTGATGCTTTGTGTGCTTTCAGGAGCAAAGGAAAAGAGCTGCAATCAGCTGGAAGGCACAAATGAGTTGAGACTGATGCAGAGGAGGCAGAGGTGTGCACGAGGTATTTTGCATTAAGGGCAAAGAAAGCTGAGCAGGTAATTCAGGTCATTTGGCATTCAGGCCGGGAAAAAAAAAAAACATGTTGCTGCAGGTTTAGCTAAATTGATAGATGGATGATAACCAGAGCCAAGTTCCTATTTGCGGTGGAACATACCCAGCAAGTGTATTCAGTAAAACTGACCTGCTATCCTGTGTAAAAGCCCACAAAGCAGATATCATACATGGAGAAAAGGAGAAGTATGTGGCTCCATAGGTGGTAGCAGCTCATCCTTATTCCCTCCATCCCTCTGTGATGCTTGCTGAAGGACAGAGGTAGCTTTTGCCCACTGTGATCTTGGAAGCTGAAAAAAAAAGCCAAAGGAAAACGATGTGATTTCCCCCCAAGATGTCTCATTTGCCCTTTTATTTTACTAGATCACCCTACAATAAATGTGTGTTGAGCTGTTTGTTCATGATAATCACAGTATCACAGTATGATAGAGATTGGAAGGGACCTCGAAAGATCATCTAGTCCAATCCCCCTGCCGGAGCAGGAACACCTAGATAATGTTACACAGGAATGTGTCCAGGCAAGTTTTGAATGTCTCCAGGGAAGGAGACTCCACAACCTCCCTGGGCAGCCTGTTCCAGTGTTCTGTCACCCTCACTGAGAAGAAGTTTCTTCTCAAGTTTAAGTGGAACCTCTTGTGTTCCAGTTTGTACCCATTACCCCTTGTCCTATCATTGTTTGCCACTGAGTAGAGCCTGGCTCCATCCTCGTGACACTCCCCTTTTATATATTTATATACACTAATAAGGTCACCCCTCAGTCTCCTCTAAACTATAGAGACCCAGCTACCTCAGTCTTTCCTCATAAGGGAGATGCTCCACTCCTTTAATCATCTTCGTTGCCCTGCACTGGACTCTCTAGAGAAGCTCCCTGTCCTTCTTGAACTGAGGGGCCCAGAACTGGACACAATACTCCAGATGCGGTCTCACTAGGGCAGAGTAGAGGGGAAGGAGGACCTCTCTCGATCTACTAACCACCGCCCTTCTAATACACCCCAGGATGCCATTGGCCTTCTTGGCCACAAGGGCACAGTGTTGGCTCATGGTCATCCTGTCGTCCACTGGGACCCCCAGGTCCCTCTCCCCTACACTGGTCTTTAACAGGTCGTTCCCCAACCTATACTGGAACCTGGGGGTGTTCCTGCCCAGATGCAGGACTCTACACTTTCCCTTGTTATATTTCATCAAGTTATTCCCTGCCCAGCTCTCCAGCCTGTCCAGGTCTCGCTGGATGGCAGCACAGCCTTCTGGCGTGTCAGCCACTCCTCCCAGCTTAGTGTCATCAGCAAACTTGCTGATAGTACACCCAATTCCCTCATCTAAATCGTTGATGAATATATTAAATAATACTGGTCCCAGTACTGACCTTCGAGGCACTCCACTAGTTACAGGCCTCCAACTAGACTCTACAATCTCTACATCCTCCTCATGGTCACTGCTCTGAAAGACACAGCCTGCTATGTAGTGTGGCTCTGCTTTGCCCTTCTCATCCCAGGTGGCAAACCACTGCAATAGTTAATGTGATTACATAATTTATCCAAAGGGACTTGCCTTCCCCAGTCACCCACATCTCCCCATATTTTCCACCCTGCTAGTCTGCCCACTGCTTTCATGGAGGTCTGGCATGCCACTTGGCACAGCAGAAAACCTAAGGTGGCTAATTTTCCATAGCTGAAAGATGCTGTCAATCATATCTGAAAAATCATGGCAGACAGGTGGAGTTCCCGACAACTGGAAAAAGGGAAATATAACACCCATTTTCAAGAAGGGAAAAATGGATGACCCAGGGAATTACAGACCAGTCAGTCACATCTCTGTGCCTGGCAAAATCTCAGAGCAGATTCTATTGGAAAACATGCCAAGGCACATGAAAATCAACAAGGTGCTTGGTGACAGCCAGCATGGCTTCACTAAGGGGAAATCCTGCCTGACTAATTTGGTGGCCTTCTATGATGGGGCTATGGAACTGATGGAAAGGGGTAGAGCAGCTGACGTCATCTACCTGGATTTGTGCAAAGCTTTCGACACTGTCCCACATGACATCCTTGTCTCTAAATTGGAGAGACATCAATTTGATAGGTGGACCACTCGGTGGATAAAGAACAGGCTGGATGGCCGCATGCAAAGAGTTGAGGTCAGTGGCTCAATGTCCAGCTGGAGACCAGTAACGAATGGTGTCCCTCAGGGATTGGTGTTGGGACCGATCTTGTTCAACATCTTTGTCGCTGACATGGACAGTGGGATTGAGTGCGCCCTCAGCAAGTTTGCCGATGACACCAAGCTGTGTGGTTCACTTGATACCCTGGAGGGAAGGAATGCCATCCAGAGGGACCTTGACACGCTTGTGCGGTGGGCTGATGCCAACCTCATGAAGTTTAACCATGAAAAGTGCAAGGTCCTACACCTGGGTCGGAGCAACCACAGGCACAGCTACAGGTTGGGTAGAGAAGAGATTCAGAGCAGCCCTGTGGAAAAGGACTTGGGGGTGTCGGCTGATGAGAAACTGAACATGAGCTGGCAGTGTGCATTCACAGCCCATATAGCCAACTGTATCCTGGGCTGCATCAAGAGGAGTGTGACCAGCAGCACTCTGCTCTTGTGAGACTCCCCTGGAGTATTGTGTATAGTTCTGGTGTCCTCAACATAAAAAGGACATGGAACTGTTGGAACAAGTCCAGAAGAGGATGCTCAGGGGACTGGAGCACCTCCCATATGAAGATAGGTTGAGAAAGTTGGGGCTGTTCAGCCTGGAGAAGAGAAGGCTGTGTGGAGACCTCATAGCCTTCAAGTATCTGAAGGGGGCCTATAAGGATGCTGGGGAGGGACTCTTCATTAGGGACTGTAGTAATAGGATAAAGGGCAATGGGTTAAAACTTAGGGGGAGTTTAGATTGGATATAAGGAAGAAGTTATTTACTGTGAGGGTGGTGAGGCACTGGAATAGGTTGCCCAGGGAAGTTGTGAATGCTCTATCCCTGGCAGTGTTCAAGGCCAGGTTGGACAGAGCCTTGGGTGACATGGTTTAGTGTGAGGTGTCCCTGCCCATGGCAGGGGTGTTGGAACTAGATGATCTTAAGGTCCTTTCCAACCCTAACTATTCTATGATTCTATGCTTGTAAATAAAATCTAGGTAGCCAGTCTTAACCAAATGAAACAGCCTTCATTTCAAGCCTCTGAATTTTACATCTAAGACCAAGGAGCAGGAACACTGCTGATAATTAAAGGACATCTGTCACCTGCGTGTTCCTGCTGGTTTTGTCAGGAAAGGTGGCTGACATAATGTGAAGACAAGAAACCTGCTTCAGAAAATGACTTGGCAAGCCGGTTTCCATATACATCACTACCATGTGCAGGGCTACTCCTGCCTGCTGAGGGTGGAAAGGGCCATAGGAGCTAACGTGGGGCTGGTCAGACTGCCCACCCGGGATGGGTTACAGCCCAAAGCCTCACCAAGCCTAGCAGTAAAAGCCATGTCTGCTCCCTCTGTCCCACCTCAGTCTTGAGACAGGCTTCAACCTGCATGAGATTTAAATGAATAAACAACTCAAAGGGGGATTTTTGTTTGGTTTGGGATATTTTTTGAAAGGAGATTAGTTTTTCTGGCTTTTCTTAACAGCCACAGAAAGTCGCTTCTTTTTATTTGGAAAGCTCCCATAAGAACTCCAGGATTTCTGGAGCTGAGGGTTGCAAGTATTGGCCAAAACTGCTTTCATAGAATCATAGAATAGTTTGGGTTGGAAGGGACCTTAAATCTCATCCAGTTCTAATCTCCTGCCATGGCAAGGTCGCCTTCCACTAGACCAGGTTGCTCAAAGCCCCATTCAACCTGACCTTTTTTCCTTTTTTTTTTCCTTTTTTTCCCCTCAAGCTCACAATGGACTGAATACTAATATCTGACTTTGCCAGTGGGGAAACTGAGGCTGGGGCCAGCAACACATCTTGCCAAAGGTGACACTGAAAGGCTGTACCACTGCTGTCACACAGCCATGGTCAGAAAGAAACACTCGCTCCTCTGGAAAAGGCTTTTCTGCCTCTTTGGAAAAGGTGCTGCTTCTGAACTCTGGGATCAGCATTTGCTGTTGATGGAAATAAGGCTCCATCCCTGTTTTCAAGAGTACAGAAGATTATTGGTGTTCTGCAGCTCATTGTGCATCAGTACAGCTGCTTCTGTTGCTAGCTACAACCATACAATTTTTAGGCAGTGTTACCCTCTCCATGGGATTGCCCGCCACTCGCCAGCCTCAGCAAAGCCAAGCATTAAGATTGAAACTGTGGACACTCAGTTATGTATCAAGTAATGAAATAGTTTGGGACCTGATTAGAAAGAAGGGATCATGCTTTCAGTGTAATGGAGATGCTGATGTAGGAATTTCTGTGTGAATAATGAATGTTTGGAAATGCTTGGAGCATTGCAAATGGTAAGGGCAGTGCATTTTCCTGTATTCAGAAAGCCAGTGGTGGTAGTTCCCAGAATTGTTTGGACTGTAGCAATAGAGATTTATAATTCATAACAAAGAAGAAATGTCTTTCATCGAAGCAAGAAGACACGGTGAAATAAAAAAGTTGACATTTCTCATATTCTTTTCTTATTAAATACTGTCACGCAAGGGTCTTTTTTTCTGAGCAGATAAACAGCTATTGAAGGATTTATTTCATATTTGATATAGTTTTTCAAACAAGGTTTCTTTCTTATGGCCTGTTTTGTAGGGGATTTAAGCAGATTCACTCTGCAGTCTAGAATAGCGTGTCTAGACTTTCTGAACACATGAAATCCTTTGCTTTCCAAAAGCCAAAGTAGAAAGCTGTACTACACATTTCATTCATTGTGTTTAAAAAAAATGCAAAGCACAAACCAAACCTCCACAAAACTCAAAGCCAGATTCATGGGGTTTCAAGATCTACTTAAGGAATCATCAAGCAGGATTCAGTAGTTAATAACAGATCGTATTAGTACCTATTAACATGGGATAAATCAGGAGGAAAAGAAATGGCAAGGGATAAAGGAATGTCACCCTAGAATAGTGAGACGTTTAGAAATTAAGTCATGAGAATTCTAAACCATGAGATTAACTCAGCTGTCACTTTCAAGCAACACCCCAGGCACAAAGCATGGGAGGCAGCAGGGATGAAGAAGAAAAGGGTATTTGAATTTTCACTGTGATAAAACACACACCTTTGTCCTGCTGAGAAGATCCCAGGAGCACATGGTGCTGATAAATCCCAGCTGGGAACTCCTCTGAAGTGAGGAAAATTTGGATTTGGTCTGAAACTCCACTGCTCATCCCAGACACAACTGGAGGAATGGAGCTCCCTGAAAGGAGCAGAGCTGGAGGCTACCTTCCCTGTCCTCCATCTCATTCACTTCATACCCAGTTTCATTTTCATCCAGGAATACAATCTTCCTTGGGCTTCCACCTCCTAGAAATGATTTATTTTTTTTTTCACAAACACTCCAAGCTCCTCCTCTACCCTCTGATCATATTTACCAGTATTACTTGACTCTTCCCTCCAAACTTCATTTGTGATTAAAGTCACCAGGATTTTCAAGAGCCTGTGAATTACAGATGGTTAATTCTGAAGAAGGTCTCAATCTGAAAGTCAGTGCCAAATTAATATCTGCTTCAATTTCTCCTTTATCTTGAATGCCCCAGGGCCTGCCATCTTTATTATGAAACTGAAGAACATACAGGGGTCTGATTTGTTAAAGTAGGCAGCCCGAGTCAAACTCTGTAGTGAAAAGCCTCCAAATCATTTGTTGAAAGTGAAAATTTGGAAGAAACTGGTTTTCAAGATACATGCAGGCACCCAACAGACTACCAGAGCTGCTAAGCACTCAGCTTTGGTCTTCAGATCTGAACGTATTGATCCTACACATTTTTCTCTAGCTCTGGAGTGCTGCAGAGCATCCTTTGCTCCTACTGAAATACTGGCAGCACTCAGCCCCATATAGGATCTGTCCCTAAATCTGTGTACAAACCTCCAAAATTTCAACAGCCTACTTTCCCTGCTGGGCAGAGTATGGCAGAGGGGCATGTCCCAAAAAGGGAAAGTCACATACTGGGAAAAAAAAGAACCAGCTGAAGTCAATGAAGGTTTTACCATGAGTTTGAACAGGGCTGGGATCTTGTGCTGCCTGCAACAGGTGTCTGTTTTGGTATCTGTCCTGGGTTCAGCAGTAGGAGTCATTTTTCTCCTTCTTAGTAGCTGGTGCAGTGCTGTGTTTTTGACTTTCAGCCTGGGAACAATGCTGATAACACTGATGTTTTTAGTTGTTGCTCAGTAATGTTTCCTCTGACCAAGGACTTTCTGTCTCTCATGATCTGCCAGGGAGGAGGGAAAGCCAGGAGGAAGCAGAGACACAACACCTGAGCCAAACTAGACAAAGGGGTATTCCATACCACAGCACATCATGTCCAGTATATAAACTGGGGGCAGTTACCCGGAAGGGGCAGATCTCTGCTCGGTTCGGGCTGGGCATCGGTCAGCGGGTGGTGAGTGGTTGTATTCTCTTCCCTTGTTATTTCCCTTATCATTATTATTATTGGTGGTAGCAGTAGTGGTTTCGTGTTACACCTTAGTTACTGGACTGTTCTTATCTCAATCTGTGGGAGTTACAGTCTTTCAGTTCTCATCCCCATCCCTCCGGGAGCGGGGAGAGGAAAAAAGTGGGGGAGTGAGTGGCTGTGTGGTTCTGGGTTGAGGGCTGGGTAACCAGTTGGTTGCTGACAGGACACATGTCTCTGCTTCCTCCAGGCTTCCCCTCCTCCCTGGCAGAGCATGAGATTCAGAAAGTCCTTGGTCAGAGGAAACATTACTGAGCAACAACTAAAAACATCAGTGTTATCAGCATTGTTCCCAGGCTGAAAGTCAAAAACACAGCACTGCACCAGCTACTAAGAAGGAAAAAAATGACTGCTACTGCTGAACCCAGGACAGTATCCACCCCTTATTCCATACCATTCACATCATGCTCAGATCCCACGTTTTTCAATATACCATCACTATTGTCTCATATATATATATATATACACATACACACACACACACATAGATATCATTCCTTAGTGCATGGATGAATCCCTATAATGCTGCTGAGTTCATCCGGACTGTGGTGTTGGGCTCCATCTCTTGTAACAGTCTTTCAGGGAAGGAGAGGCTATGTACAGTGTTGGATTGAGGCCTGCTGACGACACCCCAGAACTTGTCTGGTCACTGCTGAGCTCATCTGGTTTCGTCAAAGTTCGTTCTTTGTTGGGATGATAGTCAGAGGGAAGTCAGGGCCAGTCACTGATGACCTGAAGACATCTAGTTGGTGGGCTATAAAAGTATTACACAGCAGGCAACAGAATACAATTAAGTTCATTGGCTGTTTTCCCCTAAAATCAAATCCCCTTGAGGTACACATCGGACTCCCCCATCTTCCCGCATTACCCACCAAGTATATCTGGGTTCCTGAGCAAAAGCAATCCCATGAGTGGGTTTGCCTTTACCTGAAGCAGGAATAACCCAGACTGTCTTCTCCAGCAAATTCTTTATGTGCACCACAGGAACTTTATCCCCTTCTACAGTATGCAAAAGCTCTGAATGGGCTGGGCCAGCCCTGTTGGCAGATCTTCTTGTGTTGACCAACCAGGTGGCTTTTGGTAAATGCGTATCCCAATGTTTGAAAGTCCCCCCACCCATTGCTCTCAGTGTAGTTTTTAACAGCCTGTTGTACCATTGGATTTTCCCAGAGGCTGGTGTATGATAAAGGATGTGATATACCCACTCAATGCCATGCTCTTTGGCCCAAGTGTATATAAGGTTAATCCAGAAATGAGTCCCATCATCTGACTCAACTCTCTCTGGGGTGCCGTGTTGTGGGGAGTGAAGGTGATAAGATTTGCAGGAAAAACAATTTGGAAATGAGCTCTGAGGCCTGAATGCTTAACAAGCCCTGGGGCGATAAATTGGACCATTGAAGGACAGGAAAGGTCGAAAAACAAGCCTTGGGGGGATGGGCCCGGATGTTGTTGTGGTGGGAGTCTCAGTTGGAGCCAGACGATGTTGGGGTTGCGAGAGGGTCTGAGACAGCGGGGTGAAGCTGTTGCCGTCTGGATGTGTGCTCAGCATTGTGATTGGACTATTTACCTGGAGGTTTTTACAGGGGCCAATGAGACTGAACATGGAAGGTTTGTGCAGGTTGGGAAAGTACTGAACAAGGGGATAAAAAGGGCTTGATTGTAATAAAGTTGGATTTGAGTAAATCATACGCAGCCTCATGAATATGTATGCCCAGTGACTATATAAGGATGGCTTGTGTAGCAATACGACGATGCACGTTAGGAGGAGCTATCCCCTGTGTCTCCTGGCGCTGCAATAAAGAATACCTGCTTGTCAACTTGAAAACTTTGCTGGCGAGTTTGTTCCTGGAGTTTTCTCTGAATCAAGGCCTCCCCATATTTTTACTTCAGCCATCGTCCTCCATACCAAAGAGGCTTTAACTGCTTGGCTTGTTTAATTGCAGCACAAATTTCACAGTTGTGAATAACCTGGGCAAAAGTTTCCATTGTTAAGTCCACCACTCGATCACGAGCCCATCTATATGTTGCATCTCTGCCCTGATAGCCTGAAGTGCCATGGGCCCACTGGGCCAAAAATAATTCACCCTTATAATGCCAATCTAAGTCCATCTGAGCCACTTCAATCTTAGCAGCTTTATCCACTTGTGGGTTGGTCTGGTGTTCCTCAGGGGCCTGACTCTTGGGTACATGGGCATCTACATGGTGTACTTTCACCATCAGGTTCTGCACTCGGGCAGCAATATCTTTCCACATTGTAGCAGCCCAGGTGGGTTTACCTCTGCACTGCCAGTTACTCTGCTTCTATAGCTGCAACCACCCCCACAGGGCATTTGCCACCATCCATGAGTCAGTATAGAGATAAAGTACTGGCCACTTTTCTCGTTCAGCAATGTCCAGGGCCAGCTGGATGGCTTTCATCTCAGCAAACTGACTTGATTCACCCTCTCCTTCAGCAGTTTTTGCAACTTGTCATTGGGGACTCCATACAGCTGCCTTCCATCTCCGACACTCCCAAAGCACTGGAGGGGCCCAGTGGACTAGATGCTTGCCCATACTATTCCACACACCCTGCCACTCATGACTGTCCAGCCTTGGGGAAAATCTCTTGGTTCTCCTATATCGTTATCTGACCCAAGACAAGACCCAAACCTGACTCTGCTTAACTTTCAAAATCAGACAAAACAGTTGTGGGTAAAACACACTCTGTATGTGTGCCAACATGCTGATCCCCATCACAATCGGCAGGCAGGTCTCAGGGGTACCCCAGGGCCATTCAAAACCTTCAGAACTTTCAAATGATGCTGTAAATAGTCTGGTGGGGGAGCTGGGAGCATAAGGGAATTACAGTTGACCGTAATAGGTTGACCACCCAAGGAAGAAAAAGAGATGCATAATTGCTAAACAGTTCCATTATATACCTCCCAAAGTATAGAGGTGATGACCACACTGGGAAGGCAAACCAGTCCAGCCTCATGATCAGTGAGTCTATTGTATTACAAGTCATTACCAGAAGGTACAGCAAAACAAGAATCTTAGCCCAAGCCCCCCAGCCAATAAACACTGAAACAGCAAATACTAGCTGTAAGTAAGGCATGACCTGCTGAAACTCCGAGATCAAGAGCAACAACTTTGAGAGCAAATAAATCAGCATTGTGACAAGTGACTATTAATCCAAAACAATGAATGCTTATCACAAATACGATTAGACACACTCTGGATAGATCTGTGGTTATCTCAACCATTCGTACCCCACGTTGGGCGCCACAAAGAACTGTCGTGGTTTTAGACCAGCCAGCAACCCAGACATGTCCCAAAAAAACTCTTTAAACAAGAGCAGGCTGCCCATGGTTTTCATCAGTCTCAAATATTTCCTTTTGTTTATTTTCTTGGCCAAGCTCCAGATTTGCCAATTGCTGTACTGTACACTCCACTGGCCTGTGCTCCCTCCAGTGTTGTCAAATGTTGTATTTCCCTTCCTATCCTAAACTGCAAAACTGTGCCACTTTGAGCCATGAGTCCCACCCCTTGCTCCTCCCCAAATACTTCTGGCTTATGTTTACTCCACAAAATGCTTCAGGATCATTTTGGGAAGAAAGGCACTCCAGCAATGTAAGATGGCACCATCCTTTGGTGGCTCTTTCCATGAGGATGTGACAACAGCCCAGCAATTTGCTATTCCCATCCTGTGAAATCAGAGTGCTTCAGAGGTATGGTTGGAATCAGAGACGTGGGTGCAGGGTTTCTTCTTGCCCCTTGTCCAGAGCAGCAAGGGAGCAGCTGGAGAAGGGCCGTGGAGGTCTACCTGAGCTCCACATGGATTGTGTGTCAATCATGGTTTCCATCCTTGCAACACCAGAGAAACCACCATGACCAAAAGGATGGCATCAGCAAAAACCAACACTCGGGCAAGCATGGTTTATCGCAAAACTGCTGTGTCAGACAAGTCACTTGCTGTTTTTTAATCTGTCAGCTAGAAATAATTGCTGGCACATGATGCTAACTTTTGGGTTGATTCGTAGAAAACTCTAGGAACAAACTTTCCAACAAAGTTTTCAAGCTGACAAGCAGGTATTCTTATTGTGGCACCAGAAGACATGCGGGATAGATCCTCCTAACATGTGTCTCTGTACTGCTATGCAAGCCGTCCTTAGATAGTCACTGGGCATACATGCATATTCATGAGGTTACATATGGATTGGATTACATTATTTTCCAGAAAGTTCCCCGCATGTGTACAGAATTGTGGTGGTGGTCTCTGAGGGTCGTTCACTTCTTCCAACAATCTTCAGCACTTCTGGCAGCCTTTGAAGCACTTGCAGTAGATGCTTATACCAGCTTAATTGATTCATTAGCACCACAGACATAATAATCCTCCTGTCCTCCTACTTATCAGTTAAACTGTAGCCCATCCTGGACACCTGCCAATCCCAGATACTCCTTATCCTTGTGTCCTGTTCTTCTAGACTGTTTTTCTTAAAACTACGTCAACTATGATGATTTATCTTGCACAAGAATTCTCAGTGTGTTCCCTAGATGTACTCTATTTTTTTCTATGTACCATGCACCTCAGTAATTTTCAATTGCTACTGTTACAAAGCAATCAAACTTAACATTACTTAAAACTGATTCTAAAGGTTTAAATATTCCATTTTGTAATTTTGTGCTGCCCCTTTGTCTCAAATCCCCCCTTTTTCTGTCCTTCTGTAAATTCTTTTGCAACATTTTATATATTACCATTACCGTCTAAAGTCTTTTTGAAATAATTTCCTGTTTCTACTTGGTGCTCAATTTCATTTCTCTTCCAATCTTCATAATTTATCATAGACCGTTTACAACACCAGAGGGAATATGGTATCATACCACAAGTAATCAATATTAAAACAATTAACATCAATATTCCTGCAACCAGTTGCCTCAACCAGGAGAAATCAGGTAACCATGAAGTTAGCTATTTTCCATACTTCTTCAAAACCCTAGGAAGTGTCATCCATGGCCATGTCATGAAATATCTTAGTTTGTTTCCAAATTTCCTCCAGATCTGTTTCAATTCTGCCACTTTGATCTAAATAGGAACAGCAACTTTCATGGATTATGGAACAAACCCCTCCTTGTGAAGCCAATAACATGTCTAGAGCCATTCAGTTTTGTAATATCACCTTAGATAGGCTGGTTATCTCTTGTTGTTCTGCCTGGATTATATCGATAGTTTTACTTTCCATTTCCTCTATGGTTGCTGAGATATTTACAATTGCCTTCTCTAATTCACTTACTTAGCCCTCTTACAAAACTATGAAATGCGGTGTGCCATTCAGTAATAGGGCTAAACCCTTGCTTAATTCATTTAGCAAAACTTCTAATCCAAGTCCTAGAAGGGTATGTGTCAATAATAGTTAGATTGGGTATTACAGCACCTAAGGTGCATGCCCCCTTCATACTGGGAGGTAGAGTCTTATAAGCATTTTCTCCACATAACCAATACCATCCTTTCCCTTTAAAAACGAGCCGCCACTGAACTATGATACCATCTATTTTAATAGTATGATTGCAATTTGAATGGTGACCCACATCTGTGGCATTTAAACAAACAATCTCATACTCTGCATCCTGGTGCAATACATCTTTGTACACAGGCATATTTTTTACTTGGATTAGGATTAACCATCCCAAAGTTTAACCTTTCCTTCAGACGTAGATTGCTAGTGTTCACCCACAAATTTGTCCATGAGATAGTGTTAGGAATTGGAATTCCAGTTAATGGAAGGTCTGGATTTTCTCCTGATTTAGGCAACTGTGCACACACCCAACAGTCACTACTATTAAAACCTTAGCAACATTCTGCACTCATTTCAGGTATAAGTTCTCGTCCCAAGCTGGTGCACCAGTTATCATATGAGTCCAAATTATGACCGATACAATTTCATAAATAAGGGTCCTGAAGGCTTGATCCACCATGCTTTCTCTGGCTCTGGTGCTTTCTTTATTCTTGAATAATGTACCCAAGCAGGTTGTTCCTTTATCTTCACTGCTGTAAAAGTGGTCAGTAATATCTGGTACAGTCCGCTCCACTTCTCCTGTAGAGGATCTCCTGAAAAATTCTTAACATAAACCCAGTCTCCAGATCTGAAAGAGTGAATCGGATAATCCAAACCTCTTGCTCTTGTCCCTACTATTCTCTTATATATCTCCTCCAATAATTTTCCCAGATTGATCAGAAACTGTCGGAGATAGCCTTCTCCCACTTCCTGAAGACTTTCTCCTTTAAACTGGGACTGATACGGTCTACCATACAGAATTTCAAATGGGCTAACCTCTTCTCTCGACCAAGGTTTAGTTCGAATTCTTAATAGAGCCAGTGGTAAACCTTGGTACCAATACAAATTCATTTCCTGACATATTTTATTAATCTGTTGTTTAATCAGATGGTTCATCTTTTTTACTTGCCCACTGGCCTGAGGCCTGTATGGAACATGTAGTTGCAAATCAATTTCTAATTTTTTGCTAATTTCTTGTAAAAATTTTGCACTAAAGTGTGAGCCTCAGGTACCCCAAAACGAGGTATTATCTCGTTAAATAATGTTTTAATCACTTGTTTTGCATTATTTATCCTACAAGGGAATGCTTCTGGCCAGCCTGAAAAAGTATCCATTAATACCAACAAATATCAATAACTCCCTTTTCTCAGTAATTCAGAAAAATCTATTTGCTACTGCTGTCCTGGACAACTTCCTCTCCCAATTGTCCCAATTTGATTTCTATTTTCATTTTTAGGATTATTCTTAAGACATACCTGACATTGTTTTGTCACTAATTGAACTGTGGTGTATAGATTACTTCCTACAATTTGTTTAAGTATTCATACGGAGAGTTGCTACCCCAATGAGTTTTATTACATTCCTCCTGAACTAACTTCCAGAATTGGTTATAGGGGATTACAGTTTGCCCATCAGGTATCTGAACCCCACCCTCTTTATTTTCCTGTCCTTTTAGATCCTCAATCAATTTTTTATCCTCTTTTGAATACCTGCGTTTAGTTTTTTAAATTGTTAGTTTGCCATCAGGGATTAAGGACATGATTTGAAATTGTTCAGCTGCTCATTTGGCTTCAAAATCGGCCAAATTATTTCCAATTTCCTGATCAGAGTCACTTTGTTGATATCCTTTACAGTACATAATAGCTACTTCTTCAGGTAGCTGAACAGCTTCCAGTAATTGTAGAATTTCTGTAGCATGTTTAATCTGTTTCCCTTGTGTGTTCAAAAGTCCTTGTTCTTTCCAGATAGCACCATGTGCATGGACCACACCAAATACGTATTTAGAATCAGTCCAATATTTATCCTTTTATCTTTAGCCAATTCCAGGGCTCTTGTTAATGCTATTATTTCTGCCTTCTGGGCAGAGGTGTTCGAAGGTAAAGGTTTATCTTCTATTACCTGTGAATTAGTGGTAATGGCATATCCTGCCTTTTGTTTACCATTTTTCCTGAAGCTACTACCATCAGTAAACCAAGAATCAGCGTCTTCCAGAGGATTTTCTTTCAAGTCTGGTCGGCTCGAATATACAGTCTCTATGGAGGTCAAGCAGTCATGTGTTAGTGGTTCTGTCGACTGTTGCTGCAAAAAGGATGCTGGATTCACAACGTTAGTGATCATAATTTCTATATCATCTTGTTCCACAAGTGTTGCCTTGTATTTTAAGAAACATGAAGGAGATAACCAGTGGGCTCTTTCTGCTCCAGGACTGCTGATACAATATGGGACACTATTCCTTGTTCTTCATAGGAATATAGACAAAAGGATTTAGTCACATCCGGAAGTCCCAGAGCTGCAGCTCTTATTAGCTCTGTTTTTAAATTTCTAAAAGACGCCTCTTTTGTATCAGACCATTTTAAAGAGGGAAAGTTTCCTTTCAACAGTTCATATAGTGGTCTTACCAGAACACCATAATCATGGATCCAAAGTCTGCATCATCCAGTCATTCCCAGGAATGTCCGGAGCTCCTTGATGGTCGATGGCCATGGAGTGTGACAAATGGCTTCTTTTCTAGCAGTTCCAAGTTCTCTCTGTCCTCCTGTTATTTCCTATCCTAGGTAGGAAACTCGGGTTTGGATTAGTTGGGCCTTGTTTGGATACCCAATAACCATTCAGTCCCAGAAAATTTAATAATTCCATCCTCCACTGGATACATTCTTCCTTTGTTCCTGTAGCAATTAATAGATCATCCACATATTGTAACAGAGTCCCCATCTGAACAGGTGGCTTTCATGATTCGAGTTCCAGTGCTAACTTATTTCCAAAAATTGCTGGACTATTTTAAACCCTTTAGATAATACCATCCAAGTTAATTGAGTTTTTCTTCCTGTGTCATGATTTTCCCATTCGAAAGCAAATAATTTTGGCTTTCTTTGGCCAATGGTAATCAAAAGGAAGCATCCTTTAAATCCAGGATGGCAAACCATTTCTGATTATTATTCAATTTAGTCAATAAGTCATATGAATTAGCTAGTTCTGGATGAATATCCTCTGCAATTTTGTTGATTGCCCTGAGATCGTGAACCAATCTGCAACTTTCCCCAATATCACAGGCTGAACATCTGCAGCTTAACTTTCAGTTTTTCCCTGTAGTTTTCCAAAGCCAAAATTAAGGAATCTGGCAGAGCTATATTAATTGTGCATTCAGTATGTCACTCCACGAGATTTCTTAATGTGAAAAACATATCTGCATATATTACTTCATCCCATTTTCCTTGCCCCCTCAAAACAACATTAATTGCAACAATGTATTATAGTTCACAGTTCCATTTTTAGGCCATTTTTCCTGATCTTCCAAAGTATACAATGGCCACCATTGGTTACAATATTTTACCAATGTTTTCTTATTTACCGAGCCTCCAGGAGAGCCTCCAAGTTCTTTCCAGTGTGCCAAAATGCACCCTAAAGGCCTCTTTTTCAACATCTCTTCACTCTGCTGATTTTCCATTATCAATCTCACATTCACACACACAAATAGGATCCCACAGACACACTCCACACAGTTACAACACTTGAGACAAAGAGAGAGACTAAAATTCAAACGAACAAACAACAGTTAATAACACAGTTATAAAATCCTGTCACCAGTACCAAAATCACAAGACCAAAATCATTACTGTAAAAAGCCACAAAATAAGACAAATACCAGTAGAATCAAAAGCAATACTTCCTAACCCCTATGGCTCAGACCATATTGTAACTTTAATAGGGGGGTTTCCTTGACCCCTTTATAGTTGACCAGCCTGTCAATGTCCCAAGAAGGACGAGACCCTTGCGTCCAACCAGCCTGTCTGCGTCCCACTGTGGGAACCGTACTGGACAGCCCACTGTATCGGATGGTGATTCGACTAACCTATTCAGGGACCCACGCTGACATCCTCACTGAATCAAATCCCTTATGGGCTGTTGATAGCACACTGGACCCAAAACCATTTCCACAAGACACCCCTGCGTCTTGTAGGACCCAAACTACAAGATGCCCCCTGCTTAGTTATAACGGTCTGTCACTGATACCAAAATCACAGGACCAAAATCCTTAATGTAACAAGCCACAAAATAAATCAAATACCAACAAGATCCAAAACCATTTCCACAAGACATCCCCTGCGTCTTGTAGGACCCAAACCACAAGATGCCCCCTGCTGCTTGTGCCTGTATACCAGTAAAATCCAAAACCTTTTCTACAAGACGCCCACTGCGTCTTGCAGGACCCAAACCACAAGATGCCCCCTGCTTCTTGTGGGTGTATACAAAACAGACGCTAGCAGCTGGGTATACGCCTTTACCTACGATATTTCCTATCTTGATTTACGGAAGGCTTCCAAACCTTGTGTATGCTTACCAAACCAACCCAATTACCAATTTAGTCTTTATGCAAGATGCCCCCTGCACCTTACAGACTATACAAAAGAAAAGAATACGTTTTATGAGATGATCCTTGTCTGCTCCCGCAGTGATCCAAATGAGTTGAGGGGTCCCTTCGGGAAAAACTCCCGAGGGCCCTAGGGAGCCCTGTCCTCAGCGGGTCGTGCAGCCGAGCAGAGAGGGTCCCATCTGGGGTGCCAAATTGATTCAGAGAAAGCTCCAGGAATAAACTTGCCAACAAAGTTTTCAATCTGACAAGAAGGTATTCTTTATTGCAGCACCAGGAGACATGGGGGATAGCTCCTCCTAACATGTGTCCCCCTATTGCTACACAAGCCGCCCTTGTATAGTCACTGGGCATGCATACATATTCATGAGGCTACATATGGATTACTTAATTTTCCAGAAACTTCCCTGCATGCGTACAGAATTGTGGTGGTGGTCTCTGAGGGTCGTTTATTCTTCCAACAATCTTCATCACATCTGGCAGCCTTTGAAGCACAGTAGATGCTTATACCATCTTAACTGGTTCGTTAGCACCACAGACATAATAATCCTCCTGTCCTCCTACTTATCAGTTAGTTTAACTGTAGCCCATCCTGGACACCTGCCATTCCCAGATACTCCTTATCCTTGCGTCCTGTTCTTCTAGACTGTTTTTCTTAAAACTATGTCAACTATAACTATCTTCTACAAGAATTCTCAGTATGTTCTCTAGCTGTAGTATATTATTTTGTTCTATGTATCATGCACCTCAGTAATTTTCCATTGGAAAAGAAGGACCAGATTCCTCCCAGACCTTGGGAAAAAAACAGGCTGCGTGCTGGCTGCTGACATAGCCCATACCCACCTGGTGAAGACACTGCTGCTCCTGCTTCATGCTGAAATCCTGGGCAGAAAAACACAGCTCAGTCTTCCTGGTGGGCCCCAGGGTCAGCCTTTCATCCCATCTGCTATGAATCACCCACTGTGGCTTGGGACATGAGCAGACGGCTCCAAACCGAGCCACATTGGCTGAAGTCCACAGGGAAAGCTGTCAGTGTGCGACACAGAGCCAAGCAGCACTGGGCTTTAGGATCTGAACACATTACCTTTCCCCTCACTGCTATTACCTATCACTTTCCAGCTACTGACCCCAAAAGGGTTCATATCCCCTAGTTTACTTGCCCACCAGAAAGACACATGCTCCAGAAAAGCACTGTGCTGGATAGGCAGATGGGGAAAGTGATGCACAGGGATGGATCTGCCTGCTGAATCACTGCAGAGCAGGTCATGCACAGAGATATCTCCAAGTCCAAGACTTAATTTTGCTTTTTCCATGTGCTCCCCTGAAGCTGAACTGTAAAGAGGAACTGGTGTCCCATGGGTGGCTATCTGAGCTCTTTCCATTGGTGGCCTTTGGGAGAGGAAGAAGAGCCAGGATCTCCACAGCTGGGTTTGACCAGCTGATCCAAATAGTTTCACTAACACTTCTTCAACAAAACTATAGATCTTTGAATTGGTTTTCCAAAGCTTCAAAACCAAAAAGGAGACTTTCATCCTGCTCTGACATGTTCTCTCCCAAAGTCTGCATTTCTTTTCAAAAGCCTAAATTGAGGAGGACTGGGCTGCTTTCCCTTTTTAAAAAATCCTCTTAGTTTTTAATAACATCCACCATGCAGATGAGATCCAGGAGAGACCCCTGACATTTCACAGTTGAAAGGCTGGGAACTGCTGCAGAAAGGTTTCCCTTTTCTGAGGAGGGACTGATGATACAGGGGCCACCCCTGACAAATGTCAGTCATCCCTTTTTCTTCCAAGCATCCCAAAGGATGCCACAACCCTGAAGGTCTGTTTTATCCTTAACAACTCTCATTTCCAGGCTGAGAAAAGTCAGCTCTTTGCACATCTCTCCTGTTGTTAGTACCTCCTACACAGGGACAAACTAAAATGGGGAATACTGGACTTCACCCACGTCTCATCACCATCACATAAAGCCCAGTAAAGACCTGTCCCATCCCCAGCTATGCTCCTGTTCACACACAGCAGTGTGAGGGCTTCATCTCATTGAATTTGCTGCAGGCTGTCACCTACTGATGTGCTTTTCATTCACAACTGCCACATCGATTCTTCCCCATATGCATTTCAGCATGGTAGGCAGGTTACTTTAGTTGGGTGTCGTGGTTTAAACCCAGTCAGGCAACTCATTCCCCCCCTTCTTTCTCTCCCCCTACTCGCGGAGGGACGGAGAGGAGAATCGAAAAGAATGCAACTCCCACGGGTTGAGATAAGAACAGTTTAGTAACTAAGGTATAACACAAATCACTACTGCTACCACCAATAATAACAATGATAAAGGAAATATCAAGAGAATACAGCACCTCACCACCAGCCGACCGATAACTTGCCCCCCCAGCCCAACCAAGCACCGACCGATACCTCCTCCAGCTCTGCAGTCTCCCAGCCCTTCCAGCTAACTCCCAGTTACATCCTGGGCATGACTTGCTGTCGTATGGAATACCTCTTTGGCTAGCTTGGGTCAGGTGTCCTGTCTCTGCTTCCTCCTGGCTTCCCCTCCTCCCTGGCAGAGCATGAGGCTCACAAAGTCCTTGGCCAAACCAAAACATCATTGTTATCAGCTCTGTTCCCGAGCCAAAAATACTGCACTGCACCAGGTACCAAGGAGGAGAAAAATGACTGTTACTGCTGAACCCAGGACATTGGGCAATACAAGGATTGGGTCCAACTACAGGCAGAGATTTACTGGTCTCAAAAAGTACAGGACAAAGTCCCGTTTTCAGTGATTCCTGGGGTCTGCAGGAACAGTAAGTTCCTGGCACCCTCTAATGGAAAATTGAAGTCACTGAATTACCATCCCCTTTGTCTGAGTCTTGGCTCCTGCATTTCTAGTTTTAAACTAATATCACAGGAATAAATTCTACCAGGTACAATATGCCTTGTGCCAGTGTGGACCCAGAGAATGTGCTGAACAAATGTCAAGGCTGCTCTAGGGAAGGAGAGGCTGCCTGGCAATCTCCCTCCAAGCCCTGAAAGCCAGCACACACAGGGATTGCCGCTTTACTTATGGAAATGCAAAACAATAGCTAATCAGCTCTGACATTTGTGCCTTGTTCATGAATTGAAAACACATGCTACTGGGCTAGTCATGTTACATTACTTGTCCCTCCCTTTCCCCCTCCTCTCCCTCAGCCACATTGATAGGGTGTCATTTTCCAGGATACTGTTCCAAGATAGGAAGTCTGGAAGCATCTCAAATCTCTGCTCAGGTTAGACTTGGCTTTGGAGCTGGTTTGTAAACAGAATTACTGCTTGAATTATAAGTTTTTTTTAAACCTTAGTGCTTCCTAGAAAGTGACGCCTATAGCCAGAGAAATCCTTCATGCAGCCCTTTGGCAGAGCCCTCTAAAAGATTTGTCCCTGGGTGGTGGGGGTACCTGACATTTAGAGGCATGGAAAAAGCCTGGGTGGTAACAAGCAGGGATTCCTGCAATGATCCATCAGCTTCATGCAGCCCATGGCCAAGCGGAGGGGGCATCATGTTGCTGGCTTTTGGCATCTCATGCAGGAGCTTGGCTTCAGTGTGAGGATCCCTAGATGGACCATGGGGAAGGACTGGCTTTTCCTTGGGCAACTTGGTGAGATCCCTGCCCCAGGTAAAGCATGGCATTTCTGCCCATTGCTGACCTGCCAATAGAGGATGCAGAGTATAAGGAGGACCCAGCCCATCAATCACGCTCTCACCCTTTACACACTATACTCAGAGATAAGCAAAATAATTTAAATAACTGTTTATTACAGTGAAATCTAATTTCCAGGAAACACTGATCCATGCCAGTCTCAAAGCTCTGGATTTACTGCAGCATGCAGGAGGTTTGCAAACATAGCAGTATGTAAGGTAGCATTTCCCTTGGCAAAAGGCTCCACCAAAATCAATGAAAGTGAAAGAAAAAAGCATACTGCCCCGAGACTGGCAAATTTGACATTGCTGACACCATTGATGCAGTAGTAGACTCCACAACTCATTAAAGTTGTAAAGTAGGTATGCTTTATTCAGCGCTAAGGCGCATGGGGGATCATTCCTCCAAAGGCATGTGCACCTCAGCGTTGTTCTCCTTCATATTTATCCTCTAAACTATTACATATTCATGAGGTTACTCAACACGCGTATACATATTCATGACCTATCCCCGCTTCATATTATAATGAGGTAAAAGGTCCTTGCTTGCATAGTGCCTTCTGGTGGTCATGGGCAAGGGTCTCGAGATGAAGAAAACGAGTCTTCCCTGAACTTTTCATCTCTAGCCATTGCACATGTTCCCTGGTGATTTAGTCACTGTCCAAGCTGCAAAGCTGATTTCAGCTGTTTTAGGGGTCCAGAGAACAGGAGCTACTGTCCCTTCCTCCTATCAATAGCCTTGGTCCTCCCACCCTCTTCCGGCAAGCACAATAAGTGTTGAGCATGTATTTCTTGAGTAAGCATGAGCAAGCAGTAACATTGTTAAGCAAGCGGCTTAACCCTAACCCCCCTGTACATCAGTTAACTCTTCACATCACCATGAGTTTAACACCTCAGAGCTACCTGCACATCTTCTGTCTCACAGAAGAGAGGAAAAAGCAGGATGCAAAATGCTAGATGATAAAAAAAACATAGAGGACCAGTATTCCCTGAGGGCTAGATCATTGCATGTATTTCACCCCTAAGTTTAAGGCACAGTTGATCACAGACCTCTGGAAGTGAAAGCTAGTACTCAAATTCAGTAAGTCTCTTCTAAAATCCCATTAAAATTCTTTTACTTTTAGAACCCCAGTTTCCACATCAACAAGACACACAGCTCTCTATGCAGTTTAGGGCCATAAACAAACCCTAGATTTATAGTTGTGGTATTAGATATAAGGGCTTTAAAAAATGCATGTAGTAATGAAGGATAAGTGCTGAAAGGAAACAAATTTAATGAGGAAAAGATGGTTCCTAACTCAGTTTAGAGCATAGCTCTGAAAAAAAGGAAAATGGACAAAACATCACCTGGGAAGATCCTACCTTTTCTAAGGGTCCTATTGATTTCAATAGGATTGTTGGAAATGGTGCCTTGCAATCTCCATTTCACCTATGTTTAAACTCTGTGTTTAAATGGTTGTCTTAAAAAAGGAAGGAGGAATTGCCATTAGCCATTGTTTTCACAGCCTTGCTCTTTCTGAGGAAGCAATTAAGGCACTAACACTGGGCCATATTTTAATAGCCTTATGCATATTGAATCTCACCTGCCACACCAGTGACTCCACTGGCTCTGCTCTAGAGCACGTCCCTATTTAGAAAAGGACTTATACGTGTGCTAACTTGTCCTGGGTTCAGCAGTAGCAGTCATTTTTCTCCTTCTTAGTAGCTGGTACAGTGCTGTGTTTTTGACTTTCAGCCTGGGAATAATGCTGATAACACCGATGTTTTTAGTTGTTGCTAAGTAATGTTTACTCTGACCAAGGACTTTCTGAGTCTCATGATCTGCCAGGGAGGAGGGGAAGCCAGGAGGAAGCAGAGACAGGACACCTGAGCCAAACTAGCCAAAGGGGTATTCCGTACCACAGCACGACATACTCAGTATATAAACTGGGGGCTGTTACCCAGAAGTTACCCCGATCACTGCTCGGGTTGGGCTAGGTATCGGTCAGCGGGTGGTGAGCGGCTGTATTCTCTTCCCTTGTTATTTCCCTTATCATTATTATTATTGGTGGTAGCAGTAGTGGTTTTGTGTTATACCTTAGTTATTGGACTGTTCTTATCTCAAACTGTGGGAGTTACATTCTTTCAGTTCTCCTCCCCATCCCTCCCGGAGTAATGAGGGGGAGGAAGGGGGTGGAGTGATCAAGCAGCTGTGTGGTTCTGGGTTACCAGCTGGGTTTAAACCATGACATAACTTTAAACATGTATTTTAATTCTAATAGCTTTCCTGAACTGGGACCATTGGCTGCTGCAGGACTGCCTGGAGGGGAAGATGCTACTCCATGAGATGCAGTCAGAGGGCAGGAATATGGTCCTATAGATCTAAAGAAATGCTGTCCTTACCCCTTGACATCAGCATATAAACAAAGATGCAATCCCATAAGGAAAGATATTAGCTGTGATAGAAGCAAAGAGGAAATTAAATAACTATCACATGTCATAAGAACAAGCTTGTCAGGGGAGAGAGAATTGGTGGGTTTGAGCTTGCAGAAGAGATTTGTATACAGCAGTGAGGAAGAGGAAATGAGGAAGGAGAAGAAAGGAAACAAATCAAAGAGCTATTTCAAGTTTACAGACAGAAGGTGCATGTTATTCAGATGTACCACATGTCACCAGTCTTCTGGTGTTTGTTATTGTCCTGGGTTCAGCAGTAGCAGTCATGTTTCTCCTTCTTGGTAGCTGGTGCAGTGCTGTGTTTTGACTTCCAGCCTGGGAACAGTGCTGGTGATACCGATGTTTTCGGTTGTTGCTAAGTGATGTTTACCCTGACCAAGGACTTTGTGAGGCTCATGCTCTGCCAGGGAGGAGGGGAAGCTGGGAGGAAGCAGAGATGGGGCGCCTGACCCGGGTTAGCCAGGGAGGTATTCCATACCACAGCACGTCATGCCCGGGGTGGGGGGTAACTGGGAGATACCCAGAAGGACACGGGCTTCCGGGTGGGACTTGTTTCTTGGCAGGTGGTATTGTATTCTCTTCCCTTGTTATTTTCTCTTATCATAGTTGTCGTTGGTGGTAGCGGTGGTGATTTGTGTTGTACATTGGTTGATGGACTGTTCTTGTCTCAACCCGTGGGAGTTGCAATCTTTCGATCCTCCTCCCCATCCCTCCAGGAGCGCGGAAGGGGAGAGGCCCCAGGGGGGGAGGGGGGCCCTCAGTTGCTCTCAGCCAGGCACCACTCATTGGGAGTGAGTGAACAAGCTGTCTGGCTAGGGTTTAAACCACGACAGTTCTTTTTTGGCACCCAACGTGGAGCACAAGGGGTTGAGATAACGACAGATCTGTCCAGATTAATAGTCCCTTGTCAAAATTCTGATTTATTTGCTCTCAAGGTTGTTCCTCTTGATCTCACAGTTTCAGCATATCGTACTTTACTTCCATCCAGTATTTGCTGTATTAGTGTTTTTCAAGTGTGGGGCTTGAGCTAAGGTTTTTGTCTCATTGTACTTTATGGTAATGACTTGTAATACAATAGAATCATTGATCATGAAACTGATCGGGCTTATGTTCCCAGTGTGGTCACCACCTTTATACTTTGGGAGGTACATAATAGAAGTGCTTAGCAATTACACATCTTTTTTCTCCTTCTCAGGTGCTCAACCTGTGAAGGAGGCATTCTTTTACCCTCCCAGTCATCCCCCCAGACCATTTACATTTGAGAGTTTTGAATTTTTTGAATGGCCTTTTAATGCTGTTGAGACTTGTTTGCTGATGGTGATGGGAATCACCATGCTAACACGCATACAGAGTGTCTTTTGCCCACGACTGATTTCAAGAGTTAAGCAGAGTCAGGTTTGAGTCTTGTCAACGATATAGGAGGACCAAGAGATTTTCCCTGAGGCTGGACAGCCATGAGTGGCAGGGTGTGTGGGATAGTATGGGCAAGTATCTAGGTCAGTGGGCCCCTCCAGTACTTTGGAATTTCACTACCGAACAACTGCAAAATCCAGAAGAATTAGTAAAACACTTAAATGAGGTGTGTGGTCATTCTGGCCATACCAGAGATGGACAAATCATGGCAACGTGCTGGGGCTTGGCCTATGCCTACAGGGCCTTGTTCAACACTATTCAGCACCTTCAAAAGGAAAAAAAGGTCTCTGGATCTGAGGACAAAGCAACAGTCAGCGCAGCTACTCCAGTTCCAGGCACAGCAGCTTCACCACCCCCAGCGACAAGTAAAGTCGCTACTCAAACTTTGGCTGCAATGAACTGCGCAGCTACCCCAGTGGCAAGTACAGCAGCTGCTCAAACTTCAACTGCAACAGACAGCGCGGTTACCCCAGCTCCAAGCACAGCAGCCACACCACCCCCAGCAACAAGTACAGTTGCTACTCAAACCACAGTAATAATCACTGCAGCCAAACCAGAGGACCAATTCATACCAATATTGGTTGCCCCTGTACGCAAGAGAACAAGCAAAAAAGAGGCAAAAGGGGTGAAGCAAGACGAAGAAATAATGAATTCACCACCCGGTCCAGAATCTGATCAGGAGTCATCATCACATGACGAAGAAGAAGAAGAAGAGGTAACTTCTCGACCTCGGACCTCAACCGAGCTGCGGAATATGCGAAAAGATTTTACCCGTCAACCAGGGGAGCACATCATCACCTGGTTACTCCGATGCTGGGACAATGGGGCTGATGGTCACAAACTAGAAGGTACAGAAGCCAAGCAGCTGGGATCACTTGCTAGAGAAGGGGGAATTGACAAAGCAATTGCAAGAGAGAAAAAGTCCCTCAGCCTTTGGAGGCGGCTCTTGGCAGCTGTGAAAGAAAGGTTTCCGTACAAGGACGATGTTACGAGTCGTTCGGCCAAGTGGACTACTATAGACAAATGCATCCAGTCTCTGAGGGAATCAGCCATCATAGAGATGATCTATCACATCAAGCTGAATAACGGGGATATACCCATAGATCCAGATGAAGCTGAATGTACACGACCCATGTGGCGAAAACTTACACGGAATGCACCATCATCATATGCCCATTCATTGGCAACAGTGACCTGGAATGACAAAGTACCACGAAAAGTGGATGAAATGGTTCATATACTCCGAGAGATCGAAGACAATCTCACTCCTTCCAGCATCTCAGCTGTGGAAAAACTGTCCCAGGACCTCAAACAATTGAGGGACGATGTATCTGATTTATCCAGCTCCTCACGTGTACCAACACACGTCTCAGCTATTAACAAAAGGCGTCCTGTTGTTCGAGAGAGGAGATACAGGAGGTATACGCCATGGGGTACCCTATGGTTTTACCTGTGGGATCACGGAGAAGACATGACAAAGTGGGATGGAAAACCTACTTCAGCTTTGGAGGAATGGGTGAGTGAATTGAAGAGGAGAGAAAGGGCCAAGACTGATCACCCCATGAGAGCTATGGCTTCAGTCTCTGGTGAGCAGTTTCCCAGATGGAGTGGAAGAGCTGATTTTACTCCAGCTCCTGTGATAACGAAGAATAATCCCTTTCACCAGGACTTAAGTGTCCAACGCTGTGACGACCATTAGAGGGGCCCTGCCTCCAGCCAGGTGGAGGTAGGGGACAATCGGATTTACTGGACTGTGTGGATCAGATGGCCTGGCACATCAATCCCACAGAAGTATAAGGCTCTAGTAGATACCGGTGCACAGTGTACCCTGATGCCATCAAGCTGTCAAGGGGTGGAACCCATCTATATTTCTGGGGTAACAGGAGGGTCCCAAGAGTTGACTGTGCTGGAGGCTGAAATCAGCCTGACTGGGAAGGAATGGCAAAAGCACCCTATTGTGACTGGTCCAGAGGCTCCATGCATCCTCAGCATAGAAAACCTCAAGAGAGGGTACTTCAAAGACCCAAAAGGGTACCGGTGGGCTTTTGGCATTGCTGCTTTGGAGACTGAGGAAATTGAGCAGCTGTCCACCTTGCCTGGTCTCTCAGAGAATCCTTCTGTTGTGGGGTTGCTGAAAGTTGAAGAACAACAAGTGCCAATTGCGACCACAACAGTGCACCGGCGGCAATATCGCACCAATCGAGACTCCCTGATTCCCATCCATCAGCTGATCCGTAGACCGGAGAGTCAGGGAGTGATCAGCAGGACCCGCTCACCCTTTAATAGCCCCATATGGCCAGTGCGAAAGTCTAATGGAGAATGGAGACTAACAGTAGACTATCGTGACCTGAATGAAGTCACAACACCATTGAGTGCTGCCGTACCGGACATGCTAGAACTTCAGTATGAACTAGAGTCAAAGGCAGCCAAGTGGGATGCCACGATTGATATTGCCAATGCATTTTTCTCAATTCCTTTGGCAGCAGAGTGCAGGCCACTGTTTCCTTTTACTTGGAGGGGTGTCCACTTCACTTGGAACCGACTGCCCCAGGGGTGGAAACACAGCCCTACCATTTGCCATGGACTGATCCAGACTGCACTGGAACAGGGGCAAGCTCCAGAACACCTGCAATACATTGATGACATTATTGTGTGGGGCGATACAGCGGAAGAAGTCTTTGAGAAAGGGAGGAAAATAATCCAAATCCTGCTGAAAGCCGGTTTTGCCATAAAACGAAGTAAGGTCAAGGGACCTGCACAGGAGATTCAATTTCTGGGAATAAAATGGCAAGATGGACATAGACAGATCCCCACAGATGTGATCAACAAGATAACAGCAATGTCTCCACCAACTAATAAGAAAGTAATGCAAGCTTTCTTGGGTGCTGTGGGGTTCTGGAGAATGCACATCCCAAATTACTGTTCGATTGTAAGCCCTCTCTATCATGTGACCCGGAAGAAGAATGATTTTAAATGGGGCCCTGAGCAGCAACAAGCCTTTGAGCAAATTAAATGCGAGATAGTTCACGCTGTAGCCCTTGGACCTGTCTGGACTGAGCCAGATGTAAAGAAATGTACTGTACACTGAAGCTGGGGAGAACGGTCCTACCTGGAGCCTCTGGCAGAAATCTCCAGGGGAGACTCAAGGTCGACTTTTAGAGTCGGGGATACAAAGGGTCTGAGGCCAGCTATACCCCAACTGAGAAAGAGATACTGGCAGCCTATGAAGGGGTTCGAGATGCTTTGGAAGTGACTGGCACTGAAGCACATCTCCTTCTGGCACCCCGGCTGCCCGTGCTGGGCTGGATGTTCAAAGGCAGGGTCTCCTCTACACATCATGCAACTGATGCTACATGGAGTAAATGGGCTGCACTAATTACACAAGGAACACGAGTAGGAAATCTCAGTCGTCCAGACATTCTAGAAGTCATCATGGACTGGCCAGAGGGCAAAGATTTCGGGGTGTCACCAGAGGAGGAGGTGATGCGTGCTGAAGAGGCCCCACCATATAATTAACTGTCAGAAAGTGAAAAGCAGTACACCTTGTTTACTGATGGGTCTTGCCGTATTGTGGGAAAGCATCGGAGATGGAAGGCAGCTGTATGGAGTCCTGGACGACAAGTTGCAGGAACTGCTGAAGGAGAGGGTGAATCGAGTCAATTTGCCGAGGTGAAAGCCATCCAGCTGGCCCTGGACATTGCTGAATGAGAAAAGTGGCCAGTACTTTATCTCTATACTGACTCATGGATGGTGGCAAATGCCCTGTGGGGGTGGTTGAAGCAATGGAAGCAGAGCAACTGGCAACGCAGAGGTAAACCCATCTGGGCTGCTGCACTGTGGAGATATTGCTGCCCGGGTGCAGAACCTGGTGGTGAAGGTACGTCATGTAGATGCCCATGTACCCAAGAGTCAGGCCACTGGAGAACACCAGAACAACCAACAAGTGGATAAAGCGGCTAAGATTGAAGTGGCTCAGATGGACTTAGATTGGCAACATAAAGGTGAATTACTTTTGTCCCGGTGGACCCATGACACTTCAGGCCATCAGGGCAGAGATGCAACATATAGATGGGCCCGTGACCGAGGGGTGGACTTAACAATGGACACTATTGCCCAGGTTATTCATGAGTGTGAAATATGTGCTGCAATTAAACAAGCCAAGCGGTTAAAGCCTCTTTGGTATGGAGGACGATGGTTGAAGTATAAATATGGGGAAGCCTGGCAGATTGACTATATCACACTGCCATTATCCCGCCAAGGCAAACGCCATGTGCTTACCATGGTGGAAGCAACCACCGGCTGGCTGGAAACATACGCTGTGCCCCATGCCACTGCCCGGAACACTATCCTGGGCCTTGAGAAACAGATTTTGTGGCGACACGGCACCCCAGAGAGAATTGAGTCAGACAATGGGACTCATTTCCAGAATAACCTTACAGATATTTGGGCCAAAGAGCATGTCATTGAGTGGGTATATCACATCCCCTACCATGCACCAGCCTCTGGGAAAATCGAACAGTACAATGGGCTGTTAAAAACTACACTGAGAGCAATGGGGGGGGGGAAATTTCAAGCATTGGGATACACACTTACCAAAGGCTACCTGGTTGGTCAACACCAGAGGATCTGCCAACAGGGCTGGCCCAGCCCAGTCATAACTTTTACATATTGTAGAGGGGGACAAAGTTCCTGTGGTCCTTATGAAGAATTTGCTGGGGAAGACAGTCTGAGTTCTTCCTGCTTCAGGTAAAGGCAAACCCACTCGTGGGATTGCTTTTGCTCAGGGACTTGGATATACTTGGTGGGTAATGAGGGAAGATGGGGAAGTCCGATGTATACCTCAAGGGGATTTGATTTTAGGGGAAAACAGCCAATTAACTTAATTGTATGCTGTTGCCTGCTGTGTAATGCTTTTATAGCCCATCAACTAGATGTCTCCAGGTCACCAGCGACTAGCCCTGACTTCCCTCCTACCATCATCCCCACAGAGAATGAATTTTGATAGAACCCGATGAGTTCCGCAGTAAAGGAATGACCAGCATCAGCAGGCAACGATCCAATACTTCACACACCCTTTCCTGCCCTGAAAGATTGTTACAAGAGATGGAACCTGACATCATGGACCGAATGGACTCGGCAGCATTATAGGGATTCGTCCATGCACTAAGAAAATGATCTTTTTCTCTTGGTCTGTGTGTATATGGATGTATATATATGGGAGAGCGGTGGTGTATTGAAAATGTGGGATCCGAGCATGACGTGAATGGTATGGAATAAGGGGTGGATAATGTCCTGGGTTCAGCAGTAGCAGTCATGTTTCTCCTTTGTGGTAGCTGGTGCAGTGCTGTGTTTTTGATTTCCAGCCTGGGAACAGTGCTGGTGATACCGATGTTTTCGGTTGTTGCTAAGTGATGTTTACCCTGACCAAGGACTTTGTGAGGCTCATGCTCTGCCAGGGAGGAGGGGAAGCTGGGAGGAAGCAGAGACAAGACACCTGACCCAGGCTAGCCAAAGAAGTATTCCATACCACAGCACGTCATGGCCGGGGTGGGGGGTAACTGGGAGTTACCCGGAAGGACACTGGCTTCCGGGTGGGACTCATTTCTTGGCGGGTGGCATTGTATTCTCTTCCCTTGTTATTTTCTCTTATCATTGTTGTCGTTGGTAGTAGCGGTGGTGATTTGTGTTGTACATTGGTTGATGGACTGTTCTTGTCTCAACCCGTGGGATTTGCACTCTTTCGATCCTCCTCCCCCTTCCTCTGGGAGAGGGGAAGGGGAGAGGCCCGGGAGGGGGATTGTGGGGCGGGCCTCGATTGCTCTCAGCCTGGCACCACTCATTGGGAGTGAGTGAACAAGCTGTCTGGCTAGGGTTTAAACCACGACAGTTATTTTAAGGATGGTCTTAGGAAGAAAATAAATTCCACTCTAAGGGTCCTTTATATCCATTTTAGGCAGTCTGTGGAGAAAAGCCCAGAAAGAGGAGCTGTGGAGATTCCTTCAGGCTGAGCTGATGGTAAATCCTCTGCTCTGTCCCCAGTAGACAATATTACTGAACTGGGGGAAGGAAACACACCAGCAGCTCCACCTCAGTTGGGTCAGGCTGGGGCAGAAACCCACCATGAGCACTGCGGAGCTGCATTGCTGCTGCTTGCCAAGGGATCAAAAGAACTGGGAGAAAAAAGGCATTTGTTACAACATGGATTGACTTAGTCAAAGTCCAGGCGAAATTTGCATGTGCCTACATGTAAATAGGAAGCTTCACTCTGGCCAGCAAGTCCTTACACAGTCCGCAGTGAAGAGACCTCTGCCCTGGGTTGGGGGAACAGAAGAGCTCTGCAGTGAGATTGGGGTGATTCACTTAAATGTGATCCCTTCAAATTCAACCTGGGATCAGGACGTCAGTCTGGGCTCTTCCTGCCCTTATGTCCTGGGTTCAGCAGACCAAGGACTTTCTGAGTCTCATGCTCTGCCAGGGAGGAGGGAAAGGCAGGAGGAAGCAGAGACAGGACACCTGATCCAAACTAGCCAAAGAGGTATTCCATACCACAGCATGTCATGCCCAGTACATAAACTGGGGGCAGTTACCCTGAAGGGCTAGATCACTGCTCAGGTTGGGCTGGGTATCGGTCAGCAGGTGGTGAGCGGCTGTATTCTCTTCCCTTGATATTTCCCTTATCATCATTATTGTTGGTGGCAGCAGTAGTGGTTTGTGTTATACCTTAGTTACTGGACTGTTCTTATCTCAACCCATGGGAGTTACACTCTTTCAATTCTTCTCCCTATCCATCTGGTAGTGGGGGGAGGAAAGGGGGGAGTGAGCGAGTGTCTGCTTGGTTCTGAGTTACTGGCTGGGCTTAAACCATGACAGTTCTTTGTGGTGCCCAACATGGTGCACGAAGGGTTGAGATAAAGACATATCTGACCAGAGTGTGTCTAATTGTATTTGTGATAAGCATTCATTGTTTTGGATTAATAGTCACTCGTCACAATGCTGATTTATTGACTCTCAAAGTTGTTGCTCTTGATGTCAGAGTTTCAGCATGTCATACCTTACAGCCGGCATTTGCTGTTTTAGTGTTTATCAAGTGTGGGGCTTGGGCTAAGGTTCTTGTCTTATTGTACTTTATGGTAATGACTTGTAATACGGGCGGGCTATGGCAGCAGGGCAGCATGGACATGGCCGTGGACTTGTACCTGGCCATCCCGCTGCTCTTCACTGTCCAGGCCCTCGTCCTTGCCTCCGTCTTTGTGAGGCTGCTGGGAGCCGAGGGGGAGTGGCCCCGGGAGCCGGCAGCAGCTGAAGCGGCCTGGAAGAGCGGCCCCGGGGACGAAGCGGCGGTGGGAGCGGGGCCGAAGGCCAGGAAGGAGGCAGCTGCCAAGCCGCAGGAGAAGGCTTCGGAGGAGCCGAGCCCCACGGCTGAGCCCATCCCCGCGGTGGCTGAGAGCATCCCCTGGCAGCCACCCACAGAGATCCACGAGCCCGAGCCCCAGGAGGATGCAGGAGACCACGCATCATTTCCCAGCAAGGCAGAAGAGGAAAATCTGGTCTCAGAAAAAGAGAAGCTGGTGGTGAGAGAGCCAGCAAGCACAGAAGCTACACCAGCCCCATATGGCCAGTGTGAAAGTCTAATGGAGAGTGGAGACTAACAGTAGACTATTGTGGCCTGAATGAAGTCACACCATCATTGAGTGCTGCCGTACCTGACATGCTAGAACTTCAGTATGAACTAGAGTCAAAGGCAGCCAAGTGGTATGCCACGATTGATATTGCCATTGCATTTTTCTCAATTCCTTTGGCAGCAGAGTGTAGGCCACAGTTTCCTTTTACTTGGAGGGGTGTCCACTTCACTTGGAACCGACTGCCCCAGGGGTGGAAACACAGCCCTACCATTTGCCATGGACTGATCCAGACTGCACTGGAACAGGGGCAAGCTCCAGAACACCTGCAATACATCGATGACATTATTGTATGGGGCAGGCAATGATCCAACACTGCACACAGCCTCTCCTGCCCCGAAAGACTGTTACAAGAGATGGATCCTGACATCATGGACCGAATGGACTCAGCAGCATTATAGGGATTGGTCCTTGCACTAAGAAATGATCTCTTTCTCTCTGCCTGTGTGTGGATGTGGATGCATGTATATGTAAGAGCGATGGTATATTGAAAATGTGGGATCTGAGAATGACATGAATGATATGGAATAAAGGGTGGATATTGTCCTGGGTTTAGCAGTAGAAGTAATTTTTTCTCCTTCTTAGTAGCTGGTGCAGTGCAGACTTTCAGCCTGGGAACAGTGCTGATAAAACTGATGTTTTTAGTTACTGCTCAAATGTTTAGACTGACCAAGGACTTTCTGAGCTTCATGCTCTGCCAGGGAGGAGGGGAAGCCAGGAGGAAGCAGAGACAGGACTCCTCACCCAAGCTAGTCAAAGAAGTATTCCATACCACATCATGTCATGCCCAGGATGTAACTGAGAGTTACCCGGAAGGGCTAGGGGACTGCGGGGTTGGACAAGGTATCAGTCGGTGCTTGGTCAGGAGCAGGGGGAGCAAGTTATCGGTCGGCGGGTGGTGAGGTGTTGTATTTTCTTCCCTTGTTATTTCCTTTATCATTATTATTATTGGTGGTAGCAGTAGTGATTTGTGTTATACCTTAGTTACTGGACTGTTCTTATCTCAACCCGTGGGAGTTGCATTCTTTTGATTCTCCTCCCCATTCCTCCAGGAGCAGGGGGAGGACAAAAAAGGGGGGGGGGGGAGGGGGGGTGAGAGAGAGACTGTGTGGCTGGCTTACCGACAGGGCTTAAGCCTCAACAACTAGCCAAAGAGGTATTCCATACCACAGCACGTCATGCCCAGTGTATAAACTGGGGCAGTTACCCGGAAGGGCTAAATCACTGCTTGGGTTGGGCTGGGTATCGGTCAGTGGGTAGTGAGCAGTTGTATTCTCCTCCCTTGTTTTTTCCCTTATCATCATTATGATTGGTGGCAGCAGTAGTGGTTTGTGTTATACCTTAGTTACTGGACTGTTCTTATCTCAACCTATGGGAGTTACATTCTTTCGATTCTCCTTCCCATCCATCTGGGAGTGGGGGGAGGAAGGGGGGGAGTGAGCGAGTGGCTGTGTGATTCTGAGTTACTGGCTGGGCTTAAACCATGACACCTCATCACCAGCTGGAAGGATGATGTGAATGATGGTCTGCAGTTGTGCCTCTCTGAAATCATAGAATCATCAAATAGTTAGGGTTGGAAAGGACCTTAAGATCACCTAGTTCCAACCCCCCTGCCATGGGCAGGGCTTTGCAACCCAGAATAAAGTAGGAAGCAGAATGACATTGCAGTCTTCCATAAACACCAGCAGAATCAGGTTTTGTTGGCTTGCTTATGGTCCTGCTCCCACTAAAATCAAAAGGAGTTTTGGAGTTGGCTGCAGTGGGAATAGGAACAGTCCTTAAGGCACCAATTAGTACAGCTGGCTGAATAATGCATAATGAGCAGTTCATTCAGCTGTTTTAATCTCTTTTTCTATTCATGAATTGCCTGTGAACCAATCCAATTTTCTCAGTTTGGCCATCATTCAGAAGTTACTTGTGGGTTTCTTCAGGAAATTATTCCCATTGTGCAATTCCAGTGCATGACATGTAAATAGCTGAAGCTTGCACAGAAGTGTTTAAAGCGTGGGGCTAGCAGGTGGGGCAGAGGACATAATCCCTCTTGCCCAAGCTGGCATTTCTGTAACCAACTGTAGCATGAATTTTAAATGTTGCAAGGAAATGCAACAGTAAATACTTGTGCACGTTCCTTTTCTTCTTCATGCTGTCTCCTTGAGCATTGTAATCCATCCTGCTTTTGCTCCTGTCACAGCAAGGACACCTTCCACCACCCTGTCCAAACCAAATGTGTTCCATTTATTACTTGGAAGGCAAACTGCAAGTGATGCTGCAGGCCCAACATCTGGCTTCTTTTTTTCTTTCCCTTTTCCCAAAGCCCATGAGATATTTTTCTATGTGCTTCAAAGCTGGGATTTGGTGTGTTTTTTTCAAAACCAAGAGCTCCAAATTCAGCATCTGTGAGAAACCTTACAGGAAATAACCTGTGTACACAGAAGTAGTTGAGTGAACATGCCATAGCAATATTTATCTTTTCCTTCCATGTAACAGTGCAGATGGCACACAACGCTATTGCACCTGTCACTGCATCCCAGCAGAAAAGGAGATGGGGAGTGCAGGGTGGATATGAAGGATAAAAAGGCTCCACTGAGGCTGAGTAGGGAAGAAGAATGGGAGAGGTGGACAACGGACAGGTCAGAATGGGCGGTTTTATTTGGCAATAGGGAGCAAGGTTTTGGCAGAGGGCAGCCAGGAAGGGCATGAGGAGAGAGGCAGGGGATGATCAGCAGCAGAAACTTTGCAAGACGTGGGATAGAGCAGAGGAAATACAAGGAGGTAGCTCTGAGTAGCACAAAAGGAGCCAGCAGCTCAAGGGTGAAAGTCCACACAGGTGCCACTCACACACACAGAGCTGGTCCATCAGGTTTTATGTACATCAACAGACAGAAGTATGCTTTCTCTCAGCATGTAGTCCTGGGAAAGCACTCAGTCCCCAAAGAGAGGAAAGCTGGCTTGGGGTGGAACCCACCTGGGGGAAGATGCCCATCAGCTAACTCATCCCCAGTGAGACCAAGCCAGCAGTGGGTTCATCTAGGGCTTTGTAAGTCATTTTGGTAAAAGACTTAGAATTTCCAGGCCTAATTTCTGGCAGAAGTGCTAATATTTAAGCCACATTTAGGAGGTCTAAAAATACCAAACATGCAAAAACTACCCATTTCATGACCAGTGTTGAACAGCCTCCTAAAGGAACTGGAGAACTTCTAAAATGTGATAGCTGGAACTTCTGCTGTGGCCCTTGCTGGAGCTGGTGGAACCTCTCTAGAGCAGAGGGTTAGAGACCTTCCATTTGAGATCCCCTTCCTGAGAAGCATTCCATGTTGCATTGAATCATACTCACACAAAGAAAAAATTACCTTGGTGGATTTGGCTACATTTGCTCTGACATGCTGTTTAAAGGGAAAGACGTACTTCAGCTGGGCTCCTTGGTTAAACAGGATTGAGGAAATGGAGTACAAGATTTCAGACCCTTAAGACAGAAGGTGAGAACCAAAGGAGATGCATCCAGTATTGAAGAAATTTGCTCTGTCCCCTTGCCTGATGGAGGCATTCAGTGACAGCGTCTGCATGTTCTGAAAATCAGAAGAGGAAAATAACTGTGCTCTTGGTTATTGTTTACTGATTACTCTGACAAAGAATCTTCCCCAGCTGTTTGTCTCAAGCATGCACAAGGAGAATT
The DNA here is from genome assembly GCF_033815535.1 of Pezoporus flaviventris. Lineage (NCBI taxonomy): Eukaryota > Metazoa > Chordata > Aves > Psittaciformes > Psittacidae > Pezoporus > Pezoporus flaviventris. The sequence continues at coordinate 120,582 of NW_026892592.1, forward strand.
TACAGGATGAGAGGAGATTCTGAAAACAGGACAATCTGGGGATGAAACAAGTAATCAGTTCTGGTGTCCTGAGGGCCGTGCTCTTATGGGATCATGGCTCTACAGACACCCCAGAACAACCTTCACTCACAACCCGATGCCTTGAGCAAGTGGTAACATGAGCTCTTACAAAGTTGATTTATCTTGCTGAACGCAGTTCCTTGCTTTGCCCACTGGCTAGCCAGGAATTCTTGGTGGCTTGTGACAGAATTATATGTCATGCTCTGTCTGGTTTCCTCAGGCTTCACCCAAAGCCACTTCTAATGAGAGGAAAGGCTCCCGGTTCATACACTACACTTCAGATTACGGTTTGTCTTACTGTCTGGCATCAAAGACAAACAATTTCTGCTCTGGGTGTGAACCACAGCTGTACTCGCTCTTTAGCAGCAAAATTCTCATGCAAACTTTCATTTGGGCTCAGGCTTAGACCTAATTCCCAAGCAGAAAAGTTTAAACTTTCACCTTCCTAAGGACCAGGTTGTTACCACAAAATTCAAAGAAACTCTCTAAGACTCAATTTGGAGTTTTAGAAAGCAACATTCTTTACTGCAGCCCTTGGAGTGCATGCAAATCATTTTGAAAAGGTGAGCGCACACATTACTTGACAATAGCAGCTATGTATTTAGCATACTCATACATATTCACACCTTTTCCATGAAATTATTTACATATGGTGACAGCCAGCATGGCTTCACTCAGGGGAAATGCTGCCTGACCAATTTGATGGCCTTCTATGATGAGGCTACGGAACTGACGGGAAGGGTTAGGGCAGTTGATGTCATCTACCTGGAACTGCAAAGAGTTCGACACTGTCCCCCATGACATCCTTGTCTCTAAATTGGAGAGACATCAATTTGATAGGTGGACAACTCAGTGGATAAAGAACTGGCTGGATGACCGCAAGCAAAGAGTTGTGGTCAATGGCTCAATGTCTGGCTGGAGAACAGTAACGAGTGGTGTCCCTCAGGGATCGGTGTTGGGACCGGTCTTGTTCAACATCTTTGTCGCTGACATGGACAGTGGGATTGAGTGCGCCCTCAGCAAGTTTGCCAATGACACCAAGCTGTATGGTTCAGTTGATACGCTGGAGGGAGGGAAGGAATGCCATCCAGAGGGACCTTGACATGCTTGTGAGGTGGGCTGATGCCAACCTTATGAAGTATAACCATGCCAAGTGCAAGGTCCTACACCTGGGTTGGAGCAGTCCCAGGCACAGCTACAGGTTGGGCAGGGAAGAGATTCAGAGCAACCCTGTGGAGAAGGACTTGGGGGTGCTGGTTGATGAGAAACTGAACATTAGCTGTAAGTGTGCGCTCGCAGCCCAGATAGCCAACAGTATCCCGGGCTGCATCAAAAGAAGCACGACCAGCAGGTCGAAGGAGGTGATCCTGCCCCTCTACTCTGCTCTCATGAGACCTCACTTGGAGTATTGTGCAGTTCTGGTGTCCTCAACATAAGAAGGACATGGAACTGTTGGAACAAATCCAGAGGAGGGCCACAAGGATGATCAGGGGACTGGAGCACCTCCCGTATGAAACTGTTCAGCCTGGAGAAGAGAATGCTGTGTGGAGACCTCATAGCAGCCTTCCAGTATCTAAACGGGGCCTATAGGGATGCTGGGGAGGGACTCTTCATTAGGGACTGTAGCGATAGGACAAGGGGTAATGGGTTAAAACTTAAACAGGGGAAGTTTAGATTGGATATAAGGAAAAAGTTCTTTACTGTGAGGGTGGTGAGGCACTGGAATGGGATGCCCAGGGAGGTTGTGAATGCTCCATCCCTGGTGGTATTCAAGGCCAGGTTGGACAGAGCCTTGAGTGGCATGGTTCAGTGTGAGGTGTCCCTGCCCATGGCAGGGAGTTTGGAACTAGATGATCTTAAGGTCCTTTCCAACCCTAACTATTCTATGATTCTATATTCATGAGATTTCCCTGGAACTAATTATATTTGCATCCTAATTTTGCATGCCCTTTCTTGCTGAGTGGGGGTCTCTGGTGGTCACCGATAGTCTTCCTCACTGTCTTTACTGAATGACCTCAGTGCTTGCACATGCTCACAAGGTCCTAGTGCTGAGTTAGCAGTTGGTATGTCTGCTGTAGAAAATATATGGACTCAGTCAGAGATCAACATGATCAGACAAAAAGCCCTTTATTACAAAGCCGTAACCCCTTAAATACTATTTCTTACATGCACTTACAGTGATTTGGCATATTATGATTGGATACATGTCCTGAAGACCCTTTGCAACTAGCATATAATTGGTTAAGCACAGGTGTGGGAACTTGACCTCGAAAGCTTGCCAACAGTCCACAGGTCTCATTAACTCATTGAATTCCAGCTTCTTCTGATCTTGCCTGTTTAGGCTTCCTCAGGCCTCTCATGGCCTTGCTGTATCTTTCAGGATTTTCAGAGTTTATGTACCAATTATGCATTCTCCTGTGAGAACACTGTCTCCACATCTCCCCCTTTTTGTTTTACATATGTTTTGGGTGACCCTACTTGAGCAGGGGATTTGGGCTAGATCATATCTCCAACATATGCCAACTACAGGCCTGCCCCTTTTTTCTGCTGTATGGCTCTCTGGTAACAGGGGAGGCCATCCTTCACATTAAGGTCTGGTATGGCATGTGTCCCCACCGCTCCACGCCTGCTGGGTTGCAGCCAACAGAGGAGCTAAAGGTTCTTCTTGGTGGCAAACACAGAGGCCAACCCACTCTTGCCCTTGACTGTGATAGCAGGCATTTTGTCAGCCTCAGTCCTTGCACCTTGTTGCCAATGCACAGTTTCACCTGCTTCATCCAGTAACAAGTTGCAAGGCACACACAAATTTACATTAGCAGAGTAACTATTACAGGGTGCAGCAGCATGTTGAAGATGCAGAAGGCAGCAAAGGACTAGCCAAAGAAATTTCTTACCAGTGGAATTCTCCCACCCTCTTAATTTGTTCCATCACCTGCTTTATAACACTACCATTGTATTAAAATCTTTCTAGCTTTTGCCTTAGCATTTTCTAGCAGCTACTGCAAATTTCCATACTCTAACATCTCTTTTACAAGTGACAAATCTATACAATACAAGGTGTAGTTTCTTATTAGCAACTAGCTAGTAAATACAGGTGGTTTTATACACAAAATCACAGCCTCTAATAATAGCTACTTTACAAGAACACATATTTAGGATGTTACTTTTCATTTGCCCCCAAGTAATGTTTTGCAGTCATTCGTTTTTCTCTTCCTCTATCTCATTCTGCTTGGGGTATTCACAGTCAGCTCCTGTAGCTGTGGCATCAGGTTTTTCCATTTGTATTGTTGAGGTCATGGCAAGGCTTGACAAACTTTGCAGGCAGTCGCCATGGATCTTGGACCTGTAGTCAGGTGTACACAAATATACCCCCTCCCCCAGGTTATCAGTTCTTGAGAAGTAGACAAGTTAAAGTGCATATTTGCAGCATCTTTCCCCCCCCTTTTTTTTTTTTGATCCCTGCAAAAGCCTGCCTGCTTCAGCAGCAACCATAAATACCTGCCAGCAGCCGCACTTTTACATTAACCCTTTCATGCCCAAAATGTTAAACAGCTTCTCATTAAAAACTTTTACATGAACCCAACAATACACAAAACACCGATTGCCCTCAACACACACACACATGTGTGGGGTCCCACAAGCACACGCACACAAGTACAATATTTGAAACACAAAAAGACAATTATTACTCCCACTACACAGTCCCACGTACAGAACGTGGCATAAGGACCCTGTGGAGACTAACAGAAAAACAGCTCCGAGAAGCATCATTGCAGTGCGAGGTGGCAGGATCAACCTTAGCGGGCGTCCCCACAGAGGCTCTGCCTCCCCCACAGCGCATGAGGCTTGGGCTTTTATACTGACCAAAATGCACACTCATTACGACACAGGTGGCCAGCCTGTGCTGGAAGAAGTGGCCAGCAATATCTACAAAGGTCTCCAAAGGTTGATAGAAACCTGGACATACTTATTTTTACCAACTTTTAGTTCATGAGTATCACAGAGAGACTGTATTAAATGAGTCACTGTATGCCCAATACCCCTGATAAGAGCATATGAAAGACCTTCCCACCACTGAAAATGCACACAATACGCCTGTATCCTGTGTTTGTCTCGCTGTAGGTTCAGGGGGGTGGGTGGGGGGTGGTGGATGGGTTTTTTGTTTTTTTCTTTTGTGTGTGTTTTTGTTTGTGTTTTTTTTTACTTTAACGTAAAAAAGATTGCTCCCTTCACTTCAAGAAGGATTGAAAACATCCATAAAACGGAAGTCCTAAGCTGAAATTTCAATTAATTCAATCACTGACAAGGGGGGTTGTCCTGGGGTAGTGCTGACTCTTTCCAGGGTTTCACCCATCGAGCTGGCACCCACCGCAGACCAGAATCTGTAATTACACATATATAACCTCGACCAGTTAGTTTTACTTTCACAGGACCTTTCCAAATCCTTGTATTGGACCAGAATACCTGGAGTTTTAGTCATATAACCTGAACCTAATGCCTGACCATGTATTATAGCGGGGGGGGTCATTAAAGTCTCCTGTCAATTGTACAAAATTCATAACATATACAGCTTCCTGTGTCCTTGCTACCGGTGTACGTCCTTCTTCCCCCGTTTTTTGTTTTTTCCAACAACTTTTTCAAAGTTTGATGTGTTCGTTCAATAATAGCTTGTCCTGTAAGAGAATAGTGTCAATAGTAACATGGACATATTTCAATTTCCCAAAAGAGGGTACATGAGTCACATCCATTTGCCAAAGCTGGAGGCCTCGAGGGTTGACTTCAAGGACCGTAACCTACTGCTTGGCCTTGACAATCGGGACAAGATTAGTGATTTTTGTCATGATGTGATCTAAGGCCTCATACTGAGCTTTTGATAGAACTCTTTTGTCCTGCCTTTGACTCACCCTTTAAAAGGGGCATGAGATCGGTCAGATCATCATTTGAGATTTGAGCTATTTTCAAATTTTCAGGGATGTTGACCAGAGGAGCATGTGTTTGCACCATGATCCCAATATTTCCAGTATAGTCAGCATCAATTACACCGGGTAATACAAAGATTCCTTTCCTTGATGTTGATGATCGTCCCAGTAGCAAAGCACATAACCCATGACCAGGAGGCCCATTTAATTTAGATGGAATACAATGAACAGAAGTATCAGTTATGGTAAAATCTATTGCTGTTGCCACGTCCACTCCGGCACTCCCTGTGGTGGCAGAGGGGATGCAGTCCAGACACCCTGATTTTGTGTCGTCGCGCGGGGTGGCATCACACGCACATTCAAGTTTGCCAACGGGGTTCTGTCTTTTTTAAACTTTGAACGACATTCAATTGTCTTGTGGCCAAATTTGTCACATTTAATACATTTGTCTGCAAAATCAGTAACACCACACTCAGGGGGGCGGGTTTCTGAACTGATTTTCTTTACAGTACACTGCTTTTTAAAATGCCCCATCCGTCCACAATTATAACATCTCATACCTTTAGTACCCCCACGATCACCCTGACCTTGTTGTAGAAGTGGTTTAGCAGCAGCGGCGAAGGCAGTAGCCATGTATCCAGCCTTTTCCTCTGCTGTGCCCACTTTAGAACATGCATCCATCATTTCTTGAAGACCAGCAGATTTTGGCAAAACCTGCAAAATACTCTTACAAGCTGGGTTAGCATTTTCCATAGCCAGAGACATAAGCATCGATTCTTTAGCATTAGATGCCAGATCAATATTCTTTTCGATAGCCTCTGTCAATCTGTCAATAAATCGCATATAGGGCTCAGCAGGTCCCTGCTTTACTGATGTAGATGAAGGATTAGGCTTTCCTGCTTCTGGCACAGCTTTCAGAGCAGCTAAAGCCAATTGCTGTGCTTGCTGTAAAACTTCAATTTTCATATGAGCTTGTACTCCATCAGGGTGAAATTGTCCCTTTCCCAATAACATTTCAGGTGAAACACCGTGCAAAGGGTGATGAGGATTACACTCTGAATTCTCATCTGCAGCCCTTGCAGCAAGCTCCTCAAACCCACTTTTAAAATGTAGGAGCTGTGAAGGAGTTACACTCTCCTCCTCAGGAGACTCCCACCCCAGCAAAAATTCTTGGGGACTAAGTTCAGGGGCAGTAGCAGCACGGAAAGGGTTAACATCAGTTTGTTTCGGTTGCTCAGTAGCCGCTACTGACTCCCAAGTATCAGCTGGAGCTACCGCCGGTAAAGGCATTGTTGACACAGGATAGGGGAAAGGCGCAGGGTCCTCAAACTTTCGTACTGTACTGCACGCCGGTTTTTGGCCAGAATGTTTTATGCCTGAAGCAGACGACACTACCATGGCTGTAGCACCGGGTGTTGAATCTAATGTAGGTGCCGAGCCCTGCTGTTGTGAAGGCGAGTCAGAGAGAGCTGTAAAAACAGATTTTGCTGCCTGTTTCTCAGCCTTCATTGCGGCTAGAGTCCCTTTTAGTAGTAACCAGGGGGCAGCAAGAGACTTCGCCTCTTTAAACCCACAAGTAACTTGATCCCACAGGCATGCCCCAATTATTTTCCAAGTCCCGAGATCAAAAGCTTCATTAACCCCTCCGAATCAGCTCTTTTTCTTTACTCCAGAGCAACAATCTTTTTAACAGATTATTGTCATATTCTATCCCTCTCACTGAGAGGATACGCTGGAAGAGCTTAAGGATGACCTTTTTTTTTTTTTTCCCATCCTAACCCTCTTCCAACCCCTGTCGGCTGTTACCTTATTTCCACTGCGCAGTGTCTTCCGGGCTCACTAGGCTCCGTTCCAAGGTGACTACCTCCCGATCCTGGTCCTGCTGGATCGAACCCAGCCAACGTCCCTGCGGCTCTGCGTTTTCCACTTTCTTCGGTGCCACACGCTTTAATTCTTTCAGCTTCAATATGAAAAATATGGGGGGTCCCTGTTCGGGTGCCAGTTGCCACAGAAAATATATGGACTCAGTCAGGGGTCAATATGATCAGACAAAAAGCCCTTTATTACAAAGCCTTAACCCCTTAAATACTATTTCTTACATGCACTTACAGTGATTTGGCATATTATGATTGGATGCATGTCTTGAAGACCCTTTGCAACTAGCATATAATTGGTTAATCACAGGTGTGGGAACTTGACCTCCAAAGCTTGCCAACAGTCCACAGTTCTCATTAACTTGGTGAAATCCAGCTGCTTCTTATCTTGCTTGCTTAGGCTTCCTCGGGCCTCTCATGGCCTTGCTGTATCTTTCAGGATTTTCAGAGTTTATGTACCAATTATGCATTCTCCTGTGAGAACACTGTCTCCACATATGTCCTTGCTTCTGTTCTGTTCCAGTGTCTGTTATTATGAAGGCTGGCATCCTTGGTCTTATTTACTGCCTCCTTAGTTGTTATCAGTCCCATGATGTTCCTTCGCCCATCAACTGGACATTCTTTACTACCTACGTGTTAGCAAGTTAGAGCAGTTTGTTGTATTTTACTATGTTAGTTTAAAGCCACACACGCTATTGTTAGTTTAAACCTATAATTTAAGCCTACAAGGTAATAATCAGATACCTGACTTTAAGCACAGTGCAGCACTTTCAGGATGGATTAATGCTAGGAAAAAGACACCAATATAAACAGAAAAGCCACCAAAGAACTTGGTGTCCTTATGTCTACTGCTGCAAATCAATGCAAACCTTTCCTAAGGGACTGAGAGCACTTCCTCTGTTTTCTTCATTATCCCTTCCTCCAACAGACAATACTGGGCATGGCAGGAAAAGGAAGCACATATGGTTTGCACTCAGTTTTCGGATCGCTACAAGGAAAGGACACAAAGAGGCTGTGTGGAGAGAGACCCTCTCTCGGCAGGAGTCTGCAACACAGAAGCAGAGTTGTGTAGCTTTACAATATATGACATTATGCAGCCCCAGTAAGCGTCCTTTGACTGTTTACTCTTCCATTTAAGTATGGCTTCAATAAATGCAGTTGATGGTGTAAGATATTCCACAGGGAAATAAAAAAGGATAAACTACCAGCATCTGGAATTTTTGTGGTGCATCTTAGCAAGGTGCATAATCAGGTTTCCAATAAACCATCACCCAAATGAATAAGCCTTTTCTTCTTATACGATACCAACACAAATGTTCACATAACTCGTGACAGAAAGCAGTCTGCATTTAGGCACCATGTTTATCCCATAAAGATAAACCCAAGGCAAAATACAGTTGTGCTCCTAAAAACATTAGTGTTAGGTCTTTTGTTTATCTGCCTTGAAGCAATATTGCACTTGCTAAAATAAAAAACACTCCGTCTTCCAAGAAGATTGCCATCATATAAAAATCAAGTCTGGAATCATTCTTTGCCTGCCTGAGGCTGCATTTAAAAATGTTATTCCTGGCCTGCTCCACTTAAAGATCACCACCCATATCATTTATCTATCTGATGCGCAGTCTGGCTACCGGGCTGTAGCAGACATACAGCCAAGTCCCATAGAAAAACAGTCTGGAAAAAAAAGAAATTATGTGTCAGTCTGTTGGCTGCTGGATACTGTGAAATACGAGCTCACTCCTCTAAACAAGATAACAAGGTTTTATTGAGGGACAAAGTCAGTAAAGCAAAAGCAACAGTGCTGGGCGTGTGACCATAGACAGAGGCACACTGATTAGCATTTATTACAGGTTTATATACTTTCACTATTGCATTAGCCATATACATATTCATAATTCCCGTGTATAGGCAGGGAATATTATAACTTACTCCAGGAACTTATTATCATAAGTCTCCTCCTCTTGGCGTCTGCGCACTGCTCTGAGGTAATTGTGGGCAAGGGTCTTGAGGATGAAGTAAGCAGTCTTCCTCATGCAGACTGGGGTCTTCAAGATGAAGTAAGCAGTCTTCCTCACAGTGTACTTTTCACCTTTGGCACAGTTGGACCCCCCAGTAATCACAAAACTAGCTGAAACCAGCCATATCTGTAATTTTCCTGATAGCTGTCAAAGATTTAGAACAGTGTGACCTTCAAGCAAAATTTATTGCAAGCAAAACAGGATGGGCAGACAAGGAGTATCCAAAGCTAGCAGATGTTTGGGAGGCACTGTCTCTAAACTAACTGATAAGTAGAAGGATGGTGTGAAGTAATTCACTCATGTTTAGTGGGGCCACTAAATTCTGTTACCTCACCACAGACTTACAACACAAACATCTTCAACCTAAGTTAAGCTAGAAGTACTTTAACCATATATTTTCCAGGCACTAGCTTTCCTCATATCAAGCTCCTCCCCCTTCTCTTTTACCTTTACAAATTCTTTTGCTATGTGACTCCATTTTGCTCAGGAGTTCTGGCCATTTTCAACTTGTTGTCTAGTCTTGTGTCTTTAGCGAGCTTTGCAAACTCATACAGTTATATCCACATAGCAACACCTATGATTTGCGAAAGCCAATACATTTATGTGTTTATCACAATACCATCCATGCAACCCTTAGGCAAATCTGAAGATGATAAAGCTGTTTCAAAATGTTAACCAGAATCCCAGTTTAGAGTGGGAAGGGGGGGAGGGAATATCACCATTTGAAGAGGCCTTTTAGTGTCGCTTATTTCCACATTTTTTAAAGATAATTTGAAGTCAACTGCCCAATTGGCTTTGACTGCATAGCACGGCTTGGTTCAGGCAAATGCTGGTACCAAAAGCTTTATCAGGATTTTGGCATCACATACCCAGCAGCATCTCGGCCATACCGCATCCCTGCACCAATCAGTGCTAGGGGCGGGATTAAGAGGGGGGCTATAAGGTAGTGATTGACAAATCTCCGAGACCCTGTTTCTGTACGCGAGGAAGGGCGTAGGGCCGGTGTGCTGGTAGCTAAGCGCCAGGTGTGCGTAGACGGTTCAGCTAATCGCTGGGGCGGTGGGTATGGTCCTCCGCAGGGTCAGGCCGGGAGTGAAGGTGCTCAGGCGCTCCTTCTTTTTCTGCCGCTCCGCTTCCGGTTGTGACTTCTCACTGTGGGATCCTTCCGCCATTAGCCGGCGGTGAATGTACAGCCCCGGCCCCCTCCGCCTGCTTGCTGCCTTCCCGCGAGGGATTATTTCCCGCTGTTGTGGCGGCGGTGCGGCGGTTTTGGTAGGGCCCAGTGTGGCGAATGGAGGCAGCTGGCGCCCGGTTGAGAGAAGGAGCTTCCCGGTGAGGGAGGGAGAGCGTGGGAGCCCAGAGACCTGCTCGAGGCGGCCAGGTCCTGCCGGGTAGGGACCCTGCGGCCAGGCCACGCTTCAGCGCTCGGGCTCTGCGCCGCCGGTGGCCGCCCTCGGTGGCCTGTCCCTGTCTGCCGTCTGGGGCTACCCCCGCGCTCCTCGCTACCGGCCCCCCTGGCCACCCAGGGGCCAGGCTTGTCAGGGGGGCGGAAGCGCGGAGGGGGACGCTTCGGGGGTATTGAGGCGCCGGTCTTACGGATCCTCCTCGGGGCGCTGTTGCCTGACTTCGCCGCCGCGGCCTCCAGCAGGGTGTGCGCTCTCCGGGCTGGGGAAAGGCGGAGCACCATGGTGGAGAAGCGGTGCCCGCGGCTGCAGCGGGACGGTGTGTACCGCTGGTTCTCTGAGCTGCCTTCCCCGCAGCGTGTGGAGTTCCTCTGCGGCCTCCTGGACCTTTGCATCCCGCTGGAGCTGCGCTTCCTGGGCGCCTGCCTGGAGGACCTGGCCCGAAAGGACTACCACTCCCTACGTGACTCTGAAATCAAGGCCAACAACCCCGCCGACCTGGGGAGCCTCACCAACCTGACGGACGAGGTGGTACGCAGCAAACTTCTGGTGTCTCTCGCCCTGCTCGGGTCTGCCCACCGTGAGGCAGCCGGAGTCCTCTTCCGTACCCTCACCCACATCGATTCGGTCATCAACAACTATGGGCTACAACTCAACGACGGCCGCACAGGGGACGAGTTCCTGTTGCTCTTTACAATGGCATCCAACCATCCTGCTTTCAGCTTCCACCAGAAACAGGTCCTGAGGCAAGAGCTCACCCAGATCCAGAATATCATGGCCAGCACCAGCAAGAATCCCAGCACCTCTACCCTCGATGCTATGCCAACCTATCCTGGCTGCCATAAGGTGGGTATGCTGCTTTTGCACACCATGATGGCACTGCTGCAGGGCACTAGATTGTGTCTTTAGCTGTGTTTTTAAACCATTCTCTTAGTACAGGCATTCTAGTGGTAAATGGGAGCTCTTAGACTGGTGGTGACCACTTGCTTGGTTAATGATAGGGATAGTCAATTGAGGGCAGAAAGAGGGGATGCATGGGGTTTTTATGGGCTTGTGACCTTTAAATGGGAAGGGGGTCACAAGCTGATCAACGGGCAGCAGTGCAAGCCTTAACTGATTGCTTCTGGCAGTACATCTGCTGAGGGGACAGTCTTGCCAGTTATGTGGAAGACCAGTGATTTAGTAGAGGAAGCAAACATATAGTATATCTAGATTTAGGAGCAAGCATCTGTTTTAATAGTTTTCTTGGAAGAAGTTGGAGAGGAGAATCAGCTTTGGGAGTAGCTTTCCAGTGGCAAAGGCATCTTGGCAAGTCTGAGTTTTGTTTAGACAACTGTGATGGCAAACACTTTGAATTTTTGATACTAAACTTGAAGAAATATCGTGGTTGCCCATCACCCTGAATCTCTCGGGATCTTAGTGGTTCACTGTCATTAAATTGCTGTTTGTTCGTTCAGCTGCCAGCAATTAAGCTAGACAGTATTATTTTAAGATGTGCTGCTAATAATTACGTATGTTACTGAATGCTCAAGTGCTCTTGGCCTTCTGCAATTTAAGGGAGTTAAACTGTATTTTTGACAGAATTTAATCTGCTTGAAAGCTCAAGCTAAGTACCAGTGAGGTGGGGGTATGTGATCAGTTAAACAGCCTCTATCTTTTGAGGATACATGATATCAATCAGTAAATAACTGTGTTAACCTTCTATTAGGAAAGGTGGTGTATACTTAAAGGCTATGAAAATGCCTCTGTTGAAGTAGGATCCTAAATAAAGCTTTTTCAGAGGGCTCAATACAGATTTTGTTGAGTATTGAATTTCAGACTGAGATAGAAATCTATTCTCAGTCTTCCCCTGAATACATATTTTTATAATGGTTTGAGTACTGCTGCTTTAATTGTAGAATTTAAATGAGTATTATTAAACTTTATATTTCTCTTAATCTTCCCTTCCTATGTTAAAGACTGTGAAATATGAACTCACTCTTCTAAACAAGATAACAAGGTTTTATTGAGGGACAAAGTCAATAAAGCAAAAGCAACAGTGCTGGGCGTATGACTGTAGCCAGAGGTGCAAGTGATGAGTATTTGTTACAGGTTTATATACTTTCAGTATTACATTAGTTACATGCATATTCAAAATTCCCGCATATAGGCGGGGGATATTATAACTAGCTGCAAGAATTTATTATCGTAAGTCTCCTCCTCTTGGCGTCTGCACACTGCTCTGAGGTGATTGTGGGCAGGGGTCTTGAGGGTGAAGTAAACAGTCTTCCTCATGCAGACTGGGGTCTTCAAGATGAAGTAAGCAGTCTTCCTCACAGTGTACTTTTCACCTTTGGCACAGTTGGACCCCCCAGTAATCACACAACCAGCTACATCTGTAATTATTCTGATAACTAGCAAAGATTTAAAACAGTGTGACCTGCCTGCAAAATTTATTGCAGGATGGGCAGACAAGGAGTATCCCAAGCTAGCAGATATTTGGGAGGCTCTGTCTCTAAACTAACTGATAAGTAGAAGGATGGTGTGGAATAACTCATTAACGTTTAGTGGGGCCACTAAATCCTGTTATCTCACCACAGAATTACAACACAAACATTGTTCTTTAAAACTAAAGATACTTTAGAAGACTAGTGTGAAACAATTAATTCATGTTTAGTGCGGCCACCACATTCCACAGACTTAGAACATAAACATTGTTCTCTTTCTACAACCTAAGTTAAGCTAAAAAAGTACTTTAACTCTATGTTTTTCCAGGCACTAGCTTACCTTATAACAAGCCCCCCCCTCTTTCATTTACCTTTACAAATTCTTTTGCTATGTGACTCCATTTTGATCAAGAGATCTGAACCTTTTTAACTTATTGTCTAGTCTTGTGTCTTTAGTGTGTTTTGTTTGTTATTGTGAACTTGTACAGTTATATCCACATAACCACACCTATGATTTGCAAAAGCCAATACATTTATGTGTTTATCACAAAGACAGTGCTTTTTCCTGACATTTTCTTTTGAGGGGAAAGAACAAGGTATGGGAGTGCTTTTTCTTCAGTTTTAACCTTTATGTGAATAAAATATAGAAGGAAAGATTTCATGCCGAGTATAGAAGGGTATAATTAAAACCAGAAAAAGCTTCCTTTCAGATGCTTAACTACTTGCACCTTCCCTTATTCAAAGGCTGCATGGACCCTAGGCTTGAAAGGGAAGAATAAATCAGATACAAGTTTTCCCAAAATAAGATGAGTAAAAAAAAAGATAAAATTTTGTGGGCAGGAATATTTATTTTTTTAGAGTATGCTTTCAAAGCTTCACAATAGCCCACAGTTTATGTAGCTGAAAAACTGTCACTATATCAATCCATTGTACCATCTCTTGTGCCAGCAGTAAGGCACACAGAACAGTTGTTTTTTTTGTTTTTTTTTTTGTTTGTTAGTTGTTTGTTTTTTGGTTTTTTTTTGTTAGTTTTTTTTTCTGACCTCTTTGAAGGGTTGTTTCTTTACAAAGTACTTGTTGAATACTGGTTGCCAAGTACAGAATAGTTTAGAGGGAACAAAAAAAGGTGGCTTTGCTTTCAGTCTGTTGATTATGCATTTTGTTTGAACAGACACAGGTTTCCCTTTTTAAGATTACTCTGTTCTTTTTATGTTGATAGCTGGGTAATTTTGCTACTTTTAGAGTAAGCACTTGGATTAAAACAGGAGTTGGATGAAGCAAGTGGAGAAAACAATGTCTTTCTTCATTCAGCCCAGTTTAAATATGCACAAATAAATTCCAGCACTGTGGACTTGTGATGTATTGTCACAACATAATTTGGTAACTTGTATTGTAACATCACCTTGGAGGAAAAAAACAAACAATGCAGATGTCAAGAGAAAGTGAGTGGCAGTGGGCTGCTGCCTGCCAAGAGTTCTGTGTTCTTTGTCCTCTTTGGAACTGGAAAAGAATTTATTCCCCAGTGCCAGCACTTTCTCATCACTCTTGTTGCTTTACTACAGCTTGAGCTATGTGAAGCCAGTACTTGAAGTCAGTGCTGTGTGTTAAATTGTGTGAATGCTGCTCCTATATTCTCAAGTGAAAACCTCTTTGACCTCATCCTTAAAAGTTAAATAGCAGAAATGAGCACCATTTGAGGTCCTGAGAAACTTTGGGACTCTGGAATGGCATGGTTGTATAACGGCATGCAAGTAGGGAGCTCCTTGGGAGCAGGGCTAGTTATCCATCAGCATTTCCCTTGTGCCAAGTGTGGGAATAGGGACTAACACTTGTGTGACCACCATTTTTTCTATATAACTAGAGGTCTGTTACAGTTTCTAGTGACTTGTACTTAAATTGTTTATTCAGGGAGTTGCAACAACAAAAAAGTTGAAGTGATCTGTTGTCTTTGCAGAAACAAATGTAAATGTGCTGCATCTCCTTAGTCCTATTAAAATATGATCCAACTTGATAGTACCTACATTTTTTCAGAGGATTGGAGCTTGCAGTCCTCCTTCCGTCTCTTATCTCTTTCACATCTAATAGTGAAATATCTCAAAAATAAATTGTGAAGTGACTGAACAGTTGATACAAAATTACTGTAAACATTTCATGACCCTTCAAGTTACTTCATATCACTAACCAACTTCAAATGTCTTCAACTACCCCAAAGAACTGCTTTTTGTCCTCTTTTACAGTCTGCTGCAATTGCTGAGTACAAGGAGGCTCAAAACAGCTGCTTTAATTTGTGCTCTTCAAGCTTATTCTTGTAATATATGAATCTTAACAGCAAAAGGTGGCTGTGGCTGGTTTTACGTTGGTCAGTAGTTATTAGATTTGTGGTTTCTACTTGATATTTCCAAATGAACATTGTTACCTTGCCATGAGGAGGGAAAATTCTGCCTTCTCTACAGCAGACTATGGTTTCAGTTTCTATAAAGATGATAATTTCTGCCCCTTGTCATAGAATCATAGAATGGTTAGGGTTGGAAAGGACCTTAAGATTATCTAGTTTCAACCCCCCTGCTATGGGCAGGGACACAACAGCACTAAACTATGTCACCCAAGGCTCTGTCCAACCTGGCTTTGAACACTGCCAGGGATAGAGCACTCACAACATCCTTACATCCTTGGGAAACACATTCCAATACTTTACCACCCTCACACTAAAGAACTTCTTCCTTATGTCTAACCTAAACTTCCCCTGCTTAAAATTTAGCCTATTATCCCTTGTCCTATCTGTGCAGTCCCTGCTGAGGAGTTGCTCTTCAGCGTCCTTACAGGTCCCCTTCAGATACTGGAAGGCTGCTATGAGGTCTCCGCTCAGCCTTCTCCAGGCTGAACAGTTCCAAATTTCTCAGCCTGTTTTCATATGGGAGGTGCTCCAGCGACCTTGTAGTCCTTACGGCATTCCTCTGAACATGTTCCAACAGTTCCATGGCCTTCTTATGTTGAAGACACATGAATTGTACACGATACTCCAAGTGAGGTCTCATGAGAGCAGAGGGGCAGGATGGCCTCCTTTGACCTGCTGATAACGCTCTTTTGATGCAGCCCAGGATATGGTTGGCTGTCTGGGCTGTGGGTGCACACTGCTGGCTCGTGTTGAGTTTCTCATTGACCAACACCCCCAAGTCCTTCTCTGCAGGGCTGCTCTGAATCTCTTCTCTGCCCAACCTGTAGCTGTGCCTGGGATTGCTCCGACCCAGGTGTAGGACCTTGCACTTGGCTTGGTTGAACTTCATGAGATTGGCATCAGCCCACCACTCAAGCATGTCAAGGTCCCTCTGGATGGCATTCCTTCCCTCCAGCATATCAACTGCACCGCGCACCTTGGTGTCATCAGTAAACTTGTTGAGTGTGCACTAAATCACGTTGTCCATGGCACTGACAAAGATGTTGAACAAGATCAGTCCCAACACTGATCCCTGAGGGACACCAGTCCTTACTGGTTTCCAGCTGGACATTGAGCCATTGACCAAAGCTGTTTGCTTGTGGCCATCCAGCCAGTTCTTTGTCCACCTATCAAATTGATGTCTCTTCAATTTAGAGACAAGGATGTCATGTGGGACAGTGTCAAAGGCTTTGCACAAATCCAGGTAGATGATGTCAACTGGTCTACCCCTGTCATAGAATCATAGAATAGTTAGGGTTGGAAAGGACCTTAAGATCCTCTAGTTCCAACCCCCCTGCCATGGGCAGGGAAACCTCACACTAAACCATGCCACCCAAGGCTCTGTCCAACCTGGCCTTGAACACTGCCAGGGATGGAGCATTCACAACCTCCCTGGGCATCCCATTTCAGTGCCTCACCACCCTAACAGGAAAGAACTTCTTCCTTATGTTCAATCTAAACTTCCCCTGTTTAAGTTTGAACCCGTTATCCCTTGTCCTGTCAAAACAGTTCCCAATGAATAGTCCCTCCCTAGCATCCCTGTGGCCCCCTTCAGATGTGTAGAGTGTGTTTGTTGTGTAATTCGTGCAGCCCATTTACTCCATGTAGCATCAGTTGCATGATGTGTAGAGGAGACCCTGCCTTTGAACATCCAGCCCAGCACGGGCAACCGGGGTGCCAGAAGGAGCTGTGCTTCAGTGCCAATCGCTTCCGAAGCAGCTCGAACCCCTTCATAGGCTGCCAGTATCTCTTTCTCAGTTGGGGTATAGCTGGCCTTAGACCCTTTGTATCCCCGACTCTAAAAGTCAAGGGGTTGACCTTGAGTCTCCCCTGGAGCTTTCTGCCAGAGGCTCCAGGTAGGACTGTTCTCCCCAGCTGCAGTGTACAGTACATGTTTTTCCATCTGGCCCAGTCCAGACAGGTCCAAGGGCTTCTGCGTGAACTATCTCTCATTTAATTTGCTCAAAGGCTTGTTGTTGCTCAGGGCCCCATTTAAAATCATTCTTCTTCTGGGTCACATGATAGAGAGGGCTTACAATCGAACTGTAATTTGGGATGTGCATTCTCCAGAACCCCACAGCACCCAAGAAAGCTTGCATTACTTTCTTATTAGTTGGTGGAGACATTGCTGTTATCTTGTTGATTACATCTGTGGGGATCTGTCTATGTCCATCTGTCCTGGGTTCAGCAGTAGCAGTCATTTTTCTCCTTCTTGGTAGCTGGTGTAGTGCAGTGTTTTGACTTTCAGCTTGGGAACAGAGCTGATAGCGATGTTTTGGTTTGGCCAAGGACTTTGTGGGCCTCATGCTCTGCCAGGGAGGAGGGGAAGCTGTGAGGAAGCACAGACAGGACACCTGACCCAAACTGACCAAAGAGGTATTCCATACCACAGCACGTCATGCCCAGGAGGTAACTGGGAGTTAGCCGGAAGGGCTGGGAGACTGCAGGGTTGGAGGAGGTATCGGTCGGAGCTTGGTCAGGCTGGGGGGCGAGTTATCGGTTGGCTGGTGCTGAGATGATGTATTCTCTTCCCTTGTTATTTCCTTTATCATTATTATAATTGGTGGTAGCAGTAGTGATTTGTGTTATACCTTAGTTACTAAACTGTTCTTATCTCAACCCGTGGGAGTTGCATTCTTTTTGATTCTCCTCTCCGTCCCTCCAAGAGCAGGGGGAGGGCAAGAAAGTGGGGGAAGTGAGCGAACGAGTTACCTGACTGAGTTTAAACCACGACACCATCTTGATATTTTATTCCCAGAAATTGAATCTCCTGTGCAGGTCCCTTGACCTTACTTCGTTTTATGGGAAAACCGGCTTTCAGCAGGATTTGGATTATTTTCCTCCCTTTCTCAAAGACTTCTTCCGCTGCATCACCCCACACAATAATGTCATCAATGTATTGCAAGTGTTCTGGAGCTTGCCCCTGTTCCAGTGCAGTCTGGATCAGTCCATGGCAAATGGTAGGGCTGTGTTTCCACCCCTGGGGCAGTCGGTTCCAAGTGAACTGGACACCCCTCCAAGTAAAAGCAAACTGTGGCCTGCACTCTGCTGCCAAAGGAATTGTGAAAAATGCATTGGCAATATCAATCGTGGCATACCACTTGGCTGCCTTTGACTCTAGTTCATACTGAAGTTCTAGCATGTCCGGTACGGCAGCACTCAATGGTGGTGTGACTTCATTCAGGCCACGATAGTCTAGTGTTAGTCTCCATTCTCCATTAGACTTTCGCACTGGCCATATGGGGCTATTGAAGGGTGAGCGGGTCCTGCTGATCACCCCCTGACTCTCCAGTCTACGGATCAGCTGATGGATGGGAATCAGGGAGTCTCGGTTGGTGCGATATTGCCGCCGTTGCACTGTTGTGGTCGCTATTGGCACTTGTTGTTCTTCGACTTTCCACAACCCCACAGCAGAAAGATCCTCTGAGAGACCAGGCAAGGTGGACAGCTGCTCAATTTCCTCAGTCTCCAAAGCAGCAATACCAAAAGCCTCTCGATCAGAAGGTCCCCTGTAGCACACGCAGTAGGTGTTTCTTCGCTGCACGAGTTGTTCTTTGTGGCTCTCATTTTCTTTTCCCCTTCCTTACAGGGTCATCTGGTGTTGGCATGGATTGGTCTTTTGGTTTATCTGCAGTGTCTTTCACTGTAATCAGAGTGGCTGCAGTTTCTGTCACCAGAGATGGAGTGGCTGCAGTGTTTGTTGTTGGGGTTGGTGTATCTGCTGTGCTTTGGGGTTGAGTATCTGTGTTGTCTGTTGCTTTGCCATGAGATCCAGTTACATCTTTTTCCAGAGACGCTCTGTATGCATAGGCCAGGCCCTAGCATGTTGCCGTCATTTGTCCCTCTCTGGTATTTCCAGGATGACAGCACACCTTGTCTAAGTTTTCTGCTAATTTTTCCAGATTTCGCACTTGTTCAGGGTGAAATTCCAAAAACAATGGAGGGGCCACTGGCCTAGGAGCTTGCCCATATGAACCCACACACCCTGCCACTTATGACTGTCCAGCCTCGGGGAAGATCTCTTGGTGGTCCTCTTTGATTGTCATTTAAACTTAGACAAGACCCGAGCCTGACCCTGCTTAACTTTTGAGGTCAGACAAAATAGGGTGTTCTCAGGGTGGTATGGCTGTGGGTAAAACACACACTGTATGTGTGGCAACATGGTGATCCCCATTAAAAGCAGCAGGCAGGTTTCATGGGTATCCAAAGGCAATCCAAAAACTTTGGAATTCTCAAATGCTGCTGTAAATGGCCTGGTGGGGGAGCAGAGGGTGTGAGGGAATGTTTCCTTCATAGGTTGACCCTGTGAAGAGTTAAATAAAGATGTGTAATTGCTAAAAATTCCCATTATATGCCTCCCTAAGTATATAGGTGATGACCACGCTGAGAACGCAAGCCAGACCACTTTCATGATCAATGATTCTAGCGTATTACAAGTGTCCTGGGTTCAGCAGTAGCAGTCATTTTTCTCCTTCTTGGTAGCTGGTGCAGTGCAGTGTTCTGACTTTCGGCTCGGGAACAGAGCTGATAGCGATGTTTTGGTTTGACCAAGGACTTTGTGAGCCTCATGCTCTGCCAGGGAGGAGGGGAAGCCAGGAGGAAGCAGAGACAGGACACCTGACCCAAACTGACCAGAGAGGTATTCCATACCACAGCACGTCATGCCCAGGAGGTAACGGAGAGTTAGCCGGAAGGGCTGAGAGACTGCAGGGTTGGAGGAGGTATGGGTCAGAGCTTGGTCGGGCTTGGGGGGTGAGTTATCAGTTGGCTGGTGGTGAGGTGTTGTATTCTCTTCCCTTGTTATTTCCTTTATCATTATTATCATTGGTGGTAGCAGTAGTGATTTGTGTTATACCTTAGTTACTAAACTGTTCTTATCTCAACCCGTGGGAGTTGCATTCTTTTCGATTCTCCTCTCCGTCCCTCTTGGAGTAGGGGGAGGGAAAGAAGGGGGGGAGTGAGTGAACGAGTTACCTGACTGGGTTTAAACCACGACAACAAGTAATTACCAGGAAGTACAGTGAAACAAGAACCTTAGACCAGGCCCCAGAGTTGGTAAACGTTAAACAGCAAATACTGGCTGCAAGTAAGGTATGACATGCTGAAATTGAGACCAAGCACAGCGACTCTGAGAGCCAATAAATCAACTCTGTGACGAGTGACTATTAATCTGAAACAATGAATGCTTATCACGAATATGATTAGACACACTCTGGTCAGATCTGTCATTATTTCAACCCTTCGAGTCCCATGTTGGGTGCGACAAAGGACTGTAGTGGTTTAAGTCCAGCTGGTAACTCAGGACCATGCAGCTGCTTGCTCACTTCACTGTCTCTGCTTCCTCCCAGCTTCCCCTCTCCCTGGCACATCATGACACTGAGAAAGTCCTTGATTGGAGGGAACATTACTTAGTAACAACTAAAAACATTGGTGTTATCAGTGTTGTTCTCAGACTAAAGTTGAAAGCACAGCACTGCACCAGCTACGAGGAAGGACAAATATAACTGCTACAGCTGAACCCAAGACACAAATTATTAGGGAACATGAATTGCGTCTCTATTGGGAAATAGCAGCTTTTTTACCTAAGACTTCCAGGGTTGTGTCATTGCCATCAAGCTCCAGCTGGAGCATTTTAGAATCACAGAATAGTTATGGTTGGAAAGGACCTTAAGATCATCTAATTCCAATAACCCTGCCTGTAGCTGTGCTTGGGATTGCCCCAACACAGGTGTAGGACCTTGCACTTGGCATGGTTAAACTTCATAAGGTTGGCATCAGCCCACCCCTCAAGTGTGTCAAGGTTCCTCCGGACAGCATCCCCTCCCTCCAGCATATCAACCGATCCACATAACTTAGTGTCACTGGCAAGCTTGCTGAGGGCGTACTCAATCCCACTGTCCATGGCGCCAAAACATGTTGAACAAGATCGGTCCCAACGCTGACCCCTAAGGGACACCACTGGTCTCCACTTGGACGTTGAGTCATTGACCACATCTCTTTGGTTGTGGCCATCCAGGCAGTTCTTTATCCACCAAGTGGTCCACCTATCAAATTGATGTCACTCCAATTTAGAGACAAGGATGTCATGCTGAACAGTGTTGAATGATTTGCACAAGTCCAGGTAGATGAGATCGACTGCTCTACCCCTGTCCATCAGTTCTGTAGCCCCATCATAGAAGGCCACCAAATTGGTCAGGCAGGATTTCCCTTGAGTGAAGCCATGCTGGCTGTCACCAAGCACCTTGTTGTTTTTCATGTGCCTTGGCATGCCTTCCAGGAGAATCTGCTCCCAAGGTTTTGCCAAGCATGGAGGTGAGACTGACTGGTCTGTAGCTCCCTGGGTCATCCATTTTTCCCTTCTTGAAAATGGGGGTTATATTTCCCTTTTTCCAGTCATCAGGGACTTCACCTGACTGCCATGATTTCTCAAATATGATGGACAGTGGCTTAGCAACTTCTTTCACCAGCTCCTTCAGGACCCGCAGATGGGTTTCATGAGGTCCCATGGACTTGTGCACGTTCAGATTTTTAAGATGGTCTCGAACCAGATCCTCTCCTACAGTGGGCCCAAGGTCTTCATTCTCACAGTCCCTGCATCAGCATTCCAAGACTTGGGTAGTGTGGTCAGGGCACTTGCTGGTGAAGACTGAGGCAAGGAAGTCATGAAGAACCTCAGCCTTCTCCAAATCCAGGGTAGCCAGTTCTCCTGATAGCTTCTGGAGAGGGCCCACGTTGTCCCTAGTCTGTCTTTTGATTGGTACATACCTAGAGAAGCCCTTCCTGTTATCTTTCACATGCCTTGCCAGGTTTAATTCTAACTGTGCCTCAGCTTTCCTGACTTGGTTCCTAGTTTCCTGGACAGTATCCCTGTATTCTTCCCATGCTGCCTGTCCTTGCTTCCACCTTTTATAAGCTGCTTTTTTTCTTTCCAAGTTTTCTCAGCAAAATAGGATTGTTCAGTCTTAAAGACCTTTGCGTTGACCTCAAAATAAGTTGCTTTTAATACTCCCTAATATGAAACTGGCAGGAACAGAGTTGACTTTTTCCTCCTACCAGACTTCTCTGCTCCAATCCCTGAATGCACTCTTACATGTTGCCTGCATCACCCTCAAGCATGGAGGTCAGTTTATGGTTATGAAAAAACTTTTTTAATGGAGACTTCCAAAGCAAATATTGGCAGAAGCATTTACCTGTGGGACTTTCCCAGTGTATCACTGGCTGTTTTCATAAGCTGAGTTTTATGTGAAAACATTTTCCTGCCTGATCAGTGTAATCCTGTGTAATGCAGGACCTAAATTTCATATCTAACTAGGTATAGAAATTGTATTTTATTCTCTTGGGTCCTGTATCATTGTTGCATGCATACTCTAGGTAGTAAGCTGTATTGATTTTTAGTATCGGCTCCACTTCAAACTCAGTCAGCAAATACTTGGTATTAAACCATGTATTTTCTGTGTTCTGTTCAGTTATTTTTAAAAGGAGCATAATATTGCTGTTTTGGTAAAATTCTTACCACATGAAGTTTGACTTAGTTGTGTTCTTTTTATGAAAGACTGCTATATTAAATGTCAGGCATTGTCCCTGGGGAGAAAAGCTAACAGTTACTGAATCTGGCTTCACAGATTTACTGTTTTCTATTGACTTCAATTGTCTTGGACAGTGGCAGAGACTCTTCAGGTAGCAGTGGCTGAAAGAGAACCTGTTGAAGTAACTGTTCCTGGTGATTTTGTTGTGCAATTTTTTTTTTTTATTATTTTATTTTTTTCCCTCCTGTGTGCTTTTTGATGGATCAAGGGTTTTAGAGAGCTTTCTAGAACTTTTCTTTTTGCTGTCCCAAGAAGATCTATGCCTGTTAGTATATCTATGATACTGAGGAAAAAAAAAATAACTGCACTGCTGGGGAAAAAAAAGAAATAAACGTTTCCTGGAAGGTGGAAAGGGAAAAATGTGATAACGGCTAAAGTTCTAGCAGTGAATTCTGGTACCTTGACATGTTTGTCCTCAACCCCTGAGTCAAAGCAATTGTTCCACTTCCTTGCTGACTCCTGGCGGTGAAAGGCTTCAGGGTGGCATTCTGTGATCCTTCTGTCTAGCCCTTGTTGGGAAGGATGTGCTTTTCAGTTTTGATACTTTTTTTATTACTATGGAGAATGAGGCACAGAGGAGTTCAGGCTGACCCTCAGTCATTAGGTACTGGTGAATTTTCTTTGTTATTATCATGGTTTAAGCCCAGGCCGTAAATCAGAACCACTCAGTCTACTTCCCCCCCTTTCTTCACTCCACTCCCGGACGGATGGGAAGGAGAACTGAAAGAATGTAACTCCCACGGGTTGAGATAAGAACACTTTAGTAACTAAGGTATAACACATACCACTACTGCTACCACCAATAATGATAAGGAAAATAACAAGGGAAGAGAATACAACCGCTCACTGACCACTACCTAGCCCAACCCAGCAGTGAACCAGCAGTGAACCAGCCCTTCCGGGTAACCCTCAGTTACATCCTGGGCATGACGTGCTGTAGCATGGAATACCTCTTTACTCAGTTTGGGTGAGGTGTCCTGTCTCTGCTTCCTCCCGGCTTCCCCTCCTTCCTGGCAGAGCATGAGGCTCACGAAGTCCTTTGTCAGACTAAACATTTGAGCAGTAACTAAAATCATTGGTGTTATCAGTGCTGTTCCCAGGCTGAAAGTCAAAAACACAACGCTGCACCAGCTACTAAGAAGGAGAAAAAATGACTGCTACTGCTGAACCCAGGACAGTATCCACCCCTTATTCCATACCATTCACGTCATGCTCAGATCCCACATTTTCAATATACCATAGCTCTTATCTCAGTGCACTCTTATCTTACTGCATGGACCAGTCCCTGTAAAGCTGCTGAGTCCATCCGGTCCATGATGTCGGGCTCCATCTCTTGTAACAGTCTTTCAGAGCAGGAGATGCTGTGTGCACTGTTCAAACTCGTGAATAACCTGGGTAATAGTTTCCATTGCTAAGTTCACCCCTCGATCCTGAGTCCATCTCTGTGTTGCATCTCTGCCCTGATGGCCTGAAAAGTCATGGGCCCACCAGGCTCAAAATAATTCACTGTCCCCTTCAGCAGTTTCTGCAACTTGTCGTTGGGGACTTCATACAGCTGCCTTCCATCTCCGACACTTCCAAATCACTGGAGGGGCCCACTGGACTAGACACTTGCCCATACTGTCCCACACACCCTGCCACTCATGACTGTCCATCCTCGGGGAAAATCTCTTGGTGGTCCTCCTCTATCATCGTTTAACCCCAGACAAGACCCAAAGCTGACTCTGCTTAACTTTTGAGATCAGACAAAATGGTCGTGGGTAAAATACACTCTGTATGTGTGCCAACATGGTGGTCCCCATCACAATCAGCAGGCAGGTCCCAAGGGTACCCAAAGGCCATTCAAAACCTTCAGAACTCTCAAATGATGCTCCTGTACTTGTCACTGGGGCTGGTGTAGCTGCTGTGCTTGCCGGCTCTCTCACCACCAGCTTCTCTTTCTTTGAGTCCAGATCTTCCTCTTCTGCCTTGCTGGGAAATGCTGCGTGGTCTCCTGCATCCTCCCTTGTCCCGGGTGCCCAAGGCTGGACCCAGCTGAGCCTCCCAAAGGTGGTATCTTGGTCTCCGCATCCTCCTGGGGCTTTGGCTTGTGGGGCTCGGGCTCGGCGGGCGGCTGCATAGAGATGCTCTCGGCTGCTGCGGGGCTGGGCTCGTCTGTGGGGCTTGGCTCTTCTGCTGCCTCCTCCCGCTGCTCAGCAGCTGCCTCCTTTCCCTCCTTGACCGCCCTGACCTCCTCCACCGGCAGCAGCTCCCTGCCGGCCTCCGGCCCTGCTCCCACCCCCGCTTGGTCCTTGGGGCCGCTCTCCCAGGCCGCTTCAGCTGATGCCGGCTCCCGGTGCTGCTCCCTCTCAGTTCCCCGCAACCTCACGAAGACGTAGGCGAGGACGAGGGCCAGGACGGTGAAGAGCAGCTGGACGGCCAGGTACAAGTCCACGGCCACGTCCATCCCGCCCTGCTGCCGGATCCCACCCGTATTACCAGTTATTACCATAAAGTACAATGAGGCAAGAAACTTAGCCCAAGGCCCCCAGCCAATAAACACTAACACAGCAAATACCAGCTGCAAGTATGTCACAACATGCTGAAGCTGTGAGATCAAAAGCAACAAAATTGAGAGACAATCAATCAGCATTTTGATGAGTGACTATTAATTCGAAAAAATGAATGCTTATAACAAATACTATTAGACACACTCTGGTTAGATCTGTTGTTATCTCAAACCTTTGTGCTGATACGGAGAAAACTCCAGGAACAAACTTGCCAACAAAGTTTTCAAGCTGACAAGCAGGTATTCTTTATCGCAGCGCCGGGAGACACGGGGGATAGCTCCTCCTAACGTGTGTCTCCCCATTGCCACACAAGCCATCCTTTTATAGCCACTGGGCATACATACATAGTCATGAGGCTACGTATGGATTACATCATTTTCCAGAAAGTTCCCCGCATGCGTACAGAATTGTGGTGGTGGTCTCTGAGGGTCGTTTACTTCTTCCAACAATCTTCATCACTTCTGGCAGCCTTTGAAGCATGCGCAGTAGATGCTCATACCAGTTTAATTGGTTCGTTAGCACCAGAGACATAATAATCCTCCTATCCTCCTACTTATCAGTTAGTTTAACTGTAGCCCATCCTGGACACCTGCGGTTCCCAGATACCCCTTATCCCTGTGTCCTGTTCTTCTAGACTGTTTTTCTTAAACTATGTCACAACTATAAAGATTTATCTTGTGAGAATTCTCAGTATGTTCTCTAGCTGTATTTTTTTTTCTCTATGTATCATGCACCTCAGTAATTTTCCATTGCTACTGTTACAAAGCCATCAAACTTAACATTACTTAAAACTAATTCTAAAGGTTTCTATATTCCATTTTGTGATTTTGTGCTCCCTTGTTTCAGTGCCCCACGTTGGGCGCCAAAAAGAACTGTTGTGGTTTAAGCCCAGGCTGTAAATCAGAACCACGCAGTCCTCTTCCTCCCCCCTTTCTTCCCTCTGCTCTCTGAGGGATGGGAAGGAGAATTGAAAGAACGTAACTCCCATGGGTTGATATAAGAACACTTTAGTAACTAAGGTATAACACATACCACTACTGCTACCACCAATAATAATAATGATAAGGAAAATAACAAGGGAAGAGAATACAACCGCTCACCAACTGCTACCTAGCCCAACCCAGCAGTGAACCAGCCCTTCTGGGTAACTCTCAGTTTACATCCTGGACATGATGTGCTGTGGTATCGAATACCCCTTTGGCTAGCTTGTGTCAGGTGTCCTGTCTCTGCTTCCTCCCGGCTTCCCCTCCTCTCTGGCAGAGCATGAGGCTCAGAGAGTCCTTGGTCAGACTAAACATTTGAGCAGTAACTAAAATCATTGGTGTTATCAGTGCTGTTCCCAGGCTGAAAGTCAAAAACACAACGCTACACCAGCTACTAAGAAGGAGAAAAAATGACTGCTACTGCTGAACCCGAGACAGTTATTTAAAGTTATGACCTCTACTTTAACTTGAAATTCAAGAGACAATCAAGGTTTTAATCTGGACAATCAGCAGTTCATCTGTGAGCCAGGTGCTTTGATATGGAGGGAGTAGCCATAACATTAAGAGTTGAGTAGAAATAATTTAAGAATCTCTTCTGCACCCATTTGTGTGGTGCATCTTCTGGACTTTTTGAATAAGCCACTCTTGTGTTTAAATAATCTATAAATAATATAGTGAAACTATGGCTAGGTGGAACAGAGGGCTTTCCTTCTCCCTTGTCCTCTACAAAATGCTGTGCTAAGGGTAAGATTAGGTATAGTGAAGAATATTTTTATTCCTTTAACTCTCTGGGGTTGCTGTTCTATTTGATTAGTCTTCATGGACTGTTTCTGCTGATGAATAATTTCAGTTGAGAAATCCAAAGTCTTCTATTCAGATGTCTGATGCTGTACCCTCTTAGACCTTAAATGGTTGATGAATTTTTCTGCACTTATAAAAATGTCACTGCTGTGGTTTTATGATCTATAGCCTGGGCCTTTCTGGTTTGTGAGGCCAGCTTATCCACCTTTATTGTGTACTCTTACTGCTTTAGAAAACAAGCCTTTAACAGTTCCTGAACAGCAGATGCTTATTCTTTAATGGCATCTTGGCTTTCTTCAAAGATGTTACAGATCCCAAAAGGCCCCAAACAATTTACTTGTGACTTTTCAGAATCTTTATCTCACTGGAATGCCTTGTTCTTTATTCAGAATCTAGTGACTGCTTATTAGTAGTTGTGCTGAGCCAAATCTATGGGATTACAGTAATGTTTAGGTATGGTGAATGTTCCTCCCAGAAGTGATATGACACTGAGTTTCTTAAGTTGAACAAGTTGTACAAGTTCTTCCTGGGCATTTATCTACTGTTAAGCTTTTGCCAGTGGTTCTCCTAACTCTCCTAGGACACTGTCTTCTGCAGTTTGTAGCTCATGGGTTATTGTTCCTCTGGTTTGCTTGGCCTCAAATTAAAACAAAAAAGCTGTTACTACTTTGGAAATAAAACTTTGATTTGCAAAACATTTTTCATTATTTTACTTTTCCTAAGCAAATCCAAACCTTTGAAGTATTTGTATGTTTAAGTCGGTGGAAAAAAATATTTAAAATTTGGAATGAAAGTTTCAAGCAGTCGGATTCACTGGTTATAACCCCATTCAGCTCACTAACAAAGTGCTCCATTTGGAACTAATCAGAGCTTTGTGATTTTTCTAGGCCAATTTGAAACTGCTTTCCTTTGTGTGGCTGAATCAGATAGTATATGAGCTCAGTCAGTCAAGACATATGGGCTAAATTAATCTCTACCAAGTATATAAAAATTAAGTCTTTATGGAAAGAACTGGAGATTATGTATAAACAAAATGTGAACTTTAAACTGCACGTGATGCCTATTGTAAGGATGGTGTAGAGAAGGGAATACAAGATAAGAGGCAATATATTGTAGCAAACTGCTTGTTTAGAGATTTTTCTGATCCATGTGAATCTTACTGAGTTCTTACTCAGTTTCATGTACTGTAAGTGTTTATATTTGCTGATTGTTCTGAATATTTAGAACCTGGTTGTTCAGGATAACATAGTCTTGCCTGAATCTAATTTTCTAGCTTCTGTTACTCGCTTGCTCTCATGAAATCTCCTATGGCCAGGAGGATGGTGGTGTCATTGCTCAGTCTGCTGGAACTTCCTCTCAGCAGCAGTCCACTGGAGTGAGAGTTTAATCAGCTCCAGGAGAGAGGTGGTGTGGGATAAACTTGGGTAAAGGCTGACTTTGGCAAGGAGACTTAAACTATTCTTCACCTTCCCCCCAAGCTTGATATTTAATGTCTGGTCTTCCTAATGGGAAAGCTTGATACTAAGTTTTTGTTACTGCTGGAAAGCTGTGCTGAAGCAGCATACAAGTAAACTTTATTTTTTGATCAAAAAATAGACAGTGTTGAAAAGGAAAGCAGGTACTCGTAATCCTGCTTTCTTCTGACACTCATCTGTCCTTCTGGATTGATTTCTTTGCACATATAAGTTTTCTTATGGATGCCAAGTATACCAAGTCTTTACTTGTGATACTGCGTATATTTATACTGTGTATAAATCTATAAATGTTGATGCGCGGATTGACTCCACAACTCGTTAAAGTGGTAAAGTAGGTATGCTTTTTATTCAGCGCTGAGATGCACGGGGATAATTCCTCAAAGTCATGCGTGCCTCAGTGTTGTTTCCCTCTACATTTATTTTCTAGAGTTATATATATTCATAAGGTTGCACAATACGCCTATACATATTCATATCCTATCCCCGCTTCGTATTATAATGAGCCAGAAGGTCCTCTGCGCCTGCGCAGTGCCCCCTCTGGTCATGGGCAGGGGTCTCAAGATGAAGTAAATGAGTCTTCCTCCTCTGGGTAGGGGTCTTCAAGATGAAGTAAATGAGTCTTCCTCTTCTTGTACTTTTCACCTTTTTAGTCTTTATGTGTGGCCTTAGAGATTGGTCAGTGTCCCAGCCGTAAATCCTCTACTTCTCCCCTTTATCAGTAGAGTTTGATCAGTGTCCCAGCCATAAATCCTCTGCTTCTCCCCTTTATCAGTAGATTCAGGCGTCTGCTTATTAACAGGACCGGAGGTCTCTGTTCTGCTTAGCAGGCATTTAGTCCTTTTGTTTAAACAAATTCCTCTAACCCCCTTGTACAACCCCCCTGTACAATCCCCTTGTACAACCCCCCTGTACTAGCCCCCTGTACAATGGTCAAACCTCTGTATCAATCCCCTCTTTTTCTTTTAAAGTTAGTAAATTCTTTTACTATATTATTCATGACAGAGCTATCCATGTTCCTTCTATCGATTTTATACAAGGTACAATCATAAAAGGCCTTGTTTCAGTATGTCCCTGAACCATCCAGTAACTCCTAGGTTATTTAACCACTCATCCAATCTGCCTCCAACAATTCTAAGCTCTTGCATATTTTCCTGCAATTTTTGCAGCTTAGCATGAATTGATTCAGAATGATCCAACATGTCAAATGATGTATATCTGCTTCTGCGGAGGCTGTCCTTCATGTCCTGGACTAAATGCCTTTTGGAGGCTGCAAACAGGGACAATTTACCTAGATAACATGGTCCTCCAAAGGGTTTGGTAGGAATCCCTGGCCATGCATGGTCTCCACATATCAAGAAATATCCTGGGGGTAGAGCTTTAGGTATTGTATCGTACCATGTCTTCCCACTAGTTACCTTGGTCTTAGGGACTTTGCTTGACCATGTATTAAGTTATACAGCTCTGATTAGTCTTGTCAGATCCCAAGAGGTGGAGTAATTTAAGTTTCTTCCATTTGCGCTGATGCAACTGTCCAGTCGGTTCCATGAGCTCTCTGGACCATTCTGAT
Source organism: Pezoporus flaviventris (assembly GCF_033815535.1). Taxonomy (NCBI): domain Eukaryota; kingdom Metazoa; phylum Chordata; class Aves; order Psittaciformes; family Psittacidae; genus Pezoporus; species Pezoporus flaviventris. Next base: position 150,677 of record NW_026892592.1, read on the forward strand.
CACTGTGCTAGGATTTAGAATCGAGTCATTCCTAACCCATCCCTGAAAATCAAAGGGGTTCAAGTATGGTATACCAATTAGGCACGTTTGAAAGGGATTTTCCACCTGTGCCAAGGTCGGACAAAAATCAGTAATCCCAGTCTTGTTTGCCCATGTGAGCCAGACATTCGTATTTGAACCCAGTATTGAAGTTTCTTTTTCTATGGCTTGGACCATGGTACAGGTATAGGGGATTAATATCAATAATCGCTCCGTTTTAACTATTCTACTTAACTATATATGTTGATTACAATTGCAACATCGTATTGACACCCATGAATCACTCTATTTTTTTTAATTGTTTTCCCAGATTGACCAGAAATTTTAGGAGATAAACTTCTCCCACTTCCAGAAGACTTTCTCCTTTAAACTGGGACCGATATGGTCTTCCACATAAAATTTTTACATAGGATAGCCTCTGGTACTCCAAAACCTACAAGGGAATGCTTCTGGCCACCCTAAAACAGTATTCGTTAACACCAACAAATATTGGTCTAATTGAACTATGATATATAGATTCATATATATAAAGACTTGCTATCTCCTGAACTACCGTCCAGAGTTGGTTATAGGGGATTATAATTCACCCATCAGGTATCTGAACCCAATCTTCTTTGTTTTCCTCTCCTCCTCTGAGATCTTCAATAAATTTTCTATCCTCCTTTGATTTTCTAGGTTTAGATTTCTCAATTGTTAGTTTGCCGTCAGGGATTAAGGGAATGAGTTTAGATTGTTAAAATCAGCCAAATTTCATCTTGTTGATATCCTTGACAACACATAATAGCTACTTCCTCAGGTAGCTGAACAGCTCTCAGTAGTCGTAGCATGTTTATTCTGTTTCTCCTGTGCGTTCAAAGGTCCTCGTTCTTTCCAGATGGCACCATGTGCATGGACCACACCAAATGCATATTTAGAACCAGTGGGCTTCTTTCTGTTCCAGGAATGCTGATACAACACAGGACACTAGTACAGTAATTTTTGTCCCAAGGTAAATAAGCGGGCCTCTTCAATATTCATGACAACTGCTGTCACAGCTCATAGGCATCCGGGCCATCCTTTGCTCACTTCATTCAGCTCTTACAGGGTCCTGGTTTCTGAGTAAGGACCACCAAAGCTATTCCCTGTTCTTCATAGGAATATAGCCAAAAGGGTTTAGTCACATCCAGAAGTCAGAGCTGCAGCTCTCATTAGCTCTGCTTTTAAATTTCTAAAGCCCTCCTCTGCTGAATCAGTCCATACCAAAGAGAGAGGGGTTTCTTTTAACAGTTCACATAGGGGTCTTACCAGAACACCATCATCATGCATCCAAAGTCTGCATCATCCAGTTATTCCCAGGAACGTCTGGAGCTCCTTGATGGTTGTCAGTCATGGAGTTTGACAAATGGCTTCTTTTCTAGCAGTTCCAAGTTTTCTCTGTCATCCTAGGTAGGAAACTCAGGTTTGGATTAGTTGGGCCTTTTGTCTGGTTACCCAATAACCATTCAGTCCCAGAAAATTCAATAATTCCACCATTCACTGGACACATTTTTCCTTTGTTTCTGTGGCAATAGGTCATCCACATATTGTAAGCAAATAAATTCTGAATGGTAAACAAAAGAAAGAGTCCTTTAAATCCAAGACGGCAAACCATTTCTGATTCAATTTAGTCAATACGGATTAGTTATTACTGAATATCCTCTACAAATTTGTTGATTTCTGAGATCTTGAACCAATCTGCAACTTTTCTTTCCTGGCAAGATAGGAGTATTATATTCCAATTCACATTCATGATTTTTTTTTTTTTTTTTATTTCCCTTTCCTGCAATTTTAGGGGCTATTGTTCTATTCTAATTGGGCAGGCCCCTTTTTTATTTCTACTTTAACAGGCAGAGCATTTTTCGCTTTACCTGGAACTTCAGATGTCCATATTCCCAGGTATACCTGGATTAAGGATTTCTTCTATTTCAGGGAGGTCCTCCTGTTTGCTTTTTCTGTTGAATTAAAGATAAACTCAAAACTGCAATTAATTGATTTTTAACTCTTTAATTCCATTTTGCCTTCTTTAAATGTTGCTTCTTTCCAATTTGTGCCTCTTTTTGCCTTTTTTTTTTTTGGTTTTGTTTTTTTTTTTCTTTTCCTTGGTGGCCAGTAGCTCCCACATCTGTAACAAATTCTTTTCCCTCTGAATTAACGCCGAATAAGTTGCTCCTGTATCCACTAAAATTCCACTTTATTTCCTCTGGTCTCTAGTTTTAATTTAATCAGTGGATCTACTAGGGCAGATTCCCCAGGTCCTTTGTCAGTCTAGTTTCAATTCAGCCACCGGAGTCACTCCATGGCATTCTTCCCCCAGGGCAAAAACTCTCCACAGCACACTCACACCGATCCGGTCCCATAGGAGAAAAACCCACTTCCCCCACCTTTGCCTGACATTCCTCCTCCACCAGTTTCAAAACATTCAACAACCCCTCAGTCCCGTCTATCAACATGTCTGTTCCCACTTGTTTGCCTGTCCCAGCACTCATCCCGTGCTCAAACACAGGAGCTGCTCGAGCTCCCCTCCTTTCCCCTTTGATTTTCCCTTTTTTCTTTTTTTTTTTTTTTTTTTTCTTCTCACAGGTGCTCACCCTGCTCTGCAGGGGTTACAGATGCCTGCCTCTGCAACAGCACTTCTGGTTTTGTTGCTTGTTGCCAGTGATAGAATCTCCTCCTCCTTATCAATATCTGATAGGACAGGTATAGAGGATGTTCCTCTCAGAGGTATAATTTTTATACTTATTTTCCTGATTCAACTTTTAAACATCATTCTCCCAATATCACAGGCTGAACAACATCTCTTCAGCTTAGCTTTCTGGTTTTCTCTGTCCTTTTCCAAAGCCAAAATTAGGTTTTTCACTTTAAGAAATCACCCGGAGTGGCAGACAGGATAACATAGCTCTGCCAGATCCCTATCTGTATATAGTACTTCATCCCATTTTCCTGGCCACCTCAAAACCAACATTAATTGTAGCAATGTATTATAATTCAAAGTTCCATTTTTAGGCCATTTCTCCTGATCACAGAATCGTAGAATTAACCGGGTTGGAAAAGACCTTTGAGATCATTAAGTCCAACCATTACCCCAGGACTGCCAAAACCACCACTAAGCCATGCCATTAAAGGCCTCATCTCAATGTTTGTTTTTTTTTTTTTGAACGCTTCCAGGGACACATATTCCACCACTTCCCTGGGCCACCTGTTCCAATGCTTGATCACATTTTGGTGAAGAAATTTTTCATAATACCCAGACTAAGCCTCCCCATGCCCAGCTTGAGACATGAGATAAATTTAAAATAAATAAATTATACATGTACACACTGCCATAGAGGATTCTCTGGCTTAGGCATCAAACATCCTTAAAGAACTGCTATCAAACCCTAACACACGACAGACAGAAGGAGGAATCAAAGTCAGGGAAAATTCTATATCAAATAGGAAAAATGCTTAGCAGTCTCCAGAGCAATCCAAGTCTGGAAAGGCAAATCAAACACATATAGATGATGACCATGGGAAAGAGTCATTTAATTGACACACTGTTCTCTTCCCATATCATTCCTGAATGTCTTATGGGTTTTTTACGGATAAGCATATAATAAATAGGGGGCTAATACTTGTCCTCTGGTACTCAACTTCAGAGACTTCACACCAAAATCCCAATTAATACTTTCCCAATCTCATAAACAATCACAAGTTTGGCAATGAATTTTTCAAAAGTAAGCTTTTTACACTCACAATATTTTTACAGATAGGAACATCACAGTCTTCATAAAATTATATACCTGCACACAAGACCTGATATTCCATACGTATGCATCAAGTACTCAGTTTTATCCAGAGAAGTTTCCTATCAAATTTTACAAGTTAAAAATAACAGGGGTGTACATCATGCAAAATTACAGGAATGGAGAATTTTACAATATTTTATCAACGTTTTCTTGTTTACCGAACCCCCAGAAGACCCTCCCAGTTCTTTCCAATGTGCCAAAATGTAACCCAATGGGCTTTTCTTCAGAATTCCCTTATTTCGACCGGCTCCCATTTCAAACAATCTTTTACAAATCTATAGCTTCTCTTTCCTAGTGCTCTGCAAATGCACTTAAAAATGAGAGCACCTACACACAAGTTTTATGATATTCTCAGGGGTTCAGTAAAATAATATCTCTGGGTTCTGCAGATCAGTTCCCCTGTTGTTAGATCATAGTTTCGGTTCCAGCAAAATTTACACTAGTATCCACGGTAGGTTCCACTGTTCAGAAGTTACTATGCACCCATATGTGAGGCTACAAGCCTCTGGTACTGAGTGTAAAGTCCAGATCTCAAGAATAGGACTACAGATATTAGAGGTTATACTTCTCTCATACAGCCACTGGGGCGCAGAGAGGGAACTCTTCTTAAACCCCCATTAGCCACAGTTTACTTTTGTCTACTCCTCCCCCACCGCTTAAACACTAATCTTTAACACTAACGACAGACATACACACACACAAAGCACTTAGGCACAACACAAAACAAAGACGCTTCGTCCGTCTCCGGCCGCTCTCCTCGCGGAGAACACGGAACCGCGGATCAGGACTCCACACTCGCTTCGTAGCTGTGCTACGTCTCAGTCACACGGAAACAGAAACACAAACACACATGGGATCCCACACACTCACACTGTGGTTCCGCCTTACCCTTCTCCTGCTTCCTATGGTAGCAGGTCTGTCCTGGATCCCAGAATTTGAGATGCAGCGGAGACCTGGTGGGTTCGCCTACCCCTTCACCTGCTTCCACTACGGTCATTAGCAGATCCTTCCTGGCTCCCAAAACTTGGGATGCAGCGAAAACCCGAACTCACCCGATCCACCCTCAGGATCGCTAGCGGCCGCTCTACCGGTCGGCGAGTCCCCTGCTTGCAAGCCCTACCTGCCAAGGGAACTACGCTGTGCGCCAGACGTCTCTGCGCGCCTTACCAGCAGCCCCGGGCCACGCGTACGCCTTACAGGCCCCCTAAGTTTCAAGCATACCGTTTCTCCGCAGCCGGCACAGGTTGTTGTCTGTCCTCGCAGTGAGCGGACGAGGAGCGGAGCTCCTCCAGGCAAGCGGCCTGGGGCGCCTAGGATGTCCGCCCCTCAGCCGATCCTGCAGCCGAACAGAGACCTCCTGCCTGGCTCGCCAAATTGATGCGCGGATTGACTCCACAACTCGTTAAAAGTTGTAAAGTAGGTATGCTTTTTATTCAGCGCTGAGACGCACGGGGATAATTCCTCAAAGTCATGAGTGCCTCAGTGTTGTTTCCCTCTACATTTATTCTCTAAAGTTATATATATTCATAAGGTTGCACAATACGCCTATACATATTCATATCCTATCCCCGCTTCGTATTATAATGAGCCAGAAGGTCCTCTGCGCCTGCGCAGTGCCCCCTCTGGTCATGGGCAGGGGTCTCAAGATGAAGTAAATGAGTCTTCCTCCTCTGGGTAGGGGTCTTCAAGATGAAGTAAATGAGTCTTCCTCTTCTTGTACTTTTCACCTTTTTAGTCTTTATGTGTGGCCTTAGAGATTGGTCAGTGTCCCAGCCGTAAATCCTCTACTTCTCCCCTTTATCAGTAGAGTTTGATCAGTGTCCCAGCCGTAAATCCTCTGCTTCTCCCCTTTATCAGTAGATTCAGGCGTCTGCTTATTAATAGGACCGGAGGTCTCTGTTCTGCTTAGCAGGCATTTAGTCCTTTTGTTTAAACAAATTCCTCTAACCCCCTTGTACAACCCCCCTGTACAATCCCCTTGTACAACCCCCTTGTACTACCCCCCTGTACAATGGTCAACCCTCTGTATCAATGTCAGTCTTAAAATGGAGCTTACAATAGGTAATTTTAGAGTAAGTATGTGCTATTTTTAACTTGCATTACGTATTCTGCCTGATGTCAGTGTGTAAGGCTAATGGTAAGGTGAGCAAAGTATTGTTTTCAGCTTAAGTTGTACAAACTCACACTAGTCTCACATAAACAGGGTCTGAGTGAGCCTTTTTCCTTACAGAGACCTGTAGTCACTGGTTTTGGTTACAATGAATAAAGGATAGCTTTTCTTGTGATGTGGAGATGCAGGTTTTCTCCTGTGATTTGTGAAAGGCTAAAATGGATGCTAAATTCTAGTTACAGCTCTCTATACCAGGATTTTGCATTGATTCAAAATGTGGCAATTGAATTTCAAGTGATGCATTAGTTAGCATGAGTGCTTTTGTTAGTCTTAACTACCTCTTTAAAGCACACTTTCCTCTTTATGGTACTTAAACCCTTGTGTTCAGTACTGGTAATATAACTGTTCATCGACTTCTGCTTCTCTTTACCTAGAAAACAAGAGAGTAATTGCCTTGCTTATGAGGCAGGCATTGAATGTTATACTGCAAGTAATAGATGTGGTTTTGTTGCTACATAATTGTGAATGCTCTTGTGGACAGCAGCTTGTGGGCAGTGTTTAGTTCTGCTTTTCCTAATGACTTCTGTTTGTTTCTGTAGCTTTAATGGTGAAAATAAGTTTTCTTATGGTAAATGCAGTTTAGAAGGTAGGTGAAGGCCATGAAGTCTGTTTTGATGATGCAGCCTTCTGCTTGGGCATTTTTAGTGTGCAATTTTTCATTGAAATAAGTCATGATAGCAGGCTTTTAAATTGCAAAGACCATTATTTTTTTGTTGAATTGGAATTCATTCCTTGTATTCTTCATGGAAATACTTTGAAATGACCAAACCAAGGAATTTGTTCACCACTTCCCATTGGCAAGCCAATGGTATTCAGCTATCTCCAGGAAAGCAGGGGTTCATCATGCTAATGGTTACTTGGGAAAACAAATGCTATTACTCAGAATGTCTCCTTCTTCCCCCAGCTTTTATAATGCTGAGCAAGATGTCATGTGGTCTCAAATATCCCTTGGGTCAATTGGGGTCATCTGTGTACCCTCCTGTATCCTTGTGTGCCCCCAGCCTGTTTGCTGGTGGGGTGAGGAGCAGAAGCTTGGACTCTGTGTAAGCACTGCTCAGCAGTAACGAAAACATCCCTCTATTATCAACACTGTTTTCAGCATAAATCCAACACACAGCTCCATACCAGCTACTGTGAAGGAAATTAACTCTATCCCAGCTACAACCAGCACAGTGCCATAACATAAAAATGGGATTTCCCAAGAGCCCTTTTCCCCTAGTTTTTTTCTTCAAGAGTTAAAACTGCAATGTGGAGAGGTTAAGGATATTGCAATATCTCTACAGTTGACTGCTGTGTGACTATTGTTTAAAAAATATTTATACTTTAAGTAGCTTTATAGATTAGCCAAAATAATCTAAATTTGCGAATAGCTGCTAACTAAAACAACTTCCCTGAACTGTTACTTGTGGAATATCGGTAGTAACACCCCTTGGTTTTAGAAGAAACAAACTTCTAACTGCCATCAAAGTGGTTCTGCTCACTCTGGAGGAAGGTGTGATGTTTGTACATTCCTTCAGTTTATTTTATTGGATTTTTGTGTTTTGTTTTTTTTTTCTTTCCAGGTCACTCCAAGATCCGAGACCCCCATCAACAGTGTCAGTACTAGTTTAGAAAATGTACTACATACATCAGCACATTCCAGTGAGGAGTCATTACCCAAGAGGCCTTCAGGGAAACACTCCAAAGGTGTGTCCTTTTCCACATGCGCACTTCCAATGGGGTAACAAACTCCTATCTCTTGGTGGCAATTGGTGTTATTTTAATTGTGATTGGAGACTGGAATCTTGCTTCTTCTCAACAAAGGAAGTCACAGAAGGGGTTTTGTAGTAAGGCTATCAGTGAAAAAATCGTTAGCAAGAGACAAATATGCTTATTTTTCTGTTGGGGAAATAAACAAGAACTTTCCTTATGAGCTGAAATAGCAGCTTAGCTCTCATGAAATATTTTCAGAGTGAAAATCTGACACTACACCTCTCATTCTTATAGTAGCAGGTTATTTCTTGGATGAAGCATATGGTGGTGAGTGTTGCTTTACTGGGGAGAAGGTGTTTAAAACAGCAGTTAGGCTTCTACTTCCACCTGTCTCTTGGCTCCCAAGAATGTGTGAGAAGCTGAGGGAAGAGGAGTGGAAGACAGGAGAGAAAACTTGCACCTTTCTCTGCATATGTGTGCACTCTGAATGTTGTTACAAAATAAGTCTTATTTTTCTAATGCTGTATTACGTCCTGACCTGGCTAAAACCTGGGCTTAGCAAATTTGAGTTAACAAGTATGCATTCCATTTCCACACTCCAGGCTATGATTACAGATATTAAAATGTTGAGGTGAAAAAGTGACTAATAGTATTTTTTTTAATGCGTACAAAAAGCACTGTTAAGTGAGGAAAGTCTTTGAACTGTGAGCTGCTATTTGTGTAGCAAAGAGATACTCTTTGTGGTATTAATAAAAACAGCTCTGTGTGGCAGAGCTAATGTATGGGTGTCGTGTTTTAAGCTCAGCCGGTAAATCAGAACTACGCAGCCTCTCTCTCACTCCCCCCCCTTCCTTCCCCGCTCCCAGAGGGATGGGGAGGAGAATCTAAAGAATGTAAGAATGGGTTGAGGTAAGAACAGTCCGCTAGCTAAGGTATAACACAAACCACTGCCGCTACCACCAATAATAATAATAATGAGAAGGGAAATAAGGGGAGATAATACAACCGCTCACCACCCACTGACTGATACCCAGCCCGACCCCAGCAGTGATCTAGCCCTTCTGGGTAACTGCCCCCAGTTCTACATTCTGGGCATGACGTGCTGTGGTATGGAATACCTCTTTGGCTAGTTTGGGTCAGGCGTCCTGTCTCTGCTTCCTCCTGTCTTCCCCTCCCTGGCAGAGCATGAGGCTCACAAAGTCCTTGGTCAAAGTAAACATGACTTAGCAACAACTAAAACCATTGGTGTTATCAGCACTGTTCCCAGGCTGAAAGTCAAAACCACAGCACTGCACCAGCTACTAAGGAAAAAAATGACTGCTACTGCTGAACCCAGGACAAGGGGAAATGCACCATCACAGCAGCATCACTAGTATATTGCCTTTAAATGTCATTAAAAATACTGCCGTGGACCATATGAATTTTTTACTTGGAGTTGGTCTTCAGAGTTCTGTTTCCTTCTCTGCCACTGGCTTGCTGCATAGTCTTGCAAATATAGTTTAATTCCACTTAAATGGCAATGAATGATTTCACAGCATATCTTCACTCAGAGAAGCTGATATGGATTGGAAAGGGTTACATGTCTCAAGAAAATGTTCTTAGCTTGCCTGGACCAGACCTCCTTTTCTGTGACATACTCAACTAGAATCCCAGAAGCTGTAAGCAGCAATATTTTTTTACAGCAGAATAGTGCTCTAAGTAGCTATTTTTCCAGCTGTAAAAACTGTCTGGGTAGAAGAAAATGCAGCACTAAGCAGAAGCATGGCTAAGATTTGTGGCTTCCATCTGATTAAAAATAGAACAGGGTTCAACACTGTTTTCAGTTGTACTCAGTGGTTGCTATTCCAATACCATATATGCCAAGATTAGTCATGGGTAGCATTTTGTGACCTTTCTGTCTAGCCCTTGTTGGGAAGGATGTGCTTTTCAGTAGGTTTTCCTCTGATCTGTTTTTCTTTTGTAGAATACCTGCTTAGTTTTCAGGGAATGTAGCTTTTATAGATTTTAGAAGAATTAGAATTTTAGAGGAATTTAGAATTTTATAGATTATTCATAGATTACCTTAGTAATAGCCATAAAAGGAGTCGTGGAACAAATACAATTTTCTTACTAACTGATACTCTCTTTTCTGGTTCACCAGCAACGGTGTTGAATTCTCCATGATATATGATCTGTCCGGTAGGGAGTTCTGCCTCTTAAGGTTGGAGTACAGCTGAAGATCCTGGAGCCTGCCTGGAGCCACCATTGCTCACTTACATATTTCTGATTCTCATAGCAAATAGACACATCTCTTAATGTAGCAGGACCCACAAACTTCATGGTCAGAAGTAGTGAGCTGCCCAAGTTCGTCATTCCTCTCTTGGCAAAGTACTGGAGCTGGAAGTGTCTCAGTTAAAAAGGCTGTAGCTAAACCAGAAGAAAAATGGGAAGCTCATGAAAGGTGCAGTATCCATGTGCTTAGCTGGCTTAGAGGCAGTTTGTATTAATCCAGTGAATGGTTTTAATCCCGATTTGCAGAAATGTTAGTAATTTAACATACTCTGTAGTTGAACAGTGAACGGGTTTATAGTAAGCTTGGACCTGAAAGCTGTCAGTGGCTGTATCTTCCCTAAACCACATTTTGAAAGTAGCTTTTAGTATAAAGTATTTCCAGTTTCTACATTGGAGAGAGATGAGAAGAATGGAGTATATTGCTGAATACTCCTTAACAAGCTGTGGTGGAGGTCTGTATGCACTTGTTTGCATTAAGTGGTTAGCTGGAAACTTTCATACATGCTTCATGTAGAGACTTGTCAAATACATAACTTCTGAATAATTTCACCATCCTATCTGCACAGAATATTGCTGCCTTGGGAAACAAATTTATACAATGAGTGTCACTGAGAAGCTTTTATCTCAGAGGCCCAGCTAACTGTGGGAACACTCTCAAGCATGGGGCTCCTGGATCCATGCTGTAATGCCCAAGTTGTTGGGAGTGGTGACCATCTGGGGGCAATCATATGGTTATTTAGGAAAATTCATCAATTCTTTTATGCTGGTCTTCAGTCTTAGTTAAAACCCCCTCTCCCTTCTGCATATAACGGTGCTAAAGCAAGGCAAACCAGATGGACATTTCTGCAAAGACACTAGGCACATCCTGTAGCTGTTGACATAAGCACTTTGGGTATCTGCACTTTATTTTATAAAGAAAAGTCCACATAAAGTTAAAAATTTTGGCCTATGCAAGTTTAGAAAAATTACAGATGGGTATTGACATAAAAGGAGGTGGACCTCTTTTGGAATCTAGTAGCTGTAACATGCAGTATGAATTGTGCTTTTAACTCATATCTTTTGGTGATTTAGGATTGTTCAAACCTGTTTTCACAGATGTGGAAGTAATTTTAATTGAAGGTAACTTCAGGAAGTGGAGACTTTCCCTGTTCTCAGGGATTGGCTATTGTTGTTGTTGTAAGCTGCAGACAGGCTTATTTACAGGTTTTAAGGTATTGACAGATCTCACAGGTCAAGGAAAACAGAGGTAAATACAGATTTTTGTGTTAACTGAAATTCCAGGTGTAATGTGTTGCTAGATCTTTGTCTCTTTCCACTATTTCTAGAATGTAGTCAGGTTTTGACTATGGTTTTAACACTCATCTGAACAAAATTATCAAATCCAAATGAAGATTGGGCATCTTTTGCATACTGTGTGAGCTGAGTTGTGCTGTCTTTGTTGTCTTGCCCTGGGCTTTTCCCCTCAATACTACAAGAGCTGAATCAGTGCAAATAAAGCTACGTGTGTCAAACTGGAATCAACGTTTCTGACATGAAGATGAGATTTCATGCTTACAAATTCTTGCCTTATAGGCACATACTTTAGCAACAATGCAGCTGTGTAGTGATGGTCCCTTCCATAGGCATGTTTATGTTTCCCAGCACAATGGCAACAAAGTCAGTAGACTTATTGGAGGGATTCTGATTCTGGTTGTCTGAAACTTAGGATTTTACCTTACATTTTATGGAGAGCCACCTCAAACCTTTTCCCAGTAGCAAGTGACCTGGGTGGTTAAAGGTCACTGGTTAAAAATAGTATATTCACTAGCAACTTCTGTTTTGTGGGCAGTCCTGTGCTGGTAGCTAAAGGAAATGAAGTTACTATGCCAAAGTCCAGAAGGAGCTATCAGACTTAGGGGAAGTCCCATTCACAGAGCTAATTTGTAACAAGCCTATGGATGTAGAGTTGTTCTGACTTTGTGTGGCAGTTCCCAAAAGAGAGTAGTTATCAAAGCCGAATGAAAAATTGAGCTTATTTTGTATTTTAAAATACAAAAGTGATAGGAATTTCCTCTCCACCAGACATGTTATTAATTACTTTATGGTTCCAAGCAGAACAATTTGGCCAATAGGTGAATAGCACTGTAGGCAAGTACTACTCTGTGCATGTGAAATATTTTAGCAATGTATTAAACATGCTCAGTGACCACAGCATACTTTCCAAAAGCACAGTGGAATAAAGTATATTAGACCAGATGTTGAAGTGCAGAACAAAAGAATCTTTATTATAAAGGCAGTGTAAGTTGCAAAATATTACTGTGCAGTCTTCATACTGTAATTTATTGTGATACTGAGTAAAGTTTTGATTTGTCGCAGCCTCTGTTTTAAATTTTCTGCAGTGGAAGTTCTGTCGTGGTATTTATAAGATGCTCATTGCTGCTATGAGGTTTTACAGGTGGCACTTACTACTGCTTTCATCCATAAAGCAATCTGGAAGATGATTTTCTCAACTGAACAAGTCTCATTTTGTGCAAAGTGACAAAACTTCCCCTATTCTTGTCTTTCCTGTATATTTATCTTGCCTTTCTGCTGTTGCAACACAAAACCTTAAAAGCCACTCTGACTTCAAATGAAGCAACTGTTGAAATATGATCCTTATATAGTGAAGCTGAATCACAATTCTTGCAACACATATCTAATGATAGGCACAAACTGCTTTCTGCGAATGGAGAGGTATAAAGCTTTTAGATGTGAAATGGGTGCAGTCAGCTTTATTCTACAATCTGTTCTCCCATTACTGTGCTCAGAAGGAGTACTAAAAACTTCTTGCTTAACTGAAGGTATACTGTTAGTCCATGTACCGGTTCCTGTAAAGCTTCAACAGTATCCCTGTTTAGAATAAATACATAGAATAGCACATGACATACTGGACAAAAGGAGCTTCAGTCTGTGGACATGAGGAAAACAAACTTGAGAGAAAGTGCATCTCAGTAATGTATTGATATAATTTTGGATTAATATTATGTTGCAAAATATATCCTTGTTTGCAGCAATCCTGTTGACCTTGGGTAGGATACAAGTTGTAGGTAGGTTAAGCTGATTATGTGCTGCAAGCTTTGGTATTTGAATTGTTTTGTTACAGTAGTCAGCAGAAATGTGTGCTATAAGCTATCCAGAACTTTGAACCACTGTTTTTGCTACCTGATTTATTTTCCTTGGCAAAATGTATTTGTATGGTCTTGCACCTTTTTTTTTTGTCTCTCACTTCCTTGACTCATCCTTTTTTTACAAGATGCCAGACTGCAGGAGCTCTCTTAGTTAATGGCAATCAGCAGACTTTTTCTCATGAAATACTGGCCACCAGTTGTTCAGCCTATTGAAGGCAGGGAGAAAATACAGGTGGAGGAAAAAAGCTATGAAATCCTTTTGGTTCGGGGTTCAGACTTTATAGTACCTTGTTATGCATCAGTTATGTAGCTGGATTATTCTATTTTAAATTATATACATCATCTCCAATAATATTGGTTCAGCTACTGTTGGGGTAGGGCTTAAAGAAATATTTAGGCTATGTTAATCCTTCAGGAAAAATCTCCCTCTACCAACTGTATGTAATTTTTTAGCTGTTTGTATATGTTTTCCTTCATCTTTTCTCTGAAGTAGAACTCTGCCGCTAAACTTCAGCAATGTAGGTTGTTCAATCACACACAAGGCATTGTATTCCCAACTACTGCCTCAAACACAGTGGTTGTTTTATGAGTATCAAGTATTTAGAGTTAATTCTAGCAATCAAATCCAAGGGTTAGTGTACTTTAAAAAAAGATGTTTGGATGCTTCCCCTGTGCTAGAAAATTATTGTATATTAAGAAATTTCTTGATGCCTATATGTTGCATAAATCATGCAGCTTGGTCTTCTAGAGTTGTAGTTCACTTAAGGTTGCAGGTCTGATTTAGCAATAAAGACAATACTCAGGAGTTTTTAATTTAGTTTAAAAAAAAAATCAAAACCATTGCATTTCATCTGAAGTCTTTTCTGAATGTGCAGTTGTACTCTGTGCTTATGTAGGCAGGCATTGAAGCCCATTACCTGCCCCCCAAAACCAGGTTAAGTAGCTCACCTTTGGGCTATGTCACAGCTGGGAGTTCCACATTCCTGGGGTTGCACTTGGAGTCTGGCAAATTTATGTTGTTAACTGTTAATAAGTTAACTTTTGTACTCTCTAGAGATCAGAGTCAGTATGTATTTGTCTTCCTTGTTACTACCCTTTCCACATAACAAGACTTGTCAAATGAGATCAGGGATTGCTATGACAAGATGCAAAGGGGGGAGGAAGGCAGAGCAGCATGGACTCTTGTAACTGAATGAAAAGGAGGGTTCTGATCTGCTTACTCATGCAATAATTGTCATAACTTTTTTTGTGCAAATACTCAAAGGTGCTCCTTATTGATGTTTGGAAGTCAAGGCCTAGATTCCTTCATGAGGGCAACCCTTTTGCGGTTCACCGGAACTTTACATGAGGACATGGTCTACGGCTTGCCCAAGAGTTGCAGTGAGTTGGCTTCAGTGGAAAGTCATGCTGTGTATGGTTACCAGTGGCTCCAGTTTGAGTTCATGACTCATTAATGCACACTTTAAGCACTTTCATTTATATATATACCATAAGCCTTGTTCACATACCTAGAATAATGTTTATATCAAGCATATGCCTAAGGGCATTATCTTGAAGCTGCTGAGTGGTTCTTTTTCTTTAGTCTTGCTTGGGTTCTTGATTATTTTGCCTCAGTAAAGGTGGTAGAATCATACTGCTTGGGCAGCTCTGTCAGTCCCTACATTATTAACTATTGACCCTCTTAATCAAAATTTCACAGAGGTATTTGGAGTTTTTATTTACAGTAGTGTCATAGAATCATAGAATCACAGAATAGTTAGGGTTGGAAAAGACCTTAAGATCATCTAGTTCCAATACCCCTGCCATGGGCAGGGACACCTCACACTAAACCATGGCACCCAAGGCCTCGTCCAACCTGCCTTGAACACTGCCAGGGATGGAGCATTCACAAATTCCTTGGGCGACCCATTCCAGTGCCTCACCACCCTTACAGTAAAGAACTTCCTCCTTATATCCAATCTAAACTTCCCCGTTTAAGTTTTAACCCATTGCACCTTGTCCTATCACTACAGTCCCTAGCAAAAAGTCCCTCCCCAGCATCCTTATAGGCCCCCTTCAGACACTGGAAGGCTGCTATGAAGTCTCCACGCAGCCTTCTCTTCTCCAGGCTGAACAGCCCCAACTTTCTCAGCCTGTCTTCATATGGGAGGTGCTCCAGTCCCCTGATCATCCTCGTGGCCTTCCTCTGGACTTGTTCCAACAGTTCCATGTCCTTCTTATGTTGAGGACACCAGAACTGTACACAGTACTCCAGGTGAGGTCTCATGAGAGCAGAGTAGAGGGGCAGGATCACCTCCTTCGACCTGCTGGTCACGTTCCTCTTGATGCAGCCCAGGGTACGGTTGGCTTTCTGGGCTGTGAGCGCACGCTGCTGTTTCATGTTAAGTTTCTCATCAACCAACACCCCCAAGTCCTTCTCCACTGGGCTGCTCTGAATCTCTTCTCTGCCCAACCTGTAGCTATGCCGATGATTGCTCCGACCCAGGTCTAGGACCTTGTACTTGTCATGGTTAAACTTCATAAGGTTGGCATCAGCCCACCTCTCAAGCATGTCAAGGTCCCTCTGGATGGCATTCCTTCCCTCCAGCATATCAACCGAGCCACACAGCTTGGTGTCATCAGCAAACTTGCTGAGGGCGCACTCAGTGCCACTTTCCATGTCACCGACAAAGATGTTGAACAGGACTGGTCTGATTTGGAGAAAACTCCAGGAACAAATTTGCCAACAAAGTTTTCAAGTAGACAAGCAGATATTCTTTACTGCGGTGCAGGGAGACATGGGGGATAGCTCCTCCTAACGTGTGTCTCCCTTATTGCCACATCAGCCGTCCTTATATAGCCACTGGGCGTACATGCATTTTCATGAGGGTACGTATGGATTACATTGTTTTCCAGAACGTTTCCTGCATGCGTACAGAATTGTGGTGGTGGTCTCTGAGGGTCGTTTACTTCTTCCAACAATCTTCAGCACTTCTGGCAGCCTTTGAAGCAATTGCAGTAGATGCTTATACCAGCTTAGTTGGTTTGTTAGCATCAGAGACATAGTAATCCTCCTGTCCTCCTACTTATCAGTTAGTTTAGCTGTAGCCCATCCTGGACACCTACGGTTCCCAGATACTCCTTATCCCTGTGTCCTGTTCTTCTAGACTGTTTTTCTTAAAACTATGTCAACTATTTTATACAAGAGTTCTCAGTATGTTCTCTAGCTGTAGTGTACTTTTTTTTCTGTGTATCATGCACCTCAGTAATTTTCCATTGCTACTGTTACAAAGCCATCAAATTTAACATTACTTAAAACTGATTCTAAAGGTTTACATATTTCATTTTGTAATTTTGTGCCCCCCCTTGTCTCAGATCCCAACACTGATCCCTGAGGTACACCACTCGTTACTGGTCTCCAGCTGGACACTGAGCCGTTGACCTCAACTGTTTGCGTTCGGTCACCCAGCCAGTTCTTTATCCACCAAGTGGTTCACCTATCAAATTGATGTCTCTCCAATTTAGAGACAAGGGTGTCATGTGGGACAGTGTTGAATGCTTTGCACATGTCCAGGTAGATGACATCAACTGCTCTACCCCTGTCCATCAGTTCCGTAGCCCCATCATAGAAGGCCACCAAACTGGTCAGGTAGGGTTTCTCCTTAGTGAAGCCATGCTGGCTGTCGCCAAGCACCTTGTTGATTTTCATGTGCCTTGGCATGCCTTCCAGGAGAATCTGCTCCAAGATTTTGCTAGGCACCGAGGTGAGACTGACTGGACTGTAATTCCCTGGGTCATCCATTTTCCCCTTCTTGAAATTGGGTTTTATATTTCCTTTTTTCCTGTCCTCAGTGTCTTCACCTGACTGCCATGATGTCGTGGTTTAAGCACGGTCAGCCCTAAATCACGCAGTTGCTCTCTCACTGCCCCCCTTCTTCCCCTCCTCTGCTCCCGGAGTGATGGGGAGGAGAATGAAAAGAATTCAAGTCCCATAGGTTGAGATAAGAACAGTTTAATAAGTAAGGTATAACACACATCACTACTGTTGCCAACAATAAAAAAATAAAGTAAGGAAATACCAAGGGAAGAAAATATTAACACCTCACCACCCACCAACTGATAACTCACCCCCCCCCCCCCCCAAGCCCTTCCAAGCACTGACCGATACCTAGTCCAACCCCGCAGTGCACTAGCCCTTCCAGGTGACTCTCAGTTACATCCTCGGCATGACGTGCTGTGGTATGGAATACCGCTTTAGTCAGTTTGGGTGAGGTGTCCTGTCTCTGCTTCCTCCCAGCTTCCCCTCCTTCCTGGCAGAGCATGAGGCTCACAAAGTCCTTTGGCAGACTAAACATTTGAGCTGTAACTAAAAACACTGGTGTTATCAGCACTGTTCCCAGGCCGAAAGTGAAAAACACAGCACTGCACCAGCTACTAAGAAGGAGAAAAAATGACTGCTACTGCTGAACCCAGGACAGTATCTACTCCTTTTTCCATACCATTCACGTCATGCTCAGATCCCACATTTTCAATATACCATCGCTCTTACATATATACACCCACATACACGCACAGAGAGAAAGAGATCATTTCTTAGTGCAGGGACCAGTCCCTATAAAGCTGCTGAGTCCATCTGGTCCATGATGTCGGGCTCCATCTCTTGTAACAGTCTTTCAGAGCAGGAGATGCTGTGTGCACTGTTCAAACTCGTGAATAACCTGGGTAATAGTTTCCATTGCTAAGTCCGCCCCTCGATCCTGAGTCCATCTCTATGTTGCATCTCTGCCCTGATGGCCTGAAAAGTCATGGGCCCAGCAGGCTCAAAATAACTCACCCTCCCCTTCAGCAGTTTCTGCAACTTGTCGTTGGGGACTTCATACAGCTGCCTTCTATCTCCGACACTTCCAAATCACTGAAGGGGCCCAGTGGACTAGACGCTTGCCCATACTGTCCCACCTGTACTTGTCACTGGGGCTGGTGTAGCTGCTGTGCTTGCCAGCTCTCTCACCACCAGCTTCTCTTTCTTTGAGTCCAGATCTTCCTCTTCTGCCTTGCTGGGAAATGCTGCGTGGTCTCCTGCATCCTCCCTTGTCCCGGGTGCCCAAGGCTGGACCCAGCTGAGCCTCCCAAAGGTGGCATCTTGGTCTCCGCATCCTCCTGGGGCTCGGGCTCGGCGGGCGGCTGCATGGAGATGCTCTCGGCTGCTGCGGGGCTGGGGTTGGCTGTGGGGCTCGGCTCCTCCACCTCCTTCTCCCACTGCTCGGCAGCCACCTCCTTCCGTTCCTTGACTGCCCCGACCTCCTCCACTGGCAGCTGCTCCCTGCCGGCCTCCAGCCCTGCTCCCACCCCCGCTTGGTCCCTGGGGCCGCTCTTCCGGGCCGCTTCAGCTGATGCCGGCTCCCGGTGCTGCTCCCTCTCAGTTCCCCGCAACCTCACGAAGACGGAGGCGAGGATGAGGGCCAGGACGGTGAAGAGCAGCTGGACGGCCAGGTACAAGTCCACGGCCACCTCCGTCCCACCCTGCTGCTGGAGCCCGCCCGTATTACAAGTCATTACCATAAAGTTCCATAAGACAAGAACCTTTGCCCAAGCCCCACACTTGATAAACACTAAAACAGCCAATACCGCCTCTGCGTAAGGTTCAACATTCTGAAACTGTGATATCAAGAGCAACAACTTTCAGAGCCAATAAGTCACCATTGTGACGAGTGATTATTAATTCAGTCAGATCTGTTGTTATCTCAACCCTTCAGGTTCTTAAGATGGTCTTGAACCAGATCCTCTCCTTCAGTGAGCCTAACATCTTCATTCTCACAGTCCCTGCATCTGCCTTCCAAGACTTGGGTGGTGTAGTCAGAGCATTTGCCAGTGAAGACCGAGGCAAAGAAGTCATTAAGAACCTCAGCCTTCTTCAAATCCACGGTAGCCAATTCTCCAGATACCTTCTGGAGAGAGCCCACGTTGTCCCTAGTCTGTCTTTTATTTGCAGTGTGCTTATAGAATCCCTTCCTGTTATCTTTCACATGCCTTGCCAGGTTTAATTCTAACTGGGCCTTAGCTTTCCTGACTTTGTTCCTAGCTTCCCAGACAACATCCCTGTATTCTTCCCAGGCTTCCACCTTTTATAAGTTGTTTTTTCCCCTTGAGATTTCCTCAGCAGCTCCTTATCATTCCAAGGAGGTCTCCTGGCTCTCCTGTTGCACTTCCTTCTAGTTGGGATGCAACACTCCTGAGCTTGGAGCAGGTGATCCTTGAATATCAACCAACAGTCTTGGGCCCCCCTGCCCTCTAGGACTATATCCCATGGAACCTTACTGAGCAGGTTCCTGAAGAGGCCAAAGTCTGCTCTTTTGAAGTCCAGGGCAGTGAGCTTGCTGCACGCTCTTCTCACTGTCCTGAGGATCTCAAACTCGACCGTCTCATGATAGTTGCAACCAGGGCTACCCTGGAGCATCACATTTCCAACCAGCCCCTCCCTGTTGGTGAGCTCGAGGTCAAGCATGGCACCTCTCCTTGTGGGCTCCTCTATTACTTACAAAAGGAAGTTGTCTTTCCCACAATTGAGGAACCTCCTGGATTGCTTGTGCCTGGCCATACTGTCCCTCCAACAGATGTCAGGGTGGTTGAAGTCCCCCATGATGACAAGGAATCCTTGCTCCTTATGAATTCATCTTGCTTTTATTTATTCTTATATCAAGATTTGTTCTGAATATGTGTACTGGGCAATATATTTCTCTTATTAAACTCTAGAAAATGACCACCTTTCTGCTAAAGTAAGGTTTGTCAATGAAGTACTTAATTTTGCATACTGTGAAGCCTGTTCAATTTGTCTTTAGTGGGAGTTGGATGATATTTCTGTTTATAATGAATCAGAATCGAGCTACTCTGGAAAAATGAAAATTTTATGAATAGTATGCTGGTAAATTCAGCCATGGCAAGGAGTTTGCCTCACTGTAATGCATTCCTCAGACAGATTCCTGATCTTGGATAATGCAATGTAGTTGTTAATATCTAATGTGAGACTATAAACTCATATTGAATACTATTTGCCTTTTTTATGCCTCTTCAGAAGCACAGGAGGCAACACTGAGGCATGTACATTCCTTGAAGGACTCTCTTGTATTGTCAGTTCATGTTTATGAAGTCCTGGAAATTCCTGCTGTAGCACATCAGTTGCTAATGCAGATGAAATTAAGAGCCATTACCTCAACAGCTATGGAAGCAATTGCATGACTTTCTGTCAGTAATGGAAACAGCATAAGCAACTTGAGCTTTTATTTAAAATTCTATTAAATGAGCAAACCCAGTTTTTCTCAAATCTTTAGGTAATGGCTTAGTGCAGCACATCTGGAAAAAATGTATCAGAGTCAGAATAAAATGAGTTGTGAAAACTTTACCTGTTGGAACTAATGCTTAAACCTGCATTTATACTGAAAATCCTTTATAAAGTGAGGGGGTGGGGGAAAGGAAATTTGAAATCTAAAAACTTATTGAAGTATAGAAAACATGTCAGGCAAGACTTCAAGACAAAATGATGGTGAATATTAACTGCTGATTCTTCTCTCTTGGCAATTCCTGCTGCAACCTGATGGCAAATAGCTCTCACTGGGACTGGACATTTCTATGTCTGCTGCTTGAAGATTAAGGGCTGTGTGAAATGTTCAGAAATACTCAGCTGTTCATTTCATCTCTTTAGAACTTAGCACCCTTTATAACATCTGGAAGTGTCTTTGTAAATAACCCCTTTCACTGCCATGTTAAACAGAGGGATACAGGAATTTAAAATAAATGGTTTGCTTATCCTTACAAAGTGAATTGGACAAAAACCAAAACCCACTTTTAAGAGGAAAATAAGTGATTCATGCGTTCCTAGAAAACCATAATGTCCTTGCCCATTTTATTACATGCTGTCACAAGTGTAATAATGACAAAATGGCAACTTTCTTGTGTATGGCATGCTTCATAAGCTTTTATAGCTGGTTAATTTTTAGCTGGTAGATATTCTTTCCCTTCTCATATCAGTTTATTGTTAAATCCCCCATTTTCCAGAGCATATTTTTCATTTTCACATACCTTTACATTTAGATTGTTTTTTCCAAAAGGTGGTTCTTTGAGGGTGATAGACTTGAAGTACAGTAATTGTATCAATAGCTGGAGTTTTTATAGGTAGTTCTATTTACAAATTAGAAATGTTTACATCCCTCACAGATTTTTTTTTTGGTGTGTGTCCATCTGAAAATTCATGAGAGCTTAAAGTAAATCTTGGGTTTCTTGCTTGACTTTTGATGTCAGCCTTAGAATTCTGATACTGTGGCTTTTCTCTGCAGGCATGAGAGGCTATTTTCAAAAGAATCAGACTACAGTAAGGAAAAGATACCAGGCATTGTAGGACTTGAGTTAACATTAGAGGAATTGGTGATATTGGGAACTGGAAACAAATTCTGGTTCCAAGTAGGGCAGTATGTCAAGGAGGAGATGCATTTTCTTTAGTACTGAGCACTGACATGACATATTGGTCTGGTTTGGAAATGAGGAGGTGAGTGGAGAGGAAAGATGAGAACATGTTGGAAAAAATAAAAAATAAAAAATTGTTTACTTTGCCAGCAATTTTCTTTGCTTTCCCTACTACTACAGCAAGTATTTCTTTACTCTGCTTCCCTTCTTTCTAAACTGGAAGTGACCTGTCCTGGGTTCAGCGGTAGCAGTCATTTTTTCTCCTTCTTAGTAGCTGGTGCAGCACTGTGCTTTTGCCTTTCAGCCTGGGAACAGCACTGATAACACACCAATGTTTTTAGTTGCTGCTCAGTAATGTTTCCTCTGACCAAGGACTTTGTGAGTCTCATGCTCTGCCATGGAGGAGGGGAAGCCGGGAGGAAGCAGAGACAGGACACCTGACCCAAACTAGCCAAAGAGGTATTCCATACCACAGCACGTCATGCCCAGGATGTAAACTGGGAGTTTCCCGGAAGGGCTAGTTCACTGTTTGGTCGGGCTGGATATTGGTCAGCAGGTGGTACTGTATTCTCTTCCCTTGTTATTTCCCTTATCATTATTATTATTGGTGGAAGCAGTAGTGGTTTTGTGTTATACCTTAGTTACTGGACTGTTCTTATCTCAACCCGTGGGAGTTACATTCTTTTGATTCTCCTCCCCATCCCTCTGGGAGCGGGGGAAGGAAAGGGGGGGGAGTGAGCGAGGACTGCGTGGCTGATTTACGACTGAGCTTAAACCATGACATGACCTTATTTAGTAAATGACAGGGCTTTATTTCCATGGAAGTGATCATGATTTCTCACATTCAGTATCTGGCACAAAGGAACAGATGGACTACAAAGAAGAAACAATGAATGTAATGATACTTATGGTAGTGAGAGAGACCTTTTGCAGACGGTAACTCACGAGTCTAACTGCAGGGCATGCAGTTAAAGGGGAGGACATTTTAATCAGTGTTCTCCTGCGCTTTAACTACCAGCTGATGCCAACCTTGATTCACAGATCAGAAGACAGTGGGTGATTTTATTATATTTTTTTAGACTGCAGATTCAAACTCTGAAGGAATTGGTGCCTTGTGTTCTTCAAGGATCACTGTGCCAGAGCTTCCAATTCTTGTGTTCTGGATATGGCTTTGCTCAAGGTTTATTGTAGTGTCTTGTTTATGTATCCATCAAGCTGGGGTGGTTCTTGCTTCACATCAGGGCTGGATTAATGTTTGTATGGCTCTAAGGAAAAGCTCTGGTTTATGTCAAAATATTTTGGATTCTTCCAGATGGTGGTCAGAAAGGCTCTTTGGACACTCTTTTTAGACAGAAACAAGTTCTTCTCCTTTGTTTTGCCTAAATAGTTAGATATTATTTCTTAAATTATATGTGCCTTCACTAACCTGTATCTCCTTTTGCTAATAAACAAATATTGAGTTGATTATAAATAGAATCAAAATAAAGAAAAAATTATGCTGAGGAAAGTCAAAGCAGTGAAATTTTGTTTATGTATTAAATTTTATTTGGGGTTGGTTAAAGAAAGATGGGTTCTGTTTCATGCAGGCTTCATGTGGTTTTCATACACTGCATCTGTTAAAAAATGCAAGAGCAGAGCCAGATATTGAGACCTGGATTAAGAGATTTGACAGTGAATGCTCCATCCCTGGCAGTGTTCAAGACCAGGTTGGACGAGGCCTTGGGTGATATGATTTAGCGTAAGGTGTCCCTGCCCACGGCACGGGGGTTGGAACTAGATGATCTTAAGGTCCTTTCCAACCTTAACGATTCTATGATTCTATGATTCTATGGTAATGAAAGCGTCTAGAGTTGTTCATGGGTTGATGCTAAGAAGTAAGTTGAGACTAAAATCTCATTTGCGGATTGTAGGTAGTGGAAACTGGGAGAAGCTTAAGGGGTCATGCTGCCCCAAACCTGTGTGGAGCAGGGTATGTTAAGCATTTGATGCTAGTGCCATCAGATGCATTCCTGCAATGGAGGAGCTGTGGCTCCAGTCCATATGGTCATCTGTTACTGTGTGCCACACAAGTACAGGAGGAGAAATATAGTCAACTTTAGCATTGTTAAGGTGCTTTGTCAGATTTTATTTCTAATTTAATGTTCTCTTGCTCTTTTATGCTGGAAAGTCATATGCTGTAATCATGCAATACAGTGGTTTTGATTAAAATGTTTTTTTTTCTCAGGTGCTAAGCTAAAAGGTTAACGTTTCAATTGCTTTCTGACTTGTTCTTTTATTTCCCTGGGGAGAAAAAAAAAAAAAAGGCAGTAGACTTGCTGTGCTGCATTACTTTACTGGTGCGGATGCTATTTTTAACAGTAATTTGAAGGGGTAGTCCTTCTGAAAGGAAATGGCATAAAACACACCAGTGCCTTAGATATTATCTTCATTGTGTTTTCCACTTCTGTGGTTGAATTAATTTGTATCATTCAAGCAGAGATATAGTTGGACCCCACCATATTTGCAAAGTATTCAGACTTTGTTTTCATGTAAACAGTCCTGTGGAAGAGTGTAATAAGTGAACTTTGTATGCAAAGACAGTAGGTATGAAATGGATATTAGTGGCTTGGGAAGCTCAAAGTTTGTGTTCCTTCCTGTCCCTGTTACTAAATAGTTCAGGGATTTGATGGATCTCCTACTACTGCAAAAGATGCTGGGGAACAAGGGTGTTAAACTCTGGTTTTGCTAGAAGTGTGTTTTGCTTCATTCTGTAATGCATGCTGAAGGACCTAGTGCCAAGTGTGGAGAGTCAAAGCTTTAAAACTCTGAGATTTTTACTGGATGAGGTTTTGTTTGGTTTTTTTTTTGTTGTATTTTTGTTTGGTTGGTTTTTTTCCCCTTTCAGTTTCTGGGCACTCTCACTGCCTTGGCAAATACTAATAAAATCTACTTTCATCATCTTTTCCCTCTTACATTTGCTTCATAGCTATGTTAGAAATAGTTGTCTAATAGTTGACAGTATCTCAAAATAAGCTTAAATGCTGAATTAGAACTTTTTTCTGTCTCTTTGGTCAAATCTTGTCTGGGATTCAGAATGAAGGAACAATGATTTATACAAAAGTAGAAAAGGGAGCAAGAATATTAAAGCCTGAGATCAGAGACCTGAAAATGTACAAGGACATAATTGCCAACAAAAGGAGAACCTCACAGAAGTGGCTGTGCAGAGGTATATCCGTTTCTCGCTGAACTAAGTGCTTGAATGCATTTGTAGCTCTTGGCAAGACTGTATGTACTCATGGTTTTGCCTGTTCTAGATTAGTCCCTGAGCCTGGTGTTTTTACATAGTATGCTAACAGAATATTTTTTCATTGTTAACAAAGTTTTCATGTTATAATTCTTTAAGAAAAAATAAAAAAAAAAAAGAAGCTGATATAAAATTATTTTGTCCTTGCTGGTTATTGCAGCCTTAGTCATGAGTTTCAAGATGCCAGTACTGTTCTCAAACATGCAGAAAACAGCACATGCTTATTTGCATAAGCATTAAACTGTATTGGTCTGGAGTTGCTGCCTTTTAAATAAGACTAGCTGCATGTATTCATGTGCCTTTGAGTTTGAAATGCACATTGCTGCTGTATTTTTGCTTCGGAGTTAGAAACTCTCTTAACTCCTTTAGGTAGCTGAAGAAATCCTTCAGCCAAGGTTGGAGCAGGCGGCATCTGACCTCAGAGCTCTGGTGTTTTATCACCAGGTTGCCCTTCAAGCCAGGGCATGCTGGCTGAGCAGCTGCTGTGCTGTAATCTTGCTGACAGGAGTCCAGCTATACTGACATATGGTTACTTGCTGCAGCCCACAAGTGGTATTTGTGCTGTAGAAAAAAATATATGAATATATGTATAAATAGAATGTATCATTAATATGTATACATGTAATATTCAGGTCCTGACTTGGTAACTTTTAAGCTTAAACTGTTGCTGGGCAAATACTCATGTGATGCAACTGTGATTGCAACTAATTGTTTTTATGCAGTGGGGACTGGGTCTTGTTAATAAAGAGTAATAGCGGATTATAATTATCAAAGTGGGACCTAGAAGACTTAAATGAATAAAATCTAGTGTGAGGAAGGAAAACTAATGGATAGTAGGCAACCTTAACTCAGTTCCCAATTTCCTCATCCTTCCAGAAAAGGTAGTTTGTTGGTAG
Organism: Pezoporus flaviventris; assembly: GCF_033815535.1. Taxonomy (NCBI): domain Eukaryota; kingdom Metazoa; phylum Chordata; class Aves; order Psittaciformes; family Psittacidae; genus Pezoporus; species Pezoporus flaviventris. The sequence continues at coordinate 176,410 of NW_026892592.1, forward strand.
TTCAAACTGCACCCAAAGGTGGCATCTTAAATTACTTCACTGGTGGGTTTGGGTGTGTTGGTGTGAGACTTGATTTGTCTGGCTGTATGTAGGACACTGCTCAAAGCTTCAAATCAAAGGCTTTGATTCCCAGGATTCCCAACTGTGGAGACTACCTGAATGTGTCATGTTTTCCCCATCTGGTTTTCTTTCAGGGTGCATTGGTGAGGTTTGTATTCTCTTTTTAAGCTCAGGGTAAATGTCTCTTCCATGTAGACATAGAAACTTCAAAGGCTTCAGCTGAATTGGGTTTGTTTTCTCTGATGATGTTTAGGATTTAGTGAAGCCTGGCATTTCTGGGGTTTGGCACACTTTAGCACAAAATCTGTCATTAGGAAAGGGCCTACACTACTAAGAGTGTTTTCCATGGAAAACTGACTTTGCAGTTTTAGTTTTGACAGTGAATATAGCATTTGGATTAAAACTAATCATCTGGCTTGCCTTGGGTTTGCGGGGGTTTGTGAATTATGTGCCAGAGAAAATTCTTTCTAGGGAAGTATAAAACTTCTCTAGGATAAGCTAAACTCTTAAAAAATAAGAAAGACAATATTTTCTTTAAAAGGAATCCAAGAACAGCAAATAAAATAATTACTTGATCAGATAAAACTAGACTAAATATACAGCAACCTATTAGTAAGTAAAAGTATTTATATACTAACTTGAACATCTCTCTTGATTGCAGAGATATTTTTACTACCATGGGCTGTGTAATTAGATATGGGCAGCCTGCTTATTTGAATTGCCTGTACAAGAATGTATGTCAGTCGTTACTGAAGCTGCCTTCAAACTGAGTGTTTGGGCTTATGGTCACTTTTGCAGGAGTACTTTTCAAAAGAGAAGTTACTCTAGTTAAATCCGAGAAGGAAGATGAGTCAGACACTGGGCTGGATCTCCAAGCAAATTCACAGCTGTATTCATAACTTACACATGCTTTGCTCAGTTGTATGAAAATAGTTAATTAGCTACTGTTACATGTACATTAGCTAGCTTGGGGAATTAAATTCTGAAGTCCTTTAAAAATGCAGCAGTCCCCCAGCCACCAAGCAACAAAATTTGAGCACATGCTTACTTTCAAACACTGCAACTAGTCTGAATTTGTTGTAGGATACCTTTAAGCCTTCAGTGTTGCAAGTATTTACCTAAAATCATGCTTGAAAATGCCGAAGTGTTTCCATGGTATTAAAAAGCATAGTTAAGTGTTCCTTTCTGGATATGTTCTACCTGATATTACAAAGAGATAAATCTTTGCTTGATTAGAGCTGCTTGAATAAAGGAATATATTTTACCTGTTGCTCAGTTGTCCCTAGCTAATGTCAAACTCTTGCAGACTCTTGGCTCTGTATCATAGCTCTCCTTTTGCCCAAAGCATTATTTTATATATTTCAACAGCATATCCTTGTAAGTATATGTTTCAAGGCGCAGCACCTGTTTAGTGACATGTATTGGTGCTCAGATTTGGTAAGGCAGAGGAGCTGTTACACAAATATGTCCAATACAGCATCCCTTTCTGGATAACTTATTCTGCAAAAGCTTTTTCTGGCCTTAGAAAAGAAAAAAGGCAACTTGTAAGGCAGTTCTCTTCAGTGGCAATGCAGGCAGCTTGGCAGCAGTAATGTGAATGCTAGTGCTCTTGGCACTAAAGTAAGAAAAAGCTTCAAATTAGTGTTTGAAGCTGTAGCTTGATTTTGAAAGCAGCTGACTGATTCTTCTGGGGTTTACATTTTCCTGTCCAGATGGGAGTCTTCTCCAGCCTTCAGTGCAGACAGCTTTTTGGTTTATTTAAGCTTTTTGAATCCAGTGAAGTTGCAAAACCATTCTTTAGACTGACTGGCTTTTGTGGTTGACTAAAGTGCTGACAGTATCATTCAGTAGGCTCAAAACAATATATGAATTCAATTAAATCTTAAAAGCTAAAATACAGATTTTATTAAAATATCTTTTTTTCTTGAGAAACATAAGAAGGTTGCTTAGTTGGCAAGTTAAATAAGCCAAATTGAGGAAATAGCAGGAATGTGAAAACTACTAGTTTGATTGGGGATGAGTGATAGAATTCCAGTGTATTGCTGCTTCCTATATGCAGCCAAAAGCAAACTGATGTCCTTGATTTTATTTTTTTTTTAAGCTGTGTGATTATTTCCTGTGGAATATTGCAGTTTGTAGTCTTAAGTCTGCCTTTTAAATTAAAGGAGGATTAATTTGTCACTTAAAGTCATGTTACAAATGTATTGTTTGTGATGTTAAATATTCTCTAAACTGGAAGGACCCCCATGTCTGACAATGAAAACTGACAGTTCTAAGAGCATTTCTTCTGCTAATGTTGCTCCTAATTTTTTTTCATTATGTCCATGAAGCTTTAATTTCCAGTGTCTTCCTGTGTGTGTTTGTAGAACCAACAACTGGCCAGAAGACTTTCTTGCTAACTAGTAAAACTAGTTACAAGTTTTTTCCTAGCTGTATCTTCCTTTTCAAGCAGACATTATGGAAAAGCTGCTGTCTGCTCTTCTACTTTTAGTCTTAAGAGATACCAGCAGAAAACAGGATAGTGGAACCCATTATGAGGCTGAACTGGGTCCTAACAAATACAGCATACCTTTAACTTGAATTCTGTTTTCTCCCTTTTTCTCCATAAAACTATCTTAGGAAGAAAAAAAATAACAACTTAGCATTGACTCTTAAGGAACCACAAGCTCTCGATCTTAAGAGAAGTAAAGGCCAAAAAGTGGAAATATAGGGAGCAGAAAGTGATATGACATGCTCAATAACTGCTAGCCAGTAATTCTTGGGTCATGCACTATGACAGATGCTGCTTGATAAGCTTCAGTTACAGAAATGGGCAAGAAGCAGAGGCCCCTTTTTGTCCTCTGCTAAATTTTCCCTCCTTTGTTTTTATTTTTTAATGAAAGCTGATGGTAATTTGTGGACACGGGAGTCATGGACAACACAGAGACGATCAATGTGATCAAGCGATTGCCAAATTTATTACAAAGCCTTAACCCCTTAAATACTATTTCTTACATGCACTTACAGTGATTTGGCATATTATGATTGGATACATGTCTTGAAGACCCTTTGCAACTAGCATATAATTGGTTAAGCACAGGTGTGGGAACTTGACCTCGAAAGCTTGCCAACAGTCCACAGGTCTCATTAACTCAGTGAATTCCAGCTTCTTCTGATCTTGCTTGTTTAGGCTTCCTCAGGCCTCTCATGGCCTTGCTGTATCTTTCAGGATTTTCAGAGTTTATGTACCAATTATGCATTCTCCTGTGAGAACACTGTCTCCACATCTCCCCCTTTTTGTTTTATATATGTTTTGGGTGACCCTACTTGAGCAGGGGATTTGGGCTAGATCATATCTCCAACATATGCCAACTACAGGCTTCTGGACCTGCCCCTTTTTTCTGCTGTATGGCTCTCTGGTAACAGGGGAGGCCATCCTTCACATTAAGGTCTGGCATGGCATGTGTCCCCACCGCTCCACGCTTGCTGGGTTGCAGCCAGCAGCAGAGCTAAAGGTTCTTCTTGGTGGCAAACACAGAGGCCAACCCACTCTTGCCCTTGACTGTGATAGCAGGCATTTTGTCAGCCTCAGTCCTTGCACCTTGTTGTCAATGCACAGTTTCACCTGCTTCATCCAGTAACAAGTCGCTACTACAGCAAGGCACACACAAATTTACATTAGCAGAGTAACTATTACAGGGTGCAGCAGCATGTTGAAGATGCTGATGGCAGTGAGGGGCTAGCCAAAGAAATTTCTTACCAGTGGAATTCTCCCACCCTCTTAATTTGTTCCATCACCTGCTTTATAACACTACCATTGTATTAAAATCTTTCTAGCTTTTGCCTTAGCATTTTCTAGCAGCTACTGCAAATTTCCATACTCTAACATCTCTTTTACAAGTGACAAATCTATACAATACAAGGTATAGTTCCTCATTAGCAACTGGCTAGTAAATACAGGTGGTTTTATACACAAAATCACAGCCTCTAATAATAGCTACTTTACAAGCACACATATTCAGGATGTTACTTTTCATTTGCCCCCAAGTAATGTTTTGCAGTCATTCGTTCTTTCTCTTCCTCTATCTCATTCTGCTTGTGGTATTCACGGTCAGCTCCTGTAGCTGAGGCATCAGGTTTTTCCATTCGTCTGTCCAGCTCATGGCAAGGCTTGACAAACTTTGCAGGCAGTCACCATGGACCTGTAGGCAGGAGGACACAAATATACCCCCTCCCCCAGGTTATCAGTTCTTGAGAAGCAGACAGGTTAAACTGCACATTGTTAACAGTCGAGGAGTTTGCTGCATCATGGCCTCTTTTTTTTTTTTTTCTTTTTTTTTCTGCCACCCTGATGCTGCTTAGGTGACAGCTCATAAAGCTTGTGGTTGCACTACCCCTCTCGCTTTTTCAGTTAGCAGTTCTTATTTCAACCGATCTATCTATTCCTCCAAGTCTTGGATTCACCCCCAGGTTACCTTAAACATACTAAGCAAGGCTCCTACCACGCACCCACTGTGTTGCAGGTGCTCTTTAGGCTTTGTCTGTGTTGCCTCTACAAACTGCCTCGATACCTCAATAGATTGAGTTTTGTGGGTTTTTTTTTGTTTGTTTGTTTGTTTCTGGTTTTTTTTTTTGTTTTGTTGCTTTGTTGTTTGGTTTTTTTTCTTTGCTCCTCGGCTCTGGCATCCATCCTGGCCTTTCCGCTGGTGGAGCACCGGGAGTTGAATCGGAGGTCAGCCTTTTTTTTTTTTTTTTTTTTTTTCCAAAAGTAGCTCACCATGCTTTGCACAGATACAGACACCGGCTATAAAAGCCTGCCTGCTCGGCAGCAGCTACAACTGCCTGCCTGCTTCAGCAGCAACCATAAATTGAGCGGCAGTTGCTCCTTTACATTAACTCTTTCATGCCCGAAATGTTAAACAGCTGCCCATTAAAAACTTTTACATTTTTTACACCAATCGCCCTCAACACACACGTATGGGATCCCACAAGCACACTCCACACAACTACAATATACAGAACGTGGCACAAGGACCCTGTGTAGACTAACAGAAAACCAGCTCCAAGAAGCATCATCACAGTGTGAGGTGGCAGGCTCATCCTTAGCGGGCGTCCCCTCAGAGGCTCTGCCTCCCCCACATCGTATGAGGCTTGGGCTTTTATACTGAGCAAAATGCACACTCATTCCAACACAGGTGGCCAGCCTATGTTGGAAGAAGTGGCCAGCAGTATCTGTAAAGGTCTCCAAAGGTCGATAGAAACCTGGACATACTTATATTTACCAACTTCTAGTACATGAGTATCACAGAGAAACTGTATTAAATGAGTTGTATATGGGGTCCCAAGTCCATGGTCCGTCACAGTATGCCCAATACCCCTGATAAGAGAAAATCACACAATACGTCTGTATCCCATGCTGAACTCGCTTCCCTGGAGGTTCGGGGGGGGGGGGGGGGTGGGGGGGTGGGTGGGTGTTTTTTTCTGTTGTGGGTTTTTTGTTGTTTTTTTTTTTTACTTTAACATAAAAAAAGGTCACTTACTTCACTTTAAGAAAGGCTGAAAACATCCATGAAACGGATGTTCTGAGCTCAAATTTCAATTCATTCAATCACTGACAAGGGGGGTGTCCTGGGGTGATGCTGACTCTTTCCAGGGTTTCACCCATCGAGCTGGCACCCACCGCAAACCGGAATCTGTAATTTACACACGTATAACCTCAACCTGTTAGTTTTACTTCCACAGGACCTTTCCAAATGCCGGTTTCCAAATCCTTGTACTGGACCACAATACCCGTAGTTTTAGTCATATAACCTGAACCTAATGCCTGACCGTGTATTATAGCAGGGGAGTCATTAAAGTCTCCTGTCAATCGCAAAAAAAATCATAGCATATACAGCTTGAGTATAAGAGGATTTTAACCCATATGTGGTCACTGCTTGTCAGGCCTCCTTAATTATTTTGAGATCAAAAGCTTCCCACTCTTTACCCCCTGCTGTGTAGTAAACACAGGATATGCAGAGAGGCCCATTGCAGAAAATTCACCAGTAATAATCACATCTTTGATTAACCCGTGCCAACAGTGCGCAGGATTTGTGCACCCCAATACCTCTCCCACCCCCTCCCCTGGTTGCCTTCTTTAAGGAAGGGGTTTTGCGGAGGATAAGGTGGTGGCACTGATAGAGATGTGTCAATCCCAGTCTCGAGGGCTTCAAGCTTTTTCATCAACTGTTGCAGCTGAGCGTCTCCAAGGCCAGTGAGTAGTTGCTGATGAACTGAGCAGACCGACCCGGGAGACAAAGAGTCAGAGTCTGGAAGCAGAGGATATAAATCTGGCTTGGATTCAGGGGACTCGGAGTCTGATCCTGGGCCGAACTCAGGGTCTCCGTTGTTCGCAGCTATGTCTTTCTTGTCAGGTGTCTCTTGTTCGGTATGTGGCCATCTGCGGACCTGGCTCTTGCTTTCATCGGCTCAGGGCGTTGATTTTTTCGGCGCCGTTCCAGGTACCACAGGAGGTGCAAAAGTCATGGCCACAGCACTATGATGGGGGTTAGGGGAGACAGCCCCTTCTGGAGCTGTGGTGGCAAATACAGAAGCTACCACCGCCCTTTAAAATTTCATCTCTTTCAAAGTCTCAAACACCAGTCTCCAAAGTGTAGAGTGTTTCAGTGCATCTTTGGTCTCTTTACTAACCTCGTGATCACAGGACCACTTTAACAGCCTCTGTAAGGCGGCTCTATCATATTGCAGTCCTCTCTTAGAGAGAATGTGTTGGAGGAGCTTCACCACCGCCTGTTCCTCTTTGGATAGCAAGTGCCCCATCTCCTCCCTGGCTGCTTACCTGATCAGGGCGAGATTCCCAAAGTTTTGCAGACGTCTGACTTCCCAGCGCCGGGGCAACGCTGAATTTCAGCCGGCTCTCCGCCCCCTCCTTTTCGTCGGACCTTCAAACTCATCTTCGTCGAGTTACCGATCGGAGGGTCCCTGTTCGGGCGCCACTTGTTGACGTGGGAGTCACGGACAACGCAGAGATGATCAATGTGATCAAGCGATTGCCAAATTTATTACAAAGCCTTAACTCCTTATATACTATTTCTTACATGCAGTTACAGTGATTTGGCATATTATGATTGGATACATGTCTTGAAGACCCTTAGTGAGTAACATATAATTGGTTAAGCACAGGTGTGAGAACTTGACCTCGAAAGCTTGCCAACAGTCCACAGTTCTCATTAACTCAGTGAATTCCAGCTTCTTCTTATCTTGCTTGCTTAAGCTTCTTTGGGCCTCTCATGGCCTTGCTGTATCTTTCAGGATTATTCAGAGTTTATGTACCAATTATGCATTCTCCTGTGAGAACACTGTCTCCACAGTAATTAGTCCTATCTCCTGAATTTGTGTTAGCAGAATTAGTTCCTGCAGAATACTTGGTTTAAAGAGTTTGGTAATCAGAAAATGCTGCTCCATTTGGAGTCTCAGGTAAATGTGTGATTTTTTTAAGAGTGTTTCGATGAATTTTTTATTTTATATTTTTGTATTGCTGTGGTCAACACTAGGTTTCAAAGCTATTGTACATAAAGTAGTCTCATCCCTGGAACACAGTCCATGATTTCCTGGATGGATCAGGCTTCATGGAGTATTTTGAAAATACTTGATGTGGGAAGAATAAGCAAAGATCTTATTGTGTTTTCATACCAAGGTTTTGGGATCACTTAAGTGTCCCAATTATGCCTCTTCACATTTTTTCTCAATCCATAACTATTGTATTATATAAAAACAGGTTAATATCTTAATAAATTACCCTGCTGTGTCTGGAGAGTTCTGAGAATATGTCATTTCTCTTCACTAATATAATAATGAAAGTTCATTATTATATGACAACTCAGTGTAGTGAACTGTAGAGAAATTGCTTCATACTTTCCTAGGTTTGACTTTTTCTAGAAGTAGTAAAATAAGTTAATTTTCAAAAAGAAACACTTCCCTACCTGTTTTCCCTCACTTTTAAGGAAATAATCTAAAGGTGTTTCTTGATGCTCTTGAGTGGAAGCTTTTTTCCCTCTAGTATAGCTATAGATAGACAAACTCATAACTGAGTGATATGCACTTGTCACTTAAGTTAAATTTACCTGATGCCTTTTAACTGTTTGATGCACTTACATTCCAACAATGTATTGTTTCCTGTCTTTTCATGTTCTTTCCCTCCCCAAAAGCAGTTTCTGTAAGTATAAACTATTTCATAGCAGAGAGCATCTCTTGTCATTCTATTATTTGGACTCTGGCCCATCAATATTTTGATGCAGACTGGTATTTCTTAAAAGGAATAGTTTGTGAGTTAATGTGTCATGAAATAATCCAAGGTATGATTTTGCTGGTTGTTGAATTGAGCAGAGTTCAAGCTGAATGTTTTCAGTGTCATCCTCTTAATATTTAGGGATTCAGAACCTCTTAGGTCAAAGTCTGAAGTGAGGATTTGGGGACATGCTTCCAGTGAAATCTTCCTCTAAAGGAGTCTTGAGGACAGATCAACAGTGTCATCTCTTTCTTGGCTTTGATGACAAAACTATTACAAGCTAATACTGCAGTTCTCTGATTTATTACAAGGGATTTTAGTAAATAAACATGAGACTGACCTTATTTGAGGTCCTGGGATACATCATTACCATCAAATTCTCAGCAGCCTGGAAGTTCCTGATCAATACCGGAGTTAGGTAGATCTCAGTTCTCACTTATCTGCTCATCTTACAGACTTTGGCCAACCATTTCTGTATGTGCTTTGAAAACCTAGTATTTGATCTGCAAGTTTTCTTCAGGCTTCCAGTATTGTTGTTAATAAATAATTTCAGTTTTGAGAAGTACGAGGCTAGTGAAATAAAATTAGTTGATATGAAAACAGTCGTGTGTGTGTGTGTGTGTGTGTGTGTGTGGCAGAAGAGGTTCAATGTATTTGCTGATGTCCTGGGTTCAGCAGTAGCAGTCATTTTTCTCCTTAGTAGCTGGTGCAGTGCTGTGTTTTTGACTTTCAGCCTGGGAACACCGCTGATAACACCGATGTTTTTAGTTGGTGCTAAGTAATGTTTACTCTGACCAAGGACTTACTGAGTCTCATGCTCTGCCAGGGAAGAGGGGAAGCTGGGAGGAAGCAGAAACAGGACACCTGACCCAAACTAGCCAAAGGGGTATTCCATACCAGGCTTTGGGGCCTGGGCTAAGGTTCTTATTTTGCTGTACTTCATGGTAGTGACTTGTAATACACTAGAATCATTGATCATGAAACTGGTTTGGCTTGCGTTCTCAGTGTGGTCATCACCTCTGTACTTTGGGAGTCATGTAATGGGAATTTTTAACAATTACACATCTTTTTTTCTTCCTCAGCTGGTCAATCTATGAAGGAGACTTTCCCTCACATCCCCTGCTCCCCCACCGGGCTATTTACAGCATCATTTGAGAATGCTAACGGTTTGGAATATTCTTTGCATACCCATGAAACCTGCCTGCTGCTTGTGCTGGTGATCAACACCTTGCTACACATACACTGTGTGTTTTAACCAGGACCATACCAACCTGAGAATGCCCTATTTGTTCTGATCTTGAAAGTTAATCAGGCTTGGGTTCGCATCTGGTCTGAGTTTAGACGCTAATATAGGAGGACCACTGTCCTGGGTTCAGCAGTAGCAGTCATTTTTCTCCTTCTTGGTAGCTGGTGCAGTGCAGTGTTCTGACTTTCGGCTCGGGAACAGAGCTGATAGCGATGTTTTGGTTTGGCCAAGGACTTTGTGAGCCTCATGCTCTGCCAGGGAGGAGGGGAAGCCAGGAGGAAGCAGAGACAGGACACCTGACCCAAACTGACCAGAGAGGTATTCCATACCACAGCACGTCATGCCCAGGAGGTAACGGAGAGTTAGCCGGAAGGGCTGGGAGACTGCAGGGTTGGAGGAGGTATGGGTCAGAGCTTGGTCGGGCTTGGGGGGTGAGTTATCAGTTGGCTGGTGGTGAGGTGTTGTATTCTCTTCCCTTGTTATTTCCTTTATCATTGTTATTATTGGTGGTAGAAGTAGTGATTTGTGTTATACCTTAGTTACTAAACTGTTCTTATCTCAACCCGTGGGAGTTGCATTCTTTTTGATTCTCCTCTCCATCCCTCCGGGAGTAGGGGGAGGGCAAGGAGGGGGGGGGGTGAGTGAACAAGGTGTCTGGCTGGGTTTAAACCGCGACAACCACCAAGAGATTTTCCTCGAGGCTGGACAGTCATGAGTGGCAGCGTGTGTGGGATCGTATGGGCAAGTATTTAGGCTAGTGGCCCTTCCAATGCTTTGGAACTTTGCCACTCAACAAGTGCAAAATCCATAAAAACTAGTAAAGCACTTAAACAAGGTGTGTTGTCATCCTGGTCATACCAAAGAGGGACAAATCATGGCAACATGCTGGGGCTTGGCCTATGCCTACAGAGCCCTGTTCAACACTATCCAGCACCTTCAAAGGGAAAAAGATGTCTCTGGATTTAATGGCAAAGCAACAGACAATGCAGATACTCAACCCCAAAGCACAAAAGCTACACCAACCCCGACAACAGACACTGCAGCCATTCCATCTCCGGTGACAGATACTGCAGCCACTCCAAACACAGTGATAGACACTGCAGCTAAACCAAAGGACCAATCCGTGCCAATACCAGTTGCCCCTGGAAACAAGGGGAAAAGCAAACAAGAGGCACAAAGAGCAACCCGTGAAGTGAAGAAAGATGAAGACCCAGTGTACTTACTAGAGGGGACAGCATCTGAACAAAAGTTATTAATACAGGAATCAGAGGAAGAGGGAGAAGAAGAGATGACTTTTCGATCCTGGACCTCGACTGAGCTGCGGAATATGTGAAAAAATTTTAGCCATCTTCCAGGGGAGCACATATTCACCTGGTTGCTCTGATGCTGGGACAATGGGACCGACGGTCACAAACTAGAAGGTAGGGAAGCCAAGCAGCTGGGATCACTTGCTAGGGAAGGGGGAATCGACAAAGAGATTGCAGAAGAGAAACAAGCCTTCAGCCTCTGGAGGTGACTCTTGGCAGCTGTGAAGGAAAGATTTCCCTACAAGGACGATGTTATGAGTTGCTCAGCCAAGTGGACCAGGATAGAGAAAGGCATCCAGTATCTGAGGGAATTAGCTATTCTAGAGAAGATCTGTCATAGGCCAGATGCCAGGGATGCATCTGTAAACCCAGATGAAGTTGCATGTACACGACCCATGGGGCAGGAATTTACACAGAGTACGCCATCATCATACACCCAATCATTGGCATCAGTGACCTTGAGTGAGGCAGCACCACGAAGAGTGGATGAAGTGAGTCTTCAACTCCAAGAGCCTGAAGACTCTCACCCCTTCCATCATTTCAGCTGTGGAAAAACTGTCCCAGGAATTTAAGCAATTGAAAGGCGATCTATCTGATATATCCAGCTCCCCATGTGTGCTGACCCACGTCTCAGCTATTAGCAGAAGGTGCCCTACTGCCTGAGGGAGAATATACAGGAGGTACATTCCACAGGGCACCCTATGGTTTTACCTGTAGTATCATGGAGAAGACTTGAGAAAGTTGGATGGAAAACCAGCCTCACTTTTGGTGGAACGGGTGCGTGAATTAAAGAGAACACCAGTCAAGGATGATCCTCCCAAGAAAGCTTTTGCTCCAGTCTTTGGTGAGCAGCTTCCCAGATGGAGTGGAAGAGCTGATTTTCGTCCAATTTCTGTGATAAGGAATTCTAATCCCTTTCCTCAAGACCTAAGTGGAGAATCTGATGATGGCTATTAGAAGGGCCCTGCCTCCAACCAGGTGGAGGAGAGGGGCAATAGTTTTTACTGGATGTCCTGGGTATGAACTTTGATGAAACCAGAGGAGCTCAGCAGTGACCAGACGAGTTCCGCGGTGTCATCAGCAGGCAACAATCCAACACTGCACACCATCCTTCCTGCTCTGAAAGACTTACAAGAGATGGAGCCCGACATCATGGACCAGATGAACTCAGCAGCCTTATAGGGATTGGTCCATGCACTAAGGAACTATATCTCTCCCTTTGTGTGTGTGTGTGTGCAAATATATATATATATGAAACAGAAGCGATGGTATATTGAAAAATGTGGGATCTGAGCATGACGTGAATGGTATGGAATAAGGGGTGGATATTGTCCTGGGTTCAGCTGTAGCAGTTATTTCTCTCCTTAGTAGCTGGTGCAATGCTGTGTTTTTGACTTTAGCCTGAGAACAGTGCTGATAACACTGATGTTTTTAGATCTTGCTAAGTAATGTTTACTCCAGTCAAGGACTTTCTCTTTCATGCTCTGCCAGGGAGGAGGGGAAGCTGGGAGGAAGCAGAGACAGGACACCTGACCCAAACTAGCCAAAGAGGTATTCCATACCATAGCACGTCATGCCCAGTATAGAAACTGGGGGGAGTACCTGGAAGGCCCAGATTGCTGCTCGGGTTGGGCTGGGTATTGGTCTGTGGGTGGTGAGCACTTGAATTCTCTTCCCTTGTTATTTCCCTTATCATCATTATTATTATTGGTGGTACCAGCAGTTGGTTTGTGTTATACCTTGGTTACTGGACTGTTCTTATCTCAACCCATGGGATTTACATTCTTTCAATTCTCCTTCCCATGCCTCCAAGAGTAGGGGAAGGAAGAAGGGGGGGAGTGGCTGTGTGGTTCTGAGTTACCAGCTGGGCTTAAAACCACGACAGAATAGATCTTAGGGTTTTTTTGGTTTTTTTTCATTCTTCATCGTAACCCCGATAAAAAGCTTCTAAAAGATCAGAAAGTTGAAAGCAGGAAAGCTTTCTGAAAACAAGCAAATAAATAAATAATAAAAATCCGTCTTTAAGTTCATACTTATCAGCAGTTTCTCAGGTTCAGTTCAGTTGATCATTGATGGTTTTGTTAAACAAAAGCAACCATGAACAACTTTAATTTTATGTTCTTGTAGCCAAAAATATGATTTGAAACTAGCAAATAAACTGTTTCTTGTCTGTTTTCTCTCCCTCCTTTGCCTGTATGTATGGGATTATAAATACTGGTGGGTTTGAGGGTTGAGTGGGGAGACTTTGTGGGTTTTTGTTTCCAGTTTTGGACAGTCATATGGGATTACCTTCTGATGTCTTATGGAAAACAGTAATTGAGTAATGCTGCTTTTGAAGTGTTTCTTTTAGCAAAACTAAATGAGGTAGCATATGAAAGTCTTGGTGTTACATTTTTGGTTACCGCTTCCGTGGAAATAAGGATATGGAAAGTATTTTATTAGGTCCCTTTTGTTAAGTAGACCTTTTCAGCAAAAGTTCAACTGCTGTATTTGTGTTTGAATGCCTGTTTCCATGAAGGCACAGCTTCATGAATGAAAATTAATAAGTGTTTAAATGCAGAATCATCAATTATGATTATGTACTTGGCCTCCTGTATAACACAAACTAAAGGATTTTAGTTAGGATTCTTTCCTGCTTTACATAAATGCTATGATTAATTTTTACTTTCTTGTCTGGTACCATGTCTCAAGAGCTGTACAAGTTCAAGCCAGTCTCTTGACACTCAAATTTTACTACCTCAGTGCTGGAGAACAGTGTTTCCATGCCACAAAAACTGAACCTACAAGCAGTGATTTAATAAAAAGGAAAATTATGAGCTGGATATGGAGTATAATTACTCTTTCAGATGGTGTGGTAAATTCTTCCTGGTAGTTCAGTGTCATTCACTTTAATCCAGTTGCTCAGCTCTTGTGATGTGCTCCTGGCTTGCAGTCTTTTCTGTGGTTTTCATCTAGTGTTGTACAGAAGAAGCTCTAGACTCCCATGTATGTTTTCTTTTGGTAAAGAAAATGGCTTAAAGAAAGGTGTTCTTTTAAAGCTATTCATGTAATCAAATATAAAGCACACTGGTACAAATGATACTGATACGCACAGTAAAACTAGTGAAAGATGGAATGGGTGTTTGATTTAATTCTGATTGTTAGAGCTGAAATATTGGATGTTATGAAAAAAAGGTAGCCTTCGATCAGCACTTATGTGATTATCTCAATTTTATTTTTACTTTTTCAGGAGGAATACAAAAAAAAATCTCAGTGTAGACTGAGACATTGATCTGTCAAGTCCTTTTACTGATTAGCAGGGGTTCCTTTTACTGGTTAGCAGTGGCTTGATCTAGAAGTTGAAAAAGAGAGTTACAAAAAACCCCAACCTACAATGGGGTATTAAGGTGTCTTCCACAAATGATGTCTCTTCTGCTCTTGCTCATATCCACTGCATGTTTTACCCTGACCTGCCAGGAGTGGCTAATCTGAAAATGTTTAACTCAGTCTTTCACTTTATGTAGCTGCTGATATTTTGGGAGAAGGAGGAGGTCCAATATCCTGCTCTTTCAGATGGAGAGGATCCTTCTGTTGTGGGGTTGCTGAAGGTCAAAGAACAAGTGACGATTGCAACCACAACAGTGCACCAGCGTCAATATCGCCCCAACCGAGACTCCCTGATTCCCATCTATGAGCTGAACTGTAGACTGGAGAGCCAAGGAGTGATCAGTAGGACCTGCTCACCCTTTAACAGCCCCATATGGCCAGTGCGAAAGTCTAACGGAGAGTGGAGACTAACAGTAGGCTATCGTGGCCTGAATGAAGTCACACCACCCTTGAGTGCTGCTGTACCGGACATGCTAGAACTTCAGTATGAACTAGAGTCAAAGGCAGCCAAGTGGTATGCCACAACTGATATTGCCAATGCATTTTTCACAATTCCTTTGGCAGCAGAGTGCAGGCCACAGTTTGCTTTTACATTCAGGGGCGTCCAGTACACTTGGAATTGACTGGCCTACGGGTGGAAACACAGCCCTACCATTTGCCATGGACTGATCCAGACTGCACTGGAACAGGGGCAAGCTCCAGAACACCTGCAATACATTGATGACATCATTGTGTGGGGAGATACAGTGGAAGAATTTTTTGAGAAAGGGTGGAAAATAATCCAAATCCTGCTGAAAGCCGGTTTTGCCTTGAAATGGAGTAAGGTCAAGGGACCTGTACAGGAGATTCATTTTCTGGGAATAAAATGGCAAGATGGATGTCACCAGTTCCCCACAGATGTGATCAACAAGATAACAGCAATGTCTCCACCAACTAACAAGAAAGAAACACAAGCTTTCTTGGGTGTTGTAGGGTTCTGGAGAATGCACATCCCAAATTACAGTCTGATTGTAAGCCCTTTCTGTCACGTGACCCAGAAGAAGAATGATTTCAAATTTGCCCCTGTGCAACAACAAGCCTTTGAGCAAATTAAACGAGACAGTTCATGTGATAGCCCTTGGACCAGTCTGGAACAGGCAAGTTGTGAAAAATGTGCTTTACAGCACAGACGGGGAGAATGGTCCTACCTGGAGCCTCTGTCAGAAAGCTCCATGGGGGACTCGAGGTTGAGACAAGGGGGGCACAAAATCACAAGATGAGATATATAAACCTTTAGAATCAGTTTTAAGTAATGTTCAGTTTGATGGCTTTGTAACAGTAGCAATGGAAAATTCCTGAGGTGCATGATGCATAGAAAAAAAAGTAGAGTACAGCTAGAGAACATACTGAGAACTCTTGTATAAGATAAACCGTTGTAGTTGAGGTACTTTTAGGCCCTTATGACTTTAGTACAAAATGAGTGTAAGGAAAACAGGCTAGAAGAACAGGACATAAGGATAAGGAGTATCTGGGAATGGCAGGTGTCCAGGATGGGTTGCAGTTAAACTAACTGATAAGTAGAAGGACAGGAGGATTGTTATGTCTGTGGTGTTAATGAACCAATTAAGCTGGTATAAACATTATCTACTGCGTGTGCTTCAAAAACTGCCAGAAGTGATGAAGATTGTTGGAAGAAGTAAAGGGTCCTCAGAGACCACCACCACATATTTGTATGCATGAGGGGAAACTTTCTGGAAAATGATGTAATCTCTACATAGCCTCATGAATATGTATGTATGCCCAGTGGCTATATAAGGATGGCCTGTGTAGCAATACGGGGACACACATTAGGAGGAGCTATCCCCCGTGTCTCCAAGCGCCGCAATAAAGAATACCTGCTTGTCAACTTGAAAACTTTGTTGGCAAGTTTTTTCCTGGAGTTTTCTCTGAATCAAGGTTGATCCCTCAGCTTTTGGAGTCAGAGATGCAGAGGATCTGAGGCCAGCTATACCCCAACTAAAGAAGAGATACTGGCAGCCTATGAAGAGGTTTGAGCTGCTTCAGAAGTGATTGGCACTGAAGCACAGCTCCTCCTGGCACCACGGTTGCCCGTGCTGGGCTGGAAGCTCAAAGGCAGGGTCTTCTCTACACATCATGCAACCGATAATACATGGAATAATTGGGCTACACAAATCACACAACGAGCTCGAATAGTAAATCCCAGTCATCCAGGAATCTGAGAAGTCATCATGGACTGGCCAGAGGGCAAAGATTTTGGAATGTCACCAGAGGAGGAGGTGATGCGTGCTGAAGAGGCCCCACCATATAATAAACTGTCAGAAAGTGAAAAGCAATATGCCTTGTTTACTGATGGGTCCTACCATATTGTGGAAAAGCATCGGAGATGGAAGGCAACTGTATGGAGTCCCCTCAGACAAAGTTACAGAAACTGCTGAAAGAGAGGGTGAATCAAGTCAGTTTGCAGTGGTGAAAGCCATCCAGCTGGCTTTGGACATTGCTGAATGAGAACAGTGGCCAGTACTTTATACTGACTTATGGATGGTGGCAAATGCCCTGTGGGGGTGGTTGAAGCAATGAAAGCAGAGCAACTGGCAACGCAGAGGGAAACCCATCTGGGCTGCTGCACTGTGGCAAGATATCGCTGCCTGGGTGCAGGAGCTGGTGGTGAAGGTACGCCACGTAGTTGCTCATGTACCCAAGAGTCAGGCCCCTGAGGAACACCAGCACAACCAACAAGTGGATAAAGCTGCTAAGATTAAAGTGGCTCAAATGGACTTAGATTGGCTACATAAGGGTGAATTATTTTTGTCCCAGTGGGCCCATGACACCTCAAGCCATTAAGGCAGAGATGCAACAAATAGATGGGCTCCTGATTGAGGGGTGGACTTAACAGTGGGCACTTGGAGGGTTGGTGTTTGCTTCTTGATGTTATTAAGATAAGTCCATGCACGTTTGATTAGCACTCTGTTATATAGATGAGTGGTATGATAAGGCCATGAGGAACTTTGCATTTAGTGTATTGTTTGGGTGCTTGTTGAGACGAAGCCTTGCTAAGGCTGGAGTTGAAAGCATCACACAGTGGTGTTATCGACCTTCCTGTCTGCTGAGCGAGGCAATCCTGAACTGTGCACCTGAAGGACTTCCACAAGCATCAGGTGCTCTCAAAGCAAGTCCTGGCACTCACAGAGAGTCATCACTTTTGCATGCATTTAAGAATATCTGCTTCATTGTTCTGATCTCTTTTTTTTTTCATAGTGAGTGTTGAAAAAGTAGAACTAAAGGGACTGGCACACAAGAAGAATGAAAGAAATGTTGAATATTCCTTTGAGGTAAGTTGTTTTTTTTTTACTATGAAAGAAGGGAAGATAATAATACTTAAGGAGGATTTAAGTTCTCAAACCTCATTGCTAGATCCCAGAAATTGGTCTAGTGGATCTCCTGTGAGATAGATGGTAGCATTTTTTAATCAATGATTTGGAAGTAGTCATAAAATGCTGGTTATGAACATATGTGGATGATGCAGAGATTGTCCAGTTAGTGGGATACAGGCAAAGTATCTAATGCAGCAAGTTATGGCTAAGTATATATTTAGGAGAAAATATCATGCCACACTTACAGAACAGTTATCTATGTGCTGAATGCAGAAGCTAGAAAGAATTTAAGTCTTAATCTGGACAAATGTGAATTTAAGGCACTTTAGGCACTGCTGCATATACAGAAAAAGAGGTGGGATGGTCATTTAGCTTTGCATGCAGCTCTGAGGGGAATGGAGACTGGTGTATTCTTCAGGCATTACTGGTTATAAAAGGGGTGTTGAGGAGTACAGAAAATAGCTCTGGAAATTATTCAAAGCTTGAGGAAAATGCCCTGTAGTGAGACACTTAAAGAACTTGACTGAAAGATGATTTTCAGTATCATATAAAAGCATTTTCAAAGGTAAGAAAATGTTATACTGTAAAGGGGGCATCACCTAAAAAATCCACTGTGCAGGCTGGAAGGGCTTACTCTCACTTGTCTGTATGGACGGGTGAGGGGGTCTAAACGGTAGGTGACAAGGTGCATGGGAGATCCAGCGCTGCATGTGGGCGGACCAGCACATGGGTAGCTCGAATTAGCTCAGGAGTTGACAGTCGTGGTCGGACACTTCCTGATTGCCTAAGCAGCCTTTTTTCCAATCAGATTTGGATATCCGACTTGCCCTTGGTCATCGTGCTTGTAGTAAGCGTGGTTAAAGCCCTTCCCAAATCTTCGCTCATGAAGCCAAGCCATCAATCAGTCAATCTATCAGAAAAAGGCATAACAGGAACTGTGGTCTGGAAATTGAAGTCAGACTAATTCAAACTGGAAATGAGAATAGTTTCTTTTGAATGAGGGTGGTTAGCCACAAGCTGCTAGAAATGGCTCCCGCCCCCCCCCTCCTTTCAGTCAGCTTTTGGAGGTCCAGTCATTGCTCATAGTTTCTGTGGAGGGATGACTTCATTCTGTGAAGCCTTGTGTTAATAGTGGAGACTGAATTCTGGGTGCTGGTGAGCAAGAATGACAAACTGCTTGTCTCCCATCTAGTTGGAATGATGTATTCCAAAATTCAAAATGCAAAGCCCAGAAAATGTCTTTGGTTTGCTTAATGAGGCAGCGGAGCCAGACAGTTGGTGAGAAAAGGAGAACCTGAAAGCAAACAGCAGAATTTCAATTCTCTACGACTTTTACCAAAAAGAAAAAGTTATTAGATAAAACTACCACCCAAGATAGAGCATCAGTTCAGCATCTGCTTGTGGTGTTGACAGTGTTAAACTCTGTGACTTGGATAATGTTCTGAATTTTCCAAATCCTGTGATTGTTCCAAATATCAATATTAGAAAGGAGTTTTTCAAGGGGTTTTAAAAAGTCTTTATGAAGTATGCAGTTGTGGTGATTCCAGTTGCATATTAGCATCTTGTAAAGCATCTTTTCTTATTATAAATTTTTCTATAAATACCAGAAATTGCTTTTACCAGCTTTTCACTTGACAGCTTATAGCTCAAAGAATAATATGTAGTGTAGTTTAGTTAAGCTAATAAATTGCTGTTTGCTTGGTTAGAAACCCAACTATTAAATGTTTTGCTTAGCAGCTTGGGAATAGAAGGTCAATAGTGTAGTTTAGTGTTTTCAGCATCACTTCCCTGCAATTATGGTTCATATTTTTGTTTTATAAGTATTGAAATTTATAACAAGTTGGCAAAATGGAAGTCATAGCAAATATTGGGTTATTACAAAGCTATAAAGTTCTAGTTTTTTTCTGAAATTTCTCATGAATCTAAAAAAGTATTAATTTATCATGAATGTAAAAAAAAAAAACCAAACAAAAAAGCCCCACCAAACAACAAAAAACCCCACAGGCTTTGTAAAACCAGCAACTGCTTAAGTTCTCTTTATCTTTTCCTTTTTTTTTTTGTGTAGCAGCTCTTTAGAGAGGAAATTCCTCCATTATGTAATATATTTTGAAATACTTTTCTCTCACCAGTCTTTTTGGCAGCATTCTGATGGCTGGAAAAACTTTCTGTATATTTTCAGTTGTCATTGAAACTAGTGTCATTTGAGAAGATGGTCGTCTGATTCTTAACACATAAACCCAGCTTTCTTCCCTAGCAGTTCTAACTGCTGAAGATCCATATGCTTCCCAAATGCCGTGAACAGATACTTGAAGTCTGAAGGCATTTATCATTGGTCAGTATCATGCTGATGTCCTTTGTGGCAAGAAATCCTGGCTTTGGCTCAGTTAAACTAATCATCTACCAAGCAATAAATGCCGTTGTATCTAAGAATGTAATGACTTAATGCATATGAGAAGGGATACTGAACCTTTTCCTTCTTCTAGGGCATATACAAGATGGTGTCTAAAGAGCATAGCTAGAGCAGGAACTGCAGGTTTCCTTTCTAAGGCTATACCTTTCTTTGCAGTGGAGTGATTTACTGCCATCTTCGATTTTGCATGGCATATGGAGTTGTTTAACTATAAATGGGCTCTGTTGTGCTGTGGTGAGTTGTTCATATTGTATATCAGATTCTACAAAGCAGGTGTTTTAACAGTAATGAGAGGAAAAAATCTATTACTTAGTCTGTTGCTTAATGCAACATCTGTAGCATGCAATAGCTGTGTAAACTGTGGAGTGCTTTTTTAAGCATTTAGAATAGCTGTTAAGTATAATAACAGCAAGAACAGGGCAGTGAGGGAGAACTGAGTAATAGTTACTTGTGCGCAAAGAAAAAAAATTTCCTTATTGCTGTCACACATTGCAAACTTTATTGCAGTCTGGGGGGTGACATTTGATACCTATTATTGATCTTTTGGAACCAAATTTAAATCCCTGACCGTTAGTTACTCAACTGAATACTATTTACTTCCTAAGGTCCTGTGGTCTGATTCTTCAATGACATTGGTAACCAAATCTTCCATTGAAGTGACTGAATTTATTTCAAAGGTAAAGGCAATATGAAAAGTACTTTGAACATGGAAAGATATTTTATTCCTGCATGTAGTTTTGTTAAATGACATTTTTAAAATTAGATTGAATTTCATAAAATGTTTGACTTAAAAGTTACTGTGCATCGAATCTCATATGAGTAACAAGTCTTCTTTTCACTTATTATTTGTACTATACTCTACATTTAGCTATCTCAGCTGTATCCAGAAGAAAACTTGGAGAAATTCATTCCTTGCCTAGCTGGTCCAGATTCATTTTACCTAGAACGGAACCACATGGACCTGGAATTGGACCTTAGGTATGCTGGGATTTCTGTTGTTGTGGGTTTTTTTTCTTGACACTTGGCTTTTTTCACCGACTGAAAGAAAAAAAAACCAACCAGGAAATAGAAATAATACATTCATATTCTAAATTACTCTCAAGAAGTTACAGCCTGATCCTAAGCATTATTTCTTGATGTTCTACTAATTCCAGTGCAGAAGAATTTTCCACGAATTCTTTCTTCAGAAACATAGATGGTAATAATATTCAGTATTAAGCTTCCTGGAGAACTGACATTTCCTCATTCCTTGTTCAAAACAAATAGAGGATCGTGGGATTTGTAGAAGCTT
The DNA here is from genome assembly GCF_033815535.1 of Pezoporus flaviventris. Taxonomy (NCBI): domain Eukaryota; kingdom Metazoa; phylum Chordata; class Aves; order Psittaciformes; family Psittacidae; genus Pezoporus; species Pezoporus flaviventris. Next base: position 197,727 of record NW_026892592.1, read on the forward strand.
GGTTTGGGATCAAAAAATAGCCCAAACTGCTTTAATAAAAAACAAAAAAAAACCCAAACCCACAACAAACAAACCCACACCCCAAAACTCAGCAAAAAGATAGCTGCCTGAATAGTCATCCTTCTGTATTGAGGGATGGGTTGTGGGGATTTTCCCCCACCACCACTTTAGAGAGGTGTGATTTTTTGTTTGTTTTTTTGTTTGTTTGTTTTGTTTCGTTTTGTCTTTTTGTCTCAGTTTAGGCTGTCATGGTATTTATTTTATTTTAGTTTTTAAAAGGTAGGTGTGTATGTATATGTAATAGCATTACATTTGTGGAAGCCATTAACAAATAAGATGTTTTTAAAGCATTAGATAGTACCTCCTTGAATTATCACAAATCACTTGGCCATTATCTAATCTAAATCGCAATTTAAAAAAAAACTTCATCTATGCCAGGTCACATCAGTTCTCTCTTTCAAAATACTGAAATAGTTTTGCTAGGAAAATTTGAGGGACTTCATTATTTTCATCTACTACTGTCTGTATCTATGCAAAGTATTAAATGGCATTTTAAAATACTAACTTTTATTAGAGCTTCTGCTGAACACCTATTTTCCCTAAGTTAAGAAAGACCACAGGCAGAGCCACCATGGATATTGGTTTTCCACAGTCAGAGCCAATAGATGCATGCCTAGATTATTTTTCATGGCAAACAGCATTACAGACCAGTCAGTCTCACCTCTGTGCCTGGCAAAATCTTGGAGCAGATTCTCCTGGAAGGCATGCTAAGGCACATGAAAAACAAGGTGCTTGGTGACAGCCAGCAGGGCTTCACTAAGGGGAAATCCTGCCTGAACTGGTGGCCTTCTATGATGGGGCTATGGAACTGATGGACAGGGGTAGAGCAGTTGGTGTCATCTACTGGACTTGTGCAAAGCATTCAACACTGTCCCACATGACATCCTTGTCTCTAAGATGGAGAGCCATCAATTTGATGGATGGACCACTCGGTGGATAAAGAATTGGCTGGATGGTCGCACGCAAAGAGTTGTAGTCAATGGCTCAATGTCCGGCTGGAGACCAGTAACGAGTGGTGTCCCTCAGGGGTCAGTGTTGGGACTGATCCTGTTCAACATCTTTGTCGGTGACATGGACAGTGGAATTAAGTGCACCCTTCAGAAAGTTTGCTGATGACACCAGGCTCTGTGGTTTGGTTGACACACTGGAGGGAAGGAATGCCATCCAGAGGGACCTTGACACGCTTGTAAGGTGGGCCAGTGCCAGCCTCATGAAGTTCAACCATGCCAAGTGCAAGGTCCTACTCCTGGGTTGCGGCAATTGCAGGCACAGCTACAGGTTGGGCAAAGAAGAGATTCAGAGCAGCCCTGTGGAGAAGCACTTGGGGATGTTAGTTGATGAGAAACTGGACATGAGCCGGCTTCAGTGTGCACTCGCAGCCCAGAAACCAACCGTATCCTGGGCTGCATCAAAAGAAGCGTGACCAGCAGGTTGAAGGAGGTGATCCTGCCCCTCTACTCTGCTCTTGTGCGACCCCACTTGGAGCACTGTGTACAGTTCTGGTGTCCTCAGCATAAGAAGGACATGGAGCTGTTTGAGCAAGTCCAGAGGAGGGCCATGAGGATGATCGGGGACTGGAGCACCTCCTATATGAAGACAGGCTGAGAAAGTTGGGGCTGTTCAGCCTGGAGAAGAGAAGGCTGTGTGGAGACCTCATAGCAGCCTTCCAGTATCTGAAGGGGGCCTACAGGATGCCAGAGAGGTCCTCTTCATTAGGGACTGAAGTGATAGGACTAAGGTTTAATGGGTTATAACTTAAACAGGGGACATTTAGAATTAGATATAAGGAAGAAGTTCTTTACTGTAAGGGTGGTGAGGCACTGGAATTGGTTGCCCAATGAAGTTGTGAATGCTCCATCAGTGTTCAAGGCCAGGTTGGACAGAGTCTTGGGTGACATGGTTTAATGTGAGGCATCCCTGCCTATGGCAGGGGTTTTGGAACTAGATGATCTTAAGGTCCTTTCCAATCCAAGCCATTCTATGATTCTATGATTTTAAATAGTCCTTTCTGTGCTTTGAGGATCACAGCCTATTGATGAGAATTAGGGAGGGTAAGACAGAATGCGTGTTGCTGCAGTTCAACAAGCAACAGTTTCTACAAATCTAGGTTAATGGATCAGCAGTCTATGTTCACAGAATGATGGTTGTGTCTCTGGAGCAGAGAAAGAAGCTGTTCTGTTAAATGCTACATATTTGAAATATTCAGAAATGAACTGTGATTTTTCAAGGTGGAGAGCACATTTGTGTGCATGTGTATAGTTGTATTACTTCTTACTCAAAGACTTTTTAAACTCGGCAAAGATATGTTCAAAATTGTCTCTTTTTTAAAACATTTTTCTATATATTTTTGAAATCTATAGAAGATTTGGCCAAAGTTTTTGCATGACTACAAGTTTAGTCATGTTGATAGAACACACTTTATACTTTGCAAAGTTTTAGGATATTTTCCCCTAGAAGAGGCACAGTAATCCCAGAGAAAATGTGACATAAGTTTTACAGACTTTTTCCCTACACTGCCGGACTATGCCTCTGCTCTTTATCTCCAAGAGGAGAAAATTAAATAACATATCTATCTATACTTTATGGTTGTCAGATTTGTGAATTTGAAAGGAAAATTTCAAGTTTATATTTGAACATTTTCTGCCTTACAGGTGTTCAGTGTTCCTAAATTAAGCATCTTTACCAAAATACTCAACAGAGTTGAGAGCAACACAATGGTAACATGTTTAAGTAGTATTCAGCATATGAACATCCGTACTTTGATTCAGTATTGCATGGTGATATTAATTTGAAAGGTCTTTTATGTTTTAATTTTAAAATTTCCAATTTAATTTCAAAATGTCATGTACATTCTGTAATCTTGATTGTATAGGCGGCTGCAAATCAAATATAACAGAATGGGGGGGGTGTTTGCTTTTGATGAGCATGCAGGTGTTTGGCACCATTACCTTCCCATATGGTGAAAAATGACTACGTTAGAAAGTTCTTCAGCACTTCATCTCCTTCACAGCAACTTCAGAGCTCAAGTAAGTTTAAATAAAGTTTCAATTTATTTTTTTTTGTACTGATACACATTTCATAAACCAATGCCACTTGTAACTTCTGTTTCCTGTTTTTTAGATCCTGGTGACCCCTCCCTTTATAAAGTAGGAGCTACACTGGGAACATCTGGAAGGTGAAACATTTATTATGTTTAAATTTGTTCTGATTAGTTGTAAAACCCCATCACCTCAGGAACTATCTGTCATTGGCAGTTATGAAATCAGCAGTGGCTCTCTTGCCCTAAGAAATGTGTATATTCAGAGAGAAGAATTTAGGGAAACCTTTTGACCAGTGTTAACATGGGAGATGAGATCAGAGGACTGCAGTGTTCCTGCTGGCAGAAAAAGCCTATGAACACCTGCTCTAGGCAGCCTTTCTCTGAAGGTTTAAAGCTTCAACACTTTAAAGTTAAAGCTTTAACACTTCAGTGTTGAGCTGTGGTGATGGATGATGTCTTTGTGATACACTGCTTGCTGCAGAAGTTGTAATGGTCTCAATCACATACTTAGAAAGAATTGTTTTGCATCCGAATTGTAGGCGTGTCATCCCTAGTACAGGTCTTTGTGGGCAAAGGGAGACTAGATCATCTCTGAAAGGGTTTTCTTCTCTGTACAGCATGTTTGAATGTTTCCTTGTACATCAGGGTTTTTCATTTCAGAGGGAGGAGGAGACCTCTTCCAAGGGAGGTAGAAATCAGCTTTTGGAAAAGGAGGAAAGAAATTCTTTTGCCTTTTGTTAGGATTTAGCCAACTCAGAACTCATTCTCTTAAGAGGCAATTTTAATTTTCTCCAACAAAACCCAAGACCCTCCAAGGAGCCAATATTGTGAATTATTTTGCTACCTCCACATGTAAAATTTCCCACAGGATTATATTTGGGCTTCTTTTTAATAATGCGAAGAATTACGATGAACCATGGCCATTATCTCTAAACTTATTTTAAATCGCAGAGGTAGTAGAACATGCACTATCTGTGATTATAGAAGGAAACCTCTGCTTAAGCTAAAGATAATACTATTTGCCCTAAACTGCACTGGTTTTATTGTGCTGTTGAACAGCAGAGAGATAAATCTGTAACTTGGATCCAACAGTGCAGGTTTTACCAGAAATCCTGGAAGTGGTAGATTTGTATGGCCGTAGTAGCTGAACTATGGGTGAGATGGATTCAGTGTGCTAAACTGAATTATGTTATTGTTTTGCAGACCTATATGTGGAGTGACTGGCATTCAGTCTTCTCAGAATCACATTCAGCACTCAGCTGCTGCTGCCGTTGCACTACCCCACTGTTCCCATGCAGGAGGTACTGGCTCATCGTTGGCCTATCGCACCCAGGTGGACACCTCTTCTTCACCCATGTTAATGTCTTCCAGTCCACAGACCCCTCAGATGCAGGAGCAAAATGGGATCTTAGACTGGCTCAGGAAACTGCGGTTGCACAAATACTATCCTGTCTTCAAACAGCTCACAATGGAAAAGGTAGGGCAGTAGGTTAAGCAAAGGGAGACGGCTTTTAAATCATACTTATGTTCTCTAGTGCAGAGAGGCTGCAAACATCTGCATCAACAATTGCAGAAATTATTAGCAAATACTGTGAAGGTTTTGCTCTCTTGAAGCAATAATATTTTGATGAAATCCTTTCTATTTTGGCTCTGTGTTGTGTCCGGGGCCTGGGCTGTTCCACAGCTGCCTCCTGTTTCAGAATTCTTAACTGAATGCTTGAAGATCCAACTTGCATGCGGCCTTAGGAGCTATGCTTTGGCTCCCCCTGTTCATCTCTTTGATATGCAGTACATAACTAAAATTCATAAAGATTTTTTTTATTCTGCTTCTTTGTGGATTTTTCTCTGAAAATATTTGGTTATCCTGATTTAAAAAAAAATAGATTCAGAGACTTTTGACATGATCATTAGTGTGGCATGTACCTGCAAGTGAACGTGTGGTGGTTTTTTTTCTGCAGAAATTCTTGTGGAAAACTAATCACTTCTGTATTTACATAGTAAGAGTCACAAATGGTATCTTTGTTTGCTGGCTTTTATCTAAATGGAATACCTTTACAGCGTTTACCCAACTCCATCTATAAAATTCATGTCCTCTTACTGTCTTGAACGCCCTCCAGTGGAGCAAGTGCTTAGGTTGAGCTAAATCTAAATTGGGGTGGCTTTGTGCTTGCTGGTTGTAGTATGTTGTATGGATTTAATTATAATCTGTTACCAGAGTCATCTGATTCGATTTTCTTCATTATGTGAGGGAAATATATAGGAGGTTTTTTCCTTAAAAAAGTAGCAAAACTGTGCATATTCTAGCGTGTTTTAAAAAAGCATGTGTTGTTATGCATACTTTGCTGCCTTTAATTTTCATTACATTATATTATAAATGTGTATATTCCAATTTCATATTCTATGTTTATATTTTATTTTAAGATTTAGTTTTGGAGTATATTTTCTAATTAAGCTGATGAGATGATTGCACATTGATTTCTATGTTAAATGACACAACTAGGTAAACTAGAGTGGTTTTGTTTGGGGTTTGTTTGGTTTGGTTTGGTTTTGTATTCAGAGAATCATATCCTTAAACCCATTATAGCACAAAGTTCTATTTAAATTATGTATACAAATTACTTCATCTTTATTGTGAGTAGTTAATATAAGCACATGCCTAATTAATCTATGTATGTTCTTTCTTTTGTTCTGGTCCCCCACACTTTCTTCTACATTGATTCTATAGTTAAAAACTAGAGAGTTTCTTTGAATTAACACGTTAAAAAAATGGCTTTAAAGTTGCTTTTCAGAATTCATCTCTACTGAAAATGTACATAAGAATATTCCAGGCTGTAAAACTAAGCACACATTTTTTTCTTTACAAGTTTCTGAGTCTTACTGAGGAAGATCTGAATAAGTTCGAATCCCTCACCATGGGAGCAAAGAAGAAGCTCAAGACCCAGCTAGAGTTGGAGAAGTAAGTGTGTGTGTGGGAGCTCTTTTTAAGGCCATAAGATATTTAACACAAGTTCCGTGATGGTCTTTGCTTTCTAGAGCATAAACCTATCAGGATTCCCAGCTTTAAATATAGGTAATGCTTATCTCCCTTCCTCTGAAGTTGTTGGTTACTTTGAAAAGCTCTTACTGGATAATATTTAGTACTTAGTGGTTTACTGTTGCCTGTTCAGGGTTGTGGTAAGGATTACCAAATGGAAAGAATTTGTGAACTCTGTTTTAAAAGGATACAACGACCCAGTTGTAACATAAATACCTGTTGTCACCTGGTCTCAGGAAGACCACAGCTTCATGTGGTGAAGGTGATATAAAAAAGGTGACATAATATTGCCAGTGCTTTGTGCAGTATTAATAGCCCTTTGGGGAAACTGATGCAACAGACTGTCCTATTTTTTGCATCTCCTCTTAGAGGGAAATATTTATTCTGAAGCTACTGCAGTTACTTACAAAGTAATTAAAAACCCAAATCCATGCCCATTTATCAAAGCTCCTTGACAGCACTTTTCATCAGTTTTAGTTTTTCCAAAGTGTGTTTACGAAAAGAAAACTTTGGGCTGCATTTGGCTTTTCTCTTTGGTTTTGGTGTGCATGACTAGGCTTTAGGATGTGCTTATGTGATAGAATTTAGTCACTGTTCGGTGATATTTTCCCTTGTACAAATAAAAGCATTAGTAGCTTCTTGCCAGCAGTTATATTTGGACTATGTGCCAAGATTGATGTGTTTTCCAAATGTTTCCAGTTGAAATTAGCATAGCATTTAGTGGATTATTTAGTGGGCTCTGTCTGCTTCAGTTTCATTCAGAAATCGATTTATCTGTTGTGATTTAGCCAGTTTCTGTTTCCTCATATGCTTCTCCATCACCCTATAGAGAAAAGTCAGAGAAACGGTGCCTAAACCCCACAACACCTTCTTCAGTTACCAGCAGCGGTGTGGCAAGGGTTCCCCCTACTACACTCGTAGGGCAAATCCAGAGTATTCATGGCAACCATGCTTCAGGTAAGAAAGAGGAGCAGAGGACACTGCTCTGCTATCAAGGCTGAATGTGTCCTTGCACAAGAGTAAGCTCATTCTTACTGTGCTTTTTCACCAACCTGCCATAAGCTTTTTCTTCCAAAATGTCATTGGCTTAATGGGAGCAACCAAAAAGTCTGATTCCTTACTGTGAGGGTGGTGAGTCACTGGCACAGGTTGCTCAGAGAAGCTGTGGCTGCACCATCCCTGGCAGTATTCAAGTCCAGGTTGGACAGCGGTTGGAGCAACCTGGTCTAGTGCAAGGTGTCCCTGCCTGTGGCAGGGGGTTGGAATTAGATGAGCTTAAAGGTCCCTTCCAACCCAAACCAGTCTGGGATTCTGTGTATATGTAGTGCAATAAAAAGTAGTTTCCTCCTCGTGGTTTCATGTGAATGGCTGGCTGCACTAGTCAGCAACTCCAGACTTCTGCTCCTTAGCTGATGCATGTGTCTGTAAACCTTGACCATCACTGTATGTTACATGGTGTCATGAAACAGTTGTAATTAGGTACTGCCAAGTAGGCGTTACCACTCTTGTTTGCACTCCCTGATGGCTTGTACACCCTTTATCTGCAGAGCTGCGAGTGGATGTGGATCAGCCAGCACACCCACTGCCCCCTGAGGGCAGCTCTTCGGAGTACTCCAGCTCTTCTTCCAGCCCCATGGGGATCCAGACAAGGGAAGACAGCTCGGACAGCGCTGAGGAGAATGAGAGGCGTAAGCAGAACCAACCAAAGAGGGTGCCTGTGTTGCCCAGCTTTGTCTAATGAAGCAGTTGTATTTATAGATGTTTCTGTCCCTAGGTTTAGAGATTCACTTAGATGGTTCAGAAAAGGAGAAGTCAGTGATGTTACTGAACCATTTCACTTCAAGCTCTACCAGACCCACAGCTCAGGTCTTACCAGTGCAAAATGACATGGGCTCCAATCCGTCCAGCCACCATGCTCTGCCCATGCAAATGATGTCAGCAACCTCTACTCACATCACCCCCATTCGGATGCTAAACTCAGTGCATAAATCAGAGCGTGGAAATGCAGACATGAAGCTACTTTCATCGTCTATGCATTCTCTTTTATCTTTAGAAGAAAGAAATAAAGTTTCTCCTGGATCTAGGAGCAGCATAAAAGTGGAAAAGAGCTTTGGAAATACAGTGGTGGATGTAATGTCTGCATCTTCTCCCCACCAGCCCTTGCAAGTGCTGTCAGGGGCCACTGAGAACATCTCACCCACTTCTACTATTAATTTTGGTCCTCGAGCCAAAGCTGTGCATGCTTCAACTCTGGACAGAGTGATAAAAACAGCTCAGCAGCCAGGATTAATAGTAGAAACGAGTACTGCTGCCACTGTAACATCCAGCACGGTCTTCCATGTGGCTCGTCCACCCATCAAACTCCTGGTGTCTTCATCTCTTCCTACTGATTCTGCCATTGCTGGACAGACTTCCTGCTCCAGTAATATGCAAATAACAGTGTCTCCTGCAATAATAAATCCTCGAACTGCTCTGTACACAGCCAACACCAAAGTTGCCTTTTCTGCAATGAGCAGTGTGCCAGTGGCGCCAATTCAAGGCAGCTTCTGTGCAAACAGCAACACAGCCTCCTCCAGCAGCCACCCCTCCATGTCTTTTGTGACCATGGCCAATCTGCCCAGCTGCCCCGCACCCAGCTCCAGCCCCACGCTCTCCTCTGTTGCCGAGAACAACTTCTACAGCAGCAGTAGCAGCAGTGGATCCGCAGGGAGCATCCCAGTACCAAACCAGAACCACCACCACCATCACCACCAGCAGCTTCAGCCGCCTGGGTGCATGGTGTGCAGCTCCTGCGGGTGTAGTGGGAACTGTGGATCAAGCGGTATGACCATCAGCTACACTAACTATTTTCAGCACCCGTTTTCAGGCCCGTCAATGTTTACTTTTCCATTTCTGCCCTTCAACCCTTTGTGTAGTAACAGCTACATCAACACGCAGCAGTACAACAGCAGCACAGCATTCCCCATGGTCCACACCACTTACAACAGTGGTATAGCACCAGACTCTGTGATGACTGGACAGTCGACGTTTGCGGTACCACCAGTGCAGAACTTTATGGCAGGGACAGCAGGGGTGTATCAGGCACAGGGAATGATGGGAAACAGCAATGGTTCAAGTCACAAAAAAAATGTGAATCTCTCCTGTTACAACTGCGGGGCCAGTGGTCACAGAGCTCAGGACTGCAAACAGCCTCCAATGGATTTCAATCGACAAGGTAAAGCAGAAAGAGGGACTGATACAAGACATGGCTTACACATGGAGTGCTGTGCTTAGCCAAGGGGAATGGGTGCATGCCCTGAGGGCTGGAGGGAGGCTGATGGCAGTGCCCTGTCTTTAACTTCTGATTTGCATAAACAAAAATTTGTTCTTGAAAGCTGGTGGGGTTTAGCTGTATTTGTAAATTGAACTTGGTTTTGTGCAGACCCAGTGCAAGGACACAGGGCCCAAGTATGGTCCAGGGTCAGACCTGGGTGCTCTGAAAGGCAAGGGGAGAAGCATGGAGGGAGGGAAGGAGCTTCTGTTGATAGGTTGCAGCTGAACTGTTGCTGCTTATACCTTGTCATCCAGGTCATCTTTGGTTCTAATGGCAAGTTCCCCTGGAAGTTTACCAGCTGAACAGCTCTGTTCCCCCTTTCCCTTCCTCCCCAAAATAGTAACCTAAATGAAGAATTACTGTTCAGATGCTCCTGAAGGTCCTGTGTTTGCTGCTATAATTTTTTTTTAGGGCATATTGCTTACACAGTTATAGCCCAGGCTTCTTCAGGAGAGAGATGAAATCCTTAATTTCAGGTGGGAAACTGCTAAGATAGAGACATTACTTTTGCTGAGAGCACTTTCTAGTCCCATTTTAATTTATTTTGATTGACATACTGTGGTGGGATAATTTGCATGTGGTATAGGTTTAAAAAATGAAATATGAACTTTTGACTGGAGGGAACTGCACTGAGGTGCTCATTTTACACAGTGTCTTGTCTGTAGTGGGTGTCTGTATTTGGTTTTATATGGTGCAGACAAGTATTTGAACACTATAAAAAGTTACTCTAGTTTTGAGGCAGCAATTGAGAGCACTGCTAAAATGTACATAATTAATGGTGTTTCTGTGGATAATATTTTGATAGTGGCCAATGGGGAAGAAGCGACACTGCCTCATCAGTCCTAATTCAGAGAACTTCAGAAACACAGTCCAATCATTTTTAATCTGAATTTCATTTCATTAATTAAATTTCCATTTAAACTATCCCAAATGAATTTTTGCCAGCCCTAAAACTATATCTAAGCCAGTGACGTTGACTGTGTAAAACCAAGCTTTGATTTTTAGCTCCACCAGCTGCAGATATACGTTTATCAGCCTCTTCTGCAGCTTCAGTGGCATGCTGCAAGCCAGTGTTCTACTGTAATATTGTTCTGTGTCTATGAAGCAGTTTGTTTTAGAAAGTGCAGGGAAGTAATGGATGTGAAGGGGTTGATGTTGTTTAATTCTTCTGTTTCCTCTCCCCCAGGTACGTTTAGGCTGAACTATGCTCCTCCCTCTGAAGGTCTTGACTCCACAGACTGATATTTTATCAACTGGCAAGAAAATACTGTAAGCCATGGAGATATAAGGAGACTGAAAAACAAAACTGAAACTTCAAGTTGCTGTTAAGCTTAATGTATTTTTTTAATCCAAAGGTGCTTTACTTTATTAGACTAGGTAGAAAATCTAGCTTAGGGGTGCATCAAACCCATTTTTGATTGCCAAATTCAAGCTTGGATCTTTTTGTTGGAACTTCTGAGTACGTGTCATAGGATTGATGGATGGTGGAGCTGGCCTGATGCGAGTACAACATCTAAGGTACTTTCTTTTTGCTGGAGCACGTTTCCATATGCAGACTTCTGAAGGTGAAATGTCAAACTCCAGGGCAACTACATTCTGAAGTGGAGGCTGAAGGTGGGAGTAGCTGTTTGCCAGAAGGACTCTGGCACCCTTGGGCTAGGTAAAATGTCTACTTTTTTTTCAAAAGTGATCAGGCACTGATCTCTGCGATTTTTAAGGATTACACTACGGAAGAATGTAAAACTCTTCAAGCTTTCTGCACTTGTAGCAGACAGTATCACTATGAGACCAGTGCAAGAGGCAAAAGTTCCAATTTTTAACAGTTGGCACCAGTAGGCTATGTGACTTAACCACACAATAAAAATCTGAAGTAAGGCTCTCCTTTCCCTTCCAGAAGAACACACATGGCAGTTTTGTTTTCTTCTGGAAACAAACTTGTACTTCATTGTCTAACTTATTACTAGATAGTGCTAGGTTCCCAGCAGTGGAATAAACTTAGTTTCCAAGGGTCCAAGTCCCAGAGACTCCAGAGTCATAAAGGCTTCAAGGATATATTCCTGTAATACACAAAACCTTTGTATCCTCTTACTGTACATAGGTCTCTTTCACAGAAACCTTATTATTCTGCTTTTGTAAATGAATTTTAAACCATCCTAAAAGGAAAAAAAACCAACAACAAAACCCTCTGGCAGCAGAGTTTGTAAGCTTTTGCTTTACTTTATATAAAAAATACCCCCTTGACTCCTACCCTGAAGCTTTTGCTACAGGATTCAGAAGTGGTAGAAGTCAAACATGTAAAAGGTAGTAAACTTCATTATTATCAAGACTTTGGAGGATTACTTGTCAGCCTCCGTTGCAATAGATTGTAGATGACTAGCTTTGGTGCTAACCACTTAGTGAACATCATTTGTGGGTGACAAATCTAAATTAGGACTTGAGAGGAAGCCAAACAAATCTTGAACTGCTAATTTGAAACAGTTTGGTCCTGTCTGGTTAAAAGAAGGTACTAATCCTCATGGTTCACCCAGGGAATCTGATGGCATTAGATGGGCGAGGCCTTCTCTTTAAAACATCTGACATCATAGCAACATTTGCTTACTGTAATTGAGAAGACACCTTGAAAGTCTGAAGCCTTGTTTATACTTGGAGATATTTCTTACACCCATTTAAACCACACCAGGACGAAGAGTATTTGTAGTGGTGCAGCCGATTTTGCTTGGAAGCAAGGGAAGTTGTATCGGAGAAGTTTGTAGAGCTGCCCTGAGGGGCCTTAGCAGTGAAACATTCATGTGAGGGGGTGACACACTAGCTTGACAGCTGAGACCTTTCTGGACCGTGTTCATAGGAAAGAAATGTTCTGGGCCATTCTTCAGTCCTGTGTTCTCAGAGAGAGGTTGTCAGCCTCACCAGGGAGATGAGCAGGAATAAGGAGCGTTGCTGGAGAGGCACAGCAACATGAAATGGCCAGGAACCAAGCTCAGTCCAAGTAGTGATCTGTGGCTTGTAGTGGATTTGGCTTCATGGAAACCCAAATCTAAATTTGCCTAACATTCAGTTTTAAAACAAACAAAAAAAGATTAATTTTTATTCCTATGCAATGAAGAAGAAAGATTTGTGTATCCCCAGCCCAGCTCACGTCCTGCAATACTGCATGCACTGTGGAGATTCTTCCTTCGCTCTGCCCGTCATAGAGGAGGTTCCCTGAATTCTAACAACCAACCTTCAGACCTACAACACTGAAGTGACGAAAACTGACAATGCAATTTACTTTGCCTTAATGAGCTTGAGACAAGGGTAGGAACAATCTGTCATACTGTGTTACGCTAAGGAAACATGCAGTTTTCAGTGGTGATGTTTACTCTTTACAGCTTGGAGGGTCTCTCCAGTGGCCTGGAACATGTGCTGAAAGCTAAACCTTATTTTATTGGGGGGGGTGGATTCACTTCTTTTAAACAATATTTTAAAACTGAATTGTATTTAAGTAAACTGTATTTCAAAACACATGCAAGTGTTACAATCCCTCTCAAAATAGCAAAAATCAACAGCAAAAAAAATTAACACTAATTTCTGTACCAGTTGTATTTTGATTTAATGCCTAAGGCTGGGCTCAGTGTCTTGACTAATATTTCTCACAGTCTCAAAACTGTAACAAAAGGACTGTAAAACTGAATTTCTGTTCAGCAAACTGTTTCATTCCTTTCTTCCGAGCTTTCTTTGGGATAGTTTCCTTTGTGTAAAGTTAAGGCTGATGTTTCTTAAACTGGCTTCTGTGTACTTTTAGGGAACAGTTTTAAATGGTGGAGTCTGGGTTTAGAGTAAGTTCAACTTCAGAGGTCTCGAGTACCTTAAATCAGCACAAGTGTTTGATGAGCTAACAGCAATTCCCAAGCCTTCCCTACACCCAGTGAGCTGAGGCTCCAGATCTGTGAGCAAATGCTGTCCACTTTAAATTACCAAGAACATCCCAAGTTGGTAAGTCTGAACAGAGTACTTTAGTACCATAAAATAATCTTTACATCTGTTTTTAAAGGCACAAATCCATCTTTTTAACCAAAAAAAGCAAGGCAGCTTGTTTTAGAATTGTAGTTCCAGCTTTACTGGCTGAAAGAACCAGTTCTTAAAGCCTATTTTTATACATTGAGAGATGGGGATTTCAAGTAAAGCTATTTATTCCTGTCTGTGTCCTAGAAGTATCAAAAGAATTAATTCTCAAAATGGATTTCACTGTGGAATAGAAGTGATTTTTAAATATAAGGTGGAAGGGACTCCTGAGTCCTCTCCTGCAGGGGCACAGAGAAGTTAGTGCTCAAGGGAGTGAGTGATGTGCAGTGCATTCTCAGAAGCGGTTTCCATTTGGGAGTGTTGGTGATGGAAAGATTTTAAATAGGATGGAATTTCCAGCAAGCTCCTCCTTGCACTGGCAGTCTGCAAGTTAAGCGTTAATAAATAGGCTAGGCTTGCCACTGAACAGCAGGAGGGCAAAGAAGGAAGCCTTGTTTTAGTAAGCGGGGTATGGATCAGAGTTCCATGAGACTTCTTCAAACAGCATATTGCACTCCCCTTTATGTGAAACCTTTTCATACCATAGTCAGTAAATCTTGGCAATTTAAGTAAGTGCTAGACTTCCAAAAATAACAGTCTAATGCTAGGCCTTTACCATTGCCCCAGTTCCATTCTGTGCTATTCCTGGCTGGCAAGCTGCAGGGTGAGAGGGTACTTGGAAATGAAACGGGGCCTGGTGGCATTCAGAGCAACGCTCCTCCCCAAAATAAACCTGACGTCATCTGAACCCCCAGAGCATTGGTCCACTACCTGGTTTTTAGTCTGGAATGCTGTTAAATGATAAGGATGTGGACAGAGAAATCTGTGACTGAGCACTTCAAGAGGCCCAGAAATATGTTGGGTGGGTGAGGCCACAGCCCAATGACACCTCCTGTACCAAACCCTTGGAACTACCCCTTTGCTCCCTTCCATTTTTCCTAACATAAGGAAGAACCATGTTGGTACTGAAGCAGAAAGCAAATCTTGTGTGTTTGCAAGTGCAGTTTAACAGCTTCTCTTGAACATAACTTTCCACTAGGAATGAAAGAAACTCCTGTTACATTTGAGCCATTTCTTTTACTTCGGTCAATTCTAGTATTACAAATTGCGCATGTAACTTTATAAATATTTTAAATAGTTTTGGAAATATTTAATATTCAGCTAATTTGATTTTGAATTGTAAATGTCAGGTATTCTGGTATTGGGATTTTTATGTTTTATTATACTTTGTTAAAAGTAAAATTGTACATTTTTAGAATGTTTTTATCTGAGTAAATTTAATGTATGGAAAATAAAGAGTTAAACAGAATCCCTTTGTATTTTTTGTTTTGCTTGGGGGGGGGGGGTTGGTTTGTTTAAAGGGGCTTCATCTGTGTGAGGGCTTCTCCTGCCTGGCACTTACCAGGGGCTTTTCTTTTTGATTCCTTTAATTGCTGCTGCTGTCTCTCCACCCATAGACATCTGGTTGTGAAGCACAGACTTGTGCTTGCAAATGCTCCGTTCCCAGCTGAGCCAAGGAAGCCAAGCTGCTCTGAAAGGATTTGTTACCAAGAGTATCTGTGGCCCAACTCTGGTGCCTACCCATGGCAACATCATGGGGGGACAAGCAGGGAAGCTTTGGCCCCTGTTCTGTAAGAAGGTGGCAGCTGAGCCTCTGGGCTCCACTCAGCCACCTCACATCAGCCCTCATGTGCTGACTGCAGAGCAAGGTATGGGTTGGGGGTGAGCAAGAGGAATTGCCACCTTGCTGTGTCCTTAAACCTTCTGTGGCTGGTGCCTGGGCTCATTCCAGAGGAGCAGAGTCCCACTTGTGAGAGCATAAGGATTCTGAAGCCATGAGGGAGAGGTAGGTCAAGCAGGAACAGCAAAATGGAGATATGCAGGCACACCCTGGGCTCAGTGATCAGCACCAGCAGGTCCTGTACCCTAAGTAAGCTGTCTAGAAATAACCACACGAGCTGTTGGGATGTAATCCATCTGTATTGGCACTGTATTAAGTTTAAAAAAGCAAAATTTGTACAGGAGTATCAATCATGTAATTACAAGTATGGTTGTCAGTTATGAGTTAAACAATTCCTTACACGAACAAAACTAAACATAGAACAAGCTGCATTTAAAAGTTTACATTGGAGTACAAACACAAAGAACAATAAAAAATCCCAAGTCCGTCAGCCTTGTGAGGGCAATGCGTGCAGAGATGTGTAGGTAGTACAAAGTGTACACCTTGCTGAGCTAGAGTGCTGAGGTGCAGTAGTAGTATTGCTTCTTTTTTCCCCCATTATAATAAATTAGCATCCAGTAACAGTTGCAGTTAGTTCACAGACACATAATATACATGAGTAATCTCATCCTGCTACGCTTCACTTGACAGCAACTCTAGAGGAGAAACACAGGTCCTACGCCATACTGTTTCTCTGCACAGGCTGCTTCCCTGCTCAGGACAGGCCTAATACCAGGATCTTCCCAATCCCATGCAAGTGGCAGGAAACATCAGTGATGGCAAAAATTATTTGCTCATCTCTGGACAGCAGCTCCTGGGGCTGAGCTGCTTCCAAAAGCCATTCTCCCTGACCCAAAACAAGTGCCAGACTGGTTAAGCAGCATGGGCTGGTAATTCCAGTGGCAGGTCCGAGTTTAGTGCTAGGTACAACAGGAGGGGTACAACAAAGCCATTGGAGGGCTTGAACATGCCAGCCCTGCCGACAGAAGGAGCGAAGACAGGTGCTGCTCATCTCAGCCAGCTCTGGCCTGCTCCATGGCTGGCCACACACATCCCAGCAGCCCCAGTGCTGCTAGCAGGTCCCTCCACTGACTCCTCCTGACAGGCTTTGCTGAGCAAGGGAAGGGGCAAACCTCCGTGCTGGGGGGGGGGGGGGGGAAATCTTTAGGAAGCAAGCTCATATGAATGGTGTTTCACTGAACACACAGGAATTGGAAATTCATAACAGACTGGAGTTTATTTCAATGTTACCTGTCCATGTATGTATTTTACATTTAAACACTTCCTAAACCTACAATAAAGCTGTGGTGTTTGGTATGAGTATTTCAGAAACTGGCACCGTTCCTACATTTGAGGTGCCACAAAAAACAGAGACAAAAAGAGTTGGACTCTCCCAGCTCACCTCAAGCGCTCGCCTTTAATCACTGCAGCACTGACACGAGTCTGACTGAGCTGCAGAAGACAAAGCTCCACTCTGGAACATTAAAACATATTTGCATAAGAAGCCTTCCCATTATTTAAAAAAAAGAAAGCTTTAAGGAATCAGGGATATTTTCTATAAAACTGTCACAGAACACTTTAGGTACTCCCTGGTGCCTGTTTGCTTGTTAAAAGTCAATCAAGTGTCCCTTTATTTGCAATGGTCACATGCACAATCGGGTTCCATTCATAAAGTCCAGAAATGTAAATGTGCCTGTGTGGAATATTACAGCAGGTTTCAAAGCTGGAGGCGCTCATCTATACTGTTTGTCACAAACAAAGCAAAGTAAGATGAGACACCTGCTAAAGCAAGACTGTGCTAAGGTACTGAGAGCATAGGTGACATCTGTTTCTTTTCCTGGGGAAGAGTGGGGGTAACAGCCAAGGGTAAACCAGAATGCTAGGCTAGAAACCACTTGCATGTCTTAGACGGAAGACTACACTCCAAAAGTCTCCTGAGAGGCATACACCATGTACAGGAATCCATCCTCATCCTTCTCGCTCTTGTACACCTCGGATATGGGTGTGGAAACACTCACCATGCTGTGTCCATTCACCAGGAGGAAGAACGCCTGGTTGGAGTTCAGCTGCAGGCGTCGCCTGTGAGGGAGAGGTTAGGGGAGCAGAGGAGGAAGGAGTGTGACAGTGATGACTTGGCATTTCCACACACTTCATAAAGGCTTTACAACAGATGGCAAAGCAAAGTCCTCCACCACTGGCAGCAGTAAGATGACCCCACACAAAGCAGCCCTGCCACTGGAGAAGGCATTTGCTTCCCACCTCAAAGTTCTACTAAGTTCAACTACTCAGCCCAGTCAGACATATCCACTGGCAGAAGCCCTTATTCCTCTAGAAAAGCTCCACTTGACAAGGCTTCTAAACTGAAGGGAAAAGGAGAAGCCAAGGTGATCCTGGTACAACCAGGGCCTGCAGGTCCTTGGGCTCACACCTTAGCTCATTAAATCATAGAATCATAAAACAGTGTTGGAAAGGACCTTATGATCATCTAGTTCTAACACCCCTGACATGGACAGGGACACCTCACACTAAACCATCTCACCCAAGGCTTCATCCAACCTGGCCTTGAACACTGCCAGGGATGGAGCATTCACAACCTCCCTAGGCAAACCATTCCAGTGCCTCAGCACCCTTACAGTAAAGAACTTCTTATATCTAATCTAAACGTCCCCTAAGTTTGAATCTGTTACTCCTTGTCCTACCAGTACAGTCCCTAATGAAGAGTCCCTCCGCAGCATCCTCATAGGTCCCCTTCAGATACTGGAAGGTTGCTATGAGGTCTCCATGCAGCCTTCTCCAGGCTGAACAGCCCCAACTTTCTCAGCCTGTATTCATAAGGGAGGTGCTCCAACCCTCTGATCATCCTCATGGCCCTCCTCTGGACTTATTCCAACAGTTCTATGTCCTTTTTATGTTGAGGACACCAGAACTGTACACAACACTCCAGGTGAGGTCTCACAAGAGCAGAGTAGAGGGGCAGGATCACCTCCTTCGACCTGCTGGTCACGCTCCTTTTGATGCAGCCCAGGATACGGTTGGCTTTCTGGGCTGCGAGCACACACTGAAGCTGGCTCATGTTCATTTTCTCATCGACCACCACCCCCATGTCCTTCTCCACAGGGCTGCTTTGAATATCTTCTCTGCCCAACCTGTAGCTGTGCCTGGGATTGCTCCGACCCAGGTGTAGGACCTTGCACTTGGCATGGTTAAACTTCATAAGGCTGGCATCAGCCCACCTCACAAGCATGTCAAGGTCCCTCTGGATGGCATTCCTTCCCTCCAGCGTATCGTCCGAATCACACAGCTTGGTGTCATCAGCAAACTTGCTAAGGGCGCACTCAATCCCACTGTCCATGTCAGCGATGCAGATGTTAAACAAGACTGGTCCCAACACCGATCCCTGAGGGACACCACTCGTTACTGGTCTCCAACTGGACACTGAGCCACTGACCACAACTCTTTCCAACCCTAACCATCCTATGATTCTATGTGGATGTGCAACCAAAGAAAGAAGGAAAGAACAACATATCAAAAGAGCTTCCTGTCACTTCTGCTCGCTGCCGAGGGGCAGCAGCAGCAGGGAAAAAGGCTTTATTTAGCCTTCCAGACACAGCCCTGGAAAGGGACCCTTTGAAACCCAATCTCTCATTACCCCAAAGATACCAGGCTTGGAAAAGGCAGCAGCTACCTGAGGGCTGGGAAAGACAGGCCTTGCTATGCACAAGAGGGGCTGGCAGAAGACCAAGTCCAGCTGGTACGGAGTTATCTATTGACAACAAAGCCAAAGCAAAAAGGTGGGAAATATCCTTCAGCTTGCTGTTAACCTTTTTGCCCAGGGCCTTTAATATTTATGAGAAATTCTGGAAGACTTGAGAAATCTAGATCCTGCTTCCAAAACCCTATCTCATTTTCTTGCTCGTGTAAGAGCTGGGATTTGTTCGCAACAGACAGTTTCTGTACAAGCCTTAGAGACGGGATTGTTTGAACAACCTGGACAAGTCTCAGTTTTTACAGCTTATGGCCTCCAGGAACCAGCTCCCTGCTACACCATGACCAACAAAAAGCAAACTCTGGTTTGTTGCTAACATTCAAGTTTACCACTTCAGAACTTTTACTAATCAACGACTATTCCTTCTAAACCAGGAGAAATGCACTTCTAGCAGAAATTTTGACCACACAACTTCCACTCCATGGCTATTTTTACTGCTCTTGTAAGCAAAGCTGCAGCACCAGAGTTGAGCAGTCCTCAAGCCACAGTCTGTGCAAACAGCCGGGACAAAGACACTAGTCTGAAGGGGTGTTTCTTCAGGCCTCAACATCATCATTGAGGGAAACCTCATTTCAGGATCAAAGGGTGCCAACATCTACCCTGAGCAATAGCTCAGAGCTCTGGCTGTGAGCTCGCACTCCCCCTCCAGTGGGTGGGAAGAGGCAGGAACTCCAGAGAGGGACTCCCAAGTGGAACACCAAGAAGGCAGACTAAAATAGCCAAGCAGGAAGGACTGAAGCACTGAGCCGGAGGCACCACTGTTAGATGGGGATTCACAGACCCAGACTCTCTCCTATGTCTCAGGGAGACAGTTATTTCTCTTGAAAGCAGACTAACAGCTCAGCAATTTTCAGAGGTTTGGGGTTTGTTTCCTGAAAAGCCAAAGGAAAAGTACCGATTCGTCCTAATGATGATACCAAGGGCCCATTAGATGAATTTTCTATTTAAAGAGTTCCCAAATGCATACACCAGGTGGAGAATTAAGAAAGAAACATAGTCTTAGGCTGATGCAACTTACACTGAAATCACAGCATACTACCTGATAATTTTGATTAGCTCGCTCATGTTGACATGATCTGGCACCAGGAATTTGGTCTTATCCAAAACTGGAAGCTGCTTCTCTCCCTTGTACCTTTCAATGATCACCTAAGGAAAAACACAAAAAGAAAGGAGCAGAATATGTGAAAGGCAGAAACCGTGCCTGGTGCCTTCATCTCCCCCCTCCATTCTAAACACAACAAAGTATGAGCATTTATACTAAACTCCATTTCCCCTAATTTGTGAATGCAGCCTCTCACATCTGAAAAGAAACAATTACTATTGTCTTCATGTGCTCCTCTTGTTCTGTTCACAAGAGTCACTGCTCAAAGGGGGAACAAACAGGGATTTAGCAGCACACATTCACAGCTTCAGTGCAGTTTTAGAACTGCAGTTAATTTGCTGGAATCATTTAATCTAGCATTGAATTGCCCAGCAACAAGGAAACCCATGATTTGTAGAAAAACGCTAAGAACTCACCAACAAAGTTTAAGTTGACAAGCATGTATTCTTTATTGCGGCACCAGGAGACACAGGAGATAGCTCCTCCAAGAGTGTCTCACTCAAGCACAAAACAAGCCATGATTATATCATCATCAAACATATATATTCTTTCCATTACATGCATATTCATAAAACTACTTATACATGACATCACTCTTCTAGAAAATTCCTCCCGCATGCACACAAGAATGTGGTAGTGGTCTTTGGGACTCCTGGTGGACATTTCTTCATCATCTTCTTCTTCATCACTTGGTCCTTTGGCTGAACTTTGGAGTTGGCCAGTCTTGTCCGTTTGCCAGCTCCTTAGTTGGTTCTAACTGGTTTCCCTAAACATTAACTGAAGGGTTCTCTTCCTTATCACTATTATAGAGTCTACCTGGGGTCCAGGTCACTTAGTTATAAGCAAAAGGTTCATTCTATAACAAGCTATCCTTCATTCTATCTTTCTTGTTCTTTCCCCATTCACCCAAGAAAAAGATAAAGCACACTTCACTCTAGCACATTACAATGGCTGATTAGGAGCTTGGGCTGCTACAGAAGTCTGCAAATTCAAGCAGTTTTCACTAGAATTTCACCACTTTACAGACTTCTCTTTCTAAGAACTACACCTCCAGATTAGTATGTGATTCCATTCACCTCCCACTGTAACTCGAATGCATGAGAGAAAGCTACTTTTGAAGACTATAAAACCTCAAAGGAAAGAACTTTCTCCTCCTTAATCTCAAGACAGCACGCTTAGGAACCACTAATTCCATCAAGATTGCTAAGTAGTAAATACCAAATTCACAAGGAAGTTGCAGATTTGCCAATTTAAGCAGCACCCTGCCCAGCAACTGTATGTAGCTCCTGCTTTTAAGAAATGATCTCAGAATTTGTGCACTCCTGCTTCCACATCCATGTGGGGTTTGTTGTTTCTAAAGCAACGGTAGCAACGTGACACCATCCGCTTGGATCATTTCCATGCTTACAGGGCCTGGCTGTGTTGATATTCAGAATCTGCACAGATTAAGAGATAGCAAGCCAATTTAATTATTTCGGAGAAAGACTTCCTTACAGCAGTATAAATAATTGCTGGCTAATTCTGGAAAAAAAAACCCACACCATTATTTTTAAAAAAGCAGACCATAACCAATAGATAATATTTCCAACAGCAAAATGAAGGATATTGACAGCATGGGAGGGATTTACCAGCTAGCGTGACACTGCCATCTTATCTCAAAGCTAGGACACAGACAGGCAACTCCAGCAAGCCTCCAAGTATCCCAGCAGGCCTCTGCCATCACTGGGAGTTTGCATCACTGTATCTTCACCAAGTTGTATAGGTCCCTTTGAATTTTTGCTAGTAGTATATCTGTGGCTGACTTAAAATGAGAGCTTTGCTATAATCCAGTGGCTTTACATCTGTGATCACAGAGCTTGGGGACTACAGTGATCTGTGAAAGGTGGGTGTAAAAGCATGAGCAGATGGTTGAAGGAGGTGATCCTGCCCCTTTACTCTGCCCTCGTGAGACCTCGCTTGGAGTACTGTGTACAGTTCTGGTGTCCTCAACATAAAAAGGACATGGAATTGTTGGAACAAGTCCAGAGAAGGGCCACGAGGATGATCAGGGGACTGGAGCACCTCCCGTATGAAGATAGGCTGAGAAAGCTGGGGCTGTTGAAACAAGGGGGCACAAAATCACAAAATGGAATATAGAAACCTTTAGAATTAGTTTTAAGTAATGTTAAGCTTGATGGCTTTGTAACAGTAGCAATGGAAAATTACTGAGGTGCATGATACATAGAGAAAAAAATAGAGTACAGCTAGAGAACATACTGAGAATTCTCACAAGATAAATCGTTATAGCTGACATAGTTTTAAGAAAAAACAGTCTAGAAGAACAGGACACAGGATAGGGAGTATCTGGGAACTGCAGGTGTCTGGGATGGGCTACAGTTAAACTAACTGATAAGTAGGAGGATAGGAGGATTATTATGTCTCTGGTGCTAATGAACCAATTAAACTGATATGAGCATCTACTTCGCGTGCTTCAAAGGCTGCCAGAAGTGATGAAGATTGTTGGAAGAAGTAAACGACCCTCAGAGACCACCACCACAATTCTGTACGCATGCGGGGAACTTTCTGGAAAATGATGTAATCCATACATAGCCTCATGACTATGTATGTATGCCCAGTGGCTATAAAAGGACAGCTTGTGTGGCAATGGGGAGACACATGTTAGGAGGAGCTATCCCCCGTGTCTCCCGGTGCCGCAATAAAGAATACCTGCTTGTCAGCTTGAAAACTTTGTTGGCAAGTTTGTTCATGGAGTTTTCTCCGAATCAATTTGGCACCCCAGATGGGACCCTCTCTGCTTGGCTGCCGGACCCGCTGAGAACAGGGCTCCCTAGGGCCCTCAGGAATTTTTCCAGGAGGGACCCCTCAACTCATTTGGATCACTGCGGGAGCAGACAAAGATCATCTCATAAAAGGTATTCTTTTCTTTTATATAGTTTGTAAGGTGCAGGGGGCATCTCGGTTTGGTAAATTGGTAAGCGTACGCATGGTTTGGAAGCCTTCCGTAAATCGAGAGAGGAAATCTCGTAGGTAAAGGCGTATACCCGGCTGCTAGCCTCTGTTTGGTATACACCCACAAGAAGCAGGGGGCATCCTGTGGTTTGGGTCCTGCAAGACGCAGAGGGTGTCTTGTAGAAAAGGTTTTGTATTTTACTGGCATACACCCATAAGAAGCAGGGGGCTTCTTGAGGTTTGGGTCCTGAAAAATGCAGGGGGTGTCTTGTGGAAATGGTTTTGGATCTTGCTGGTATTTATTTTGTGGCTTGTTACATTAAGGATATTGGTCTTGTGATTTTGGTATCAGTGACAGGATGTTGTAACTAAGCAGGGGGCATCTTGTGGTTTGAGTCCTACAAGACTCAGGGGGTGTCTTGTGGAAATGGTTTTGTGTCCAGTGTGCTATCAACAGCCCATAAGGGATTTGATTCAGTGATGCTGTCAGCGTGGGTCCCTGAATAGGTTAGTCGAATCACCCTCCGATACAGTGGGCTCTCCAGTACGTCCCACAGTGGGACGCAGACAGGCTGGTCGGGCACAAGGGTCTCGTCCTTCTTGGGACACTGACAGGCTGGTCAACTATAAAGGGGTCAAGGACCCCCCCATTAATGTTACAATATTTTGTGGCTTGTTACAGTAATGATTTTGGTCTTCTGATTTTGGTACTGGTGACAGGATGTTTGTCCTGGGTTCAGCAGTAGCAGTCATTTTTCTCCTCCTTGGTAGCTGGTGTAGTGCAGTGTTTTGACTTTCAGCTCGGGAACAGAGCTGATAACAAGGATGTTTTGGTTTGGCCAAGGACTCTGTGAGCCTCATGCTCTGCCAGGGAGGAGGGGAAGCCAGGAGGAAGCAGAGACAGGACACCTGACCCAAACTGACCAAAGAGGTATTCCATACCACAGCACGTCATGCCCAGGAGGTAACTGGGAGTTAGCCGGAAGGGCTGGGAGACTGCAGGGTTGGAGGAGGTATCGGGCGGAGCTTGGTCGGGCTGAGGGGGGCGAGTTATCGGTCAGCTGGTGCTGAGGTGTTGTATTCTCTTCCCTTGTTATTTCCTTTATCATTATTATCATTGGTGGTAGCAGTAGTGATCTGTGTTATACCTTAGTTACTAAACTGTTCTTATCTCAACCCGTGGGAGTTGCATTCTTTTCAATTCTCCTCTCCATCCCTCCAAGAGCAGGGGGGAGGGCAAGAAAGGGGGAGGAAGTGAGCGAACGAATTACCTGACTGGGTTTAAACCACGACAATGTTATAACTGTGTTATTAACTGTTGTGTGTTTGGTTGAATTTTAGTCTCTGTCTCAAGTGTTGTAACTGTGTGGAGTGTATCTGTGTGATCCCGTTTGTGTATGTGTGTGTGTGAATGTGAGATGGATAATTTAAGAAACCACCCGGAGTGACAGACTGAATGCAAAATTACTATAGTTCCGCCAGATCCCTTAATTTTGGCTTGGAAAAGGACAGGCAAAAACTGAAAGTTAAGCTGGAGAGATGTTGTTCAGCCTGTGATATTGGGGAAAGATGTTTAAAGTTAAAAAACAGTAATCAGGAAGATAGATAGGTTGAAAATTATGTATCACAGGTACCTCTGAGAGCATCTGTCCTATCAGATATCGATAAGGAGGAAGAGATTGCTGTCACTGGCAACAAGCGGCACATTCACATTCAGATTAAGAAGGGGTTAAACCAGAAGTGCTGTTGCAGAGGCAGGCATCTGCAGCTCCTGCAGAGCAGGGTGAGCAGCTGTGAGAAAAAAAAAAGGGAAAACCAATGGGGAAAGGGGGGGGGGAGCTCGCGAAGCTCCTGTGTTTTGAGCGTGGGAGGAGGGATGACGGGCAGAGGTTGGGGGAGTGGGCTCTTCTTCGGAACCAGATCGGTGTGCGTGCTATGGGGTGTTTGGACGTTGGAAGTGAGACTGCCTGGGGGGGGGAGGGGGCAGTGCCATGGGGTGGCTCCGGTGACTGAATTGGAACTAGACTGACAGGGACATGGGGAATCTACCCTAGCAGATCCACTGATTAGATTAAAACTACAGACTAGAGGAAATAAAGGGGAATTTTAGGAATTTTAGTGGATACAGGAGCAACTTATTTGGTGTTAAATCAGAGAGAAAAGAATTTGTTACAGATATGGGAGCTACTGGCCACCAAGAAAAAGCCTGGGGAAAAAAAAAAAAGCATTCTTTCTGAAACCTTTAAAGTACAAATTGGGAAAACAAATAGGAATGCATAAATTTTTATGCATGCCAAATTCTCTACAATCTTTATTAGGGTGAGAAGCAACATTTAAAGAAGGCAAAATGGAATTTAGAGTTAAAAACAATCAATTAATTGCAGTTTTGAGTTTATCTTTAATTCAACAGAAAAGCGAAAAGGAGGACCTCCCTGAAATAGAAGAAATCCTTAATCAGGTATATGTGGGAGTATGGGCGTCTGAAGTTCCAGGTAAGGCAAAAAAATACTTTGCCTGTTAAAGTGGAAATAAAAAAGGGGGGCCTGCCCAATTAGAATAAAACAGTATCCCTTAAAATCAGAAGATCAAAGGGAATAAAAAAAAATCAATTGATAAATTTTAAAATATAGATTATTAATTGAATGTGAATTGGAATATAATACTCCTATCTGGACAGTAAAGAAATATGATGGAAAAAGGTGCAGATTGTTCACGATATCAGGGTAATCAACAAAATTGCAGAGGATATTTGTCCAGTAGTAGCTAATTCGTATGATTTATTGACTAAATATTGAATAATAATCAGAAATGGTTTGCCATCCTGGATTTAAAGGACACTTTCTTTTGCTTACCACTGGCCAAAGAAAGCCAAAATTATTTGTTTTCAAATGAGAAAATCTTGACACAGGTAAAAAAACTCAATTAACTTGGACAGTATTACCTCAAGGGTTTTAAAACAGTCCATCAATTTTTGGAAATCAGTTAGCATGAGAATTAAAATCATGAAAGCCACCTGCTCGGACAGGGACTCTGTTACAATATATGGATGACCTGTTAATGCTACAGAAACAAAGGAAGAATGTGTCTAGTGGACAGTGGAATTATTAAACTTTCTAGGCTGAATGGTTATGGGGTATCCAGACAAAAGGCCCAGCTAATCCAAACCCGAGTTTCCTACCTAGGATATGAAATAACAGGAGGACAGAGAGAACTTGGAACTGCCAGAAAAGAAGCCATTTGCCAGACTACATGGCCATCAACCGTCAAGGACCTCCGGGCATTCCTGGGAATGACAGGATGGTGCAGACTTTGGATCCATGATTATGGTGTTCTGGTAAGACCACTGTATGAACTGTTGAAGGGAAACCTTCCCTCTTTGGACTGGACTGATAAAGCAGAGGAGGCTTTTAGAAATTTAGAGGTAATGAGAGCTCCAGCTCTGGGACTTCCGGATGTGGCTAAACCGTTTTGGCTATATTACTATGAAAAACAAGGAATAATCCTTGGGGGTCCTTGCTCAGAAACTAGGATCATACAGAAGGGCAGTGGTGTATTTTTCAAAACAGCTGGATGAAGCGAGCAAAGGATGGCCCAGATGCCTAAGGGCTGTGGCAGCAGTCGTCATGAATATTGAAGAGGCTCGCAAATTCACCTTGGGACAAAAGATTACTGTGCTAGTGTCC
Organism: Pezoporus flaviventris; assembly: GCF_033815535.1. NCBI lineage: Eukaryota > Metazoa > Chordata > Aves > Psittaciformes > Psittacidae > Pezoporus > Pezoporus flaviventris. The sequence goes on from NW_026892592.1 coordinate 224,435, forward strand.
CATGTAGTATCAGCAGTCCTGGAACAGAAAGGAGCCCACTGGTTATCTCCTTCAAGTTTTTTAAAATACCAGGCCACCATTGTAGAACAGGGTGATACAGAATTGTGATCACTAACGTTGTGAATCCAGCATCTTTTTTGCAGGAACAATCGACAGAACCCCTAACACACGACTGTTTGACCACCATAGAGACTGTATATTTGAGCCGACCAGACTTGAAAGACAAACCTCTGGAAGACGCTGATTCTTGGTTTACTGATGGTAGTAGCTTCAGGAAAAAGGGTAAACGAAAGGCAGGATATGCCATTACCATCACTTCAGAGGTAATAGAAGCTAAAACTTTACCTGCAAACACCTCTGCCCAGAAGGCAGAAATAATAGCATTAATGAGAACCCTGGAATTGGCTAAAGATAAAAGGATAAATATTTGGACTGATTCTAAATACGTATTTGGTGTGGTACATGCACATGGTGCTATCTGGTAAGAATGAGGACTTTTGTACACACAAGGGAAACAGATTAAATATGCTACAGAAATTCTACAATTACTGGAAGCTGTTCAGCTACCTGAAGAAGTAGCTATTATGTACTGCAAAGGACATCAACAAGGTGACTCTGATCAGGAAATTGGAAATAATTTGGCTGATTCTGAAGCCAAACAAGCAGCTGAACAATCCCAAATCATGTCCTTAATCCCTGACAGCAAACTAACAATTGATAAATCTAAACCTAGGTATTCAAAAGAGGATAGAAAATTGATTGAGGATCTAAAGGGACAGGAAAATAAAGAGGATTGGGCTCAAATACCTGATGGGTGAATTGTAATCCCCTATAACTAACTCTGGAAGTTAGTTCAGGAACAAAACAATGTCAGTTAGAACATAATAAAACTCATTGGGGTAGCAACTCTTTGTATAAATATTTAGACAAACAAATTGTAGGAAGGAATCTATACACCACAGTTCAATTAATGATGTCTTAAGAATAATCCTAAAACTGAAAACAGAAATCAAATTGGGACAATTGGGAGAGGAAGTTATCCGGGACAGCAGTGGCAAACAGATTTTTCTGAATTACCAAGAAAAGGGGGTTTATCCATATTTGTTGGTGTTAACGGATACTTTTTCAGGCTGGCCAGAAGCATTCCCTTGTAGGATAAATAATGCAAGACAGGTGATTAAAACATTATTAAATGAAATAATACCTGGTTTTGGAGTACCAGAGGCAATTTCCTCAGACTAAGGTTCACACTTTAGTGCAAAATTGTCACACGAAATTAGCAAAAAAATTGAAATTAATTGGCAACTACATGTTCCATATAGGCCTCAGGCCAGTGGGCAAGTAGAAAAGATGAACCATCTGATTAAACAACAGATTAGCAAAATATGTCAGGAAATGAATTTATATTGGCACCAGGCGTTACCACTGGCTCTATAAGAATTCGAACTAAACCTCGGTCGAAAGAAGAGGTCAGTCCATTTGAGATTTTGTATGGAAGACCATATCAGTCCCAGTTTAAAGGAGAAAGTCTTCAGGAAGTGGGAGAAGGCTATCTCCAACAGTTTCTGATCAATCTGAGAAAACAATTGGAGGAGATAAATAAGAGAATAGTAGGGACAAGAGCAAGAGGTTTGGATTATCCGATTCACCCTTTCAGACATGGAGACTGGGTTTATGTTAAGAATTTTTCAGGAGATCCTCTACAGGAGAAGTGGAGCGGACCATACCAGATATTACTGACCACCTTTACAGCAGTGAAGATAAAGGAATGACCTGCTTGGATACATTATTCAAGAATAAAGAAAGCACCAGAGCCAGAGAAGACATGGCGGATCAAGCCTTCAGGACCCTTATGTATGAAATTACATCGGTCATAATTTGGACTCATATGATAACTGGTGCACAAGCTTGGGACCAGAATTTATATCTGAAATGAGTGCAGAATGTTACTGTTTTAATAGTAGTGACTGTTGGGTGTGTGCACAGTTGCCTAAATCAGGAGAAAGCCTGGATCTCCCATTAATTGGAGTTCCAATTCCTAACACTGTCTCATGGACAAATTTGTGGGTGAACACTAGCAATCTGTATTTGAAGGAAAGGTTAAAATTTGGCATAGTTAATCCTAATCCAGGTAATAAATATTACACCTGCACACAAAGATATATTACACCAGGAACCAGGGTAAGAAATCTTGCTTAAATACCATAGATGTAGGTCACCATTCAAATTGCATGGTATCATAGTTCAGTGGTGGCCCATTCCTAAAAAGGATGGTATTGGTTATGTGGAAAAAATGCTTATAAGACTCTACCCCCAGCTGGAAGGGGGCATGCACCTTAGGTGCTGTAATACCCAATTTTACTATTATCGACAGATATCCTTCTGGGACCTGGATTAGAAGTTTTGCTAAACGGATTAAGCGAGGGTTTAACCCTATTACCGAACGGCATAGAGCATTTCATAGTTTTGTAAGAGGGCTAATTCCATCTTTGGGAGTAAGTGAATTAGAGAAGGCAATTGTAAATATCTCAGCAACTACAGAGGAAATGGAAAGTAAAACCATTGATATAATTCAGGCAGAACAAGAGATAACCAGCCTGTCTAAAGTGGTATTACAAAACTGAATGGCTCTAGACATGTTATTGGCTTCACAAGGAGGGGTTTGTTCCATAATCAATGAAAGCTGTTGTTCCTATATAGACCGAAGTGGCAGAATCGAAACAGATCTTGAGGAAATTTGGAAACAAACTAAGATATTTCATGAAATGGCCAGGGATGACACCTCCTGGGGTTTTGAAGGAATATGGAAAAAGTTAACTTCATGGTTACCCAATCTCTCCTGGTTGAGGCAACTGGTTGCAGGAATATTGATGTTAATTATTGTAATATTGATTACTTGTGGTATGATACAATTTTCCCTCTGGTGTTGCAAACAGTCTATGATTGGAAAAGGAATGAAATTAAGCACCAAGTAGAAATGAGAAATTATTTCAAAAAGAATTTTGACGGTAATGGTAATAAACAAAATGTTGCAAAAGAATTTGCAAAAGGACAGAAAAAGAGGGGAACTTGAAACAAGGGGGCACAAAATCACAAAATGAAATATAGAAACCTTTAGAATTAGATTTAAGTAATGATAAGTTTGATGGCTTTGTAACAGTAGCAATGGAAAATTACTGAGGTGCATGATACATAGAGAAAAAAAATACAGCTAGAGAACATACTGAGAATTCTCACAATATAAATCGTTATAGTTGTGACATAGTTTAAGAAAAACAGTCTAGAAGAACAGGACACAGGATAAGGAGTATCTGGGATCCGCAGGTGTCCAGGATGGGCTACAGTTAAACTAACTGATAAGTAGGAGAATAGGAGGATTATTATGTCTCTGGTGCTAACGAACCAATTAAACTGGTATGAGCATCTACTGCGCATGCTTCAAAGGCTGCCAGAAGTGATGAAGATTGTTGGAAGAAGTAAACAACCCTCAGAGACCACCACCACAATTCTGTACGCATGTGGGGAGCTTTCTGGAAAATGATGTAATCCATACGTAGCCTCATGACTATGTATGTATGCCCAGTGGCTATAAAAGGACAGCTTGTGTGGCAATTGGGGTGACACACGTTAGGAGGAGCTATCCCCCGTGTCTCTCGGTGCCGCAATAAAGAATACCTGCTTGTCAGCTTGAAAACTTTGTTGGCAAGTTTGTTCCTGGAGTTTTCTCCGAATCACTCTTCAGCCTGGAGGAGAGAAGGCTGCGTGGAGACCTCATAGCAGCCTTCCAGTATCTGAAGGGGGCCTATAAGGATGCTGGGGAGGGACTCTTCATTAGGGACTGTAGTGACAGGACAAGAGGTAATGGGTTCAAACTTAAACAGGGGAAGTTTAGATTAGATATAAGGAAGAAGTTCTTTACTGTGAGCATGGTGAGGCACTGGAATAGGTTGCCCAAGGAAGTTGTGAATGCTCCATCCCTGGCAGTGTTCAAGACCAGGTTGGACAGAGTCTTGGGTGACATGGTTTAGTGTATGATGTCCTGCCCATGGCAGGGGTGTTGGAAGTAGATGATCTTAATGTCCTTTCCAACCCTAACTGTTCTATGATTCTATAAAAGCAATCTTTGGTCAGGAAACAGGATTTGTTAGGAAAGGGCCTTTTGGGAAAACTACATTCCAGAAAAGTAAAAAAAAAAACCCCTCTGCTGTAAAATAGAACTTGTTCCCATGCCCAACAGCACAGTAAAACAGCAGCAGCAGATTTGAGATGAAACATTTTAAAGCTGAACAGAAGCTGAAAACCTTTCGGTTTCTATCCAACATGGAAGCAACAGCTGCTTTGTTAATGAAGTTGTACTGGAAGTGCAGACAGTTTGCAAGCAATCTGCTCACAGCAGAATTTCTGTTGCAGAATGACTCTAAGAGCAGGACCATAGAGCCCTGGAGGACTGTGCGAGCAAGGCAGGGGGTGGCCCCCACAGGTAACCGGAAACCGGACATGGGAGGAGAATGCGGAGGAAGCTGTGTGGGTCTAACCAGTACTGTTGTGAATACGAGGAGTGGCTGAATACCACTCCTATATAAGTGAACTGCGTCACAAATAAAGTAGAAGTTTGCTTATCACCCATATTGGGTTGGCCTGTCTGCTTCTCCTCGCCGCTTACAAATTTCCACTCACAGGGATCATCTGCTCTCATCACTGAGTACCAAAGGCTGATACATCCAATACAGTTCTCTCTTCCATCCCCCAAGATCTCCTATGACCACCCCTGTTCCAGGAATATGTATTTATTGCTTACTGCAGTGACAGCCATCACAAAAAGCCCACCAGCTGCAAAGAACTCATCATCAATAGAACATGATCCATGCATTTTGCTTCCTAGGATGCTTTACTTTGCATTTGTAACCTCTAGGGTGCCATAAGTAAACGAAAACAAATATTCAGGCAGCATTTGGAGATGACCAGCTGAAGAATAAGAAGGTGAGGGCTGATCTCTTCAAGGTAAGGGGTTTAATAGCCAAGCAGCATTCTGGGCCCTCAAGCACAAGCCCATTTCCCAGAAGACAAACATTTCTGTCTGTCCTGGGTTCAGCAGTAGCAGTAATGTTTCTCCTTCTTGGTAGCTGGTGCAGTGCTGTGTTTTGACTTCCAGCCTGGGAACAGTGTTGGTGAAGTTGATGTTTTCGGTTGTTGCTAAGCGATGTTTACCCTGACCAAGGACTTTGTGAGGCTCATGCTCTGCCAGGGAGGAGGGGAAGCTGTTAGGAAGCAGAGATGGGCTGCCTGACCCAGGCTAGCCAAAGAGGTATTCCATACCACAGCACATCATGCCCGGGGGGGGGGGGGGGGGGGGTAACTGGGAGTTACCCGGAAGGACACAGGCTTCCGGGTGGGACTCGTTTCTTGGAGGGTGGTATCGTATTCTCTTCCCTTGTTATTTTCTCTTATCATTGTTGTCGTTGGTAGTAGCGGTGGTGATTTGTGTTGTACATTGGTTGCTGGACTGTTCTTGTCTTAACTCGTAGGAGTTGCACTCTTTCAATTCTCCTCCCCATTCCTCTGGGAGCGGGGAAGGGGAGAGCCCTGGGGGGGAGGGGGGGTCGGGCCTCGATTGCTCTCAGCCTGGCACCACTCACTGGGAGTGAGTGCACAAGTTGTCTGGCTAGGGTTTAAACCACAACACTGTCTCAGCACAGATTGGTGATAAAAGGTGGATCTGTCTCTACATTTCTGTGCATTCTCCTTGGTTAGCCCCTGCAGACTCTTCTATTGGAGAAGAAAAACACTGAGATGAGGAGAGCTGAACACTCAAGGGAATCTCAGAACCAAGCCAGGGTATAGTTTTCTTTAAGTTACAATACACAACTACAATACACAGGAAACCCCACTTCCTCCAGTCCCAGCTAGCACCTTGCTCTGCTACACCAACTGCTGGCTACTCATTTTAGATTGTTTCTGAAATCCAGGCTTAGCGACCCTGAGCAGCCAAACTTTCATCTGGTCTCATCAGGACAGCACTTTCACATGTTTCTGACTACTAAAAGGAATATGAGACTGGAAATTGAAGTGAAAAATGAAAAGAACCAGACTTACCGGTATTTTAGTTGGGTGCTGCTCTCGAATCAGCTTTACATCTTCCACTCTTTGCTCTGTAAGAGATTTATGAAAAGTCTGTTCAAAAATCCACACTTAATGCTGTTATTACCTTATTGCTCCACCACTGAAGACTGCATGTTAGCAAAAGCAAATTCAGGAAAAGAAGTTTTCAAATGGAACAGCACTGTCACAAGTAAAACCTCTCCTGTGACTGATGACACTTTGCTCTTAAACCCGTGACAAGTAGTACATGCACACTACCTGGGAATCCTAGAAAGCATTGAAGGAGACAGCTTCCTCCCCACACACCCCTCATTTTCTGCCCACTAAAGTAAACATTTAATCTCAAATTTATGGCACCAAATTACACTGCCCAAGTTAATGACTAAGTATTCTGTACAATTTCTATGAGATCCCAGAAGAGGAAATAGTAAACAATTATGTGAGAGCTGAAACAAGCCAAAGCCTGGCAGCATCATCTTACCCTGTGCGTTCTGGTATTACCAAATTACAGTTTTCTGTTTTGATTATGCTGCACCCATTGTTGCAGAAGCCATTGGTAGGTTCTTCTGTACCTAGACATTGCATTACTCCCTGTGCCAGTTTTCAGGATAAAGTTTGCCTCTCAGGCATAAATATTAATAGCACAGATATTATAAACCAGGCTAAAGTACATGTCCCAGGCAAAATAAATAGGTGCAGTTGCTTTTAAAGTCATCTGCTTATACCCTGCCTACTTTCAGATTCAGCAAACTCAATTTTAACCTCACCAGTCCTTTTCAGAGGGTCAGGGCTTTCCAGGTCATCTCCATCTTATAAACACCTCTCAGAGAGGAGATTTAATGTTGCATCACAGTTTTAACAGACACTCAGCTAGGGAAAAGTGCTTCTCATAGGAGAGGAAGAGCTTAGATCAGCACCCATCAGCCCAACCCGCTGCTGGTATGCTAATGCACAGGACACATTACCTGTCCCGTTGCTCAGCAGTAACATCACTCAGCTCTCCATTAGTCCATATTAAATTTGGGTGCATGAAATACATCCATGTGCCTTTTTACAAGCCTGGTTAAGGATATGCAACTCCCGTGAATCACAGTTTTGAGCTGGAGATGAATCAAGCTGAACTAAGGCAAGGAGCATGCAAAGCCTTCACCTGACTGCAGGACTGAGAAGCTGAAAGCCATTCTGCTTCACATCCCACAGGGCAAGCCACGCTCTTACAGACCAGCATTAACACACCAAGGGCAGAGGCAGAGATTACTAGCTAATTAAAATACTTTCTAAGATCAACCAGAAACACAAGAGATACAGGGAGGAATGAGACCAACCATCAACCTAGCAAGCACAGGGTTTGATTAACTTTGCAACCGAAACAGCTTTGTTCACTGCAGTGTTATTCAACAGAACTCCCTGGAATAGCAGGAACATAAACCGGACAAGTCATTGAGATTATTGTATATGGCATGCTCAAAATCAGGCTTCAGTCAGCTACAGATAAACACTGTTCTCTGATGATATTAATTGCAGTGGCAACTGCTTGGCTACCATCCTAGCTGAATTTAATACCTGCAATAGAGGCTGTTGACAGGCGATGGGGTCAACAATAGTTTTGGAAGACTCCAAGAAAAGGGGCAGCTTAAACAAAGACTTTGTTAGATCAAAATTCTCTCTCTTTCAGTGCAGAGAATGGCTTATGGCAAAGGGTGAGCACACCGGAAAGCTCCCTTAAGCTGCGTGACTTTAACCCAAAAACAGAAGGAACAGAAAATCTGGATCAATTACTTCCATCAACTCTATTTTACATATGGGATTTTATAGTTCACGCAGAAATAGGTTACGCTGCCAGTTCTTGTTATCCTCGGAGCATTTCAGCCTACCTCAATGACACACATGAACAGATACCAAGCTCTTTGATTGCTTTGGTCCCATCCTAAGCATAGAAAGAAGTGTTGGCACCGCTCTGTCAAGGCTGTTCCTTCTAGAAAGGGACTAATCTCATTTCCCTAGCCATCATTACACAGCTCTTTTCAATGCCTTGATAGTTTTCAATAACTAAATGGAGACAGAAGGCATACATCTCGGTCCACTCATGGCTCCCCGGGTAGAGAATTCCTCACCCCACGCCAAATACCAAACTTCAAGTGGAGCTTAATTATCCTCTTAATAGCACAGATGAGGTTGGATGCTGAGCAGACACATCGGGAAGGACGGGCAGGCCCAACTCCTGGCACACAACTTAAAGCTCCTGGGAATTTTGCAGTCGATAATGGATGATGTGAAGAGGCCATCTCCCCATCCCAAACCCTTCTCCCAACGCAGAGCTCACCCTGACACAGCTCTGTGTCCACCTCCACACCTCACTCATCACCCCCGGACACCCGAAACAGAACCCTAGCACAAGCTCTCAGGCTCGCCCGTCTTATCGGCGCGCGGAGGCCGGCCCGGGGTGTGTTTCCATCTCAGTGCTGAGCAGGGCTGTGACTCCCCTTCCACCCCAGCACCAGGGATACCCGCGCAGCCCTCGGCGGAGCGGCACGACGACGCCGGTGATCGGAGCACGGAGGCCGGGCCCGCTCCGGCCGCTGAGCCCCGCTGTCAGCGGAAGCCGGCCCCAGCCTGGGCTGCTCGGAGATCTCATAAGCTCCTACTCAGACCTGTCCCCTCCCCGCTTCGCCTATCCCTCCATCCTGCAGCCAGGGCAGCAGCCGCCACCAGCCTGCCCCGCCGGCCGCCTCCGAGCGACGAGGCCCAGAGGGTACAGGGGCAGCCGGCGGGCTCTGTCAGCGACCCGACCCCGCCGCATCCCTTTCCGGGGGGGGGCTCACCGAAGGTGCGGCGCTGCTTGAAGCTCTTCTCCGAGGGCATGACGGCGGCTTAACACAGCGACGGCAAACAACCCTTAATACCGACGCCCGCCACCGCCAGCGACTCCACCGTCAGCTGACGCCGCGCGTCACGGCGAGGCGGGGCAGGCACGGCTGCGGCGACATCTTGAGTGTGGCGGGATGGGCCGCCTGTCGCCGCCCGGCTGGGTGCTGCGCCCCGGTGCATGGTCCCGCGGAGTGCGTGGTCACTCTTTCGAGCTCTGTCACGTTCCTGCTCGGTGACACAGCAATGACTGTCTCAGAGAGCCCTGCCACTGTAACCCCATAGCCATGGCTGTCTCAGAGAGTGTCACCAAAAGTCGGGAGAATAAAACTCCTTAACACCAATGTATCATTAAGAAGCAGGCATTATTTATTGCAGCGCTGGGTGGGTGCTAGGTGGAATTTCCACAAATCAAGCACATCCCATGCTGATTTCGTCCATTATATTTATACACAAAAATTACAAGGTAGTACACTCCCAGTTACAATGATTGGTTAGTGATTTATGTACAATTATAATATCTGCAGTGTCATTCTCTTCTGTCACTATGCTTGTGTGGGGGAAGGGTCTTCTCGATCTGTGGGTGCGTTTCTTCCTATTATAATGAAAGCAGTTTACTTCAGGACACATTAAAAGTAAGTTTTGTTGCTAAGTTGGCCGGCTAGATTTATACCTTGCCAGGTTGTCAAATAACTCATCCTATATACAATAGACCCTAGGTGCTTTGGTTATGCTCTAGAGAGTAAGGACTAAGGCTAACATGTTACGGAGAACAGGGACTTCAAGCAACACCGCATCAGATTTCAAATAACACAGCAACCGGTGCTAACATAAAGGCTAACTTCTTAAATCAAGATGCTCCTATAGATAACTGTTTCACAAGCAAACACAAAATATAGAAAGATTCAGTAAAACTTAAGATAATCTACAACAAGAGCACTGCCAGTGTACCCACACAGCGAAAACACAGCCATGGCTGCCTCAGAGTGTCCTTCCAGTGTGCCCCCTCAGTGACACACAGCCATGGCTACCTCAAAGCACCCCACCATGTACCCCCTCAGCAACATTTGTCTATGGCCGCCTCAGAGCACCCTGCCAGTGTTCCCCCTCAGTGACACACAGTCATGGCCACCTCAGAGTGGCCCACCCTGTCTCCCCCTCAATAACATGTGCTTTTACGTGACTTCGCCTCCATGCAGAGTTGCAAGTTGAGTTATTTGCCTTCAGTTTACATTCAGCATCCATAGACACGAGTATGAGGAGGCTGTGGTAAAACTTATGTTCAGGGAACAACATTTTAGTAGCAGGTGTTGCAATTCACTTGAAGCCCACCACCCGTTCTCATGTGGTTTGTCAGGAATTGCTTCAAACTTGGTGACTGTGCTGGAACAGGGCCCTTTAAAAACCTAGCCTACAGAGCATTTTTAATTCTAGTCTTAGAATGCTTTACAAAGCATTTAACCGGAAAAAGAGAAGACTTAACTGAAAGAAGACATTATATCTTCAGATATGCTAAAGGTTGCTGCAGAGCAGGAGGGAATTAGCTCTTCTCTGCATGCAGTGAGTCTAGGACAAGAAACAATGAGCTTAAATCTTGGAAAAGGTGATAGAAATTACACATTGGGTTAAGAGTAAGAATAGGTGAGCACCGGAACAAATTGCCCAGGAAAGCAGTGGAAAAGTCATCATTGTATATTTTTATATAACAAGAAATTAGTAAAACATCTGTTCTGAAGAGTTTAGAGACAATTGTTCTTATCTCAGGGAGAAGAATGGAGAAAATAATCTCTTACAACATCTGTCAGCCCTAGTTTTTCATAAAGCAAAAGAGATGTGATTTGCCCAAACTTACAAAGCAGGTTAGAGCACAGTCTGGATTTGTATTCCAGTTAAGATCCTCATGTCTGCACCCTATACATCAGGCTATATTAAATCTGAAGTTGAAAAAAAAGCCAGGTTTTCCCATCTGTTCTCTCTTCCACAAGGCTGGGTTTGTTGTTGGTGTTTTTTTTTGTTAAAAAGCCAGAATGTATGGTGACTTCAAGACCTAGCTGATATTTACAGCATTTCCCTGGAGAAAAACCTCCCACTTTTCTTTTCTTTTCTTTTCTTTTCTTTTCTTTTTTTTTTTTTTTAACATATGAGCTGCTTTACAACAAAGTGAGAGAGTTTCACAATCAGAATTATAAATCATCCCTTAATTTCTCTGGTACTTTTTACAGTGAATACATAAAGCTATTCCTCTGCAGTGCTACACCCTTGCTGGAAGACAGCACTTAAGTGCTTAGAGCTATTAGCTCAGCAGCTGTCAGCAGTATTAAATTCACCAGAAACACAGACAGAAAATCCCCACAAAATAAAAGGAAGGAAGGACACTGTACTGACAGTAACTTGCATTTAAACCTGAAAAAAATACCTTCCCTCAGTTATTTTCACATGAATTGTTATTATTGATCTAGCTCAGGTAAAGATCAATGTGGACCTTGATTTTTTAACACAGTGTACAACCATTACCTAGCTAATATGGAGATTTTCAGACAGAAATAGATTGTAGTGAATTGTTTTCAATGCCTTAAAATAATTTTTCTGAGAAGTTTTGATCTTAAATTCGTCCTAAGATAAGATTACCCTATGAACAAATTCCCAAACTTCACATTTCTCTGCAGAAGTCACCTTTTGAGTTAGTAGAACTCTAGCAAGAAGTGATGAGAAGGACAAAATATCTCTCTTTTTGGGAGTTATGAAAATGTAACTTGAGAAAAGTGAAGCTAAAGAAACCACTTGCAGAACATTTTCCATGTGTGGGTTTTCTCTGAGATCTAACAACAGATGAGCCCGTCCCTCAGTAGGAATGCTGACTCTCTTCTATCTATCTGGCCACATATTTCACAAGACTTCTGGAATATAACACTTTTGAGATTAATAGACAGATGCTTTTCTGGATGGTAAATCAAAACTAACATACCTGTTCAATGTCACCACAAAATCACCATTTTCTTAGAATGTTTGGCTAAAATCTCATTGTACTCCCCCTGCCCAAGACATCATTGCCATGTACCATAAACCTGACATCAGGTACTGCTGTTATTTTTATTCCAGCAAATATTGCTTGGCTTCAGGATCACATTTTAAATGGGAGCCATTGGTTTCACAAGGAAATACAGTGAATCGGTTGGTGTAAGCAATAACAACTTATGTTTATGTACTACCTTTCGCTCAAACAGATCCATAACCTCTTGGCAAACTCACAATAGTGTGAGTGCAGAAGGCATAGCAGGGAAATTGTGGAATAATACAGCATGCAACAAAGTCTTCCACTGATTTTTAATACTCCTAGGATTTAAGCAATTCCACACATATTTAAATATTAAGAGTACTACTGTCCTGGGTTCAGCAGTAGCAGTCATTTCAGTAGCAGTCATTTTTCTCCTTCTTAGTAGCTGGTACAGTGCTGTGTTTTTGACTTTCAGCCTGGGAACAATGCTGATAACACAGATGTTTTTAGTTGTTGCTAAGCAATGTTTAGTCTGACCAAGGACTTTCTGAGTTTCCTTCACTTTGTGAAGACTTTGCCAGGGAGGAGGGGAAGCCAGGAGGAAGCAGAGACAGGACACCTGACCCAAACTAGCCAAAGAGGTATTCCATACCACAGCCCATCATGCCCAGTATATAAACTGAGGGCAATTACCCAGAAGGGCTAAATCACTGCTCGGGTCGGGCTGGGTATCGGTTGGCGGATGGTGAGCGGTTGCATTCTTTTCCCTTGTTATTTCCCTTATCATTATTATTATTGGTGGCAGCAGTAGTGGGTTTGTGTTATACCTTAGTTACTGGACTGTTCTTATCTCAACCCATGGGAGTTACATTCTTTCTATTCTCTTCCCCATCCCTCCGGGAGCAGGGGGAGGAAGGGGGGGGGAGTGAGTGAGTGGCTGCGTGCTTCTGGGGTGCCGGCTGGGCTTAAACCACGACAACTGCATGCATCCTGGACTCAGGATGACCATGGCAACACAGTTCAACCTGATGAATAATCAACAGCAGCAAAGAGCAGAACAAGACCTGACATACAGTCACTACAACTCCCCCTTCAGACTTGCAGAAACTCTAGTAGGATGGTAGTGAGCGGCCAGGGAACAGGTAAAGTGAAGTCTGACTTGAAAGGAAACTGCTCCAGACACTAGTTGAATAGTCTATGACAGACAGCCTTATGCATGCAGTGAGCCAGGTTTCCAGAGGACATAAATAGCTGCAGTTTTGTTGAAGCTAGTAGACCTGTGCTGGGAGGTAATAAAATATATTATTAGATGCAAAGCGATTTTAAGGAGAGCTTTAGTTTTCCAAATAGCCTATCCTGGCTAACTTGTTTCAGAGGTTTTAGAGCTGATCATTCCAGAAGAAAACCAAAATACCCTCAACAAAATAGATGCTGTAACATGGGAGTTTATGATATCTTCATTAGTCTATGATGTCGGGCTACATCTCTTGTAACAGTCTTTCAGAGCCGGAGAGGTGGTGTGCAGTGGTGGATTGTTGCCTGCTGATGATACCACAGAACTTGTCTGGTTCTACAGCATCCAGGATTCCCAGGCGGTCTCCCATCCAAATACTAACGGAGCTCGACTCTGCTTAGCTTCCGAAACAAGTGAACTTATGGAAGGAAAAAAGAGCAGTAGCAGTTTGGCAATAATTCCTCACATCACTAACTACAACTTATTTAAGCCTCCTGTCCTGGGTTCAGCAGTAGCAGTCATTTTTTCTCCTTCTTGGTAGCTGGTGCAGTGCTGTGTTTTTGACTTTTGGCCTGGGAACAGTGCTGATAGCACCAATGCTTTTAGTTACTGCTCAAATGTTTGGTCTGGCCAAGGACTTTCTGAGCCTCATGCTCTGCCAGGGAGGAGGGGAAGCCGGGAGGAAGCAGAGACAGGATACCTGACCCAAACTGACCAAAGAAGTATTCCATACCACAGCACGTCATGCCCAGGATGTAACTGAGGGTTACCCGGAAGGGCTAGAGGACTGCAGGGTTGGACGAGGTATCGGGCGGTGCTTGGTCTGGCTGGGGGGGCAAGTTATCAGTTGGTGGGTGGTGAGGTGTTGTATTCTCTTCCCTTGTTATTTCCTTTATCATTATTATTATTAGTGGTAGCAGTAGTGATTTGTGTTATACCTTAGTTACTAAACTGTTCTTATCTCAACCTGTGGGAGTTGCATTCTTTTGATTCTCCTTCCCATGCCTCCAGGAACAGGGGGAGGGAAAAAAGGGGGGGGGGGGGGGAGGGGGGGAGTGAGAGAGCAACTGCGTGATTTATGGCTGACTTTGTTTAAACCACAACGCCTCCTTTTTCCCAACACTCACATGCTGAAGCCTGTGGCTTCAGTGAACACACTCCTTATTTACATTGTGAGAAACTGAGGCACATAGAGTTTCAGTGAGCTGCCTGTGGTTGCAGCAAACCCAGTAATAGCATCTCAGACACCTGACTGTATGTCCCATGATCTGTCCTGGACAGGATAATGCTTCTGTGAACTAAGCTGGCAGAAGTGTTGGGCACAGTGAAATTTTTCAGGCTGGACAGTGGCCAAAGCAGAAAGAGCAATGACTGCTTCTAGCAGAAATGCCATAAAGTCTTTGTTGACCTCTGGCACTCATGACCACGGCTGATCATTTGGATTGACTAATACCACATTGCAAGGACAGTGTATTATAGAAATACCATAATCTTTTTCATAAAGAGAAGGCACTAAGCTCAGCTCTAAAGCAGAAGGATGCAAAACACTTCCTGAATCATCCACAGCATTTTCTGCAGTGCTCTGGATTTTCCTTGAAGAGCCCAGTCTGTCCACTAATCAGTTTATCCTGCAAAATCAACATCCAGACAGAAAGGAAAAAGGTAGAAAACACTGAAATCAGGATGAGAAAAGCTATTTTCCAGCTTAAAAAAATCAAAGAAAGGCTATCTGAGAGGAAAAGATTATACCATAAAAGTCAGTCGGAGAAGCTCTCTAAGACTCAATTTGGAGTTTTAGAAAGCAGTATTCTTTATTGCAGTGCTGGGCACACACACAAAGGTGAGCCTTTACTTGCTTGCAGCAGTTATGTATCTATCATACTCATGCATATTCACAGCTTTTCCATGAAATTATTTATATATATTAATGAGATTTCCAGGAACAAATTATAATATTTGCATCCTAATTATGTATGACCTTTCTTGCTGAGTGGGGGTCTCTGGTGGTCACTGATAGTCTTCCTCAATGTGTTTATTGAATGACTTTAGTGCTTGCACATGCTCGCAAGGTCCTAGTGCTGAGTTAGCAGTTGGTATGTCCTTGCTTCTGTTCTGTTCCAGTCTCACTCTACGTTGGGTGCCACTCTGCTATCTTGAAGGCTGGCATCCTTGATCTTATTTACTGCCTCCTTAGTTGTTATCGATCCCAAGATGTTCCTTCCCCATCAGCCGGACATTCCTTTCTTTCTACATGTTAGTAAGTTAGAACAGTTTGGCCTATTCTACTATGTTAGTTTAAAGCCACACACACTATTGTTAGTTTAAACCTATAATTTAAGACTACAGTGATAATGTACTTTTACTGTTTTCCCTATCATCACAAACAAAGCTGGTAGATTCAGATAATGGATTCAGTAACAGAGAGGGGAAAGTGCCGGTTTTATAGTCTGATGACAGGGTGGTAACCACTGAAGTTGTAAGTTATATTCAGTTATAAGCACCCTGCTCTGCTCTCTGCCTTCCAGGCCCCAAGTACCTTTGCTGTGCCCAGCCTACAAACTCTGCATGTAACTACAGTGGGATGCTCCACAAGAACAGCACTGGAAACCTTTTCTGTCTGGGTCCTGAAACTTAGGGTGGAGACAATGATTGTTTCTCCTCTCTAATGTGATGAAAAGCTGAGATTCACCCCCCCCCCCCCTTCTGCTCTATGGGAAGGGGAAATGCAGTCACCCCGAGCACTGGAAGCCCATAGGGCTTGTCACATTGCCTTGTCTTTGCTGGGCTTTGTTCCCTGCCAGGTGACATCAGTGCATCATGGAGGTAGCACTGCCTTTCAGCCAGATGGACTTTTCCCCTTCTTAATCTGAAGGAAATGAGCATGGGGCAATGGAGCTCTGTGGAAATTGGCATAGATTTATGATGGTCTTTCCTACCTTCTGCTGGGCCAGGCTGGAAAGGGGGTCAAGTGGGCCAGGGAAAAGTCTGAGCACTGAGGGACGGAATAGGATGCAGTGGCTAGGCACCTGTGGAGCCAAGGCTGGTGGATAAGGTTATAGGGATCAGGTGAGTGACAGAAAAGGAGAGAAGGTTGTAGGGAGATTAGGCACAGCAGAGTATTCAGAGGAAAAGGAGAAAGAACAATGTCCAGATAAAAATAGAAAATGCAAAAGAGTGAAAAGCTTGTGTGTGCTGTAGACTGTTGAGATTCTGCTCTTTTGTATCATTCACATAAAAACCCTTGCCATTAGTACTTTTCCCCTGTCCTCTCCATGAGTCCATCAGTTCCTCAACAAACAGACATGATGAGGCCTTCTAGAGGTCTGTCAGAAACTGTGAGTACCAGATGATGCCCTGGGTTTGGCTGTAACAGTTATTTTTCCCCTTCTTAATAGCTGGTGCAGTGCTACGTTTTGGCTTTAATCTGAGAACAATGCTGATAACACAACAATGTTTTAATTGTTGCTAAGTAATGCTTACCCCGGTCAAGGACTTCTCAGTTTCATGCTCTGCTAGTGAGGAGGGGCTGGGAGGAAGCCCGGAGGAAGCAGAGACAGGACACCTGACCCAAACTAGCCAAAGGGGTATTCCATACCACAGCACGACATACGCAATATAGAAACTGGGGGAGTCACCTGGAAGGCCCATATCGCTGCTCAGTTCAGGCTGGGTATTGGCTGGCAGGTGGTGAGCAATTGTAGTGTGCATCACTTGTACTTATTCTTTTTTCTTTCCCTTTTATTTTTATATTTTCTCCCCTTTTTATTTCCCTTATTATTATTATTATTGGTGGCGGTAGTAGTAGATTTTTATTATACCTTAGATACTCTACTGTTCTTATCTCAACCCGTGGGAGTTACATTCTTTGGATTTTCCTCCCCATCCCTCTGGGAGCAGGTGGGAAGAAGTGGCGGAGTGAGTGAGCGGCTGCATGGTTCTGAGTTACCAGGTGGGCTTAAACCACTACAGTCCTTTGTGGCTCCCAAGGTGGGGCTTGAGATAACGACAGATCTGACCAGAGTGTGTCTAATCATATTTGTGATAAGCATTCATTGTTTTGGATTGATAGTCACTCATCACAATGCTGATTTATCTGCTCTCAGAGTTGTTGCGCTTGGTCTCAGAGTTTCATTATCTCACACCTTACTTGCAGCCAGTATTTGCTGGTTTAGTGTTTAGGAGTTTTGGGTCCTGGGCTAAGGTTCTCATTTTGCTGTACTTCATGGTAATGGATTGTGATACAATAGAATCATTAATCATGAAACTGGGCTGGTATGTGTTCTCAGGGTGGACATGACCTCTATACTATGGGAAGCATGTAATGGGAATTTTTAACAATTACACATCTTTTTTTTTTTTTTTTTTCCCTAGGAGTGTCAATCTATGAAGGAGAGATTCCCTCACACCCTCTTCTCCCTCACCGGGCTATTTACAGCAGCATTTGAGAATGCTAAAGGTTTGGAATATTCTTTGCATACCCTTGAAGCCTGCCTGCTGCTTTTGATGGGAATCAGCATGTTGCCCCAAATACTGCATGTGTTTAAACCGTGGCCATGTCACCCTGAGAATGCCAGATCTTGTCTGATCTCAAAAGCTAAGCAGGGTTGGGCCTGGGTTTTGTCTAAGATTAAATGACTATCTAAGAGGGACACCAACAGTTCTTCCCTGAAGCTGGACAGTCATGAGTGGCAGGGTGTGTGGGATTGTATGAGCGAGCTCCAAGGCCAGTTGACCCCTCCAGTGCTTTGGAACTTCACCCCTGAACAAGTGTGAAATCCAGAAAAATTAGCAGAGCGCTTAGACAAGGTGTGCTATTGTCCTGGCAATACTAGAGAGGGACAACCCGCTGCAATGTGCTGTGGCTTGGCCTACACCTACAGAGCCCTGCTCTGTAAGGAGCAAAAAAAAGATGTCTCTGGATCTGATGGCAAAGCAACAGTCAACACAGCTACTCAAACCCCAAGCACAGTAGCTCCCCCAACTCCAGAGACAAGGACAGAAGCTACTCAAACCCCAACAACAGACACTGCAGCCACTCCAACCACAGTGAAAGACACTGCAGCTGAACCAAAGGACCAATAAATGCCAATATTACTTGCCCCTATAAGCAAGGGGAAAAGCAAGCAAGAGCCATGAAGAGCAACTCGTGCAGTGAAGTAAGATGAAGGCCAAATGTGCGTACTAGAGGGGGTGATACCTGAATGAGAGGAATTAGTACAGGAATCAGAGGAAGAGGAATCAGAGGAAGAGATAACTTCTTGATCCCAGACCTCAACCGAGCTGCAGAAAATGAAAACAGATTTCAGTCGTCTTCCAGGGGAGCACATCATCACTTGGTTCCTCCAGTGCTGGGAAAATAGGGCCGACGGTCACAAACTAGAAGGTAGGGAAGCCAAGTAGATGGGATCACTTGCTAGGAAAAGGGGAACTGAAAAAGAGATTGCAAAAGAGAAACAAACCTTCAGATTATGGAGGCGGCTCTTGGCAGCAGTGAAGGAAAGGTATCCCTACAAGGATGATGTTATGAGTTGCTCAGCCAAGTGGACCAGGATAGAGAAAGGCATCCAGTACCAGAGGGAATTAGCTGTTCTAGAGATGATCTATCGTGGGCCAGATGGAGAGAGGCATCCAGCACCTGTAGTAACAGATGAAGTTGAATGGACACGACCCATGAGGCGGAAATTTACACAGAGTGCACTATCATGATATGCCCACTCACTGGCATCAATGACCTGGAGTGAGGCAACACCACCGAGAGTGGATGAAGTGAGTCATCAACTCCAAGAGTTTGAAGACAATCTCACCCCTTCCACCATTTCAGCTGTGAAAACTGTCCCAGGAGTTCAAACAACTGAGAGATGATCTATCTGATCTATCCAGCTCCCACGCGTACAGACCCGTGTCTCAGCTATTAACAGAAAGCTCCCTATTACCCAAGAAGGAAGATATAGGAGGTACACTCCATGGGGCACCCTATGGTTTTACCTGTGGGATCACAGAGAAGACAAGAGAAAGTGGGATGGAAAAAATGCCTCAGTTCTGGAGGAACATGTGTGTGAATTGAAAACACTGGTCAAGGATAGAATCATAGAATAGTTAGGGTTGGAAAGGACCTTAAGATAATCTAGTACCAACCCCCCTGCCATGGGCAGGGACACTTCCCACTAAACCATGTCACACAAGGTTCTGTCCAACCGAGCCTTCAACACTGCCAGGGATGGAGCCTTCACAGCCTCCCTGGGCAACCCATTCCAGTGCCTCAGCACCCTAACAGGAAAGAATTTCCTCCTTATATATAATCTAAACTTCCCCTGTTTAAGTTTGAACCTGTTAGCCCTTGTCCTGTCGCTACAGTCCCTAATGAAGTCCATACCCAGCATCCCTATAGGCCTCCTTCAGATACTGAAAGGCTGCTATGAGGTCTCCATGCAGCCTTCTCTTCTCCAGGCTGAACAGCCCCAACTTTCTCAGCCTAGCTTCATACGGGAGGTGCTCCAGTCCCCTGATCATCCTCGTGGCCCTCCTCTGGACTTGTTCCAAGATTTCCATGTTCTTTTTATGTTGAGGACACCAGAACTGTACACAGTACTCCAAGTGAGGTCTCATGAAAGCAGAATAGAGGGGCAGGATCACCTCCTTCAACCTGCTGGTCATGCTCCTGTCCTGGGTTCAGCAGTAGCAGTCATTTTTTCTCCTTCTTAGTAGCTGGTGCAGTGCTGTGTTTTTGACTTTCGGCCTGGGAACAGTGCTGATAACACCGATGTTTTTAGTTACTGCTCAAATGTTTAGTCTGGCCAAGGACTTTCTGAGTCTCATGCTCTGCCAGGGAGGAGGGGAAGCTGGGAGGAAGCAGAGACAGAACACGTGACCCAAACTAGCCAAAGAGGTATTCCATACCACAGCACGTCATGCCCAGTGTATAAACTGGGGGCAGTTACCCAGAAGGACTAGATCACTGCTTGGGTCAGGCTGGGTATTGGTCAGCAGGTGGTATTGTATTCTCTTCCCTTGTTATTTCCCTTATCATTATTATTATTGGTGGTAGCAGTAGTGGTTTAGTGTTATACCTTAGTTACTGAACTGTTCTTATCTCAACCCATGGGAGTTACATTCTTTTGATTCTCCTCCCCATCCCTCTGGGAGTGGGGGGAGGAAGGGGGGGGGGGGATGTGAGCGAGGACTGCATGGCTGATTTATGACTGAGCTTAAACCGCGACAGCTCCTTCTGATACAGCCCAGGATATGGTTGGCCTTCTGGGCTGCGAGCGCTCACTGAAGCCGGCTCCTGTTCATTTCTCATTGACCAACACCCCCGAGTACTTCTCCACGGGGCTGCTCTGAATTTCTTCTCTGCCTAACCTGTAGCTGTGCCTGGGATTGCTCTGACCCAGGTGTAGGACCTTGCACTTGCCATGTTTAAAGTTCTTGAGGTTGGCATCAGCCTACCTTACAAGCGTGTCAAGGTCCCTCTGGATGGCATTCCTTCCCTCCAGCCTATGAACCGAACCACACAGCTTGTTGTCATTGGCAA
Organism: Pezoporus flaviventris; assembly: GCF_033815535.1. Taxonomy (NCBI): domain Eukaryota; kingdom Metazoa; phylum Chordata; class Aves; order Psittaciformes; family Psittacidae; genus Pezoporus; species Pezoporus flaviventris. The sequence goes on from NW_026892592.1 coordinate 245,159, forward strand.
ACTTGCTGAGGGCGCACTCAATCCCACTGTCCATGTCACCAAAAAAGATGTTGAACAAGACCATCCCAACACCGATCCCTGAGGGGTCCAGCTGGACATTAAACCATTGATCACAACTCTTTGCGTGCGACCATCCCTGTTTAATGATTTGATCAGGGTCTTCACAGATACACTTTCTTCAAATATCTGGCAGATGTTTGGTACTGCTAAAGAAGGCTGGTGATTGATCTGTGGTGTAGATGTCTGATGTCAAGGAGGGTAGTTTTCTGTTCTGAGATCTATCAGGGTCACTGCAGCAGGGTGGTTTTTGTTGCTGATGATTTTTTGGGATCTCCCTCCTCTCATTTCCTCCCTCTGGTCTTCTAAGAGTTCCTTATATTGAGATGTTAGTACTTGGTTTTGTATTTTTAAAGTTTCTTCTAAGTTCAGCTTGTACTTCCTGAAAATGAAAGAATCTTATTTTCTCCTTTAAAGCTGCCTTTAAGATCCCTGTATTGCTTTGTTTTCAGGGTGTTCTGTAAGCAATCAAAGGCATATGTGTGTACAACAGACCCATCTGTCCTGGGTTTAGCAGTAGCAGTCAATTTTTCTCCTTCTTGGTAGCTGGTGCAGTGCTGTGTTTTGACTTCCAGCCTGGGAACAGTGCTGATAATACCGATGTTTTCAGTTGTTGCTAAGTAATGTTTACCCTGACCAAGGACTTTGTGAGGCTCATGCTCTGCCAGGGAGGAGGGGAAGCTGTGAGGAAGTAGAGACGGGACACCTGACCCAAGCTAGCCAAAGAGGTGTTCCATACCACAGCACGTCATGCCTGGGGGGGAAGGGAAGGGGGGAGGGTAACTGGGAGTTACCCAGAAGGACATGGTCTTCTGGGTCGGACTCGTTTCTCGGCGGGTGGTATTGTATTCTCTTCCCTTGTTATTTTATTTTATCATTGTTGTCATTGGTGGTAGCGGTGGTGATTTGTGCTGTACATTGGTTGCTGGACTGTTCTTGTCTCAACCTGTGAGAGTTGCACTCTTTCGATCCTCCTCCCCATCCCTCCAGGAGCAGGGAAGGGGAGAGCCCCGTGGGGGGGCCTTGATTGCTCTCAGCCCGGCACCACTCACTGGGAGTGAGTGAACAAGCTGTCTGTTTAGGGTGATCTGCTTTCAAGTATAACCATACTTGTATGTGCTGATGCCTCTTTTATGTCTCCATTTCACTCTTTTAAAAGTCTGTGACCTTTTCTTTAGGTTCCTAATAAGCAGGAATATGATCAAATATGATCCTAATATGATCAAAACCATATATAAACCATGTAATCTAAAGTAAAATGGTCTTCGACTTGCAATCAGAGTCCATGCCTTAAATCCCCTCAAATGGTGACCCCGACGTGATCGCAGACCGAAGGGCTCAACTTGCAGAAAAGGGCTGCGTACTCCCAAGAGGACTGTCTCAGCTGAAGGATCATCTTGTCGGCTGGACCCAGCAGACCAGAAATCCCAGGTAGCTTCACATACTTCAGAAAAAAATTCAGGTGAGCAGCTGAGAGACTGGAGGGAAAGAGAGAAGATGGGTTTGAATATCTCGAGCAAAGAAAGGACAATAGTTAGGGTGATGCAACAAATGTTAAAGTGACAAGGAGTAAAATATGAAAGAAACAATTTGGAACTATTTCTAGCATGGTTAAAAAATAAGGACTTGCCTGTGGAAACACCGCCTGTATTTGACTGTGAAATTTGGAAAAAACCTGGTAATCTGATCTTTGACCATGCTACAAGGGGTGACTCAAATGCCGTATGTATACAATCGATGTGGCATTTGGTATATGAGACACTAAAGCAGAAGCATTGTGAAAAAACTGTGACAGAGGAAGTCAGTGGAATATTAGTGACTGGAGACCTGAATGAGGAAACTGCTCACAGTGGAGAGTCAGCAAAACAGGAAACAGCAGTTCAGACAGACAAGAGTGAAGCATAGTGGGAGGAAAGTGGGTCAGAAAGCTTGGATGAGGAGGGGACTGTGGTCTCACAAAAGATAACATTGCTGCCACATATGCGACCTACGTTTTCACGTAAAAAGGATTCAGGCAGAACGATGATGGCTGCAAGCTGTGGGGAGCAGAAAGAGGAAGATGAAGGGAGTAAAATAAGAGAAGGGTGGAGAAAAGTGCATTAAGACGGAATCAAGGAAGGGGAAAAGTTTCAATTAACCCCTCACTTGGCATTTCTGGTGGTGGTTCAGCTCAATCAGCACGGGACCCATCAGGCTTTCAATTGGGAACTGGTAAAGGAGGTTCGAAAAGCTGTGATGCAAAATGGGCTACAATCATCATTTACCCAGACATTATTGGAAAATGTCTTGGGTGTACAGCTTGTGACTCCATTTGATTATCATCAATTAGCCGCATTGATTTTAACACCAACCCAAAAGTTGTTGTGGAAGGACAGATGGGCAGATATTTGTGAGGTGCAGGCTCTAGAGAACTTAAATTGGCAACCAGGCGAGCCACGCCTGGAAGTAGGGGTAGATCATCTAATGGGAACAGGCGCATTTGTTACTCCTGAGACTCAGGCTCTAATGGTGCCAGACATTTTAAGAGACTCAGCCCATTTAGCATTAAGAACATTTGCAACTATTCTGGAAATGGGAAGGAAACAGGTCGATTTTACTGCGATAAGACAGGGGAAGGACGAGCCCTATATGCAATTTATAGATCGCTTGCAAGAAGCCGTGGATAAGCAGTTTGATCATCCAGAAGCAAAAGAGTCTTTGTTACTAAAATTGGCTATTGAGAAGGCGAATGTGGACTGTAGAAAGGTTTTGCTGTCCCTGCTAAAATCTGCATCATTAATAGAGATGGTAGAGGCTGAGGAACACGTAGGCTCTTTAGAACAGCAACAGACAGTGTTAGCCGGCATGTTTGCGAAGGCCATGCAACCCCTAGGAACCACAAATAAAAGATATGCTTGTGGCAAACTAGGTCACCTTAGCTGCCAGTGCCTGAAAGTCAAAGCAGCCAAATCCAAGGGCCAATCAGACCGGGTCCCAGGATTGTGCCCCTGATGTCAAAAGGGTCATCATTATGCCAACCAGTGTTGGTCCAAATATGATCGGGAGAGCAAACCCCTTGATCAGGGATTGGGAAACTGGAAGCGCAGTGTGGGGCAGGGCCACGCCATGACACAAATGCCCCTGAATGTGGTGAGTGGACCCCCATCATTAAACAACAACCTTCAGGGTGCTTGGACCAACTCACCACAAAAACTTGTGGAAGTGCCAGAGTGGATGTAGTGACGACTGAGGAAGTCGCATTAATAACATCTGCCCTCCACACGGTGGCGCTTAATGCACATGGACCTTTAGGCCACGGCCCTAGTGCCCTGTTATTCGGACGTTCTAGTGTAACGCTGCAGGGTATCATTGTGCTGCCTGGGTGTCTTGGGTTCAGCAGTAGCAGTCATGTTTCTCCTTTGTGGTAGCTGGTGCAGTGCTGTGTTTTGACTTCCAGCCTGGGAACAATGTTGGTGAAACCGATGTTTTCGGTTGTTGCTAAGTGATGTTTACCCTGACCAAGGACTTTGTGAGGCTCATGCTCTGCCAGGGAGGAGGGGAAGCTGTGAGGAAGCAGAGACAGGGCGCCTGACCCAGGCTAGCCAAGGAGGTATTCCATGCCACAGCACGTCATGCCCGGGGTGGGGGCTAACTGGGAGTTACCCGGAAGGACACGGGCTTCCGGGTGGGACTCATTTCTTGGAGGGTGGTATCGTATTCTCTTCCCTTGTTATTTTCCCTTATCATTGTTGTAGTTGGTAGTAGCAGTGGTGATTTGTGTTGTACATTGGTTGCTGGACTGTTCTTGTCTCAACCCGTAGGAGTTGCACCCTTTCGATCCTCCTCCCCATTCCTCTGGGAGCGGGGAAGGGGAGAGCCCCGGTGGGGGGGTGGGCCCTCGATTGTTGTCAGCCCGGCACCACTCACTGGGAGTGAGTGAACAAGTTGCCTGACTGGGTTTAAACCACGACACTGGGGTAATTGATGCGGACTATATGGGACAGATTAAGGCAACGGTATGGACTCCAAGCCCTCCAGTACATACCCCTAAGAACACATGTATAGCACAACTTATTCATTTTTAAATCAGGCACCCAGAACTGGGTCAAAGAAAAGGGAAACTGGAGGCTTCGGCTCCACAGGACAAGAAATAAATATTATGTGGACATTAGAGATTCAGCAAACAAAACCACAGATTTGAATAATGATGAACTGGGGAAATCAATCAGTGCAGCTTGATATGCTAGTAGATGCTGGAGCGGATGTAACAGTAATTGCTGAGAAAAATTGGCCCCAAGATGGGCCATTAATTAATCCCCAGGGAACTTTAGTAGGCATGGGAGAAAACATCACAACTAACCAAAGTGCTCATTTAGTGACCTTTCAAACATCAGATGGATCTCAGGGTTTCACCAGACTATATGTGACTTTAATTCCCATGAATCTGTTGGGAAGGGACTTGGTGGGACAAATGGGATGCACCCTGTTGTCAAAAAAATTTTTAGGATGGGCCACTGATGGGCAACCAGTACTCAAACTGAAATGAAAAACCTGTTTGGGTAGATCAGTGGCCATTAACCACAGAAAAGGTTGCCATTCTGTGACAGCTCATCCAAGAGCAGCTACAAGCCATCAACAAGTCCATGGAACTAGGACATGCACTGGTAAAGAAGATCTCTACTGGTGCTGCCAGGAAAAAGCTGCGGGTCGTAGTAGTAGGGGACTCTACTTTGAAAGGGACAGAAGTACTTGTCTGTCGGCCTGACCCAGTCTCAAGGGAGGTGTGTTGCCTACCAGGGGCACGGATCAGGGATGTGGCAGAGAGGCAGCCTCCTCTAGTAAGTCCCATGGACTATTATCCACTTCTGGTGATACATGTGGGTGCCAGGGATATAGATAGTAGTAGTCTGGGGAACATAAAGAAGGACTACAGAGGCCTGGGGGAGGTGGTTAGGGGCTCTGGAGCTCAGATAGTCTTTTCATCAGTTCTCCAGGGTACAGGGGAGGACCTAAAAAAAGCTAGGAGGATTAGCCAGGTTAATAAATGGATAAAAGGGTGGTGTCATAGTCAGGGGTTTGGGTGTCTTGAACATGGGACCCAAGTTAGTAGGCCAGGTCTACTGGGTGCTGGTGGAGCAGGTCTGATAAAGAAGGGAAAGAGCAGTTTTGGTAGGAGGCTTGCCAGACTGGTCAAGGAGGCTTTAAACTAGATGTGTTGGGGGAGGGGGGCATCATTCCATCCCAACACACCCAGTCAGTTGCCAGCACCTATAATAAATGCTCGGAGCAATGTAGATATATTCCAGCTGCTCCAGCCAATGAGCCAGCTTCATTTGGAGCTTGGCTCAGATGCCTCTATACAAATGCCCGTAGCATGGGGAACAAACAAGAGGAATTAGAGATGTGTACACATCTACGGGGCATGATATAATAGGCATCACAGAAACATGGTGGGATGGCTCCTACGACTGGAGTGTTGGAATGGAAGGTTACAGGCTTTTTAGAAAAGACAGGCCTGGCAGGCAGGGAGGGAGAGTTGCCCTTTATGTTAGGGATAGGCTGGAGAGTATGGAACTCTGTCTGGGGACAGGTGAGCAGTTAACGGAGAGTTTGTGGGTGAGGGTTAAAGGGAATATAGCTATGTGAGACATTACTGTGGGGATGTGTTACAGACCACCTGACCAAGAGGAAAATGTGGATGAAGCACTCTAGAGAGAGATATGAGAACCCTCAGGCTCACAGGCCCTTCTTCTCATGGGTAACTTCAACCACCCTGACATCTGTTGGAATGACAGTACGGCCCGGCACAAGCAATCCAGGAGGTTCCCCGATTGTGTGGAAGACAACTTCCTTCTGCAAGTAATAGAGGATCTGACAAGGAAAGGTGCCGTGCTTGACCTCGTGCTCACCAACAGGGAAGGGCTCGTTGGAAATGTGACGCTCCAGGCCAGCCTTGGGTGCAGCGATCACGAAATGGTTGAATTTGAGATCCTCAGGAAAGTGAGAAGAGCGTGCAGCAAGCTCACTGCCCTGGACTTCAAGAGAGCAGACTTTGGCCTCTTCAGGAACCTGCTTAGTAAGGTTGCAGGGGTTATAGCCCTAGAGGGCAGGGGGGCCCAAGACTCTCAGTTGATATTCAAGTATCACCTGCTCCAAGCTCAGGAATGTTGCACCCCAACTAGAAGGAAGTGCAGCAGGAGGGCCAGGAGACCACCTTGGATGAATAAGAAGCAGCTGAGGAAACTTCAAGGGAAAAAAAGAGGCTTATAAAAAGTGGAAGCAAGGACAGGCGACCTGGGAAGAATACAGGGATATTGTCCGGGAAGCTAGGGACCAGGTTAAGAAAGCAAAGGCCCAGTTAGAATTAAACTTGTCTAGGAATGTGAAAGGTAACAAGAAGGGATTATATAGATACATTGCAAATAAAAGACAGACTAGGGACAACGTGGGCCCTCTCCAGAAGCTATCAGGAGAACTGGCTACACAGGATTTGGAGAAGGCTGAGGTTCTGAATGACTTCTTTGCCTCCGTCTTCACTGGCAAAGGCTCTGACCACACGACCCAAGCCTTGGAAGGCAAATGCAGGGACTGTGAGAATGAAGACCTTGGGCCCACTGTAGGAGAGGATCTGGTTCGAGACCATCTTAGGAACCTGAATGTGCACAAGTCCATGGGACCTGATGAAATCCATCCGCAGGTCCAGAAGAAGCTGGCAAATGAAGTTGCTAAGCCCCTGTCCATCATATTTGAAAACTCATGGCACTTAAGTAAAGTTCCTGACGACTGGAAAAAGAGAAATATAACCCCCATTTTCAAGAAGGGGAAAATGGATGACCCAGAGAATTACAGACCAGTCAGTCTCACCTCTGTGCCTGGCAAAATCTTGGAGCAGATTCTCCTGGAAGGCATGGCAAGGCACATGAAAAATGACAAGGCGCTTGGTGACAGCCAGCATGGCTTCACTAAGGGGAAGTCCTGCCTTACCAATTTGGTGGCCTTCTATGATGGGGCTATGGAACTGATGGATAGGGGTAGAGCAGTTGATGTCATCTACCTGGACTTGTGTAAAGCATTCGACACTGTCCCACACGACATCCTTGTCTCTAAATTGGAGAGACATCAATTTGATAGTGTCCTGGGTTCAGCAGTAGCAGTCATTTTTCTCCTTCTTGGTAGGCTGGTGCAGTGCAGTGTTTTGACTTTCAGCTCGGGAACAGAGCTGATAGCGATGTTTTGGTTTGGCCAAGGACTTTGTGAGCCTCATGCTCTGCCAGGGGGGAGGGGAAGCCAGGAGGAAGCAGAGACAGGACACCTGACCCAAACTGACCAAAGAGGTATTCCATACCACAGCACGTCATGCCCAGGATGTAACAGGGAGTGAGCCGGAAGGGCTGGGAGACTGCAGGGTTGGAGGAGGTATGGGTCGGTGCTTGGTCGGGGACTGGGGGGCCGAGTTATCGGTTGGTTGGTGGTGAGGTGTTGTATTCTCTTCCCTTGTTATTTCCATTATCATTGTTATTATTGGTAGTAGCAGTAGTGATTTGTGTTATACCTTAGTTACTAAACTGTTTTTATCTCAACCCGTGGGAGTTGCATTCTTTTTGATTCTCCTCTCCGTCCCTCCGGGAGCAGGGGGAGGGAAAGAAGGGGGGAAGTGAGCGAACGAGTTACCTGACTGGGTTTAAACCACGACAGATAGGTGGACTACTGGATGGATAAAGAACTGGCTGGATGCCCGCATGCAAAGGGTTGTAGTCAATGGCACAATACCCAGCTGGAGACCTGTAACGAGTGGTGTCCCTCAGGGATCGGTGTTGGGACCGGTCTTCTTTAACATCTTCATTGCTGAAATGGACAGTGGTATTGAGTGCGCCCTCAGCAAGTTTGCTGATGACACCAAGCTGTGTGGTTCGGTTGATACCCTGTAGCACACCTATCATAGAATCATAGAATCATAGAATCAATCATAGAACCATAGAATCATAGAATCGTAGAATAGTTACAGTTGGAAAGGACCTTAAGATCATCTACTTCCAACCCCCCTGCCATGGGCAGGGACACCTCACAATGAACCATATCACCCAAGTCCTCGTCCAACCTGATTTTGAACACTGCCAGTGATAGAGCATTCACAACCTCCCTGGGCAACCCATTCCAGTGCCTCACCACCCTAACAGGAAAGAATTTCCTTCTTATATCCAATCTAAACTTCCCCTGTTTAAGTTTTAACCCATTACCCCTTGTCCTGTCACTACAGTCCCTAATGAATAGTCCCTCCCCAACATCCTACATCCCCAACAGTCCATCCCCAACATAGGCCTCCTTCAGATACTGAAAGGCTGCTATGAGGTCTCCACGCAGCCTTCTCTTCTCCAGGCTCAACAGACCCAACTTTCTCAGCCTGTATTCATAAGGGAGGAGCTCCAGTCCCCTGATCATCCTCATGGCCTTTCTCTGGACTTGTTCCAACAGTTCCATGTCCTTTTTATGTTGAGGACACCAGAACTGCACACAGTACTCCAAGTGAGGTCTCACGAGAGCAGAGTAGAGGGGCAGGATCACCTCCTTCGACCTGCTGGTAACACTCCTTTTGATGCAGCCCAGGATACGGTTGGCTTTCTGGGCTGCAAGCGCACACTGCCAGCTCATGTTCATTTTCTCATCGACCACCACCCCCAAGTCCTTCTCCGCAGGGTTTCTCTGAATCTCTTCTTTGCCCAACCTGTAGCTCTGCCTGGGATTGTTCCGACCCAGGCGTAGGACCTTGCACTTGGCATGGTTAAACTTCATGAGGTTGGCATCAGTCCACCTCACAAGCGTGTCAAGGTCCCCCCGGATGGCATTTCTTTCCTCCAGTGTATCAACCGAACCACACAGCTTGGTGTCATCAGCAAACTTGCTGAGGGCTCACTCAATCCCACTGTCCATGTCAGCGATGAAGATGTTAAACAAGACCGGTCCCAACACCGATCCCTGAGGGACACCACTCGTTACTGGTCTTCTGCTGGGTATTGTGCCATTGACTACAACCCTTTGCATACGGGCATCCAGCCAGTTCTTTATCCACCCAGTGGTCCACCTATCAAATTGATGTCTCTCCAATTTAGAGACAAGGATGTCGTGTGGGACAGTGTCGAATGTGTTGCAGAATGACTCTAAGAGCAGGGCCATGGAGCCCTGGAGGCCTGTGCGAGCAAGGCAGGGTGTGGCCCCCACAGGTAACCGGAAACTGGACATGGGAGGAGAATGTGCAGGAAGCTGTGTGGGTCTAACCAATACCGTTGTGAATAGGAGGAGTGGCTGAATACCACTCCTATATAAGTGAACTGCGTCACAAATAAAGTAGAAGTTTGCTTATCACCCATATTGGGTTGGCCTGTCTGCTTCTCCTCGCCGCTTACAAATGGCGCCCAAACAGGGACCATGGACTAATGGGCCCCGGCTACTGGGGACCCGGATTACAGGGCCCCGGTTAACAGGGACCCGGATTACAGGGCCCCGGTTAATGGGGACCCGGATTACAGTGCCCCTGTTAGCGGGGACCTGGAATACAGGGCCCTGAGTATCAGGGACCCAGAACGGCGAGTGAGCGGCGGCAGCGGCCGGGGAGCGCGGGCAATGCTACTGCGGTGGCATGATGGACCCGGGTGCTTGGACTGACCGAAAGGAGTCTGCTGCTGGGGCGAACCAGACACTGCTGTGTCGGGAGGCCGATCCGGAGACCAAGGTTACAGGACGACCCAGAAGAAGACGATCCGGAAAAGTCCGGCCATGAAAATGGACCGAGAGGTAGCCCTGGACTTATTACAGTGCTTTTTATAAAAGCGGGGAATTGAGCCTGAGACTCTAAAGCAGCTAGCAGGTCTAGTGGCTGTACGGAAGGCTAAGGGATTTTTTGTAGATCCTAATACAGTTTTTGAGGAGAGTGAGTGGCGAAAGTTTGGTGATGAACTATTTGACTCAATGCTTAATGATGATAAAACGGCAAAGAAACTCGGTAAACCACGGAGAGAAGTAATGAACTGTATAAAAAGATACAAGGCAGAAAAGAAAACTGCCGCGGTAGCAACGAAGAAACTAGGAACAGTTGAAATCGGGGGAAGATTACAACTCGTTTCCCCCAACTCGCGGGAGCACAAGGTTTCCCCCCCCTTCCTTTTCTCCCCCTCCATCAGAAGGTGCAGCGGAGGAGGTGTAACCCCCTGCTCCCCCACCCCCCCCAGTTCCGAAAGTAGGGACTTTGAAAAGGACAGAGAATGTATATTAGAAGGTATGCGCATGATAAATGTGGAGGAATCCGAAAGAAAGAGGGCGGTGCTTCAGCGCCGGATTGATTGCGGCACCATTTTGAAGCACGCAGTAGAAAATAGAGATCATGCGCTAGCGGGAGATTTAAAGGAACTGCGAGCCTCTCCAACCCACTATGCCCTAGAGTGGAAATTTTTAACTCAGTTACGGATTAGCCAGGTCTGCAGATGGCTACATACCGAACGAGATACATCTGATAAGAAAGACACAGCTGCGAGCAACGGAGACCCTGAGTTCGGCGCAGGATCAGCCCCCGAATCCCCTGAATCCGAGCCAGATTTATATCCTCTGCTTCCAGACCCTGACTCTTCATCCCGCGGGTCGGTCTGCTCAGACTTACTGGCCCTGGAGACGCTCAGTTGTAACAATGGGTAACCAAGGATGCAATCATTACTGGGGAATTTTCTGCAATGGGCATCTTTGCATATCCTGTGTTTACTACACAGCAGGGGGCTAAAGAGTGGGAAGCTCTTGATCTCAAAATAGTTAAGGAGGCCTGACAAACAGTGACCACGTATGCGTTAAAATCCTCTTACACTCAAGCTGTATATGTTATGATTTTTTCTTGCAATTGACAGGGGGAGCCCATACAGTTTCTCTGTGACACTCATGTACTAGAAGTTGGTAAATATAAGTATGTCCAGGTTTCTATCAACCCTTGGAGACCTCTGTAGATACTGCTGGCCACTTCTTCCAGCACAGGCTGGCCACCTGTGTCGGAATGAATGTGCATTTTGGTCAGTATAAAAGCCCAAGCCTCATACGATGTGGGGGAGGCAGAGCCTCTGCGGGGATGCCCGCTAAGGTTGAGCCTGCCACCTCGCACTGCAATGATGCTTCTCGGAGCTGTTTTTCTGTTAGTCTCCACAGGGTCCTTGTGCCACTTTCTGTACATGGGACTGTAGCGGGAGTAATGATGGGTTTTGCAGGGACTAAAAAAAAAAAAAAGGGGGGGGGGAGAGAGAGTAATGATGCTGCACTTAACCTGTCTAACCTGTCTACTTCTCAAGAACTGAAGAACTGATAAGCTGGGGGAGGGGGTATATTTGTGTCCTCCTGCCTACAGGTCCATGGTGACTGCCTGCAAAGTTTGTCAAGCCTTGCCATGAGCTGGACAGACGAATGGAAAAACCTGATGCCTCAGCTACAGGAGCTGACCGTGAATACCACAAGCAGACTGAGATAGAGAAAGAGAAAAACGAATGACTGCAAAACATCACTTGAGGACACCTGAAAAGTAACATCCTGAATATGTGTGCTTGTAAAGTAGCTGTTATTAGACGTTGTGATTTTGTGTATAAAACCACCTGTATTTACTAGCTAGTTGCTAATAAGAAACTGCACCTTGTATTGTATAGATTTGTCACTTGTAAAAAAGATGTTAGAGTATGGAAATTTGCAGTAGCTGCTAGAAAATGCTAAGGCAAAAGCTAGAAAGATTTTAATACAATGGCAGTGTTATAAAGCAGGTGATGGAACAAATTAAGAGGGTGGGAGAATTCCACTGGTAAGAAATTTCTTTGGCTGGTCCCTCGCTACCATCAGCATCTTCAACTGCTGCTGCACCCTGTAATAGTTACTCTGCTAATGTAAATTTGTGTGTGCCTTGCTGTAGTAGCGACTTGTCACTGGATGAAGCAGGTGAAACTGTGCATTGACAACAAGGCGCAAGGACTGAGGCTGACAAAATGCCTGCTACCACAGTCAAGGGCAAGACTGGGTTGACCTCTGTGTTTGCCACCAAGAAGAACCTTTAGCTCCGCTGTTGGCTGCAACCCAGCAGGCGTGGAGCGGTGGGGACACAAGCCATGCCAGACCTTGATGTGAAGGATGGCCTCCCCTGTTGTCTGATAACCATACAGGAGAAAAAAGGGGCAGGCCCAGCAGCCTGTAGTTGGCATATGTTGGAGATATAATTTAGCCCAGATCCCCTGCTCAAGTAGGGTCACCCAAACAATATATAAAAAAAAAACATAAAGGGGGAAGATGTGGAGACAGTGTTCTCACGGGAGAATGCATAATTGGTACATAAACTTTGAATAGTCCTGAAAGAAAACAGCAAGGCCATGAGAGGCCCAAAGAAGCTTAAGCAAGCAAGATAAGAGACTGGAATTCACCAAGTTAATGAGAACTATGGACTGTTGGCAAGCTTTCAAGGTTGAGTTCTCACACCTGTGTTTAACCAATTATATGTTAGTCACTAAGGGTCTTCAAAACATGTATCCAATCATAATATGCCAAATCACTGTAAGTGCCTCAGCCAGGGCCTTGGATCAACTAAGCAGACTGGGTTGCTGAGTTGCTAAGCAGACAATTCTACATCGAAGGCAATTTCTGATTTGTTTTAATGTTGACTCTGTAAGACATGCAACACTGCAGAACCTTTTGTTGTTGGAACAGGGACATGGATGTGAAGAGTTTGATGGAATGTGTTGTATGAGTCTCTCTGATTATGCTAATTTGATGCATGCACAGCTGAGAACCCTGGCTCAACTTACCCAGCAATAGTAAATGAGCAATATCCTAAGAATAACTAGATGGTTATCTTCACAGGGCATTACAGGTTGAGTCAAACACTGCTGTTTAAAGTATTGCACTTATGTATTGTTGTTAGGTTAATCATCGTAGCTATTAGACTTGCTTATAGTTGTGTGATACAACAGGTGAGCAGAATAACCCACAATGCCTTCCTCGCACAAAGAAAAAGGGGGGAATTATTGCAGAATGACTCTAAGAGAAGGACCATAGAGCCCTGGAGGACTGTGCGAGCAAGGCAGGGCGTGGCCCCCACAGGTAACCAGAGACCGGACATGGGAGGAGAACATGGAGGAAGCTGTGTGGGGCTAACCAATACTGTTGTGCCAAGGAGGAGTGGCTGAATACCACTCCTATATATATGTGAACTGCATCACAAATAAAGTAGAAGTTTGCTTATCACCCATATTGGGTTGGCCTGTCTGCTTCTCCTCGCCACTTATATTGTTCCATAATCAATGAAAGCTGTTGTTCCTATATAGACCGAAGTGGCAGAATCGAAACAGATCGTGAGGAAATTTGGAAAAAAACTAAGATATTTCATTAAATGGCCAGGGATGACACCTCCTGGGGTTTTGAAGGAATATGGAAAAAGTTAACTTCATGGTTACCCAATCTCTCCTGGTTGAGGCAACTGGTTGCAGGAATATTGATGTTAATTAATTTAATATTGATTACTTGTGGTATCATACAATGTTCCCTCTGGTGTTGTAAACAGTCTATGATTGGAAAAGGAATGAAATTAAGCACTAAGTAGAAATAGGAAATTATTTCAGAAAGAATTTTGATGATAATGGTAATATATAAAATGTTGCAAAAGAATTTGCAAAAGGACAGAAAAAGGGGGGAATTTGAAACAAGGGGGCACAAAATCACAAAATGGAATATGGAAACCTTTAGAATTAGATTTAAGTAATGTTAATATTGATGGCTTTGTAACAGTAGCAATGAAAAATTACTGAGGTGCATGATACATAGATGTCCTGGGTTCAGCAGTAGCAGTAATGTTTCTTCTTCTTGGTAGCTGGTGCAGTGCAGTGTTTTGACTTTCGGCCTGAGAACAGAGCTGATAGCGATGTTTTGGTTTGGCCAAGGACTTTGTGAGCCTCATGCTCTGCCAGGGAGGAGGGGAAGCCAGGAGGAAGCAGAGACAGGACACCTGACCTAAGCTAGCCAAAGAGGTATTCCATACCACAGCACGTCATGCCCAGGATGTAACTGGGAGTTAGCCGGAAGGACTGGGAGACTGCGGGGTTGGAGGAGGTATGGGTCAGTGCTTGGTTGGGCTGGGGGGGGGCAAGTTATCAGTTGGCTGGTGGTGAGATGTTGTATTCTCTTCCCTTGTTATTTCCTTTATCATTATTATTCTTGGTGGTAGCAGTAGTGATTTGTGTTATACTTTAGTTACTAAACTGCTCTTATCTCAACCCGTGGGAGTTGCATTCTTTTTGATTCTCCTCTCCATCCCTCTGGGAGTAGGGGGAGGGAAAGAAGGGGGAGAGTGAGTGAATGAGCCCTCTGCCTGGTTTTAAACCACGACGAAAAAAAATAGAGTACAGCTAGAGAACATACTGAGAATTCTCACAAGATAAATCGTTATAGTTGTGACATAGTTTAAGAAAAGCAGTCTAGAAGAACAGGACACAGGGATAAAGAGTATCTGGGAATGGCAGGTGTCCAGGATGGGCTACAGTTAAACTAACTGATAAGTAGGAGGATAGGAGGATTATTATGTCTCTGGTGCTAACGAACCAATTAAACTGGTATGAGCATCTACTGTGAATGCTTCAAAGGCTGCCAGAATTGATGAAGAATGTTGGAAGAAGTAAACGACCCTCAGAGACCACCACCACAATTCTGTACGCATGCAGGAACTTTCCGGAAAATTATGTAATCCATACGTAGCCTCATGACTATGTATGTATGCCCAGTGGCTATAAAAGGATGGCTTGTGTGGCAATGGGGAGACACACGTTAGGAGGAGCTATCCCCCGTGTCTCCCGGCACCGCAATAAAGAATACCTGCTTGTCAGATTGAAAACTTTGTTGGCAAGTTTGTTCCTGGAGTTTTCTCTGTGTCATGATGGATTTGTGTCTTAGACCTTGGCTTCTAAATTTCAGCATTAATAGAATCATAGAATCATAGAATACTTAGGGTTGGAAAGGACCTTAAGATCATCTAGTTCCAACCCCCCTGGCATGGGCAGGGATGCCTCCCAGTAGACCATGTTGCCCAAGGCTCTGTCCAACCTGGTCTTGAACACTTCCAGGGATGGAGCACTCACAACTTCCCTGGGCAACCCATTCCAGTGCCTCACCACCCTTACAGTAAAGAACTTCTTCCTTATATCCAATCTAATCTTCCCCTGTTTAAGTTTTAACCCGTTAGCCCTTGTCCTACTGGTACAATACCTAATGAAGAGTCTCTCTTTGGCATCCTTGTAGGCCCCCTTCAGATCCTGGAAGGCTGCTATGAGGTCTCCATGCAGCCTTCTCTTCTCCAGGCTGAACAGCCCCAACTTTCTCAGCCTGTTTTCATATGGGAAGTTCTCCAGTCCCCTGATCATCCTTGTGGCATCCTCTGGACTTGCTCCAACAGCTCCATGTCCTTCTTATGTTGAGAACACCAGAACTACGCACAATACTCCAAGTGAGCTCTCACAAGAGCAGAATAGAGGGGCAGGATCACCTCCTTTGACCTGCTGGTCACGCTCCTTTTGATGCAGCCCAGGATACGGTTGGCTTTCTAGGCTGTGAGAGCGCACTGAAGCCAGCTCTTGCTCTTTTTCTCATCGACCAGCACCCCCAAGTCCTTCTACACGGGGATAATCTGTCCCTTCATTCTGCTGTCCAGATGTCTTTCATTTATCTGCTCATTCAGTAGGGGTGCAACCTCACATCCTTGGTAACAGCGCTAATATGGCCTGATGACACTAAATTTGGACTTGTAATAACACAGCTGATGTGTTATTACACATCACATTCAGTTGAATTAATTGACCTCTACCTCTTGGTGACTGTCACTCCCAGCCTTCTCCCTTGTTAGGTGCTGGTGGGAATGATCAGGCTCCTAATAACATATGCTGGTGTCAGCCCCCTCCTCCCCACCTCCTTTTTTCTCTCTTTTTCCCTTTTTCTTTTTCCAAAGAGGAAATTTGTAGGAAAGCATGGATGAGGAGATTGCTTAATCTTTAATTACGTTTGGCGTACAGGGTGAGAGCACCCATCCCCATCCCTGGGGAGAGCTCAGGTCCTAATAATGAGGAGCCCTAATAATGACCCCATAACCCTCCCCAGGGGCTGGGGAACCTCCCAAATGGGAATGTGGCACGGATGCTGGGATGTATTGCGGCATTGCCGGGGCGGGTTGCACACCTGAGAGTGTGTGGAGGAATGTGTTTGCTTAATTAATTGGCATCAGGAACACGCCAGGGGTTTAAATCTAACATGGGCCTTGGCAGTGTTCAGTGCTGCACACGCAAGACTAGACTTTAAATATGGGTGCAGTTATTGTTTGGATAATTAATGAACAATGGGCGCACATTGGCGTTCAGCCTAATGGGCTTTGATCACTTGCCAGGGCCCTTTGGCGTGCCAGCATCCCACTAGAGAAGGATACTTAGGGTCCCATGAGGGGCATGTGTGGGTCACTGATGGACATTGGGATGCTGCTCCCCCATGGGTGCATGCTGCAGGGTTGGTGGTGCAAATTAGGATGCTATTCCCTGCCCAGCTGACCCCACAGCACCATGGAGGCCTCTCTGCAGCACTGCGGGGTCAAGTGGGGATGGACCCTGCATGTAACAATTTATTTAAATCATTTTAGCGAGGACCTATGGAAAATAAAAAGACTTTAATCACATTTGCATCCATTTCCAGCCTTGGTAATTCAATTTGGATTAATCTGGGTGCCATGTTTACAGCTGATTAGTGCGTGCCCTGTCTTCCCATTGTGGTTTCCATCACACCCACTCTTCTGGCATTGTGATGGGAAGATGGGGACTTTAAGTCATTTTCCAGGGATGGATAGGGATTGATAGTCTTTGGTCCAAGTGGAAGATAAATCTGGGCTTGCTGAGGATTTCCGAGGGCTTGTCTGGGTGACATACTCAGTTGGTTTGAATGTCTGGATGGTGTCGTGGTTTAAACCCAGTCAGGTAACTCGTTCACTCACACCCCCCCCCCCCCTTCTTTCCCTCCCCCTACTCCCGGAGGGACGGAGAGGAGAATCAAAAAGAATGCAACTCCCACGGGTTGAGATAAGAACAGTTTAGTAACTAAGGTATAACACAGATCACTACTGCTACCACCAATGATAATAATGATAAAGGAAATAACAAGGGAAGAGAATACAACACCTCACCACCAGCCAACTGATAACTCGCCCCCCTCAGCCCGACCAAGCACCGACCGATACCTCCTCCAACCCTGCAGTCCCCCAGCCCTTCCGGCTAACTCCCAGTTACATCCTGGGCATGACGTGCTGTGGTATGGAATACCTCTTTGGTCAGTTTGGGTCAGGTGTCCTGTCTCTGCTTCCTCCCGGCTTCCCCTCCTCCCTGGCAGAGCATGAGGCTCACAAAGTCCTTGGCCAAACCAAAACATTGCTATCAGCTCTGTTCCCGAGCTGAAAGTCAAAACACTGCACTGCACCAGCTACCAAGAAGGAGAAAAAATGACTGCTACTGCTGAACCCAGGACAATGGAAAATCAATCACTGGGGATGTTTCTGTCCCCATTTTCATGCTGTTTTAATTTGCCAGGCTTTGGGGTCTGTACATCGAGGAACCATCTATATTTATGTCAAGCACCAGTGTCTTTGTCTCCTTAGTGCAGCATCGTTCTTCCCAACCTGGCACACTGTGCCCTGTGCATGGTGTTGGGGTGCAGATGGGCACTGGAGGGGTCTCCATTCCTCCTGGGGCTTTTTCCTGGTGCAGAGCTGCCCTCCTTCCACAGGGAAAGTGTGAGGGGGGAATGAGATGCTCTGTGTGTGGAAACTGATGCACAGCATGGTGCAGTCTGCTCTCAACTCTGCTTTTCCCAGTGGCTGGATGAGGATCCCATCCCTATGACAGTGGGAGGACACCCATATCCGTGGTGTGGGGCTGGCCAGCACCTTGGTGGGGCCAAGAAAGACCTGGCACTGCTGCCACAGCACTGCCAAACTGCCTGGCCCTTGCTGGCCTGATCTTGCCTGATTCCTCTCCTGCAGATGCTCTCCCTGACACCGGTTGACAAGAGCCATTTCCAAGATTGAATGATTCAATTTAGCAGCAATTTTTTGACGGGGCCGGTGACATACGGCTCCCCAGCCGGTGCTGGGTGTCATGTGACTCCCCAGTGCCCACTGTCATTAGAGCAGCTCAGCACTGACTGCTGCAGCCCTAATAAGCTTCATGCATGCTGCCAGCACAGGAGGGGCCCACATCCTGCCCTGGCATGGCTCCACCAGAATGCATACCCCCAGCATCCCAGCAGGATCCAGTCCTGGGGGTGCTGGGGTGGCATTGGTACCCAGTGGTGGTACTCGGGGATGCTGGCCTAGTACCTAGGGATGCTGGTGAGAATACCTGAAGATGCTGATGAATGGTACCAAGGATGCAGGTGGTGGCACCCAGGGATTCTGGCAGTGGTATCCAGTGGTGCTGGAGCTGCTGGCAAGGCTGAATGGGTGTGTGTATGTGTGGTGTTTTGTTCTTTTGCTTTATGGGTTTTTCTCCAGGCTTGATGAGTATGTCTGGTTCGCTCTCACTGTCTCTCTGGCTCTCTCCTTCCTTTTGAAGCAAATGGCTGACTGATTGCTTTTCATCTCCCACTCTGAGGAGCTGTAAGAGCTACTTTATACAAACATCAATTACAGGCACATAATAAATTAAGGCTTCCTTATACCGAACCCATTAGACTCCACTCTCATATCAAAGCACTTGCATCACACAGATTGGGGTGGGGTGGAGTGGAGGAGAGGAGGGAGAGGGAGGAAAATGTCTTATTAGCTGGCAGATTGTTAGCAGAACACTGATTTAATTGTATCTCCGGGCCTGAGCATGGGAGGAGGCTGCGGGGTGCAGAGGAGGGGGGACATCCAAGGCCTACCAAAACAGAAATTCCCGGGGATTGTTCCCTTCCCCAAGGTGCTGGGGGACAGTCTCCCTCCTGGGCTTGTCTCTATACCAGCACTGGCTGCCAGTGTTTCTCCTGGTAACAGCCAAGGGGGCTACGTTTTGGAGATGCCCCCCATCCTTCCTGGCCTGGTGCTGAGTGGTAAAGCCCAGGGTTGGGTGCCTACCCTCCTGCCCTCAGCCACCTTTGGGTGCCACCTCTGGGTGCCACCTCCAGACCCTTGGCCATGTGGTGGGTGATGCCAAGGGGTGCCAGGGATGGAGGGAACATGTGCCAGGGCCTTGTAACAAGTCCTGCCATGGTGGGCATTAGGGCTGGGACCCCTGCAGTGGTTCCCCAGGTTTAGATGGTGCATTGGGGTGTGAAGGTGGAAAGAGGGGCTTGAAGAGATCGGGGAGCAGCCTGGGAGGCAGGGAGCAAAATTCCCTGTAGGAAAAAGGCACTTGCATCTGCCAGCAGCTCCTGCTGCCTCTGCCTGTGAATAAATAACCTCCAGGCTGTCAGTCTGGCACTACCCCTGGGGCTGGAGGCTCTCATTAAGGAACAGAGCCCAGGAGGAGCAGGCATGGCTGGAGAGCTTCCTGATGGGGCTTTGCAGGTGCTGCCTGGTGCTTCACCAAGCCACGCGTCCCCTGGGGCAAGCAGGAAGCCAGAGTGGGTGCTAGGAGGGCTGGTGGGCATCATCATTGGTGCGCATGCATTCACTTCTTGTATGGTTAGTGTATGGCCGTCAGTCTGCTGAGGTGGTCTGTCCTGCTGCTGGTGATGCATGTGTGCATCCCACTGTGTAGAAGGTGTGTGGTGAGCACCCCAGTGCATGTGTGCACACATTTGTGCATCCTGCTGCACAGAGGGGACATGTTGTGCACATGTGTGTGTGAATGCATACATGTGCATCCCCTCTGTAGAGGTTGTATTTTGTGCACATGTGTGTGCACGCACACATGCGCATCCCACTCTTCAGAGACCATGTGCACACCGTGCTCACTGCTGCATCTCATCCCAGGTGAGCATGCGTGTGTGCACATGTGCCCTGAGCCGTGCGGATTATCACCACACATTGCAGCCGGAGAGACAGGAACATTCATTAAAATTTGAAACACAAACAGAAAATTGTTACTTGAAGCCACCTTGCCAGAGAGCCAGACACTTTATCAGAGACCTCATTAATGTATCTAATGTGTAAGGAACAATTAGACCTATCAAAGACATCCTTTTCCCAGCCAGGGAGGAAAAAATAGCAGGAGCTTGAACCCCACCATCCAAACCTGCCTTGAGGGATCAGGGTACACAACTCCAGCAGGAGCGTACAAGCCACTGGAGTCTCGGATCCATCCCGGCGCCTGAAATGCCCATTTCTCCTTAAGTTTGTTGGGGAGGAAAGTGGGATGATTGATTAAAAAGCTGATTTCTTTTTTCAGCAACCGACGGGGTTTTGCCATACTCCCATAATTAGCCAGTTACGTGGCCATATGTTTTATTTATGGACCAAGGGTGGAGGGAAGGGGAAGTGGAGGAACGACCGTGACCTGTACCTGCAAATAAAACACTTCAATTCCTTCCTGGGGAACGTCACCTCGAGAAACCATTGCTTTCCTGCTCACTGCCCCGTCCAAATCTCAGGATGCAAATGACTTTGTGGGCCTGGCTGGCACTCAGATGGGTTTAAAATATGAATTTATGTCTTTATTCTGCATAGTTGAATGTCAACAAGAGCAAGAAATCAACGCTGAGCCACTTTATGACAAGAAGTGGCCACTTGCTCCTCTTCTTGACTGTGTATCCCTGCTGGTAGATGCTTTCAGGGTGCCAGGAGTGCAGTGAAGCCTGGTGCCAGCTGGTGGGGATTGGCTGTGCCTCAGTTTCCCTAGGGTGGGCTTACTTTGGGGTATGCATCCCACTGGGGACCACAGCCTGGATGTCCCCAGCTCGGCTGCATCCCCTTCTGTGGAATACCCATGGGGAGGCTGAGCATCCCTATCCCCAAGGAGATTGGGTTGGGGTCAGTTATCCCTGTGGCAAGCTGGGAGTGCCCTGCACCCATTGCTCCAGCTCGCTTGGTTGGCATGGGCAAGGCTGGCAGCATGCTTGCCTGGCTGGCCCTATGAGCTGTGCTTTCATGCTTTGCTAATGTTGCCTGGCACCTGCCCCAGTTCCTGGTGGCTTCACTTGAGCAAGGAACCAATTAATCCTCCTGTCGCTTGGGGAAGTGGGTCAGGCTCATCAGGCTCTCCCACTAATGAGGGGCAACGTAGAGCTGTCTGCTGGATAGCCAGGTGTCTGTGCCACTGCCCTGCGTCCCAGCTCCCTGCAGGGTGGTGAGTAAACTGAGGCAGGGATGACACTGGCTGCCCGGGTGTGTGCACAATCACTTTCAGAGCGGGGACAACTGAGGAGGAGGGTGTTGGATAACTCGGTTGGGCCAATGTCGCAAAGGGATGGGTTGGTTTCCCAATGGGGCTGCCCAGCTGCTGTGCCTCAGTTTCCCCATCCCAGCGAAGCAACAGTGGGTCCTGGCATAGGGTGCTGGGTGCTGGCAGGGTGTCCTTGGCAAGGTGGGGAGCACCATCTTCTAGGAGTGAAGCAATTCCCGTTTGCGTAATGAACAAAGGGAACGGGGGGGAGGTGAAACCCTAAAGCTGGAGCTGGTGTCCTGCCTGCCCTCCCTACCTGCCCTCCCCTCCCCTCCCCTCCCACTCCCCTAGCTGCCTGTAATTACAAGCTTATTGCCTGTACAGCTGTTGTGTAATTACATGTTTGAAAATTAGTTTTTACAGCTCATGCCATGGAGGGGGAAGGGGGGGGAGCAGAAGAGGGATCCCCCCCCAGTGCTTGCATAAGCCCAGAAAATCCAACCCCTAAAAAAACATGGGGGGTGCAAGTGGGATTGTGGGGTGAGGGAATTGGGTGACATGGTGACCCCAAAGCCTTTCCAGCCCAGGGTGGGGGGTCCCTCTTGCACCCACACTATAGATGCATTTGTCTTGGAGCACCCAGAGCTGTGTCACCCCATAAGTGACATTTCCTAACGAACCATTCCTAAGGTGTGGGGGAATTTTGGCCAAGGAAGGGAGAAGCAGCACCCAGCACCCTGCACTAGGAGCATAGTGATAGAATGGGCTGTATCTTTAAGCTGTTTGAAGGGCTAGTCATTATCATATAGGATGTGGCTTCCTTTGCAGGGCCCGGATATCATGTCGCCTTTGTGAACTGTGGTGTTAAAAGAAGACTGCAGTTTGGGAAAAGAGAGACAGAGATGGGGGACACACATACACACGCAGAGGGAGGGGGGCAGAATACATGCACTCTGACATGCATGCGCCCATAAGTGCACAGCCCTGCAAGCACGCCCAAAACAAAAGGCGTCCTACTGCTCAAGAGAGAAGATATAGGAGGTATACGCCACTGGCCACCCTATGGTTTTACCTGCGGGATCACACAGAAGACATGAGAAATTGGGATGGAAAACCTACCTCAGCTCTGGAGGAACGGGTGTGTGAATTGAAGAGGAGAACAAAGGCCAAAGATGATCATCCCATGAAAGCTGCAGCTTCAGTCTCTGATGAACAGGTTCTCAGATGCAGTGGAAGAGCTGATTTTACCCCAGCTCCTGTGATAAAGAAGACTAATCCCTGTCTATAAGACGTAAGTGACCAATGTTGTGACCACTATTAGAGGGGCCCTGCCTCCAGCCAGGTGGAGGTAGGGGACAATCGGATTTACTGGACTGTGTGGATCAGATGGCCTGGCACATCAGTCCTACAGAAGTATAAGGCTCTAGTCGATACCAGTGCCCAGTGTACCCTGATGCCATCAAGCTATCAAGGGGTGGAACCCATCTATATTTCTGGAGTAACAGGAGGATCCCAAGAGTTGACTGTACTGGAGGCTGAAATCAGCCTAAGTGGGAGGAAAAGGCAAAAGCACCCCACTGTGACTGGTCCAGAGGATCCATGCATCCTCGGCATAGACTACCTCAAGAGAGGGTACTTCAAAGATCCAAAAGGGTACTGGTGGGCTTTTGGTATTGCTGCTTTGGAGACTGAGGAAATTGAGCAGCTGCCCACCTTGCCTGGTCTCTCAGAAGATCCTTCTGTTGTGGGGTTACTGAAGGTCGAAGAACAACAAGTGCCAATCGCGACCACAACAGTGCACCAGCAGCAATATGGCACCATCCAAGACTCCCTGATTCCCATCCATCAGCTGATGCGTAGACTGGAGAGCCAAGGAGGGATCAGCAGGACCCGCTCATCCTTTAATAGCCCCATATGGCCAGTGCGAAAGTCTAATGGAGAATGGAGACTAACAGTAGGCTATCGTGGCCTGAACGAAGTCACACCACCCTTGAGTGCTGCCATACCGGACATGATAGAACTTCTGTATGAACTGCAGTCAAAGGCAGCCAAGTGGTATGCCACAACTGATATTGCCAATGCATTTTTCTCAATTCCTTTGGCAGCAGAGTGCAGGCCACAGTTTGCTTTTACTTGGAGGGGTGTCCAGTTCACTTGGAACCGATTGCCCCAGGGGTGGAAACACAGCCCTACCAGATTGAAATAGCTCAGATGAATTTAGATTGGCAACATAAAGGTGAATTATTTTTGGCCCGGTGGGCCCATGACACTTCAGGCCATCAGGGCACAGATGCAACATAGAGATGGGTTCGTGATGAAGGGGTGGACTTAACAATGGACACTATTGCCCAGGTTATTCACGACTGTGAAACATGCTTCAATTAAACAAGCCAAGCAGCTAAAGCCTAAAGTATGGAGGACGATGGCTGAAGTATAAATATGGGGAGGCCTGGCAGATTGACTATATCACATTGCCGACAACCCGCCAAGGCAAGCGCCATGTGCTTACAATTGCGGAAGCAACCACAGGAGAGCTGGAAACATTTGCTGTGCCTCACGCCACTGCCCAGAACACTATCCTGGGCCTTGAGAAACAGTTTTTGTGGTGACACATCACCCCAGAGAGAACTGAGTCAGACAATGGGACTCATTTATGGAACAACCTTATAGACACTTGGACCAAAGAGCATGGCACTGAGTGGGTATATCATATCCCCTACCATGCACCAGCCTCTGGGAAAATCGAATGGCACAATGGGCTGTTAAAAACTACACTGAGAGCAATGGGTGGTGGGACTTTCAAACATTGGGATACACATTTACCAAAAGCCACCTGGTTGGTCAACACCAGAGGATCTGCCAACAGGGCTGGCCCAGCCCAGTCAGAACTTTTACATATTGTAGAAGGGGATAATGTTCCAGTGGTGCACATAAAGAATTTGCTGGGGAAGACAGTCTGGATTATTCCTGCTCCAGGTAAAGGCAAACCCACTCGTGGGATTGCTTTTGCTCAGGGGCCTGGATATACTTGGTGGGTAGTGCGGGAAGATGGGGAAGTCCCTGTGTACCTCAGGGGGATTTGATTTTAGGGGAAAACAGCCAATGAATTCAACTATATGCTGTTGCCTTCTATGTAGCACTATTATAGCCCACCAGCTAGATGTCTTAAGGTCACCAGGGACTGGCCCTGACTTCCGTCCGACCATCATCCCAACAAAGAATGAACACTGATAAAACCAGAGGAGCTCAGCAGTGACCAGACGAGTTCCATGGTGTCATCAGCAGGCAACAATCCAACACTGCACACTGTCTCTCCTGCTCTGACAGACTGTTTCAAGAGATGGAGCCCGACATCATGGACCAGATGAACTCAGCAGCTTTATAGGGCTTGGCCCATGCAGTAAGGAATGATAACTCTCTCTTTGTGTGTGTGTGGATTTATATATATATGAGACAATAGTGATGGTATATTGAAAAATATGGGATCTGAGCATGATGTGAATGGTATGGAATAAGGGGTGGATACTGTCCTGGGTTCAGCAGTAGCAGTCATTTTTCTCCTTCTTAGTAGCTGGTGCAGTGCTGTGTTTTTGACTTTCAGCATGGGAACGTTGATAACACCAATGTTTTTAGTTGTTGCTAAGTAACATTTACCCTGACCAAGGACTTGCTCAGTCTCATGCTCTGCCAGGGAGGAGGGGAAGCCGGGAGGAAGCAGAGACAGGACACCTGACCCAAACTAACCAAAGGGATATTACATACCACAGCACGTCATGCCCAGTATATAAACTGAGAGGAGTTACCCAGAAGGCCCATATTGCTGCTCAGTTGGGCTGGGTATTATCGGTCAGCGAGTGGTGAGGTGTTGTATTATCTTCCCTTGTTATTTCCCTTATCATTATTGGTGGTAGCAGCAGTGGTTTGTGTTATACTGTTGATACTGGACTGTTCTTATCTCAACCTGTGGGAGTTGCATTCTTTCAATTCTCCTCCCCATCCTTCCAGGAGTGGGGGGAGGAAGAAGTGTGTGTGGGGGGGAGTGAGCAAGCAGCTGCATGGTTCTAAGTTACCAGCTGGGCTTAAACCACGACAGTTGGCCTCCCCAGCTGTTTTGTTAATGAATTTACATGAGCCAAGCTTGTCAACGCAAACGATGCTTTTCGCACACAAAGAGTTGTGGTCAATGGCTCAATGTCCAGCAAGAGACCAGTAACAAGTGGCGTCCCTCAGGGATCGGTGTTGGGACCGGTCTTATTTAACATCTTTGTCGCTGACATGGACAGTGGGATTGAGTGCGCCTTCAGCAAGTTTGCCGATGACACCAAGCTGTGTGGTTCGGTTGATATGCTGGAGGGAAGGAATGCCATCCAGAGGGACCTCGACACGCTTGTGACGTGGGCTGATGCCAACCTCATGAAGTTTAACCATGCCAAGTGCAAGGTCCTACACCTGGGTCAGAGCAATCCCAGTCACAGCTACAGGTTGGGCAAAGAAGAGATTCAGAGCAGCCCTGCGGAGAAGGACTTGGGTGTGTTGTTTGATGAGAAAATGAACATGAGCAGGCAGTGTGCGCTTGCAGCCCAGCAAGCCAACCGTATCCTGGGCTGCATCAAAAGGAGCATGACCAGCAGGTCGAAGGAGGTGATCCTGCCATTTTAGTCTGCTCTTGTGAGACCTCCCCTGGATTATTGTGCACAGTTCTGGTGTCCTCAACATAAAAAGGTCATGGAACTGTTGGAACAAGTCCAGAGGAGGGCCACGAGGATGATCAGGGGACTGGAGCACCTCCCTTATGAAGACAGGCTGAGGAAGTTGGGGCTGTTGAGCCTGGAGAAGAGAAGGCTGCTTGGAGACCTCATAGCAGCCTTTCATTATTTGAAGGGGGCCTATAGGGATGGTGGAGAGGGACTCTTCATTAGAGACTGTAGTGATAGGACAAGGGGTAACGGGTTAAAACTTAAACAGGGGAAGTTTAGGTTTGTTATAAGAAGAAAATTCTTTCCTGTTAGGGTGGTGAGGCACTGAAATAGGTTTCCCAGGGAGGTTGTGAATGCTCCATCCCTGGCAGTGTTCAAGGCCAGGTTGGACGAGGCCTTGGGTGATATGATTTAGCGTAAGGTGTCCCTGCCCACGGCAGGGGGGTTGGAACTAGATGATCTTAAGGTCCTTTCCAACCCTAACGATTCTACGATTCTATGAGGAAGTCAATGGCTGAGAGCACCAGAGTTCATATATGCTTGTATAATGGTGGCAGAGGGGAGCATGTGCTGCCACGCAGGTGACCTTTCCTGGGGCTGGTTGGCAAAGATTAATCAATGCTGAGTGGCACTCGTGGTCCCCCTGCCCCGGCTCCCACTGCTCTGCCTGGCCAAGCCTCTGCTATGGGATCCTCCAGTGTCTCTGGCATTGCCTCCAGGTGAGCTGGGAAGCTGCCCTTCAGCCCAGCCCACCCCAAAGCCCATTGCCCCATCCAGCAAGTCTGTTTTAAGGGCCCTGACAGAAGCAGTTGCTGTTCTGGGAAGTGGAGAGCCCTGGAGCAGCTGGCTGTGATGGCTGGGGTGTGCAGTACAGGATGGGCTGCACCCCTTAGCTCAGGAGTACCTGAACCCTTAGGGGCCACTGTGCCCTATAGCACTCCTGTGCTTTGTGGTACACCACTGAGGATTTGGGGGTGCCATGGTGAGCATTTGAAGGTGCAGTGGTGGGTAGCCTGGTAGTGCTGTGGTGGGGATTTGGGGGTACAATGGGGCTGCAATTGTGAGGATTCAAAGATGGAGTGGTGGGAACTTGGGGATGAAGTGGGGGGGAGACTGTGGGTGTTATATGAGGGTGGTGATTTGAAGGTGCCACAGTGGGAATTGAAGACACAATGGTGGGGATTTGGGGGCACAGTGATGGGGATGGGGGATGCAATATTGGGAATTTGAGGGTGCAGTGGTGAGGACTTGAAGGTGCAATGGTGAGGACTTGGGGGTGAAATGGTGGGGATCTGAGGGTGCAGTGGTGGGGATTCGGGGGTGCAATGGTGGCAATTAGGGGTGCAGCTGTGATGCTTTGGGTTTCGGCAGCACCATGCAAGTCAGGAGGTTACCCCTTTCCTCATCAGCTCCATCAGGATGCTGACATCCCCATGTCCCCCCCAAAAAATCTCTCCCTTCCCATGGGGCTCTGCTGAGTCCCCTGTGCTGTTTTCTGGGAGCAGCACAGCCTGTGGGATGCTGGCAGCAGCTCCTGGCCCCCATGTCACCTTGTTTTCCATGGGCATGCTCACTTTGTTAGATAAGCTGCTCCCCCATAAGCATGTGGGGTTTGCACCTGCCTGCTCACTTCCAACTCATTGCATGAACTTGGGGTGCATTTCGGGGTGGGGTGGTGAGCAAGAGTGAAGATCTTGCTTGTCTTGCTGGTTGTTCCTCCTTCCAGGGGGATTTGGGGATCTGCTCTCCTTGCTCCCATCCCTGTATCCCCATCTAACATGCGTTGCTGTTGTTCTCAGGCATGAGCCATGAGCTGAAGTTGTCATCCCTAGGAATGCTCTCCACCACCACCTGCACCACTGCCACCATCAGCCCCCTCACCCTATCGCCTCTCAATGGCTCCATCATCACCAGTGGCAGCCCTGCAGCCAGCAGCACTTTGTCCCTCCAGGCAGCACCTTCTTCCAGTTTTGCTGCTGCTCTCTACAAGCTCGCCAAGCAAGCCGAGGAGCCCAGAGGTAGGGGATGAGGATGGGGACTGGGGGGATGCTGAGTATCACTGCCTCTTCCCACTGCTGCCACCCAGGAGCCAGCGGATGGTATTTCCCCCCCATTTTCCAGCTAATGTCTTTCCCCAGCATCATGTCTCAAGGGGGTGGTTTAGAAACTGAATTTAGCCGGAGTAATCCAAATGCTGTATCGCTCTTCATACCCTGGGAGAAAGCCTGGGAGAGCATGGCGTGGGGGGACCTGTCCCTCCCTGCCTCTCCAGCCCTGCTATCTCCTGCTATGCTTTACTGCAATGTTGTTTTTTTCCCTGGAGGCTCCTCAAATCTGTTCCTTCCCCAGTTGAATTTCCCAGCTGAACAGCAAGTTTTGGCATCCTCAGGAGGTCCCCAGCCCTCATCACCCTGTGATGGCCTGGCTGCAGTGTCCTCCATCACATATCCCCCCTGCTTGGATGTGGGGTGCAGCTCTCAACAGGGGGTGTCAGATGCTGCTTACCCCAAGGTCCATGCTGCTGCAGACAGTATGTCCTGTGGGAATTGCAAGGGCTGTCCCACATGCACAGGAGGAGGCAAACTGGCCCTGGGCTGCAAAGTGTTTCACTAGGAGACTCCT
Organism: Pezoporus flaviventris; assembly: GCF_033815535.1. Lineage (NCBI taxonomy): Eukaryota > Metazoa > Chordata > Aves > Psittaciformes > Psittacidae > Pezoporus > Pezoporus flaviventris. The sequence continues at coordinate 273,834 of NW_026892592.1, forward strand.
GGCATCATCAGTTTGCAATAAAATAGTATTTATCCCTGGTGTTGCCATTGGTGGGTGCTCCCTGTTGGGTCACTGCCCATGGCGCAGGCACTTTGGGACCTGGGGAGGATGCCCAACCCTTTGCAAGGGTTTTTTTTCAAGATACTTTTTGGAAGACCCTTTCTGCAAACAGCATCTGCAAGACCCTCCTCACAGCCCCTCCATCAGATGTGAAATGTCCCAGCACAGCCATGACCCAAAGCCTCTGGCATCGGCTGCTCCCAAGGAAGCCCATGGGAAAGCCAGGTCCCTGTGATGCCATCGGGACCCAGTCTTAGTGATGCTTCATCCTGGTTGGGAGCTCCTGGTTCTCCCTGGCTGCTTCCTCCAAAGCCCATCTGCTTTCTTTGGGGTGGTCAGTTGTGTTTAGGGAATTACTTTGCCTTTTCTTCCCCCCACACCCCACAGCTCATGTCCCCTCCACTCTGCTCAGCCCATCCAAAAGGACATCAGCAGGTTTTGGCATGGATTTCATGGTGCTGGAGGGAAACAGCTGTGTTCCCTTTGGATTTCCCCTTAATGACTTGCCCATCTAGGTGCCCAAAGTGGCTCATCCTGGAGGTTTTTAATAGGCGTGTGTGCGTGTTGGGAAGGGTGTTTCTTTCCATGCCGTGGTTTTTAGCCTCAGGAAATTAATTGCTTTGCCCTCAAATTCTCACCCCACTTCCCTTCCCACAATGGGAGATGCTCTGCTGTGGCAGATGCAGCTGGTGGGGTGATGACAAATGGGACCACTCAGCTTTTATACTGGCTTTATGAACTGGCTAGGACATCTGTAGGGATGTCCTGCTCCCCCAGAACATCCCCAGCTGCGGGGGCTCATTGTGACCAATTCCATCCCAGCAAAGCCCCAAGAAGCCACAGAAGCCATCCCCTGTCTCAGAGCTCCTGCCTCATTCTATCCCAGGCTGGCAGCAGGGTGGGTTTTATTCCTTCCCATCTTCCTTTCTCCTCCTCCCCCCCCCCCCCCCCCCCCCCCAGGGTCTCAGCTGTTAATTAGGTTTGCCTGTCAGCCTGATCTGCAAATCTCTATCACCAAGTGGGAGGTCAGAAAACAAAGGTGACACCATCACACTATGCCTCTTGGCATCTCCAGTCCAGATTAGTTTCATTGACTAACTCCTGGCTGAATACCACCAGTTAATTATAAGGATCACAAACCCTCCTGTTTAAAGCCACATAGTGAGAATTAAGTGAAGTAAGACTTTAGCTTCATTAATTGCCGGGCTCATTGTAATGGTATTGATTGTATTGATTGTTAATGCTATCACATGGTGAGTAATTGCTTCCCAGCTCAGAGGGGATTAGACTGCTAATTGTTGTTGGCCTTGCCCTGACAAGATAGACTTCAGTGGGTATCAAATCTGTATCGGTGATCTTTGTCACAGGCAGCCTTTCTCTTGTCCCAAGTCACTGCTCTTGAAATGAAAGTGATTCAGAGCAACTCGGGAATAATTAATAAGGCAGGACAGCCAGCAGCGGGCTGCTCCAATTAGTCTCTCTGCTCTGCTGGTGCTGGGGGTTGAGTGGCAAGGAGCATGTGGGGCTTTTGGAGGGGGTTGGAGATGGGTTGCAGGCTTGCAGGGCAAGGAGCCAGCTTGCACACTCAGGGGAGCTGACTTATCATAGAATCACAGAATGGTTTGGGTTGGAAGGGACCTTAAAGCTCATCCAGTTCCAAACCCCTGCCATGGGCAGGGACACTTTCCACTAGACCAGGATGCTCAAAGCTCCGTCCAACCTGGCCTTGAACACTCCCAGGGATGGAGCATTCACAAATTCCTTGGGCAAAGACTTGCACACTTGAAGGGCAAGGAGACACCTTGTACACTATGGGGAGCTGGCATACGTGATTGCAGGGTAAGGAGCTGGCTTGCACATTCAGAGGAGCCAGCTTGCATGCCTGGGGTAGACAAGGCCCCTCTCAGTGCCAGATTCAGTGCAGGAATGGGGAGCATCCTCATCTCTCAGATGACATCCTCCAGTGACCACAGGCCACCCCTTGGTGGCCAGTAGCTGGTCCCTGCCGGAATGTGGAAAACTTTCACTTGGCCCTGCTGGTGGGAGCAGGGTTTTGGGGGATAGGAGCCCCCCAAGCTGTCCAGCTGGGTTTTAGGACTGGCCCATGTGCTGTATGCCCTAGTTCACGTTGAATTTGTATTCCTGCTCCAGCTCTGCTCTCCACTTTAATTCCATTTTTATGTTTTCCCTTGGAAATACGGCCAGCATTCCCAGGGTAGGTATAATTTAAAATACAGATGTATTATGCAAATAAAGCCAAAGCTTTGGCCAAGAGTTATGGCAAATGACTTCTTCCTTCATCCCAGCATCTCTGAGTGCCCTGGTACAGAAGCACATGGCAACTTTCATAGCTGGATTAAGGAGTCTGCAGGTTTGGCTGGAAAAGGTACAGCTGCCCAGGGTTAGCATCACATCAGTGCTGCTTGTGACAAGGCAAGCAGCACAGGCAGGGCTTCCTGCACCCATGAAGGGCTTTACAGGAGACAGTCCCTATTAGATGAGAGCTGAGGGTGCCCATCCCACAGTGTGGGATAAAGCTTTTTAGCACTGATGGAAACCTCCCTTAGGACAGGGATCCCTGGGGATGGGAGGATGGGGGTCCAGCCTTGGGGGCTGGAGGGATGCTGACCACCTGTGTGCATCCCTATGCCTGGTCTCTGCAGTGGGGCATTCCACCAGGAATGGCTTCAGCTTGTTTGGAAGGTTGTTTTAGTTGGTCAATGGCTGCCTTTTACCCTCACTTATGTTAATTTTTAATTTAATTCCAGGGTCCTCAATAAGCAGCGAGTCATCCCCAGTCTCCTCACCAGCCACCAACCACAGCTCTCCTGCCAGTACACCCAAGTGTGGCCTCACGGGCCCCATCATCGTGCCCTCATGGGGGCACAGAGTGCCCAGCACACCACCTGTTGTCACCTTTGCCCTCACAAAGACAGTCAGTGGGGTCTGGAGGAGCAAGGACAGACAGGTATGGATGGATGTGTTTGGGGGGTGCCCAGTCCTCCCAAAGGATGGAGGGTGTGGGATGCCATGCACAGCACTGATAGTGCCAACCGTGGTCCAAAGTGCCAGGATCTGCACTGCCATGGGGCTGCCCCCGTTTTGTCCCTTCTCCCCTCCATCTTCCCCAGGCTGCCATCTGGAGGGAAGGAGCATGAGGAAGAGGGGCAGAGGGAGAGTGGCTAATTAAGAAGCATCATTAGTGGTTCTCCTCTCCTCCACACACTACAAGCAGACTCCCAGGGGGGTATGCCACTTGGAAAGACTAATTAAACCACAAAGCAGAGAGGTGATGGGAGGGGATGAGAAATGCCAAAGGTGGGGGAGAAAAATTGAATGATGATCCCCGGGCACTTGGGGGAGTGTGTGTGGGGGTGTCCAGGTGCTCCCCATCACCATGTCCCCCCTGTGTCACCTCTTCCAGAGTGATCCCGCAGCATGGGGTTTAACAGGGGTTATTGTCTGGCAGACCCTCTGTCGTGGTTTAAACCCAGTCAGGTAACTTGTTCACTCACTCCCAGTGAGTGGTGCCGAGCTGACAACAGTCGAGGTCCGTGTCCCCCCCTACCGGGGTTCTCCCCTTCCCCACTCCCGGAGGAATGGGGAGGAGGATCGAAAAAGTGCAACTCCCACGGGTTGAGACAAGAACAGTCCAGCAACCAATGTACACAAATCACCACCGCTACTATCAACTACAACAAGGGAAAATAACAAGGAAGAGAATATGATACCACCGGCCAAGAAAACGAGTTCCACCCGGAAGCCCGTGTCCTTCCGGGTAACTCCCAGTCACCCCCCACCCCGGCCATGACGTGCTGTGGTATGGAATAACTCCTTGGCTAGCCTGGGTCAGGTGTCCTGTCTCTGCTTCCTCCTGGCTTCCCCTCCTCCCTGGCAGAGCATGAGCCTCACAAAGTCCTTGGTCAGGGTAAACATCACTTAGCAACAACTGAAAACATCGACTTCACCAACACTGTTCTCAGGCTGGAAGTCAAAACACAGCACTGCACCAGCTACCACAAAGGAAAAAAACATGACTGCTACTGCTGAACCCAGGATATTATCCACCCCTTATTCCATACCATTCACATCGTGCTCAGATCCCACATTTTCAATACACCATCGCTCTCCCATATATATACATCCATATACATACAGACCAAGAGGAAAAGATCATTTTCTTAGAGCATGGACCAATCCCTATAATGCTACCGAGTCCACTCGGTCCATGATGTTCAAAGTTCATTCTCTGTTGGGATGATGGCTGGAGGGAAGTCAGGGCCAGTCGCTGGTGACCTGGAGACATCTAGTTGATGGGCTATAAAAGTATTACACAGCAGGCAACAGCATACAATTGAGTTCACTGGCTGTTTTCCCCTAAAATCAAATCCCCTTGAGGTATACATCGGACTTCCCCATCTTCCCGCATTACCCACCAAGTATATCCAGGTCCCTGAGCAAAAGCAATCCCACGAGTGGGTTTGCCTTTACCTGAAGCAGGAATTACCCAGACTGTCTTCCCCAGCAAATTCTTCATATGCACCACGGGAACTTTGTCCCCCTCTACAATATGTAAAAGTTCTGACTGGGCTGGGCCGGCCCTGTTGGCAGATCCTCTGGTGTTGACCAACCAGGTGGCCTTTGGTAAGTGTGTATCCCAATGCTTGAAAGTTCCCCCACCCATTGCTCTCAGTGTAGTTTTTAACAGCCCATTGTACCGTTCGATTTTCCCAGAGGCTGGTGCATGGTAGGGGATGTGATATACCCACTCAATGCCATGCTCTTTGGCCCAAATATCTATAAGGTTATTCCGGAAATGAGTCCCATTGTCTGACTCAATTCTCTCTGGGGGGCCGTGTCACCACAAAATCTGTTTCTCAAGGCCGAGGATAGTGTTCCGGGCAGTGGCATGGGGCACAGCATGTGTTTCCAGCCACCCGGTGGTTGCTTCCACCATGGTAAGCACATGGCGCTTGCCTTGGCGGGTTGGTGGCAGTGTGATATAGTCAATCTGCCAGGCCTCCCCATATTTATACTTCAACCATCATCCTCCGTACCAAAGAGGCTTTAACTGCTTGGCTTGTTTAATTGCAGCACATGTTTCACACTCATGAATAACCTGGGCAATAGTGTCCATTGTTAAGTCCACCCCTCGATCACGGGCCCATCTATATGTTGCATCTCTGCCCTGATGGCCTGAAGTGTCATGGGCCCACCGGGCCAAAAATAATTCACCTTTATGTTGCCAATCTAAGTCCATCTGAGCCACTTCAATCTTAGCCGCTTTATCCACTTGTTGGTTGTTCTGGTGTTCCTCAGTGGCCCGACTCTCGGGTACATGGGCATCTACATGACGTACCTTCTAGTTCGTGACCATCGGCCCCATTGTCCCAGCATCGGAGTAACCAGGTGATGATGTGCTCCCCTGGTTGACGGGTAAAATCTTTTCGCATATTCCGCAGCTGGGTTGAGGTCCGAGGTCGAGAAGTTACCTCTTCTTCTTCTTCTTCGTCATGTGATGATGACTCCTGATCAGATTCTGGACCGGGTGGTGAATTCATTGGTTCTTCATCTCGCTTCACCCTTTTTGCCTCCTTTTTGCTTGTTCTCTTGTGTACAGGGGCAACCGATATTGGTACGAAGTGGTCCTCTGGTTTGGCTGCAGTGATTATCACTGTGGTTTGAGTAGCAACTGTACTTGTTGCTGGGGGTGGTGTAGCTACTGTGCTTGGAGCTGGGGTAACCGCACTCTCTGTTGCAGTTGAAGTTTGAGCAGCTGCTGTACTTGCCACTGGGGTAGCTGCTCTGTTCATTGAGGCCAAAGTTTGAGTAGCGACTGTACTTGTCGCTGGGGTTGGTGCAGCTGCTGTGCTTGGAGCTGGGGTAACCGCGCTGTCTGTTGCAGTTGAAGTTTGAGCAGCTGCTGTACTTGCCGCTGGGGTAGCTGCGCAGTTCATTGCAGCCAAAGTTTGAGTAGCGACTGTTGCTTTGCCCTCAGATCCGCCGACATTCTTTTCCTTTTGAAGGTGCTGAATAGTGTTGAACAAGGCCCTGTAAGCATTGGCCTAGCCCCAGTACGTTGCTATGATTTGTCCATCTCTGGTATGGCCAGAATGACCACACACCTCATTTAAGTGTTTTACTAATTCTTCTGGATTTTGCAGTTGTTCGGTAGTGAAATTCCAAAGTACTGGAGGGGCCCACTGACCTAGATACTTGCCCATACTATCCCACACACCCTGCCACTCATGGCTGTCCAGCCTCAGGGAAAATCTCTCGGTCCTCCTACATCGTCGTTTGACCCCAGACAAGACCCAAACCTGACTCTGCTTAACTCTTGAAATCAGTCGTGGGCAAAACACCCTCTGTATGCGTGTTAGCATGGTGATTCCCATCACCATCAGCAAACAAGTCTCAACAGCATTAAAATGCCATTCAAAAAATTCAAAACTCTCAAATGTAAATGGTCTGGGGGGACGACTGGGAGGGTAAAAGGATGTCTCCTTCACAGGTTGAGGACCTGAGAAGGAGAAAAAAGATGTGTAATTGCTAAGCACCTCCATCATATACCTCCCAAAGTATAAAGGTGGTGACCACACTGGGAACATAAACCAGATCAGTTTCATGATTAATGATTCGATTGTATTACAAGTCATTACCATAAAGTACAATGGGACAAAAACCTTAGCCCAAGCCCCACACTTGAAAAACACTAATACAGCAAATACCAGATGGACGTAAGATACAATATACTGAAACTGTGAGATCAAGAGGAACAACCTTGAGAGCCAATAAATCAGCATTGTGACGAGTGACTATCAATTCAGTCAGATCTGTTCTTATCTCAACCCCTCGTGCCCCACTTTGGGCGCCAAAAAGAACTGTCATGGTTTAAACCCAGTCAGGTAACTTGTTCACTCACTCCCAGTGAGTGGTGCCGAGCTGACAACAATCGAGGTCCGTGTGTCCCCCCCCACCGGGGTTCTCCCCTTCCCCACTCCCGGAGGAATGGGGAGGAGGATCGAAAAATTGCAACTCCCACGGGTTGAGACAAGAACAGTCCAGCAACCAATGTACACAAATCACCACCGCAACTATCAACTACAACAATGATAAGGGAAAATAACAAGGGAAGAGAATACGATACCACCGGCCAAGAAAACGAGTTCCACCCGGAAGCCCCATGTCCTTCCGGGTAACTCCCAGTCACCCCCCACCCCGGCCATGATGTGCTGTGGTATGGAATACCTCCCTGGCTAGCCCGAGTCAGGCGCCCCATCTCTGCTTCCTCCCGGCTTCCCCTCCTCCCTGGCAGAGCATGAGCCTCACAAAGTCCTTGGTCAGGGTAAACATCACTTAGCAACAACTGAAAACATCGACTTCACCAACACTGTTCTCAGGCTGGAAGTCAAAACACAGCACTGCACCAGCTAGCACAAAGGAAAAAAAAACATGACTGCTACTGCTGAACCCAGGACACCCTTGCTGCAGCATGATGCCCTGAGACAGGGAGGTAATTAGAGCAGAACATGGCACACACAAGCCTTAATGCAGGTGGCAGAGGTGGAGGGGAGGCGGGAATGACAGCACCCTTTGTGACAGCTGTGTTGACCTTGGGACTGTCCCCAAAAGCTGGGGATATGTGACCTGCCCCAGGACCGGGTCTGCATGGTGGCAGGGGATGCTGGGGTCTGCTGCCTTCCTCCTGCTATAGCCGCTAAACAGAGAAGATTAAATGAAAAATAATCACTTTTGAACTCAGCCTTGCCTTGCTGGAGGTCACCCCCCTAGTTGCTAGACCCTGTGGGGTTCCTTGTCACCCTGAGTGGTTCTCCCCTTGCCAGAGCATCCCTCCCCAGCCTGAGTGGGCTTCCAGGAGGGAATGAGCTTCATCCTGGTGCTACCTAAGGGGAGCTGATGGAAAGTGGATGAGGCCCCATGGGGGAGGCTGGGATGCCAGGCTGAGCTCTGGTTTATGGCCATTATCAAAGGCCTGCTGGATTTCCACTGGCTGTGTCTGTATCCTCCCTGGATAATGGAATAGGTAACTCATCAGCACTGCCCTGGCTTCAGCACCCTCTCTCCTGCTGGTGCCCCTAGCATAGCCCCCCAGACCCTCACTCTTTCCAGCCCACCCTTGGACAGCCTGGGTGCAGGAGGATGCTCCAGCAGATGCACCCTCCTGCAGGTACTGGTACAAGTTGGGGACCTCATGGGCATGCTGAGAACCCATTGAGGGTTTTGGGGTGGGGAGACAGCAGGGGAACCCCCTCATCACTTGTGGGCTCCAAGCCATCCCCTAACATCTGTCTCGGTTTTTCTGTCTCTTTGCCTTCCAGCAAGAAGCAGGGTCTTGAGGCAGCAGCAGCCGTGAGTGCCTCATCTCAGAGCCCTCTCTCTCTCAGGAGAAAGTGGGGAGCCCCACTGTCTCCTTCCATCTCCTGGGGACACCCTACTCCTTTGGGCTGGCCCCCAGCTCTGTGGTCCAGGACTCACGCTTCCTGCCTCTCAAGTGAGTCCAGTGGCAATGGATGAGGAGGGGGTCTCAGGATGCAGGTGTCTCCTGCAAGGTCTTGTCTTATCAAGCGTCCTGGGGAGGTGACAGCCCTATGGGGGACAGGCTGTGATGGTGACCATCTCCCTGCTCCCCCAGCCTGCAGAGGTCAGTCCACCATGTGGTGTCTCCAAGTGTAGTCACTGAGGATTACCTGTGCAGCTTCCATCCCTACCACACTGCTGAGGGCCTCCACATGTCCTCCCTACCCCCCCTGGCCTGGACCCGGCTGCTGCTGCTGCTTACTACCAACCCAGCTACCTGACACATCACCCCTTCCTGCACCCCTCCTTCAGGTGGGTATCACTAGGGAATGCCGGAGCCTTGAGGGCTGGGAAGGTTGGAGCCTGATCTGGGGAGAACAGTTGGGCTGCATTTGAGGGTGTTCTGGGGCTCTCTAAAACCATCTTCTGGCAAAAGGCAGTCCCCATCCAGCCTGGTGGGGGGAAATTAGGGGATTCTTCCTCGCCCTGAGGAGCACATCCTGCTGAGCATCCCTGTCTCCCCAGGATGGACAAGTCATATTGCCTGTCAGCACTGCGGTCCCCCTTCTACCCACTGCCAGCGCTGGGCTCACTGTCACCCCTGCATCCCTCAGCTGTGCACCTGCACCTCTCTGGGGTATGGTATCCAGCTGAGCTCTCTCACTACTCTCTCTCCGTCCTGCAATCCGAGCGCATCTCCAGCCTCGCCACAGAGAGGTACAGGAGGGATAATGGCTGAGGCAGGGGATGGACAAGGCACTTGGGATGCTAACATCCATCCGAGGGATGTTTGGGGTTGGGATTTTCTTGTTTGGCTTTTCTTTGCAGGCTGCAAATGGATGAGGACCTGTGGCAGAGGGCGTGGGAGAAGGAGTGGAAGCAAGAAGCTGACTGTGAACGGGAGAAGGAGTGTGAATGGGAGCGGAAATGTGAGAAGGAGCTGGAGCTAAAGCGGGAGAAGGAGCATGAACAGGAGCTGGAGAGGCAGTGAGAGCATGCCCAGGAGAAGGAGCTGAGCATGGTGAAAGCCATGGAAGGGCTCTTCCTCCCAGTGGCTGAGCTGCAGGGACACCCAGCTGAGGAGCAGGGCAAGCCGGTGGAGCTGCTGGAACCTGTCAGACCAGGTATAACACCCCCATGAGTGACACGGGGGGATGCCATTTTTGGCACAGCTTGCCAAGGTCCCTTTTCCCCTCCAGATGGCAAAGCCAAGGGGGTCAGTGGCCCTGGGAGGTGGCTGGGGATGGAGCTGGGCTGCTATCTCACTTTGCCAAAAGCCCAGCTGCCGCGGCTCTCAGGCAGGCAGCACAGTGCTGGTGCCATCTGAGTTGGTCTGGTGTTGATATGCACCCAGTGCCGTGCATGTCTGGCAGCTGGTATGGCAGCAAGCAGGCAGCTCCCCAGTGCTGTGCAGGCAAGGACTGCTGGGCTCTGGCTGGTGGCTGCCCTATGTCTCTGGGTGCCTCCTGCCCATATTAATGCTTGGGGGAGGCTCTGCATCCCCCCAAAATACCCTGATAACCAACAAGGTAGTTCCCCCTTTCCATGCCCTGACTCTCCAGCATCCCCTTTCCAACCCAGAGAAACTCGAGGATTCAGTGCTGCTGATGCCAAAGCCCATCCAGCACCCACTGCCGGCCTCCCACCACACCATGCCCAGCCTCATCCCCAACCACAGTGTGTTCCCGCTGCCAGGGAGCAGCACAGCCACAGCACTGCTCATCCACTGCACCAACGAGGAGGAAAATTGGCTGGTGCGGCAGCTCCGGCTGCAGCAGGAGAAGGAAGATCGGCAAGCCCAAGTCTCAGAGTTTTGGCAACAAGTGCTGGAGCAGCACCTTGACATGGGGCATGCCCCAAGCCAGTCCAAGTCTGTGCATCACCCTGAGCAACCCAGGTAGGGATGCTGCCAGGCCTATTTCGGGGATAGTGCTTTCCCCCAAAACGTAGCTGTATTTTCCCACCTCACAGCCATCCTTGCTGTAATATCTATAAGGGTTTTCCACCATCGCCCCATGGCTGTGTCTGCCCCATTAGCCAGCTCTGCCCCCTTGTCGTGGTTTAAACCCAGTCAGGTAACTCGTTCGCTCACTTCCCCCCCTTTCTTGCCCTCCCCCTGCTCTCGGAGGGACGGAGAGGAGAATCAAAAGAATGCAACTCCCACGGGTTGAGATAAGAACAGTTTAGTAACTAAGGTATAACACACATCACTACTGCTACCACCAATGATAATAATGATAAAGGAAATAACAAGGGAACAGAATACAACACCTCACCACCCGCTGACCGATAACTCGCTCCCCAAGCCCGACCAAGCTCCGACCGATACCTCCTCCAACCCTGCAGTCTCCCAGCCCTTCCGGCTAACTCCCAGTTACATCCTGGGCATGACGTGCTGTGGTATGGAATAGCTCTTTGGTCAGTTTGGGTCAGGTGTCCTGTCTCTGCTTCCTCCTGGCTTCCTCTCCTCCCTGGCGGAGCATGAGGCTCACAAAGTCCTTGGCCAAACCAAAACATCTCTATCAGCTCTGTTCCCGAGCCGAAAGTCAAAACACAGCACTGCACCAACTACCAAGAAGGAGAAAAATGACTGCTACAGCTGAACCCAGGACATTATCCACCCCTTATTCCATACCATTCACGTCATGCTCAGATCCCACATTTTCAATATACCATCACTCTTATCTAGGTGCACTCTTATCGTAGTGCATGGACCAGTCCCTATAAAGCTGCTGCGTCCATCTGGTACATGTCAGGCTCCATCTCTTGTAACAGTCTTCCAGAGCAGGAGAGACTGTGTGCAGTGTTCACACTCGTGAATAACCTGGGCAATAGTGTCCATTGTTAAGTCCACCCCTCGATCATGAGTCCATCTCTATGTTGCATCTCTGCTCTGATGGCCTGAAGTGCCATGGGCCCACCAGGATTAAAATAATTCACTGTCCCCTTAAGCAGTTTCTGCAGCTTGTTGCTGGGGACTCCATACAGCTGCCTTCCATCTCCGACGCTTCCAAAGCACTGGAGGGGCCCAGTGGACTAGATACTTGCCCATACTGTCCCACACACCCTGCCACTCATGACTCTCCAGCCTTGGGGAAAATCTCTTGGTCCCCCTATATTGTTGTCTAACCCCAGACAAGACCCAAACCTGACTCTGCTTAACTTTTGAGATCAGACAAAATGGTGGTGGGTAGAAAACAGTCTGTGTGTGTGCCAACATGCTGATCCCCATCACAATCAGCAGGCAGGTCCCAAGGGTACCCAAAGGCCATTCAGAGCCTTCAGAACTCTCAAACGATGCTGCTGTGCTTGTCACTGGGGCTGGTGTAGCTGCTGTGCTTGCCGGCTCTCCCACCACCAGCTTCTCTTTTCCTGAGTCCAGCTCTTCCTCCTCTGCCTTGCTGGGAAATGCTGCGTGGTCTCCTGCATCCTCCTGGGGCTCGGCGGGTGGCTGCCGGGGAATGCTCTCGGCCGTCGCGGGGATGGGCTCCTCCGCGGGGCTCGGCTCCTCCGCGGGGCTCTGCTCTTCCGCGGGGCTCGGCTCCTCCGCCGCCTTATCCCGCTGCTCGGCAGCCGCTTCCTTCTGCTCCTCGACCGCCCCGACCTCCTCCACCGGCAGCCGTCCCCTGGCGGCCTCCGGCCCCGCTCCCGCCGCCGCTTGGTCCTCGGGGCCGCTCTCCCGGGCCGCTTCAGCAGCCGCCGGCTCCCGGGGCCGCTCCCCATCAGTTCCCCGCAGCCTCACGAAGACGGAGAGTAGGGTGAGGACCAGGACGGTGAAGAGCAGCCGGACGGCCAGGTACAAGTCCACGGCCACGTCCGTCCCGCCCTGCTGCTGGAGCCCACCCGTATTACAAGCCATTGCCATAAAGCACAGTGAGACAAGAACCTTAGCCCAGGCCCCACACTTGATAAACACTATCACAGCAAATACCGGCTCTACGTAAGTTACAACGGTCTGAAGCTGTGAGATCAAGAAGAACAACTCTGATACCCAATAAATCAGCATTGTGACGAATGACTATTAATCCAGTCAAATCTGTCGTTATCTCAACCCTTCGTGCCCCACGTTGGGCGCCAAAAAAGAACTGTCGTGGTTTAAACCCAGTCAGGTAACTCGTTCGCTCACTTCCCCCCCTTTCTTGCCCTCCCCCTGCTCTCGGAGGGATGGAGAGGAGAATCAAAAGAATGCAACTCCCACGGGTTGAGATAAGAACAGTTTAGTAACTAAGGTATAACACACATCACTACTGCTACCACCAATGATAATAATGATAAAGGAAATAACAAGGGAACAGAATACAACACCTCACCACCCGCTGACCGATAACTCGCTCCCCAAGCCCGACCAAGCTCCGACCGATACCTCCTCCAACCCTGCAGTCTCCCAGCCCTTCCGGCTAACTCCCAGTTACATCCTGGGCATGACGTGCTGTGGTATGGAATAGCTCTTTGGTCAGTTTGGGTCAGGTGTCCTGTCTCTGCTTCCTCCCAGCTTCCTCTCCTCCCTGGCGGAGCATGAGGCTCACAAAGTCCTTGGCCAAACCAAAACGTCGCTATCAGCTCTGTTCCCGAGCCGAAAGTCAAAACACAGCACTGCACCAACTACCAAGAAGGAGAAAAATGACTGCTACTGCTGAACCCAGGACACCCCTCCATTAGGTATCCAGCATCCATAGCTGTGTCCCTTGCTCCTCGCGCATCCCCGTGAGCAGAAGCCACCGTGCTTGGCTGGTGCCAGCAGGTCCCTGCCGCACAGTGCCAGCCAGGCCAGCTGTCGTGGCAGTACCAGGCATTGCTGGTGCCTAACATCTGCACGGCGGCAGGCAGTGAGCCTGGGAGGTGGCCACAGGCACCCAGCACCACTAATTGCAGTTCCCCCCTGTGCAGTGGATCCAGGCAGTGGGATGCCCCATTTTGGGGGGCACCTGCCTTGAACCCAGGTGGTACTGGGGGGCAGAGCAATGTGGCTACACTCCCTGGTTGACAGGGCCTTGCTCACCCCTGTTGCTGGACAACACCTGAAGTGGTCTGGGCTTGTCCAGCCAGCTCTGCTGCCGGCTCCTTTTGTTATTTTTTGATATCCAGGGGATTAGTGTGGCTCGTGGAGGATGATGAGTGGATCATAGGGTAGCACAAAGGTGACTGCCTGCCGCAGGCTCCCTTCCCCATCCGCTCCTCCCACCTCAAACTGGAGATGAGAGAGTAAGGTCACCCTGAAAAACCTGCAGACGGGGTTACTGCATCCTCATTCCCATCCTGGGGCTGATCAGGACCAGTTCCGGTAGGGATGGCAATGAAATCTACCACCCAAGTCTTGGAAGGCAGATACAGGGACTGTGAGAATGAAGACCTTGGGCCCACTGTAGGAGAGGAACTGGTTCGAGACCATCTTAAAAATCTGAATGTGCACAAGTCCATGGGTCCTGATGAAATCCATCCGTGGGTCCTGAAGGAGCTGGCAAATGAAGTTGCTAAGCCACTGTCCATCATATTTGAGAAATCATGGCAGTCAGGTGAAGTTCCTGATGACAGGAAAAAGGGAAATATAACCCCCATTTTCAAGAAGGGGAAAATGAATGACTCAGGGAATTACAGACCAGTCAGTCTCACCTCTGTGCCTGGCAAAATCTTGGAGCAGATTCTCCTGGAAGGCATGCTAAGGCACATGGAAAACAACAAGGTGCTTGGTGACAGCCATCATGGCTTCACTAAGGGGAAATCCTGCCTGACCAATTTGATGGCTTTCTATGATGGGGCTACAGAACTGATGGACCGGGGTAGAGCAGTTGATGTCATCTACCTGGACTTGTGTAAAGCGTTCAACGCTGTCCTGCATGACATCCTTGTCTCTAAATTGGAGAGACATCAATTTGATGGATGGACCACTCAATGGATAAAGAACTGGCTGGATGGCTGCACACAAAGAGTTGTGGTCAATGGCTCAATGTCCGGCTGCAGACCAGTAACAAGTGGCGTCCCTCAGGGATCGGTGTTGGGACTGGTCTTGTTTAACATCTTCATCGCTGACATGGACAGTGGGATTGAGTGCGCCCTTAGCAAGTTTGCCGATGACACCAAGCTGTGTGGTTTGGTTGCTACACTGGAGGGAAGGAATGCCATCCAGAGGGACCTTGACATGCTTGGGAGGTGGGCTGATGCCAACCTCATGAAGTTTAACCATGCCTAGTGCAAGGTCCTAAACCTGGGTCAGAGCAATCCCAGGCACAGCTACAGGTTGGGCAAAGAAGTGATTCAGAGCAGCCCTGCGGAGAAGGGCTTGGGGGTGTTGTTTGATGAGAAAATGAACATGAGCCAGCAGTGTGTGCTAACAGCCCAGCAAGCCAACCATATCCTGGGCTGCATCAAAAGGAGTGTTACCAGCAGGTCAAAGGAGGTGATCCTGCCATTTTAGTCTGCTCTTGTGAGACCTCACCTGGAGTATTGTGCACAGTTCTGGTGTCCTCAACATAGAAAGGACATGAAACTGTTGGAACAAGTCCAGAGAAGTGCCACAAGGATGATCAGGGGACTGGAGCACCTCCCGTATGAAGACAGGCTGAGAAAGTTGGGGCTGTTCAGCCTGGAGAAGAGAAGGCTGCTTGGAGACCTCATAGCAGCCTTCCATTATCTGAAGGGGGCCTATAGGGATGGTGGAGAGGGACTCCTCATTAGGGACTGTAGTGATAGGACAAGGAGTAAAGGGTTCATATTAAACAGGGGAAGTTTAGACTGGATATAAGGAGGAAATTCTTTCCTTTTAGGGTGGTGAGGCACTGGAATAGGTTTCCCAGGGAGGTTTTTAATGCTCCATCCCTGGCAGTGTTCAAGACCAGGTTGGACGAGGCCTTGGGTGATATGGGTTAGTGTGAGGTGTCCCTTCCCATGGCAGGGGGGTTGGAACTAGATGATCTTAAGGTCCTTTCCAACCCTAACTATTCTATGACTCTATGATTCTGTGACATGATGCCGGCGTGGTGGATGGCAGTGTGGAGCTGATCCCACTGCTCTATGCACAGAGGTTCAGGGTGATGGAGCATAAAAGTGTTAAATGCATAGTTTGGGCACATGAAAAAGTTATTCTGCTAATGAGCTGGCTCCATCCCTGGCTATTGGAGGAGGGTTGCACCAGGGTTCTGTCCTTGCTGCAGTGAAAGCAGGGCTGTGCCAGGCCTGGTGGCTCTCTTGTACCCATGGTGGACAGGTGGGGGGGTCGATCCTGCGGTCCCTTGCCTGGTGAGGATGCAGCCACTTCCCTACTCAACCCACCCAGCTATAACTCTTTCCCTCATCCCTCAGGGCAGTGGCACAGAAGGGGACGTTTATGGCAGATTCACATGCACAAACCCCTTTGGATGGCCCTGTCACGTTTCTCCCCCAAAAGTATCCCAGTGTTGGTGTGTGGCTGGCTCTCCAGCAGCAGTGCCAGCCCCTCACATCTCTAGTTCTCTCCTCTCCCCACAGGTCAGGATCAAGTCACCATGAGCTGAGCAGCCAGGAGCCGGGGCAGCACTTTGGCAGGCCCCCACCGCTCATCTCCCCCAAGTCCCAGCACCCCTCATCACCACATCCCTCTGGAACCCCATCTTACTGATGGAGAACCCACCTGATCCCCCTCTGTGCCTCCCCAAGCCCCACACCCTCCATGGCCACCTGGCCCCCTTTGAGCCCAGCTGTCAGGGCATCCCGCTGGTGAAGGTGGAGATCGTCTTCTGCCCTGAGAAGCTGGAGAAGTCAGCAAAGAAGAGGGATGCTCTGGAGAAACACCCTCCAGGATGGGAGCCCAGTGCCCCAGAGCATGGGAGCTTCACCCATGCCCCCTTTCTAGCTGAGCTGGAGAAGTCCATGCAGAGCATCCTGAGCCAGTGAAGACCCCCAGCCACCCCCTTCGCTGATGCCACCAAACCCAGCTCACCCTACCAACACCCCCCCCAGCCCCTTGCCCAGGACCCCATGTATTGTTGCAGAATGGCTCCAAGAGCAAGGCCATGGATCCTTAGAGGCCTTGTGCGAGCAAAGCAAAGTGTAGGCCTCGCATGTAACCAGAAACCAGATGTGGGAGGAGAATGTAAATAAGGCCGTATAGAACTAACCAATGCTGTTGTGACTAGTAGGCATAATTAACACCACGAGGATATAAGCCATGTGCGACATGAATAAAGTAGAAGCTTGCTTATCACTCATATTGGGTTGGCATGTCTTGCTTCTCCTCGCCGTCGGCAAATGGCGCCAGAACAGGGACCCCAATAATTGGGACTAAAAGCCGGGAACGGCGCGTGCGAGTGGCACCTGTGGCAGCGGCCGGGGAGCGTGGGCAGTGCTACTGCGGTGTTGTGTCTGACCCGGGTGCTTGGATTGGCCGAAAGGAGTCTGCCGCTGGGGAGAGCCAGATACAGCTGCACGGGGGGACGATCCGGTAACGGACAATCCGGAAACCGAGGTTACAGGACAATCCAGAAGAGGACGATCTGGAACGGGGAACAGGCTGGCTGAAGAAAATGGACCGAGAGGTAGCCCTTGATTTATTACAGCGCTTTTTACAAAAGCAGGGAGTTAAGCCTGAGATGCTAAAGCAGCTAGCAGGTCTAGTGGCTGTAGGGAAGGCTAAGGGATATTTTGTAGATCCTAATACAGTTTTTGAGGAGAGTGAGTGGCGAAAGTTTGGTGATGAACTATTTGACTCAGTGCTTAATGATGATAAAACGGCAAAGAAACTCGGTAAGCCTTGGAGAGAAGTAATAAATTGTATAAAAAAAAATATAAGGCGGAAAAGAAAATTGCCGCTGTAGCAACGGAGAAACTAGGGACAGACGTCCCCTGTCGGTTGAAGCCGGGGGAAGATTACAATTCGTTTCCCCCAACTCGTGGGGCGCTCCCAGTGCTTGGAGCACAGGGTTTTCCCCCCCCCACCTTCTTTTTCCCCTCCTCCTTCTTCATCAGAAGGTGCAGCGGAGGAGGTGCAACTGTCTGCTCCCCTGCCACCACAGTTGAGTTTCGAAAAGCAGAGGGATTCCGATAGTAGGGACTTTGAAAAGGACAGAGAAAGTATATTAGAAGGGATAGGCACGATGAATGTGGAGGAAGCTGAAAGGAAGAGGGTGGTGCCTCAGCACCGGATCGATTGGGGCGCCATTTTGAAGCACGCAGTAGAAAATAGAGATTATGCGCTAGCAGGAGATTTGGAGGAACTGCGAGCCTTTCCAGTCCAGTATGAACCAGATGGACTGGGAGGAGCACAGGGAACCCATTATGCCCTAGATTGGAAATTTTTAACTCAGTTACGGAGTACGGTGAATGAGTCAGGATTGCATGGTGAGCCCACTAAACAGATGTTAGGTTATATATGGAGCGGTACGGTTTCATGCCCTGAAGACATTAAGGGAATAATTAGGATGATCATGACACAAGCACAGCAGTTATTGTGGCAGGCACATTGGCAGCAGCTCTGTGATAGGTCATCTAATCTGCCCAGAGGTCAGCATGACCCGCTGTTTGGTGTCACAATGGAACAACTGATGGGAACTGGGCGGTTTGCTACTATAGACATTCAAGTACAAATGGGGCCAGACGTTTGCCTGGAATCCATGCATACTGCCAGGGAAGCCATTCAGAGGGTGCGCACGGCGCCCCCTACCCCCTCGTACATGTCCATTAAACAAGGGAAAGATGAACCATTTGCTGATTTTGTGGATAGAGTAACTACAGCCATCAACACAGCGGATACTCCAGAGTATATGAAGGATCCGCTGTTGCGCCAGTGTGTCATGGAAAATAGCAATGTCTACACAAAAGGTATCTTAGTTGCCCTACCCGCAGATGCCACCATAGAACTTATGTTAGAACACATGAGCAGGGTGCCCGTAGGAGCTCAGGCACTACTTGTAGAAACTGTCAAAGTGATAGGAAAAGAGATAGCTCAAGCACAGAGGGAGGCAGCTCAGGCACACATACAGGCTTTTGCAGCGCTGGGTCCTCTCTGGTCCAACAATACAGTGCCGGCCCAACAAAGACGTGAAGGGAAGCCGCTTCGTTGTTTCCGATGTGGTGATGGAGGACATATGAAACGAAACTGCAGAAAGACTGTGTGGTGCTCTAATTGTCAGCGAGACAACCACAGCACAGAAGCCTGCAGCCGTTCGGGAAACGGACAGAGGAGCGCGAATGGCCGCCGCGCGCAGATAACAATTGCGGCCCCCGTTCAGGCCGCCGCCCAGTGGCCAGCGCCAACTGCGACATCACCAGCTGGGAGCTGCGGCCCGCAGCCGGCCTACGTCCCGCCACTAGAGGGAGCTTCGGCTTGGACCTGACAACCGCAATAGATGCGACCCTCATTGATCAACGGCCGTGTAAGATCCCCACCGCTGTACAGGGACCGCTAATAACCAATGGACAGACCCATGGAGAGTTGCTGCTTGGGCGATCCTCCAGTGGACTGAAGGGTCTGTTTGTTTTACCTGGACTGATTGATGCAGACTTTACTGGAGAAATTTGCATTGTAGCTCAAACGTCATTTCCTCCGATTCATATCCCTGAGGGGAGCAAAATTGCCCAGCTTGTCCCCTTGCCACAATTAACTGCTGCAATGCAAGATATTGGCCCACTGGCCAAGCATGGGTCTCAAGGATTTGGCTCCATGGGAGGCCTTATTATGTTAACTGTCCCAATGACCACCAGACCCGTAGTGGACTCCACATGGTCTCGAGGGAATCAGCGCCTAAACCTACCAGCATTACTGGACACTGGAGCCGACATCACCATAATAAACACTGACAAGTGGCCACACTGGTGGCCGTGCCACCCTACTTTTGGCTGGGTTGAAGGCATTGGCGGTACTGCTTCTGTGCAGCGCAGCTCTGACTTAATACAGGTGGCCGTCGATGGTCAGGTTGCCTCCATCTATGCAACCATCATGCCATTGCTGAATGGGGTCAATGCCCTAATCGGCTGAGATGTGCTAGACCAGTTGGGACTTGTGCTGACTAACCAACATTTTTAGGAGCGGTCGCTGCTCAATGGACTTTCCCAATCCAGCTCACATGGACTACTAACACCCCAGTGTGGGTCGAGCAGTGGCCGCTGAAAAAGGAATGTCTAGAGCAAGCGCAAATTTTAGTGCAGGAACAACTACAGCAGGGACATCTACGACCTTCTATGAGTCCTTGGAATTTGCCGATTTTTGTCATAAAAAAGAAATCAGGAAAATATAGATTGCTACAGGATGTGAGAGCTGTCAATGCACAGATACAAGCAATGGGTGCCTTACAACCAGGATTGCCCAACCCTGCTATGCTCCCTGAGGGTTGGCACCTGCTGATTATTGATCTCAAAGACTGCTTTTTCACAATTAAGCTGCATCCAGTGGATACCGCATGATTTGCCTTTACCTTGCCAACACCAAATAAAGCGGCACCTTTTTGCCGCTTTGAATGGACTGTACTGCCACAGGGCATGAAAAATAGCCCTGCCCTGTGTCAACTGTTTGTGGCCAATGCGCTTCAGCCCCTTCACCGGATATGGCCAGGGACATTAATTTACCACTATATGGACAATATTTTATTCGCCCAAAATAAACCCTTCACTACGGACCAAGAGACACTATTGGAGCAGCAACTGAGCAGGCAAGGACTCGTTATCGTGGCTGAAAAAATTCAGTGCGGCCCTGCTTGGAAATATTTAGGCTGGCATATTACGGAGGGCCAAGTATGACCGCAAAAACTGCAACTTCACATTCAAATATCAACCTTGCATGATGCGCAGCACTTACTTGGAGATATCCAATGGCTACGTCCCGTCGTGGGCATTTCAAACGATGACATTGACACCTTGAGACCCCTTTTGCAAGGTACCGACCCAGCACGGCCAGTGCGACCCACGTCGGAACAGCGGCTAACCATTCAGCACATTAGCACACAAATCGCACAGCGATGGTTTGACCGTTGGGACCCAGACCTTCCCATAGATCTTACAATACTACAAGGCCCTAAGCAACTTTTAGGTGCACTGACACAGTGCAAAAAGAAAAAGGGGGAGGAGGTGAAGATATTGGAATGGCTTTTTACCGCTATCCGACCCAAAACTACTATTCAACAGAAAATTGAAAATTTAGCAGAGTTGGTTCAACAGGGTCGTATGAGGGTGTTACAGCTAACGGCCCAGGAACCTGGAACCATCTACTTGCCGATAAAACGGCGGGATCTTGAGTGGTATCTCCAGCATTCACAGGCGTTACAAGCCAGCCTGCTATCTCAGGCTGTGGAGCTCAAGGTAGAACAGCTGCAAACCACCACCCTGCGCTGGATCAGCCAGAAAGAATGGATCAAGATACCAAAAAGGAGTGAGCGTCTGCTGGCCAATGCAGTAATGGTTTTTACAGACACCGGAAAGAAGTCTCGGAATGCTGCAGCAACCTGGATGCAGGATGAAAAATGGCACCAACAGATATTAGCCGCGGAAGCAGAGGACTCACTGCAAACTTTAGAACTGGCAGTGGTCGCTTGGAACTTTCTGAACTGGCATCACACAGAACTAAATGTAATCTCTTATTCTATGTATGTCACAGGTGTGGTTCAGCGCACTGAGGATGCTCGACTCAGAGAATGTCAAAACCGGCGGTTGTTTGACCTGCTGCGTCAGCTGCAGGCGGCCATTCACCAGCGGGAGTGTGTTTATGCCATCATTCACATACGGAGTCATAAATGGTTGCAGGGATTGGGGGAAGGCAATGATAGAGCAGATCAATTAGTTTCCATTGCTGCACCTCTGAGCGACTTTGTAAAGGCCAGGGAGGCCCACAACACCTTTCACCAGAATGCCAAGGGACTATTCTGCCAATTTAAGATCACAATGGAAGAAGCGAGAGGCACTGTTAGGGCCTGCCCCAGCTGTAGCCATCATGGGCCAGGACTGGGGATTGGGGTGAACCCTCGGGGCTTAGGCCCTTGTGAATTGTGGCAGATGGATGTCACCCATGTGCAGCAGTTTGGGCGCCTAAAGTATGTACACGTCACAATTGACACATATAGCAGATTCCTATGGGCTACATCCCAGTCAGGAGAAAAGGGTTCCCATGTAGTACGCCATCTAACAAGCTGCTTTGCTGTCATGAGAGTACCTCAGCAAATAAAAACGGACAATGGGCCTGCCTATGTAAGTGAGAGAATGCGCCAATTTTGTCAACAATGGGGAGTCAAACACGTGACTGGCATTCCCCATTCACCAACGGGACAGGCAATAGTTGAGCGGGCAAATCAGACCCTGAAACGGTACCTTGAAAAGTTCAGTGACATCCATGACATGCAAGAAAGACTGTCCAAGGCATTGTTTGTTTTAAATTACTTGTGCGTTTTTGCAGATCAGGACTCTCCCCCTGCACAAGTGCACGGCCGAGTCACAGCATCAGAGTCTAAGGCACCCATGATGGTCATGTACCGTGATCCCTGCATGGGCCTGTGGCAGGGCCTGGCAGAAGTGAAGTATATGGGGCGAGGTTATATGTGTGTGCTTACATCCACAGGTACACAATGGGTCCCTGCGAAGTGGACTAAAACAGTGTCTTTCTCTTCCCCTGCTGCTCCTGATAGTAATGAAGACACCAGAAACGGCCAGTTATCTGTCTCCACAGCCCAAGACCAACGTATGGGTGACAATGGCTAATCTTACGGGACAGAATGTCATTTGCCTCGCCTCATCTTCCCCTGGAAACCCGTTTTCAACCTGTTTAGTTGGTGTTCCTATAGATGACTGGCCCTGCCCGTCCACCATACCTGTGTGTAGTGCTACCGACCTCAACAGCACAACAGATAATTGGGATGCTTGGGTACCCTATTTGCCTATTGCCCCAAACGAGCCTCAAGAGTTACAGTTATTAGGGGCCGTGTGAATGGATGCTTGTGTGACATTTAGTTGGACAAGCACCCAAGCCAAGGTAAATGGTACCGCGACAAATGTAAATTCTAGCCTTTTAGTTTATAGGAATGCTAGCATGTGGTGCAAGTATGCTTCCCACAACACTTCCTGATCTACCAATCACCCCCTGAAGTTGCCCAGTGGAGTGTTTTTGATCTGTGGCGATCGAGCCTGGCCTGGTATTCCCTCCAAAATAAAAGGGGGACCTTGTTCCATTGGAAGGCTGACACTGTTGACCCCCAACACCTCAATGATTCTTGATATGTCTCGACAGCACCATTTAAGGCGCTTAAAATGCTTTGTACATAGCTTTACTGCTTGTCGTGGTTTAAACCCAGTCAGGTAACTCGTTCACTCACCTCCCCCCCCTTTCTTGCCCTCCCCCTGCTCCCGGAGGGACGGAGAGGAGAATTGAAAAGAATGCAACTCCCACGGGTTGAGATAAGAACAGTTTAGTAACTAAGGTATAACACAAATCACTACTGCTACCACCAATTATAATAATGATAAAGGAAATAACAAGGGAATACAACACCTCACCACCAGCCGACCAATAACTTGCCCCCCCCCAGCCCGACCAAGCTCCGACCGATACCTCCTCCAACCCTGCAGTCTCCCAGCCCTTCCGGCTAACTCCCAGTTACATCCTGGGCATGACGTGCTGTGGTATGGAATACCTCTTTGGTCAGTTTGGGTCAGGTGTCCTGTCTCTGCTTCCTCCCAGCTTCCCCTCCTCCCTGGCAGAGCATGAGGCTCACAAAGTCCTTGGCCAAACCAAAACATCTCTATCAGCTCTGTTCCCGAGCCGAAAGTCAAAACACTGCACTACACCAGCTACCAAGAAGGAGAAACATGACTGCTGCTGCTGAACCCAGGACACTGCTGATTGTAGATCTGATGTAAAATCTTGGTCGCCTGACACTGTTATAGCAGCTTCTTTTCTCACGCCAGGTGTGGCTTCGGCCGGGGCCTTGGCTCAGTTAAACAAGCTAGGTTGCTGGCTTGCTAAGCAGACAAAGGCTACATCGAAGGCAATTTCTGATTTGTTGTTTGATGCTGACTCTGTGAGACATGCAACACTGCAGAACAGAGCCGCTATAGACTTTTTGTTGTCGGCACAGGGACATGGATGTGAAGAGTTTGATGGAATGTGTTGTATGAATCTTTCTGATCATTCTAATTCGATACATGCACAGCTGAAAACCCTGGCTCAGCTTAGCCAGCAATTGCAAGTGAGCAATGACCTAGGAATAACTAAATGGTTGTCCTCATGGGGCATTGCGAGTTGGCTTAAAACACTGCTATTTGAAGGATTGCACTTATGTATCATTGTTCTTTTAATCATTGTAGTTGTTAGACTTGCTTATGGTTGTTTAATGAAACAAGTGAACAGAATGACCAACATTTTGCTCGCACAAAAGAAAAAAGGGGGAATTGTTGCATAATGGCTCCAAGAGCAAGGCCATGGATCCTTAGAGGCCTTGTGCGAGCAAAGCAAAGTGAGCAAAGGCCTCACAGGTAACCGGAAAACGGATGTGGGAGGAGAATGTAAATGAGGCCGTTTAGAACTAACCAATGCTGTTGTGACTAGTAGGCATAATTAACACCACGAGGATATAAGCGATGTGCGACACAAATAAAGTAGAAGCTTGCTTATCACTCATATTGGGTCGGCGTGTCTTGCTTCTCCTCGCCATCGGCAATGTATATCTATGACGAGTTCATGCAGCAGCACCGCAGGCTGGTCAGCAAACCAGACCTGGAGGAGCGCTGGCGGCAGGAGGCCCAAGAGAAAGGTGAGGTACTGGAGGATTGGCACCGTGGCAAGGACACACACACACCCCACCACTGGCACCAGGACCTAGTGGTGGTGGGGCAGCCGGTGGATCTCCTGGGAATGCCGTCAGCCTGTGATACAAATGCTCCTGCAAGCTGAGCAGCTCAGTAAATCCTCCACTCTAAACATGCCGAATTAATAAATGATGAACTGAGGCTAATAAGCGGACATCATTAAATATTAATGGGACTGCACGACCAGGGATAAGAACAGCAGTGAGGAGAAGATGGAGGGCTTGGGGGGACTCAGCTGCAGTCTCGCCCCTGCTATGCCCCATTAACCTGTCTATTGAGCCCCTGGCAGTCATCCCAAAGCCATGCTGGGTGGGGACACAAGGGTGGGGGATGCCCTCCAGGGTCCCACAGCCGGTAGAGGTGCGACAGGGCTCTGTTGAGTTACACCTCTTGCCCTGCTGGGACCCACATTGGATCCCCCACTGCCCCCCCAGCATCTCGCATTACTGCACCCATCTCCATCAGGGTCCCAGTGTGTTCCCCAGGGTCCCAGCAGATTCCCTGGGGTCCCAGTAGGTCCCCATGGTCTCCCCAGTCTCACACACAGCCTCTCCCTGTCCTCAGGTTACTACTACAACCTGGACAACTCTTGCGACGACAGTGAAGAGGAGGAATTGCGGGCACATTTCCACTGCATGGCCGAGCAGCCCCTGCTGAAGCTGGGTACATCCTCTGAGGCACTGTTGGCACTCACTGTCCCCTGTCCCACTCTGTCCCCTTGGGACCAGCTCCCAGTGTTGCAGAGTAGTCACTGTTCCCAGCCAGCTGCAGTGGCACCAGAGGGTTAGGAATGAGGATGAGGACAGGGATGGGAGTGAGGATGGGGATGGGGACGGGGATGGGGACGAGGATGGGCATGGGCATAGGGATGAGGATGGGGACAGGAATGGGGATAGAGATGAGGATGACAATGAGGACAGGGATGGCAATGGGAAAAGGGACAGGGATGAGGACGGAGATGGAAATGAGGATGGTGATGGGGACAGAGATGAGAATGGGGACAGGAATGGAGGTGGGGATGAGGATGGGTGCCAGTCCAGGGGTGACCCTGCTCTGCTTTCCCCCTCAGTGCCCCAGAAGCTGGAGTTCCTGCAGCTCTTCAGCATGACCACACAGCAGCAGAAGGAGGAAATGCTGAGCCAGAAATGGCGCAAACGCTGGTGGATGCTGCGGGAGAGGAGCCCCTCACCACCAACGGTGCAGAGCAAGTGCCGCACACCCACCCCGTGCTTCCCGCTCTCTACCCACCACAGCACTGATGAGATGAACAACAGCCCCAACTTTGAGGAGAAGCAGCACTTCCTCACCATCTTCAACCTCATGCACATCAGTGCTGAGAAGAGGAAAGGTAATAATAGCCATGCCTCATACACACTGGGGGCTGGCCATGGCTGGGGTGGTCCCCACTCCCTGGTTTGGGGGGTGCTATGGAGGGGTTCTGCCTGGGGCTGTGAGCTTGCTCTGCTGAGCAGGGGCTACACTAAACCTCAGATTCCCATGCTACAGACAAGGAGAAGCTGGGGGAGATGCTCCAGGTCATGAAGCAGAAGACCACACTGGCCCCTGTGGTGGTGAAGACCTCCCCATGGGACAGCCCCAGCAGCCCCACCACTGGTAAGCACCACCAGTCTTTCCCTGGCTCTTGGCCACCGGGAGCATCCCTGCCCAGTGGGATGGGGGCACGGCTTTGTCTTGCTGGGGGACATGGAGCTCCAACAGCAGCTGACTGCTCCTCTACCCAAAGAGGTGCCAGTGCCACAACTCCTGCTGGATCTGGATAAACCTGTGGGTTTTGCTGTCTCCATGCCAGGGGTCCAGTCGGAACGGTTCCAGGGAGATACCCCCCAAAAGGGGAAGGACCCCCTGCCTTCTCACACAGAGGGGGATGGCCCAAGACAGCCCCTGCCCTGTAGCTGTTGCGCAGAGGTAGGGGACCAAAAAGACGACGAGGGTTGGAAGCGAGTTCCAGTTTGATGTCATGGGAAACCCTCCCCCCTTCCTGCCCTGCT
The DNA here is from genome assembly GCF_033815535.1 of Pezoporus flaviventris. Taxonomy (NCBI): domain Eukaryota; kingdom Metazoa; phylum Chordata; class Aves; order Psittaciformes; family Psittacidae; genus Pezoporus; species Pezoporus flaviventris. Next base: position 300,194 of record NW_026892592.1, read on the forward strand.
TCCCCAGGTGTCCCTCCGTAATAGGTTTGAGGCCCTGGATCTTGAAGGAGAGGTAGGTGAGAATGTGGGGCAAGGCCAGCCCACAAGGCCACATAGGAAAAGGGGGTCGACTTTGCACCTCAAGACTGCCTCTGGTAAGAAAGAAAGAAGGGTCATTGTAGTAGGGGATTCCCTTCTGAGAGGAACAGAGGGCCCGATATGCAGAGTTGACCCTCATCATAGGGAAGTGTGTAGTCTGCCTGGAGCCCGGATCAGGGATATCACCAGGGAGCTCCCCAACCTGGTGCACCCGACAGACTACTACCCGCTGCTGGTCTTCCAGACAGGTGGGGAGGAAGCTGCTTCCCGCAATCTGAGGGGGATGAAGAAAGACTACAGGACCTTGGGGCGGATGGTGAAAGAGTTTGGGGCTCAAGTGATCTTCTCCTCTCTCCTTCCATCTTCCACTGATGATGTGGGAAGGAATGGGAAGATTCAGTTCATGAACAATTGGCTTCGAGACTGGTGCTACAGGCAGGGCTTTGGATTCTTTGATAACGGCTGGTTTTATAGGGCACCAGTCTGGACAATGACAAGTGAGAAAGGTTTGTCTCACAGAGACAAAAGGATGCTGGGGCACGAATTAGCAGGGCTCATTTGGAGAGCTTTAAACTAGATTCGAAGGGGGATGGGGTTGTAGCTGGGCTTGCCCCAGTGGGGCAGCGCTCCAGAATTAATGAAGACTGGGAGGCCTCCTATAATCCTAGGGTGAAATCGGTGTGCTCAGCTCGCTCCCTGAAATGTCTGTACACCAATGCGCGCAGCATGGGAAATAAGCAGGAGGAGTTGGAAACCTGTGTTAAGTCAGGAGACTATGATCTGGTGGCAATTACAGAGATGTGGTGGGACAGCTCACATGACTGGAATATAGTCATGGAGGGCTATGTCCTTTTCAGGAAAGACAGGCCAGCCAGGAGGGGTGGTGGGGTTGTTCTTTATGTGCGGGAGGAACTACAATGCACCGAGTTCTGTCCAGGGACAGATGACGAGCGAGTTGAGAGTCTGTGGGTGAGAATTAAGGGGCAGGCTGGCAGGAGTGATACTGTTGTGGGTGTCTGTTACAGACCACCAGATCAGGGTGAGGAAGTTGACGAGGCCTTCTACAGGCAGCTGAGAGCGGCCTCACAGTCACAGGCTGTGGTCGTCGTGGGGGATTTTAACTTCCCTGATGTTTGCTGGAAGGACCGCTCGGCAACCCAGCCACAGTCCAGGAGGTTCCTCCAGTGTATGGATGATAACTTCCTCCTGCAAATGGTGGATGAGCCGACCAGGAGAGGAGCGCTGCTGGATCTCATCCTCACTAACAAGGAGGATCTGGTCGAAGCAGTAAGGGTTGAGGGCTGCCTTGGTTGCAGCGACCACGAGATGGTGGAGTTCAGGATCTTGTGTGGTAGGACTAGTAGAATACCAAGTAGAATTGCAACCCTGGACTTTAGCAGGGCAAACTTTGGCCTTTTCAAGCAATTGCTAGGGGAAATCCCATGGGCAAGGCTGCTTGAAGGTAAAGGGGCCCAAGATAGTTGGTTGACATTCAAGGACTGCTTTTTCCGTGCTCAAGATCGGAGCATCCCGACAAGTAGGAAGTCAAGGAAGAGGGCCAAGAGACCTGCGTGGCTAAATAGGGAATTGCTGGGTATGCTCAAGTGGAAGAGGAGAGTTTACAGGTCATGGAAGGAGGGGCTGGCCACTTGGGAGGAATATAAGGCTGCTGCTAGAGGATGTAGGAAGGCAGCTAGGAGGACTAAGGCATCCTTAGAATTAAACCTGGCAAGAAGGGTCAAGGACAGCAAAAAGAGCTTTTTCAAATACATGGCAGACAAAACTAACACCAGAGGCAATGTAGGCCCACTGATGAACGGGATGGGTGCCCTGGTGACAGAAGATACAGAGATGGCAGAGTTACTGAATGCCTTCTTTGTCTCTGTGTACTCTGCTGCAGGCAGTCCTGAAGAGCCCTGTACCCCTGAGACCTTAGATGAAGTCAGGTCGACGGAGCGGTTTGCCTTAGTCGATGAGGAATGGGTTAGAGATCAGTTGAGCAATCTGGACATCCATAAATCCATGGGTCCAGATGGGATGCACCCGCGGGTGCTGAGGGAACTGGCGGAAGTCATTGCTAGACCACTCTCCATCATCTTTACCAAGTCTTGGGAAACGGGAGAGGTGCCTGAGGACTGGAGGAAAGCGAATGTCACTCCAGTCTTCAAAAAGGGCAAGAAGGAGGACCCGGGTAACTATAGACCGGTCAGCCTCACCTCCATCCCTGGGAAAGTGATGGAACACATTATCCTTGGTACCATCTTAAGGCATATCAAGGATAAGAAGGTTATGAGGGGCAGTCAACATGGCTTCACCAGGGGGAAATCATGTTTGACCAATCTCTTAGCCTTTTATGAGGAAATAACACGGTGGATGGATGATGGCAGAGCGGTGGATGTGGTCTACCTTGACTTCAGCAAAGCATTTGACACAGTCTCCCACAGCATCCTCACGGCTAAAATGAGGAAGTGTGGACTGGATGATCAGGTAGTGCGGTGGACTGCGAACTGGCTGAAGGAGAGAAGCCAGAGAGTTGTAGTCTATGGGGCTGAGTCTAGTTGGAGGCCTGTAACTAGTGGAGTGCCTCAAGGGTCAGTACTGGGACCGGTATTATTTAATATATTCATCAATGATTTAGATGAGGGAATTGAGTGTACTATCAGCAAGTTTGCTGATGACACTAAGCTGGGAGGAGTGGCTGACACGCCAGAAGGCTGTGCTGCTATCCAGCGAGACCTGGACAGGCTGGAGAGTTGGGCAGGGAGTAACTTGATGAAATATAACAAGGGAAAGTGTAGAGTCCTGCATCTGGGCAGGAACAACCCCACGTTCCAGTCTAGGTTGGGGAACGACCTGTTAGAGAGCAGTGTAGGGGAGAGGGACCTGGGGGTCCTAGTGGACGACAGGATGACCATGAGCCAACACTGTGCCATTGTGGCTAAGAAGGCCAATGGCATCCTGGGGTGTATTAGAAGGGCGGTGGTTAGTAGGTCGAGAGAGGTCCTCCTTCCCCTCTACTCTGCCCTAGTGAGACCGCATCTGGAATATTGTGTCCAGTTCTGGGCCCCTCAGTTCAAGAAGGACAGGGAGCTGCTGGAGAGAGTCCAGCGCAGGGCAACGAAGACGATTAAGGGAGTGGAACATCTCCCTTATGAGGAATGACTGAGGGAGCTGGGTCTCTATAGTTTGGAGAAGAGGAGACTGAGGGGTGACCTTATAAGTGTCTATAAATATATAAAGGGGGAGTGTCACGAGGACGGAGCCAGGCTCTACTCAGTGGCAAACAATGATAGGACAAGGGGTAATGGGTACAAACTGGAACACAAGAGGTTCCACTTAAACTTGAGAAGAAACTTCTTCTCAGTGAGGGTGACGGAACACTGGAACAGACTGCCCAGGGAGGTTGTGGAGTCTCCTTCCCTGGAGACATTCAAAACCCGCCTGGACACATTCCTGTGTAACATTATCTAGGTGTTCCTGCTCCGGCAGGGGGATTGGACTAGATGATCTTTCGAGGTCCCTTCCAATCTCTAGCATACTGTGATACTGTGATACTGTGAAGATGGCAGAACCCAGCAGGTTAGACCAGCTGAGACCCCAGGAGCTACCAAGGGCTAAGGAGAGTGGCACCACACCAGCAGAGAAGCCCTGGCTTGAGCGATGGGCACCCTGGGAAAAAGGGACTGAGCATCCTCAGATATGTCAGGGGTCCGCTCCCCAAGGACATCCTGGTCTCACAGCATGAATGGCAAGAGCAAACCCTGGGAGCCCTTCATCGCTGAGGAGTTTGCCCATCAGTTCCATGAATCTGTGCTGCAGTCCACCCAGAAGGTATTGCAGAAGCACAAAGGTAATGGCAGGGATGTGGGAAGCTGGCTGGGTATTCACCGGGGTGATATCCCTGTGGGGTGGGAGACCCCCCCTCATCCCTCTCACTGGGGTTTGGCACTGCCGAGGGCACAAAATCCACTGGGAAGCTTGTTGATGGAGTATCCCAGGAGCTCACTGATGAAGCTAAGGATATAAGTTGGGATCCCAGCAGGACAGTATTCTTCCAGTACCTTAAGGGGGCCCACAAGAAATCTGGAGAGGGACTTTTTACAAAGGCCTGTAGGGACAGGCCAAGGGGGAATGGCTTTAACCTGACAGAGGGGAGACTGAGATGAGCTCTTAGGCAGAAGCTCTTCCCTGTGAGGGTGGTGAGGCACTGGCACAGGGTTCCCAGAGAAGCTGTGGCTGCCCCATCCCTGGCAGTGTTCAAAGCCAGGTTGGATGGGGCTTGGAGTAACCTGCTCTAGTGGAAGGTGTCCCTGCCTATGGCAGGGGGTTGGAACTAGATGAGCTTTAAGGTCCCTTCCAAGCCAAACCATTCCATGGTTCTGTAATACAGCTCCATCCTGCACAAGCTCATTCATTTCAATGAGCAAGGAAAACAAAGTTATTCCAGTGCACAGGGGGCAATGAAAACCCATGGAAGATGCTGCAGCCCCCCCCCAGAAAAGGGCCTGGAAGCGAGAGAATTAATACTTTGAGGAGAGCATAATTTTTTTATGCAGCCTCAGGGAGGGCAGCACTGCAGTGCGGGACACAGGGAGTGGGTGGGGGACACAGGGAGCGGGTGGGGGACATGGGGAGCGGGTGGGGGCTGACATTCGGTGCCTACAGGGGGGATGGCAGAGCAGATCCACAAGCTCATCTGCTACAACATCCCTGAGCTGCAGGCCTCCAGCTGCCTGACTGCATGCCCCCCCCACCCCCCAGCAACACAGCTGAGGGGCTACTGCCCCACCAGGAACTGACCCTGCTGCCCCACAACTCAGACTCTGAGGAAGAGGAGGAGGAAAGAAGGAAGAGTACCCCAGGCCCAAGTGGCAAGGAATTGAGGCAATTTTTGAAGCTTTCCAGGAACATATAGAAGGTAGGGGATGGGAGGGGGGGTAAATCCCACTTTGTGCCTCAGTTTCCCCAGGTGAAACCACTCCATGCTCTGAGCAGGTGTATCTGGCTCCTGCTGGGATGGGTTGGGGAAGCACTAGTGGCTCCCAGCACTGCAGGAACATCACAAAAGCAAGAAGTGCTGGTGAAAATTGATGTATGCATGAAAAATTTGTGTATTTATGACTGCCCTGTGCCCTCCCAGCGAGTCCTGGGCCCCTCGGGCAGTGTGGGGACCAGGGATGCTCTGGGATGCTGGAGGTAGCCTCTGTGGTGCCCTGGTCCTGGGCCATGCACAGAGCTGGAGGAGGTGGCACTCATGCCTTTTCCTTTGGGCTTTGCAGAACAAAACCTGGAGTGCCAAGTGCTGCAGACCCAGTGCCAGAGGCTGGAGGCACAGCACTACAGCCTGAGCCTGATGGCAGAGCAGCTTTCACACAGCATGGCGATGAGTGGGGCTGGGGAACCCAGTTCCTCCCATAGCACACCTGTCCCCTGCAGTGCCACCACCCTGCATCCCCCATGGGACAGCCAGACGAGCCCAGCACCCCAGGAGTGATCCCATCCATGTGGATGGCTGCTGCCTGCCCTGATTCTCTTCTCCCTCTCTGCTGCCTGCAGGAATTAAGGACTCAGAAGCAGAAGATGGTCTTGGAGCATGAGCACCTGCAAAAGGAGCTGGATCACCTGCGGAGGTGCCGTGCCTTGCCTTGCCTGCAATGCAGTGGTCTAGGGGCTATTTCAAGGGGTATCCCAGATGATGCTCCTTGGGGACTAGGCTGTTGCAGAATGGCTCTAAGAGCAAGGCCATGGATCCTTAGAGGCCTTGTGTGAGCAAAGCAAGGTGTAGGCCTCACAGGTAACCAGAAACCGGATGTGGGAGGAGAATGTGAAGGAAGCTCTGTAGAACTAACCAATACTGTTGTGACTAGGAGGCGTGGCTAAACACCACGCCTATATAAGCGAACTGCGGCACAAATAAAGGAGAAGCTTGCTTATCACCCATATTGGGTTGGCGTGTCTTGCTTCTCCTCACCGCTAACAAATGGCGCCTGAACAGGGACCAGGACTACAGGGCCCCGGTTACCGGGGACCCGGAATACAGGGCCCCAGTTAACGGGGACCTGGAATACAGGGCCCTGAGTAATAGGGACCTGGAACGGCGACTGAGTGGCGCCGGCGGCAGTGGCCGGGGAGCACGGGCAATGTTACTGCGGTGGCGTGAGGGACCCGGGCGCTTGAACTGACCGAAAGGAGTCCACCGCTGGGGCGAACCAGACACTGCTGCATCAGGAGGACGATCCGGAGACCGAGGTCACGGGACGATCCAGAAGAGGACGATCCGGAAAAGGCCGGCCATGAAAATGGACCGAGAGGTAGCCCCTGATTGATTACAGTGCTTTTTATAAAAGCGGGGAATTAAGCCTGAGACTCTAAAGCAGCTAGCAGGTCTAGTGGCTGTAGGGAAGGCTAAGGGATTTTTTGTAGATCCTAATACAGTTTTTGAGGAGAGTGAGTGGCGAAAGTTTGGTGATGAACTATTTGACTCAATGCTTAATGATGATAAAACGGCAAGGAAACTCGGTAAACCACGGAGAGAAGTAATAAACTGTACAAAAAGATAAAAGGCAGAAAAGAAAATTGCCGCTGTAGCAACAGAGAAACTAGGAACAGACGTCCCCGGTCGGTTGAAGCCAGGGGAAGATTACAACTCATCTCCCCCAACTTGCGGGGCGGTCCCTGTGCTTGGAGCACAGGGTTTCCCCCCCCCACCTTCTTCATCAGAAGGTGCAGCGGAGGAGGTGTAACCCCCTGCTCCCCCACCACCCCAGTTCCAAAAGTAGGGACTTTGAAAAGGACAGAGAAAGTATATTAGAAGGGATAAGCATGATGAATGTCGAGGAAGCTGAAAGGAAGAGGGTGGTGCCTCAGCACCGGATCGATTGGGGCGCCATTTTGAAGCACGCAGTAGAAAATAGAGATTATGCGCTAGCGGGAGATTTAAAGGAGCTGCGAGCCTTTCCAACCCATTATGCCCTAGAGTGGAAATTTTTAACTCAGTTACGGAGGAGCCAGGTCTGCAGATGGCCACATGCCGAACGAGAGACATCTGACAAGACATAGCTGTGAACAACGGAGACCCTGAGTTCAACCCAGGATCAGACCCCGAATCAACTGAATCCAAGCCAGATTTATATCCTCTGCTTCCAGACTCTGACTCTTTGTCTCCCGGGTCGGTCTGCTCAGCTCATCAGCAACTACTTACTGGCCTTGGAGATGCTCAGCTGCAACAATTGATGGAAAAGCTTGAAGCCCTCGAGACTCGGATTGACACATCTCCATCGGCACCTCCACCTTACCCTCCATAAAACCCCTTCCTTAAAGAAGGCAAACAGGGGGAGGGGGTGGGAGGGGTATCGGGGGGGGGCACAAATCCTTGGTATGGGTTAATCAAAGATGCAATCATTACTGCTGAATTTTCTGCAGTGGGCCTCTCTGCATATCCTGTGTTTACTACACAGCAGGGGGCTAAAGAGTGGGAAGCTCTTGATCTCAAAATAGTTAAGGAGGCCTGACAAGCAGTGACCACGTATGGGTTAAAATGCTCTTATACTCAAGCTGTATATGTTATGATTTTTTCTTGCAATTGACAGGGGGAGCCCATACAGTTTCTCTGTGACACTCATGTACTAGAAGTTGGTAAAAATAAGTATGTCCAGGTTTCTATCAACCCTTGGAGACCTTTGTAGATACTGCTGGCCACTTCTTCCAGCACAGGCTGGCCACCTGTGTCGGAATGAGTGTGCATTTTGGTCAGTATAAAAGCCCAAGCCTCATACGATGTGGGGGAGACAGAGCCTCTGCAGGGACGCCCACTAAGGTTGAGCCTGCCACCTTGCACTGCAATGATGCTTCTCAGAGCTGGTTTGCTATTAGTCTCCAAAGGGTCCTTGTGCCACGTTCTGTACATGGAACTGTAGTGGGAGTAATGATTGTCTGGATTTTGTGCTTCAAATACTGTAGTTGTGTGGCGTGTGCTTGTGGCATCCCATATATGTATGTGCATGTGCGCTGAGGGCAGACGGTGTTCTGTGTATTTTTCTTATTGTTGGGTTCATGTAAAAGCTTTTAACGGGTAGCTGTTTAACATTTCGGGCATAAAAGGGTTAATGTAAAAGTGCGGCTGTTGGCAGGTATTTATGGTTACTGCTGAAGCAGGCAGGCCGCTATATCTGCTGCCCAGCAGGCCGGCTTTTGCAGGGATAAAAAAAAAAAGGGGGGGGGGGAGAGTAATGATGCTGCAAATATGCAGTTTAACCTGTCTACTTCTCAAGAACTGATAACCTGCGGGAGGGGGTATATTTGTGTCTTCCTGCCTACAGGTCCATGGTGACTGCCTGCAAAGTTTGTCAAGCCTTCCCATGAGCTGGACAGACGAATGGAAAAACCTGATGCCTCAGCTACAGGAGCTGACCGTGAATAACCCAAGCAGAATGAGATAGAGGAAGAGAAAAACAAATGACTGCAAAACATCACTTGGGGGCAACTGAAAAGTAACATCCTGAATATGTGTGCTTGTAAAGTAGCTATTATTAGAGGTTGTGATTTTGTGTATAAAACCACCTGTATTTACTAGCTAGTTGCTAATAAGAAACTGCACCTTGTATTGTATAGATTTGTCACTTGTAAAAGAGATGTTAGAGTATGGAAATCTGCAGTAGCTGCTAGAAAAATGCTAAGGCAAAAGCTGGAAAGATTTTAATACAATGGTAGTGTTATAAAGCAGGTGATGGAACAAATTAAGAGGGTGGGAGAATTCTACTGGTAAGAAATTTTTTTGGCTAGTCCCTCACTGCCATCAGCATCTTCAACATGCTGCTGCACCCTGTAATAGTTACTCTGCTAATGTAAATATGTGTGTGCCTTGCTGTAGTAGCGACTTGTTACTGGATATAAAACAAAAGGGGGGAGATGTGGAGACAGTGTTCTCACAGGAGAATGCATAATTGGTACATAAATTCTGAATAATCCTGAAAGATACAGCAAGGCCATGAGAGGCCCAAAGAAGCTTAAGCAAGCAAGATAAGAGGCTGGAATTCACCAAGTTAATGAGAACTGTGGACTGTTGGCAAGCTTTCAAGGTTGAGTTCTCACACCTGTGTTTAACCAATTATATGCTAGTCACTAAGGGTCTTCAAGGAGTGTATCCAATCATAATATGCCAAATCACTGTAAGTGCTTCGGCTGGGGCCTTGGCTCAGTTAAACAAGCTAGGCTGCTGGCTTGCTAAGCAGACAAAGGCTACATCGAAGGCAATTTCTGATTTGTTGTTTGATGTTGATTCTGTGAGACATGCAACACTGCAGGACAGGGCCGCTATAGACCTTTTGTTGTTGGAACAGGGACATGGATGGGAAGAGGTTGATGGAATGTGTTGTATGAATCTTTCTGATCATTCTAATCTGATAAACGCACAGCTGAAAACCCTGGCTCAGCTTACCCAACAATTGCAAGTGAGCAATGACCTAGGGATAGCTAAATGGTTGTCCTCATGGGGTATTACAGGTTGACTTAAAACACTGCTATTTGAAGGACTGCGCTTATGTATCATTGTTATTTTAATCATTGTAGCTGTTAGACTTTCTTATAGTTGTGTGATGAAACAAGTGAACAGAATAACCCACAATGTTTTGCTCGCAGAAAAGAAAAAGGGGGGAATTGTTGCAGAATGGCTCCAAGAGCAAGGCCATGGATCCTTAGAGGCCTTGTGTGAGCAAAGCAAGGTGTAGGCCTCACAGGTAACCGGAAACCGGATGTGGGAGGAGAATGTGAAGGAAGCTGTGTAGAACTAACCAATACTGTTGTGACTAGGAGGCGTGGCTAAATACCATGCCTATATAAGCGAACTGCGTCACAAATAAAGTAGAAGCTTGCTTATCACCCATATTGGGTTGGCGTGTCTTGCTTCTCCTCGCCGCTAACACTAGGCCAAATATATATTCTAGAAATAATAATCTATTTTTTTACCTTGAATAGTTAATATTTTTCACTGGTGTCGTGGTTTAAAACCAGTCAGGTAACTTGTTCACTCACTCCCAGTGAGTGGTGCCGAGCTGACAACAATCGAGGTCCGTGTCCCCTCCCCACCGGGGTTCTCCCCCACTCCCGGAGGAACGGGGAGGAGGATCGAAAGAGTGCAACTCCCACGGGTTGAGACAAGAACAGTCCAGCAACCAATGTACACAAATCACCACCGCTACTATCAACTACAACAATGATAAGGGAAAATAACAAGGAAGAGAATACGATACCACCGGCCAAGAAAACGAGTTCCACCCGGAAGCCCGTGTCCTTCCGGGTAACTCCCAGTCACCCCCCACCCCGGCCATGACGTGCTGTGGTATGGAATACCTCCCTGGCTAGCCCGAGTCAGGCGCCCCATCTCTGCTTCCTTCCGGCTTCCCCTCCTCCCTGGCAGAGCATGAGCCTCACAAAGTCCTTGGTCAGGGTAAACATCACTTAGCATCAACTGAAAACATCGACTTCACCAACACTGTTCTCAGGCTGGAAGTCAAAACACAGCACTGCACCAGCTAGCACAAAGGAAAAAAAAAACAAAAAACATGACTGCTACTGCTGAACCCAGGACAACTGGGAAGTTTGAAGCTAAAAAAAGCAAAAAAAAAAAAAGAAAAAAAGAATAATAAATGGAGAACGTGCCGTGCATGAAGCAAAGGAGCACAGGGTCCCACCCAATGGAAAGCAGATCCCATCCCTTGCCCTCTGCACGCAACCACCAGCCCGGCTTGGGCTGTCCTCCTGGGGGCCAGGGTGCTTCAATATTCCCCCCTCCCCCTTTCACCCACCCCACGCTTTATAGTGCTCATTTTTTGTTGTTTTATTTTTTTAAATAACAGTTCCAAGACTCCACTGCCAACACTAAAGCTGGAGAAGCCCTGTGGGGCCGGGTATGTGGTGGGCCCCCATTTCCCCAGACCCTCCCCCTGACCCTGGGGTTTCCCACTGGAAATGCACTTCACTATAAAGCAAGAAAGTCATTAAACTGGTTGAAGTTACCTTTTTGTTCCTGTTTGGCAGGGAAGGGGCACCAAGGTGGGGTTACCTTGTCAGATCTAGTCACCCCTAGGTTTGTGATTCAAGTCAAGGAAAAAAGTTGCTTCAGCCTTCTACTCTGTGCATATATATTAAAGAAAAATTGTATATTTTTTTATATACTTTAATTATTGTTATAAAAACCTTGCTTTTTTTTTCTTATCTGTTTCTGCTTTTTTTTTTTTTTTTTTCTTCCTTTTCCTTCCTCCCTTTTTATTTTCTTTCTGTTTTGGCAAAAGGATTAAATCACTTTTAGCATTTGTACTGCTGCTAGTCAGGATAGAACAGCTATTGAAGTGTTTTAAAAGAATTTAAAAAACAGGAACAATGAATCACCTTTTACAGCAGGGCAGGTGATGTCCCACTGCAAGGCCCTTGGGAATTGGAGCTGGTCCCTTCCACCACCTTCTCCCACTTGTTTTGGGGTTGTTTTTACACTTCTTCTGTGGTTTCCAGGTCTTTTGCTGGTCCAGCTGGGGAGTTGTGGGTATCACAGCACTGGGTGGCTTCTCAGCCTTGCGTGAGCTCCATCTATCAATTTAGTAACACAAATCAATTGTGCCAAGAGGACTGGGGGTACTGGGGGGTGTTGGACAAGGGGTTACACTAGGCTATTCTCATCCCCCCAAAAATATCAAAACAATCAGTAGGCTGTTTGGGCAGGGGGACCTGGGGTTTGTCCACAGGGGCCACAGCTTTGCACGGGGCTGGTGACACCACCAACCTCCTTGTGCTCAGCAGCGCCAGGCTGGGGTTGCAAGTTGAGGCTTGGCACCATGCACCACCATTTGCAGCTGCTTTCTAATCATCATGTGCCCCAACTGCCCAGAAAGGCTTTTTATTTTGTAAAAAATAAAATTATTTATTATTCTTCTTTAATTCACCACAGGCAGGCTCATGGCTACAGGAAAAAGTGGCCTCTGCTTTAAATTCCCTTGCTGCACTCACAAAGAAAGCATTAAACCCCCTCTACACACACACCCCCCCACTGGATTCACAAAAAAAAAACAAACCAAAAACCAAAAAACCAAAACAAACAAAAAAAAACAACTGTGCAAAATTAAAAGGCAAAATGCCCTTGTGACAGAAATTAGTTTAATCTTTTTTAAATTCCCAATTGCATTGCCAGCCTCTGGCCTTGCTGCTGCCAATTCTGAGCTTCACAATGAATTTTCACATGGCAAAATACTCTTGGTGCTCGACTCACTTTTTCCCTTCCCCTGTGCTGTGGCAGAGGGAAGACGCCAGGGATGGAAAATCATTGGCAATTTATCCCTCTCCACCATGCAGAGGCCAGGATGTAGCCTCACTTCATAGCAGCTCCTGTATTCACAGCAGCTCCTGTACTGAGGCTTCCCCCCCACAGCCCAAATTCACATATTTTGTAGCAATTTCTCAGAATTACTCCTCCTGGGGCCATGGCGAGTGGTTGTGTTTGTACACACCCTGTGTAGAACTGCTCAAGGAGCTGTGCCAGAGCCCAGGATGGCTGCAAGGAGGGAAAGGAAGGCAGAGCCCACTGGGGGCGGTTTGGATGCTGTGAAAGAAAACAAACTCCCAAAAAGGAGAAAAGAACCCAACCCTGAACATGTTCTAAGTGTACTTGTTTGACTTAATTGTAATGTAATATATTACTTGTTGAATGTAGTAATTAGGTATTTATAAATATATTGCTGTAATTTCTGAAAACAGACAAAGAAAAAATAAACTCTTCTGCAACAATGGCAACGGATTCTTTCTCCCCCACCATAGGAAAGCAGCCCTGCTCCAAGTATCCTCACATTGTCAGAGCCCTTTGCTGGCAGCTCTGGCCACAGGCAGGGCACAGATGTTAGGCAGGAGCTGCCCAGATGCTTGGAAAGGGCAGCACTCACCACCCTTGGGTTGGAGCCAGCATTTCCCCCTCATCAACACAGCCCGACACCAGGGAGGCTCCTGCCTTTGCCTGTTGGTCTGCTGAAGGGGGAATGGGGCTGGAGCCAAAGGAGAGCTGTGGGTTTTTCCAGCCGTTGTTAAACCCGTGGATGCTCAATGCACAGAACACAGGGACTCATTTGATGCCATTCACTCAGCTGAAATTGGTTTTATTCTTTTTTATACAGTGTCAGATTAAAAAGACAAAAATGTCAAGACATGATATTACGAGACAACCTGGTATGGAGGAGGAAAACCATTGTCCTTCTCCAAAGAGCAGATGGGCTTGCTTCCCAGCTGATCTCCTCAGCAGAGTAGCAGACACCTCTCATTGTCTGAACATCTTCCCCCTTTTCAAGGCTGAGAAAATTCATGGCGAAGCACTGACAAGACGTGTACTGCTTTCAAGACAGCGTGTGGCCTGTGCTCAGAAGTTCCCTCTATGAAGTACACCCACAGAGATCCACCCAGCCCCATTAGACAGCATCAGAGTAGTGCTGATGAGCCACCACCTGCACCAAGTATATCTCTAAGCCCAAGAGGCCCACCTCTGAAACTAGGAGCTCCCATGCAGGGATGCTCCTGTGCCACTGGAAGCTCTGGAACAATTCCCAGCTGGCTGTAAGTCTGCCTGCATGCATGTGGAAGAGGAACCTAAATTGGGAGGGTTTAGGCTGCTGAGGAGGGGCTGCACGCAGCCAAGGGGAGATGAGGCTTGGGTGGCTACAGGAGATGTGCACAGGAAGGTGGATGCTGCCCAGATGAAGGGCCAAGAGTGAGGACTGGAGCCTGCTCCCTTCTACTGCCCTCTCCTGGGAGGTTTTAGGGTTGGCCTGGCTAGTACCTCAGAAATCCTGGGAATGGGCACTCTCACCAGGCTGAAGGTTAGTCTGGAGCTTGTACATGTGATCTAAGGCTTGAGTAAGGAAAGCTCTGGTTGTGTTGACATCCATCAAGATTAGGTTATCCAGCTAAAGGAGAAAATAACAGAATCTGGGGAAACAGCCCTGCTGCAGTGGAAGACAAGGAACTCAGAAAGCAGTACCGCAGCCCATGCTTTCCCTTCATTAACACCCCAAGGGCTGGCCCAGCTGCCACCCCCAGTCAACAGAAGCACACAAGAAACAAGAGCACAGGGAACTGCAACCAGATCATAAAGTGAGGTTTCAGCATATGTTTTTTGTTCCTAAATGACATATCCACACACCCAAAATCCAGGGAAAAACATGCCCCAAACAGCGCTTACACAAGCAGCTCTCATCAGTCACAAGCCCACACAATCACATGGCATCTAGAATGCTCCCAGCACCAAGCTGGCAAAGCTCTCACCACACATCCCCACCACACCTTGGCATGAGCCTCCTGCTGCCTGATGAAGCTGTCTGCAGACAGCCACAGCTTGGCTATCTGGATGTCCCAGGTATCCTTCACCAGTGTGTGGATCTCATTGGCCTTGGGGATGTTGTCTGAGGCACTACAGGAGGGGATAGAGGCTCAAAACAGGCTGCAAGGGATTCATAAGTTATATCAACAGCATAAGTATTGTTAGCAGTTCCTCAGTCCTGAGGCATAAGCAGAACAGATTGCTATAAAGAAAAAAGCCCTGCGACTCAACACTAATACAGACTGGTACTTCTGCTGCTGGAATTTCTGGGATAGTTTATTTACCCTGGAATTCTCAGCTCTGATGCAGAATCTGGTTCTCACTAGAATCGTTCCGCTCTTTAATGAGAATCATAGAATAGTTAGGGTTGGAAAGGAACTTAAGATCATTTAGTTCCAAGCCCCCTGCCATGGGCAGGGATGCCTCCAACTAAACCATGCCACCCAAGGCTCTGTCCAACCTGGCCCTGAACACTGCCAGGGATGGAGCACTCACAACTTCTCTGGGCAACCTATTCCAGTGCCTCACCACCCTCACAATAAAGAACTTCCTCCTTATATCCAATCTAAACTTCCCCTATTTAAGTTTTAACCCATTGACCCTTGTCCTATCACTAGAGTACCTAATGAAGAGTCCCTCCCCAGCATCCTTGTAGGCCCCCTTCAGATACTGGAAGGCTGCTATGAGGTCTCCACACAGCCTTCTCTTCTCCAGGCTGAACAGCCCCAGCTTTCTCAGCCTGTATTCATTCACAGGTGCTCCAGTCCCCTGATCATCCTCGTGGCCCTCCTCTGGACTTTTTCTAACAGTTCCATGTCCTTTTTATGTTGAGGACACCAGAACTGTACACAGTACTCCAGGTGAGGTCTCACAAGAGCAGAATAGAGGGGCAGGATCACCTCCTTCGATGTGGATACTTCTGTATCCACTAAAATTCCTCTTAATTTCCTCTAGTCCCTAGCTTTAATTTAACCAGTGGATGTGGTAAGGGACATTCCGCAAATCCCTCTCAGTCTAGTTCTAATTCAGTCACTGGAGTCATAGAATCATAGAATACTTAGGGTTGGAAAGGACCTTAAGATCATATAATTCCAACACCGCTGCCATGGGCAGGGACACCTCACACTAAACCATGCCACCCAAGGCTTCATCCAACCTGCCCCTGAACACTGCCGGGGATGGAGCATTAAAAACCTCCCTGGGCAACCCATTCCAGTTCCTCACCACCGTCACAGTAAAGAATTTCTTATATCCAATCTAAACTTCCCCTGTTTAACATGAACCCTTTACTCCTTGTCCTGTCACTACAGTCCCTAATGAAGAGTCCCTCCCCAGCATCCTTGTAGGCCCCCTTCAGATACTGGAAGGCTGCTATGAGGTCTCCACGCAGCCTTCTCTTCTCCAGGCTCAACAGACCCAACTTTCTCAGCCTGTATTCATTCACAGGTGCTCCAGTCCCCTGATCATCCTCGTGACCCTCCTCTGGACTTGCTCCAAGAGTTCCATGTCCTTTTTATGTTGAGGACACCAGAACTGTACACAATACTCCAGGTGAGGTCTCACAAGAGCAGAATAGAGGGGCAGGATCACCTCTTTCGACCTGCTTGTCATGCTCCTTTTCAGGCAGCCCAGGATATGGTTGGCTTTCTGAGCTGCGAGCACACACTGCTGGCTCATGTTCATTTTCTCATCAAACAACACACCCAGTCCTTCTCCACAGGGCTGCTCCGAATCTCTTCTTTCCCCAACCTGTAGCTGTGACTGGGATTGCTCTGACCCAGGTGTAGGACCTTGCACTTGGCATGGTTAAACTTCATGAGGCTGGCATCAGCCCACCTCTCAAGCATATCAAGGTCCCTCTGTATGGCATTCCTTCCCTTCAGCTTATCAACCGAACCACACATCTTGATGTCATCGGCAAACTTGCTGAAAGCACACTCAATCCCACTGTCCATGTCACCAACAAAGATGTTGAACAAGACTGGTCCCAACACCAGTCCCTGAGGGACACCACTCATTACTGGTCTCCAGCTGGACATTGAGCCATTGACCACAACTCTTTGCCTGTGGCCATCCAGCCAGTTCTTTATCCACCCAGTGGTCCACCTATCATCAAATTGATGTCTCTCCAATTTAGAGACAAGGATGTCATGTGGGACAGTGTCGAAGGCCTTGCACAAGTCCAGGTAGATGACATCAACTGCTCTACCCCTGTCCATCAGTACCGTAGCCCCATCATAGAAGGACACCAAATTGGTCAGGCAGGATTTCCCCTTAGTGAAGCCACTCTGGCTGTCAGCAAGCACCTTGTTGTTTTTCATGTGCCTTAGCATGCCTTCCAGGAGAATCTGCTCCAAGATTTTGCCAGGCACAGAGGTGAGACTGACTGGTCTGTAGTTCCCAGAGTCATTCATTTTCCCATTCTTGAAAATGGGGGTTATATTTCCCTTTTTCCAGTTGTCAGGAACTTCACCTGACTGCCATGATTTTCCAAATATGATGGACAGTGCCTTAGCAACTTCATTTGCCAGCTTTTTCAGGACCCACAGATGGATTTCATCAGTTCCCATGGACTTGTGTACATTTAGGTTTTTAAGATGGTCTCAAACCAGATCGTCTTATACAGTTGGCCCAAGGTTTTCATTCTCACAGTCCCTGCATCTGCCTTTCAAGACTTGGGTGGTGTGGTCAGAGTCTT
The DNA here is from genome assembly GCF_033815535.1 of Pezoporus flaviventris. Taxonomy (NCBI): domain Eukaryota; kingdom Metazoa; phylum Chordata; class Aves; order Psittaciformes; family Psittacidae; genus Pezoporus; species Pezoporus flaviventris. The sequence continues at coordinate 317,317 of NW_026892592.1, forward strand.
TGCCAGTGAAGACTGAGGCAAAAAGTCATTCAGAACCTTAGCTTTCTCCAAATCCAGGGTAGCCAGTTCTCCTGATGGCTTCCGGAGAGGGCCTACGTTGACCCTAGTCTTTTTTTATTTGCTACGTACCTACGGAATCCCTTCCTGTTATCCTTAACATCCCTAGCCAAGTTTAATTCTAACTGGGCCAAGTCTCTGACTGAGTCACCTTGTGGGTATTCCTTTTAGGGCAGTCTCACTTCCAACACCCAAATTCCTTACTGTATGCACACTCATCCGGTCCCATAGGAGAAGAATTCACTCTTTCACCTCTGCTTGACTTTCCTCCTCTACCTCTGCCTTGTCCTCTCACATTAATCCCTCCACCAGTTTCCACTTGTCCCAAAGCAGCCATCATAGCCATGGCTATGAGCACGACTCAGCTTTTTCTTCTCTGCTTCCGATTCCTATATGCTCTCCACGTTTCTTCCTTTATTTCTGTTGGTATTTATGCAAGAAGTTCTTAATCTCCTTGGGACTATAGTCTGTCGATTCGTCTGTTCTTACTTGTCCATTTGTCCTAGTACTCTTTTTTCCCTTTTTGTTCTTTTCACAGTTGCTCACCCTCCTCTGCTGGGGCTACAGATGCCTGCCTCTGCAACAGCACTTCTGTTTTAACCTTTTCTTAACTCTGAATGTGAATCTGCAACTTGTTGCCATTGACAGCAACCTCTTCCTCCTTATCAATATCAGATAGATGCAGAGGGTGTTTCTCTCAGAGGTACCTGTGATACATAATTCTCCAACCTATCTTCCTGATTACTCTGTTTTTTTAACTTTAAACATCTTTCCCCCAGTATCACAGGCTGAACAACACCTCTCCAGCTTAGCTTTCTTTTTTTCCCTGTCCTTTTCCAAAGTAAAAATTAAGGGATCTGGTTGAACTATATGAATTTCGCATTCCATCTGCCATTCTGGGTGGTTTCTTAAAGTGAAAAATACATCTGCATACATCACTTCATCCCATTTTCCTTGTTGCCTTAAGAACATCAATTGTAACAATGTATTATAGTTCAGAATTCCACTTTTAGGCCATTTTTCCTGATCTTCCAAAGTATACAACAAAGGCCACCATTGATTACAGTATTTTATCAAAGTTTTCTTGTTTACCGAGCCCCCAGGACATCCTCCCAATTCTTTCCAATGTGCCAAATTACACCTTAAAGGACTCTTTTTCAAGATTTCTCCACTCTGTTGATTTCCTATTATTAATTTTGCATTCATACACACTAGGGATCCCACAGAGACACTCCACACAGTTACAGTACTTGAGACAGAGACTAAATTTAGTCAAACAACAATTAATAATACAACATCCTGTCACCAATACCAAAATCGTTGCCATAACAAGCCACAAAATAAGTCAAATACCAGTAAAATCAAAAAACGTTTCCACAAGACACCCCCTGCGTCTTGCAGGTGTATACCAAAATGATGCTAGCAGCCGAGTATACGCCTTTGCCTACAGGATTTCCTATCTCAATTTAAAGAAGGCTTCAAAACCTTGCATACGTTTACCAAACCAATTTAGTCTTTATTTAAGATGCCCCCTGCATCTTACAGACGATATAGAAGAATACCTTTCGTAAAGATGGTCTTTGTCGGCTCCTGCAGTGATCCGAATGAGTCAAGGGGTCCTTTCGGGAAAAGTTCCCGAAGGCCCTAGGGAGCCCTGTTCTCAGCGGGTCCCGCAGCCGAGCAGAGTGGGTCCCATCAGCGTCGCCAAATTGATTCGGAGTAATCTCCAGGAACTTGCCAACAAAGTTGGAGTTGACAAGCAGGCATTCTTTATTGCAGCACCTGGAGAAATGGGGGATAGCTCCCCCTAGCGTTTCTCTTCCGAAGTGCTGAGCAATCCATCCTTATATAGTCACTAAGCATACATATTCATTATGCACATGCATATTCATGAAGTAACTTATGTATTCCACCATTCTCCTAGAAAGTTTCTCCCGCATGCACACACAAATGTGGTAGTTGTCTTTGGGGTTCGTTTACTTCTTCCAACAATCTTCATCACTTGGCCATTCCTTGAACTTTCGTCCTGGCAGCCTTTGAAGCATGAGCAGTAGATAAATGCTTACACCAGCTTAATTAGTTTAGTAACACCACTGTCATAATTGAATGATTTCTCCCTGTCCTTCTACTTATCAGTTAACTCAACAAAAACTCATCCTGAACATCTGCTATTTTCAGATAATCTTTATCTACAAGTTCTGTTTTGCTTACCATAAATTTTGTACAAGGTTACAAGTTCCTAGAACTACGTCAGCTATGGTCATTTATCTTATACAAGGATGATTGCTAAGCAGAACTAATTTACTTACTGTCCTGTGTTCAGCAGTAGCAGTCATTTTTTCCCCTTCTTAGTAGCTGGTGCAGTGCTGTGTTTTGACTTTCTGCCTGGGAACAGAGCTGATAACACTGATGTTTTAGTCTGACCAAGGACTTTCTGAGCCTCATGCTCTGCCAGGGAGGAGGGAAAGCTGTGAGGAAGCAGAGACCGGACACCTGACCCAAACTGACCAAAGAAGTATTCCATACCACAGCACGTCATGCCCACGATGCAACTGAGTGTTACCCGGAAGGACTAGGGACTGTGGGGTTGGACGAGGTATCGGTCGGTGCTTGGTCAGGCTGGGGGGGTGATTTATCGGCCAGCAGGTGGTGAGGTGTTGTATTCTCTTCCCTTGTTATTTTCTTTATCATTATTATTATTGGTGGCAGCAGTAGTGATTTGTGTTATACCTTAGTTGCAAAACTGTTCTTATCTCAACCTGTGGGAGTTGCATTCTTTTGATTCTCCTCTCCGTCCCTCTGGGAGTAGGGGGAGGGCAAGAAGGGGGGGGGAGTGAGTGAATGAGCTGTGTGGCTGGTTTTAAACCACGACACTTACTTATAATAGATTATATTTCAGCCTATATTTGTCTATTTCACGGCTTATACGCAACAGAGATGAAGCTACTTATTTAACGTTTTTGCAAAAACAGGTGTCCCAGTAAGTAGGCACACCCTGGTTGCAAGGCTTCACCTTTCTTTCCCCTATGCCTGACCACAAAGTCCCTCCCTTGTTTTCATATTGGCTAGGTCCTCCAAGGTTTACAGCCTATCCGAAGTGCCTAAATTACCTGCGTGAAGTCTGCCCCTGGTTGCATCTCCCATTACTCTGCTTTAAGCGCCCCTTCCCCTTACTTACACCTTCTCTTTTATGGTATAGTCGCCTAACTCGTGTCCCTGTCCCCTGCTTGTCAACTTGAAACCCTGTTGGCAAGTTTGTTCCTGGAGTTTTCTCCAAATCACTCTTCAGAGATGCATAATCTCCAGCATCATTATAATACCAATATGGAGCTGTAAAGGGAATATGATCTTCACCCCTCCCAGCCATCTCCCCTGCAGTAATCTGAGCATTTTCTTGAGTACATGCAGTTTTTATAACCAACTGTTTTTCTGTCTCTGTTAATGCATCCAATATTGCATCCATATCCTTCCAATCAGGATCCTGACTTCTTACCAGTATCTCAAATTTCTTTTTTTCTACCCCTATAGGGTCATTTTGATAATTTTTTGCAATCTGCTTCCAATTATCTAAATCTCCTAAAGAGATAGATGTTTATCCTGCTACATCCCTCCGGTCCCATTGCTTCCCTAGGAGGGGCTTGCAGGGCAGTCTTAGTTTTTCTATGGACACAGGTGACAACAGGAGTGGAGGGAATTTTCTTTACATTTTGTTCTAGCTTTTCATCTGAATCACAGGATTCCTCCTGAATCGGAGGCGGTCTCTGTTCAGGTACCTTTGGGGAAACATAATCCTCCATTCTATCTTCAGACACGTTATCCTCAATTCATTTCCTAAGTTTCAAACATAATTCCCCAATATCACAACCTGAACAACATCTTTCCAATCTATTCCCAGCCTGCTTCCTTTCTTTTTCTAAAGCCAAAATTAAAGGATCCAAAGGTGCTATATTAATTCCACATTCTATCTGCCATTCTGGGTGGTTTTGAAGCGTGAAAAAAATATCTGCATACATTACTTCATCCCATTTTCCTTGCGGCCTCAAAAACAACATTAATTGTAACAATGTATTATAGTTCAGAGTTCCATTTTTAGGCCGTTTTTCCTTATCCTCCAAAGTATACAAAGGCCACTATTGGTTACAATATTTTAATAAACGTTTGGTTACTTACTGAGCCCCCAGGAGACCCTCCAAGTTCTTTCCTATATGCCAAAAAACATCCTAAAGGACTCTTTTTCAAGATTTCTCCACTCTGCTGATTTTCCATTTTCAAGCTTACATTCACACACACACACACTAGGGTTCCCACAGAGACACTCCACACAGTTACAACAATTGAGACAGAGAATAAAATGCAGTCAAACAAACAGCAATTAATAGCACATTTATAACATCCTGTCACCAAGACCAAAATCACAAGACCAAAATCATTACTGTAACAAGGCACAAAAAAAGTCAAATACCAATAAGATCCAAAACCGTTTCCACAAGACACCCCCTGCAACTTGTAGGTCCCAAACCACAAGATTTAACCTGCTTCTTGTGGGTGCATACCAAATGGACAATAGCAGCCGGGTATGCGCCTTTCCTATCCCAATTTATGGAAGGCTTCCAAACCTTGCGTACACTTACCAAACCAACACAATTAACAGTTTAGTCGTTATGCAAGATGCCCCCTGCACCTTACAGACTATACAAAAGAAAAGAATACCTTTTATGAAGATGGTCCTTGTCTTCTCCCGCAGTGATTCGAATGAGTCAAGGGGTCCCTCCAGGAAAAATTCCCGAGGGCCCTAGGGAGCCCTGTCCTCAGCAGGTCCTGCAGTCGAGCAGAGAGGGTCCCACCAGCCGCCAAATTGATACAAAGAAAACTCCAGGAACAAACTTGCCAACAAGGTTTTCAAGCTGACAAGCAGGTATTCTTTATTGCAGCACCGGGAGACACGGGGGATAGCTCCTCCTAATGTGTGTCCTGTATTGCTACATAAGCCATCCTTATACAGTCCCTGGGTATACATACATATTCATGAGGCTACATATGTATTACATCACTTTCCAGAAAGTTCCCTGCAGGCGTACAGAATTGTGGTGGTGGTCTCTGAGGGTCGTTTACTTCTTCCAACAATCTTCATCACTTCTGGCAGACTTTGAAGCATGCAGAGTAGATGTTTATACCAGCTCAATCGGTTCGGTAACACTGCAGACATAGCAATCATCCTGTCCTTCTGCTTATCAGTTAGTTTAGTTGCAGACCATCCTGGACACCTGCTAGTTTCAGGCACTCTTTATCTACATGTCCTGTCTTTCTATCTTGTTTTTCTTACACTTATTTTTGTACTAAGGTCATAAGGACCTAAAACTACTCCAACTACAACAGTTTATCTTATACAAGAATTCTCATTATATTCTATAGCTGCACTCTACTTTTTTTTCTATGAAAAATAGAAGAGGATCTGGTTCAAGACCATCTTAAGAATCTAAATGTATTCAAGTCAATGGGACCTGATGAAATCCATCTGCAGGTCCAGAAGCTGGCAAATGAAGTTGCTAAGCTCCTGTCCATCATATTTGAAAAATCATGGCACTTAAGTAAAGTTCCTGACAACTGGAAAAAGGGAAATATAACCCCCATTTTCAAGAAGGGGAAAATGGATGACCCGGGGAATTACAGACCAGTCAGTTTCACCTCTGTGCCTGGCAACATCTTGGAGCAGATTCTCCTGGAAGGCATGCTAAGGCACATGAAAAACAACAAGGTGCTTGGTGACAGCCAGCATGGCTTCGCTAAGGGGAAATCCTGCCTGACCAATTTGGTGTCCTTCTATGATGGGGCTACAGTACTGATGGACAGGGGTAGAGCAGTTGATGTCATCTACCTGGACTTGTGCAAGGCCTTCGACACTGTCCCACATGACATCCTTGTCTCTAAATTGGAGAGACATCAATTTGATGATAGGTGGACCACTGGGTGGATAAAGAACTGGCTGGATGGCCACAGGCAAAGAGTTGTGGTCAATGGCTCAATGTCCAGCTGGAGACCAGTAATGAGTGGTGTCCCTCAGGGATCGGTGTTGGGACCAGTCTTGTTCAACATCTTTGTTGGTGACATGGATAGTAGGATTGAGTGTGCCCTCAGGAGGTTTGCCAATGACACCAAGCTGTGTGGTTCAGTTGATACGCTGGAGGGAACGAATGCCATACAGAGGGACCTTGACATGCTTGAGAGGTGGGCTGATGACAGCCTTATGAAGTTTAACCATGACAAATGCAAGGTCCTGCACCTGGGTTGGAGCAATCCCAGTCACAGCTACAGGTTGGGCAAAGAAGAGATTCAGAGCAGCCCTGTGGAGAAGGACTTGGGGGTGTCGGTTTATGATAAAATGAACATGAGCCGGCTTCAGCCTGCACTCGCAGCCCAGCAAGCCAACCGTATCCTGGGCTGCATCAAAAGGAGCGTGACCAGCAGGTCGAAGGAGGTGATCCTGTTCTGCTCTTGTGAGACCTCACCTGGAGTATTGTGTATAGTTCTGGTGTCCTCAACATAGAAAGGACATGGAACTGCTGGAACAAGTCCAAAGGAGGGCCACGAGGATGATCAGGGGACTGGAGCACCTTCCGTATGAAGATAGACTGAGAAAATTGGGGCTGCTCAGCCTGGAGAAGAGAAGGCTGCATGAAGACCTCATAGCAGCCTTCCAGTATCTGAAGGGGGCCTATAGGGATGCTGGGGAGGGACTATTCATGAGGGACTGTAGTGACAGGCTTAGGGTTCAAACTTAAACAGGGGAAGTTTAGATTGGATGTAAGGAAGAAATTCTTTACTGTGAGGGTGGTGAGGTACTGGAATAGGTTGCCCAGGGAGGTTGTGAATGCTCCATCCCTGGTGGTGTTCATTGCCAGGTTGGACAAAGCCTTGGGTGGCATGGTATGGTTGGGAGTTGGAACTAGATGATCTTAAGGTCCTTTCCAACCCTAACTATTCTATGATTCAATGATTCTGTGAATATCAAGCAACAGTCCTGGGCCCCCCTGCCCTCTAGGTCTATATCCCATGGAACCTTACTAAGCAGGTTCCTGAAGAGGCCGAAGTCTGCTCTCTTGAAGTCCAGGGCAGTGAGCTTGTTGCACGCTCTTCTCACTGTCCTGAGGATCTTGAATTCAACCATCTCATGATCGCTGCAACCAAGGCTGCCCTGGAGCATCACATTTCCAACCAGCCCTTCCCTGTTGGTGAGCACGAGGTCAAGCATGGCACCTCTCCTTGTTGGCTCCTCTGTTAGTTGCAGAAGGAAGGTGTCTTCCACACAATCGAGGAACCTCCTGGATTGCTTGTGCCAGGCTGTACCGTCCCTCCAACAGATATCAGGGTGGTTGAAGTCTCCCATAAGAACTAGCGCCTGTGAGCGTGAGGCTGTTCTTTTCTGTCTGCAGAGTGCTTCATCTACAGATTCCTCTTGATTGGGTGGTCTGTAACAGATCCCCACACTAATGTCCTTCATAGCTGTTCTCCCTTTAACCCTGACCCACAAACTCTGTTGACTGCTCACCTGTCCCCAGACAGAATTCCATACTCTCCAGACTATCCCTAACATAAATGGCAAATCCCCCTCCCTGCCTTCTGGGCCTGTCTTTTCTAAAGAGCCTGTAACCTTCCATTAGAGCCTGTAACCTTCCAATAACATATATATAGATTTAAGAAAAACAATGAGTGAAAAACTAGGATTTCCCTCAGTAGGCCAAAATCTGTTTGTAAATTTAGCAACCAAAATAGCCAAGAAACTGAATGTAGCAAATTGCTGGATTTGTGGAGGGCCTTTAATGATGGAAGAATGGCCCTGGAGAGGTGCAGGTCTAAGTGCATTTGATTTGATCAGGTGGAATCACACACTTACCACCAGTGGAGTAAGACAACCAGGGGGATGGGTTCTAAGCTCTATTATTATTGGTATGGAATGCCAAAGGCAAGAAGGACTGAGATTTTGGAGCCCAATGGGTGATACCCCTTGTAAGAGGATCTTGAGCACTAACTCAGCTTTTCAAAAGTGGATACCAAGACCCCCGAGGTCATATTGGGCAAAATACAATGAGTCTAATAGATATGGAATGAGTTGTAATTTAAATCTAAATCTACAGTTATATAAGTGTACTAAAAAAATATGAATCCCTTCTCTGGAGTAAGGGCTATATCCAAATTTTGGGAAAATATAAGGAATATCAGAGAAGGGTTCTGGAAAGCACCAGATGGGTTGCTTTGGATATGTGGCAGACCGACATATCCTCAACTTCTGGGTGATTGGGAGGGAAGTTGTGCTTTGGGGTTAATCCAGCCTGGATTCTTTCTTTTACCCCCAGAGGATGGAGGTAGGCTGGGTGTCCCTTTATATGAGAGCCTGAGACAGGAAAAGCGCTCTTTTGTGGGTGGATCCTAAAGGTGGGGAGAAGACAAGTGGACTCCCCAATGAATCATTGAGACTTATGGACCGGCTACTTGGGCACAAGATGGAAGCTGGGGCTATTGCACTACAATCTATATGCTTAATCTTATTATAAGGCTACAGGCTGTGGTCGAGTTAACTACCAATCAGACAGCAGATGGTTTGGAACTATTGGCCCATCAGCAGACTCAGATTAGAGCAGCTGTTTGCCAAAATAGGTTAGCCTTAGATTATCTCCTCGCTGAGGAGGGAGGGTTGTGTGGAAAATTTAACATCTCTGACTGCTGCCTTAATATAGACGATACTGGAGAAGCGGTATTAAACATAGCTACTAGAATTTGCAAAATAGCCCATGTGCCAGTTCAAAAATGGAAATCAATGATAGATGCTATTTGGTGGGATGGTATGCTTGGAGTTTCCTGGTGGAAGAAGTTAGGATTCTTTATGTTATGTGCTCTTGCTGGGCTAATGTTTTTTTGCCATGTTTAATACCCTGTTTTATAAGATTAATCTCTAGTGTTGTGGAAGGAACGCAGTTAACAGCTATACCCATGAATTCGAAAATGTCTATGGCATCTGGAGTACAAAAGATAATGATTTTATGAAAATGACGCAACAACAAACTCAAAAAAAGCTAGCCTAATATTAAAAAAGCTCGAGAGACTTCAAAAAATTAAAAAAAAAACATATAATGCTTCAGCAAACTAATGGATAAAAGAGAAAAAGGGTGTTTTGTGATTAACAACATAAATAGCTTGCTTCAGCAAGAGCTTGCTTTATCTTTGTTTTTGCATTGTATCCTGCTTAAGCACAATCACATAGGTGGACAAGAAGAATGTAAGTTCCTGAAACTGTGAAACAAACAGGAACAAGGGACTTTTATGGCTGAACATAGGTCATATGGCAGTCATGCTTGATCGAACCAACATCTAATCTGGAAGTAACAGAACAAGTTACATGATAAGGGCTTTAGGCACATGCACGGGGTTAAGTAGATCAAAAGTTCATATCAAAGAAGGCTACTGGCCCTTATCAAGTAGCTCTTAAAAGACCCTCCTGGATACGCGCAGAAGAAAGAATGAAGATTGCAACAGCCATTGGGTGGTGGGCTTTGTCTTCCTGGAAGTCCTATGAATATGTAAAACGCTTGACTATAAGAAACATTGACTCTGTACTCACAAGTGTGCATGCAGGATATGAAGGCATGCACCCAGCGCTGTAAATAAACCTTTGCTCCACTGACTTTGTCCCCAGTTAAATTTTTCTAAAGGTGAGTGCATTTCTCACACCCTGGTATGACCTCAGTACAGTTTTTCAATTAGGTCCATCTTTTAAGCTCCAGAGTGCATTTCTAGGAAGGGCTGCATTGTTTCTCTTGGCCTCTGTGGGCTGATGCTGTGCAGACTGGGACATGCCTTTCACCAGTCCTGCTCACATCCAGCTAAAGTGCTGCCATGCTGCAGCCAGTGCAGCGCTGCCTGGAAGCACTCATGGAGTCCACCTACCAAGTGCTTGTAAAAGCAGCATTCCATGCCTCCCTCAGCATGGCTTCAGCAGACTGCCAGGATCACCACACTGGAGCATGGACCATTTTCACTGTTCCTGTTACAGGAAACCCTTGTCAGCAACCTGCCTCCGTTCTCGCTGAATCTGCATCTGCTGTGTGGCTAAAACCCAAAGGAAAATACACAGCCAGGGTGCACTTTGGGATGAAGAGACTGGGTTAAAATGTGATCTAAAAGCAACAGGAAGAAAAAGAATAAATCAATCAAGTCTTCAGTGGATACGTTGGCTCAGTGAAGTTGCTGCCTGCTGCGGGAGGGCTGGTTGCAGGGCGATGGGTAAAGCAAAAGAGGAATTTGCAGTGCAGGAGTGTGATGTGTGGAGATGTTTAACTCAAGTTGGGAGTAACAGAGCCTGGGATGGATGGGAAAGAAGCAGCTTGCCCAGCCCGGTCTGCCTGATCCAGCCCAGCTTGCTACAGCTCCTACTGCGCGTGGTAGGCAACTGAGCTCCGCTCCAGGAGCTGAATTAAAACACAATGGAGAAGCAGAGCTAACAAATGCACTCTGAGCACATTTCCCTTTGAGGCCAGTTTCCAAGCTGCAGTCAACCTTAAGTTCACCCCATTAACAGCCTCCTCCATTAGCATTCACATGCTCCTTCCTATTGGCAATGCCCTCCACCAAGGAGCATCTCCAGATGCTTTACAAATAGCAGCAGCACTGGAGTGCAGCGATTAGGCCTCAAGCCAGGAAGCAGAGACCTGTGATTGCTTGCTGCATCTGTCACTATCACCTCTCCTTGGCATGTCTCTGCCACTTCAGTAAGGAATTCTTGGGGGCAGGGGGCTGTCTTGCAGAGAACGTCTCCACAGCACTGTGCTGCAGGGCTGGGCTCTACATATCTGTCTGCTCCCCACTCCAGCTCTGTTGGGTGAAGAGGTGGTGGCTCCTCCATCCTGCTCATCTGCTTCCTGCACCCACATTAGCTCTAATGAGCTGGAGCAGGTTACATGTTAGGTCTTTGCTTGTTTTCATGCTGACATAGGCTAGGGAACATCCCATGAGCAGCTCAACTGGCAGATGGGAGGGGGAAAGGGGAAAAAACCCAGCAGCACACCACTTCACATGCTGAATGCAGGAAAAAAAAACTAAAATCCTCATATATGCATGCATCAATGAGCTCAGAGAGAAAATGGTACCAGTGCACTCCCTGGTAACAGGTGCCTTGCTTGTGAGCGCACCTGAGAACAGCTGAGCAGACACCTCTTGGCTCTTGCCATCCCATCTGCTCTTCCCACTCACGATGCTGCACAAGCCAGAAGGAGCAGAGACCACTCCCACTGTGCATCTAGTACCAGCCAGCTGCCAATTCTCCAAACAATTTTAGGGTGGTCTCACTTCTTGATGGAAATAACCCCTACAGCCCCCTCTCTGCTTCCTTCTGCATTTCTCAAGCTGGATGGGTACATGAAGTTTTTAGCCACAGCTGGAAGTGTCCTGGGTCACTTGCGTCTCGCTGGGTCTCAGTTCATTCTGATCCTCGATTTCAAACCAAATGGATACTTAAAGCAACACTCAAAGCTCTTTGTTCTCCCCTTGTGACTAAAGGATTCAAAGCAAGCACTCACATGGGTCCAGCAGAGTAGTGTACATCCTCCCACTCAAACCCAAGCACTTTGAACTGGTATTTTCAGATACTTGTGGGGACTGTTTATTGCCATTTTGAAATATTAGGGTTGAGAACTTAAATAAAAGAATCCCACATGGGAATCATTTTGCATTTCCAAGTGCTTAAGGTCCTATGGATGAGGTAAAGAGCTGGGAGTTAATTGTCTGGGCAGGCAAATGCCAAATCTCCAAATCTTGGGGGGGGGGGGAATAATTAATCCTGCATGTCATTAATTACTAATAAACAAAAAAAGAGTAAGACACCCATTCCTAGTGCTGTCTTCCCAGCTATCACGAGGGCCCTCTGGAGACACAGATGCCTTCCCCAATGTTGGGAAAACCTGGTTTCGATAATAATACAGTAGCTCGTGAGGCAGAGTGAGGTTTAAAGCCTTATTCAAATAAAGGGAGATCCTGACCAGACACACCTGGTTCAGGGTTCTCAAATTTTCTTAGCGTCAACACTTAATTTATACATATCCAGTCCATGGGGTCCCTCCCCCTTTCTCCTTTGTCTTAGATACTTGGGGGTTACAGATATCCAGGCTGCCTACAATTTTTCTATTGTGCTTTCACAAGCTGCAGGCTACCAGAAAGCAGAAATCCATCAATGCTTAGTAGTCATATTGCTACATTGTCTGCAGAAGTCATTTTCTGTGAGTAAAGCAATTTCTTGTGCTTATTCACTATTCCTGATAATATTTTTGTCAAGGCCACAGCTTTTCTCCACACCCAAGATTTCTTCCCACCCTGAAGGTTTAAAGGGAGTTACCTTGAGTTCCTCTTATGAATGCAACTGATCGGCCGACCAGGAAACCAGCATTTGCTCCTGCAGGTAGGTTTGGTACATCAGCAGGAAAGGGGAACAGAAGCCTGCAGCTTCTTCATTCTTTTGCAAGAGCCATGGTGGCTGAGGGCTGCCTGGCTCTATGAAATTGCTGCCTTTTGTCCTGCCTTCAGTGCAAATAGGACAGGTGAGATAAGATATGATCATCAAAGAGCTTGTCCTTTTTCCGTAAAGCCAGTAGAAGCCCATCTACTGGTGGCAAAACACTCAAAGGACCTCATTGAAAAGCAAACAGAAGATAAAAAAAAGGAAAGTCAAAGCACTAAAAGCTGCTCCTATGTATCAATGTTAGTCACAGGGGGCATTTCCATCAGGTTACAGACTGATGATATACATTTTGGGTGAGTATGGCAAGATTTAAACCGTATATATGATCAAAGCTTGATTATTGCATTGAGTTACAAAGAATAAGAAATACATTTCCTGTGGCACAGGAGACATACCAATTTATATGGCAGCGGTGACTGCCGATCTCCCTTAACTAATATACTGCATCTCCCTAAGATAACATTTGCTTCTGGAACAACAGGTTAGATTTCAGGAGGTGTTTGTACAAAGTAAGACAACAGTTGTCTGCCTGCAGAGTCTACTCCAAACACGCATTGCAGAGCATTCCTGTTCCTAGTGTATCTTTTCATATAGCCATGGATGTGTAGTGAAATCACCACTGGAATGTGTTTAACTCACTGTTTGTGAGCTAGATACATGTTTTCGTTCAACAGGTGAAAACATTTTCCCTTCCCACAAGCATATATGACTCATGCTTAGGAAAGGCTGTTGACTAAGTGCCATTCCCTTTTGTTAACACCTATCACACCTTAGGGAGCCAAACCCAAATGTTCAACCCTTTTACCTCCTTGGACAGGGAGCTGAACCTGAGACCTCACCTCCTGGTTTTGTGAAGGGACTGCAGGGAACACCACAGCAGGACCCAGCTGGAAGCACCCTGGTTCCATTCACTGCTTATCCCTTACCTCTGACCAAGAATAAAACTTGTGCTTATTTAAGTAGAAGCAGAGGTAGACCAAGAGGTTTTGACAATCCTGTTAGCATAAGAACTGACACATAACCACCGGAATGGTTATATGAGGTGCTTTATTGCAGTGCCGGGAAACCAGGGGCACGCGCCCAAATCTGGCTTCGCCCTTGTGTCCTGGGTTCAGCAGTAGCAGTCATTTTTCTCCTTCTTGGTAGCTGGTGCAGTGCTGTGTTTTGACTTTCGGCCTGGGAACAGAGCTGATAGCGATGTTTTGGTTTGGCCAAGGACTTTGTGAGCCTCATGCTCTGCCAGGGAGGAGGGGAAACCAGGAGGAAGCAGAGACAGGACACCTGACCCAAACTGACCAAAGAGGTATTCCATACCACAGCACGTCATGCCCAGGATGTAACTGGGAGTTAGCCGGAAGGGCTGGGAGACTGCAGGGTTGGAGGAGGTATCGGTTGGTGCTTGGTCGGGCTGAGGGGGGCAAGTTATCGGTCGGCTGGTGGTGAGGTGTTGTATTCTCTTCACTTGTTATTTCCTTTATCATTATTATCATTGGTGGTAGCAGTAGTGATTTGTGTTATACCTTAGTTACTAAACTGTTCTTATCTCAACCCGTGGGAGTTGCATTCTTTTTGATTCTCCTCTCCGTCCCTCCGGGAGCAGGGGGAGGGCAAGAAGGGGGGGGAAGTGAGTGAACGAGTTACCTGACTGGGTTTAAACCACGACAGTTCTTTTTGGCGCCCAACGTGGGGCTCGAAGGGTTGAGATAACAACAGATCTGACTGGATTAATAGTCAGTCATCACAATGCTGATTTATTGGCTCTCAGAGTTGTTCTTGTTGATCTCACAGCTTCAGAATGTTGTAACTTACTTAGAGCCGGTATTTGCTGTTTTAGTGTTTATCAAGTGTGGGGCCTGGGCCAAGGTTCTTGTCTCACTGTGCTTTATGGCAATGACTTGTAATAGGGGCGGGCTCCATCAGCAGGGCGGGACGGACGTGGCCGTGGACTTGTACCTGGCCGTCCGGCTGCTCTTCACCGTCCTGGCCCTCGCCCTCGCCTCCATCTTTGTGAGGCTGCAGGGAGCCGAGGGGGAGCGGCCCCGGGAGACGGCGGCTGCTGAACCGGCCCGGGAGAGCGGCCCCGGGGACCAGGCGGTGGCGGGAGCAGGGCCGGAGGCCGCGCGGGGACGGCTGCGGGTGGAGGAGGTCGGGGCGGTCGAGGAGCAGAAAGAAGCGGCTGCCGAGCAGCGGGATAAGGCGGTGGAGGAGCCGAGCCCCGCGGAAGAGCCGAGCCCCGCGGAGGAGCCCAGCCCTGAGATGGCCGAGAGCATTTCCCGGAAGCCGCCCGCCGAGCCTCAGGAGGATGCAGGAGACCACGCAGCATTTCCCAGCAAGGCAGAGGAGGAAGAGCTGGACTCAGGAAAAGAGAAGCTGGTGGTGGGAGAGCCGGCAAGCACAGCAGCTACACCAGCCCCAGTGACAAGTACAGCAGCATCAACTGAGAGTTCTGAAGGTTTTGAATGGCCTTTGGGTATCCTTGGGACCTGCCTGCTGATTGTGATGGGGATCAGCATGTTGGCACACATACAGACTGTGTTCTACCCACCACCATTTTGTCTGATCTCAAAAGTTAAGCAGAGTCAGGTTTGGGTCTTGTCTGGGGTTAGACGACAATATAGCGGGACCAAGAGGTTTTCCCCAAGGCTGGACAGTCATGAGTGGCAGGGTGTGTGTGACAGTATGGGCAAGTATCTAGTCCACTGGGCGCCTCCAGTGCTTTGGAAACATCGGAGATGGAAGGCAGTTGTATGGAGTCCCCAACAACAAGCTGCAGAAACTGCTTAAGGGGACAGTGAATTATTTTAATCCTGGTGGGCCCATGGCACTTCAGGCCATCAGAGCAGAGATGCAACACAGAGATGGACTCATGATAGAGGGGTGGACTTAGCAATGGACACTATTGCCCAGGTTATTCACGAGTGTGAACACTGCAAAGATTCTCTCCTGCTCTGGAAGACTGTTACAAGAGATGGAGCCTGACATCATGGACCAGATGGACTCAGCAGCTTTATAGCTACTGGTCCATGCACTTAGATAAGAGTGATGGTATATTGAAAATGTGGGATCTGAGCATGACGTGAATGGTATGGAATAAGGGGTGGATAATGTCCTGGGTTCAGCAGTAGCAGTCATTTTTCTCCTTCTTGGTAGCTGGTGCAGTGCTGTGTTTTGACTTTCGGCCTGGGAACAGAGCTGATAGAGATGTTTTGGTTTGGCCAAGGACTTTGTGATCCTCATGCTCTGCCAGGGAGGAGGGGAAGCCAGGAGGAAGCAGAGACAGGACACCTGACCCAAACTGACCAGAGAGGTATTCCATACCACAGCACGTCATGCCCAGGATGTAACTGGGAGTTAGCCGGAAGGGCTGGGAGTCTGCAGGGTTGGAGGAGGTATGGGACGGTGCTTGGTCGGGCTGAGGGGGGCAAGTTATCGGTCGGCTGGTGGTGAGGTGTTGTATTCCCTTCCCTTGTTATTTCCTTTATCATTATTATCATTGGTGGTAGCAGTAGTGATTTGTGTTATACCTTAGTTACTAAACTGTTCTTATCTCAACCCGTGGGAGTTGCATTCTTTTTGATTCTCCTCTCCGTCCCTCCGGGAGCAGGGGGAGGGCAAGAAAGGGGGGGAAGTGAGCGAACGAGTTACCTGACTGGGTTTAAACCACGACACCTTGTCACATCACGTTCGCATTTTATACACTAAAAATTTCGTAACTAATACATATTCAACACAGATTACATCATTGACTAATACATATGCATCAAGGATTGCTACATCAGTATTACGACATCAGCCTCTTCTACGCTTGCGCAGCCCCCTCTGGTGGTCGTTCCTATGAAGTATGGAGTCTTCCTCGGATGAAGTAAGAAGTCTTACTCAGCTTGTCCTTTTCACCTTTCTGTTCTTTGGACATATCCCAACACTTGTGTGGACGTTAGCATTTTCTTATCTTCCTTTGACTGCCTCTGGTATACTCTTCTGGCTATCTTATGCATAGGTTCTGCTTGGGTAAAGTCTCCAGTACATACCTTTCTAAATCCACCCATACACTTTTCACCATATATGGTTATATTAGGGTTTTTGCTACTAAGACTACTATTGCAACACTGGTTACAGAGCAGCCATGATACAAAACTGCAAAGTTATAACATTTTCTGATATACAAAACCCCATTATTGATTTATAAATTTCTCAAACATAATCATTTCTACTATTTTATATTATTATTATTTATTACAAAACTTCTCCCTTTTCTAACAATCCCACCCATCATGTTTTAGAATCAGAACAGTAAGGAAAAAAACAGGAACTCAGAGAGAGGCAGATCATTTGGATCTTCCTTGTGGGAGTACTTTTGGATAGGAAGAGAAGGAAATATAAAGAAGCAGGCTGAGGCTATGTTTAGTACAATTTGACAAACACCTATGAGGAGTAAGGCAAAAAAGACTTAAAAAGAACTGTGCTAGTCTGATATAAAGTTTAATTGAACTTTTTCTTATAAAACAAACATTAACTAGAAAGAAGCTGAACTAGACTGTATCTAGGCTCCTCAATTTGATGTATTTAGATCGCTTGCCTTCAACTTGGAAGGACAAGTTTTATACCTACTTAAATGGACACCATATGAACCAATTGAAAAGATTTGTTTATAAAACCCAACAAGACTGCATAAAATTAATAAGGTATTTCACTCTTCTTTTGTATACTCAAACTGTTTTAGAACTCATTAGTGCACTTCCAGTCCTTTTTACACATCATTAGGCAAACATTTGGTTTTACCTTGAGTTTAGCATATTCAAACAGTAACTGTGGCTGTATGCCCACAGAGAGCAGGAATCGCCATAGCATAGTTTGGGTATGCTGCTTTAACACATTCTTGGTAGCTGTGTCATGCTAAACCACTGCAAAACAGTTAACACATGAGCATGGTACATTGTCCTCAGCAGTTTGCATTTTACTGTGCCAACAGAATTACATTTCCAAATGTTAACCTTACATATTTGACCTTAAAATTACCCATCTGAGGACAAGAAGGACAAGATTAATATTTTTTAAAGGTATTTACGTAAATCATTAAAAAGTAACATCTCTAAAGATTAGAAAAGCTTAGTCAAAACTCTAATATGAACAGTAGGGAGAAGAAGAAGTAGTTCTGATTTCAAAGGAATAGGAACATTCACTACAACTGGGAAAGTGTCCACAAGGACAGCAGGAACTGACTGCAGTTCCTCAAGGAATCTCACAAAAAAGATTCAACAGCTTATGGACACATCACTCTGCAATGTGACATGCCATGCCTTTTTAAGTAGTCAGGTTTCCACACAAGGTACTGAATATTATTCTATTTACATTCAAACCCAGAATTTTTCTCTCTTCGGTACAGAGTAGGAGCGCCTATAAGTTAACCAGTAGAAACCCCTCTAGCACAGGTGGAGAACAGCTTTGTTGATCTCTGGGTTTGTCCAGTTGTTCCGGATATCATCCAGGTGATTATCAAAATCTGTCAGTGTCTCGTAGGACTTGCTGTCCAACAGAGAGGCAGTGATTCTCTGAGCTTTGGTCCAATCTTCACAAAAATCACTAGGATGTAAAATAACCAGGAATAAATAGTAATCACCAGGAAAATCTCCACCACCTCCTCCACTCTGGAAATACATTCTCTGCAGCATGGTCACAGTGGTCATTCTGCTTGGCTTCAGAATACAGCTGTTTCCTGTCACTACAGCAAAAAGCAGCTTTAAAAATCACTGTCAGATACACCCACCACCCTTACAGCATCACTCAGCTACTATCAAAGTTTTCCCCTTAACCAGGAAACCTATTTTTCCTTATACCCACACACAAATAAACTGAAGTTTACTCACACATGGGGGTTGTTGCACCTCCACTTGTTCTCATGAAGCTCATACACATGAATGTCAGGCTCTATGCTCTCCACTGTAAACTTGGTGTTATCAAACTGTTGTGAAACAGAAAACCACCACTTAAGTCTTCTCCTCAAGATCCCAAGTAAAGAAATTAAATAAAAATCAGTCAGTTTTTACTAACAGGGCATCTTACACTAACTGCCACAAAACACCCACACACTAGCTGTATAATATGCACAGTTTATTAAACAAGCACACTAAAGCCAATAAGCACACTGAAAGCAAGCACACTAATGTGAATTAGGTAAATATCTCTCTATATAGTGAATAGGTACAATAAGGCAAATCAGAGATACAGGTATATAAGTAAAGCACCAAAGAAAGTTAGCAGTGCATTAGATCACTACTTCACAGAAAGAACAGAGATTAAGAAGGTATGCATCACCAGTTACCACTGAATCATCATCCAGGCCCACACTTCCAGCTGGGAAGCCCCATTGCAGCTGATGCCATGAGTCTCAGGTAACTGGGAAAATTCCTACACAGTGCATCCACCCATAGTTGAGGCTTCTCTCATGGCCACAGGAGAGTCCTGCTTTTATACCCTTATCAAAACAAGAGGCTTTATGCCAGATCTCTAATTGTTTGCTCGTGGGACTGCACAGTTTCTCATGATATCACCGTTGCCCACTCTGAGAGCTATGGCCAGTGCGGCTAAGTATGAAGGTCATAGAACAGATGCACACCTCTGTTTTCTTGCCTCTTTTGACAAATAGTCACGATGAACACAAACATATATACTCTGCCAAGTACACTGTGGCAAACAATATCCTCTCTTATGATTCTCAGTCATGAGAGGGAAGCAACTCCCAGCTATGTTCCCATCCATTACAATGGGTTATGTACATTCAACTTCATTGGGATCTAGGGGTGCATTCCCGGCATCCGGCCTACAATAGATCATCTCTAGAATAGCTGATTCCCTCATGGACTGGATTCCTCTCTCTATCGTGGTCCATTTGGCTGAGTGACTCATAACATTGTTCTTGTAGGAAAACCTTTCCTTCACAGCTGCCAAGTGCAGCCTCCAGACGCTGAGATCTCATTTCTCTTTCACAATCACTTTGTCAGTTCCCCCTTCCCTAGCAAGTGATCCCAGCTGCTTCGCTTCCCTACCTTCTGGTTCTTGACTGTTGGCCCCATTGTCTCAGCATCGGAGCAACCAAGTGACAATGTGCTCCCCTGGAATACAGGTGAAATCTTTTCACATATTCCACAGTTTGTTTGAGGTCCAGGATGGAGAAGTTACCTCTTCTTCTTCCTCTTCCTCTGATTCCTGTAGTAATTCCTCTCCTTCAGGGCGTCCCCTCTAGTGCGTGCATTGGATCTTCATCTTTCTTCACTGCATGGGTTGCTCTTCGTGGCTCTTGTTTGCTTTCCCCCTTTCTTATAGAGGCAACTGATATTGACACAGATTGGTCCTTTGGTTCAGCTGCAGTGCCTGCTACTGGGGTTGGAGTGTCTGCAGTGTCTGTTATTGGCTTGAAGTAGCTGCTGTGCTTGTCACTGGGTTTGGGGTAGCTGATGTGCTTGTGGCTTGGGATGGAGCAGCTGCATTGTCTACTGCTTTGCCATCAGATCCAGATATACATCTTTTTCCAGCTCCTTACAGAGCAGAGCTCTGTAGGCATAGGCCAAGCCCCAGCATGTTGCATCAAGTTGTCCCTCTCTGGTATTGCCAGGACAGCAGCACACCTTGCCTAAGTGCTCTGCTAATTTTTCCAGATTTCGCACTTGTTCAGGGGTGAAGTTCCAAAGCTCTGGAGGGGCCAACTGGCTTAAGTGCTTGCCCATACAATCCCACACACCCTTCCAGTCATGACTGTCCAGCCTCAGGGAAGATCTCTTGGTGGTATTCTTAAATAGTCATTTAACCTTAGACAAGACCTGAGCCTGACCCTGATTAGCTTTCAAGATCAGACAAAATAGGGCATTCTCAGGGTGGTATGGCTGTAGGTACAACAAATGCAGCATATTCAGCAACATTCAGATTCCCAGCAAAAGGAGCAGGCTGGTTTCAAGGGTATCCAAAGGATATTCAAAACCTTTCAAATTCTCACATGCTGCTGTAGATAGCCTGGTGGGGGAGCAAAGGGTGTGAAAGCATGTCTCCTTCATAGGCTGACCCTCCGAGGGGGGAAAAAGATGTGTAATTGTTAACAATTCCCATCACATGCCTCCCAAAGTATAGAGGCGATGGCCACACTGAGTATGCATACCAGCCCAGTTACATGATAAATAGTATTACAAGCCTTTACCATGAAGCACAGTGAAACAAGAACCTCAGCCCAGGCCCCAAAGACCATAAATGTTAAAACTGCCAATAGTGGCTGCAAGTAAGGTGTGACATAATGAAACTCTGAGACCAAGCCTAACAGCTCCAAGAGCAAATAAATCAGCATGTGATGAGTAACTGTTCATTAGAAACAATGAATGCTTATTACAAATACAGTTAGTTACACACATTCTGGTCAGATCTTTCAGAATCTCAACCCTTTGTGACCCAAGTTAGGTGCCACAAAGAACTGTCCTGGTTGAAGCCCAGCCAGTAACTCAGAACCACTGAGCAGCTGCTCGCTCACACACCCCCCCCCCCTTATTCTCCCCTGCTCCCAGAGGAATAGAACAGTCCAATAACTAAAGTATAATACAAAAGTACTACTACCACCATTAATAATAATGGTAAGGGAAATAACAAGGGGAAAGAATATAAAACTAAAAGGGGAAAGGGAAAAAAACAATAAACACAAGTAATTCACAATACAATTGCTCACCACCCGCTGACCAATACCCAGCCCAACCCAAGTAACGATGTGGGCCTTCCAGGTGACTCCCCCCAGTTTATATACTGGGCATGATGTGCTGTGGTTTGGAATACCCCTTTGGCTAGTTCGGGTCAGGGGTTCTGTCTCTGCTTCCTCCCGGCTTCCTGTGCCCTTCCTCACTGGCAGAGCATGAGACTAAAATGTCTTTGATCAGGGTAAACATTACTTAGCAACAACTAAAACATCGGTGTTATCAGCATTGTTCTCAGACTAAATCGAAAACACAGCACTGCACCAGCTACTAAGAAGGAGAAAAATAGCTGTTACAGCTGAACCCAAGACACCTGGCAAAACCGAGCTCATGTTTTGACCAAGTCCACGCACAGAAGCAGGTGTGTGTGTTATTAATGAATCTATATCAGAGTTGTTGCCAAAGGGAGAAGATATGAAGGAAAGGAAGTTGGACCTTAGTCATGGTTGTGAGAGAAATGCCAGACCCTGAAAAAATACATCCCAGTTTAGCTACCCACAGTGAGCACAGTTATTGGCATGTAGCTTGGCTGGGTACAAGTTTCCTTCAAGTTTGGAGGCTGATGACCTGCTGATTGTAGGTTACCCTTCCTTCCTTTTAGCCTGAAAAATCTCCTGCTTTCTTGAAGAGCTAGCAAGAATGTGGGGCTTGGAGCAAGCAAGAATTGTGAGGAAATTGCAGTGACTTTTTTTCCTTAAAAGATTTCTTTGGTTGCTATGGGGAAAATCCAAATGATACATCCAAATCAAACCTTGGTCAACACCAAGAAACGACATTATGGATGTACCTTAGAAGATATCACCATTGCATCTGATGTTCAGCAGTTCCCTAACTACATGATGGAGCATGATTTCTGGCTGGAAAATCCTACTAACTAAAGCAAGGTTAGAATAAGGCATCAGGTACTGTCCTGGGTTCAGCAGTAGCAGTCATGTTTTTTCCTTTGTGTTAACTGGTGCAGTGCTGTGTTTTGACTTCTAGTTTGAGAACAGTGTTGGTGAAGCCGATGTTGTCGGTTGTTGCTAAGTGATGTTTACCCTGACCAAGGACTCTGTGAGGCTCATGCTCTGCCAGGGAGGAGGGGAAGCTGTGAGGAAGCAGAGACGGGGCGCCTGACCCGGGCTACCCGGGGAGGTATTCCATACCACAGCACGTCATGCCCGGGGTGGGGGGTAACGGGGAGTTACCCGGAAGGACAGGAGCTTCCGGGTGGAACTCGTTTTCTTGGCCGGTGGTATCGTATTCTCTTCCCTTATTATTTTCCCTTATCATTGTTTTAGCTGATAGTAGCGGTGGTGATTTGTTGCTGGACTGTTCTTGTCTCAACCCGTAGGAGTTGCACTCTCTCGATCCTCCTCCCCGTTCCTCCGGGAGCGGGGAAGGGGAGAGCCCCGGTGCAGGGGGGGGGGGGAGACGGACACGGACCTTGATTGTTGTCAGCTCGGCACCACTCACTGGGAGTGAGTGAACAAGTTACCTGACTGGGTTTAAACCACGACAGTTCTTTTTGGTGCCCAACGTGGGGCACGAGGGGTTGAGATAAGAACAGATCTGACTGGATTGATAGTCACACGTCACAATGCTGATATATTGGCTCTCAAGCTTTTTCCTCTTGATCTCACAGTTTCAGTATATCATATCTTACGTCCATCCGGTATTGGCTGTATTAGTGTTTTTCAAGTGTGGGGCTTGGGCTAAGGTTTTTATCCCATTGTACTTTATGGTAATGACTTGTAATACAATAGAATCATTGATCATGAAACTGATCTGGTTTATGTTCCCAGTGTGGTCACCACCTTTATACTTTGGGAGGTATATGATGGAGGTGCTTAGCAATTACACATCTTTTTTCTCCTTCTCAGGTGCTCAACCTGTGAAGGAGACATCCTTTTACCCTCCTAGTCGTCCCCCCAGACCATTTACATTTGAGAGTTTTGAATTTTTTGAATGGCCTTTTAATGCTGTTGAGACTTGTTTGCTGATGGTGATGGGAATCACCATGCTAACACGCATACAGAGTGTGTTTTGCCCACTACTGATTTCAAGAGTTAAGCAGATTCAGGTTTGGGTCTTGTCTGGGGTCAAACGACGATGTAGGAGGACCGAGAGATTTTCCCTGAGGCTGGACAGCCATGAGTGGCAGGGTGTGTGGGATAGTATGGGCAAGTATCTAGGTCAGTGGGCCCCTCCAGTACTTTGGAATTTCACTACCAAACAACTGCAAAATCCAGAAGAATTAGTAAAACACTTAAATGAGGTGTGTGGTCATTCTGGCCATACCAGAGATGGACAAATCACGGCAACGTGCTGGGGCTTGGCCTATGCTTACAGGGCCTTGTTCAACACTATCCAGCACCTTCAAAAGGAAAAGAATATCGGCAGATTTGAGGGCAAAGCGACAGTCGCTACTCAAACTTTGGCTGCAATGAACTGCGCAGCTACCCCAGTGGCAAGTACAGCAGCTGCTCAAACTTCAACTGCAACAGACAGCGCGGTTACCCCAGCTCCAAGCACAGTAGCTACACCACCCCCAGCAACAAGTACAGTCGCTGCTCAAACCACAGTGATAATCACTGCAGCCAAACCAGAGGACCAATTCGTACCAATATCAGTTGCCCCTGTACGCAAGAGAACAAGCAAAAAGGAGGCAAAAAGGGTGAAGCGAGATGAAGAACCAATGAATTCACCACCCGGTCCAGAATCTGATCAGGAGTCATCATCACATGACGAAGAAGAAGAAGAAGAGGTAACTTCTTGACCTCAGACCTCAACCCAGCTGCGGAATATGCGAAAAGATTTTACCCGTCAACCAGGGGAGCACATCATCACCTGGTTACTCCGATGCTGGGACAATGGGGCCGATGGTCACGAACTAGAAGGTACAGAAGCCAAGCAGCTGGGATCACTTGCTAGAGAAGGGGGAATTGACAAAGCAATTGCAAGAGTGAAAAAGTCCCTCAGCCTTTGGAGGAGGCTCTTGGCAGCTGTGAAAGAAAGGTTTCCGTACAAGGACGATGTTACGAGTCGTTCGGCCAAGTGGACTACTATAGACAAAGGCATCCAGTCTCTGAGGGAATCGGCCATCGTAGAGATGATCTATCACATCAAGCCGAATAACGGGGATACACCTATAGATCCAGATGAAGTTGAATGTACACGACCCATGTGGCGAAAACTTACACGGAATGCACCGTCATCATATGCCCATGTACCCAAGAGTCGGGCCACTGAGGAACACCAGAACAACCAACAAGTGGATAAAGCGGCTAAGATTGAAGTGGCTCAGATGGACTTAGATTGGCAACATAAAGGTGAATTATTTTTGGCCCGGTGGGCCCATGACACTTCAGGCCATCAGGGCAGAGATGCAACATATAGATGGGCCCGTGACCGAGAGGTGGACTTAACAATGGACACTATTGCCCGGGTTATTCATGAGTGTGAAACATGTGCTGCAATTAAACAAGCCAAGCGGTTAAAGCCTCTTTGGTATGGAGGACGATGGTTGAAGTATAAATATGGGGAGGCCTGGCAGATTGACTATATCACACTGCCACCAACCCGCCAAGGCAAGCGCCATGTGCTTACCATGGTGGAAGCAACCACCGGGTGGCTGGAAACATACGCTGTGCCCCATGCCACTGCCCGGAACACTATCCTGGGCCTTGAGAAACAGATTTTGTGGCGACATGGCACCCCAGAGAGAATTGAGTCAGACAATGGGACTCATTTCCGGAATAACCTTATAGATATTTGGGCCAAAGAGCATGGCATTGAGTGGGTATATCACATCCCCTACCATGCACCAGCCTCTGGGAAATTCGAACGGTACAATGGGCTGTTAAAAACTACACTGAGAGCGATGGGTGGGGGAACTTTCAAGCATTGGGATACACATTTACCAAAGGCCACCTGGTTGGTCAACACCAGAGGATCTGCCAACAGGGCTGGCCCAGCCCAGTCAGAACTTTTACATATTGTAGAGGGGGACAAAGTTCCCGTGGTGCATATGAAGAATTTGCTGGGGAAGACAGTCTGGGTTATTCCTGCTTCAGGTAAAGGCAAACCCACTCGTGGGATTGCTTTTGCTCAGGGACCTGGATATACTTGGTGGGTAATGCGGGAAGATGGGGAAGTCCGATGTATACCTCAAGGGGATTTGATTTTAGGGGAAAACAGCCAGTGAACTCAATTGTATGCTGTTGCCTGCTGTGTAATGCTTTTATAGCCCATCAACTAGATGTCTCCAGGTCACCAGCGACTGGCCCTGACTTCCCTCCAGCCATCATCCCAACAGAGAATGAACTTGGAACATCATGGACCGAATGGACTCGGCAGCATTATAGGGATTGGTCCATGCACTAAGAAAATGAACAGAGCTGATAACACTGATGTTTTAGTCTGACCAAGGACTTTCTGAGCCTCATGCTCTGCCAGGGAGGAGGGGAAGCTGTGAGGAAGCAGAGACGGGGCGCCTGACCCGGGCTAGCCAGGGAGGTATTCCATACCACAGCACGTCATGCCCGGGGTGGGGTGTAACGGGGAGTTACCCGGAAGGACAGGAGCTTCCGGGTGGAACTCGTTTTCTTGGCCGGTGGTATCGTATTCTCTTCCCTTGTTATTTTCCCTTATCATTGTTTTAGCTGATAGTAGCGGTGGTGATTTGTTGCTGGACTGTTCTTGTCTCAACCCGTAGGAGTTGCACTCTCTCGATCCTCCTCCCCGTTCCTCCGGGAGCGGGGAAGGGGAGAGCCCCGGTGCGGGGGGGGGGGGAGACGGACACGGACCTTGATTGTTGTCAGCTCAGCACCACTCACTGGGAGTGAGTGAACAAGTTACCTGACTGGGTTTAAACCACGACAGGTACATACAGGACTTGGTGTGAAAGGGTGAAACCAGTCTCCAGGTGAAGATGCAGCTGGGAACACTGCTG
Organism: Pezoporus flaviventris; assembly: GCF_033815535.1. Lineage (NCBI taxonomy): Eukaryota > Metazoa > Chordata > Aves > Psittaciformes > Psittacidae > Pezoporus > Pezoporus flaviventris. Next base: position 343,532 of record NW_026892592.1, read on the forward strand.
AAAGAGAACATCAGTATCAGTGCAAGGAGGGGCTGGCCACTTGGGAGGAATATAAGGCTGCTGCTAGAGTAGGTAGGAAGGCAGCTAGGATGACTAAGGCCTCCTTAGAATTAAATCTGTCGAGAGGGGTCAAAGACAGCAGAAAGCGCTTTTTCAAACACATGGCAGAAAAAACTAACACCAGAGGCAATGTAGGCCCACTGATGAACGGGATGGGTGCCCTGGTGACAGAAGATACAGAGATGGCAGAGTTACTGAATGCCTTCTTTGTCTCTGTCTACTCTGCCGGAGGCAGTCCTGAAGAGCCCTGTACCCCTGAGACCTCAGATGAAGTCAGGTCAACGGAGCGGTTTGCCTTAGTCGATGAGGAATGGGTTAGAGACCAGTTGAGCAATCTGGACATCCATAAATCCATGGGTCCAGATGGGATGCACCCGCGGGTGCTGAGGGAACTGGCGGAAGTCATTGCTAGACCACTCCCCATCATCTTTACCAAGTCTTGGGAAACAGGAGAGGTGCCTGAGGACTGGAGGAAAGCAAATGTCACTCCAGTCTTCAGAAAGGGCCAGAAGGAGGACCAAGCGGAAGTCATGCTTGACCAATCTCTTAGCCTTTTATGAGGAAATAACACGGTGGATGGATGATGGCAGAGCGGTGGATGTGGTCTACCTTGACTTCAGCAAAGCATTTGACAAAGTCTCCCACAGCATCCTCACAGCTAAATTGAGGAAATGTGGTCTGGATGATCAGGTAGTGAGATGGACTGTGAACTGGCTGAAGGAGAGAAGCCAGAGAGTTGTAGTCTATGGAGAAGAGTCTAATTGGAAGCCTGTAACTAGTGGAGTGCCTCAAAGGTCAGTACTGGGACCAGTTGCATGGTTCATTTAATATATTAATCAACAATTTAGATGAGGGAATTGAGTGTACTATCAGCAGGTTTGCTGATGACACTAAGCTGGGAGGAGTGGCTGACACGCCAAAAGGCTGTGCTGCTATCCAGCGAGACCTGGACAGGCTGGAGAGTTGGGCAGGGAATAACTTGATGAAATATAACAAGGGAAAGTGTAGAGTCCTGCATCTGGGCAGGAACAACCCCAGGTTCCAGTATAGGTTGGGGAACGACCTGTTAGAGAGCAGTGTAGGGGAGAGGGACCTGGGGGTCCTAGTGGATGACAGGAGGACCATGAGCCAACACTGTGCCCTTGTGGCTAAGAAGGCCAATGGCATCCTGGGGTGTATTAGAAGGGGGGTGGTTAGTAGGTCGAGAGAGGTCCTCCTTCCCCTCTACTCTGCCCTGGTGAGACCGCATCTGGAATACTGTGTCCAGTTCTGGGCCCCTCAGTTCAAGAAGGACAGGGACCTGCGGGAGATAGTCCAGCGCAGGGCAACTAAGATGATTAAGGGAGTGGAGCATCTCCCTTATGAGGAAAGACTGAAGGAGCTGGGTCTCTATAGTGTGGAGGAGACTGAGGGGTGACCTTATGTCGTCGTTTAAACCCAGTCAGGTAACTTGTTCACTCACTCCCAGTGAGTGGTGCCGAGCTGACAACAATCGAGGTCCGTGTCCGTCCCCCCCCGCCCCGCACCGGGGCTCTCCCCTTCCCCGCTCCCGGAGGAACGGGGAGGAGGATCGAGAGAGTGCAACTCCTACGGGTTGAGACAAGAACAGTCCAGCAACAAATCACCACCGCTACTATCAGCTAAAACAATGATAAGGGAAAATAACAAGGGAAGAGAATACGATACCACCAGCCAAGAAAGCGAGTTCCACCCGGAAGCCCCTGTCCTTCCGGGTAACTCCCAGTTACCCCCCCCACCCCGGGCATGACGTGCTGTGGTATGGAATACCTCCCCGGCTAGCCCGGGTCAGGCGCCCCGTCTCTGCTTCCTCACAGCTTCCCCTCCTCCCTGGCAGAGCATGAGCCTCACAGAGTCCTTGGTCAGGGAAGACATCACTTAGCAACAACCGAAAACATCGGCTTCACCAACACTGTTCTCAAACTAGAAGTCAAAACACAGCACTGCACCAGTTAACACAAAGGAAAAACATGACTGCTACTGCTGAACCCAGGACATTATCCACCCCTTATTCCATACCATTCACGTCGTGCTCAGATCCCACATTTTCAATACACCATCACTCTCCCACATATATACATCCATATACATACAGACCAAGAGGAAAAAATCATTTTCTTAGTGCATGGACCAATCCCTATAATGCTGCCGAGTCCATTTGGTCCATGATGTTCAAAGTTCATTCTCTGTTGGGATGATGGCTGGAGGGAAGTCAGGGCCAGTCGCTGGTGACCTGGAGACATCAAGTTGATGGGCTATAAAAGCATTACACAGCAGGCAGCAGCATACAGTTGAGTTCACTGGCTGTTTTCCCCTAAAATCAAATCCCCTTGAGGTATACATCGGACTTCCCCATCTTCCCGCATTACCCACCAAGTATATCCAGGTCCCTGAGCAAAAGCAAACCCACAAGTGGGTTTGCCTTTACCTGAAGCAGGAATAACCCAGACTGTCTTCCCCAGCAAATTCTTCATATGCACCACGGGAACTTTGTCCCCCTCTACAATATGTAAAAGTTCTGACTGGGCTGGGCCAGCCCTGTTGGCAGATCCTCTGGTGTTGACCAACCAGGTGGCCTTTGGTAAGTGTGTATCCCAATGCTTGAAAGTTCCCCCACCCATTGCTCTCAGTGTAGTTTTTAACAGCCCATTGTACCGTTCGATTTTCCCAGAGGCTGGTGCATGGTAGGGGATGTGATATACCCACTCAATGCCATGCTCTTTGGCCCAAATATCTATAAGGTTATCCCGGAAATGAGTCCCATTGTCTGACTCAATTCTCTTTGGGGTGCCGTGTCGCCACAAAATCTGTTTCTCAAGGCCCAGGATGGTGTTCCGGGCAGTGGCATGGGGCACAGCGTATGTGCTTCCACCATGGTAAGCACATGGCACTCGCCTTGGCGGGTTGGTGGCAGTGTGATATAGTCAATCTGCCAGGCCTCCCCATATTTATACTTCAACCATCGTCCTCCATACCAAAGAGGCTTTAACCGCTTGGCTTGTTTAATTGCAGCACATGTTTCACACTCATGAATAACCCGGGCAATAGTGTCCATTGTTAAGTCCACCCCTCGATCACGGGCCCATCTATAGGTTGCATCTCTGCCCTGATGGCCTGAAGTGTCATGGGCCCACCGGGCCAAAAATAATTCACCTTTATGTTGCCAATCTAAGTCCATCTGAGCCACTTCAATCTTAGCCGCTTTATCCACTTGTTGGTTGTTCTGGTGTTCCTCAGTGGCCCGACTCTTGGGTACATGGGCATCTACATGACGTACCTTCACCACCAGGTTCTGCACCCTGGCAGCAATATCTTTCCACAGTGCAGCAGCCCAGATGGGTTTACCTCTGCTTTGCCAGTTGCTCTGCTTCCATTCCTGCAACCACCCCCATAGGGCATTTGCCACCATCCATGAGTCAGTATAGAGATAAAGAACTGGCCACTTTTCTCGTTCAGCAATGTCCAGGGCCAGCTGGATGGCTTTCACCTCAGCAAACTGACTCGATTCACCCTCTCCTTCAGCAGTTTCTGCAACTTGTCGTCCAGGACTCCATACAGCTGCCTTCCATCTCCGATGCTTTCCCACAATACGGCAAGAGCCATCAGTAAACAAGGCATACTGCTTTTCACTTTCTGACAGTTTATTATATGGTGGGGCCTCTTCAGCGCGCACCACCTCCTCCTCTGGTGACATTCCGAAATCTTTGCCCTCTGGCCAGTCCATGATGACTTCTAGAATGCCTGGACGACTGGGATTTCCTATTCGAGTTCGTTGTGTAATTAGTGCAGCCCATTTACTCCATGTAGCATCAGTTTCATGATGTGTAGAGGAGACCCTGCCTTTGAACATCCAGCCCAGCACGGGCAGCCGGGGTGCCAGGAGTAGCTGTGCTTCAGTGCCAATCACTTCCAAAGCAGCTCGAACCCCTTCATAGGCTGCCAGTATCTCTTTCTCAGTTGGGGTATAGCTGGCCTCAGATCCTTTATATCCCCGACTCCAAAAGCCGAGGGGTTGACCTCGAGTCTCCCCTGGAGCTTTCTGCCAGAGGCTCCAGGTAGGACCGTTCTCCCCAGCTGCAGTGTACAGTACATTTTTTACATCTGGTCCGGTCCGGACGGGTCCAAGGGCTACTGCGTGAACTATCTCGCATTTAATTTGCTCAAAGGCTTGTTGCTGCTCAGGGCCCCATTTAAAATCATTCTTCTTCCGGGTCACATGATAGAGAGGGCTTACAATCGAACTGTAATTTGGGATGTGCATTCACCAGAACCCCACTGCACCCAAGTAAGCTTGCGTTTCTTTATTATTAGTTGGTGGAGACATTGCTGTTATCTTGTTGACCACATCTGTGGGGATCTGTCTACGTCCATCTTGCCATTTTATTCCCCAAAATTGAATCTCCTGTGCAGGTCCCTTGACCTTACTCCGTTTTATGGCAAAACCGGCTTTCAGCAGGATTTGGATTATTTTCCTCCATTTCTCAAAACTTCTTCCGCTGTATCGCCCTACACAATAATGTCATCAATGTATTGCAGGTGTTCTGGAGCTTGCCCCTGTTCCAGTGCAGTCTGGATCAGTCCATGGCAAATGGTAGGGCTGTGTTTCCACCCCTGGGGCAGTCGGTTCCAAATGAACTGGACACCCCTCCAAGTAAAAGCAAACTGTGGCCTGCACTCTGCTGCCAAAGGAATGGAGAAAATTGCATTGGCAATATCAATCGTGGCATACCACTTGGCTGCCTTTGACTCTAGTTCATACTGAAGTTCTAGCATGTCCGGTACGGCAGCACTCAATGGTGGTGTGACTTCATTCAGGCCACGATAGTCTACTGTTAGTCTCCATTCTCCATTAGACTTTTGCACTGGCCATATGGGGCTATTGAAGGGTGAGCGGGTCCTGCTGATCACCCCCTGACTCTCCAGTCTACGGATCAACTGATGGATGGGAATCAGGGAGTCTCGGTTGGTGCGATATTGCCGCCGGTGCACTGTTGTGGTCGCAATTGGCACTTGTTGTTCTTCAACTTTCAGCAACCCCACAGCAGAGGGATCTTCTGAGAGACCAGGCAAGGTGGACAGCTGCTCAATTTCCTCAGTCTCCAAAGCAGCAATACCAAAAGCCCACCGGTACCCTTTTGGGTCTTTGAAGTACCCTCTTTTGAGGTAGTCTATGCTGAGAATGCATGGAGCCTCTGGACCAGTCACAATAGGGTGCTTTTGCCACTCCCTCCCAGTCAGGCTGATTTCAGCCTCCAGCACAGTCAACTCTTGGGATCCTCCTGTTACTCCAGAAATATAGATTGGTTCCACCCCTTGACAGCTTGGTGGCATCAGGGTACACTGTGCACCAGTATCTACTAGAGCCTTATACTTCTGTGGGACTGATGTGCCAGGCCATCTGATCCACACAGTCCAGTAAATCCGATTGTCCCCTACCTCCACCTGGCTGGAGGCAGGGCCCCTCTAATGGTCGTCACAGCATTGGACACTTAAGTCGTGTTGAAAGGGATTATTCTTCGTTATCACAGGAGCTGGAGTAAAATCAGCTCTTCCACTCCATCTGGGAAACTGCTCACTAGAGACTGAAGCTGTAGCTCTCATGGGACGATCAGTCTTGGCCCTTGCTACCCTCTTCAGTTCACTCACCCGTAACTCCTGTCGTGGTTTAAACCCAGTCAGGTAACTTGTTCACTCACTCCCAGTGAGTGGTGCCAAGCTGACAACAATCAAGGTCCGTGTTCGTCTCCCCCCCCTCCCTGCACCGGGGCTCTCCCCTTCCCCGCTCCCGGAGGAACGGGGAGGAGGATCGAGAGAGTACAACTCCTACGGGTTGAGACAAGAACAGTCCAGCAACAAATGACCACCGCTACTATCAGCTAAAACAATGATAAGGGAAAATAACAAGGGAAGAGAATACGATACCACCGGCCAAGAAAACGAGTTCCACCCGGAAGCCCCTGTCCTTCCGGGCAACTCCCAGTTACCCCCCACCCCGGGCATGACGTGCTGTGGTATGGAATACCTCCCCGGCTAGCCCGGGTCAGGCGCCCCGTCTCTACTTCCTCACAGCTTCCCCTCCTCCCTGGCAGAGCATGAGCCTCACAAAGTCCTTGGTCAGGGTAAACATCACTTAGCAACAACCGAAAACATCGGCTTCACCAACGCTGTTCTCAAAACTAGAAGTCAAAACATAGCACTGCACCAGTTAACACAAAGGAAAAAACATGACTGCTACTGCTGAACCCAGGACATTATCCACCCCTTATTCCATACCATTCACGTCGTGCTCAGATCCCACATTTTCAATACACCATCGCTCTCCCACATATATACATCCATATACATACAGACCAAGAGGAAAAAAAATCATTTTCTTAGTGCATGGACCAATCCCTATAATGCTGCCGAGTCCATTCGGTCCATGATGTTCCAAGTTCATTCTCTGTTGGGATGATGGCTGGAGGGAAGTCAGGGCCAGTCGCTGGTGACCTGGAGACATCTAGTTGATGGGCTATAAAAGCATTACACAGCAGGTAACAGCATACAATTGAGTTCACTGGCTGTTTTCCCCTAATATCAAATCCCCTTGAGGTATACATCGGACTTCCCCATCTTCCCGCATTACCCACCAAGTATATCCAGGTCCCTGAGCAAAAGCAATCCCACGAGTGGGTTTGCCTTTACCTGAAGCAGGAATAACCCAGACTGTCTTCCCCAGCAAATTCTTCATATGCACCACGGGAACTTTGTCCCCCTCTACAATATGTAAAAGTTCTGACTGGGCTGGGCCAGCCCTGTTGGCAGATCCTCTGGTGTTGACCAACCAGGTGGCCTTTGGTAAATGTGTATCCCAATGCTTGAAAGTTCCCCCACCCATCGCTCTCAGTGTAGTTTTTAACAGCCCATTGTACCGTTCGAATTTCCCAGAGGCTGGTGCATGGTAGGGGATGTGATATACCCACTCAATGCCATGCTCTTTGGCCCAAATATCTATAAGGTTATTCCGGAAATGAGTCCCATTGTCTGACTCAATTCTCTCTGGGGTGCCGTGTCGCCACAAAATCTGTTTCTCAAGGCCCAGGATGGTGTTCCGGGCAGTGGCATGGGGCACAGCGTATGTTTCCAGCCACCCGGTGGTTGCTTCCACCATGGTAAGCACATGGCGCTTGCCTTGGCGGGTTGGTGGCAGTGTGATATAGTCAATCTGCCAGGCCTCCCCATATTTATACTTCAACCATCGTCCTCCATACCAAAGAGGCTTTAACCGCTTGGCTTGTTTAATTGCAGCACATGTTTCACACTCATGAATAACCTGGGCAATAGTGTCCATTGTTAAGTCCACCCCTCGGTCACGGGCCCATCTATATGTTGCATCTCTGCCCTGATGGCCTGAAGTGTCATGGGCCCACCGGGCCAAAAATAATTCACCTTTATGTTGCCAATCTAAGTCCATCTGAGCCACTTCAATCTTAGCCGCTTTATCCACTTGTTGGTTGTTCTGGTGTTCCTCAGTGGCCCGACTCTTGGGTACATGGGCATCTACATGACGTACCTTCACCACCAGATTCTGCACCCGGGCAGCAATATCTTTCCACAGTGCAGCAGCCCAGATGGGTTTACCTCTGCGTTGCCAGTTGCTCTGCTTCCATTGCTTCAACCACCCCCACAGGGCATTTGCCACCATCCATGAGTCAGTATAGAGATAAAGTACTGGCCACTTTTCTCGTTCAGCAATGTCCAGGGCCAGCTGGATGGCTTTCACCTCGGCAAATTGACTCGCAACATCGTCCTTGTACGGAAACCTTTCTTTCACAGCTGCCAAGAGCCTCCTCCAAAGGCTGAGGGACTTTTTCTCTCTTGCAATTGCTTTGTCAATTCCCCCTTCTCTAGCAAGTGATCCCAGCTGCTTGGCTTCTGTACCTTCTAGTTCATGACCATCGGCCCCATTGTCCCAGCATCGGAGTAACCAGGTGATGATGTGCTCCCCTGGTTGACGGGTAAAATCTTTTCGCATATTCCGCAGCTCGGTTGAGGTCCGAGGTCGAGAAGTTACTTCTTCTTCTTCTTCGTCATGTGAGGATGACTCCTGATCAGATTCTGGACCGGGTGGTGAATTCATTGGTTCTTCATCTCGCTTCACCCTTTTTGCCTCCTTTTTGCTTGTTCTCTTGCGTACAGGGGCAACTGATATTGGTACGAATTGGTCCTCTGGTTTGGCTGCAGTGATTATCACTGTGGTTTGAGTAGCGACTGTACTTGTTGCTGGGGGTGGTGTAGCTACCGTGCTTGGAGCTGGGGTAACCGCGCTGTCTGTTGCAGTTGAAGTTTGAGCAGCTGCTGTACTTGCCACTGGGGTAGCTGCGCAGTTCATTGCAGCCAAAGTTTGAGTAGCGACTGTCACTTTGCCCTCAAATCCGCCGACATTCTTTTCCTTTTGAAGGTGCTGAATAGTGTTGAACAAGGCCCTGTAAGCATAGGCCAAGCCCCAGCACGTTGCCGTGATTTGTCCATCTCTGGTATGGCCAGAATGACCACACACCTCATTTAAGTGTTTTACTAATTCTTCTGGATTTTGCAGTTGTTCGGTAGTGAAATTCCAAAATACTGGAGGGGCCCACTGACCTAGATACTTGCCCATACTATCCCACACACCCTGCCACTCATGGCTGTCCAGCCTCTGGGAAAATCTCTCGGTCCTCCTACATCGTCGTTTGACCCCAGACAAGACCCAAACCTGAATCTGCTTAACTCTTGAAATCAGTAGTGGGCAAAACACACTCTGTATGCGTGTTAGCATGGTGATTCCCATCACCATCAGCAAACAAGTCTCAAGAGCATTAAAAGGCCATTTAAAAAATTCAAAACTCTCAAATGTAAATGGTCTGGGGGGACGACTAGGAGGGTAAAAGGATGTCTCCTTCACAGGTTGAGCACCTGAGAAGGAGAAAAAAGATGTGTAATTGCTAAGCACCTCCATCATATACCTCCCAAAGTATAAAGGTGGTGACCACACTGGGAACATAAACCAGATCAGTTTCATGATCAATGATTCTATTGTATTACAAGTCATTACCATAAAGTACAATGGGATAAAAACCTTAGCCCAAGCCCCACACTTGAAAAACACTAATACAGCCAATACCGGATGGACGTAAGATATGGTATACTGAAACTGTGAGATCAAGAGGAAAAACCTTGAGAGCCAATAAATCAGCATTGTGACGAGTGACTATCAATCCAGTCAGATCTGTTCTTATCTCAACCCCTCGAGCCCCACGTTGGGCGCCAAAAACAACTGTCGTGGTTTAAACCCAGTCAGGTAACTTGTTCACTCACTCCCAGTGAGTGGTGCCAAGCTGACAACAATCAAGGTCCGTGTTCGTCTCCCCCCCCTCCCTGCACCGGGGCTCTCCCCTTCCCCGCTCCCGGAGGAACGGGGAGGAGGATCGAGAGAGTACAACTCCTACGGGTTGAGACAAGAACAGTCCAGCAACAAATCACCACCGCTACTATCAGCTAAAACAATGATAAGGGAAAATAACAAGGGAAGAGAATACGATACCACCGGCCAAGAAAACGAGTTCCACCCGGAAGCCCCTGTCCTTCCGGGCAACTCCCAGTTACCCCCCACCCCGGGCATGACGTGCTGTGGTATGGAATACCTCCCCGGCTAGCCCGGGTCAGGCGCCCCGTCTCTACTTCCTCACAGCTTCCCCTCCTCCCTGGCAGAGCATGAGCCTCACAAAGTCCTTGGTCAGGGTAAACATCACTTAGCAACAACCGAAAACATCGGCTTCACCAACGCTGTTCTCAAAACTAGAAGTCAAAACACAGCACTGCACCAGTTAACACAAAGGAAAAAACATGACTGCTACTGCTGAACCCAGGACACCTCCAAAGCTGAAGTAGGTTTTCCATCCCGCTTTGTCATGTCTTCTCCGTGATCCAGCAGGTAAAACCATAGGGTACCCCGTTGTATCTCCTCTATCGAACAATAGGACGCCTTTTGTTAATAGCTGAGACGTGTGTTGGTACACGTGAGGAGCTGGATAAATCAGATACATCATCCCTCAAATTTTCGAGGTCCTGGGACAGTTTTTTCACATCTGAGATGATGGAAGGGGTGAGATTGTCTTCAAACTCTCGGAGCTTATGAACCATTTCATCCACTGTTAGTGGTACTATGTCATTCCAGGTTACTGTTGCCAAGGAATGGGCATATGATGACGGTGCATTCCGTGTAAGTTTTCGCCACATGGGTCGTGTACATTCAACTTCATCTGGATCTATAGGTGTATCCCCATTATTCGGCTTGATGTGATAGATCATCTCTATGATGGCCGATTCCCTCAGAGACTGGATGCCTTTGTCTATAGTAGTCCACTTGGCCGAACGACTCGTAACATCGTCCTTGTACGGAAACCTTTCTTTCACAGCTGCCAAGAGCCTCCTCCAAAGGCTGAGGGACTTTTTCTCTCTTGCAATTGCTTTGTCAATTCCCCCTTCTCTAGCAAGTGATCCCAGCTGCTTGGCTTCTGTACCTTCTAGTTCGTGACCATCGGCCCCATTGTCCCAGCATCGGAGTAACCAGGTGATGATGTGCTCCCCTGGTTGACGGGTAAAATCTTTTCGCATATTCCGCAGCTCGGTTGAGGTCCGAGGTCGAGAAGTTACCTCTTCTTCTTCTTCATCATGTGATGATGACTCCTGATCAGATTCTGGACCGGGTGGTGAATTCATTGGTTCTTCATCTCGCTTCACCCTTTTTGCCTCCTTTTTGCTTGTTCTCTTGCGTACAGGGGCAACTGATATTGGTACGAATTGGTCCTCTGGTTTGGCTGCAGTGATTATCACTGTGGTTTGAGTAGAGACTGTACTTGTTGCTGGGGGTGGTGTAGCTACTGTGCTTGGAGCTGGGGTAACCGCGCTGTCTGTTGCAGTTGAAGTTTGAGCAGCTGCTGTACTTGCCGCTGGGGTAGCTGCGCAGTTCATCGCAGCCAAAGTTTGAGTAGCGACTGTCGCTTTGCCCTCAGATCCGCCGACATTCTTTTCCTTTTGAAGGTGCTGGATAGTGTTGAACAAGGCCCTGTAAGCATAGGCCAAGCCCCAGCACGTTGCCGTGATTTGTCCATCTCTGGTATGGCCAGAATGACCACACACCTCATTTAAGTGTTTTACTAATTCTTCTGGATTTTGCAGTTGTTCGGTAGTGAAATTCCAAAGTACTGGAGGGGCCCACTGACCTAGATACTTGCCCATACTATCCCACACACCCTGCCACTCATGGCTGTCCAGCCTCAGGGAAAATCTCTCGGTCCTCCTACATCGTCGTTTGACCCCAGACAAGACCCAAACCTGACTCTGCTTAACTCTTGAAATCAGTAGTGGGCAAAACACACTCTGTATGCGTGTTAGCATGGTGATTCCCATCACCATCAGCAAACAAGTCTCAACAGCATTAAAAGGCCATTCAAAAAATTCAAAACTCTCAAATGTAAATGGTCTGGGGGTACGACTAGGAGGGTAAAAGGATGTCTCCTTCACAGGTTGAGCACCTGAGGAGGAGAAAAAAGATGTGTAATTGCTAAGCACCTCCATCATATACCTCCCAAAGTATAAAGGTGGTGACCACACTGGGAACATAAGCCAGATCAGTTTCATGATCAATGATTCTATTGTATTACAAGTCATTACCATAAAGTACAATGGGATAAAAACCTTAGCCCAAGCCCCACGCTTGAAAAACACTAATACAGCAAATACCGGATGGACGTAAGATATGCTATACTGAAACTGTGAGATCAAGAGGAAAAACCTTGAGAGCCAATAAATCAGCATTGTGACGAGTGACTATCAATCCAGTCAGATCTGTTCTTATCTCAACCCCTCGTGCCCCACGTTGGGCACCAAAAAGAACTGTCGTGGTTTAAACCCAGTCAGGTAACTTGTTCACTCACTCCCAGTGAGTGGTGCCGAGCTGACAACAATAGGTCCGTGTCCGTCTCCCCCCCCCTGCACCAGGACTCTCCCCTTCCCCGCTCCCAGAGGAACGGGGAGGAGGATCGAGAGAGTGCAACTCCTACGGGTTGAGACAAGAACAGTCCAGCAACAAATCACCACCGCTACTATCAGCTAAAACAATGATAAGGGAAAATAACAAGGGAAGAGAATACGATACCACCGGCCAAGAAAGCGAGTTCCACCCGGAAGCCCGTGTCCTTCCAGGTAACTCCCAGTCACCCCCCACCCCGGGCATGACGTGCTGTGGTATGGAATACCTCCCTGGCTAGCCCGAGTCAGGCGCCCCATCTCTGCTTCCTCCCGGCTTCCCCTCCTCCCTGGCAGAGCATGAGCCTCACAAAGTCCTTGGTCAGGGCAAACATCACTTAGCAACAACTGAAAACATCGACTTCACCAACACTGTTCTCAGGCTGGAAGTCAAAACACAGCACTGCACCAGCTAGCACAAAGGAAAAAAAAAAAAAACATGACTGCTACTGCTGAACCCAGGACAGCACGTTAAGGAGGAAGGGATGAAAACTGCTGGTTTTTTTCAGAGATGCAGATGCCATGCTGCAGGCTCCACTATCAGTTCCAATTCAGAACAGGATTATTAGGACTCCAGCACCATCATATAAAGGCATTATGATGACTTTATTGATAACTGAAACTGGTAGCCCCATAGGAGAAATCATAGGGAAATCCAGCAGTTAGAATATTTGGGGGAATGGGGCCCCAAACAAAACACGAGAGGCAAGATGAATGAGAATTGACTCTCTCGAAGAGATGCTTGCTGCCTTGCTGGAAGATGGGATGGCCCGAGATAAGATTGACGGGATTTCCAACAATGAAATGTGGAGATTGTCCAAGCAACATGGGTTGCATAAATATATGAGGTGAGGGCCAAGCTCCAGCACAAGGATGGGCGAGGACAGATCATCGTCCTCATGCAGAGCTTCAAATTTATTGGAAAAATAGATCTTGTCAAATGGTTAAGGCCCTCACTGATATTGGAGCAGAGGCCTCTCTAATTTATGGTAATCCTAAAAACGGTAAAGGGCAAAAGGTTTTGATTACAGGATTAGGTGGCAAACAAATTGAAGCAGTATAGACAAAAGTTGAGATGAAAATTGGCACTCTGCCAAAACAAACTTACTCAGTGCTGATTGTTCCTATCCCCGAATATATAATTGGAATTGACATTTTAAAAGGATTGACTTTATAGTTACCTGATGACAAGTATCAGTTCAGAACCAGGACATATTTATCGGCTCAGCCAGTTCTAGTTGGGAAAGTTAAAATGCCCCTGATACAAATCCCATCTGCTACCAAGGTGTCATGGTTTAAACTCAGACAGACAGCTCATTCACGCACTCCCCCCCTTCTTGCCCTCCCCCTACTCCCAGAGGGACAGAGAGGAGAATCAAAAGAATACAACTCCCACGGGTTGAGATAAGAACAGTTTAGTAACTAAGGCTGCTGATCGGAGCTAGCCTAGCTAGAGCCACAGCCGGCACGCTTCAGCGACGCGAGGGTCAACGGAGATTAGGAAAATCAGAGGGGATAGCGCAGAGACATCGCGATTCCCGACATCTCCCAGTCCCCGAAGCCCCAGCAGCCCTTGCGAGAGAGAGGCTGACGTGGCGGGGGGCGTTCCCACGGTGACGGCGACCACTCCCCTGCTGCTTGCCTTGAAAAAGCCTTTGACAGGGCAGTGACAGGTCGCTGCCCACCGGGCACAGGGAGGAACAAGCAGGTCGTGTTGCTGGTGTCCCAGACTGCGCACCAATATGGTTGCCTCCAGAAAGAGAGCTTGCAGTAAGGTGACTACAGCAACTCAGACAGAGACCCCGTCCCAGACCGTGGCTGTTCAGGTCTCTGGGTGCAGGGAGTGCCAGAGCCTGCTGCTGCCGGGGGAGGGAGGACAGCATTCCACCTGCGTGAGGTGTGAGCAGGTAGAAGATCTGCTTAGCCTGGTGGCAAGACTTAAGGAGGAGGTTGAGACACTGAGGACCATCAGGGAGTGTGAAAGGGAGATCGACTGGTGGAGTAACTCCCTGGCGGGCCAGTCAAAACGGTTCCAGGGAGATACCCCCCAAAAGGGGAAGGACCCCCTGCCTTCTCACACAGAGGGGGATGGCCCAAGGCAGCCCCTGCCCTGTAGCTGTTGCACAGAGGTAGGGGACCAAAAAGACGACGAGGGTTGGAAGCGAGTTCCAGTTCGATGTAGTGGGAAACCCTCCCCCCTTCCTGCCCTGCTTCCCCAGGTGTCCCTCCGTAATAGGTTTGAGGCCCTGGATCTTGAAGGAGAGGTAGGTGAGAATGTGGGGCAAGGCCAGCCCACAAGGCCACATAGGAAAAGGGGGTTGACTTTGCACCTCAAGACTGCCTCTGGTAAGAAAGAAAGAAGGGTCATTGTAGTAGGGGATTCCCTTCTGAGAGGAACAGAGGGCCCGATATGCAGAGTTGACCCTCATCATAGGGAAGTGTGTAGTCTGCCTGGAGCCCGGATCAGGGATATCACCAGGGAGCTCCCCAACCTGGTGCACCCGACAGACTACTACCCGCTGCTGGTCTTCCAGACAGGTGGGGAGGAAGCTGCTTCCCGCAATCTGAGGGGGATGAAGAAAGACTACAGGGCCTTGGGGCGGATGGTGAAAGAGTTTGGGGCTCAAGTGATCTTCTCCTCTCTCCTTCCATCTTCCACTGATGATGTGGGAAGGAATGGGAAGATTCAGTTCATGAACAATTGGCTTCGAGACTGGTGCTACAGGCAGGGCTTTGGATTCTTTGATAACGGCTGGTTTTATAGGGCACCAGTCTGGACAATGACAAGTGAGAAAGGTTTGTCTCACAGAGACAAAAGGATGCTGGGGCACGAATTAGCAGGGCTCATTTGGAGAGCTTTAAACTAGATTCGAAGGGGGATGGGGTTGTAGCTGGGCTTGCCCCAGTGGGGCAGCGCTCCAGAATTAATGAAGACTGGGAGGCCTCCTATAATCCTAGGGTGAAATCGGTGTGCTCAGCTCGCTCCCTGAAATGTCTGTACACCAATGCGCGCAGCATGGGAAATAAGCAGGAGGAGTTGGAAACCTGTGTTAAGTCAGGAGACTATGATCTGGTGGCAATTACAGAGATGTGGTGGGACAGCTCACATGACTGGAATATAGTCATGGAGGGCTATGTCCTTTTCAGGAAAGACAGGCCAGCCAGGAGGGGTGGTGGGGTTGTTCTTTATGTGCGGGAGGAACTACAATGCACCGAGTTCTGTCCAGGGACAGATGACGAGCGAGTTGAGAGTCTGTGGGTGAGAATTAAGGGGCAGGCTGGCAGGAGTGATACTGTTGTGGGTGTCTGTTACAGACCACCAGATCAGGGTGAGGAAGTTGACGAGGCCTTCTACAGGCAGCTGAGAGCGGCCTCACAGTCACAGGCTGTGGTCGTCGTGGGGGATTTTAACTTCCCTGATGTTTGCTGGAAGGACCGCTCGGCAACCCAGCCACAGTCCAGGAGGTTCCTCCAGTGTATGGATGATAACTTCCTCCTGCAAATGGTGGATGAGCCGACCAGGAGAGGAGCGCTGCTGGATCTCATCCTCACTAACAAGGAGGATCTGGTCGAAGCAGTAAGGGTTGAGGGCTGCCTTGGTTGCAGCGACCACGAGATGGTGGAGTTCAGGATCTTGTGTGGTAGGACTAGTAGAATACCAAGTAGAATTGCAACCCTGGACTTTAGCAGGGCAAACTTTGGCCTTTTCAAGCAATTGCTAGGGGAAATCCCATGGGCAAGGCTGCTTGAAGGTAAAGGGGCCCAAGATAGTTGGTTGACATTCAAGGACTGCTTTTTCCGTGCTCAAGATCGGAGCATCCCGACAAGTAGGAAGTCAAGGAAGAGGGCCAAGAGACCTGCGTGGCTAAATAGGGAATTGCTGGGTATGCTCAAGTGGAAGAGGAGAGTTTACAGGTCATGGAAGGAGGGGCTGGCCACTTGGGAGGAATATAAGGCTGCTGCTAGAGGATGTAGGAAGGCAGCTAGGAGGACTAAGGCATCCTTAGAATTAAACCTGGCAAGAAGGGTCAAGGACAGCAAAAAGAGCTTTTTCAAATACATGGCAGACAAAACTAACACCAGAGGCAATGTAGGCCCACTGATGAACGGGATGGGTGCCCTGGTGACAGAAGATACAGAGATGGCAGAGTTACTGAATGCCTTCTTTGTCTCTGTGTACTCTGCTGCAGGCAGTCCTGAAGAGCCCTGTACCCCTGAGACCTTAGATGAAGTCAGGTCGACGGAGCGGTTTGCCTTAGTCGATGAGGAATGGGTTAGAGATCAGTTGAGCAATCTGGACATCCATAAATCCATGGGTCCAGATGGGATGCACCCGCGGGTGCTGAGGGAACTGGCGGAAGTCATTGCTAGACCACTCTCCATCATCTTTACCAAGTCTTGGGAAACGGGAGAGGTGCCTGAGGACTGGAGGAAAGCGAATGTCACTCCAGTCTTCAAAAAGGGCAAGAAGGAGGACCCGGGTAACTATAGACCGGTCAGCCTCACCTCCATCCCTGGGAAAGTGATGGAACACATTATCCTTGGTACCATCTTAAGGCATATCAAGGATAAGAAGGTTATGAGGGGCAGTCAACATGGCTTCACCAGGGGGAAATCATGTTTGACCAATCTCTTAGCCTTTTATGAGGAAATAACACGGTGGATGGATGATGGCAGAGCGGTGGATGTGGTCTACCTTGACTTCAGCAAAGCATTTGACACAGTCTCCCACAGCATCCTCACGGCTAAAATGAGGAAGTGTGGACTGGATGATCAGGTAGTGCGGTGGACTGCGAACTGGCTGAAGGAGAGAAGCCAGAGAGTTGTAGTCTATGGGGCTGAGTCTAGTTGGAGGCCTGTAACTAGTGGAGTGCCTCAAGGGTCAGTACTGGGACCGGTATTATTTAATATATTCATCAATGATTTAGATGAGGGAATTGAGTGTACTATCAGCAAGTTTGCTGATGACACTAAGCTGGGAGGAGTGGCTGACACGCCAGAAGGCTGTGCTGCTATCCAGCGAGACCTGGACAGGCTGGAGAGTTGGGCAGGGAGTAACTTGATGAAATATAACAAGGGAAAGTGTAGAGTCCTGCATCTGGGCAGGAACAACCCCAGGTTCCAGTATAGGTTGGGGAACGACCTGTTAGAGAGCAGTGTAGGGGAGAGGGACCTGGGGGGTCCTAGTGGACGACAGGATGACCATGAGCCAACACTGTGCCCTGTGGCTAAGAAGGCCAATGGCATCCTGGGGTGTATTAGAAGGGCGGTGGTTAGTAGGTCGAGAGAGGTCCTCCTTCCCCTCTACTCTGCCCTGGTGAGACCGCATCTGGAGTATTGTGTCCAGTTCTGGGCCCCTCAGTTCAAGAAGGACAGGGAGCTGCTGGAGAGAGTCCAGCGCAGGGCAACGAAGATGATTAAGGGAGTGGAGCATCTCCCTTATGAGGAAAGACTGAGGGAGCTGGGTCTCTATAGTTTGGAGAAGAGGAGACTGAGGGGTGACCTTATAAGTGTCTATAAATATATAAAGGGGGAGTGTCACGAGGATGGAGCCAGGCTCTACTCAGTGGCAAACAATGATAGGACAAGGGGTAATGGGTACAAACTGGAACACAAGAGGTTCCACTTAAACTTGAGAAGAAACTTCTTCTCAGTGAGGGTGACGGAACACTGGAACAGGCTGCCCAGGGAGGTTGTGGAGTCTCCTTCCCTGGAGACATTCAAAACCCGCCTGGACGCATTCCTGTGTAACATTATCTAGGTGTTCCTGCTCCGGCAGGGGGATTGGACTAGATGATCTTTCGAGGTCCCTTCCAATCTCTAACATACTGTGATGCTGTGATACTGTGTAAGGCATAACACAAATCACTGCTGCTACCACCAATGATAATAATGATAAAGGAAATAACAAGGGAAGAGAATACAACACCTCACCACCAGCTGACTGATAAATCACCCCCCCAGCCCGACCAAGCACCGACCGATACCTTGTCCAACCCCACAGTCCCTAGCCCTTCCGGGTAACTCTCCATTGCATCCTGGGCATGACATGCTGTGGTATGGAACGCTTCTTTGGTCAGTTTGGGTCAGGTGTCCTGTCTCTGCTTCCTCCCGACTTCCCGTCCTCCCTGGCAGAGCATGAGGCTCAGGAAAGTCCTTGGCCAGACCAAACATTTGAGCATTATCAGCTCTGTTCCCAGGCCGAATGTCAGAAACACAGCACTGCACCAGCTACTAAGGGGAAAAAATGACTGCTACTGCTGAACCCAGGACACAAGGTAATAACAATGAAGCAATATACCAGGAGGACATGAAGAGATTTCAGAGACTATTAAAGATTTATTAGATATGGGAGTGTTAAAACCAACATCTACTGCCTTTAATAATCCTATATGGCCTGTTAAGATGAGTGATGGGACATGGCAAATGGCAGTGGACTAAAGGGAGCTTAAAAAGTACACCCTGGAACTCACAGATGCAGTATCAGACACAGTTACTTTAATTGAAAAAATACAATGGCACCCTGGAACTTGGTATGCAGAAATTGATATAGCTAATGCTTTCTTTACAATAACCACTGCAGAGGAACATTGGGATCAGTTCGCTTTTATTTGGCAAGGTAGGCAGTAGACATTTACCTGCTTATCCCAAGGGTGGCTCCATAGTCCCATCCTCTGCCACCAAATTGTGGCAGAACACTTGGAAAAAGTGCCAAAGAAAGTACAAATGGAACATTATGTTGATGCCATAATGATTCAGGGTGAAACTGAGCAAGAAGTACAAGAACAATTAGAATTAGCGTTGCAGCATATGAAAAATAAAGGCTGTGAAATTAAGCCAGACAAAATTCAAGAACCTGCCCAAACTCTAAAATTTTTAGGAATTCAGTGCCATTGTGGTCATGGAGAATATTGCCCAGAGCTAAGCAGAAGACTTTAGATTTTGTTACCCCATGAAGTAAAGTGCAAGTTCAGCAATTTATAGGTTTGTTTGGCTTTTGGTGACAGTGCATCCCTCAGTTGGGGCAAATACTTGCCCCATTATATAAATTAACGTGAAAGAAATATGAATTTGAGTGGGGAAATGAGCCGCAGGAAGCATTCGAAACAGCTAAACAAGCAATTCAGCAGGCTCTGGACCTCTGGCCAGTACAAGCCGGAGAAGTGGAATTGAATGTCTCTGTAAATGATAATTATGCCAATTGGAGTCTTTGGAAGAAGCAGGGTAGGAAGAAAGTGCCCTTAGGATTTTGGAACCAAAAATTACCTGAAGCTGGGCAAAGGTGTACCCCATGCGAGAAGCAGCTATTGGCATGTTACTGGGCCTTAGTGGAAACGGAACAAATGACCGTTGGACATGATGTAGCACTAAGGCCTGAAATTCCAATAATGCAGTGGGTAAACAGTTCACCCAAGACGCACAGGATAGGTCATACTCGGGAAGCCAGCATAATTAAATGGAAATGGTATATCCAAGATAGAGCCAAAGTAGGGGTTGGGGGAGCGGCAGTGATTCATGAGAAAGTTGCCAAAGCCCCTGCAAGTGAACCAGCAAATGTAGATCACCTGGATACCAACCAAGAATCACCAGTAAAATGGGGAAAACCCCTAGACCAATTAACAGAAGAAGAGAGGAAGCATGCCTGGTTTACTGATGGGTTAGCTAAATATATTAGTGGGAAATGTTTTTGGAAAGCCGCAGCCTATAACCCATCCCAGAACAAGTTCCAAGTCACTACGGGTGAAGGTAAAAGTGGCCAGTATGCTGAATTATATGCTGTATATGCGGCAATTAAACAAGAAGAACTAGGACAATGTCATATTTTTACAGATTCATGGTCAGTTGCTAATGGTTTAGCTACCTGGCTCCCAACTTGGGCCGCACATGACTGGAAAATTCATTCCAAAGAAGTATGGGGGAAGGAACTGTGGCAAGATATTTGGGCATTCGTCCAACAAGCTCAAGTCACCATGTTCCATGCAGATGTTCACTGTGAGACTGACACCCTAGAATGATGGTATAATTCTGTTGCAGATGGACAAGCAAAAATCTTTCAAGTTGTGGTGGAACACCCTCATCACGAACAACAGATGGGTCTGGCCAAATGGGCACACCAGAAACGTGGTCATCTTGGAGAGAAAGCCACTTACAGGAGGGCCCAGGACCGTGGAACTGTTATAAATTTGGATATCATTAAAACAGTGATAGCCCAGTGCCCCGTCTGCCAACATACACAGGAAAGGACCGTACCGTATATAGTGCGAGGGCAATTGAATCAGGGAAAATTACCAGGGCAAATCTGGCAAATGGATTATATAGGTCCTCTGCCGGCCCATCAGGGTTGTTGATATGTGTGTACAGCTGTGGACACATACTCTGCATATTTAATAGCACATCCATATAGACGAGCAACCCAGGATGGTACTATTAAAACACTAGAATTGATCACTTTATACTATGGCATTACTTTGCAAATTCAGAGTGACAATGGTTCACACTTTAAAAACCGGTATATCGATTTGCTGACATGAACAATATCGAATGGATATTTCACACACCATATCATCCACAAGTCATTGGATTAATTAAACGGATGTATGGCTTGCTTGAGGAACCCCTTTACTGAGGATGACTACTCCTAATTTGCAAATAAAACCATTGAGAGCAGCAGAGACCCACTGTCCTGGGTTCAGCAGTAGCAGTCATGTTTTTTTTTTCCTTTGTGCTAGCTGGTGCAGTGCTGTGTTTTGACTTCCAGCCTGAGAACAGTGTTGGTGAAGTCGATGTTTTCAGTTGTTGTTAAGTGATGTTTACCCTGACCAAGGACTTTGTGAGGCTCATGCTCTGCCAGGGAGGAGGGGAAGCCGGGAGGAAGCAGAGACGGGGCGCCTGACCGGGGCTAGTCACAAGCCAAGCGGTTAAAGCCTCTTTGGTATGGAGGACGATGGTTGAAGTATAAATATGGGGAGGCCTGGCAGATTGACTATATCACACTGCCACCAACCCGCCAAGGCAAGCGCCATGTGCTTACCATGGTGGAAGCAACCACCGGGTGGCTGGAAACATACGCTGTGCCCCATGCCACTGCCCGGAACACTATCCTGGGCCGTGAGAAACAGATTTTGTGGCGACACGTCACCCCAGAGAGAATTGAGTCAGACAATGGGACTCATTTCTGGAATAACCTTATAGATATTTGGGCCAAAGAGCATGGCATTGAGTGGGTATATCACATCCCCTACCATGCACCAGCCTCTGGGAAAATCGAACGGTACAATGGGCTGTTAAAAACTACACTGAGAGCAATGGGTGGGGGAACTTTCAAGCATTGGGATACACACTTACCAAAGGCCACCTGGTTGGTCAACACCAGAGGATCTACCAACAGGGCTGGCCCAGCCCAGTCAGAACTTTTACATATTGTAGAGGGGGACAAAGTTCCCGTGGTGCATATGAAGAATTTGCTGGGGAAGACAGTCTGGGTAATTCCTGCTTCAGGTAAAGGCAAACCCACTCGTGGGATTGCTTTTGCTCAGGGACCTGGATATACTTGGTGGGTAATGCAGGAAGATGGGGAAGTCCGATGTATACCTCAAGGGGATTTGATTTTAGGGGAAAACAGCCAGTGAACTCAACTGTATGCTGCTGCCTGCTGTGTAATGCTTTTATAGCCCATCAACTTGATGTCTCCAGGTCACCAGCGACTGGCCCTGACTTCCCTCCAGCCATCATCCCAACAGAGAATGAACTTTGAACATCATGGACCAAATGGACTCGGCAGCATTATAGGGATTGGTCCATGCACTAAGAAAATGACCTTTTCCTCTTGGTCTGTATGTATATGGATGTATATATATGGGAGAGCGATGGTGTATTGAAAATGTGGGATCTGTGCACGACGTGAATGGTATGGAATAAGGGGTGGATAATGTCCTGGGTTCAGCAGTAGCAGTCATGTTTTTTTTTTTCCTTTGTGCTATCTGGTGCAGTGCTGTGTTTTGACTTCCAGCCTGAGAACAGTGTTGGTGAAGTCGATGTTTTCGGTTGTTGCTAAGTGATGTTTACCCTGACCAAGGATTTTGTGAGGCTCATGCTCTGCCAGGGAGGAGGGGAAGCCAGGAGGAAGCAGAGAAGGGGCGCCTGACCCGGGCTAGCCAGGGAGGTATTCCATACCACAGCACGTCATGGCCGGGGTGGGGGGTGACTGGGAGTTACCCGGAAGGACCCGGGCTTCCGGGTGGGACTCGTTTCTTGGCCGGTGGTATCGTATTCTCTTCCCTTGTTATTTTCCCTTATCATTGTTGTAGTTGATAGTTGCGGTGGTGATTTGTGTACATTGGTTGCTGGACTGTTCTTGTCTCAACCCGTGGGAGTTGCACTTTTTTTCGATCCTCCTCCCCGTTCCTCTGGGAGTGGGGGAGAACCCCGGTGGGGGGGGGGGACACGGACCTCGATTGTTGTCAGCTCGGCACCACTCACTGGGAGTGAGTGAACAAGTTACCTGACTGGGTTTAAACCACGACATTCACACATACAGGGAAATAAGGGAGATTTACTACCTTATCAAACGACTACGGATTCTGCAGGATTAGATCGGTATTCTTCACAAATGCATAGATTGAACATCCGAGACACTTGTGTCATGGATACCGGTATTGGGGTATATATTCATAGGATCATAGAATCATAGAATAGTTAAGATGGTTAAGGACCTTAAGATCATCTAGTTCCAACCCCCCTGCCATGGGCAGGGGCACCTCACACTAAACCATGTCACCCCAAGTCTCTGTCCAACCTGGCCTTGGACACTGCCAGGGATGGAGCATTCACAACTTCCTTGGGAAACCCATTCCAGTGCCTCACCACCCTCACAGGTCACGCTCCTTTTGACGCAGCCCAGGATACAGTTGGCTTTCTGGGCTGCGAGTGCACACTGAAGCCAGCTCATGTTCATTTTCTCATCAACCAACACCCCCAAGTCCTTCTCCATTGGGCTGCTCTGAATCTCTTCTTTCCCCAACCTGTAGCTGTGCCTTGTACTGCCCCGACCCAGGTGTAGGACCTTGCACTTGGCATGGTTAAACTTCATGAGGCTGGCATCAGCCGACCTCACAAGCATGTCGAGGTCCCTCTGGATGGCATTCCTTCCCCCCAGGGTATCAACCAAACCGGACAGCTTGGTGTCATCGGCAAACTTGCTGAGGGCGCACTCAATCCCACAGTGAATGTCAGCAACAAAGATGTTGAACTGGACCAGTCCCAACACCGATCCCTGAGGGACACCACTCGTTACTGGTCTCCAGCTGGACACTGGGCCATTGACCACAACTCTTTGCATGTGGCCATCCATCCAGTTCTTTATCCATGGAGTGGTCCACCTATCATAATATTATGCTCTCACATAACACTAATTCGCAGGGCCATTTTCCCATTTTTCTTGTCCAGACTTAATCACTAATACTGCATTGTCTCTTCCAGTGGAAATGATTTCAGCCGGCTCAGATGGCCCATTGGGTGTTTGAACTCAGATTTTAGCTCCACCATTCAGTTGGTCATTGGATCCAAATCCACAGTTCCATAAAGCAGTATTTATCTGTGGGGCTTCCTCCCTTCTCACCTGTGCTTTCAACACAGTCAAAATCAACATCTGAGCAACATGGCCTTGTAGCTGAATTAAGATATCTTGATCGTAATATAATATCTTGTACCTCAACCTCCCTGACATATGTTGGAGGGATGGTACAGCCCAGCACAGGCAATCCAGGAGGTTCCTTGATTGTGTGAAAGACAACTTCCTTCAGCAAGTAACAGAGGAGACAACAAGGAGAGGTGCCATGCTTGACCTCGTGCTCACCAACAAGGAAGGGCTCGTTGGAAATGTGACGCTCCAGGGCAGCCTTGGTTGTAGCAATCATGAGATGGTCGAATTCGAGATCCTTAGGACAGTGAGAAGAGCGTGCAGCAAGCTCACTGCTCTGCACTTCAGGAGAGCAGACTTTGGCCTCTTCAGGAACCTTCCTAGTAAGGTTCCATAGGATATAAGCCTAGAGGGCAGGGGGGCCAAAGACTCTTGGTTGATATTCAAGGATCACCTGCTCCAAGCTCAGAAATGTTGTGTCCCAACTAGAAGGAAGTGCAGCAGGGGAGCCAGGAGAGCTCCTTGGATGGATAAGGAGCTGCTGAGGAATAGTCAAATGAAAAAAGGTGGAAGCAAAGACAGACAGCCTGGGAAGAACACAGGGATGTTGTCCAGGAAGCTAGGGTCAAGGTTAAGAAAGCTAAGGCCCAGTTAGAATTAAACTTGTCTAGGAATGTGCAAGTTACCAGGAAGGGATTATATAGGTACATTGCAAATAATAGACAGACTAGGGAGAATGTGGGCCCGCTCTGGAACCTATCAGGAGAACTGACTACCCTGGATTTAGAGAAGGCTGAGGTTCTCAATGACTTCTTTGCCTCGGTCTTCACTGGCAAAGGCGCTGACCACACCACCCAAGTCTTGGAAGGCAGATGCAGGGACTGTGAGAATGAAGACAGCAGGCCCAGTGTAGGAGAGGATAGGATTTGAGACCATCTTAAGACTGAATGTATACAAGTCCATGGGCCCTGATGAAATCGATCCACAGGTCCTGTAAGAGCTGGCGAATGAATTGCTAAACCACTGTCCATCACATTTGAAAACTCATGGCAGTCAGGTGAAGCTCCTGACAACTGGAAAAAGGGAAATATAACCCCCATTTTCAAGAAGGGGAAAATGGATGACCCAGGGAATTACAGACCAGTCAGTCACTCCTCTGTGCCTGGCAAAATCTTGGAGCAGATTCTCCTGGAAGACATGGCAAGGCATATGAAAAACAATAAGGTGCCTGGTGACAGCCAACATGGCTTCTCTACGGGAAAATCCTGCCTGATCAATTTGGTGGCCTTCTGTGATGGGGCTACAGAACTGATGGACAGGGGTAGAGCAGTTGATGTCATCTACCCGGACTTGTACAAAGCATTCGACACTGACCCACACGACATCCTTGTCTCTAAATTGGAGAGACATCAATTTGATAGGTGGACCACTCGGTGGATAAAGAATGGGCTGTCTGGCTGCACACAAAGAGTTGTGGTCAATGGCTCAATGTCCAGCTGGAGACCAGTAACGAGTGGTGTCCCTCAGGGATCGGTGTTGGGACTGGTCCAGTTCAACATCTTTGACGGTGACATGGACTGTGTGATTGAGTGCGCCCTCAGCAAGTTTGCCGATGACACCAAGCTGTCCGGTTTGGTTGATACCCTGGGGGGAAGGAATGCCATCCAGAGGGACCTTGACATGCTTGTGAGGTGGGCTGATGCCAACCTCATGAAGTTTAACCATGACAAGTGCAAGGTCCTACACCTGGGTTGGAGCAATCCCAGGCACAGCTACAGGTTGGGGAAAGAAGAGATTCAGAACAGCCTTGCGGAGGACTTGGGGGTGCTGGTCTGGGCTGTTGAGCCTGGAGAAGAGAAGGCTAGGTGGAGACCTCATAGCAGCCTTCCAGTATCTGAAGGGGGCCTTTAGGGATGCTGGAGAAGGACTCTTCATTAGAGACTGTAGTGACAGGACAAGGGGTAATGGGTTCAAACTTAAACAGGGGAAGTTTAGATTGGATATAAGGAAGAATTTCTTTACTGTAAGGGTGTTGATGCACTGGAATGGGTTGCCCAGGGAGGTTGTGAATACTCCATCCCTGCCGGTGTTCAAGGCCAGGTTGGATGAAGCCTTGGGTGGCAGAATGTAGTGTGAGGTGTCCCTGACCATGGCAGGGTGCTTGGAACTAGATGATCTTAATGTCCTTTCCAACCCTAACTATTCTATGATTCTATGATTCTATGATTCTGTATCTCTAATTTGCCTTATTGTACCTATTCACTGTATATAGAGAGAGATATTTACTTAATTCACATTAGTGTGTGTAGGAGAAGAGGAGTTTGTACTTGTTCAGAGTATTCTGAGTGACCTTAATTCTTTGGAGAATTAACTTTGAACCAGACTCTGTAATTTTAGCTCTGTGGGGAACTAACCTCAAGCAGGAAAAGTGGAGCAAAAGAAGCAGAACAAAAGGGGACGAAAATGAGAATTAGAAGAAGGAACTGAGAAGTGAGGAGAAAGTCGAAAGGATGGTGTTGAAAAAGTACACTAATCAATTATAATTTTAGATCATGAGCATTTACAGCAGCAAGTAACCAATTGTATTGTAGCTTTAAGCGCATGTATATGATCAAGAACATATGTAAACCATGTAATCTAAAGTAAAAAGGTTTTCGACCAGCAATCGGAGTCCGTACCTTATATCCCCTCAAATGGTGACCCCCACGTGATTGCAGAATGAAAGGCACAACTCGCAGAAGAGGGCTGCGTACTCCAGAGGAGACTGTCTCAACTGAAGGATCGTCTTGCCGGCTGGACCAAGCAGACCAGAAATCCCAGGTAGCTTCGCACACCTCAGAGAAAAATTAAGGTGAGCAGCCAAGAGACAGGAGGGAGAGAGGATGGGTTTGAATATCTCGAGCAAAGAAAGGACGATAGTTAGGATGATGGAAAAAATATTAAAGAGACAAGGAGTAAAATATGAAAGAAGCAATTTGGAACTACTGCTAGCATGGTTAAAAAGTAAAGACTTGCCTGTGGAAACACCATGTGTATTTGACTGTGAAATTTGGAAAAAACCTGGTAATCTGATCTTTGACCATGCTACAAGGGGTGACTCAAATGCCATACGTATACTATCGACATGGCGTTTGGTATATGAGACGCTAAAACAAATGCATCGTGAAAAAACTGTGACAGAGGAAGTCAGTGGAGTACTAGTGACTGTAGACCTGAATGAGGAATCCGCTCACAATGGAGAGTCAGCAAAACAGGAAGCAGCAGTTCAGAAGGATGAGAGTGAAGCAGAGCAGGAGGAAAGTGAGTCAGAAAGCTCGGGTGAGGAGGGGACTGTGGTCTCACAAAAGAAAACATTGCTGCCACATACATGACCTGCGGTTTCACATAAAAAGGGTTCAGGCAGAATGATAATGGCTGCAAGCTGTGGGGAGCAAAAAGTGGAAGATGGAGTAAAATAAGAGAAGGCTGGAGAGAAGTGCATTTAGATGGAATCAAGGAAGGGGAAAAGTTGCAATTAACCCCTACCTTGACATTTGGGTCAATTGCTGAGGTGAGAAGCTCGAGAGAGGACTCCTTCAACACCGGAGAGGGGGAGGAGATCAACGTCTCTCACTTCAGGAGAGCAGACTTTGGCCTCTTCAGAAACCTGCTTAATAAGGTTCCATAGGATATAAGCCTAGAGGGCAGGGGGGCCCAAGACTCCTGGTTGATATTCAAGGATCACCTGCTACAAACTCAGGAGTGTTGCATCCCAACTAGAAGGAAGTGCATCGGGGGGGCCAGGAGACCTCCTTGGATGGATAAGGAGCTGCTGAGGAAAATTCAAATGAAAAAAAGAGGCCTATAAAAAGTGGAAGCAAGGACAGGCAGCCTGGGAAGAGTACAGGGATATTGTCTGGGAAGATAGGGACCAGGCTAGAAAACTAAGGCCCAGTTAGAATTAAACTTGGCTAGGGATATTAAGGATAACAGGAAGGGATTCTACAGGTACATAGCAAATAAAAAAATGACTAGGGACAACATAGGCCCCCTCAGGAAGCTCTCAGGAGAACTAGCTACACAGATTTGGAGAAGGCTGAGGTTCTGAATGACTTCTTTGCCTCAGTCTTCACTGGCAAAGGCTCTGACCACACCACCCAAGTCTTGGAAGGCAGATGCAGGGACCGTGAGAATGAAGATCTTGGGCCCACTGTAGGAGAAGAACTGGTTCGAGACCATCTTAAAAATCTGAACGTGCACAAGTCCACGGGACTTGATGAAATCCACCTGTGGGTCCTGAAGGAGCTGGCGAATGAAGTTGCTAAACCACTGGCCATAATATTTCAAAAATCCTGGCAGTCAGGTGAAGTTCCTGATGACTGGAAAAAGGGAAATATAACCCCCATTTTCAAGAATGGGAAAATGGATGACCCGGGGAATTACAGACCAGTCAGTCTCACCTCTGTGCCTGGCAAAATCTTGGAGCAGATTCTCCTGGAAGACATGGCAAGGCATATGAAAAACAATAAGGTGCCTGGTGACAGCCAGCATGACTTCTCTACTGGAAAATCCTGCCTGACCAATTTGGTGGCCTTCTGTGATGGGGCTACAGAACTGATGGACGGGGTAGAGCAGTTGATGTCATCTACCTGGACTTGTGTAAAGCATTCGACACTGTCCCACATGACATCCTTATCTCTAAATTGGAGAGACATCAATTTGATAGGTGGACCACTCTGTGGATAAAGAACTGTCTGGATGGCCGCACACAAAGAGGTTTGGTCAATGGCTCAATGTCCAGCTGGAGACCAGTAACAAGTGGTGTCCCTCAGGGATCGGTGTTGGGACAGGTCTTGTTTAACATCTTCCTTGCTGACATTCACAGTGGGATTGAGTGCGCCCTCAGCAAGTTTGCCGATGACACCAAGCTGTCCGGTTTGGTTGATACCCTGGGGGGAAGGAATGCCATCCAGAGGGACCTCGACATGCTTGTGAGGTGGGCTGATGCCAACCTCATGAAGTTTAACCATGACAAGTGCAAGGTCCTACACCTGGGTTGGAGCAATCCCAGGCACAGCTACAGGTTGGGGAAAGAAGAGATTCAGAACAGCCTTGCGGAGGACTTGGGGGTGCTGGTCGATGAGAAAATGAGCATGAGCTGGCTTCACTGTGCGCTTGCAGCCCAGAAAGCCAACTGTATCCTGGGCTGCATCAAAAGTAGTGTGACCAGCAGGTCGAAGGAGGTGATCCTGCCCCTCTACTCTGCTCTTGTGAGACCTCATTTGGAGTACTGTGTACAGTTCTGGTGTCCTCAACATAGAAAGGTCATGGAACGGTTGGAACAAGTCCAGAGAAGGGCCACGAAGATGATCGGGGACTGGAGCCCCTCACGTATGAAGATAGGCTGGGGCTGTTGAGCCTGGAGAAGAGAAGGCTGCGTGGAGACCTCATAGCAGCCTTCCAGTATCTGAAGGGGGCCTATAGGAATGCTGGGGAGGGACTCTTCATTAGGGACTGTAGTGATAGAACAAGGGGTAATGGGTTAAAACTAAAACAGGGGAAGTTTAGATTGGATGTATGGAGGACACTCTTTCCTGTTAGTGTGGTGAGGCACTGGAATAGGTTTCCCAGGGAGGTTGTGAATGCTCCATCCCTGGCAGTGTTTAAGACCAGGTTGGACGAAGCCTTGGGTGGCAGGCTGTAGTGTGAGGTGTCCCTGCCCATGGCAGGCTGCTTGGAACTTGATGATCTTGAGGTCCTTTCCAACCCTAACTAGTCTATGATTCTGTTTTTCTATGATTTCCAGTGGTGGTCCAGCTCAATCAGCCCGGGACCCATCAGGCTTTCAGTTGGGAACTGGTAAAGGAGGTTCGAAAAGCTGTGATGTAAAATGGGCTACAATCACCATTTACCCAAACATTATTGGAAAATGTTTTGGATGGACAGCTTGTGACCCCATTTGATTGTCATCAATTAGCCGCATTGATTTTAACACCAACCCAAAAGTTGTTGTGGAAGGACAGATAGGTGGAGCTTTGTGAGGTGCAGGCTTTAGAGACCTTAAATCGGCAACCGGGCCATCCACGCCTGGAAGTAGGGGTAGATCATCTAATGGGAGCAGGTGCATTTGCTACTCCTGAGTCTCAGGCTGGATTGGTGCCAGCCATTTTAAGAGACTCAGCACGCTTGGAGTTGAGAGCATTTGCAACTGTCCTGGGTTCAGCAGTAGCAGTCATTTTTCTCCTTCTTGGTAGCTGGTGCAGTGCTGTGTTTTGACTTTCGGCCTGGGAACAGAACTGATAGAGATGTTTTGGTTTGGCCAAGGACTTTGTGAGCCTCATGCTCTGCCAGGGAGGAGGGGAAGCCAGGAGGAAGCAGAGACAGGACACCTGACCCAAACTGACTAAAGAGGTATTCCACACCACAGCACATCATGCCCAGGATGTAACTGGGAGTTAGCCGGAAGGGCTGGGAGACTGCAGGGTTGGAGGAGGTATCGGTTGGTCCATGGTCGGGCTGGGGGGGGCGAGTTATCGGTTGGCTGGTGGTGAGGTGATGTATTCTCTTCCCTTGTTATTTCCTTTATCATTATTATCATTGGTGGTAGCATCAGTGATTTGTGTTATACCTTAGTTACTAAACTGTTCTTATCTCAACCTGTGGGAGTTGCGTTCTTTTTGATTCTCCTCTCTGTCCCTCTGGGAGCAGGGGGAGGGCAAGAAAGGGGAGGAAGTGAGCGAACAAATTACCTGACTGGGTTTAAACCATGACAGCAACTATTCTGGAAATGGGAAGGAAACCAATGTCTTTCACTGTGATAAGACAGGGGAAGGATGAGCCCTATATGCAATTTATAGATCGCTTGCGAGAAGCCGTGGATAGGCAGTTCGATCATCCAGAAGCAAAAGAGTCTTTGTTACTAAAATTGGCTATTGAGAACACAAATGTGGACTGTAGAAAGGTTTTGCTGTCCCTGCCAAAATCTGCATCATTAATAGAGATGGTAGAGGCTGCGGAACATGTAGGCTCTTTAGAGCAGCAACAGACAATGCTAGCCGGCGGGTTTGTTACAGCCATTCAACCCCTAGGAACCGCAAATAAAAGATGTTATGCTTGTGGCAAACTAGGTCACCTTAGCTTCCAGTGCCCAAAAGTCAAAGCAGCCAAATCCAAGGGCCAATCAGACCGGGTCCCAGGATTGTGTCCCCAATGTCAAAAGCATCGTCATTATGCCAACCAGTGTCGGTCCAAATATGATCAGGAGGGCAAACCCAGGGTTCGGGAAACTGGAAGCGCAGTGCGGGGCAGGGCCACGCCATGACACAAATGCCCCTGAATGTGGCGAGTAGGCCCCCGTCATTAAACAACAACCTTCAGGGTGCTTGGACCAACTCACCACAAAAACTTGTGGAAGTGCTGTGTCCTGGATTCAGCAGTAGCAGTCATTTTTCTCCTCCTTGGTAGCTAGTGTAGTGCAGTGTTTTGACTTTCAGCTCGGGAACAGAACTGATAACAAGGATGTTTTGGTTTGGCCAAGGACTTTGTGAGCCTCATGCTCTGCCAGGGAGGAGGGGAAGCCGGGAGGAAGCAGAGACAGGACACCTGACCCAAACTGACCAAAGAGGTATTCCATACCACAGCACGTCATGCCCAGGATGTAACTGGGAGTTAGCCGGAAGGGCTGAGAGACTGCAGGGTTGGAGGAGGTATCAGTCGGAGCTTGGTCGGGCTTGGGGGGCGAGTTATCGGTCAGCGGGTGGTGAGGTGTTGTATTCTGTTCCCTTGTTATTTCCTTTATCATTATTATCATTGGTGGTAGCAGTAGTGATTTGTGTTATACCTTAGTTACTAAACTGTTCTTATCTCAACCCGTGGGAGTTGCATTCTTTTGATTCTCCTCTCCGTCCCTCCGAGAGCAGGGGGAGGGCAAGAAAGGGGAGGAAGTGAGCGAACAAATTACCTGACTGGGTTTAAACTACGACATGCTGGAGTGGATGTAGTGATGACTGAAGAAGTCACATTAATATCCCCTACTGTCCACATGCACATGGGCCTTTAGGCCACTGCCTTAGTGCCCTATTATTAGGGAGTTCTAGTGTAACGCTACAGGGCATCTTTGTGCTGCCTGGCGTAATTGATGTGGACTATATGGGACAGATTAAGGCAACAGTATGGACTCCAAGCCCTCCAGTACATACCCCTAAGAACACATGTATAGCACAACTTATTCATTTTTAAATCAGGCACCCAGAACTGGGTCAAAGAAAAGGGGAACTGGAGGTTTTGGCTCCACAGGACAAGAAACAAATATTATGTGGACATTAGAGATTCAGCAAACAAAACCACAGATTAGAATAACGATGAGCTGGGGAAATCAATCAGTACAGCTTGATATGCTAGTAGACACTGGACCAGATGTGACAGTAATTGCTGAGAAAAATTGGCCCCAAGACTGACCATAAATTAATCCCCAGGAAGCTTTAGTAGGCATAGGAGGAAATACCACAGCTAAGCAAAATGCTCATTTAGTGACCTTTCAAACATCAGATGAATCTCAGGGTTTCACCAGACCATACGTGACTTTAATTCCCATGAATCTGTTGGGAAGGGACTTGCTAGGACAAATGGGATGTACCCTGTCGTCAAAAAATTTTTAGGATGGGCCACTGATGGGCAACCAGTACTCAAACTGAAATGGGAAACTGAAAAACCATTTTGGGTAGATCAGTGGCCATTAACCACAGAAAAGGTTGCCATTCTGTGACAGCTCATCCAAGAGCAGCTACAAGCCGAACACATTCAGCCATCAACAGGTCCATGGAACACCCCAGTATTTGACATCCCCAAGAAATTGGGGAAGTTGAGACTGTTACATGATCTGTGTCGGATAAATGAGGTGATGGAAGATATGGGACCTCTATGGCCAGGGTTACCTTCACCCAGGATGATTTATCGAGATTGGAACATTTTAGTTATTGATTTAAAGGACTGTGTTTTCACAGTACGCATTGATCCTAGAGACAGTGAGAAATTTGCCTTTTTGGTCCCTGTAACAAACAAACAAGGACCCATGCAGAGGTATCAATGGATGGTATTGCCACAAGGCATGAAAAATTCACAAACAGTATGTCAAGGTTATGTTGATGTAGCATTGCATCCATGTCGGGAGAGGCACCCCCATTTATTAGTGTATCATTCTATGGGTGATATACTAGTGGCTGGGGAAAATAACCTAGAACCTGTTAAACAAGAATTGTGTTCAGTGTTGCAACAACATAAATTGCAAATTGCCCCTGAAAAGGTTCAGGATACTGCACCATGGAAATATTCGGGTTGGAAAATCTTAGATCATACCATTGAGCCTCAGAAATTAACCATCAAGACCAATATCCATACACTTAACAATGTGCAAGTCTTGTTAGGAAATATCAATTGGATTCGAACATTATTGGGAATTGACAACAAAACTTTAGAACCATTGTTTGAATTGTTGAAGGGTGACA
The DNA here is from genome assembly GCF_033815535.1 of Pezoporus flaviventris. Lineage (NCBI taxonomy): Eukaryota > Metazoa > Chordata > Aves > Psittaciformes > Psittacidae > Pezoporus > Pezoporus flaviventris. The sequence continues at coordinate 376,778 of NW_026892592.1, forward strand.
CAGACTTAAATGCACCCAGACAATTAACACCAGCAGCAAAACAAGCAATAGCAATGGTAGAAACAGCATTAAGTGAGAAACAGGCACTGTGGTGAATAGAGTTCCTATTGAGTTTTTGATTGTCAATAATGATTTCCAGCCAGTAGGATTAATCATGCAATGGGTTGAATCTGATAAGGAGAAACTCAAAATTCTCAAGTGGCAATTTTTGTCACATCAACAATCAAAAACCATTGTAACCAGACCTGAAACGTTTGCTTAGTTAATTATGAAAGGATCGTATCATAGACCTATCTGGTAAAGAACCACAAACCATAATTATTCCCATGACAGAACAATATTTGCAATGATGTATGCAGAATAGTTTAGCACTGCAGACAGCTCTAGCAGGATTTGATGGAAAAATCAAGGTCCATCATCCTAGCCATCAAATATTGACTTATATTCAGCAGGAATGTATAGAGGAAAAACCCAAGTGTAGTCTCAGACCTGCAAATGGTATCACAGTCTTTATAGACGGGAGTGGAAAACCAGGCAATGCAGCTATTACCTGGCAAGAACAGGGCCAGTGGAAATGATAGAATAGTCAGGGTTGGAAAGGACCTTAAGATCATTGAGTTCCAAGCACCCTGCCATGGGCAGGGACACCTCACAGTAAAACATCTCACACAAGGCTTCATCCAACCTGGCCTTGAACACTGCCAGGGATGGAGCATTCACAACCTCCCTGGGAAACCTATTCCAGTGCCTCACCACACTAACAGGAAAGAATTTCCTTCTTATATTCAACCTAAACTTCCCCTGTTTAAGTTTTAACCCATTACCCCTTGTCCTGTCACTACAGTCCCTAATGAAGAGTCCCTCTCCAGCATCCCTAAAGGCCCCCTTCAGATATTGGAAGGCTGCTATGAGGTCTCCACGCAGGCTTCTCTTCTCCAGGCTCAACAGCCCCAACTTCCTCAGCCTGTCTTCATAACGGAGGTGCTCCAGTCCCCTGATAGTACTTGTGGCCCTTCTCTGGACTTGTTCCAACAGTTCCATGACCTTTTTATGTTGAGGACACCAGAACTGCACACAATACTCCAGGTGAGGTCTCACAAGAGCAGAGTACAGGGGCAGGATGACCTCCTTCGACCTGCTGGCCACGCTCCTTTTGATGCAGCCCAGGATACGGTTGGCTTTCTGGGCTGCAAGCGCACACTGAAGCCAGATCATGTTTATTTTCTCATCAACCAACACCCCCAAGTCCTTCTCCACAGGGCTGCTCTGAATCTCTTCTTTGCCCAACCTGTATCTGTGCCTGGGATTGCTCCGACCCAGGTGTAGGACCTTGCACTTGTCATGGTTAAACTTCATGAGGTTGGCATCAGCCCACCTCACAAAGTGTGTCAAGTCCCACTGGATGGCATTCCTTCCCTCCAGCGTATCAACCGAACCACACAGCTTGGTGTCATCGGCAAACTTGCAGAGGGCGCACTCAATCCCACTGTGAATGTCAGCAAGGAAGATGTTAAACAAGACCGGTCCCAACACCGATCCCTGAGGGACGCCACTCGTTACTGGTCTCCAGCTGAACATTGAGCCACTGACCACAACTCTTTGTGTGCGGCCATCCAGACAGTTCTTGATCCACTGAGTGGTCCATCCATCAAATTGATGTCACTCCAATTTCAAGACATGGATGTCGTGTGGGACAGTGTCGAACGCTTTACACAAGTCCGGGTAGATGACATCAACTGCTCTACCCCTGTCCATCAGTTCTGTAGCCCCATCACAGAAGGCCACCAAATTGGTCAGGCAGGATTTCCCCTTAGTGAAGCCATGCTGGCTGTCACCAAGCACCTTGTTGATTTTCATGTGCCTTAGCATGCCTTCCAGGAGAATCTGCTCCAAGATTTTGCCAGGCACAGAGGTGAGACTGACTGGTCTGTAATTCCCTGGGTCATCCATTTTCCCATTCTTGAAAATGGGGGCTATATTTCCCTTTTTCCAGTCATCGGGAACTTCACCTGACTGCCACAATTTCTCAAATATGATAGCCAGTGGCTGAGCAACTTCATTCACCAGCTCCTTCAGGACCCGCAGATGGATTTCATCAGGACCCATGGACTTGTGCACATTCAGATTTTTAAGATGGTCTTGAACCAGTTCCTCTCCTACAGTGGGCCCAAGGTCTTCATTCTCACAGTCCCTGCATCTGCCTTCCAAGACTTGGGTGGTGTGGTCAGAGCCTTTGCCAGTGAAGACTGAGGCAAAGAAGTCATTCAGAACCTCAGCCTTCTCCAAATCCTGTGTAGCCAGTTCTCCCAAGATCTTCTTGAGTGGGCCTATGTTGTCCCTAGTCTTTTTTTTATTTGCTTCATACCTGTAGAATCCCTTCCTGTTATCTTTAATAACTCTAGCTAAGTTTAATTCTAACTGAGCCTTAGCTTTCCTAACCTGGTCCCTAGCTTCTCGGGCAACATCCCTGTATTCTTCCCATGACACCTGTCCTTGCTTCCACTTATTATAAGCCACTTTTTTCATTTGAATTTTCCTCAGCAGCTCCTTATCCATCCAAGGAGGTCTCCTGGCCCTCCTGCTGCACTTCCTTCTGGTTGGGATGCAACACTCCTGAGCTTGCAGCAGGTGATCCTTGAACATCAACCAACAGTCTTGGGCCCCTCTGCCCTCTAGGACTGTATCCCATGGAACTTTCCGAAGCAGGTTCCTGAAGAGGCCAAAGTCTACTCTTTTGATGTCCAGGGCAGTGAGCTTGCTGCACGCTCTTCTCACTTTCCTGAGGATCTCAAATTCGAGCATCTCATGATCACTGCATCCAAGGCTGCCCTGGAGCATCACATTTCCAACGAGCCCTTCCCTGTTGGTGAGCACAAGGTCAAGCACGGCACCTCTCATTGTTGGCTTCTCTATTACTTGCAGAAGGAAGTTGTCTTCTACACAATCAAGGAACCTCCTGGATTGCTTGTGCCGGGCCGTACCGTCCTTCCAACAGATGTCAGGGTGGTTGAAGTCACCAATGAGAACAAGGGCCTGTGAGCGTGAGGCTTTTCCTATCTGTCTATGGAGTGCTTCATCCTCAGGTTCTCCTTGATCAGGCAGTCTGTAACAGATCCCCACAGTAATGTCTCCCATAGCTATATTCCCTTTAACCCTGACCCACGAACACTCTGTGGACTGCTCACCTGTCCCCAGACAGAGTTCCATACTCTCCAGCCTATCCCTAACATAAAGGGCAAATCCCCCTCCCCACCTGCCGGGCCTGTCTTTTCTAAAAAGCCTGTAACCTTACATTCCAGCACTCCAGTCATAGGAGCCATCCCACCATGTTTCTGTGATGCCTATTATATCATACCCCCCTAGATGTGCACACATCTCTAATTCCTCTTGTTTGTTCCCCATGCTACGGGCGTTTGTATAGAGGCATCTGAGCTGAGCTCCAAATGAAGCCAGCTCATTGGCTGGAGCAGCTGGGATACCTCTACATTGCTCCAAGCATTTATTATAGGTTCTGGCAACTGACTGGGTGTGTTGGAATGGAATCATGCCCCCCTCCCCCAACACATCTAGTTTAAAGCCTCCTTGACCAGTCTGGCAAGCCTCCTACCAAAACTGCTCTTTCCCTTCTTTATCATCAGAGCAGCTCCACCAGCCCCCGCTAGACCTGGCCTACAAGCTTGGGTCTCATGTTCAAGACACCCAAACGCCTGACTATGACACCACCCTTTTATCCAGTTATTAACCTGGCTAATCCTCCTAGCTTTTTTTAGGTCCTCCCCTGTACCTTGGAGAATTGATGAAAAGACCACCTGAGCTCCAGATCCCCTAACCATCTCCCCCAGGGCTCTGTAGTCCTTCTTTAAGTTCCCCAGGCTACTACTATCTATATCCCTAGCACCCACATGTATCACTAGAAGTGGGTAATAGTCCGTGGGACTTACTAGAGCAGGCAGCCTCTCTGCCACATCCCTGATCCATGTCCCCGGTATGCGACACACCTCCCTTGAGATGGGGTCTGGACAGCAGACGGCTTCTGTCCCTTTCAGTGTAGAGTCCCCTATTAGTACGACTTACTGCTTTTTCCTAGCAGCACCAGTAGAGATCTTCTTTACCAAGGCATCGGCCGGCTGTTTCTGCCTCGAGTGCCTTTCCTCATTAGCCCCCTGCAGGACAGCAGAGCCGTTCTGCGTGGGGACAGGGGATTTAGGGGGAAGCCCGTTGCTTTTGGTTGTCCTTTTCCTTTTTTTTTTTGTTGTTTTTTTTTTGTCACTAATTCCCAGCTTCCCAGGTTAACGGCCTCCTTCTTTCCTTCATGAGCTAGAGGGGAAGCTCGAGGCCCCTGCACAGTTTGGGCCAGGAGCAAGCATTCCTGCTTACTCTCAGCTTCCCTGACATCTCGCAGCCTATTGACAGCATCCCGCAGCTCAGCCACCTGCTGCAGGAGGACCTCCACCAGGGAGCCCCGAGTGCAGCCCTGCCCATTGTGCACCCTCCCCTCACAAGACCAGTGCAGACAGTCTCCACACCCTGAGCTCTGCACTGCAGCCTCCCCTCTCATCGGCTCTGTCTGGGTGCCTACGCTGGCCACCGCCAGGGCAGCCAGGGCAGAGCTCCCGGACCGGGCCCTGATCATACGACGAGTACTCACCATCCCACTTGCCTGCCCGTGCAAACTGCCTCGCCGCGCTCCCTGGGGCAGGTTTTTAACCAGTCAGGGCTGGTGCCGCTGCTTCAGGCTCCGCCCCGTGTGAGTCAGCTGCTCGCGTCAGCTGAGCTGCCGGCTCCTGGGCAGGTCCTGTCGAGGACTTGAGGCTCCCTTAGTGGCTCTTGTTGCTCTGAGTTGAGGCTCCTGGACGCTGATCTCCCCCCCGCTCCGGTGTTGAAGGCATCCTCTCTCGAGCTACTCACCTCAGCAATTGACCAATCACATATAGTTTTTTTCTGAGGGATCACAGCAAACTGTAGAACTGAAAGCAGTGATTGAGGTGTTTAAATGATGGAACACTTGTCCAATCAATATAATTTCAGACTCAGCATATGTAGTAGGAGTTGTGCAACGATTAGAAAGGTCTTATCTGAAACATGTTGCAGTTGAAACCTTGTTTAACAGTATGAAACAGTTATGGTTGTTGTTAAAACAAAGAACAGAAGTGTACTATATATGTCACCGTCGTGTTTATACATACTTGCCAGGATTCTGTGCAGAAGGAAATTCTAGAGTGGACCATTTAACTCAGCCTGTCCATGTGTCACCTGTGCCTAACATGTGGCAACAAGCTCACATTTCTCATGATTTTTTTCACCAATTAACAAAGGTCATAAAGCAGCAGTTTCACTTGTCAATGGCAGATGCAAAAGCTATCATACAAGCCTGTCCTGATTGTCAACAACTCACTAAGGGTCCTACATTGTCAGTTAACCCCAGAGGTATTCAATCACTTCAAATATGGCAAACAGATGTCACACATATCTCTGAATTTGGCGAACTAAAATATGTTCATGTTTCTGTGGGCACCTTTTCTCTGTCAGTTTGTATGACCACTTTGGGAGGGGAAACTTCTAGGCATGTGCAAACTCTTTTTCGCCATGCCTTTGCTACTTTAGGAGTCCCACGACAAATAAAAATGGACAATGGTCCAGCATATGTTTCACAATCGACTGAAAAATTTTTCCAAAATTAGGGAGTCCAACATTTCACTGGTATTCCCCACCCACCCACAGGACAAGCCATTTTCGAGCACACCCATCAAACTATCAAAACATATTTGCAAAAACAAAAAAAGGGGGAGTCAGGAGAACAGCCAGCAAATAGATTAGCAAAGGTCCAATATGTCATGAATTTTTTGCACTTACCAGGTGATAGTGTAATTCCTCCCATTGTAAAACACATGCAAACCATGTCAACTGGGATGCTTGAATATAAAGATCAAATCAAGGTTATGGTAAAAACTTGGGAAGGAAATTGGGAAGGTCCAGTACCATTACTAACTTGGGGACGAGGATATGCTTGTGTCATTACAGATTCAGGCCCATGCTGGGTCCCTGCGAAATGGGTGAAGCCAATGGTGGAAGGTGACTCACCTGGTGGATTGGCGCAACATGCATCACCACGGCAGTAGTGTCAGAACCATGGTCTTGGCTCCCTCTGCAGCAGCCAAAAATGAGTGTGTGGGTCACATTGGATAATGTGACAAACCTAGATAGCCTGTGCCTTGCAACTGCCACGCCAGGGAATCCCTTTTCAACATGCCTTGTGGGAATCCCATTGGAGACCTGGCTAATACCCCTCCAGGCCCCATATAGGATCAGGACAGGGGCTGGCCAGGTTGAGAATTGGGATGGGTGGACTTCATACCTGCCTGAGGCCACATTGGAGCCTCAAGAATTAGATTTGTTTGGGTCCATAAAAATGGACTATTGTTTGGTTTTGAGTTATTTAGGGAGCAATCAGTCTTTAGTGTGAAGTGTTAATCCTAGCTTAGCAGCATATAGAAATAGTAGTGCTTGGTGCAGATATAGTGGTCACTATAAGCCTAGAACTTTGCCTCTAGGAGTGTTTCTTATTTGTGGGGATCAGGCATGGCCAGCAATCCCTTCACATATCAAAGGTGGCCCGTGTGGCCTAGGGAGATTAACCTTGCTAACTCTAAAGAGATCCATGATTTTACAGCAGCGTATCTATAGTCGAGGAAAACGAAGTATACATGCATTTAAATCAGAATGTAAACATGACATCAAATTTTGGAATACAGGAAAAATAGTGGCAGCTTCCTTCTTTGTTTTAGGTGTAGCAGCAGCAAAAGCATTAGGAACATTAAACAAATTAGGCTGCTGGCTAGCTAAACAAACAAATCAAATGTCCATTGCCTTGAGCAACTTATTGGCAGACACTGATTCTGTCCAACATGCCTCTTTGTAAAACAGGGCTGCCATAGACTTCTTATTATTAGCACAAGGTCATGGCTGTGAAGATTTTGAGGCTATGTGCTGCATGAATTTGTCAGACCATTCGGAATCGATTCATAACGCTATTCAGGAACTGAAAAAAGGAGTAACAAAGTTGCAGATAGATGATGGATTTTTTGGATTAGGAAATTGGCTTAACTCTCTAGGACTTGGGACATGGTTTGTTTCATTGATCAAAGGAGGTCTTATAATGCTATTCATTGTTATTTATATTTTACTGATTGTTCGGTGTTTATTGAGTTGCCTGCAGTGAATGTTAGAAAAAATGGTAAAGCAAGTGATGTTTTTAGAAAAACAAAAAGGGGGAGATGTAGGAGGAGTTTGAACTTGGTCAGAGTATTCTGAGTGACCTTAATTCTTTAGAGAATTAACTTTGAACCAGATTCTGTAATTTTAGCTCTGTGGGGAATTAACCTCAAGCAAGAAAAGTGGAGCAAAAGAAGTGGAACAAAAGGGGACGAAAATGAGAATAAGAAGAAGGAACTGAGAAGTGAGGAGAAGGTCGAAAGGATGGTGTTGAAAAAGCAGACTAATCAATTATAATTTTCGATCATGACAGAAGCAAGTAACCAATTGTATTGTAGCTTTAAGCGTGTGGATATGATCAAAAACATATATAAACCATGTAATCTAAAGTAAAAAGGTCTTTGACCAGCAATCGGAGTCCGTGCCTTAAATCCCCTCCAGTGTGCTTGCTTTTAGTGTGCTTATTGGATTTAGTGTGCTTGTTTAATAAACTGTGCATATTATAAAGCTAGTGTGTGGTCACTTTGTGGCATACCCTGTCTATCAGCAAAACACCCATGTGGCGGAAACTTACATGGAGCGCACCATCATCATATGCGCACTCATTGGCATCAGTGACCTGAAGTGAGGCAGCACCCTCAACACTGGATGAAGTGACCTGAAAGGGTACCGATGGGCTTTTGTCATTGCTGATTTGCAGACAGAGGAAATTGAGCAGCTGTCCACCTTGCCTGGTCTCCCAGAGGATCCTTCTGTTGTGGGGTTGCTTAAGGTAGAAGAACAAGTGCCAATCATGACCACAACAGTGCACTAGTGGCAATATCGCACCAACCGAGACTCCCTGATCCCCATCCATCAGCTGATCCATAGACTGGAGAGTCAGGGAGTGATCAGTAGGACCCGCTCGCCCTTTAATAGCCCCATATGGCCAGTGCGAAAGTCTAATGGAGAATGGAGACTAACAGTAGATTATCGTGGCCTGAATGAGGTCACACAAGCATTGAGTGCTGCCATACCAGACATGCTAGAACTTCAGTATGAACTGGAGTCAAAGCAGCCAAGTGGGATGCTGTCGTGGTTTAAACCCAGTCAGGCAACTTGTTCACTCACTCTCAGTGAGTGGTGCCGGGCTGACAACAATCAAGGGCCGCCCCCCCCGCTCCCGGAGGAACGGGGAGGAGGATCGAAAGAGTGCAACTCCTACGGGTTGAGACAAGAACAGTCCAGCAACCAATGTACAACACAAATCACCACTGCTACTACCAACTACAACAGTGATAAGAAAAAATAACAAGGGAAGAGAATACGATACCACCGGCCAAGAAACGAGTCCCACCCGGAAGCCCGTGTCCTTCCGGGTAACTCCCAGTTACCCCCCCACCCCGGGCATGACGTGCTGTGGTATGGAATACCTCCCTGGCTAGCCCGGGTCAGGCACCCCATCTCTGCTTCCTCACAGCTTCCCCTCCTCCCTGGCAGAGCATGAGCCTCACAAAGTCCTTGGTCAGAGTAAACTTCACTTAGCAACAACTGAAAACATCAGCTTCACCAACACTGTTCCCAGGCTGGAAGTCAAAACACAGCACTGCACCAGCTACCGCAAAGGAAAAACATGACTGCTACTGCTGAACCCAGGACAGATGCAACAACTGATATTGCTAATGCATTTTTCTCAATCCCTTTGGCAGCAGAGTGAAGGCCACAGTTCACTTTATTTGGAGGGGTGTCCAGTACACTTGGAACTGACTGTCCCAGGAGTGTGTGGGGCAATACAACAGAAGAAGTTTTTGAGAAAGGGAGGAAAATAATCCAAGTCCTGCTAAAAGCCAGTTTTGCCATAAAATGGTGTAACGTCAAGGGACGTGCACAGAAGATTCAAGTTTTGGGAATAAAATGGCAAGATGGATGTCGCCAGATCACCACAGATATGATCACCAAAAAACAGCAGTCTCCACCAACTAACAAGAAAGAAACACAAACTTTCTTGGGTGTTGTGGGGTTCTGGAGAATGTACATCCCAAATTACATTTGGTTTGTGTCCAGGGTTTAGCAGTGGCAGTCAATTTTTCTCCTTCTTGGTAGCTGGTGCAGAGCTGTGTTTTGACTTTAAGCCTGGGAACAGTGCTGATAATATCAATGTTTTCAGTTGTTGCTAAGTAATGTTTATGTTGACCAAGGACTTTGTGAGGCTCATGCTCTGCCAGGGAGGAGGGGAAGCCGGGAGGAAGCAGAGACAGCACACATGACACAAGCAAGCCAAAGAGGTATTCCATACCACAACACGTCATGGCCGGGGTGGGGGGGTAACTGGGAGCTACCCGGAAGGACACAGGGTTTTCTGGGTCGGGCTCGTTTCTTGGCGGGTGGTATCGTATTCTCTTCCCTTGTTATTTTCTCTTATTGTTGTCATTGGTGGTAGCGGTGGTGATTTGTGTTGTACATTGTTTGCTGGACTGTTCTTGTCTCAACCTGTGGGAGTTGCACTCTTTCGATCCTCCGCCCATCCCTCTGGGAGCGGGGAAGGGGAGAGCCGCTGGGGGAGGGGGGGCATCGATTGCTTCCAGCCCGGCAACACTCACTGGGAGTGAGTGAACAAGCTGTCTGGCTAGGGTTTAAACCACAACAGTTTGTCACATGACAAGGAAGAAGAATGCTGCTTCAAAAGGTGCATGAACAGCAGATCGAAGGAGGTGATCCTGTCCCTCTACTCTGCTCTTGTGAGTCCTCCCTTGGAGTATTGTGTTGATGCGAGGAATAGTAACGGACTAAGGAACGAGTTAAGAGGTTTTTTCAAACTATACATTGTCTTAACTTAGAATAGGGAACAGGTAAGTTCTTGTTCTTGCCAGTTTAAACTATAACCCAGAATAGAATAGGTAGCCAAAATACATTGTTTAAAATCAGAGACCCTTTTCCCTCAAGAAGATGAATGTCTGACAGGTATTTGTTTCAACTAGTTTCCATAAGACTTGAGGTTGCCAGCTGGGAAACTGTGCCAAGGGTGAAAAGTGCACCATGAGGAAGACTGCTTACTTCATCTAAAAGACCCCTGCCCACGACCATCGGAGGGCAGTGCACAAGCGCCAAAAAGGAGGACTCTTATGATAATAAGTACATAAACAAATTATAATATCCCCACCGAACTCTCGGGAACCTAATGAATATGTATGTCTGTGTATAATAAATATCCAGATTGTTGAACTCTTGGTGTGCAAGATAGGAGGAGCGATCCCTCTCACACCCAGCGCTGCAATAAACGTACCTGCTTTACAACTCTTTGTGAGTTATGAAGTTCTGTTCCATAAATCAGTGCGCAGTTCTGGTGTCCTCAAAATAAAAAGGACATTGAACTGTTGGAACAAGCCCAGAGGAGGGCCACAGGGATGATCAGGGGACTGAAGCACCTCCCGTATGAAGATAGATAAGCTGATAAAGATGGGGTTGTTCAGCCTGGAGAAGAGAAGGCTGCCTGGAGAAGAGAAGGCTGCCTGGAGACCTCATAGCAGCCTTCCAGTATCTGAAGGGGGGCTATAGGGATGCTAGGGAGGGACTATTCATTAGGGACTGTAGTGACAGGACAAGGGGTAAAGGGTTCAAACTTAAACAGGGGAAGTTTACGTTGGATATAAGGAGGAACTTCTTTATTGTAAGGGTGGTGTGGCATTGGAATGGGTTCCCAGGGAGGTTTTGAATCACAGTATCACAGTATGTTAGAGATTGGAAGGGACCTCGAAAGATCATCTAGTCCAATCTCCCTGCCGGAGCAGGAACACCTAGATAATGTTACACAGGAATGCGTCCAGGCGGGTTTTGAATGTCTCCAGGGAAGGAGACTCCACAACCTCCCTGGGCAGCCTGTTCCAGTGTTCCGTCACCCTCACTGAGAAGAAGTTTCTTCTCAAGTTTAAGTGGAACCTCTTGTGTTCCAGTTTGTACCCATTACCCCTTGTCCTATCATTGTTTGCCACTGAGTAGAGCCTGGCTCCATCCTCGTGACACTCCCCCTTTATATATTTATAGACACTTATAAGGTCACCCCTCAGTCTCCTCTTCTCCAAACTATAGAGACCCAGCTCCCTCAGTCTTTCCTCATAAGGGAGATGTTCCACTCCCCTAATCATCTTCGTTGCCCTGCGCTGGACTCTCTCCAGCAGCTCCCTGTCCTTCTTGAACTGAGGGGCCCAGAACTGGACACAATACTCCAGATGCGGTCTCACCAGGGCAGAGTAGAGGGGAATGCTCCATCCCTGTCGGTGTTCAAGGCCAGGTTGGACAGAGCCTTGGGTGGCATGGTTTAGTGTGAGGTGTCCCTGCTGATTTGGAGAAAACTCCAAGAACAAACTTGCAAGCAAATTTTTCAAATTGACAAGCAGGTGTTCTTTATTGCAGCGCCAGGAGACAAGGGGGATAGCTCCTCCTCTCGTGTGTCCCTGTATTGCTACCCAAGCCGCCCTTATATAGTCACTGGGCATACGTACATAATCATGAGTATACCTGACCCAAGCTAGCCAAAGGGGTATTCCATACCACAGCACATCATGCCGGGAGGGGGGGGGGAGGGTAACTGGCAATTACTCGGAAGGACGCAGGTTCGACTGGGTCAGACTCATTTCTCGGCGGGTGGTATCGTATTCTCTTCCCTTGTTATTTTCTCTTATCATTGTTGCCATTGGTGGTAGCGGTGGTGATTTGTGTTGTACATTGTTTGCTAAACTGTTCTTGTCTCAACCCATGGGAGTTACATTCTTTCTATTCTCCTCCCCATCCCTCTGGGAGCGGGGAAGGAGGGGGGGGGGGAAGGAAAGAAAGAGGGAGGAAGGGGGGGGAGTGAGTGAATGAGATGTCTGGCTAGGTTTAAACCATGACAGTTCTTTTTGGCGCCCAATGTGGGGCTTGAAGGGTTGAGATAATGACAGATCTGACCGGATTAATAGTCACTCGTCACAATGCTGATTTATTGGCTCTCAAAGTTGTTCCTCTTGATCTCACAGTTTCATGAAACTGATCTGGCTTGCGTTCCCAGTGTGGTCACTACCTCTATACTTTGGGAGGTATATAATAGAAGCATTTGGCAATTACACATCTTTTTTCCCCTCCTCCGGTGGTCAACCTATGAAGGAGACATTCCCTTACCTTCCCAGCCCCCCCCCCCCCCCGACTATTTACAGCATCATTTGAGAGTTTTGAAGTTTTTGAATGGCCTTTTAATGCTGTTGAGACTTGTTTGCTGATTGTGATGGGGATCACCGCGTTGGCACGCATACAGAGTGTATTATGCCCACGACTGACTTCAAGAGTTAGGCAGAGTCAGGTTTGGGTCTTGTCTGGGGTCAAATGACGATGTAGGAGGGCCAAGAGATTTTCCCTGAGGCTGGACAGCCGTGGGTGGCAGGGTGTGTGGGATAGTATGGGCAAGTATCTAGGTCAGAGGGCCCCTCCAGTACTTTGGAATTTCACCACCGAACACCTGCAAAATCCAGAAGAATTAGTAAAACACTTAAATGAGGTGTGTGGTCATTCTGGCCATACCAGAGACGGACAAATCATGGCAACGTGCTGCGGCTTGGCCTATGCTTACAGGGCCTTGTTCAACACTATCCAGCACCTTCAAAAGGAAGAAAATGTCGCTGGATCTGAGGGCAAAGCAACAGTGAAGGGCAGCTACTCCAGCTCCAAGTACAGCAGCTACTCAAACTTTGGCTGCAATGAACAGCTACCCCAATGGCAAGCACAGCAGCTACTCAAACTTTGCAACAGACAGCACAGCTACCCCAGCTCCAAGCACAGCAGCTACACCACCCCCAGCAACAAGTACAGTCACTACTCAAACCACAGTGATAATCACTGCAGCAAAACCAGCGGACTAATTCGTACCAATATCGGTTGCCCCTGTACGCAAGAGAGCAAGCAAACAAGAGGCAAGAAGGATGAAGCGAGATGAAGAAACAATGTATTCAACACCCGGTCTAGCATGTGATCAGGAGTCATCATCACATGACAAAGAAGAAGAAGAAGAGGTGACTTCTTGACCTCGGACCTCAACCGAGCTACGGAATATGCAAAAAGATTTTACCTGTCAACCAGGGGAGTACATCATGACCTGGTTGCTCTGATGCTGGGACAATGGGACCAGTGGTCACGAACTAGAAGGTACAGAAGCCAAGCAGCTGGGATCACTTGCTAGAGAAGGGGGAATTGACAAAGCAATTGCAAGAGAGAAAAAGTCCCTCAGTCTTTGGAGGTGTCTCTTGGCAGCTGTGAAAGAAAGGTTTCCATACAAGGATGATGTTATGAGTCATTCGGCCAAGTGGACTACTATAGACAAAGGCATCCAGTCTCTGAGGGAATCGGCCATCGTAAAGATGATCTATCACATCAGGCTGAATACAGGGGATATACCTGTAGATCCAGATGAAGTTGAATGTACACGACCCATGGGGTGAAAACTTACACGGAATGCACTGTCATCATATGCCCATTCATTGGCAACAGTAACCTGGAATGACATAGTACCACTAACAATGGATGAAATGATTCATAAGCTCCGAGAGTTTGAAGACAATCTCACCCCTTCCATCATCTCAGCTGTGGAAAAACTGTCCCAGGATCTCAAACAATTGAGGGACGACCTATCTGATTTATCCAGCTCCTCACGTGTACCAGCACACGTCTCGGCTATTAACAAAAGGCGTCCAATTGTTCGAGAGAGGAGATACAAGAGGTATACACCATGGGCTACCCTATGGTTTTACCTGCGGGATCACAGAGAAGACATGACAAAGCAGGATGGAAAACCTACTTCAGCTTTGGAGGAACAGGTGTGTGAATTAAAGAGGGGAGCAAGGGCCAAGACTGATCATCCCATGAGAGCTACAGCTTCAGTCTCTAGTGAGCAGTTTCCCAGATGGAGTGGAAGAGCTGATTTTACTCCAGCTCCTGAGATAATGAAGAATAATCCCTTTCAACACGACTTAAGTGTCCAGTGTTGTGATGACTATTAGAGGGGCCCTGCCTCCAGCCAGGTGGAGGTAGGGGACAATCAGATTTACTGGACTGTGTGGATCAGATGGCCTGGCACATCAGTCCCACAGAAATATAAGGCTCTAGTAGATACCCTTACACAGTGTACCCTGATGCCGTCAAGCTCTCAAGGAGTGCAGCCCATCTATATTTCTGGAGTGACAGGAGGATCCCAAGAGTTGACTGTGCTGGAGGCTGAAATCAGCCTGACTGGGAGGGAATAGCAAAAGCATCTTATTGTGACTGGTCCAGAGGCTCCATGCATCCTCAGCATAGACTACCTCAAGAGAGGGTACTTCAAAGACCCAAAAGGGTACCGATGGGCTTTTGGTATTGCTGCTTTGGAGACAGAGAAATTGAGCAGCTGTCCACCATGCCTGGTCTCTCAGAGGATCCTTCCGTTGTGGGGTTGCTGAAAGTTGAAGAACAACAAGTGCCAACTGCGACCACAACAGTGCACCGGAGGCAATATCGCACCAACCATGACTCAATGATTCCCATCCATCAGCTGAGCTGTAGACTGGAGAGTCAGGGAGTGATCATCAGGACCCGCTCGCCCTTTAATAGCCCCATATGGCCACTGCGAAAGTCGAACAGAGAGTGGAGACTAACAGTACACTATCATGGCCTGAGTGAAGTCACACCATCATTGAGTGCTGCCGTACCGGACATGCTAGAACTTCAGTATGAACTAGAGTCAAAGGCAGCCAAGTGGTATGCCACGATTGATATTGCCAATGCATTTTTTCAATTCCTTTGGCAGCAGAGTGCAGGCCACAGTTTGCTTTTACTTGGAGGGGTGTCCAGTTCACTTGGAACCGACTGCCCCAGGGGTGGAAACACAGCCCTACCATTTGCCATGGACTGATCCAGACTGCACTGGAACAGGGGCAAGCTCCAGAACACCTGCAATACATTGATGACATTATTGTGGGGGGCGATACAGCGGAAGAAGTCTTTGAGTAAGGGAGGAAAATAATCCAAATCCTTCTGAGAGCCGGTTTTGCCATAAAACGGAGTAAGGTCAAGGGACCTGCACAGGAGATTCAATTTTGGGGAATAAAATTTCAAGATGGACGCAGACAGATCCCCACAGATGTGATCAACAAGATAACAGCAATGTCTCCACCAACTAATAAGAAAGAAACGCAAGCTTTCTTGGGTGCTGTGGGGTTCTGGAGAATGCACATCCCAAATTACAGTTCGATTGTAAGCCCTCTCTATCATGTGACCCGGAAGAAGAATGATTTTAAATGGGGCCCTGAGCAGCAACAAGCCTTTGAGCAAATTAAACGCAAGACACTTCGTGCAGTAGCCCTTGGACCAGTCCGGACCGGACCAGATGTAAAAAATGTACTGTACACTGCAGCTGGGGAGAACGGCCATACCTGGAGCCTCTGGCAGAAAGCTCCAGGGGAGACTCAAGGTCGACCCCTCGGCTTTTGGAGTCGGGGATATAAAGGATCTGAGGCCAGCTATACCCCAACTGAGAAAGAGATACTGGCAGCCGATGAAGGGGTTCAAGCTGCTTTGGAAGTGATTGGCACTGAAGCACAGCTCCTCCTGGCACCCCGGCTGCCCGTGCTGGGCTGGATGTTCAAAGGCAAGGTCTCCTCTCCACATCATGAAACCGATGCTACATGGAGTAAATGGGCTGCACTAATTACACAACGAGCTTGAATAGGAAATCCCAGTCATCCAGGCATTCTGGAAGTCATCGTGGACTGGCCAGAGGGCAAAGATTTTGGAATGTCACCAGAGGAGGAGGCGATGCGTGCTGCAGAGGCCCCACCATATAATAAACTGTCAGGAAGTGAAAAGCAATATGCTTTGTTTACTGATGGCTCTTGCCGTATTGTGGGAAAGCATTGGAGATGGAAGGCAGCTGTATGGAGTCCTGGACGACAAGTTGCAGAAACTGCTGAAGGAGAGGGTGAAATGAGTCAGTTTGCAGTGGTGAAAGCCATCCAGCTGGCCCTGAACATTGCTGAACAAGAAAAGTGGCCAGTACTTATACTGACTCATGGATGGTGGCAAATTCCCTTTGGGGGTGGTTGCAGGAATGGAAGCAGAGCAACTGGCAAAGCAGAGGGAAACCCATCTGGGCTGCTGCACTGTGGAAAGGTATTCCAAATCACTGTATTTGCAAGCACAAGGGGTTAAGGCGTTGCAGTAAATGGCTTTTTGTCTGATCATATTCATCTCTGTGTCCATATTTCTTCTGCTGTAGATATAGTCCTAGGTTCAGCTGTAGCAGTCATTTTTCTCCTTCTTAGTAGCTGGTGCAGTGCTGTGGTTTTGACTTTCGTCCTGGGAACAGTGCTGATAACACACCAGTGTTTTACTTTTTGATAAGTAATGCTTACACCTATCAAGGACTTTTCAGTCTCATGTTCTGCCAATGAGGAGGGGTTGGGAAGCTGGGAGGAAGCAGAAACAGGATACCTGACCCAAACTAGCCAAAGGGATATTCCCTACTGTAAGCGGCGAGGAGAAGCAGACAAGCCAACCCAATATGGGTGATAAGCAACTTCTACTTTATTTGTGACGCAGTTCACACATACATAGGAGTGGTATTCAGCCACTCCTCCTTGGCATAACAATATTGGTTAGCCCCCACAGCTTCCTCCACATTCTCCTCCCAGGTCCGGTCTCCGGCCACCTGTGGGGGCCACCCCCTGCCTTGCTTGCACAGTCCTCAGGAACTCTACGGTTCTGCTCTTAGAGTCATTCTGCAACAATTCCCCCCTTTTTCTTTGTGCAAGCAAGGCATTATGGGTTATTCTGTTCACCTGTTTTATCACACAACTATAAACAAGTCTAATAGCTACGATGATTAATCTAACAATGATACATAAGTGCAATACTTCAAACAACAGTGTTTGACTCAACCTGTAATGCCCCGTGAAGACAACCATCTAGTTATTAGGATATTGCTCATTTACTACTGCTGGGTAAGCTGAGCCAGGGTTCTCAGCTGTGCGTGCATCGAATTAGCATAATCGGAGAGACTCATACAACACATTCCATCAAACTCTTCACATCCATGTCCCTGTTCCAACAACAAAAGGTTCTGCAGTGTTGCATGTCTTACAGAGTCAACATTAAAATAAATCAGAAAATGCCTTCAATGTAGAATTTTCTGCTTAGTTGAGCCAAGGTCCGGCTGAAGCACTGACAGTGATTTGGCATATTATGATTGGATACATGTTTTGAAGACACTTAGTGACTAACATATAATTGGTTAAACACAGGTGTGAGAACTCAACCTTGAAAGCTTGCCAACAGTCCACAGTTCTCATTAACTTGGTGAATTCCAGCCTCTTATCTTGCTTGCTTAAGCTTCTTCAGGCCTCTCATGGCCTTGCTGTATCTTTCAGGACTATTCAAAGTTTATGTACCAATTATGCATTCTCCTGTGAGAACACTGTCTCCACATCTCCCCCCCTTTTGTTTTATCCAGTAACAAGTCGCTACTACAGCAAGGCACACACAAATTCACATTAGCAGAGTAACTATTACAGGGTGCAGCAGCATGTTGAAGATGCTGATGGCAGTGAAGGACTAGCCAAAGAAATTTCTTACCAGTAGAATTCTCCCCCCCTCTTAATTTGTTCCATCACCTGCTTTATAACACTACCATTGTATTAAAATTTTTCTAGCTTTTGCCTTAGCATTTTCTAGCAGCTACTGCAAATTTCCATACTCTGACATCTCTTTTACAAGTGACAAATCTATACAATACAAGGTGCAGTTTCTTATTAGCAACTAGCTAGTAAATACAGGTGGTTTTATACACAAAATCACAACGTCTAATAACAGCTACTTTACAAGCACACATATTCAGGATGTTACTTTTCAGTTGTCCCCAAGTGATGTTTTGCAGTTATTTGTTCTTTCTCTTCCTCTATCTCATTCTGCTTGGGGTATTCACAGTCAGCTCCTGTAGCTGAGGCATCAGGTTTATCCATTCGTCTGTCCAGCTCATGGCAGGGCTTGACAAACTTTGCAGGCAGTCACCATGGACCTGTAGGCAGGAGGACACAAATATACCCCCTCCCCCAGGTTATCAGTTCTTCAGAAGTAGACAGGTTAAAGTTAAATGTAACATCATTACTCTCTCTCCCCCCTCTTTTTTTTTTTTTTTTGTCCCTGCAAAAGCTATCATTATTCCCACTACAGTTCCACGTACAGAACGTGGCACAAGGACCCTGTGGAGACTAACAGCAAACCAGCTCCGAGAAGCATCATTGCAGTGCGAGGTGGCAGGCTCAACCTTAGCGGGCGTCCCCGCAGAGGCTCTGCCTCCCCCACATCGTATGAGGCTTGGGCTTTTATACTGACCAAAATGCACACTCATTCCGACACAGGTGGCCAGCCTGTGCTGGAAGAAGTGGCCAGCAGTATCTACAGAGGTCTCCAAGGGTTGATAGAGACCTGGACATACTTATATTTACCAACTTCTAGTACATGAGTATCACAGAGAAACTGTATGGGCTCCCCCTGTCAATTGCAAGAAAAAATCATAACATATACAGCTTGAGTATAAGAGGATTTTAACGCATACGTGGTCACTGTTTGTCAAGCCTCCTTAACTATTTTGAGATCAAGAGCTTCCCACTCTTTAGCCCCCTGCTGTGTAGTAAACACAGGATATGCAAAGATGCCCATTGCAGAAAATTCCCCAGTAATGATCACATATTTGGTTACCTATTGTTACAACTGAGCGTCTCCAGGGCCAGTAAGTCTGAGCAGACCCACCCGGGAGACAAGAGTCAGGGTCTGGAAGCAGAGGATACAAATCTGGCTCGGATTCAGGGGATTCGGGGGCTGATCCTGCGCCGAACTCGGGGTCTCCGTTGCTCGCAGCTGTGTCTTTCTTATCAGATGTATCTCGTTCGGTATGTAGCCATCTGCAGATCTGGCTCCTCCGTGACTGAGTTAAAAATTTTTTCACTCTAGGGCGTAGTGGGTTGGAGAGGCTCGCGGTTCCTTTAAATCTCCCGCTCGCGCATGATCCCTATTTTCTACTGCTGCTTCACAGTGGCGCCGCAATCGATCCGGCGCCGAGGCACCGCCTTTTTTCTTTCGGATTTCTCGAAATTTATCATGCATATACCTTCTAATATACTTTCTCTGTCCTTTTCAAAGTCCCTACTTTCGGAACTGGGGTGGTGGGGGAGCAGGGGGTTACACCTCCTCCGCGGCACCTTCTGATGGAGGGGGAGAAAAGGAAGGGGGGGGGGGTGCGGTGGGAAACCCTGTGCTCCCGCGAGCTGGGGGGGGGGGGAACGAGTTGTAATCTTCCCCCGGTTTCAACCGACCGGGGACGTCTGTTCCTAGTTTCTCTGTTGCTACCGCGGCAGTTTTCTTTTCTGCCTTGTATCTTTTTATACAGTTCATTACTTCCCTCCGTGGTTTACCGAGTTTCTTTGCCTTTTTATAATCATTAAGCACCGAGTCAAATAGTTCATCACCAAACTTTCGCCACTCACTCTCCTCAAATATTGTATTAGGATCTGCAAAAAAAATCTCTTAGCCTTCCCTAGCCACTAGACCTGCTAGCTGCTTTAGAGTCTCAGGCTCAATTCCCCGCTTTTATAAAAAGCACTGTAAAAAGTTCAGGGCTCAGTTCCCCGCTTTTATAAGAAGCACTGTAATAAGTCCAGGGCTACCTCTCGGTCCATTTTCATGGCCAGCCTTTTCCGGATCGTCTTCTTCTGGGTCGACCTGTAACCTCGGTCTCCGGATCGGCCTCCCGACGCAGCAGTGTCTGGTTCGCCCCAGCGGCGGATTCTTTCGGTTAGTCCAAGCACCCGGGTCCGTCACGCCACCGCAGCAGCATTGCCCGCGCTTCCCGGCCGCTGCCGCCGGCGCCGCTCACTCGCCGTTCCGGGTCCCCGTCGACCGGAGCCCTGTATCCCGGGTCCCCGTTAAACCGGGACCCTGTATTCCGGGTCCCCGTTAAACCGGGGCCCTGTATTCCGGGTCCCCGTTAAACCGGGGCCCTGTATCCCGGGTCCCCGTTAAACCGGGGCCCTGTATCCCGGGTCCCCGTTAAACCGGGGCCCTGTATTCCGGGTCCCCGTCGGCCGGGGCCCTGTATCCCGGGTCCCCGCTAGTCGGGCCCTGTATCCCGGGTCCCCGCTAGTCGGGGCCCTGTAATCCGGGTCCCCGTCGACCAGGGCCCTGTAGTCCGCGTCCCTGTTCGGGCGCCATTTGTAAGCGGCGAGGAGAAGCAGACAGGCCAACCCAATATGGGTGATAAGCAACTTCTCCTTTATTTGTGACGCAGTTCACACATACATAGGAGTGGTATTCAGCCACTCCTTCTTGGCATAACAGTATTGGTTAGCCCCCACAGCTTCCTCCACATTCTCCTCCCAGGTCCGGTCTCCAGCCACCTGTGGGGGCCACCCCCTGCCTTGCTTGCACAGTCCTCCAGAACTCTATGGTCCTGCTCTTAGAGTCATTCTGCAACACTTTTCTAGTACTGTTCTAACTCTAAATGATTGTCTCAGAGTGGCTGTAATTTTATTAACTCCTTCACAGCTCCTACATTTTAAAAGCGGGTTTGAGGAGCTTGCTGCAAGAGTTGCAGATGAGAATTCAGAGTGAAATCCTCATCACCCTTTGCACGGTGTTTCATCTGAAATGTTACTGGGAAAGAGACAGTTTCACCCTTGTCGTGGTTTAAACCCAGTCAGGTAACTTGTTCACTCACTCCCAGTGAGTGGTGCCGAGCTGACAACAATCGAGGTCCGTGTCCGTCTCCCCCCCCCACCCCGCACCGGGGCTCTCCCCTTCCCCGCTCCCGGAGGAACAGGGAGGAGGATCGAGAGAGTGCAACTCCTACGGGTTGAGACAAGAACAGTCCAGCAACAAATCACCACCGCTACTATCAGCTAAAACAATGATAAGGGAAAATAACAAGGGAAGAGCATACGATGCCACCGGCCAAAAAAGCGAGTTCCACCCGGAAGCCCGTGTCCTTCCCGGTAACTCCCAGTTACCCCCACTCCGGCCATGACGTGCTGTGGTATGGAATACCTCCCCGGCTAGCCCGGGTCAGGCGCCCCGTCTCTGCTTCCTCACAGCTTCCCCTCCTCCCTGGCAGAGCATGAGCCTCACAGAGTCCTTGGTCAGGGTAAACATCACTTAGCAACAACCGAAAACATCGGCTTCACCAACACTGTTCTCAAGCTAGAAGTCAAAACACAGCACTGCACCAGTTAACACAAAGGAAAAACATGACTGCTACTGCTGAACCCAGGACAACCCTGATGGAGTACAAGCTCGTATGAAAACTGAAGTTTTACAGCAAGCACAGCAATTGGCTTTAGCTGCCCTGAAAGCTGTGCCAGAAGCGGGAAAACCTAATCCTTCATATACATCAGTAAAGCAGGGACCTACTGAGCCATATATGCGATTTATTGACAGATTGACAGAGGCTATTGAAAAGAATATTGATCTGGCATCTAATGCTAAAGAATCGATGCTTATGTCTCTGGCTATGGAAAATGCTAACCCAGCTTGTAAGTGTATTTTGCAGGTTTTGCCAAAATCTGCTGGTCTTCAAGAAATGATGGATGCATGTTCTAAAGTGGGCACAGCAGAGGAAAAGGCTGGATACATGGCTACTGCCTTCGCCGCTGCTGTTAAACCCCTTCTACAACAAGGTCAGGGTGACTGTGGGGGTACTAAAGGTATGAGATGTTATAACTGTGGACGGATGGGACATTTTAAAAAGCAGTGTACTGTAAAGAAAACTAGTTCAGCAACCCGCCCCCCTCACTGTGGTGTTACTGATTTTGTAGACAAATGTATTAAATGTGACAAATTTGGCCACAAGACAATTGAATGTTGTTCAAAGTTTAAAAGAATAGGACCCCTCTGGGAAACTTGAATGTGAGCACGATGCCACCCCGTGCAACGACACAAAATCAGGGTGTCTGGACTGCGTCCCCTCCGCCACTTCAGGGAGTGCCGCAGTGGATGTGGCAACCGCAATAGATTTTACCATAACTGATACTTCTGTTCATTGCATTCCATCTAAATTAAATGGGCCCCTTGGTCATGGGTTATGTGCTTTGCTACTGGGACGATCATCAACATCAAGGAAAGGAATCTTTGTATTACCCAGTGTAATTGATGCTGACTATACTGGCAATATTGGGATCATGGTGCAAATGCATGCTGAAAATTCAAAAAGAGCTCAATTACTTCCATTTGAGGCAAAAGTCCCTCAGATGGGGCCAAAAATTAGAGGAAATCAGGCCTGGCATTCCACGGGAATACCACAAATTTTATTTGCTTTAGACATAGCAAAGCACAAACCTGAGGACCAAGTCTCTATAAGAGGTTGTGATAATCAAACAATTAAGCTGTCTATGTTCAGCAGGAGTTGTTGGAATAGGGGGAATGCAATCAACTCAAATCAGTAAATAATTGGTGGATGTGTTTATGTCTGATGAAAGTGATACCCAAATTAGTCCATATGTTATGCCTTTTCCTATTGCATTGCTTGGACGAAATGTTCTCAGTCAAATGGGAATGAAACTGACCACAGAAATTTTTAGTGGCAGCCATTGAGGGATGGCCAACCTATAAATTGCAATGGCTTACTGAAACACCCGTATGGGTCGATCAATGGCTGCTGACAAAAGAAAAGCTGTCCCATATTCACCAACTGATCAATGAACAGCTAAAAGCAGGCCATATTGTGCCATCCACTAGTCCGTGAAATACTCCAATATTTATCATTCCTAAGAAAAATGGAAAATGGAGACTGCTACATGAGCTCAGAGCTATCAACGCAGTTATGAAAGACATGGTAGCTTACTCATGTATCACAGTATCACAGTATGCTAGAGATTGGAAGGGACCTCGAAAGATCATCTAGTCCAATCCCCCTGCCGGAGCAGGAACACCAAGATAATGTTACACAGGAATGCGTCCAGGCAGGTTTTGAATGTCTCCAGGGAAGGAGACTCCACAACCTCCCTGGGCAGCCTGTTCCAGTGTTCCGTCACCCTCACTGAGAAGAAGTTTCTTCTCAAGTTTAAGTGGAACCTCTTGTGTTCCAGTTTGTACCCATTACCCCTTGTCCTATCATTGTTTGCCACTGAGTAGAGCCTGGCTCCATCCTCGTGACACTCCCCCTTTATATATTTATAGACACTTATAAGGTCACCCCTCAGTCTCCTCTTCTCCAAACTATAGAGACCCAGCTCCTTCAGTATTTCCTCATAAGGGAGATGCTCCACTCCCTTAATCATCTTTGTTGCCCTGCGCTGGACTCTCTCCAGCAGCTCCTTGTCCTTCTTGAACTGAGGGGCCCAGAACTGGACACAATATTCCAGATGCGGTCTCACCAGGGCACAGTAGAGGGGAAGGAGGACCTCTCTCGACCTACTAACCACCGCCCTTCTAATACACCCCAGGATGCCATTGGCCTTCTTGTCCACAAGGGCACAGTGTTGGCCCATGGTCATCCTGTCGTCCACTAGGACCCCCAGGTCCCTCTCCCCTACACTGCTCTCTAACAGGTCGTTTCCCAACCTATACTGGAACGTGGGGTTGTTCCTGCCCAGATGCAGGACTCTACACTTTCCCTTGTTATATTTCATCAAGTTACTCCCTGCCCAACTCTCCAGCCTGTCCAGGTCTCGCTGGATAGCAGCACAGCCTTCTGGCGTGTCAGCCACTCCTCCCAGCTTAGTGTCATCAGCAAACTTGCTGATAGTACACTCAATTCCCTCATCTAAATCATTGATGAATATATTAAATAATACCGGTCCCAGTACTGACCCTTGAGGCACTCCACTAGTTACAGGCCTCCAACTAGACTCAGCCCCATAGACTACAACTCTCTGGCTTCTCTCCTTCAGCCAGTTTGCAGTCCACCGCACTACCTGATCATCCAGTCCACACTTCCTCATTTTAGCCGTGAGGATGCTGTGGGAGACTGTGTCAAATGCTTTGCTGAAGTCAAGGTAGACCACATCCACCGCTCTGCCATCATCCATCCACCGTGTTATTTCCTCATAAAAGGCTAAGAGATTGGTCAAACATGATTTCCCCCTGGTGAAGCCATGTTGACTGCCCCTCATAACCTTCTTATCCTTGATATGCCTTAAGATGGTACCAAGGATAAGGTGTTCCATCACTTTCCCAGGGATGGAGGTGAGGCTGACCGGTCTATAGTTACCCGGGTAACTATAATATGTAATAGAAGTTGGTAAATATAAGTATGTCCACGTTTCTGTCGACCTTTGGAGACATTTATAGATATTGCTGGCCACTTCTTCCAACATAGGCTGGCCACCTGTGTCGGAATGAGTGTGCATTTTGGTCAGTATAAAAGCCCAAGCCTCATACGATGTGGGGGAGGCAGAGCCTCTGCGGGGATGCCCGCTAAGGTTGAGCCTGCCACCTCGCACTGCAGTGATGCTTCTCGGAGATAGTTTGTTGTTAGTCTCCACAGGGTCCTTGTGCCACATTCTGTGTGTGGGACTGTAGTGGGAATAAT
This sequence comes from Pezoporus flaviventris, assembly GCF_033815535.1. Classification (NCBI taxonomy): domain Eukaryota; kingdom Metazoa; phylum Chordata; class Aves; order Psittaciformes; family Psittacidae; genus Pezoporus; species Pezoporus flaviventris. The sequence goes on from NW_026892592.1 coordinate 401,541, forward strand.
GATTGTCTGGATTTCGTGCTTCAAATATTGTAGCTGTGTGGAGTGTGCTTGTGGGATCCCATACGTGTGTGTGTGTGTGTTAAGGGCAGACGGTGTTCTGTGTATTTTTTGTTGTTGCATTCATGTAAAAGTTTTTAACCAGTAGCAGTTTAACATTTCGGGCAAGAAAGCGTTAATGCAAAAGTGCTGTTGCCGGCTGGTATTTATGGTTGCTGCTGAAGCAGACAGGCAGCTGTAGCTGCTGCCGAGCTGGCCGGCACTTGTAGGGTGAGCGACTTTGTATCAGAAAAAAAAAAAAAAAAAAAGGCAATGATGCAGCAAACTCCTTGACTGTCTCCTTCTCAAGAATTGATAACCTGGGGGAGGGAGTATATTTGTGTCCTCCTGCCTACAGGTCCATGGCGACTGCCTGCAAAGTTTGTCAAGCCTTGCCATGAGCTGGACAGGCGAGAGGAGGAGCCTGATGCCTCAGCTACAGGATCTGACCGTGAATACCCCAAGCAGAATGAGATAGAGGAAGAAAAAAATGAATGATTGCAAAACATCACTTGGGGGCAACTGAAAAGTAACAGCTTGAATATATGTGTGCTTGTAAAGCAGCTATTATTAGAGGCTGTGATTTTGTGTATAAAACAACCTGTATTTACTAGCCAGTTGCTAATAAGAAGCTACACCTTGTATTATATAGATTCGTCACTTGTAAAAAAGATGTTAGAGTATGGAAATTTGCAGTAGCTGCTAGAAAATTCTAAGGCAAAAGCAGAAAGATTCTAATACAATGGTAGTGTTATAAAGCAGGTAATGGAACAAATCAAGAGGGTGGGAGAATTCCACTGGTAAGCAATTTCTTTGGCTAGTCCCTTGCTGCCATCAGCATCTTCAACATGCTGCTGCACCCTGTAATAGTTGCTCTGCTAATGTAAAGGTGTGTGTGCCTTGCTGTAGTAGTGATTTGTTACTGGATGAAGCAGGTGAAACTGCACTGACAACAAGGTGCAAGGGCTGAGGCTGACCAAATGTCTGCTACCACAGTCAAGGGCAAGACTGGGTTGGCCTCTGTGTTTGCCACCAAGAAGAACCTTTAGCTCCTCTGTTGGCTGCAACCCAGCAGGCATGTAGTGGTGGGGACACATGCCATGCCAGACCTTGATGTGAAAGATGGCCTCCCCTGTTATCAGAGAGCCATACAGCAGAAAAAAGGGGCAGGCCCAGCAGCCTGTAGTTGGCATATATTGGAGATATGATCTAGCCCAAATCCCCTGATCAAGTAGAGTCATCCAAAACATATATAAAACAAAAAGGGGGAGATGTGGAGGCAGTGTTCTCACAGGAGAATGGATAACTGGTACAGAAACTCTGAATAATCCCGAAAAATACAGCCATGAGAGGCCCGAGGAAGCCTAAACAAGCAAGATAAGAAGAAGCTGGAATTCACTGAGTTATGAGAACTGTGGACTGTTGGCAAGCTTTTGAGGTCAAGTTCTCCCACCTGTGCTTAACCGATTATATGTTAGTCACTAAGGGTCTTCAAGACATGTATCCAATCATAATATGCCAAATCACTGTAAGTGCATGTAAGAAACAGTATTTAAGGGGTTAAGGCTTTGTAATAAACGGCTTTTACGGCTTTTGTCTGATCATATTGATCTCTGACTGAGTCCATATTTTCTGCGGCAGTCCACCCCTGGTTGCATCTCCCACTATTCTACTTTAAGCACCCCTTCCCCTTACTTACACATTCCCTTTTATGGTAGAGTCACCTAACTCATCTTCCTCTCCTTCGCCCCCCCCGGGGAGCTTGCTTTCAAGTATCAAGCCTTGTTCTAGCCCTTTTATCACTCTGATTACACTGAGTTTCAGATGAACCCCCCTGCCTATTTGCCAACTTCCTCTTTATCTTCTGTTTTCACCTTAGCTATTCTTTCAAGCCTATAAAGCAACACTATGGTGTTTCTTCCACAAGAGGACACCATAAGCAGCCATGAGGACCCTGGACCTCCTCTAACTTTCCCCAGAAGGATCAGAAGGGAGCTGTAATATCTCAGCTGAACACTGCCAGGCTGTGCAGAATCAGGGAAGCCTATTTTCAGAGGGTTCGTACACATGGGGTGTGAATAATAAATAAATTAAATAAAGCAAAAATAAATATTCATCTTGCAGTTTTTGCTCCTGGAAATCCCATTTGGTCTTGAGTGAGCCTGATACGCGGAGAGACTCCTCAACTCATTAAAGTTGTAAAGTAGGTATGCTTTATTCAGCTGAGGCGCATGGGGATTAGTTCCTCCAAAGGCATGCACACCCCAGTGTCGTTTTCCCTCTACATTTATTCTATATGGTGTTACATATGCAATAGGTTACACAAGACATCTATACATATTCATATCCTTTTCCCTCTTCATATTATAATGAGCTAAAGCTTCCTTCACTCCTGCGCAGTGCCTCCTGATGGTCGTGGGCAGGGGTCTCGAGATGAAGTAAACGAGTCTTCCTCACTCTTGAACTTTTCACCTTCATCTTGTACGCATGCTTACTAGTCCCCTGGCTTCGGTTCAAACCATAGTTCTAGTCTCAGCTGGGTCTTCACCAGGTGTATGGTGTTGCAAGTAGAAACTTTGACCACCAGTTCCCCTTATCTGATGGTCTTTCTTACATAAGTTTACATTAAACACCAGCTGCACTTTTAGACAAATACTTATTGTTAACTAAAGAGATTGAAGATAATCAGAAGAATAACATAGGTTTAACATTCGGTTATTAATTCAGGCCCCCTATTAAGCCAGCCAATATGGTGACCTTGGAAGTATGACAGGAATGTTGTCGGATGTAACAGAAGCATGGAGCAGCCCAGCTGCAGCACAAAGCAATGCAATGAGCCAAGAGCTGAGGAGCACAAAAGTCCAACTGTGCGGCAAATGCAGCACTGGTGGCTCTGATATAAGAGGACTGCTGTTTTCCAGCAGAAAGGTGCAGCTAAGGAAAATAGTTCCTTGGTGGATGCAACCTGCACAAAATCAGCTCATCAAACCCAGCATCTACAGGGATGGATAAGAGACAGATTGGCTGAATGTTTTAGGAGAGTATTCTGGTTTTAAGCAGAATTCTTCAAGGTTTTGAGGAAGCCAGCCTATAACACCTCATGCTTTAAGGCAAATACAGAAAGAAAATCCAGTCCACCATTTTTTGTTCAGAAAAAGTTTATAAGAAAAATGTCCTGGTGTCATTGTGTAAGCCCAGCCAGTAGCTCAGAACCACACAACTGCTCTCTTACCACTCCATCTTGCTTCTTCCCCCCTGCTCCTGGAGGGATAGGGAGGGAAGAATGAAAGGAATATAAAACCCATAGGATAAGAACAGTCCAATAACTAAAGTATACTACAAAACTACCACTACTACTAATAATGATAATGGAAATAACAAGGGGAGAGAATATAAAACTAACAAGGAAGGGGAAAAAACCCACCCGCAGACCAATACCCAGCCCGACTCAAGTAGCGATCTGGGTCTTTTGGGTAACTGACCCAGTTTCCATACTGGGCATGATGTGCTGTGGTAGGGTGTTGCAGAATGACTCTAAGAGCAGAACCATAGAGTTCTGGAGGACTGTGCAAGCAAAGCAGGAGGTGGCCCCCACAGGTGGCCGGAGACCGGACCTGGGAGGAGAATGTGGAGGAAGCTGTGGGGGCTAACCAATACTGTTATGCCAAGAAGGAGTGGCTGAATACCACTCCTATATATGTGTGAACTGCGTCACAAATAAAGTAGAAGTTGCTTATCACCCATATTGGGTTGGCCTGTCTGCTTCTCCTCGCCGCTTACAAATGGCGCCCGAACAGGGACGCGGACTACAGGGCCCTGGTCGCTGGGGACCCGGGATACAGGGCCCCGACTAGCGGGGACCCGGGATACAGGGCCCCGACTAGCGGGGACCCGGGATACAGGGCCCCGACTAGCGGGGACCCGGGATACAGGGCCCCGGCCGACGGGGACCCGGGATACAGGGCCCCGGCCGACGGGGACCCGGAATACAGGGCCCCGAATAGCGGGGACCCGGGATACAGGGCCCCGGTTTAACGGGGCCCCGGAATACAGGGCTCCGAATAGCGGGGACCCGTGATACAGGGCCCCGGTCGACGGGGACCCGGGATACAGGGCCCCGACTAGCGGGGGCCCGGGATACAGGGCCCCGGTCGACGGGGACCCGGAACGGCGAGTGAGCGGCGCCGGCGGCAGCGGCCGGGAAGCGCGGGCAATGCTGCTGCGGTGGCGTGACGGACCCGGGTGCTTGGACTAACCGAAAGAATCCGCCGCTGGGGCGAACCAGACACTGCTGCGTCGGGAGGCCGATCCGGAGACCGAGGTTACAGGACGACCCAGAAGAAGACGATCCGGAAAAGGCTGGCCATGAAAATGGACCGAGAGGTAGCCCTGGACTTATTACAGTGCTTCTTATAAAAGCGGGGAACTGAGCCCTGAACTTTTTACAGTGCTTTTTATAAAAGCGGGGAATTGAGCCTGAGACTCTAAAGCAGCTAGCAGGTCTAGTGGCTAGGGAAGGCTAAGAGATTTTTTTTGCAGATCCTAATACAATATTTGAGGAGAGTGAGTGGCGAAAGTTTGGTGATGAACTATTTGACTCGGTGCTTAATGATTATAAAAAGGCAAAGAAACTCGGTAAACCACGGAGGGAAGTAATGAACTGTATAAAAAGATACAAGGCAGAAAAGAAAACTGCCGCGGTAGCAACGGAGAAACTAGGAACAGACGTCCCCGGTCGTTTGAAACCGGGGGAAGATTACAACTCGTTCCCCCCCCCCAGCTCGCGGGAGCACAGGGTTTCCCACCGCACCCCCCCCCCTTCCTTTTCTCCCCCTCCATCAGAAGGTGCCGCGGAGGAGGTGTAACCCCCTGCTCCCCCACCACCCCAGTTCCGAAAGTAGGGACTTTGAAAAGGACAGAGAAAGTATATTAGAAGGGATACGTATGATAAATGCCGAGGAATCCGAAAGAAAGAGGGCGTTGCCTCGGCGCCGGATCGATTACGGAGGAGCCAGATCTGCAGATGGCTACATACCGAACGAGATACATCTGATAAGAAAGACACAGCTGCGAGCAACGGAGACCCCGAGTTCGGCGCAGGATCAGCCCCCGAATCCCCTGAATGCGAGCCAGATTTATATCCTCTGCTTCCAGACCCTGACTCTTTGTCTCCCGGGTCGGTCTGCTCAGACTTGCTGGCCCTGGAGACGCTCAGTTGTAACAATGGGTAACCAAATATGTGATCATTACTGGGGAATTTTCTGCAATGGGCATCTTTGCATATCCTGTGTTTACTACACAGCAGGGGGCTAAAGAGTGGGAAGCTCTTGATCTCAAAATAGTTAAGGAGGCCTGACAAACAGTGACCACGTATGCGTTAAAATCCTCTTATACTCAAGCTGTATATGTTATGATTTTTTCTTGCAATTGACAGGGGTAGCCCATACAGTTTCTCTGTGATACTCATGTATTAGAAGTTGGTAAATATAAGTATGTCCAGGTTTCTATCAACCCTTGGCGACCTCTGTAGATACTGCTGGCCACTTCTTCCAGCACAGGCTGGCCACCTGTGTTGGAATGAGTGTGCATTTTGGTCAGTATAAAAGCCCAAGCCTCATACGATGTGGGGGAGGCAGAGCCTCTGCAGGGATGCCCGCTAAGGTTGAGCCTGCCACCTCGCACTGCAATGATGCTTCTCAGAGCTGGTTTGCTGTTAGTCTCCACAGGGTCCTTCTGCCACGTTCTGTACATGGGACTGTAGTGGGAGTAATGATGGCTTTTGCAGGGACAAAAAAAAAAAAAAAAGGAGGGGGGGAGAGAGAGAGTAATGATGTTACATTTAACTTTAACCTGTCTACTTCTGAAGAACTGATAACCTGGGGGAGGGGGTATATTTGTGTCCTCCTGCCTACAGGTCCATGGTGACTGCCTGCAAAGTTTGTCAAGCCTTCCCATGAGCTGGACAGACGAATGGATAAACCTGATGCCTCAGCTACAGGAGTTGACCGTGATTACCCCAAGCAGAATGAGATAGAGGAAGAGAAAGCACAAATAACTACAAAACATCACTTGGGGGCAACTGAAAAGTAACATCCTGAATATGTGTGCTTGTAAAATAGCTATTATTAGAGGTTGTGATTTTGTGTATAAAACCACCTGTATTTACTAGCTAGTTGCTAATAAGAAACTGCACCTTGTATTGTATAGATTTGTCACTTGTAAAAGAGATGTTAGAGTATGGAAATTTGCAGTAGCTGCTAGAAAATGCTAAGGCAAAAGCTAGAAAAATTTTAATACAATGGTAGTGTTATAAAGCAGGTGATGGAACAAATTAAGAGGGTGGGAGAATTCCACTGGTAAGAAATTTCTTTGGCTAGTCCTTCACTGCCATCAGCATCTTCAACATGCTGCTGCACCCTGTAATAGTTACTCTGCTAATGTAAATTTGTGTGTGCCTTGCTGTAGTAGCGACTTGTTACTGGATAAAACAAAAGGGGGAAGATGTGGAGACAGTGTTCTCACAGGGGAATGCATAATTGGTACATAAACTTTGAATAGTCCTGAAAGATACAGCAAGGCCATGAGAGGCCTGAAGAAGCATAAGCAAGCAAGATAAGAGGCTGGAATTCACCAAGTTAATGAGAACTGTGGACTGTTGGCAAGCTTTCAAGGTTGAGTTCTCACACCTGTGTTTAACCAATTATATGTTAGTCACTAAGTGTCTTCAAAACATGTATCCAATCATAATATGCCAAATCACTGTCAGTGCTTCAGCCGGGGCCTTGGCTCAACTAAGCAGACTGGGTTGCTGAGTTGCTAAGCAGACAATTCTACATCGAAGGCAATTTCTGATTTGTTTTTAATGTTGACTCTCTAAGACATGCAACACTGCAGAACCTTTTGTTGTTGGAACAGGGACATGGATGTGAAGAGTTTGATGGAATGTGTTGTATGAGTCTCTCTGATTATGCTAATTCGATGCACGCACAGCTGAGAACCCTGGCTCAGCTTACCCAGCAGTAGTAAATGAGCAATATCCTAATAACTAGATGGTTGTCTTCACGGGGCATTACAGGTTGAGTCAAACACTGTTGTTTGAAGTATTGCACTTATGTATCATTGTTAGATTAATCATCGTAGCTATTAGACTTGTTTATAGTTGTGTGATAAAACAGGTGAACAGAATAACCCATAATGCCTTGCTTGCACAAAGAAAAAGGGGGGAATTGTTGCAGAATGACTCTAAGAGCAGAACCGTAGAGTTCCTGAGGACTGTGCAAGCAAGGCAGGGGGTGGCCCCCACAGGTGGCCGGAGACCGGACCTGGGAGGAGAATGTGGAGGAAGCTGTGGGGGCTAACCAATACTGTTATGCCAAGGAGGAGTGGCTGAATACCACTCCTATATATGTGTGAGCTGCGTCACAAATAAAGTAGAAGTTGCTTATCACCCATATTGGGTTGGCCTGTCTGCTTCTCCTCGCCGCTTACATTCTCCCACACTCTTAATTTGTTCCATCACCTGCTTTATAACACTACCCTTGTATTAAAATCCTTCTAGCTTTTGCCTTAGCATTTTCTAGCAGCTACTGAAAATTTCCATACTCTAACATCTCTTTTACAAGTGACAAATTTATACAATACAAGGTGTAATTTCTAATTGCTAATAAGCAACTAGCTAGTAAATACAGGTGGTTTTATACCCAAAATCACAAACTCTAATAATAGCTACTTTACAAGCACACGTATTCAGGATGTTACTTTTCAGTTGTCCCCAAGTGATGTTTTGCAGTTATTCGTTTTTTCTCTTCCTCTATCTCATTCTGCTTGGGGTAATCACGGTCAGCTCCTGTAGCTGAGGCATCAGGTTTTTCCATTCGTCTGTCCAGCTCAGGGCACGGCTTGACAAACTTTGTAGGCAGTCCAGGTGTCCTGGGTTCAGCAGTAGCAGTCATGTTTTTTCCTTTGTGGTAGCTGTTGCAGTGCTGTGTTTTGACTTCCAGCTGGAGGACAGTGTTGGTGAAGCCGATGTTTTCAGTTGTTGCTAAGCGATGTTTACTCTGACCAAGGACTGTGTGAGGCTCATGCTCTGCCAGGGAGGAGGGGAAGCTGTGAGGAAGCAGAGATGGGGCGCCTGACCCGGGCTAGCCAGGGAGGTATTCCATGCCACAGCACGTCATGCCCGGGGTGAGGGGTAACTGGGAGTTACCCGGAAGGACAGGGGCTTGCGGGTGGAACTCGTTTCTTGGCCGGTGGTATTGTATTCTCTTCCCTTGTTATTTTCCCTTATCATTGTTTTAGCTGATAGTAGCGGTGGTGATTTGTGGTGATTTGTTGCTGGACTGTTACTTGTCTCAACCCATAGAAGTTGCGCTCTCTCGATCCTCCTCCCGTTCCTCCGGGAGCGGGGAAGGGGAGAGCCCTGGTGCGGGGGGGGGACGGACACGGACCTCGATTGTTGTCAGCTCGGCACCACTCACTGGGAGTGAGTGAACAAGTTACCTGACTGGGGTTTACACCACGACAGTTATTTTTGGCGCCCAACGTGGGGCACGAGGGGTTGAGATAACGACAGATCTGACTGGATTAATAGTCATTCGTCACAGTGCTGATTTATTGGCTCTCAAGGTTGTTCCTGTTGATCTCACAGTTTCAGTATATCGTATCTTACGTCCATCCGGTATTTGCTGTATTAGTGTTTGTTGTGGTTTAAACCCAGTCAGGTAATTCGTTCGCTCACTTCCCCCCCTTTCTTGCCCTCCCCTGCTCCCCAGAGGGACAAAGAGGAGAATCGAAAAGAATGCAACTCCCACGGGTTGAAGATGAGAACAGTTTAGTAACTAAGGTATAACACAAATCACTACTGCTACCACCAATTATAATAATGATTAAGGAAATAACAAGGGAAGAGAATACAACACCTCAGCAACCAGCCGACCGATAACTAGCCCCCCTCAGCCCGACCAAGCACCGACCGATACCTCCTCCAACCCTGCAGTCTCCCAGCCCTTCCAGCTAACTCCCAGTTATATCCTGGGCATGACGTGCTGTGGTATGGAATACCTCTTTGGTCAGTTTGGGTCAGGTGTCCTGTCTCTGCTTCCTCCTGCTTCCCTCCTCCCTGGCAGAGCATGAGGCTCACAAAGTCCTTGGCCAAACCAAAACATCGCTATCAGCTCTGTTCCCAGGCCGAAAGTCGAAACACTGCACTGCACCAGCTACCAAGAAGGAGAAACATGACTGCTACTGCTGAACCCAGGACAGTGTTTTTCAAGTGTGGGGCTTGGGTTAAGGTTTTTGTCCCATTGTACTTTATGGTAATGACTTGTAATACAATAGAATCTTTGATCATGAAACTGATCTGGCTTATGTTCCCAGTGTGGTCACCACCTTTATACTTTGGGAGGTATATGATGGAGGTGCTTAGCAATTACACATCTTTTTTCTCCTTCTCAGGTGCTCAACCTGTGAAGGAGACATACCTTTTACCCTCCCAGTCGTCCCCCAGACCATTTACATTCGAGAGTTTTGAAGTTTTTGAATGGCCTTTTAATGCTGTTGTGACTTGTTTGCTGATGGTGATGGGAATCACCATGCTAACACGCATACAGAGTGTGTTTGCCCACTACAGATTTCAAGAGTTAAGCAGAGTCAGGTTTGGGTCTTGTCTGGGGTCAAACGACGATGTAGGAGAACCAGAGAGATTTTCCTGAGGCTGGACAGCCATGAGTGGCAGGGTGTGTGGGATAGTATGGGCAAGTATCTAAGTCAGTGGGCCCCTCCAGTACTTTGGAATTTCACTACCGAACAACTGCAAAATCCAGAAGAATTAGTAAAAACACTTAAATGAGGTGTGTGGTCATTCTGGCCATACCAGAGATGGACAAATCACAGCAACGTGCTGGGGCTTGGCCTATGCTTACAGGGCCTTGTTCAACACTATCCAGCACCTTCAAAAGGAAAAGAATGTCAGCGGATCTGAGGGCAAAGCAACAGTCGCTGCTCAAACTTCAACTGCAACAGACAGCGCAGTTACTCCAGCTCCAAGCACAGCAGCTGCGCCAACCCAGCGACAAGCACAGTCGCTACTCAAAATTTGGCCTCAATGAACTGCGCAGCACCCAGCGGCAAGTACAGCATCTGCTCAAACTTCAACTGCAACAGACAGCGCGGTTACCCCAGCTCCAAGCACAGCAGCTGCACCACCCCCAGCAACAAGTACAGTCGCTACTCAAACCACAGTGATAATCACTGCAGCCAAACCAGAGGACCAATTCACACCAATATCGGTTGCCCCTGTACGCAAGAGAACAAGCAAAAAAGAGGCAAGAAGGGTGAAGCGAGATGAAGAACCAATGTATTCACCACCCGGTCCAGAATCTGATCAGGAGTCATCATCACATGATGAAGAACAAGAAGAAGAGGTAACTTCTCAACCTCGACCTTCAACCGAGCTGCGGAATGTGCGAAAAAGATTTTACCCGTCAACCAGGGGAGGCACATCATCCACCTGGTTACTCCGATGCTGGGACAATGGGGCCGATGGTCACGAACTAGAAGGTACAGAAGCCAAGCAGCTGGATCACTTGCTAGAGAAGGGGGAATTGACAAAGGAATCGTAAGAGAGAAAACCTCCCTCAGCCTTTGGAGGCGGCTCTTGGCAGCTGTGAAGAAAGGTTTCCGTACAAGGACGATGTTACGAGTCGTTCGGCCAAGTGGACTACTATAGACAAAGGCATCCAGTCTCTGAGGGAATCAGCCATCGTAGAGATGCTCTATCACATCAGGCTGAATAATGGGGATACACCTATAGATCCAGATGAAGTTGAATGTACACGACCCATGTGGCGAAAACTTACACGGAATGCACTTCAGGCCCATGACACTTCAGGCCATCAGGGCAGAGATGCAACATACAGGTGGGCCCGTGATCGAGGGGTGGACTTAACAATGGACACTATTGCCCAGGTTATTCATGAGTGTGAAACATGTGCTGCAATTAAACAAGCCAAGCGGTTAAAGCCTCTTTGGCATGGAGGACGATGGTTGAAGTATAAATAAATGGGAGGCCTGGCATATTGACTATATCACACTGCCACCAACCCGCCAAGGCAAGCGCCATGTGCTTACCATGGTGGAAGCAACCACCGGGTGGCTGGAAACATACGCTGTGCCCCATGCCACTGCCCGGAACACTATCCTGGGCCTTGAGAAGCAGATTTTGTGGCGACACGGCACCCCAGAGAGAATTGAGTCAGACAATGGGACTCATTTCCAGAATAACCTTACAGATTATTTGGGCCAAAGAGCATGGCATTGAGTGGGTATATCACATCCCGTATCATGCACCAGCCTCTGGGAAAATCGAACGGTACAATGGGCTGTTAAAAGCTACACTGAGAGCAATGGGTGGGGGAACTTTCAAGCATTGGGATACACACTTACCAAAGGCCACCTGGTTGGTCAACACCAGAGGATCTGCCAACAGGGCTGGCCCAGCCCAGTCAGAACTTTTACATATTGTAGAGGGGGACAAAGTTCCCGTGGTGCATATGAAGAATTTGCTGGGGAAGACAGTCTGGGTTATTCCTGCTTCAGGTAAAGGCAAACCCACTCGTGGGATTGCTTTTGCTCAGGGACTCTGGATATACTTGGTGGGTAATGCGGGAAGATGGGGAAGTCCGATGTATACCTCAAGGGGATTTGATTTTAGGGGAAAACAGCCAGTGAACTTAATTGTATGCTGTTGCCTGCTGTGTAATACTTTTATAGCCCATCAACTAGATGTCTCCAGGTCACCAGCGACTGGCCCCTGACTTCCCTCCAGCCATCATCCCAACAGAGAATGAACTTTGAACATCATGGACCGAATGGACTCGGCAGCATTATAGGGATTGGTCCATGCACTAAGAAAATGATTTTTTCCTCTTGGTCTGTATGTATATGAGATGTATATATGTGGGAGAGCGATGGTGTATTGAAATGTGGGATCTGAGCACGACGTGAATGGTATGGAATAAGGGGTGGATAATGTCCTGGGTTCAGCAGTAGCAGTCATGTTTTTTTCCTTTGTGGTAGCTGTTGCAGTGCTGTGTTTTGACTTCCAGCTTGAGAACAGTGTTGGTGAAGCCGATGTTTTCGGTTGTTGCTAAGTGATGTTTACCCTGACCAAGGACTTTCTGAGCCTCATGCTCTGCCAGGAGGAGGGGAAGCTGTGAGGAAGCAGGGACGTGGCGCCTGACCCGGGCTAGCCAGGGAGGTATTCCATACCACAGCACGTCATGCCTGGGGTGAGGGGTAACTGGGAGTTACCCGGAAAGACAGGGGCTTGCGGGTGGAACTCGTTTTCTTGGCCGGTGGTATCGCATTCTCTTCCCTTGTTATTTTCCCTTATCATTGTTGTAGTTGATAATAGCGGTGGTGATTTGTGTACATTGGTTGCTGGACTGTTCTTGTCTCAACCCGTAGGAGTTGCACTCTCTCGATCCTCCTCCCCGTTCCTCCGGGAGCGGGGAAGGGGAGAGCCCCGGTGCGGGGGGGGGACGGGACACGGACCTCGGATTGTGTCAGCCCGGCACCACTCACTGGGAGTGAGTGAACAAGTTACCTGACTGGGTTTAAACCACGACACCAGGTTATCAGTTCTTGAGAAGTAGACAGGTTAAACTGCGTATGTGCAGCATCATTGCTGTTCCCCCCCTTTGTTTACTTTTTTTTTTTATTTGTTTTACCCCTGCAAAAGCCTGCCTGCTGGGCAGCAGCTATAGCGGCCTGCCCGCTTCAGCAGCAACTATAAATCCCTGCCGGCAGCCGCACTTTTACATTAACCCTTTCATGCCCGAAATGTTAAAGAGCTACCCGTTAAAAACTTTTACATGAACCCAACAATACACAAAACACCGATTGCCCTCAACACACACACACACGTATGGGATCCCACAAGCACACGCCACACATATACATATAAACATATAATATATACACACATATATATGTTTCCCATATATATATGCATAGTATTACACTCACTTTTTTACACTCACAGGGGGAGAAATGGGTTAGGGTGAGGGTTAGGGTTAGGGTTGAGAAACCTCTGTGGGTCATTAGAATGCTCTCGAACATGCTTTATTTTGCTCACTTTGTATAAGTTTACTGTGTTTTCCTATATATATATATAATATTACACTCACAGTTACAGTTAGAGGGGAGAAATGGTTTAGGGTTAGGGTTAGGGTTGAGAGCCTCTCTGGGTCTCTAGAATGCTCTTGAACATGCTTGATTTTGCTCACTTTGTTACATTACTGTGTTTCCTATAAATATATATATATTTTTACACTCACTTCGTTAAGTTACAGGCGGAGAAATGAGTTAGGGTTAGGGTTAGGGTTAGGGTTAGGGTTGAGAACCTCTGTGGGTCATTAGAATGCTCTTGAACATGCTGTATTTTGCTCGCTTTGTTACGTTTTCTGTGTTTTCCTATATATATATGGTTTTACACTCACTTTGTTACAGTTACAGGGGGAGAAATATTTTAGGGTTATGGTTAGGGTTAGGGTAAGTGAAACCTCTGTGGGTCAATAGAATGCTCTTTGAACATGCTTTATTTTGCTAACTTTTTTACGTTTACTGTGTTTTGCTATATATATATATGGTATTACACTCACTTTGTTACAGTTGCCGGGGAGAAATGGGTTAGAGTTAAGGTTAGGGTTAGGGTTAAGGTTAGGGTTAGGGTTGAGAACCTAGGTGGGTCATTTAGAATGCTCTTGAACATGCTTTATTTTGCTTACTTTGTTACGTTTAATGTGTTTCCCTATATATATATAGAGAGAGTATTACACTCACTTTGTTACAGTTACAGGGGGAGAAATGGGTTAGGGATAGGGTTAGGTTAGGTTTAGGGTTACGGTTAGGGTTAGGGTTGAGAACCTCTCTGGGTCATTAGAATGCTCTTGAACATGCTTTATTTTGCTCAATTTTTTACATTTTCTGTGTTTTCCTATAAATATATATATATTTTTACACTCAGTTACAGTTACAGGGGGAGAAAGGGGTTAGGGTTCGGGTTAGGGTCAGCGTTGAAATCCTCTGTGGGCCATTAGAATGCTCTTGAACATGCTTTACTTTGCTCTCTTTGTTGCGTTTGCTGTGTTTTCCTATATATATATATAGGATTGCACGCACTTGGTTACAGTTACAGGGGGAGAAATGGGTCAGGGTTAAAGTTAGGGTTAGGGTTAATGTTAGGGTTAGGGTTAGGCTTACCGTTGAGAACTTCTGTGGGTCATTTGAATGCTCTTGCACATGCTTTATTTTTCTCACTTTGTTACGTTTTCTGTGTTTTCCTATATATCTATATATATAGTATTACACTCACTTTGTTACAGTTACGGGGGGCGAAATGCGTTACGATTAAGGTTAGGGTTAGGGTTAGAGTTAGGGTTGAGAACCTCTGTGTGTCATTAGAATGCTCTTGAACATGGTTTATTTTGCTCACTTTACAAGCTACTTTTAGCTACTTTACAAGCACACATATTCAGGATGTTACTTTTCAGTTGTCCCCAAGTGATGTTTTGCAACCATTCATTTTTCTCTTCCTCTATCTCATTCTGCTTGGGGTATTCACGGTTAGCTGCTGTAGCTGAGGCATCAGGTTTTCCATTCGTCTGTCAAGCTCATGGCAAGGCTTCACAAACTTTGCAGGCAGTCGCCATGGACCTGTAGGCAGGAGGACACAAATATACCCCCTCCCCCAGGTTATCAGTTCTTCAGAAGTAGACAGGTTAAACTGCACATTGTTAACTGTTGAGAAGTTTGTTGCATCATTGCTCTTTTCTCCTTTTTTTTTCTTTTATCCCTGCAAAAGCCTGCCTGCTCGGCAGCCGCTACATCCGCCTGCCTGCTTCAGCAGCAACTATAAATACCCGCCGGCAGCCGCACTTTTACCTTAACTCTTTCATGCCCGAAATGTTAAAGAGCTACCCGTTAAAAGCTTTTACATGAACCCAACAATACACAAAACACCGATTGCCCTCAACACACACTCACACGTGTGGGATCCCACAAGCACACTCCACACAACTACAATATTTGAAGCACAAAATCCAGACAATCATTACTCCCACTACTGTGCCATGTACGGAACGTGGCACAAGGACCCTGTGGAGACTAACAGCAAACCAGCTCCGAGAAGCATCATTGCAGTATGAGGTGGCAGGCTCATTCTTAGCGGGCGTCCCCACAGAGGCTCTGCCTCCCCCACAGCGCATGAGGCTTGGGCTTTTATACTGACCAAAATGCACACTCATTCCGACACAGGTGGCCAGCCTGTGCTGGAAGAAGTGGCCAGCAGTATCTACAAAGGTCTCCAAAGGTTGATAGAAACCTGGACATACTTATACCAACTTCTAGTTCATAAGTATCACAGGGAGACTGTATTAAATGAGTCATAATATGCCCAATACTCCTGATAAGAACGTATGAAAGACCTTTCCAGCACCGAAAACGCACACAATACCCCTGTATCCCATGTTTGTCTCGCTGTAGGTTCAGGTGGGTGGGTGGGGGGTGGTGGATGGTGTTTTTTTCTTGTTGTTGTTTTTGTTTGTTTGTTTGTTTTTGTTTTTGTTTGTTTGTTTTGTTTTGTTTCTTTTTTACTTTAACATAAAATTGTTTGTTCTCTTCACTATAAGAAGGACTGAAAAACATCCATAAAACGGAAGTCCTAAGCTGATATTTCAATTAATTCAATCACTGACAAGGGGGGTTGTCCTGGAGTGGTGCTGGCTCTTTCCAGTGTTTCACCCATCGAGCCGGCACCCACCACAGACCGGAATCTGTAATTATACACATATAACCTTGAACAGTTAGTTTTACTATCACAGGACCTTTCCAAATGCTGGTTTCCAAATCCTTGTACTGGGCCAAAATACCCGGATTTTTAGTCATATAACCTGAACCTAATGCCTGACCATGTATTGTAGCAGGGGGGGGTCATTAAAATCTCCTGTCAATTGCACAAAATTCATAACATATACAGCTTTCTGTATCCTTGCTACCGGTGTAAGTCCTTCTTCCCCCGTTTTTTTGTTTTTCCAACAGTTGTTTCAAAGTTGGATGTGTTCGTTCAATAATAGTTTGTCCTTTAGTACCCCCACGATCACCCTGACCTTGTTGTAGAAGGGGTTTAACAGCAGCGGCGAAGGCAGTAGCCTTGTATCCAGCCTTTTCCTCTGCTGTGCCCACTTTAGAACATGCATCCATCATTTCTTGAAGACCAGCAGATTTTGGCAAAACCTGCAAAATACGCTTACAAGCTGGGTTAGCATTTTCCATAGCCAGAGACATAAGCATCGATTCTTTAGCATTAGATGCCACATCAATATTATTTTCGATAGCCTCTGTCAATCTGTCAATAAATTGCATACAGGGCTCAGTAGGTCCCTGCTTTACTGATGTATATGAAGGATTAGGTTTTCCCGCTTCCGGCACAGCTTTCAGAGCAGCTAAAGCCAATTGCTGTGTTTGCTGTAAAACTTCAATTTTCATACGAGCTTGTACTCCACCAGGGTTAAATTGCCCCTTTCCCAATAACATTTCAGATGAGACACCCTGCAAAGGGTGCTGAGGATTACACTCTGAATTCTCATCTGCAGCTCTTGCAGCAAGCTCCTCAAACCCACTTTTAAAATGCAGGAGCTGGGAAGGAGTTAATAAAAACTGAGACAATCATTTGGATTTAGAACATTACTAGAAAAGAAAGCAGATAACATTTGCTGTGTATATGAGGAAGACAACCCATACTGAGTAATTGCTGCCTTAATTTCTTTCATAGCTTTCCAGTCCATAGGAGTCCAGACAGACTGTCCCTGAGGATTTATAATAACAGGGAATGCAGCGGGAACATCTATCGGTAAAATAGTACCGTCTATAATTGTATCCTGTATGCAGCCTCGCCATCTCATGGCACACATTAGCTTTAGTAGATGTAGGAGTCGGTGGTAACGGCACATCACACAGACTGATCTTAGCTGGGCTCTCCGGTTTTTCCGGTTTTTCTGGGGCTTGCTCCCTCTCCTCCCCCAACTTGTCCAGACGGTCCCGCAAGTCCTGCAATTGCTTATCTAAGGATTTTGTCCATTGTCCCCAGTTCCACTCATTTTGCAGCTCCAGTGCGAGCGATGCAAGCGGTGGTGTAGGTGGGTATTTATTTGGAGTTACACTCTCCTCCTCAGGAGATTCCCACCCCGGCAAAAATTCTTGGAGATTAAGTTTAGGGGCAGTAGCAGCATGAAAAGGGTTAACATCAGTTTGTTTCGGTTGCTCAGTAGCCGCTACCGGCTCCCGAGTATCAGCTGGAGCTACCGCCGGTAAAGGCGTTGTCGACACAGGATGGGGGAAAGGCGCAGGGTCCTCAAACTCTCGTACTGTACTGCGCGCCGGTTTTTGACCAGATTGTTTTATGCCCGAAACAGAAGACACTACCATGGCTGTAGCACCGGGTGCTGAATCTAATGTAGGTGCCGAGCCCTGCTGTTGTGAAGGCGAGTCAGAGGGAGCTGTAAAAACAGATTTTGCCGCCTGTTTCTCAGCCTTCATTGCGGCTAGAGTCCCTTTTTGTAGTAACCAGGGGGCAGCCTCCTTAAACCCACAAGTAACTTGATCCCACAGGCGTGCCCCAATTTTTTTCCAAGTCCCGAGATCAAAAGCTTCATTAACCCCCTGGATCAGCTCTTTTCCTTTACTCCAGAGCAACAATCTTTTTAACAGTTTATTGTCATATTCTATCCCTCTCACTGAGAGGATATGCTGGAAGAGCTTAAGGATGACCATTTTTTCTTTACTTAATTGATTCCCCAACCTAACCCTCTTCCAGACCCCGTCGGCTGTTACCTTATTTCCACTGCGCAGTGTCTTCCGGGCTCATTAGGCTCCGTTCCGAGACAACTACCTCCCGATCCTCGTCCTGCCGGATCGAACCCAGCCGACGTCCCTGAGGCTCCACGTTTTCCACTTTCTTCGGTGCCACGCGCTTTAATTCCTTCAGTTTCAATATGAAAAATATAGGGGGGTCCCTGTTCGGGCGCCAATTGCCGCAGAATATACATGGCCTCAGTCAGAGATCAATATGATCAGACAAAAGCCGTTTATTACAAAGCCTTAACCCCTTAAATACTATTTCTTACACGCACTTACAGTGATTTGGCATATTATGATTGGATACATGTCTTGAAGACCCTTTGCAACTAGCATATAATTGGTTAAGCACAGGTGTGGGAACTTGACCTTGAAAGCTTGCCAACAGTCCACAGTTCTCATAAACTCGGTGACAAAGTGAGCAAAATAAAGCATAATCAAGAGCATTCAAATGACACAAACAGGTTCTCAACTCTAACCCTAACCATAAACCTAACCCTAACCCATTTCTCCCCCTGCAACTGTAACAAAGTGAGTGTAATATTATATATATAGATATATATAGGAAAAAACAGTAAACGTAACAAAGTGAGCAAAATAAAGAAGGTTAAAGAGAATTCTAATGACCCACAGAGGTTCTCAACCCTAACCCTAACCCTAACCATAACCCTAACCCATTTATCACCCTATAACTGGAACAAAGTGAGTGTAATATTATATATATATAGGCAAACACAGTAAACGTAACAAAGTGAGCAAAATAAAACATTTTCAAGAGTATTCTAATGACCCACAGAGGTTCTCAACCCTAACACTAACCCTAACCCTAGCCCTAACCCAAACCCTAACCCATTTCTCCCTCTGTAACTGTAACAAAGTGAGTGTAATACTACATATATATATATATATAGGAAAACACAGAAAACGTAACAAATTCAGAAATAAAGCATGTTCAAGAGCATTCTAATGACCCACAGAGGTTCTCAACCCTAACCCTAAACCTAACCCTAACCCTCACCCTAACACATTTCTCCCCCTGTAACTGTAACAAAGTGAGGGTAATACTATATATATAGATATATAGGAAAACACAGTAAATATAACAAAGTGAGCAAAATAAAGCATGTTCAAGAGCATTCTAATGACCCACAGAGGTTCTCAACCCTAACCCTAACCCTAACCTATCCCTAACCCTAACCCTAACCCTAACCTATCCCTAACCCTAACCCTAGCCGTAACCCTAATCCTAACCCCTAACCCTAATCATAACCCCTAACCCTAACCCTAACACTTACCCACTTCTCTCCCTGTGCATGTAACAAAGTGAGTGTAGTACTCGATATATATATAGGAAAAGACAGTAAATGTAACAAAGTGAGTAAAATAAAGCATGTTCAAGAGCATTCTAATGACTTACAAAGGTTCACAGCTCTAACCATAACCCTAACACTAACCCTAACTTTAACCCTAACCCATTTCTCCCCCTGTAACGGTAACATCGTGAGTGTGATACTATATATATATATATAGAGAGAGGAAAACACAGTAAATGTAACAAAGTGAGCAAAACAAAGAATGTTCAAGAGCATTTTAATGACCCACAGAAGTTCTCAACCCTAACCCTAACCCTAAGCCTAACCCTAACTCTTACCTATTTCTCCCCCTGTAAATGTAACAAAGTGAGTGCAGTAATATATATATATGAAAACACAGTAAATGTAACAAATTGAGCAAAATAAAGCATGTGCAAGAGCATTCTAATGACCCTCAGAGTTTCTCAACCCTAACCCTAACCCTTACCCTAACCCATTTCTCCCCCTGTAAATGTAACAAAGTGAGTGAAATACTATATATATAGATATATAGGAAAACACAGTAAACGTAACAAAGTGAGCAAAATAAAGCATGTTCAAAAACATTCTAATGATCCACAGAGGTTCTCAACCCTAACGCTAACCCTAACCATAACCCTAACGCTAACCCTAACTTTAACCCTAACCCATTTCTCCCCCTTTAACTGTAACAAAGCGAGTGTAATACTATATATATATATATATAGGAAAAAAAAGTAAATGTAACAAAGTGAGCAAAATAAAGCATGTTCAAGAGCATTCTAATGACCCACAGAGGTTCTCAACCCTAACCCTAACTCGAACTCTAACCCATTTCTCCCCCTGTAATTGTAACAATGTGAGTGTAAAAATATATATATATTGATAGGAAAACACAGTAAACGTAACAAAGTGAGCAAAAGAAAGCATGTTCATGTAAGCGGCGAGGAGAAGCAGACAGGCCAACCCAATATGGGTGGTAAGCAAACTTCTACTTTATTTGTGACGCAGTTCACTTATGTAGGAGTGGTATTCAGCCAATCCTCCTAGGCACAACAGTATTGGTTAGCCCCACACAGCTTCCTCCACATTCTCCTCCCATGTCTGGTTTCCGGTTACCTGTGGGGGCCACCCCCTGCCTTGCTCGCACAGGCCTCCAGGGCTCTATGGTCCTGCTCTTAGAGCCATTCTACAACAATTCCCCCCTTTTTCTTTGTGCGAGCAAGGCATTGTGGGTTATTCTGTTCACCTGTTTTATCACACAACTATAAACAAGTCTAATAGCTACGATGATTAACCTAAGAATTTTACATAAGTGCAGTACTTCAAACAACAGTGTTTAACTCAACCTGTAATGCCCCGTGAAGACAACCATCTAGTTATTCCTAGGATATTGCTCATTTACTATTGCTGGGTAAGCTGAGCCAGGGTTCTCAGCTGTGCATGCATCGAATTAGCATAATCAGAGAGACTCATACAACACATTCCATCAAACTCTTCACATCCATGTCCCTGTTCCAACAACAAAAGGTTCTGCAGTGTTGCATGTCTTAGAGAGTCAACATTTAAACAACAAATCAGAAATTGTCTGCTTAGCAACTCAGCAACCCAGTCTGTTTAGCTGTGCCAAGGCCCCGGCCAGCGCCGTACCTGGCACGAGGAAAGAAACTGTTATAATAGTGTCAGGTGAGCAAAACGTACATAAGAACTACAGTTAACAGTGAGGCTAAATATAAAGCATTTTAAGCACCTTGAACGGTGCTGTCACTGAAGTGTTAAGGGTCGGCAGGGTCAGTCTTCCAGTAACAAAGTCCCCTTTTCCTTTTTGAGGGATTGCTAGGCCTGGCTGGATCGCCACAGATCCAAACATTCCGCTGAGTGGCCTCAAGGGATGATCTGTAGAGCGGGAAGTATTGCGAGAAGCTTACCTGAACCACACGCTGACGTTCCTGTAATCTAAAGGATTAGAATTTATGCTGGTAAATGTCTCACCCTGCATCCAAGTTGCGGCAGCGCGCCGAGACTTCTTTCCAGCGTCTGTAAAACCGTTACTGCATTGGCCAGCGGGCGCTCACTCCTTTTTGGTATCTTGATACATTCTTGCTGGCTGATCCAGCGCAAAGTAGTGGATTGCAGTTGCTCTACCTTAAGCTCCACAGCCTGAGACAGCAGGCTGACTTGTAATGCCTGTGAGTGCTGGAGATACCACTCAAGATCCTGCCGTTTTATTGGCAGGTAAATAGTTCCGGGTTCCTGGGCCGTTAATTGCAACACCCTCATTCGGCCCTTTTGGACCACTTCTGCTAAATTTTCTATTTTCTGTTGAATAGTAGTTTTGGGCTGGACAGCAGTAAAAAGCCACTCCAATATCTTCACCTCCTCCCCCCTTTTCTTTTTGCACTGTGTCAGTGCACCCAAGAGTTGCTTAGGGCCTTGTAGTATTGTAAGGTCTACGGGAAGGTCTGGGTCTCTACGGTCAACCCATCTCTGTACGATTTGTGTGCTGATGCGCTGGATGGTTAGCCGCTGTTCCGACGTGGGTCGCACCGGTCGTGCTGGGTCGGTGCCCTGCAACAGGGGTCTCAAAGTGTCAATATCATCGTTTGAAATGCCCACGACAGGACGCAGCCATTGTATATCTCCAAGTAAGCGCTGTGCGTCATGTAGGGTCAAAATTTGTATGTGAAGTTGCAGTTTCTGCGGTCGCACCTGGCCTTCTGTAATATGCCAACTTAAATATTTCCAAGCAGGGCCGTGCTGAATTTTTTCAGCCGCTATAACGTGTCCTTGTTTGCTCAGTTGCTGCTCCAGTAGTGTCTCTTGGTCCGTGGTGAAGGGCTGATTTTGGGCAAATAGAATATCGTCCATATAATGATAAATTAATGTTCCCGGCCATGTCCGGTGAAGGGGCTGGAGCGCATTGGCCACAAATAGCTGACACAGGGCAGGGCTATTTTTCATGCCCTGTGGCAGTACAGTCCATTCAAAATGGCGAAAAGGTGCTGCTTTATTTGGCATTGGCAAGGTAAAAGTGAATCATGCAGTATCTAGTGGATGCAGCTTAAAATGTGAAAAAACAGTCTTTAAGATCAATAACCAGCAGGTGCCAACCCTCTGGGAGCATAGCAGGGTTGGGCAAACCTGGCTGCAAGGCACCCATCGCTTGTATCTGTTCATTCACAGCTCTCAAGTCCTGTAGCAGTCTATATTTCCCTGATTTCTTTTTTATAACAAAAATTGGCGTATTCCAGGGGCTCATGGAAGGTCGTAGGTGTCCCTGTTGTAATTGTTCCTGTACTAAAAGCTGCGCTTGCTCCAGACTTTCCTTTTTCAGCGGCCACTGCTCGACCCACACCGGAGTGTTAGTAGTCCATGTGAGCTGGATCGGGAAAGTCCCGGTTAGTCAGCACCAGTCCCAGCTGGTCTAGCACATCTCGGACGATTAGGGCATTCACCCCAGTGGGCAGCGGCATAATGGTTGCATAGATAGAAGCAACCTGACCTTCAACGGCCACCTGTATTAAATCAGAGCTGTGTTGCACAGAAGCAGTGCCACCAACGCCTTCAACTCCGCCCATGGTGGGGTGGCACGGCCACCAGTGTGGCCACTTGTCAGTGTTTATTATGGTGATATCTGCTCCAGTGTCCAGTAATGCCGGTAAATTTAGACGCTCTTTCCCTCGAGACCATGTGGAGTCCACTACGGGTCTGGTAGTCTTCGGGACAGTTAGTATTACAGGGTCTCCCGTGGAGCCAAATCCTTGGGACCCACGCTTGGCCGAGGAACCAGTATCTTGCATTGCAGCAGTTAATTGCGGCAAGGGGACTAGCTGGGCAATCTTGCTCCCTACAGGGATATGAATCGGGGGAAATGATGTTTGAGCTACAATGCAAATTTCTCCAGTAAAGTCTGCATCGATCAGTCCAGGTAATATGAACAGACCCTTCAGTCCACTGGAGGGTCGCCCAAGCAGCAATGCTCCATGGGCCTGTCCATTGATCATTAGTGGTCCCCGGACTGCTGTGGGGATCTTACACGGCCGTTGATCAATGAGGGTCGCATCTACTGCGGTTGCCAGGTCCAGGCCGAGGCTCCCTCTAGTGGCGGGCTGCAGGTCGGCTGCGGGCAGCAGCTCCCGGCTGCTGGTGTCGCGCTTGGTGCTGGCCACTGGGCGGCAGCCGACGGTGTCGCACTTGGCGCTGACCACTGGGTGGCGGCCTGAGCAGGGGCCGCAATTGTTATCTGCGCGTGGCGGCCATTCGCGCTCATCTGTCCGTTTCCCGAACAGCTGCAGGCTTCTGTGCTATGGCTATTTCGGTGACAATTAGAACACCAAACAGCCCTTCTGCAGTTTCGTTTCAAGTGTCTTCCGTCACATCTGTAGCAACGAATCTGCGGCTTGCCTTCACTTCTTGGTTGTGCCGGCACTACGTTGTTGGACCGGAGAGGACCCAGCGCTGCAAAAGCCTGTACCTGAGCCTGCGCTGCCTCCCTCTGTGCCTGAGCTATCTCTTTTCCCATTTCTCTAACAGTTTCTACAAGTAGTGCCTGAGCTCCTACTGGCACCCTGCTCATGCGTTCTAACATAAGTTCTATGGTGGCATCTGTGGGTAGGGTGACTAAAATGCCCTTTGTATAAGCGTTGCTATTTTCCATGACACACTGGCGCAGCAGCGGACCCCTCATATAATCCGGAGTATCTGCTAAGGCGATGGCTGTGGTTAGTCTATCCACGAAATCAGCAAATGTTTCATCTTTTCCCTGTTTAATGGACATGTACGAGGCGGTGGGGGGTGCCGTGCGCACTCTCTGCATGGCTTCCTGGGCAGTACACATGGATTCCAGACAGACTTCTGGTCCCATTTGCACTTGAATGTCTGTGCTAGCAAATCGCCCAGTTCCCATCAATTGTGTTGTAACACCAAACAACGGGTCGTTTTGGCCTCTGGGCAGGTTTGATGATCTGTCACAGAGCTGTTGCCAATGCCCCTGCCACAATAGCTGCTGGCCTGTGTCATGATCATTCTAATTATTCCCTTAATGTCTTCAGGGCATAGAACTGTACCGCTCCAAATATAACTTAACATCTGTTTAGTGGGCTCACCGTGCAATCCTGATTTGTTCACCGTACTTCGGAACTGAGTTAAAAATTTCCAGTCTAGGGCATAATGGGTTCCCTGTGTTCCTCCCAGTCCATCTGGTTCGTACCAGACTGGGAAGGCTCGCAGGTCTTCCAGATCTCTCGTTAGGGCGTAGTCTTTATTTTCTACTGCGTGTTTCAAAATGGCGCCCCAGTAGATCTGGCACCGAGGCACCACCCTCTTTCTTTTGGATTCCTCGACATTTATCATGCGTATGCCTTCTAACACACTCTCTCTGTCCTTTTCAAAGTCCCTGTGGTCGGAATCCCTCTGCTTTTCAGAGCTCGACTGGGGGGGTGGGGGGGCAGGGAGTTGAGCATCCTCCGCTGCACCTTCTGATGAGGAGGGAGGGGGAGAAAGGGAGGGGGAAAAACCCTGCGCTCGGAGCACAGGGAGCACCATGCAAATTGGGGGAAACGAGTTATAATCTTCCCCCGGCCTTAACCGACCGGGGACGTCTGTTCCTAGTTTCTCTGTTGCTACAGCGGCAATTTTCTTTTCCGCCTTGTATTTTTTTATGCAGTTTATTACTTCTCTCCAAGGTTTACAAAATTTCCTTGCCGTTTTATCATCATCAAGTAAAGAGTCAAATAACTCATCACCAAACTTTCTCCACTCACTCTCCTCAAATATTGTATTAGGATCTGCAAAAAATCCCGTAGCCTCCCCTAGAGCCACTAGACCCGCTAGCTGCTTTAGAGTTTCAGGCTTAATTCCCCATGTCGTGGTTTAAACCCAGTCAGGTAACTTGTTCACTCACTCCCAGTGAGTGGTGCCGAGCTGACAACAATCGAGGTCCGTGTTCGTCTCCCCCCCCCTCCCTGCACCGGGGCTCTCCCCTTCCCCGCTCCCGGAGGAACGGGGAGGAGGATCGAGAGAGTGCAACTCCTACGGGTTGAGACAAGAACAGTCCAGCAACAAATCACCACCGCTACTATCAGCTAAAACAATGATAAGGGAAAATAACAAGGGAAGAGAATACGATACCACCGGCCAAGAAAACGAGTTCCACCCGGAAGCTCCTGTCCTTCCGGGTAACTCCCAGTTACCCCCCACCCCGGGCATGACGTGCTGTGGTATGGAATACCTCCCCAGCTAGCCCGGGTCAGGCGCCCCGCCTCTGCTTCCTCACAGCCTCCCCTCTTCCCTGGCAGAGCATGAGCCTCACAGAGTCCTTGGTCAGGGTAAACATCACTTAGCAACAACCGACAACATCGGCTTCACCAACGCTGTTCTCAAAACTAGAAGTCAAAACACAGCACTGCACCAGTTAACACAAAGGAAAAAACATGACTGCTACTGCTGAACCCAGGACATTATCCACCCCTTATTCCATACCATTCACGTCGTGCTCAGATCCCACATTTTCAATACACCATCGCTCTCCCACATATATACATCCATATACATACAGACCAAGAGGAAAAAAAATCATTTTCTTAGTGCATGGTCCAATCCCTATAATGCTGCCGAGTCCATGATGACTTCTAGAATGCCTGGACGACTGGGATTTCCTATTCGAGTTCGTTGTGTAATTAGTGCAGCCCATTTACTCCATGTAGCATCAGTTGCATGATGTGTAGAGGAGACCCTGCCTTTGAACATCCAGCCCAGCACGGGCAGCCGGGGTGCCAGGAGGAGCTGTGCTTCAGTGCCAATCACTTCCGAAGCAGCTCGAACCCCTTCATAGGCTGCCAGTATCTCTTTCTCAGTCGGGGTATAGCTGGCCTCAGATCCTTTGTATCCCCGACTCCAAAAGCCGAGGGGTCGACCTCGAGTCTCCCCTGGAGCTTTCTGCCAGAGGCTCCAGGTAGGACCGTTCTCCCCAGCTGCAGTGTACAGCACATTTTTTACATCTGGCCCGGTCCGGACAGGTCCAAGGGCTACTGCATGAACTATCTCGCGTTTAATTTGCTCAAAGGCTTGTTGCTGCTCAGGGCCCCATTTAAAATCATTCTTCTTCCGGGTCACATGATAGAGAGGGCTTACAATCGAACTGTAATTTGGGATGTGCATTCTCCAGAACCCCACTGCACCCAAGAAAGCTTGCGTTTCTTTCTTATTAGTTGGTGGAGACATTGCTGTTATCTTGTTGATCACATCTGTGGGGATCTGTCTACGTCCATCTTGCCATTTTATTCCCCAAAATTGAATCTCCTGTGCAGGTCCCTTGACCTTACTCCGTTTTATGGCAAAACCGGCTTTCAGCAGGATTTGGATTATTTTCCTCCCTTTCTCAAAGACTTCTTCCGCTGTATCGCCCCACACAATAATGTCATCAATGTATTGCAGGTGTTCTGGAGCTTGCCCTTGTTCCAGTGCAGTCTGGATCAGTCCATGGCAAATGGTAGGGCTGTGTTTCCACCCCTGGGGCAGTCGGTTCCAAGTGAACTGGACACCTCTCCAAGTAAAAGCAAACTGTGGCCTGCACTCTGCTGCCAAAGGAATGGAGAAAAATGCATTGGCAATATCAATCGTGGCATACCACTTGGCTGCTTTTGACTCTAGTTCATACTGAAGTTCTAGCATGTCCGGTACGGCAGCACTCAATGGTGGTGTGACTTCATTCAGGCCACGATAGTCTACTGTTAGTCTCCATTCTCCATTAGACTTTCGCACTGGCCATATGGGGCTATTGAAGGGTGAGCGGGTCCTGCTGATCACCCCCTGACTCTCCAGTCTACGGATCAGCTGATGGATGGGAATCAGGGAGTCTCGGTTGGTGCGGTATTGCCGCCGTTGCACTGTTGTGGTCGCAATTGGCACTTGTTGTTCTTCAACTTTCAGCAACCCCACAGCAGAGGGATCTTCTGAGAGACCAGGCAAGGTGGACAGCTGCTCAATTTCCTCAGTCTCCAAAGCAGCAATACCAAAAGCCCACCGGTACCCTTTTGGGTCTTTGAAGTACCCTCTCTTGAGGTAGTCTATGCCGAGGATGCATGGAGCCTCTGGACCAGTCACAATAGGGTGCTTTTGCCACTCCCTCCCAGTCAGGCTGATTTCAGCCTCCAGCACAGTCAACTCTTGGGATCCTCCTGTCACTCCAGAAATATAGATGGGTTCCACCCCTTGACAGCTTGATGGCATCAGGGTACACT
This sequence comes from Pezoporus flaviventris, assembly GCF_033815535.1. NCBI lineage: Eukaryota > Metazoa > Chordata > Aves > Psittaciformes > Psittacidae > Pezoporus > Pezoporus flaviventris. The sequence continues at coordinate 429,061 of NW_026892592.1, forward strand.
GTGCACCGGTATCTACTAGAGCCTTATACTTCTGTGGGACTGATGTGCCAGGCCATCTGATCCACACAGTCCAGTAAATCCGATTGTCCCCTACCTCCACCTGGCTGGAGGCAGGGCCCCTCTAATGGTCGTCACAGCATTGGACACTTAAGTCGTGTTGAAAGGGATTATTCTTCGTTATCAGAGGAGCTGGAGTAAAATCAGCTCTTCCACTCCATCTGGGAAACTGCTCACCAGAGACTGAAGCCGTAGCTCTCATGGGACGATCAGTCTTGGCCCTTGCTCCCCTCTTCAGTTCACTCACCCGTTCCTCCAAAGCTGAAGTAGGTTTTCCATCCCACTTTGTCATGTCTTCTCCGTGATCCAGCAGGTAAAACCATAGGGTACCCCGTGGCGTATACCTTCTGTATCTCCTCTCTTGAACAATAGGACGTCTTTTGTTAATAGCTGAGACGCGTGTTGGTACACGTGAGGAGCTGGATAAATCAGATACATCGTCCCTCAATTTGTCGAGGTCCTGGGACAGTTTTTTCACAGCTGAGATGATGGAAGGAGTGAGATTGTCTTCGAACTCTCGGAGTTTATGAACCATTTCATCCACTGCTAGTGGTACTATGTCATTCCAGGTCACTGTTGCCGATGAATGGGCATATGATGACGGTGCATTCCGTGTAAGTTTTCGCCACATGGGTCGTGTACATTCAACTTCATCTGGATCTATAGGTGTATCCCCGTTATTCGGCTTGATGTGATAGATCATCTCTACGATGGCCGATTCCCTCAGAGACTGGATGCCTTTGTCTATAGTAGTCCACTTGGCCGAACGACTCGTAACATCGTCCTTGTACGGAAACCTTTCTTTCACAGCTGCCAAGAGCCGCCTCCAAAGGCTGAGGGAGGTTTTCTCTCTTACGATTCCTTTGTCAATTCCCCCTTCTCTAGCAAGTGATCCCAGCTGCTTGGCTTCTGTACCTTCTAGTTCGTGACCATCGGCCCCATTGTCCCAGCATCGGAGTAACCAGGTGATGATGTGCTCCCCTGGTTGACGGGTAAAATCTTTTCGCATATTCCGCAGCTCGGTTGAGGTCCGAGGTCGAGAAGTTACCTCTTCTTCTTCTTCTTCGTCATGTGAGGATGACTCCTGATCAGATTCTGGACCGGGTGGTGAATTCATTGGTTCTTCATCTCGCTTCACCCTTTTTGCCTCCTTTTTGCTTGTTCTCTTGCGTACAGGGGCAACTGATATTGGTACGAATTGGTCCTCTGGTTTGGCTGCAGTGATTATCACTGTGGTTTGAGTAGCGACTGTACTTGTTGCTGGGGGTGGTGTAGCTACCGTGCTTGGAGCTGGGGTAACCGCGCTGTCTGTTGCAGTTGAAGTTTGAGCAGCTGCTGTACTTGCCACTGGGGTAGCTGCGCAGTTCATTGCAGCCAAAGTTTGAGTAGCGACTGTCACTTTGCCCTCAAATCCGCCGACATTCTTTTCCTTTTGAAGGTGCTGGATAGTGTTGAACAAGGCCCTGTAAGCATAGGCCAAGCCCCAGCACGTTGCCGTGATTTGTCCATCTCTGGTATGGCCAGAATGACCACACACCTCATTTAAGTGTTTTACTAATTCTTCTGGATTTTGCAGTTGTTCGGTAGTGAAATTCCAAAATACTGGAGGGGCCCACTGACCTAGATACTTGCCCATACTATCCCACACACCCTGCCACTCATGGCTGTCCAGCCTCATGGAAAATCTCTCGGTCCTCCTACATCGTCGTTTGACCCCAGACAAGACCCAAACCTGAATCTGCTTAACTCTTGAAATCAGTAGTGGGCAAAACACACACTGTATGCGTGTTAGCATGGTGATTCCCATCACCATCAGCAAACAAGTCTCAAGAGCATTAAAAGGCCATTTAAAAAATTCAAAACTCTCAAATGTAAATGGTCTGGGGGGACGACTAGGAGGGTAAAAGGATGTCTCCTTCACAGGTTGAGCACCTGAGAAGGAGAAAAAAGATGTGTAATTGCTAAGCACCTCCATCATATACCTCCCAAAGTATAAAGGTGGTGACCACACTGGGAACATAAGCCAGATCAGTTTCATGATCAATGATTCTATTGTATTACAAGTCATTACCATAAAGTACAATGGGACAAAAACCTTAGCCCAAGCCCCACAATTGAAAAACACTAATACAGCCAATACCGGATGGAAGTAAGATATGGTATACTGAAACTGTGAGATCAAGAGGAAAAACCTTGAGAGCCAATAAATCAGCATTGTGACGAATGACTATCAATCCAGTCAGATCTGTTCTTATCTCAACCCCTCGTGCCCCACGTTGGGCGCCAAAAAAGAACTGTCGTGGTTTAAACCCAGTCAGGTAACTTGTTCACTCACTCCCAGTGAGTGGTGCCGAGCTGACAACAATCGAGGTCCGTGTTCGTCTCCCCCCCCCTCCCTGCACCGGGGCTCTTCCCTTCCCCGCTCCCGGAGGAACGGGGAGGAGGATCGAGAGAGTGCAACTCCTACGGGTTGAGACAAGAACAGTCCAGCAACAAATCACCACCGCTACTATCAGCTAAAACAATGATAAGGGAAAATAACAATGGAAGAGAATACGATACCACCGGCCAAGAAAACGAGTTCCACCCGGAAGCTCCTGTCCTTCCGGGTAACTCCCAGTTACCCCCCACCCCGGGCATGACGTGCTGTGGTATGGAATACCTCCCCGGCTAGCCCGGGTCAGGCGCCCCGCCTCTGCTTCCTCACAGCCTCCCCTCTTCCCTGGCAGAGCATGAGCCTCACAGAGTCCTTGGTCAGGGTAAACATCACTTAGCAACAACCGACAACATCGGCTTCACCAACGCTGTTCTCAAAACTAGAAGTCAAAACACAGCACTGCACCAGTTAACACAAAGGAAAAAAACATGACTGCTACTGCTGAACCCAGGACACCCCACTTTTATAAAAAGAACTGTAATAAGTCCAGGGCTACCTCTCGGTCCATTTCCGGATCGTCTTCGCTTGTAACCTCGGTCTCCGGATCGGCCTCCCGACGCAGCACTGTCTGATTCGCCCCAGCGGCGGACTCCTTTCGGTTAGACCAAGCACCAGCATTGCCCGCGCTCCCCGGCCGCTGCCGCCGGCGCCGCTCACTCGCCATTCCGGGTCCCCGTCAACCGTGGCCCTGTAATCCGGGTCCCTGCCAACCGGGGCCCTGTATTCCAGGTCCCCGCTAGTCGGGTCCCTGTATTCCGGGTCCCCAGTAACCGGGGCCCTGTAGTCCGCGTCCCTGTTCAAGACCCATTTGTAAGCGGCGAGGAGAAGAAGACACGCCAACCCAATATGGGTGATAAGCAAACTTCTACTTTATTTGTGATGCAGTTCACCTTTATAGGAGTGGTATTCAGCCACTCCTCCTACACACAACAGTATTGGTTAGACCCACACAGCTTCTTCCACATTCTCCTCCAATGCCCGGTTTCCGGTTAAATCTGGGGGCCACCCCCTGCCTTGCTCGCACAGGCCTCCAGGGCTCCATGGACCTGGTCTTAGAGCCATACTGCAACACGTTCAAGAGCATTCTAATGACCCACAGAGGTACTCAAGCCTAACCCTAACCCTAACCCTAACCCATTTCCCCCACTGTAACTGTAAAAACGTGAGTGTAATACAACATATATATAAATATAGAAGTTAGTGTAATACTAAGTTAGTGCAATACTATATATATATATAGGAAAGCACAGTAAATGTAACAAAGAGAGCAAAATAAAGCATGTTCAAGAGCATTCTAATGACCCACAGAGGTTCTCGACCCTAACCCTAACCCTAAGCCTAGCCATAACCCTAACCCTAGACCTAACCCTAACCCATTTCTCCCCCTGTAACTGTAACAAAGTGAGTGTAATACGATATATATATATAATTGGAAAACACAATAAACGTAACAAAGTGAGCAAAACAAAGCATGTTCAAGACCATTGTAATGACGCACACAGGTTCTCAACCCTAACCCTAACCCTAACCCTAACCCTAACACATTTCTCCTTCTGTAACTGTAACAAAGTGAGTGTAATATTATATATATAGATATATATAGGAAAACACAGAAAACGTAACAAAGTGAGCAAAAAAAAGCATGTTCAAGGCCATTCTAATGACCCACAGACGTTCTCAACCCTAACCCTAACCCTAACCCTAACCCTAACCCTAACCCATAACACTAACCCTAACCCTACCCTAACCCTAACCCTAACCCTAACCCCTAACCCTAACCCTAACCCTAACCCCTAACCCTAAACCTAACCCCTAACCCTAACCCTAACCCTAAACCCTAACCCAAACCCTAACCCTAACCCCTAACACTAACCCCTAACCCTAACTGTAACCCTAACCCTAACCCCTAACCCTAACCCCTAACCCTAACCCCTAACCCCTAAACCTAGCCCTAACCCATTTCTCCCCCTGTAACTGTAACAAAGTGAGTGTAATACTACATAGGTATATATATAGGAAAACACAGTAAACGTAACAAAGTGAGCAAAACAAATCCTGTTCAAGAGCATTCTAATGACCCACAGAGCTTCTCAACCCTAACCCTAACCCTAACCATAACCCTAAAACATTTCTCACCCTATAACTGGAACAAAGTGAGTGTAATATGATATATTTATATAGGCAAACACAGTAAACATAACAAAGTGAGCAAAATAAAGCATGTTCAAGAGCATTCTAATGGCCCACAGAGGTTTGCAACACTAACCCTAACCCTAACCCTAACCCTAACCCTAACCCTAACCCTAACCCATTTCTCCCCCTGTAACAGTAACAAAGTGAGTGTAATACTATATATATATGCATAGGTGTCCTGGATTCAGCAGTAGCAGTCATGTTTTTCCTTTGTGGTAGCTGGTGCAGTGCTGTGTTTTGACTTCCAGCCCCGGAACAGTGTTGGTGAAGCCGATGTTTTCAGTTGTTCTTAAGTGATGTTTACCCTGACCAAGGACTTTGTGAGGCTCATGCTATGCCAGGGAGGAGAGGAAGCTGTGAGGAAGCAGAGATGGGGCGCCTGACCCGGCCTAGCCAGGGAGGTATTCCATACCACAGCATGTCATGCCAGGGGTGGGGGGTAACTGGGAGTTACCGGGAAGGACACGGGCTTCCGGGTGGGACTCGTTTCTTGGCCAGTGGTATCATATTCTCTTCCCTTGTTATTTTCCCTTGTCATTGTTGTAGTTGATAGTAGCGGTGGTGATTTGTGCTGTACATTGGTTGCTGGACTGTTCTTGTCTCAACCCGTGGGAGTTGCACTCTTTCGATCCTCCTCCCCGTTCCTCCGGGAGCAGGGAAGGGGAGAGCCCCGTTGGGGGGGGGGGGGGGCGGTCCTGGATTGTTGTCAGCTCGGCACCACTCACTGGGATTGAGTGAGCACGTTGCCTGAATGGGTTTAAGCCACGACAGTTCTTTTTGGCGCCCAACGTGAGGCATGAGGGGTTGAGATAACGACAGATCTAACTGGATTAATAGTCATTCGTCACAATGCTGATTTAGTGGCTCTCAAGGTTTTTCCTCTTGATCTCACAGTTTCAGTATATCATATCTTACTTCCATCCGGTATTTGCTGTATTAGTGTTTTTCAAGTGTGGGGCTTGGGCTAAGGTTTTTGTCCCATTGTACTTTATGGTAATGACTTGTAATACAATAGAATCATTGATCATGAAACTGATCTGGCTTATGTTCCCAGTGTGGTCACCACCTTTATACTTTGGGAGGTATATGATGGGTGTGCTTAGCAATTACACATCTTTTTTCTCCTTCTCAGGTGCTCAACCTGTGAAGGAGACATCCTTTTACCCTCCCAGTGTTCCCCCCAGACCATTTACATTCGAGAGTTTTGAAGTTTTTGAATGGCATTTTAATGCTGTTGTGACTTGTTTGCTGATGGTGATGGGAATCACCATGCTAACACGCATGCAGAGTGTGTTTTGCCCACGACTGATTTCAAGAGTTAAGCAGAGTCAGGTTTGGGTCTTGTCTGGGGTCAAACGGCAATGCAGGAGGACCCAGAGATTTTCCCTGAGGCTGGACAGCCATGAGTGGCAGGGTGTGTGGGATAGTATGGGCAAGTATCTAGGTCAGTGGGCCCCTCCAGTACTTTGGAATTTCACTACCAAACAACTGCAAAATCCAGAAGAATTAGTAAAACACTTAAATGAGGTGTGTGGTCATTCTGGCCATACCAGAGATGGACAAATCATGGCAACGTGCTGGGGCATGGCCTATGCTTACAGGGCCTTGTTCAACACTATCAAGCACCTTCAAAAGGAAAAGAATGTCGGCGGATCTGAGGGCAAAGCAACAGTCGCTACGCAAACTTTGGCTGCAATGAACAGCACAGCTACCCCAGCGGCAAGTACAGCAGCTGCTCAAACTTCAACTGCAACAGACAGCGCGGTTACCCCAGCTCCAAGTACAGCAGCTGCACCACCCCCAGCAACAAGTACAGTTGCTACTCAAACCACAGTGATAATCACTGCAGCCAAACCAGAGGACCAATTCGTACCAATATCAGTTGCCCCTGTACGCAAGAGAACAAGCAAAAAGGAGGCAAAAAGGGTGAAGCGAGATGAAGAACCAATGAATTCACCTCCCGGTCCAGAATCTGATCAGGAGTCATCATCACATGGCGAAGAAGAAGAAGAAGAGGTAACTTCTCGACCTCGGACCTCAACCGAGCTGCGGAATATGCGAAAAGATTTTACCCGTCAACCAGGGGAGCACATCATCACCTGGTTACTCCGATGCTGGGACAATGGGGCCGATGGTCACGAACTAGAAGGTACAGAAGCCAAGCAGCTGGGATCACTTGCTAGAGAAGGGGGAATTGACAAAGCAATTGCAAGAGAGAAAAAGTCCCTCAGCCTTTGGAGGCGGCTCTTGGCAGCTGTGAAAGAAAGGTTTCCGTACAAGGACGATGTTACGAGTCGTTCGGCCAAGTGGACTACTATAGACAAAGGCATCCAGTCTCTGAGGGAATCGGCCATCGTAGAGATGATCTATCACATCAAGCCGAATAACGGGGATACCCCTATAGATCCAGATGAAGTTGAATGTACACGACCCATGTGACGAAAACTTACACGGAATGCACCGTCATCATATGCCCATTCATTGGCAACAGTAACCTGGAATGACATAGTACCACTAACAGTGGATGAAATGGTTCATAAACTCCGAGAGTTCGAAGACAATCTCACCCCTTCCATCATCTCAGCAGTGAAAAAACTGTCCCAGGACCTCGAACAATTGAGGGACGATCAATCTGATTTATCCAGCTCCTCACGTGTACCAACACACGTCCCAGCTATTAACAAAAGGCGTCCTATTGTTCGAGAGAGGAGATACAGGAGGTATACGCCACGGGGTACCCTATGGTTTTAACTGCGGGATCACGGAGAAGACATGACAAAGTGGGATGGAAAACCTACTTCAGCTTTGGAGGAAGGGGTGAGTGAACTGAAGAGGGGAGCAAGGGCCAAGACTCATCATCCCATGAGAGCTACAGCTTCAGTCTCTGGTTAGCAGTTTCCCAGATGGAATGGAAGAGCTGATTTTACTCCAGCTCCTGTGATAATGAAGAATAATCCCTTTCACCACGACTTAAGTGTCCAATGCTGTGATGACCATTAGAGGGGCCCTGCCTCCAGCCAGGTGGACTGTGTTTATCAGATTGCCTGGCACATCAGTCCCACAGAAGTATAAGGCTCTAGTAGATACCGGTGCACAGTGTACCCAGATGACATCAAGCTGTCAAGGGGTAGAACCCATCTATATTTCTGGAGTAACAGGAGGATCCCAAGAGTTGACTGTGCTGGAGGCTGAAATCAGCCTGACTGGGAGGGAATGACGAAAGCACCCTATTGTGACTGGTCCAGAGGCTCCATGCATCCTCGGCATAGACTACCTCAAGAGACGGTACTTCAAAGACCCAAAAGGGTGCCGATGGGCTTTTGGTATTGCTGCTTTGGAGACTGAGGAAATTGAGCAGCTGTCCACCTTGCCTGGTCTCTCAGAAGATCCCTCTGCTGTGGGGTTGCTGAAAGTTGAAGAACAACAAGTGCCAATTGCGACCACAACAGTGCAACGGCGGCAATATCGCACCAACCGAGACTCCCTGATTCCCATCCATCAGCTGATCCGTAGACTGGAGAGTCAGGGGGTGATCAGCAGGACCCGCTCACCCTTTAATAGCCCCATATGGCCAGTGCGAAAGTCTAATGGAGAATGGAGACTAACAGTAGACTATCGTGGCCTGAATGAAGTCACACCACCATTGAGGGCTGCCGTACCGGACATGCTAGAACTTCAGTATGAAATAGAGTCAAAGGCAGCCAAGTGGTATGCCACGACTGATTTTGCCAATGCATTTTTCTCAATTCCTTTGGCAGCAGAGTGCAGGCCACAGTTTGCTTTTACTTGGAGAGGTGTCCAGTTTACTTGGAACCGACTGCCCCAGGGGTGGAAACACAGCCCTGCCATTTGCCATGGACTGATCCAGACTGCACTGGAACAGGGGCAAGCTCCAGAACACCTGCAATCCATTGATGACATTATTGTGTGGGGCGATGCAGCGGAAGAAGTCTTTGAGAAAGGGAGGAAAATAATCCAAATCCTGCGGAAAGCCGGTTTTGCCATAAAACGGAGTAAGGTCAAGGGACCTGCACAGGAGATTCAATTTTTGGGAATAAAATGGCAAGATGGACGTAGACAGATCCCCACAGATGTGATCAACAAGATAACAGCAATGTCTCCACCAACTAATAAGAAAGAAACGCAAGCTTTCTTGGGTGCTGTGGGGTTCTGGAGAATGCACATCCCAAATTACAGTTCGATTGTAAGCCCTCTCTAACATGTGACCCAGAAGAAGAATGAATTTAAATGGGGCCCTGAGCAACAACAAGCTTTTGAGCAAATTAAACACGAGATAGTTCATGCAGTAGCCCTTGGGCCAGTCTGGACCGTGCCAGATGTAAAAAATGTACTGTACTCTGCAGCCGTGGAGAATGGTCCTACCTGGAGCCTCTGGCAGAAAGCTCCAGGGGAGACTCGAGGTCGACCCCTCGGCTTTTGGAGTCGGGGATATAAAGGATCTGAGGCCAGCTATACCCCAACTGAGAAAGAGATACTGGCAGCCTATGAAGGGGTTCGAGCTGCTTCGGAAGTGACTGGCACTGAAGCACAGCTCCTCCTGGCACCCTGGTTGCCCGTGCTGGGCTGGATGTTCAAAGGCAGGGTCTCCTCTACGCATCATGCAACTGATGCTACATGGAGTAAATGGGCTGCACTAATTACACAACGAACTCGAATAGGAAATCTCAGTCGTCCAGGCATTCTAGAAGTCATCATGGACTGGCCAGGGGGCAAAGATTTTGGAATGTCACCAAAGGAGGAGGTGATGCGCGCTGAAGAGGCCCCACCATATAATAAACTGTCAGAAAGTGAAAAGCAGGATGCCTGGTTTTCTGATGGCCCTTGCCGTATTGTGGGAAAGCATCGGAGATGGAAGGCAGCTGTATGGAGTCCTGGACGACAAGTTGCAGAAACTGCTGAAGGAGAGGGTGAATCGAGTCAGTTTGCTGAGGTGAAAGCCATCCAGCTGGCCCTGGACATTGCTGAACGAGAAAAGTGGCCAGTACTTTACCTCTATACTGACTCATGGATGGTGGCAAATGCCCTGTGGGGGTGGTTGAAGCAATGGAAGCAGAGCAACTAGCAACGCAGAGGTAAACCCATCTGGGCTGCTGCACTGTGGAAAGATATTGCTGCCAGGGTGCAGAACCTGGTGGTGAAGGTACGTCATGTAGATGCCCATGTACCCAAGGGTCGGGCCACTGAGGAACACCAGGACAACCAATAAGTGGATGAAGCGGCTAAGATTGAAGTGGCTCAGATGGACTTAGATTGGCAGCATAAAGGTGAATTATTTTTGGCCCGGTGAGCCCATGGCACTTCAGGCCATCAGGGCAGAGATGCAACATATAGATGGGCCCGTGACCGAGGGGTGGACTTAACAATGGACACTATTGCCCAGGTTATTCATGAGTGTGAAACATGTGCTGCAATTAAACAAGCCAAGCGGTTAAAGCCTCTTTGGTATGGAGGACGATGGTTGAAGTATAAATATGGGGAGGCCTGGCAGATTGACTATATCACACTGCCACCAACCCGCCAAGGCAAGCGCCATGTGCTTACCATGGTGGAAGCAACCACCGGGTGGCTGGAAACATACGCTGTGCCCCATGCCACTGCCCGGAACACTATCCTGGGCCTTGAGAAGCAGATTTTGTGGCGACACGGCACCCCAGAGAGAATTGAGTCGGACAATGGGACTCATTTTCGGAATAACCTTATAGATATTTGGGCCAAAGAGCATGGCATTGAGTGGGTATATCACATCCCCTACCATGCACCAGCCTCTGGGAAAATCGAATGGTACAATGGGCTGTTAAAAACTACACTGAGAGCAATGGGTGGGGGAACTTTCAAGCATTGGGATACACACTTACCAAAGGCCACCTGGTTGGTCAACACCAGAGGATCTGCCAACAGGGCTGGCCCAGCCCAGTCAGAACTTTTACATATTGTAGAGGGGGACAAAGTTCCCGTGGTGCATATGAAGAATTTGCTGGGGAAGACAGTCTGGATTATTCCTGCTTCAGGTAAAGGCAAACCCACTCGTGGGATTGCTTCTGCTCAGGGACCTGGATATACTTGGTGGGTAATGCGGGAAGATGGGGAAGTCCGATGTATACCTCAAGGGGATTTGATTTCAGGGGAAAACAGCCAGTGAACTCAATTGTATGCTGTTGCCTGCTGTGTAATGCTTTTATAGCCCATCAACTAGATGTCTTCAGGTCACCAGTGACTGACCCTGACTTCCCTCCAGCCATCATCCCAACAGAGAATGAACTTTGAACATCATGGACCGAATGGACTCGGCATCATTATAGGGATTGGTTCATGGACTAAGAAAATGATCTTTTCCTCTTGGTCTGTATGTATATGGATGCATATATGTGGGAGAGCGATGGTGTATTGAAAATGTGGGATCTGAGAGCGACGTGAATGGCACGGAATAAGGGGTGGATAATGTCCTGGGTTCAGCAGTAACAGTCATGTTTTTCCTTTGTGGTAGCTGTTGCAGTGCTGCATTTCTCCCACTGTAACTGTAAAAAAGTTTAATAGTATATATATACATATAGGAAAACACAGCAAATGTAACAAAGAGAGCAAAATAAAGCATTCTCAAGAGCATTCTAATGACCCGCAGAGGTTCACAACCCTAACCCAAACCCCAATCCTAACCCTAACCCTAAACCTAACCCTACCCATTTCTGCCCCAGTAACTGTAACAGAGATTAATAGTATATATATACATTGAGGAAAACACAGTAAATGTAACAAAATGAGCAAAAAAAAGCATTTTCAAGAGCAATCTAATGACCCACAGAGGTTCTCAACCCTAACCCTAACCCCAACACCAACCCTAACACAAACCCTAAACATAACGCTAACCCTAACCCATTTCTCTTCCGGTAACTGTAACAGAATGTAACACAATATATATACATATAGTAAAACACAGTAAACATAACAAAGTGAGCAAAATAAAGAATGTTCAAGAGCATTCTAATGACCCACAGAGGTTCTCAACCCTAACCCTAACCCTAACCCTAACCCCAACCCCAACATCAACACTAACCCTAACCCCTAACCCTAACCACAATCCTAACCCTAACCCGAACCCTAATCCTAACCCTAACCCCTAACCCTAAGCACAACCCTAACCCTAACCCGAACCCTAAACTGAACCCTAACCCATTTCTCCCACAGAAAATGTAACAAAGTGACTATAATACTATATATATATGAAAACACAGTAAACGTAACAAAGTGAGCAAAATAAAGTATGTTCAAGAGCATTCTAATGACCCAAAGAGGTTCTCAACCCTAACCCTAACCCTAACCCATTTATCCTCCTGTAACTGCAACAAACCGAGGGTAATGCAATATATATAGAGGAAAACACAGTAAACGTAATAAAGTGAGCAAAATAAAGCATGTTCAAGAGCATTCTAATGACCCACATAAGTTATCAACCCTAACCCTAAGCCTAACGCTGACCCTAACCCATTTCTCACCCCGTAACTAGAACAAAGTGAGTGTAATACTATATATATATAGGAAAACACAATAAACGTAACAAATTGAGCAAAATAAAGGATGTTCAAGAGCATTCTAAAGACCCACAGAAGTTCTCAACCCTAACCCTAACCCTAACCCTAACCCTAACCCTAACCCATTTCTCCCCCTGTAAATGTAACAAAGTGAGTGTAATACTATATCTATATATATATATATATAGGAAAACACAGTAAAGATAAAAAAGTGAGCAAAATAAAGCATGTTCAAGAGCATTCGAGTGATGCAAAAAGGTTCTCAACTCAAAACCCTAACATATTTCTCCCCCTGTATCTGTAACAATGCGAGTGTAATACTATATATATATATATAGGAAAACAAAGTAAAAGTAGCAAAGTGAGCAAAATAAAGCATATTCTAGAGCATTGTAAAGACCCACAGAGATTCACGACGCTAACCCTAACCCTAACCCATTTCTCCCCCTGCAACTGTAGCAAAGTGAGTGTAATACTATATATATATAGGAAAACACAATAAACGTAACAAATTGGGCAAAATAAAGCATGTTCAAGAGCATTCTAATGACGCACAGAGGTTCTCAACCCTAACCCTAACCCTAACCCTAACCCTAACCCTAACCCATTTCTCCCCCTGTAAATGTAACAAAGTGAGTGTAATACCATATATATATGTATTTACAGGAAAACAAAGTAAAGGTAACAAGTTAGCAAAATAAAGCGTGTTCTAGAGCATTCTAATGACCCACAGAGGTTCTCAACCCTAACCATAGCCCTAACCTTAATTCTAACCCTTTCCTCCCCCTGTAACTGTAACAAAGTGAGTTCAATACTACATATGTATATATATATGTAGGAAAACACAATAAACGTAACAAAGTGAGCAAAATAAAGCATGTTCACGAGCATTCTAATGACCCACAGAGGCTCTCAACCCTAACCCTAACCTTAACCCTAACCCTAACCCTAACCCTAACCCTAACCCTAACCCTAACCCTAACCCATTTCTCCCACTGTAACTGTAAAAAGGTGAGTTCAATACTACATATATATATATATATGTAGGAAAACACAATAAACGTTACGAAGTGAGCAAAATAAAGTATGATCATGAGCATTCTAATGACCCACAGAGGTTCTCAACCCCAACCTGTTTCTCCCCCTGTAACTGTAACAAAGTGAGTGTAATTTTATATATAAATATATATATAGGAAAACAGAGTATACGTAACAAAGGGAACAAAAAAAAGCATGTTCAAGAGAATTCTAATGACCAACAGAGGTTCTCAACACTAACCCTAACCCTAACCCTAACCCTAACCCTAACCCTAGCCCTAACCCTAACCCATTTCTCCCCCTGTAACTGTAACAAAGTGAGTGTAATAATACATATATATGTATATATAGGAAAACACAGTAAGCCCAACAATGTGAGCAAAGTAAGCATGTTCAAGAGCATTCGAGTGACGCACAAAGGTTCGCAACCCAAACCCTAACCCTAACCCTTACCTATTTCTCCCCCTGTAACTGTAACAAAGAGAGTGCAGTACTACATATATACATATATAGGAAAAGACAGTAAACGTAACAAAGTGAGCAAAATAAAGCATGTTCAAAAGCATTCTAATCACCTACAGAGGTTCTTAACCCTAAACCTAACCCTCACCCTAACCCTAACCCATTTCTCCGCCTGTAACTGTAACAAAGTGAGTGTAACACTATATATATATATTTAGGAAAACACAGTAAAAGTAACGAAGTGAGCAAAATAAAGCATCTTCAAGAGCATTCTAATAACCGATAGAGGTTCTCAACCCTTACCCTAACCCTAACACTAACCGCAACACATTTCTCCAACTGTACCTGTCACAAAGTGAGTGTAATACTATATATATATATATATATATATAGGCAAACACAGTAAACGTAAAAAATTGAGCAAAATAAAGCTTGTTCAAGAGCTTTCTAATGACCCAATGAGGTTCTCAAACCGAACCCTAACCCTAACCCTCACCCTAATCGTAACCCATTTCTACCCCTGTAACTGTAGCAAAGCAAGTGTAATACTATATATATAGATAGGAAAACACAGTAAACGTAACAAAGTGAGCAAACTAAAGCATGTTCAAGAGCATTCTAATAACCCACAGAGGTTCTCAACCCTAACCGTAACCCGAACCCTAACCCTAACCCTAACTCATTTCTCCCCCTGTAACTGAAACAAAGTGAGTGTAATAATATATATATAGATATATATAGGAAAACACAGAAAACGTAACAAAGTGAGCAAAATAAAGCATGTTCAAGAGCATTCTGATGACCCACAGAGGTTCTCAACCCTAAGCCTTACCCTAACCCATTTTTCCCCTGTAACTGTAACAAAGTGAGTGTAATGATAGGACAAGGGGTAATGGGTACAAACTGGAACACAAGAGGTTCCACTTAAACTTGAGAAGAAACTTCTTCTCAGTGAGGGTGACGGAACACTGGAACAGGCTGCCCAGGGAGGTTGTGGAGTCTCCTTCCCTGGAGACATTCAAAACCCGCCTGGACACATTCCTGCGTAACATTATTTAGGTGTTCCTGCTCCGGCAGGGGGATTGGACTAGATGATCTTTCGAGGTCCCTTCCAATCTCTAGCATACTGTGATACTGTGATACTGTGAATACTATATATATATGGGAAAACACAGTAAATGTAACAAAGTGAGCAAAATAAAGCATATTCAAGAGCATTCTAATGACCCAGGTAAGTTTTCAAACCAAACCCTAACCCTAACCGTAACACATTTCTCCAACGGTACCTGTAACAAAGTGAGTGTAATACTATATATATATATAGGTAAACAAATAAATATAACAAAGTGAGTAAAATGACGCATGTTCTAGTGCATTCTAACGACCCAGATAGGTTATCAACCCTAACCCAAACTCAAACCCGAACCCGAACCCTAAACCTAACCGTAACCCATTTCTCCCACTCTAACTGTAACAAATTGAGTGTAATCCTGGAACTAGATGATCATAAGTTCCTTCCCAACACTAACTATTCTATGATTCCATAACTCTAAATAGGAAAACACAGTAAACGTAACAAAGTCAGTAAATAAAGTGTGTTCAAGGGCATTCTGATGACCTAGATAGGTTCACAACCCTAACTGTAGCCCTAATCCATTTCTCCCACAATAACTGTAACAAAGTTAGTGCAATACTATATATATATGAAGGAAAATAGAGTCAATGTAACAAAGTGAGCAAAATGAAGCATGTTCAAGAGCGTTCTAAGGACCCAACTAAATTCTCAACCCTAACCCTAACCCTAACCCTAACCCTAACCCTAACCCTAACCCTTAACCTATCCCATTTCTCCCACTGTAACTGTATCCAAGTGAGTGTAAAACTACATATATATATATATATATATAGGAAAACACAGTAAACGTAACAAAGTGAGCAAAATAAAGCATGTTCAAGAGCATTCTAACGGCACAGATAGGTGCTCAACTCTAACCCTAACCCATTTCTTCCACTCTAACTGCAAAAAACTTAGGCACTGCTTTATATATATATAGGAAGACACAAAAAACGGAACAAAGTGAGCAAAATGAAGCATGTTCAAGATCATTCTAACGACCCACAGAGGTTCTCAACCCTAACCCTAACCCATTTCTCCAACAGTAACTGTAACAAATTCAGTGCAATACTATATATATATATCGGAAAACACAGTAAACACAGTAAAGTGAGTGTAATACTATATATACACATAGGAAAACACAGTAAATGTAACAAATTGAGCAAAGTGAAGCATGTTCAAGAGCATTCTAACGACCCAGATAGGTTCTCAACACTAATCATAACCCTAAGCCAACAGATTTCTCCCAATGTTAGTGTAACAAAGTCAGTGTAATACAATCCATATATATGTAGGAAAGCACAGTAAACGTACAGAAGGCAGCATAATGAAGCATGTTCAAGCGCATTCTAACATCCCTAACCCTAACCCATTTCTCCCACTGTAATTGTAACAAAGTGCATGTAATACTATATATATCTACATATAGGAAAACACAGTTAACAGAAAAATGTGAGCAAAATGAAGCATGCTCAAGAGCATTCTAACGACCCAGATAGGTTCTCAACACTAACAATAACCGTAACCCTAACCCCAACCCCAACACATATCTTTCACTGTAACTTTGACACACTGAGTGTAATACTATATACATATAAATGAAAACACTGTAAATGTAACAAAGAGTGCAAAATGAAGCATGTTCAAGAGCATTCTAACGACCCAGATAAATCCTCAACAATAACCCTAAGCCGTATCTCCCCCTGTAACTGTAAAAACGTGAGTGTAATACTGTACATATATAGATAGGAAAACACTGTATACAAAACAAAGTGAGCAAAATGAAGCATGATCTAGAGAATTCTAATGACTCAGATAGGTTCTCAACCCTGACCCTAACCCTAACCATCCACTAACCATAACCCTAACGCTAACCTTAATACCTAACCCTAACCTTAACACTAACCCTAGCCCCAACCCCAACCCTAACCCTAAACCCTAACATTAGCACCTAACTCTCTAACTCCAATCCAATCCTAAACCTAACCACCAATCCTAATGTCCCCTCTATCCCTAACGACAACCATTACTCAGAACATATACCCTATCCCCTACCCTAAGTCCTAAACCTACTCCTAACCCTTCTCTAAAACGAACCATAACTCTAACCCCTAACCGTAAAAACCAAACCTAAACCCTAGCTGTAACCCAAAGCCAAATCCTAACTCCTGACCGTAACTCTCAAACTAACCCTTACCCTACCCCTAAACCCTAACCCTAACTCGCTCTAACGCTAACCCTTCCATTTAACCCTAGCATAAACCCTAACCCTAAACCCTAACCCCAAAACCAGCCCTAGCCCTAACCCTAACTCTTACCCCAACCCTAACACTAACCCTAAGACCTAAAACCTAGCTATAGCCCAATCCCAAATCCTAACCACTAACCGTAACTCTCATACTAACCCTTACCCTATCACTAACCCGTTACCCTAACCCGCTCTAACCCTAACCCTTACCCCTAACCCTAAACTAAGTCCTAACCCTAAACCCTAACCTTAAAATTAGCCCTAACCCTAACCCATAACACTAACCCAAACCCTAAGCCTAACCCTATCCCCTAACCCTAACCCTAAGCCTAACTCCTTACCCTAACCCTCACCGTAACCCCTAACCCTAACCATAACCCCTAACCCTAAGCATAACTCCTTACCCTAACCCCAACCCAAACCTAACCCCTAAACCCTAACCCTAACCCTAACCCAAAACATTACCTTTACAAAGCTCACTGTGTTCTAAAAATGCCCAGCTCCAGCTTTCTGGACGGGTTCTACCGCTGTGGGACTAGAAGCCAAACGTTTGTGCTCTACTAACTCTTGCTTGGCAACCAAAAGCGGGCTCCTGAGAGGCTGGATTCAAAGGGACTTTTAGTTGTGAAAGCGAGGAGCGACAGCAATGCGGGCCTCACTGTTGCAAAGCTCACTGTGAGCTGAAGAAGCCCAGCACCAGCTTTCTATCCTGGACCTTTTGCTGTGGGAGCAGAGGGCAATCATTTGTGCTCTGCTAAATCTTCTGCTACTCAGCTGAGAGTGACCACCAGAGAGGTTGGATTCAAATAGACTTTTATGTGGGAAAGCGAGGAGAGACAGCAATGCGGGTGGCACCATTGAAAAGCTCAGTGTGTGCTGCAGATACCAAGAACCAGCTTTCCCTCCTGGCTCTTCAGGTGTGTGAGCAGACAGCGAAAATTTGTACTCTACTCACTCTGCGGCTAGGCAACCGAGAGCCGGCTCCAGAGACTTTGCAGTCAAATAGACTTTTAGTTGTGAAAGCAAGGAGCGACAGCAATGAGAGTGGCACCGTTGCAAAGCTCACTGTTTGATGAAGATGCCCAGCATCAACTTTCTGGCCTGGTTCTTCGCCTCTGGGACTAGAGGCCATATGTTCGTGGTCTACTAACTCTGCTGCTGCTCATTTGAGAGTGACAACCGGAGAGGTTGGATTCAAATAGACTTTTAGGTGGGAAAACATGGAGCGACTGCAATGCGGGAGGCACCATTGCAAAGCTCACTGGGTGTTGAAGATACCAAGCACCAGCTTTGCCTCATGGGTCTTCAGCTCGAGGAGCAGAGGCCAAATGTTCATGCTCTACTCACTCTGCTGCTGCTCTGCCGGGAGTGACCACTGGAGAGGTTGGATTCCAATAGACTTTTAGGGGGGAAAGAGAGGAGCAGCAGCAATGCAGCTGGCAATGTTACAAACCTCACTGTGTGCTGAAGATGCCAAGAACCAGCTTTCCCTCCTGGCTCTTCAGGTGTTTGAGCAGAGGCCGAGAATTCGTACTCTACAGGTACTCCGAGAGAAGCAGCCTCTGTATCCGTCCTATTTGATATTGATAAGGAGGAAGAGATTGCTGTCACAGGAAACAAGTGGCACATTCACATTCAGAGTTACGTAAGGGGTTAAACCAGAAGTGCTATTGCAGAGGCAGGCATCTGCAGCCCCTGCACAGCAGGGTGAGCAGATGTGAATTTAGAGTTAAAAACAGTCAATTAATTGCAGTTTCGAGTTTATCTGTAATTCAACAGAAAAGCAAAAAGAAGGACCTCCCTGAAATAGAAGAAAACCTTAATCAGGTATATGTGGGAGTAGGGGCATCTGAAGTTCCAGGTAAGGCAAAAAAATGCTTTGCCTGTTAAAGTGGAAATAAAAAAAGGGGGGACTGACCAATTGGAATAAAACAATATCCCTTAAAATTAGAAGATCAAAGGGAATGAAAAAAAAATTGATAAATTTTAAAATATAGATTATTAATTGAATGTGAATTGGAATATAATACTTGTATCTGGACAGTAAAGAACTATGGTGGGAAAAGTTGCAGATTGGTTTACAATCTCAGGGTAATCAACAAAATTGCAGAGGATATTTGTCCAGTAGTAGCTAATTCGTATGATTTATTGACCAAATTGAATAATAATCAGAAATGGTTTGCCGTCCTGGATTTAAAGAACACTTTCTTTTGCTTACCATTGGCCAAAGAAAGCCAAAATTATTTGCTTTCGAATGAGAAAACCCTGACGCAGGAAGAAAAACTCAATTAACTTGGACAGTATTACCGCAGGGGTTTAAAAACAGTTCAGCGATTTTTGGAAATCAGTTAGCACGAGACTTAGAATTATGAAAGCCACCTGCTCAGACGGGGACTCTGTTACAATATGTGGATGACCTGTTAAATGCTACAGAAACAAAGCAAGACTGTGTCCAGTGAAAGGTGGGATTATTGAATTTCTGGGACTGAATGGTTATCAGGTATCCAGACAAAAGGCCCGATTAATCCAAACCTGAGTTTTCTACCTAGGATATGAAATAACAGGAGGACAGAGAGAACTTGGAACTGCCAGAAAAGAAGCTATTTGCCAGACTCCACGATCATCGACCGTCAAGGAGCTCTGGACATTCCTGGGAAGGACAGGATGGTGCAGACTTTGGATCCATGATTATGGTGTTCTGCTAAGACCACTATACGAACTATTGAAGGGAAACCCTCCCTCTTTGGACTGGACTGATAAAGCAGAGGAGACTTTTAGAAATTTAAAGATAGAATTTATGAGCGCTCCAGCTCTGGGACTTCCGGATGTGACTAAACCGTTTTGGCTATATTCCCATGAAAAACAAGGAATAGCCTTGGGGGTCCTTGCTCAGAAACTAGGACCATACAGAAGGGCAGTGGTGTATTTTTCAAAGCAGCTGGATGAAGCGAGTAAAGGATGGCCCAGATGCCTAAGGGCTGTGGCAGCAGTCGTCATGAATATTGAAGAGGCTCGCAAATTCACCTTGGGACAAAAGATTACTGTGCTAGTGTCCCATGTGGCATCAGCAGTCCTGGAACAGAAAGGAGCCCACTGGTTATCTCCTTCACGTTTTTTAAAATACCAGGCCACCATTGTAGAACAGGGTGATATGGAAATTGTGATCACTAACGTTGTGAATCCAGCATCCTTTTTGCAGGAACAATCGACAGAACCACTAACACAAGACTACTTGATCACCATAGAGACTGTATATTCGAGCCAACCAGACTTGAAAGAAAACCCTCTGGAAGATGCTGATTCTTGGTTTACTGATGGTAGTAGCTTCATGAAAAATGGTAAATGAAAGGCAGGATATGCCATTACCATCACTTCACAGGTAATGGAAGCTAAACCTTTACCTGCAAACACCTCTGCTCAGAAGGCAGAAATAATAGCATTAATAAGAGCCCTAGAATTGGCTAAAGATAAAAGGATAAATAGTTGGACTGATTCTGAATATACATTTGGTGTGGTCCATGCACATGGTGCTATCTGGAAAGAACGAGGACTTTTGAACACACAAGGGGAACAGATTAAACATGCTACAGAAATTCTACGATTACTGGAAGCTGTTCAGCTACCTGAAGAAGTCGCTATTATGCACTGTAGAGGACATCAACAAGGTGACTCTGATCAGGAAATGGGAAATAATTTGGCTGATTTTGAAGCCAAACCTGAACAATCGCAAATCATGTCCTTAATCCCTGATGGCAAGCTAACAATTGAAAAATCTAAACCTAGGTATTCAAAAGAGGACAGAAAATTGATTGAGGATCTAAAAGGACAGGAAAATAAAGAGGATCGGGCTCAAATACCTGATGGGTGAATTGTAATCCCCTATAACCAACTCTGGAGGTTAGATCAGGAAGAGCATAATAAAACTCATTGGGGTAGCAACTCTTTGTATAAATATTTAGAGAAACAAATTGTAGGAAGGAATCTATACACCACAGTTCAATTAGTGACAAAACAATGTCAGTTATGTCTTAAGAATAATCCTAAAACTGAAAATAGAAATCAAATTGGGAAAATTGGGAGAGGAAGTTTTCCGGGACAGCAGTGGCAAACAGATTTTTCTGAATTACCAAGAAAAGGGGGTTATCCGTATTTGTTGGTGTTAATGGATAATTTTTCAGGCTGGCCATAAGCATTCCCTTGTAGGACAAATAATGCAAGGCAGGTGATTAAAACATTATTAAATGAAATAATACCTCATTTTGGAGTACCAGCCGCAATTTCTTCCGACCGGGGTTCACACTTTAGTGCAAAATTGTCACAAGAAATTAACAAAAAATTAGAAATTGATTGGCAACTACATGTTCCATACAGGCCTCAGGCCAGCGGGCAAGTACGAAAGATGAACCATCTGATTAAACAACAGATTAGTAAAATATGTCAGGAAACGAATTTCTATTGGTACCAAGCGCTACCACTGACTCCATTAAGAATTCGAACTAAACCTCGGTCAAAAGAAGAGGTCAGTCCATTTCAGATTTTGTCTGGAAGACCATATCAGTCCCAGTTTAAAGGAGAAAGTCTTCAGGAAGGGGGAGAAGGCTATCTCTGACAGTTTCTGATCAATCTGGGAAAACAATTGGAGGAGATAAATAAGAGAATAGTAGGGACAAAAGCAAGAGGTTTGGATTATCCGATTTGCCCTTTCAGATCTGGAGACTGGGTTTATGTTAAGAATTTTTCAGGAGATCCTCTACAGGAGAAGTGGAGCGGACCGTACCAGATATTACTGACGACCTTTACAGCAGTGAAGATAAAGGAACAACCTGCTTGGACATATTATTCAAGAATTAAGAAAGCACCAAAGCCTGAGAAGACATGGCAGATTGAACCTTCAGGACCCTTATGTATGAAATTGCGTCTGTCATTATTTGGACTCATATGATAACTGGCACACAAACTTGGGGCCAGAATTTATACCTGAAATTAGTGCAGAATGTTACTAATATTTTTAACTGTAGTGATTGTTGGGTGTATGCACAGTTGCCTAAATCAGGAGAAAGCCTGGATCTCCCATTAACTGGAGTGCCAATTCCTAACACTATCTCATGGACAAATTTGTGGGTGAACACTAGCAATCTGTATTCGAAGGAAAGGTTAAAATTTGGAATAGTTAATCCTAATCCAGGTAATAAATATTACACCTGTGCACAAAGATGTATTACACCAGGAACCAGGGTAGGAAATCTTGCTTAAATGACACAGATGTAGGTCACCGTTCAAATTGCAATCATACTATTAATATAGATGGTATCATAGTTCAGTGGTGGCCCGTTCCTAAAGGGAAAGGATGGTATTGGTTATGTGGAGAAAATGCTTATAAGACTCTACCCCCCAACTGGAAGGGGGCATGCAACTTAGGTGCTGTAATACCCAATTTTAACCAGCCTCTCTAAAGTGGTTTTACAAAACTGAATGTCTCTAGATATGTTATTGGCATCACAAGGAGGGGTTTGTTCCATAATCAATGAAAGCTGTTGTTCCTATATAGACCAACGTGGCAGAATCGAAGCAGATCTGGAGGAACTTTGGAAACAAACTAAGATATTTCATGAAATGGCCATGGATGACCCCTCCTGGGGTTTTGAAGAAATATGGAAAAAGTTAACTTCATGGTTACACAATCTCTCCTGATTGAGGCAACTGGTTGCAGGAATACTGATGTTAATTATTTTAATATTGATTACTTGTGGTATGATACAATGTTCCCTCTGGTATTGTAAACTGTCTATGATTGGAAAAGGAATGAAATTAAGCACCAAGTAGAAACAGGAAATTATTTAAGAAAGGATTTTGATGGTAACGGTAATATATAAAATGTTGCAAAAGAATTTTCGAAAGGACAGAAAAAGGGGGGAATTTGAACCAAGGGGGCACAAAATCACAAAATGGACTATAGAAACCTTTAGAATTAGATTTAAGTACTGCGAAGTTTGATGGCTTTGTAACAGTAGCAATGGAAAATACCTGAGGTGCACGATACATAGAGAAAAAAATAGAGTACAGCTAGAGAACGTACTGAGAATTCTCACAAGATAAATCGTTATAGTTGACATAGTTTAAGAAAAACAGTCTAGAAGAACAGGACACAGGGATAAGGAGTATCTGGGAACTGCAGATACTTTCTATCCTGGTTCTTTGGCTGTGGGAGCAGAGGCCAAACGTCCGTGCTCTACTCACTCTGCTGCTGGGCAGCCGAGATCTACCACCAGAGAGGTTGGATTCAAATGGACTTTTAGGTGGGAAAGCAAGGAGCAACAGCAATGAAGGTGGCACCATTGCAAAGCTGACTGTGTGCTGAAGATGCCCAGGGCCAGCTTTCTTCCCAGGTTTTTCGGATGTGGGAGCAGAGGCAAAAAATTCATGCTCTACTCACACTGCTGCTGGGCAGCCGAGAGAGACCACCGAAGAGGTTGGATTCAAATGGACTTTTAGGTGGAAAGCGAGGACAGACAGCAAACCGAGTGTGACCGTTGCTAAGCACACTGTGCGCTGAAGATGCTAAGCATCATCTTAATATCCCGTTTCTTTGGCTGTGGGAGCAGAGGCCAAACATTCGTGCTCTACTCTCGCTGCTGCTGGGCAGCCGAGAGAGACCATTGGAGAGGTTGGATTCAAATGGACTTTTAGTTGGGAAAATGAGGAGCGACAGCAATGCGTGTGGCACAGTTGCAAACCTCACTGACCACTGAATATGCCCAGGGCCAGCTTTCTTACCAGGTTCTTTGGCTGTGGGAGCACAGGCCAATCGCTCGTGCTCTACTCACTCTGCTGCTGGGTGGCTGAGAGCCAACACCAAAGGAGGTAGGATTCAAATGGACTTTTAGGTGGGAAAGCAAGCTATGAAGGTGGCACCTTTGCAAAGTTCACTGTGTGATGAAGGTGCCAGGCACAAGTTTTCTTTCCAGGTTCTTTGATTGTGGTACCAGAATCCAAACATTTGAGCCCTACTCACGCTGCTGCTGATCGTCCGAGAGTGACCCCCAAAGAGGTTGGATTCAAATGGTCTTTTACGTGGGAAAGCAAAGAGCGACAGCAATGCGGGTGACGCTGTTGCAAAGCTCACTGTGTGTGGAAGATGCCCAGAATCAGCTTTGTGGCCTGGTTCTTGGCCAGTTTTCCATCCTGGTTCTTTGGCTGTGGGAGCAGAGGCCAAATATTCGTGCACTACTCAGTCTGCTGCTGGGCAGCTGAGAGCGACCACCAGAGAGGATGGATTCAAATGAACTTTTACGGGTAAAAGCGAGGAGTGACAGCAATGCCGGTGGCAGTGTTGCAAAGCTCAATGTGCGCTGCAGATGCCCAGCACCCCCTTTCAGTCCTGGCTCTTCTGCTGTGGGAGCATAGGCCAAACTCTTGTGCTCCACTCGCACTGCTGCTGCTCAACCAAGAGCGACCAACAGAAAGGTTGGATTCGAATGGACTTTTAGGTAGGAAAGCAAGGAGCGACACCAATGCAGTTGGCACCATAGCAAAGCTCACATTGAGCTGAAGAGGCCCAGCACCAGCTTTCCCTCCTGGCTCTTCAGCTGGGGGAATAGAGGCCAGACATTCATGCTCTACTAACTCTGCTGCTGCTCATTTGAGAGTGACCACCGGAGAGGTTGGATTCAAATAGACTTTTAGGTGGGAAAACGTGCAGCGACTGCAATGCGGGAGGCACCGTTGCAAAGCTGACTGTGTTGAAGATACCAAGCACCAGCTTTCCCTCCTGGCTCTTCAGCTCTAGGAGCAGAGGCCAAACTTTCATGCTCTAATCACACTGCTGCTGCTCCGCAAAGAGAGGGCACCAGAGAGTTTGGATTCAAGCGGTCTTTTAGGTGGGAAAGCAAGGAGAGACAGCAATACAGATGGCACAGTTGCAAAGCTCACTGTGAGCTGAAGAGGCCCAGAACCAGCTTTCCCTCCTGGCTCTTCTGCTGTGGGAGCAGACGAGAAACATTCATACTCTTGTAACTCTGCTGCAGCTTCTCAGAGAGAGGGCACCAAAGAAGTTCTATTCAAATGGACTTCTAGGTGTGAAAGGGAGAAGCGACAGCAATGCGTATGGCACCGTTGCAAAGCTCACTGTTTGCTGAAGAGGCCAAGCACCAGCTTTCTGTCCTGGCTCTTCGGCTGTGGGAGCAGAAGCCAAACTTTTGTGCTCTACTAAGTCTGCTGCTGGGCAACCGAGAGCGACCAAAGGAGAGGTTGGATTGAAATGGACTCTTAGGTGGGAAAGCGAGGAGCGACAGCAATGCAACTGGCACCGTTGCAAAGCTCACTGGGAGCTGAAGAGGTTCAGAACCAGCTTTCTGTCCTGGCTCTTTGCTGTGAGAGCAGAGGCCAAACGGTCGTGCTCTACTCATTCTGCTGCTGGGTAGGCGACAGCGACCACCAGAAAGGCTGGATTCAAAAGGACTTTTGGGTGTGAAATCGAGGAGCAAGAGCTATGCGGGTGGCACCGTTGCAATGCTCAATGTGTGCTGAAGATGCTAGGCACCAGCTTTCGGGCCTGGTTTACTGGCTGTGGGAGTAGAGGCCAAACATTCATGCTCTACTCACTCTGCTGCTGGCTGGCCAAGAGCGGGCACAGGAGAGGTTTCTTTCAAACGGATTTTTAAATGGGAAAGGGAGGGGTGACAGCAATGAAGGTGGCACCATTGCAAAGCTCACTGTGTGCTGAAGATGCCCAGCACCAGCTTTCTGGCCTGGTTCTTCGACTGTGGGAAAAGAGGCCAAGTGTTCGTGCTCTAATCACTCTGCTGCTGGGCATCCACGAGTGACCACCGAAGAGGTTGGATTCAAATGGACTTTTAGGCGGGAAAGCGATAAGCGTTAGCAATGCATGTAGCTCCGTTGCAAAGCTCACTGTGTCCTGAAGATGCTCACACCAGCTTTCTGGCCTGGTTCTTAGAGTCTGGGAGAAGATGCCAAACATTCATACTCTAGTAACTCTGCTGCTGCTCAGCCGAGAGAGACAACAGAAGAGCTTGGATTCAAATAGACTTTTAGGTGGGAAAGCAAGGAGCTACAGCAATGTGAGTGGCACCCCGTCAAAGCTCACTGTGAGCTGAAGAGGTCCAGAACCAGCTTTCTGTCCTGGCTCTTTGGCTGTGGGAGCAGAGGCCACACATTCATGTTCTTACTGAATCTGCTGCTGGGCAGCCGAGAGAGACCACCGGAGCGGTTGGTTTCAAATGGACTATTAGGTTTGAAATCGAGGAGCAACAGCAATGCGCATGGCACCATTGCAAAGTTCAGTGTGTGCTGAAGATGCTGAGCACCAGCTTTCTGGCCTGGTTCTTCGGCTGTGGGTGTGTCCTGGGTTCAGAAGTAGCAGACATTTTTCTCCTTCTTGGTAGCTGGTGCAGTGCTGTGTTTTGACTTTTGGTCTGGGAACGGAGCTGGAAACAATGATGTTTTGGTTTAGCCAAGGACTTTGTGAGTCTCATGCTCTGCCAGGGAAAAGGGGAATCCAGGATGAAGCAGAGACAGGACACCTGACCCAAACTGACCAAAGAGGTATTCCATACCACAGCACGTCATGCCCCGGAGGTAACTGGAGAGTTACCAGGAAGGGATAGGACTGCAGGGTTGGAGGAGGTATCGGTTGGTGCTTGGTCTGGTGGGGTGGGGCAAGTTATCGGTCAGCTGGTGCTGAGGTGTTGTATTCTCTTCCCTTTTTATTTCATTTATCATTATTATTATTGGTGGTAGCAGTAGTGATTTGTGTTATGCCTTAGTTACTAAACTGTTGTTATCTCAGCCCATGGGAGTTACATTCTTTTCAGTTCTCCTCTCTGTCTCTCCATGAGTAGGGGGAGAGACAGAAGGGGAGGAGCGAGTGAATGAGTTGCCTGACTGGGTTTAAACCATGACAGGGAGAAGGGGTCAGACATTAATGCTCTACTCACTCTGCTGCTGGCCTGCTGAGAGTGACCACCAGAGGTTGGTTTCAAATGGACTTTTAGGTCATGGAACTGTTGGAACAAGTCCAGAGAAGGGCCATGAGGATGATCAGGGGACTGGAGCACCTCCCGTATGAAGACAGGCTGAGGAAGTTGGGGCTGTTCAGCCTGGAGAAGAGAAGGCTGCGTGGAGACCTCATAGCAGCCTTCCAGTATCTGAAGGGGGCCTACAGGGATGCTGGAGAGGGACTCTTCATTAGAGACTGTAGTGACAGGACAAGGGGTAACGGGTTAAAACTTAAACAGGGGAAGTTTAGGTTGGATATAAGAAGGAAATTCTTTCCTGTTAGGGTGGTGAGGCCCTGGAATAGGTTGCCCAGGGAGGTTGGGAATGCTCCATCCCTGGCAGTGTTCAAGACCAGTTTGGACGAGGCCTTGGGTGATATGATTTAGCGTGAGGTGTCCCTGCCCACGGCAGGGGGGTTGGAACTGGATGATCTTAAGGTCCTTTCCAACCCTAATTATTCTATGATTCTATGACATCTCTTTGTGAAAGCGAGGGGCAACACCAGTGTGGGTGGCAACGTTGCAAAGTTCACTGTGAGCTGAAGAGGCCCAGAACAAGCTTTGTGTCCTGCCTCTTCGGCTGTGGGAGCAGAGGCCAAACATTCGTGCTCTGCTCACTCTGCTGCTGGGCAGCTGAGAGCGAACACGGGAGAGGTTGGATTCAAATGGACTTTTAGGTGGGAAAGCGAGTAGTGACAGCAATGTGGGTGGCACGGCCGCAAAGCTCACTGTCTGTTGAAGATACCAAGCACCAGCTTTCCCTCCTGGCTCTTTGGCTGTGGGAGCAGAGGCCGAACGTTCGTGCTCTACTCGCTCTGCCTCTGGGCAGCCGAGAGCGAACACCGAAGAGGTTGGATTCAAGCGGACTTTTCCATGGGAAAGAAGGAGTGAAGGCAACGCAGGCAGCACTGTTGCAAATCTCACTTTGTGTTGAAGATGCCAAGCACCAGGTTTGCATCCTGGTTCTTTGGATGTGGGAGCAGAGGCCAAAATTTCATGGCCTACAAAATCTTCTACTACTCAGCCGACAGCCAACACCAGAGTGGTTTGTTTCACGTGGACTTTTAGGTGGGTAAGAGAGGAAGGACAGCAATGAGGGTGGCACTGTTGCAAAGTTCACTATGAGCTGAAGAGGCCCAGCACGAGCTTTCCCTCCTGCCTCTTCAGCTGTGGGAGCAGAGGACAAACATTCGTGCTCTAAAAAATCTGCTGCTCCTCAGGCAAGAGCGACCAGCAGAGCGGTTGGATTCAAATGAACTTCCAGGTGTGAAAGCGAGGAGTGACAGCAATGCGGGTGGCACCGTTCAAAAGCACACTGTGTGCAGAAGATGCCACGCACAAGATTTCCATCCTGGTTCATTGGCTGTTGAAGCAGAGGCCAAACGTTCGTGCTCTACTCACTCTGCTGCTGGGCAGCCAAGAGAGACTACAGGAGAGGATGGATTCAAATAGTCTTTTAGTTGAGAAAACGAGGAGCAAAAGCAATGCGGGTGGCACCATTGCAGAGCGCACTGTGAGCTGAAGAGTGTTGTATGGATTCAGTTAGCATGAGTCGGGCTTCTCAGTCAGCATAAGCAGAGCTTCAGTTAGCATAAGTAGAGCTTTTCTATAAGTGGAAACATACTAGGCCACAGGGGAGGTTAGCCAGCGATAGCAGTGGAGGAAATGAAATGGCAACGTTAGAGATGGAATTGCAACGTTAGCGATGTTAAGAACAGATGTTAAGACAAAAAACAGGATGTAAAACTGCAGTGTATGGATGTTGAGGTTAGTGCTAAACATAGGTAACTGTTGTAACTTGTATTAAGCAACTTTGTGTAAAACCCAATCAGAAGCTTGTCGGCAAGGCATGTTAACCAATCAGCATGTAATCAATGTGTGGATTTGTGTATAAAAGATCATGCCTGATGCTCATTAAATGGCAATTGCTTGATCACATTGATCGTCTCTGCGTTGTCCACTACTCCTGCGTCGACAGAAGAGTCCCAGCACTATCTTTGTCTCCTGGCTCTTCTACTGTGGGCGAAGAGGTCAAACGTTCGTGCTCTACTCACACAGCTACAGAACGGCCGAGAGCAACCAAAGAAGAGGTAGGATTCAAATGGAATATTAGGAGGGAAACTGAGGAGCAACAACAATGCAGGTGGCACCATTGCAAAGCTCACTGTGTGTTGAAGATATCAGGCACCTATTTTCCCTCCTGGCTCTTCAGCTGCGGGAGCAGAGGTCAAACATTCGGGCTCTTAATACTCTGCTGCAGGACAGCGGAGAGAGAGCACCGGAGAGGTTGGATTCAAATGGACTTTTAGGTGATAAAGCGAGTAGCGACAGCAATGCAAGGGGCACTGTGTGCTGACTAGGTCCAGCACCAACTTTCCCTCCTGGCTCTTTGGTTGTTGGAGCAGTGGCCAAACGTTTGCGCTCTTCTCACTCTGCTGCTGTGCAGCCGAGAGTGAACATTGAAGGAGTTTGGATTCAAATGGACTTCTAGGTGGGAAAAGGAGGAGCGACACCAATGCGGGGGGCACCATTGGAAAGCTCAGTTTGTGTTGAAGATGCCAAGCACCAGCTTTCTATCCTGGTTCTTAGGCTGTGGGAGCAGCGGCCAAATGTTCGTGCAGTACTCACTCTGCTTCAGGGCAGCCGAGAGCAACTACCGGAGAGGTTGAATTCAAATGTACTTGTAAGTGGGAAAGTGAGGATTGAGAGCAATGTGGGTGGCACTGTTGCAAAGCTCACTGTGTGCTTTAGATTCCAGACACCTGTTTTCCAACATGTTTCAATTGATGTGGAAGCAGAGGCCAAAAGCTTGGGTTCTACTAAATGGTCTACTGGGCAGCCAAGAGCGACCACCGGAGAGGTTTGTTTCAAATGGACTTTTAGGTGGCAAAGGGAGCAGCGACAACAACATGGGTGGCACTGTTGCAAAGCTCACTGTGTGTTGAAGATTCCAGGCACTAGTTATCCATCATGGTTCTTTGGCTGTGATAGCAGAGGCCAAATGTTCTTGCTCTACTCACTCCGCTGCTGGACAGCCGTGAGCAACCTCTGGAGAGGTTGTATTCAAATGGACTTTTAGGTGGGAAAGCAAGGAGTGACAGCAATGCGGGTGGCACTGTCGCAAAGCTCACTGTATGTTGAAGATGCCCAGCACCAGATTTCCCTCCTGGCTCTTCCGCTGTGGGAGCAGAGGCCGAACGTTCGTGCTCTACTTGCTCTGCTTCTGGGCAGCCGAGAGCGAACACCGAAGGAGTTTGGATTCAAATGGACTTATAGGTGGGAAAGCGAGGAGCCACAGCAATGCGGGTGGTGCTGTTGTAAAGCTCACGGTGTGTTGAAGATGCCAGTCAGTAGTTTTCCATCCTGGTTCTTTGGCTGTTGAGCAGAGGCCAAATCTTCTTGCTCTACTCACTCTGCTGCTGGGCAGCCGCGAGCGACCTCCGGACAGGTTGGATTCAAATGGACTTTTCGGTGGGAAAGTGAGGAGCAACAGCAATGCTGGTGGCACCATTGCAAATCTCACAGCGTGTTGTAGATGCTGGGCACCAGTTTTCCCTCCTGGCTCTTTGGCTCTGGGAGCAGAGGCCGAACGTTCGTGCTCTACTTGCTCTGCTTCTGGGCAGCCGAGAGCGAACACCGAAGGAGTTTGGATTCAAATGGACTTTTAGGTCGGAAATACGGAGTGACAGCAATGCATGTGACACTGTCGCAAAGCTCACTGTGTGTTGAAGATGTGAAGCACCAGCTTTCTCTCCTGGTTCTTTGGCTATGGGAGCAGAGGCCCAACATTCGTGCTCTGCTGCTTAGCATCCGTGAACGAGCACTGAAGGATGTTGGATTCAAATGGACTTTTAGGTGGGAAAGCAAGGAGTGACAGCAATGTGGGTGGCACCACTGGGAAGCTCACTGTGTGTTGAACATGGAAAGCACTGTCTTTCTCTCCTGGCTCTTTGGCTGAGGGAGCAGAGGCCAAACGTTCATGCTCTACTCACTCTGCTGCTGGGCAGCTGTCCTGGGTTCAGCAGCAGCAGTCATTTTTCTCCTTCTTGGTAGCTGGTGCAGTGCTGTGTTTTGACTTTCGGCCTGGGAACAGAGCTGATTACTATGATGTTTTCGTTTGGCCAAGGACTTTGTGAGTCTCATGATCTTCCAGGGAGGAGGGAAGCCGGGAGGAAGCAGAGACAGGACACCTGGTGCAAACTGACCAAAGAGGTATTTCATACCACAGCGCGTCATGCCCAGGATCTAACTGAGAGTTATTCAGAAGAGCGGGGACTGGAGGGTTGGAGGAGGTATTGGTCAGTACTTGGTCGGGCTGGGGAGGGTGAGTTATCTGTTATCTGGTGGTGAGGTTTTGTATTCTCTTCCCTTGTTATTTCATGTATCATTATTATTATTATTGGTGGTAGCTGTAGTGATTTGTGTTATACCTTAGTTACTAAACTGTTGCTATCTCAGCCCGTGGGAGTTCCATTCTCTTTGGTTCTCCTCTCTGTCCCTCTGGGAGTAGGGGGAGGGCAAGAAGGGGGCGAACAATCTGTCTGGCTGGGTTTAAACCATGTGCTTTGAACCACGACAGCAGCCGAGACCGAGCACCGAAAAGGTTGGATTCAAATGGTCTTCTAGGTGGGAAAGCAAGGAGCGACAGCAATGCGGGTGGCGCTGTTGTAAAGCTCACTGTTTCTTGAAGATGTCAGGCAGTAGTTTTCCATCCTGGTTCTCTGTCTGTGGGAGCTGAGACAAGGGGGCACAAAATCACAAAATGGAATACAGAAACCTTTAGAATTAGTTTTAAGTAATGTTAATTTCGATGGCTTTTTAACAGTAGCAAAATTACTGAGGTGTATGTTACATAGAGAAAAAAAACAGAGTCCAGCTCAAGAGGCTTATAATAACTGGAAGCAAGGACAGGTGGCCTGGGAAGAGTACAGGGATGTTGTCCGGGAAGCTAGGAACCAGGTTAGGAAAGCTAAGGCCCAGTTAGAAATAAACTTGGCTTGGGGCATTAAGGATAATAGGAAGGGATTCTACAGGTACATAGCAAATAAAAAACAGACTAGGGAGAACGTAGGCCCCCTCAGGAAGCTCTCGGGAGAACTGGCTACACAGGATTTGGAGAAGCCTGAGGTTCTGAATGACTTCTTTGCCTTATTCTTCACTGGCAAAGGCTCTGACCAAACCACCCAAGTCTTGGAAGGCAGACGCAGGGACTGTGAGAATGAAGACCCCGTGCCCACTATAGGAGAGGATCTGGTTCGAGGCCATCTTAAAAATCTGAACGTGCACAAGTCCATGGGTCCTGATGAGATCCATCCGCGGGTCCTGAAGGAGCTGGCGAATGAAGTTGCGAAATCATGGCAGTCAGGTGAAGTTCCCGATGACTGGAAAAAGAGAAATATAACCCCCATTTTCAAGAAAGGGAAAATGGATGACCCAGGGAATTACAGAGCAGTCAGTCTCACCTCTGTGCCTGACAAAATCTTGGAGCAGATTCTTCTGGAAGGCACGCTAAGGCACATGAAAAACAAAAAGGTTCTTGGTGAGGTCCAGCATGGCTTCACTAAGGGGAAATCCTGCCTGACCAATTTGGTGGCCTTCTATGATGGGGCTACAGAACTGATGGACAGGGGTAGAGCAGTTGATGGCATTGTCGTGGTTTAAACCCAGTCAGGTAACTTGTTCACTCACTCCCAGTGAGTGGTGCCGAGCTGACAACAATCAAGGTCCGTGTTCGTCTCCCCCCCCCTCCCTGCAGCGGGGCTCTCCCCTTCCCCGCTCCCGGAGGAACGGGGAGGAGGATCGAGAGAGTGCAACTCCCACGGGTTGAGACAAGAACAGTCCAGCAACAAATCACCACCGCTACTATCAGCTAAAACAATGATAAGGGAAAATAACAAGGGAAGAGAATACGATACCACCGGCCAAGAAAACGAGTTCCACCCGGAAGCTCCTGTCCTTCCGGGTAACTCCCAGTTACCCCCCACCCCGGGCATGACGTGCTGTGGTATGGAATACCTCCCCGGCTAGCCCGGGTCAGGCGCCCCGCCTCTGCTTCCTCACAGCCTCCCCTCTTCCCTGGCAGAGCATGAGCCTCACAGAGTCCTTGGTCAGGGTAAACATCACTTAGCAACAACCGACAACATCGGCTTCACCAACGCTGTTCTCAAAACTAGAAGTCAAAACACAGCACTGCACCAGTTAACACAAAGGAAAAAAACATGACTGCTACTGCTGAACCCAGGACATTATCCACCCCTTATTCCATACCATTCACGTCGTGCTCAGATCCCACATTTTCAATACACCATCGCTCTCCCACATATATACATCCATATACATACAGACCAAGAGGAAAAAAAATCATTTTCTTAGTGCATGGACCAATCCCTATAATGCTGCCGAGTCCATCCGGTCCATGATGTTCCAAGTTCATTCTCTGTTGGGATGATGGCTGGAGGGAAGTCAGGGCCAGTCGCTGGTGACCTGGAGACATCTAGTTGATGGGCTATAAAAGCATTACACAGCAGGCAACAGCATACAATTGAGTTCACTGGCTGTTTTCCCCTGAAATCAAATCCCCTTGAGGTATACATCGGACTTCCCCATCTTCCCGCATTACCCACCAAGTATATCCAGGTCCCTGAGCAAAAGCAATCCCACGAGTGGGTTTGCCTTTACCTGAAGCAGGAATAACCCAGACTGTCTTCCCCAGCAAATTCTTCATATGCACCACGGGAACTTTGTCTCCCTCTACAATATGTAAAAGTTCTGACTGGGCTGGGCCAGCCCTGTTGGCAGATCCTCTGGTGTTGACCAACCAGGTGGCCTTTGGTAAATGTGTATCCCAATGCTTGAAAGTTCCCCCACCCATCGCTCTCAGTGTAGTTTTTAACAGCCCATTGTACCGTTCGATTTTCCCAGAGGCTGGTGCATGGTAGGGGATGTGATATACCCACTCAATGCCATGCTCTTTGGCCCAAATATCTATAAGGTTATTCCGGAAATGAGTCCCATTGTCTGACTCAATTCTCTCTGGGGGGCCGTGTCGCCAAAAATCTGTTTCTCAAGGCCCAGGATGGTGTTCCGGGCAGTGGCATGGGGCACAGCGTATGTTTCCAGCCACCCGGTGGTTGCTTCCACCATGGTAAGCACATGGCGCTTGCCTTGGCAGGTTGGTGGCAGTGTGATATAGTCAATCTGCCAGGCCTCCCCATATTTATACTTCAACCATCGTCCTCCATACCAAAGAGGCTTTAACCGCTTGGCTTGTTTAATTGC
This sequence comes from Pezoporus flaviventris, assembly GCF_033815535.1. NCBI lineage: Eukaryota > Metazoa > Chordata > Aves > Psittaciformes > Psittacidae > Pezoporus > Pezoporus flaviventris. The sequence goes on from NW_026892592.1 coordinate 463,451, forward strand.
AGCACATGTTTCACACTCATGAATAACCTGGGCAATAGTGTCCATTGTTAAGTCCACCCCTCGGTCACGGGCCCATCTATATGTTGCATCTCTGCCCTGATGGCCTGAAGTGTCATGGGCCCACCGGGCCAAAAATAATTCACCTTTATGTTGCCAATCTAAGTCCATCTGAGCCACTTCAATCTTAGCCGCTTTATCCACTTGTTGGTTGTTCTGGTGTTCCTCAGTGGCCCGACTCTTGGGTACATGGGCATCTACATGACGTACCTTCACCACCAGGTTCTGCACCCGGGCAGCAATATCTTTCCACAGTGCAGCAGCCCAGATGGGTTTACCTCTGCGTTGCCAGTTGCTCTGCTTCCATTGCTTCAACCACCCCCACAGGGCATTTGCCACCATCCATGAGTCAGTATAGAGATAAAGTACTGGCCACTTTTCTCGTTCAGCAATGTCCAGGGCCAGCTGGATGGCTTTCACCTCGGCAAATTGACTCGATTCACCCTCTCCTTCAGCAGTTTCTGCAACTTGTCGTCCAGGACTCCATACAGCTGCCTTCCATCTCCGATGCTTTCCCACAATACGGCAAGAGCCATCAGTAAACAAGGCATACTGCTTTTCACTTTCTGACAGTTTATTATATGGTGGGGCCTCTTCAGCACGCACCACCTCCTCCTCTGGTGACATTCCGAAATCTTTGCCCTCTGGCCAGTCCATGATGACTTCTAGAATGCCTGGACGACTGGGATTTCCTATTCGAGTTTGTTGTGTAATTAGTGCAGCCCATTTACTCCATGTAGCATCAGTTGCATGATGTGTAGAGGAGACCCTGCCTTTGAACATCCAGCCCAGCACGGGCAGCCGGGGTGCCAGGAGGAGCTGTGCTTCAGTGCCAATCACTTCCGAAGCAGCTCGAACCCCTTCATAGGCTGCCAGTATCTCTTTCTCAGTTGGGGTATAGCTGGCCTCAGATCCTTTGTATCCCCGACTCCAAAAGCCGAGGGGTCGACCTCGAGTCTCCCCTGGAGCTTTCTGCCAGAGGCTCCAGGTAGGACCGTTCTCCCCAGCTGCAGTGTACAGCACATTTTTTACATCTGGCCCGGTCCGGACAGGTCCAAGGGCTACTGCATGAACTATCTCGCGTTTAATTTGCTCAAAGGCTTGTTGCTGCTCAGGGCCCCATTTAAAATCATTCTTCTTCCGGGTCACATGATAGAGAGGGCTTACAATCGAACTGTAATTTGGGATGTGCATTCTCCAGAACCCCACTGCACCCAAGAAAGCTTGCGTTTCTTTCTTATTAGTTGGTGGAGACATTGTTGTTATCTTGTTGATCACATCTGTGGGGATCTGTCTACGTCCATCTTGCCATTTTATTCCCCAAAATTGAATCTCCTGTGCAGGTCCCTTGACCTTACTCCGTTTTATGGCAAAACCGGCTTTCAGCAGGATTTGGATTATTTTCCTCCCTTTCTCAAAGACTTCTTCCGCTGTATCGCCCCACACAATAATGTCATCAATGTATTGCAGGTGTTCTGGAGCTTGCCCCTGTTCCAGTGCAGTCTGGATCAGTCCGTGGCAAATGGTAGGGCTGTGTTTCCACCCCTGGGGCAGTCGGTTCCAAGTGAACTGGACACCCCTCCAAGTAAAAGCAAACTGTGGCCTGCACTCTGCTGCCAAAGGAATGGAGAAAAATGCATTGGCAATATCAATCGTGGCATACCACTTGGCTGCTTTTGACTCTAGTTCATACTGAAGTTCTAGCATGTCCGGTACGGCAGCCCTCAATGGTGGTGTGACTTCATTCAGGCCACGATAGTCTACTGTTAGTCTCCATTCTCCATTAGACTTTCGCACTGGCCATATGGGGCTATTGAAGGGTGAGCGGGTCCTGCTGATCACCCCCTGACTCTCCAGTCTACGGATCAGCTGATGGATGGGAATCAGGGAGTCTCGGTTGGTGCGATATTGCCGCCGGTGCACTGTTGTGGTCGCAATTGGCACTTGTTGTTCTTCAACTTTCAGCAACCCCACAGCAGAGGGATCTTCTGAGAGACCAGGCAAGGTGGACAGCTGCTCAATTTCCTCAGTCTCCAAAGCAGCAATACCAAAAGCCCACCGGTACCCTTTTGGGTCTTTGAAGTACCCTCTCTTGAGGTAGTCTATGCCGAGGATGCATGGAGCCTCTGGACCAGTCACAATAGGGTGCTTTTGCCACTCCCTCCCAGTCAGGCTGATTTCAGCCTCCAGCACAGTCAACTCTTGGGATCCTCCTGTTACTCCAGAAATATAGATGGGTTCCACCCCTTGACAGCTTGATGGCATCAGGGTACACTGTGCACCGGTATCTACTAGAGCCTTATACTTCTGTGGGACTGATGTGCCAGGCCATCTGATCCACACAGTCCAGTAAATCCGATTGTCCCCTACCTCCACCTGGCTGGAGGCAGGGCCCCTCTAATGGTCGTCACAGCATTGGACACTTAAGTCGTGTTGAAAGGGATTATTCTTCGTTATCACAGGAGCTGGAGTAAAATCAGCTCTTCCACTCCATCTGGGAAACTGCTCACCAGAGACTGAAGCCGTAGCTCTCATGGGACGATCAGTCTTGGCCCTTGCTCCCCTCTTCAGTTCACTCACCCGTTCCTCCAAAGCTGAAGTAGGTTTTCCATCCCACTTTGTCATGTCTTCTCCGTGATCCAGCAGGTAAAACCATAGGGTACCCCGTGGCGTATACCTTCTGTATCTCCTCTCTTGAACAATAGGACGTCTTTTGTTAATAGCTGAGACGCGTGTTGGTACACGTGAGGAGCTGGATAAATCAGATACATCGTCCCTCAATTTGTCGAGGTCCTGGGACAGTTTTTTCACAGCTGAGATGATTGAAGGAGTGAGATTGTCTTCGAACTCTCGGAGTTTATGAACCATTTCATCCACTGTTAGTGGTACTATGTCATTCCAGGTCACTGTTGCCAATGAATGGGCATATGATGACGGTGCATTCCGTGTAAGTTTTCGCCACATGGGTCGTGTACATTCAACTTCATCTGGATCTATAGGTGTATCCCCGTTATTCGGCTTGATGTGATAGATCATCTCTACGATGGCCGATTCCCTCAGAGACTGGATGCCTTTGTCTATAGTAGTCCACTTGGCCGAACGACTCGTAACATCGTCCTTGTACGGAAACCTTTCTTTCACAGCTGCCAAGAGCCTCCTCCAAAGGCTGAGGGACTTTTTCTCTCTTGCAATTGCTTTGTCAATTCCCCCTTCTCTAGCAAGTGATCCCAGCTGCTTGGCTTCTGTACCTTCTAGTTCGTGACCATCGGCCCCATTGTCCCAGCATCGGAGTAACCAGGTGATGATGTGCTCCCCTGGTTGACGGGTAAAATCTTTTCGCATATTCCGCAGCTCGGTTGAGGTCCGAGGTCGAGAAGTTACCTCTTCTTCTTCTTCTTCGTCATGTGAGGATGACTCCTGATCAGATTCTGGACCGGGTGGTGAATTCATTGGTTCTTCATCTCGCTTCACCCTTTTTGCCTCCTTTTTGCTTGTTCTCTTGCGTACAGGGGCAACCGATATTGGTACGAATTGGTCCTCTGGTTTGGCTGCAGTGATTATCACTGTGGTTTGAGTGGCGACTGTACTTGTTGCTGGGGGTGGTGTAGCTACTGTGCTTGGAGCTGGGGTAACCGCGCTGTCTGTTGCAGTTGAAGTTTGAGCACACACCCTGCCACTCATGGCTGTCCAGCCTCTGGGAAAATCTCTCGGTCCTCCTACATCGTCGTTTGACCCCAGACAAGACCCAAACCTGAATCTGCTTAACTCTTGAAATCAGTAGTGGGCAAAACACACTCTGTATGCGTGTTAGCATGGTGATTCCCATCACCATCAGCAAACAAGTCTCAAGAGCATTAAAAGGCCATTTAAAAAATTCAAAACTCTCAAATGTAAATGGTCTGGGGGGACGACTTGGAGGGTAAAAGGATGTCTCCTTCACAGGTTGAGCACCTGAGAAGGAGAAAAAAGATGTGTAATTGCTAAGCACCTCCATCATATACCTCCCAAAGTATAAAGGTGGTGACCACACTGGGAACATAAACCAGATCAGTTTCATGATCAATGATTCTATTGTATTACAAGTCATTACCATAAAGTACAATGGGATAAAAACCTTAGCCCAAGCCCCACACTTAAAAAACACTAATACAGCCAATACCGGATGGAGGTAAGATATGGTATATTGAAACTGTGAGATCAAGAGGAAAAACCTTGAGAGCCAATAAATCAGCATTGTGATGAGTGACTATCAATCCAGTCAGATCTGTTCTTATCTCAACCCCTCGTGCCCCACGTTGGGCGCCAAAAAAGAACTGTCGTGGTTTAAACCCAGTCAGGTAACTTGTTCACTCACTCCCAGTGAGTGGTGCCGAGCTGACAACAATCAAGGTCCGTGTTCGTCTCCCCCCCCCTCCCTGCACCGGGGCTCTCCCCTTCCCCGCTCCCGGAGGAACGGGGAGGAGGATCGAGAGAGTGCAACTCCCACGGGTTGAGACAAGAACAGTCCAGCAACAAATCACCACCGCTACTATCAGAGCATGAGCCTCACAGAGTCCTTGGTCAGGGTAAACATCACTTAGCAACAACCGACAACATCGGCTTCACCAACGCTGTTCTCAAAACTAGAAGTCAAAACACAGCACTGCACCAGTTAACACAAAGGAAAAAAACATGACTGCTACTGCTGAACCCAGGACAGGCATCTACCTGGACATGTGCAAAGCGTTCGACACTGTCCCACATGACATCCTTGTCTCTAAATTGGAGCGACATCAATTTGATGGATGGACCACTCGGTGGTTAAAGAACTGGCTGGATGGCCGCACACAAAGAGTTGTGGTCAATGGCTCAATGTCCGGCTAGAGACCAGTAACGACTGGGGTCCCTCAGGGATCCGTGTTGGGACCGGTCTTGTTTAACATCTTCGTTCCTGACAGGGACAGTGGGATTGAGTGCGCCCTCAGCTTGTTTGCCGATGACACCAAGCTGTGTGGTTCGGTTGATACGCTGGAGGGAAGGAATGCCATCCGGAGGGACCTTGACATGATTGTGAGGTGGGCTGATGCCAACCGCATTAAGTTTAACCATGCCAAGTGCAAGGTCCTACACCTGGGTTGGAGCAATCCCAGGCACAGCTACAGGTTGGGCAGAGAAGAGATCCAGAGCAGCCCTGCAGAGAAGGACTTGGGGGTGTTGGCTGATGAGAAATTGAACATGAGTATGCAGTGTGCGCTTGCAGCCCAGAAAGCAACCGTATCCTGGGCTGCATCAAAAGGAAAGTGACCAGCAGGTCGAAGGAGGTGATCCTGCCCTTTACTCTGCTCTCGTGAGACCTCACCTGGAGTATTGTGTGCAGTTCTGGTATCCTCAACATAAAAAGGACATGGAACTGTTGGAACAAGTCCAGAGAAGGGCCACGAGTATGATCAGGGGACTGGAGCACCTCCTGTATGAAGACAGGTTGAGGAAGTTGGAGCTGTTCAGCCTGGAGAAGAGAAGGCTGCGTGGAGACCTCATAGCAGCCTTCCAGTATCTGAAGGGGGCCTACAGGGATGCTGGAGCGGGACTCTTCATTAGAGACTGTAGTGACAGGACAAGGGGTAACGGGTTAAAACTTAAACAGGGGAAGTTTAGATTGGGTTTAAGGAGGAAATTCTTTTCTGTTAGGGTGGTGAGGCACTGGAATAGGTTGCCCAGGGAGGTTGGGAATGCTCCATCCCTGGCAGTGTTCAAGAGCAGGTTGGACGTGGCCTTGGGTGATATGATTTAGCGTGAGGTGTCCCTTGCCCATGGCTGGGGGATTGGAACTAGATGATCCAAAGGTCCTTTCCAGCCCTAACCATTCTATGATTCTATGATTCATTCTAGAGAACGTACTGAGAATTCTCACAGGATAAATCATTATAGTTGTGACATAGTTTAAGAAAAACAGTCTAGAACAACAGGACACAGGGATAAGGAGTATCTGGGAACTGCAGGTGTCCAGGATGGGCTACAGTTAAACTAACTGATAAGTAGGAGGGTACGAGGATTATTATGTCTCTGGTGCTAACGAACCAATTAAACTGGTATGAGCATCTACTGCTCATGCTTCAAAGGCTGCCAGAAGTGATGAAGATTGTTGGAAGAAGTAAATGACCCTCAGAGACCACCACCAGAGTTCTGTGCGCATGCCGGGAATTTTCTGGAAAATTATGTAATCCGTACGTAGCCTCATGAATATGCATGTATGCCCAGTGGCTATAAAAGGATGGCTTGTGTGGCAATTGGGGGACACATGTTAGGAAATCTTGTAGGTAAAGGCGTATACCCAGCTGCTAGCGTCCATTTGGTATACAACCACAAGAAGCAGGGGGCTTCTTGTGGTTTGGGTCCTGAAAGACGCAGGGGGTGTTTTGTGGAAATGGTTTTGGATCTTGTTGGTATTTATTTTGTGGTTTGTTACATTAAGGATTTTGGTCTTGTGATTTTGGTATCAGTGACAGACTCTTATATCTAAGCAGGGGGCATCTTGTTCTTTGGGTCCTACAAGACACAGGGGGTGTCTTGTGGAAATGGTTTTGGTTCCAGTGTGCTATCAACAGCCCATAAGGGATTTGATTCAGTGATGCTGTCAGCGTGGGTCCCTGAATAGGTTAGTTAGGAAGGTTAGTCAAATCACCATCCGATACAGTGGGCTGTCCAGCACATCCCACAGTGGGACGCAGACAGGCTGGTCGGGCATAAGGGTCTCGTCCTTCTTGGGACACTGACAGGCTGGTCAACTATAAAGGGTCCAAGGAAACCCCCCTATTAATGTTACAATATGGTCTGAGCCATAGGGGTTAGGAAGTATTGCTTTTGATTCTACTGGTATTCGTCTTATTTTGAGGCTTGTTACAGTAATGATTTTGGCCTTGTGATTTTGGTACTGGTGACAGGATGTTATAACTGTGCTATTAACTGTTGTTTGGTTGAATTTTAGTCTCTGTCTTTGTCTCAGGTGTTGTAATTGTTACTGTAATGAATTTATATGGGTACCAAGGCTTACCCCTGGCTCTATTAAGAATTCGAACTCAACCTTGGTTGAAAGAAGAGGTTAGCCCATTTGAGATTTTGTATGGAAGACCATATCAGTCCCAGTTTAAAGGAGAAAATCTTCAGGAAGAGGGAGAAGGCTATCTCCAACAGTTTCTGATCAATCTGGGAAAACAATTGGAGGAGATAAATAAGAGAATAGTAGGGACAAGAGCAAGAGGTTAAGAATTTTTCAGGAGATCCTTTACAGGAGAAGTGGAGCACACAGTACCAGATATTACTGACCACCTTTACAGCAGTGAAGATAAAGGAACAACCTGCTTGGATACATTATTCAAGAATTAAAAAAGCACCAGAGCCTGAGAAGACATGACAGATCGAACCTTCAGGACCCTTAAGTATGAAATTGCCTCTGTCATAATTTGGACCCATATGATAACTGGCGCGCAAGCTTGGGACCGGAACTTATACTTGAAATAAGTGTAGAATGTTACTAAAGTTTTAATCATAGTGTCTGTTGGGTGTGTGCACAGTTGCCTAAATCAGGAGAAAGCCTGGATCTTCCATTAACTGGAGTTCCAATTCCTAACACTATCTCATGGACAAATTTGTGGGTGAACACTAGCAATCTACATCTGAGGGAAAGGTTAAAATTTGGGATAGCTAATCCTAATCCAGGTAATAAATATTACGCCTGAGCAAAAAGATATATTACTCCAGGAACCAGGGTAGGAGATCATGCTTGTTTAAATGCCACAGATGTAGGTCACCCTTCAAATTGCAATCATACTATTAATATAGATGGTATCATAGTTCAGTGGTGGCCTGTTCCTAAAGGGAAAGGATGGTATTGGTTATGTGGAGAAAATGCTTATAAGAGTCTCCCCCCCAACTGGAAGGGGGCATGCACCTTAGGTGCTGTAATACCCAATTTTACTATTATAGACAGGTATCCTTTCGGGACCTGGATTAGAAGTTTTGCTAAACAGATTAAGCTAGTCTTTAACCCTATTATTGAATGGCACAGCGCATTTCATAGTTTTGTAAGAGGGCTAATTCGATCTTCGGCAGTAAGTGAATTAGAAAAAGCAATTGTAAATATCTCAGCAACCATAGAGGAAATGGAAAGTAAAAACACTGATATAATCCAGGCAGAACAACAACAGATAACCAGCCTCTCTAAAGTGGTTTTACAAAACCGAATGGCTCTAGACATGTTACTGGCATCACAAGGAGGGGTTTGTACCATAATCAATGAAAGCTGTTGTTCCTATATAGAGCAAAGTGGCAGAATGGAAACAGATCTGGAGGAAATTTGGAAACAAACTAAGATATTTCATGAAATGGCCATGGATGACCCCTCCTGGGGTTTGAACAAACATGGAAAAAGTTAACTTCATGGTTATCCAATCTCTTCTGGTTGAGGCAACTGGTTGCAGGAATATTGATGTTAATTATTTTAATATTGATTACTTGTGGTATGATACAATGTTCCCTCAGGTGTTGTAAACGATCTATGATAAATTATGAAGATTGGAAAAGGAATGAAATTAAGCACCCAGTAGAAACGGGAAATTATTTCAAAAAGACTTTTGATGGTAATGATAATATACAAAATGTCGCAAAAGAATTTGCAAAAGGACAGAAAAAGGTGTGAATTTGAGACAAGGGGGCACAAAATCACAAAATGGAATCTAGAAACCTTTAGAATTAGTTTTAAGTAATGTTAAGTTTGATGGCTCTGTAACAGTAGCAATGGAAAATACCTGAGGTGCATGATACATAGAGAAAAAAATAGAGTACAGCTAGAGAACATACTGAGAATTCTCACAAGGTAAATCATTACAGTTGTGACATAGTTGTAAGAAAACCCGGGTCAGGTGCCCCATCTCTGCTTCTTCACAGCTTCCCCTCCTCCCTGGCAGAGCATGAGCCTCACAAAGTCCTTGGTCAGGGTAAACATCACTTAGCAACAACCGAAAACATCGGCTTCACCAACACTGTTCCCAGGCTGGAAGTCAAAACACAGCACTGCACCAGCTAACACAAAGGAGAAACATGACTGCTACTGCTGAACCCAGGACAGTAAGGTATGACATATTGAAACTGTGAGATCAGAAGCAACAAGTTTGAGAGTCAATAAATCAGCATTGTGACAAGTGACTATTAATCTGAAACAATGAATGCTTATCACAAATAAAATTAGACACACTCCAATCAGATCTCTCGTTATCTCAATCTTTTGTGCCCCACATTGGGCGCCAAAAAACCTGTCATGGTTTAAGCCCAAGCCGCAAATCAGAACCACCTAGTCTACTCCCCCCCATTCCTCCCCCACCACCCCCAGTCACAGAGGGATGGGAAGGAGAATCGGAAGAATGTAACTCCCATGGATTGAGATATGAACAGTCTAGTAACTAACGTATTGATGCGCAGATAGATTACACAACTTGTTAAAAGTTGTAAAGTAGGTATGCTTTTTATTCAGCGCTGAGACACACAGGGATAATTCCTCAAAGTCATGCGTACCTCAGTGTTGCTTCCCTCTACATTTATTCTCTAAAGTTATATATATTCATAAGTGTCCTGGGTTCAGCAGTAGCAGTCATGTTTCTCCTTCATGGTAGCTGGTGCAGTGCTGTGTTTTGACTTCCAGCCTGGGAACACTGTTGGTGAAACCGATGTTTTTGTTTGTTGCTAAGTGATGTTTACCCTGACCAAGGACTTTGTGAGGCTCATGCTCTGCCAGGGAGGAGGGGAAGCTGGGAGGAAGCAGAGACGGGGCGCCTGGGGCGCCTGACCCAGGCTAGCCAAGGAGGTATTCCATACCACAGCACGTCATGCCCGGGGTGGGGGGTAACTGGGAGTTACCCGGAAGGACACGGGTTTCCGCGTGGGACTCGTTTCTTGGCCGGTGGTATTGTATTCTCTTCCCTTGTTATTTTCTCTTACCATTGTTGTCGTTGGTGGTAGCGGTGGTGATTTGTGTTGTACATTGGTTGCTGGACTGTTCTTGTCTCAACCTGTAGGAGTTGCACCCTTTCGATCCTCCTCCCCCTTCCTCTGGGAGCGGGGAAGGGAAGAGCCCCGGGGGGGGGGGGGGGAGGGGGAGGGGGGGGGCTCGATTGTTGTCAGCCCGGCACCACTCACTGGGAGTGAGTGAACAAGTTGCCTGACTGGGTTTAAACCAGTAAGGTTGCACAATACACCTATACATATTCATGCCCTATCCCGGCTTCGTATTATAATGAGCTAGGTCCTTTGCGCCCGCGCAGTGTCCCCTCTGGTCATGGGGAGGGGTCTCAAGATGAAGTAACTGAATCTTCCTCCTGTGGGTAGGGGTCTTCAAGATGAAGTAAATGAGTCTTCCTCTTCTTGAACTTTTCACCTTTTACTCTTCATGTATGGCCTTAGGGTTTGGTAGGTGTCCCAGCCATAAAACAGCTGCTTCTCTCCCTTATCAGTAGATTCAGGCCTCTGCTTTTCCTTATCAATAGCTGCTTATCAGTAGAATCAGGTGTCTGCTTTTCCTTATCAATAGAACCAGGTGTCTTTGTTCTGCTTAGCAGACATTTACAACAGACAATACTTTTGTTTAAGCAAGCCAATTCCTCTAACCCCCTTGTACAACCCCCCTGTACCACACCCCTATACATTGGTCAACCCTCTGCATCAGTATGTTATAAATGTCTCTCAAATAAATTGACGAGAGCCAGAACAATGAATCAAATCGGTTTATTGAGCAAGCGACAGCAAGCAAAGCAGCGCTGGGCAGCCGGGGAGTCTCCGCTCCGCCAACGGCACACACCCCACTTCCCTGACGTCACTGGTTTTATACTCTTCTTCATCTGATATACGTGTCACCTCCTGGCATCCTCTGCATCTGTGTGATCTGTAGATAAGGGGTCTCATTCTGTCTCCCTGTGGGTGTTAGATAAGGGGTCTCATTCTGTCTCCCGGTGGGTGTAGGGAGAAAGGCTCCTTATCTCCTTCGGGGTTTCATTCTGTCTCCCGGTGGGTGTGGGAAGAAAGGCTCCTTATTGCCTTCCCCATGCATCGTTTACTTTGACAGATACCCACGGTCTATAAGCAACATGTCAAAGCACCATAAATTTCCAGTAACTATTAAGCAAGCAAGTAACTAAGCAAGATTAACTCCTAAGCAAGCAAGATTTGATTAACAAACAGGAATTTACTCATTACAATCCCCCCTTTTTCTGTTTACCATTTTGTTCATCAAATCTTTGGAGTGCCGTGTGGCTTAAAATTAAGGCGTCTTCTACTGTAGATTCCTTATCTAGTGGCTGGTATTAAGCCCTAATGAGCATCAAGTGGGCGGCCTCTAACCTGCTTTTTACAATTGCAATCACTTTGTTAAACACAGAGGGGCCAAAAGTTAGTCCCAGAATTACCAATATTAAGGGCCCTGCAATGGTAGACAGTAATGTAGTCAACCATGGAGAGTAATTAAACCATGACTCATACCAACATTGTTGGGCTTCTCGCTCCCTTTTTCTTTTTTTCTAGTCCTTCTCGTAGCTTGGTCATGGTATCTCTTACAATTCCAGTATGATCAGCATACACACAACATTCTTCCTTAAGTGCAGCGCAAAGCCCTCCTTGTTGTAGGAACATTAGGTCTAATCCTCTTCGATTTTGTAACACTACTTCAGATAGCGACCAACCGTACAGATTTTTCTAGGTCACTTATGGATTGTTCGATTCTGACTAAGTCCTCATCTACAGCCATTCTTAAGGTGTGAAATTCTTTACTTTGTTTTACTAATGAGGCTATTCCTGTACGTACTGTGCCTCCCAAGATCATTAAAGCGGCTATCATTAATGCAGTGAAAGGTTCTCGTTTAAACAGGTGATGGTCTTGGGCAGTCTGGTGGTCATACATAAAATTTTCAGGATGGTAAAGAATTCTTGGTATTATCATTACTTGGATACAAAAATCTGAGGAATCATTAAACAATTCTAGCGACAGGCAAGGTGTTACACCTATGTTTGAGCAAAACCCCTTGGCGTATCTGGCTGGTAATAACCACTTAGCAGCAATTGTATTAACTTCACATAGATGTTTTTGACTTTTTGGAATTTTTCCAATACATCTGTCCTTCCAGTGACCTGAGTCAATGTTATGCCTTGATTTTCCTTTCCCCATGAACATTCTGCTGGGTTAGAACCATTTACACACCTAGCCTTTGTAGTAACTCCCACTGCTTCATAAAAAGGAGGCTTTATCCCGTAACATAGCCAGCAATGTTCGGTTAGGTTGGGATTGGTGGCATTTAACAACTGGTAATTAGCTTCCATTAATTTCCAAAGAAAGTTGTCTCCATTACTGTCCTTAGGATTTTGAGTGTCATTTAATACGAGAATCATTGAGTTGTTGGAAATTATTGTGTCATTTTTAACCCCCACTTTGTCTATTTTAGGAATTTCCTCTGATGGTTTTTCTGCTAATACATTGTTAGGTGCTACGGGTTTAGGAACTTGTGGGATTGGTTCCTTCTTTATTAAAATGAGGCCCCCTCTATCGGCTCCTGGTTCCTTATAAGGCCGCCACTGTACCCTTAAAAACTTGTCCAGATTTCCAGGGACCCAATCTGAGGCTATTGTTTCACATCCCCAGTAGGCACAATAATATTCCCCGGCATGATTACAATATCCTCTTCCTGGATCCATCTTCTCATCCATCATCCTCTTTCTACAGTCTTTCTTAACATGTCCTTTTCCTCCACAATAGAAACAAACCACCGTTCCTCGCTCTTTTTCCCTTGGAGGCCTCCGGGGTCCCGATCCCGATTGTCGGGGTTCAGGCCCCTTCCTAGGAGTGGGTACCCTCTGTCCTTCTCTGACCGCTGCTACCAGCATTCTAGCCTGCTTCCTGTGCATCTCCTCTTCCCTACGAACATATACCTTCTGAGCTTCTCTCAGTAGTTCATCTAAACCGCGGTCCTGCCAATCTTCTATTTTTCCCAGCTTCTTCCTAATATCCATCCATGATCTAGCTACAAATTGTGTTTTTAGTAAGGCTTGCCCTACCAGAGTACTAGGATCTAGCCCTGAATAAAGTTGGAGATTTTTTCTAAGTCTCTCTAACCATTCCGTAGGGGTTTCATCCTTCTGGTGTTCACTGAAGGCTTTATTAATATTTTGTCCCCTAGGGACCGATTCCCTTATCCCCTGAACTATGATAGTCCTTAAGTCCTGCATATGGCTTCTATCCATTTCATTTTGATTATTCCAATTAGGTCTCTGGAGGGGCCACTTAACATCCGCCGCGGGACCTTGCTGATGTTGCTGGTCCCAAATTCGCATTCTGGCCCTCCGGACCATATCCCTTTCTTCTGCCGTGAACAAAATACCCGATATGGCCTGGCAGATCCAGTCCTTAAAGGACCCAAAGAAGGGCCAATATAAATGATCACCTCTAATCTGCTTACCTCCCCAAACTTCCATACAGTAATGTACAATTTTTACTTTGCCCTTACCCCGCCTAGAAGGGTGGTCATCCCAATGTTTAATCATCAAGCCCAACGGACTATCCGGTGGTATCTGGGGTAGCTTAGCCTTAAGCTCCGACCCCCCCATAGAATCAGAAGGCTTGCTTTTCTTCTGTCCCATCTTCTGGAGTGCCATCTCACACACAGTCTTTTTGCCCCCTGTTCGTGGCCCAGTCCCTCGCGGGAGATGGGAACCGCACTACTAAGGGGTCCGCACTCGCTTCGTCCTTAATTGGACGTCTCACACAGGCACACTCCGGGATACCCAACCCCAACCAAACGGGTAACCAGCCTATACTTACGCACTCCTGCGTGTTCATTCGGAGCTTCGTGCACAAAGATTACAGGGTTGCCAGCTTTCTTTTGGCTATATTCCTATGAAAAACAAAGAATAGCCTTGGGGGTCCTTGCTCAGAAACTAGGACCATACAGAAGGGCAGTGGCGTATTTTTCAAAACAGCTGGATGAAGCAAGCAAAGGATGGCCCGTATGCCTAAGGGCTGCGGCAGCAGTCGTCATGAATATTGAAGAGGCTCGCAAATTCACCTTGGGACAAAAGATTACTGTGCTAGAGACTCCCCGGCTGCCCAGCGCTGTTTTGCTTGCTGTCTCTTGGTCAATAAACCAATTTGATTCATTGGTCTGGCTCTCCTCAATTTATTTGAGCCACATTTATAACAGCCCTATTAAAGGTTTTAGAGAATTTGGCATGCATAGAAATTTATGCATTCCTATTTGTTTTCCCAATTTGTACTTTAAAGGTTTCAGAAAGAATGCTTTTTTTTTTTTTTCCACTTTTTCTTGGTGGCCAGTAGCTCCCACATCTGTAACAAATTCTTTTCTCTCTGATTTAACACCGAATAAGTTGCTCCTGTATCCACTAAAATTCCTCTTTATTTCCTCTAGTCCCTACCTTTAATTTAACCAGTGGATCTGCTAGGGTAGATTCCCCAGGTCCCTGTCAGTCTAGTTCCAATTCAGTCACCGGAGCCACCCCATGGCACTGCCCCCCCCCCCCCCCCCCCCCCCCAGGGCAGTCTCACTTCCAACGTCCAAACTCCCCATAGCACGCACACCGATCCGGTTCCACAGAAGAGCCCACTCCCCCAAACTCTGCCCGTAGTCACTCCTCCATGTTCAAACACAGGAGCTGCCCGAGCTCCCCCTCTTTCCCCCTTGGTTTTCCCTTTTTTTTTCTCAGCTGCTCACCCGGCTCTGCAGGGGCTGCAGATGCCTGCCTCTGCAACAGCACTTCTGGTTTAACCCCTTCTTAACTCTGAATGTGAATGTGCCGCTTGTTGCCAGTCACAGCAATCTCTTCCTCCTTATCAGTACCAAATAGGACGGATACAGAGGCTGCTTCTCTCGGAGGTACCCGTGATACATAATTTTCAACCTATCTATCTTCCTGATTACTGTTTTTTAACTTTAAACATCTTTCCCCAATATCACAGGCTGAACAACATCTCTTCAGCTTAACTTTTAGTTTTTCTCTTTTTCCAAGGCCGAAATTAAGGAATCTGGCAGAGCTATATTAATTTTGCATTCAGTCTGTCACTCCGGGTGATTTCTTAAAGTGAAAAACATATCTGCATACATTACTTCATCCCATTTTACTTGCCCCCTCAAAACAACATTAATTGTAACAATGTATTATAGTTCAGAGTTCCATTTTTAGGCCATTTTTACTGATCTTCCAAAGTATACAAAGGCCACCATCGGTTACAGTATTTTACCAATGTTTTCTTATTTACTGAGCCCCCAGGAGACTCTCCAAGTTCTTTCCAGTGTGCCAAAATGCACCAAAAGACTCTTTTTCAAGATGTCTTCACTCTGCTGATTTTCCATTATCAATCTCACATTCACACACACACATACACAAACGGGATCCCACAGATACACTCCACACAGTTACAACACTTGAGACAAAGACAGAGACTAAAATTCAGCCAAACAAACAACAGTTAATAACACAGTTATAACATCCTGTCACCAGTACCAAAATCATTACTGTAAAAAGCCACAAAATAAAACGAATACCAGTAGAATCAAAAGCAATACATCCTAACCCCTATGGCTCAGACCATCCCCTGCTTAGTTATAACATTCTGTCACTGATACCAAAAGCACAAGACCAAAAACCTTATGTAACAAGCCACAAAATAAATGCCAACAAGATCCAAAACCATTTCCACAAGACACCCCCTGTGTCTTGCAGGACCCAAACCTCAAGATGCCCCCTGCTTCTTATGGGTGAATGCCAGTAAAATCCAAAACCATTTCCAGAAGACACCCCCTGTGTCTTGCAGGAGCCAAACCACAAGAAGCCCCCTGCTTCTTGTGGGTGTATACCAAACGGACACTAGCAGCCGGGTATACGCCTTTACCTACGAGATTTCCTATCTCGATTTACGGAAGGCTTCCAAACCATGCATACGCTTACCAATTTACCAAACCGAGATGCCCCCTGCACCTTACAAACTATATGAAAGAAAAGAATACCTTTTATGAGATGGCCCTTGTCTGCTCCTGCAGTGATCCGAATGAGTCAAGGGGTCCCTCCAGGAAAAATTCCTGAGGGCCCTAGGGAGCCCTGTCCTCAGCGGGTCCTACAGCCGAGCAGAGAGGGCCCCATCTGGGGTGCCAAATTGATTCAGAGAAAACTCCAGGAAGAAACTTGCCAACAAAATTTTGAAGCTGACAAGCAGGTATTCTTTATTGCAGTGCTGGGAGACACGGGGGATAGCTCCTCCTAACGTGTGTCTCCCCATTGCCACACAAGCCGTCCTTTTACAGGCACTGGGCATGCATACATATTCATGAGGCTACGTATGGATTACATAAATTTCCAGAAAGTTCCCCGCATGCGTACAGAATTGTGGTGGTGGTCTCTGAGGGTCATTTACTTCTTCCAACAATCTTCATCACTTCTGGCAGCCTTTGAAGCACGCGAAGTAGATGCTCATACCAGTTTAATTGGTTCGCTAGCACCAGAGACATAATAATCCTCCTATCCTCCTACTTATCAGCTAGTTTAACTGTAGCCCATCCTGGACACCTGTGGTTCCCTGATGTAATGAGTAAATTCCTGTTTATTAATCAAATCTTGCTTGCTTAGGAGTTACTTCCTTAGAGTTACTTGCTTGATAGTTACTGGAAAATTACGGTGCTTCGACATGTTGCTTATAGACCGTGGGTATCCGTTAAAGTAAATGACGTATGGGGAAGGCCATAAGGAGACTTCCTTCCCACACCCACCAGGAGACAGAATGAAACCCCGAAGGAGATAAAGAGCCTTTCTCCCCACACCCACCGGGAGACAGAATGAGACCCCTTATCTAACACCCACAGGGAGACAGAATGAGACCCCTTATCTACAGGTCACACAGACGCAGAGGACACCAGGAGGTGACACGTATATCGGATGAAGAAGAGTATAAAACCAGTGACGTCAGGGAAGTGGGGTGCGTGCCGTTGGTGGAGCGGAGACTCCCTGGCCGTCCAGCGCTGTTTTGCTTGCTGTTGCTTGCTCAATAAACTGATTTGATTCATTGTTCTGGCTCTCGTCAATTTATTTGAGCCACATTTATAACACCAGATACTCCTTATCCCTGTGTCCTGTTCTTCTAGACTGTTTTTCTTAAACTATGTCAACTATAACAATTTATCTTGTGAGAATTCTCAGTATGTTCTCTAGCTGTACTCTATTTTTTTCTTTATGTATCATGCACCTCAGTAATTTTCCATTGCTACTGTTACAACGCCATCAAACATAACATTACTTAAATCTAACTCTAAAGGTTTCTATAATCCATTTTGTGATTTTGTGCCCCCTTGTTTCAATCTCCCCCTGCAGGCATCTGCTTTTCCTTATCAATAGCTGCTTATCAGTAGAACCAGGCCTCTGCTTTTCCTTGTCAATAGAACCAGGTGTCTGCTTTTCCTTACCAATGGTTAGTGCCTTTGTTCTGCTTAGTAGGCATGATAGGTACAGACAATACTTTTGTTTAAGCAAGCCAATTCCTCTAACCCCCTTGTACAACCCCCCTGTACACTGGTTAACCCTGTATCAGCAGAAATATTAATTGTTTTAATATTATTACTTGTGGTATAACAAAATTTTCTTTCTAGAATTGTAAACGATGTATGATAAATTATGAAGATTGAAAAAAAGTGTAAGCGGCGAAGAGAAGCAGACAGGCCAACCCAATATGGGTGATAAGCAACTTCTACTTTATTTGTGACGCAGTTCACACATATATATAGGAGTGGTATTCAGCCACTCCTTCTTGGCACAACAGTATTGGTTAGCCCCCACAGCTTCCTCCACATTCTCCTCCCAGGTCCGGTCTCCGGCCACCTGTGGGGGCCACCCCCTGCCTTGCTTGCACAGTCCTCCAGGGCTCTATGGTCCTGCTCTTAGAGTCGTTCTGCAACAATTCCCCCCTTTTTCTTTGTGCAAGTAAGGCACTATGGGTTATTCTGTTCACCTGTTTTATCACACAACTATAAACAAGTCTAATAGCTACGATGATTAACCTAATCAATGAAACAGAAGCGCAATACTTCAAACAACAGTGTTTGACTCAACCTGTAATGCCCCGTGAAGACAACCATCTAATTATTCTTAGAATACTGCTCATTTACTATTGCTGGGTAAGCTGAGCCAGGGTTCTCAGCTGTGCGTGCATCGAATTAGCATAATCAGAGAGACTCATACAACACATTCCATCAAACTCTTCACATCCATGTCCCTGTTCCAACAACAAAAGGTTCTGCAGTGTTGCATGTCTCACAGAGTCAACATTAAAACAAAACAGAAATTGCCTTTGATGTAGAATTGTCTGCTTAGTTGAGCCAAGGCCCTGGCTGAAGCACTTACAGTGATTTGGCATATTATGATTGGACACATGTTTTGAAGACCCTTAGTGACCAACATATAATTGGTTAAACACAGGTGTGAGAACTCAACCTTGAAAGCTTGCCAACAGTCCACAGTTCTCATTAACTTGGTGAATTCCAGCCTCTTATCTTGCTTGCTTAAGCTTCTTCAGGCCTCTCATGGCCTTGCTGTATCTTTCAGGACTATTCTAAGTTTATGTACCAATTATGCATTCCCCTGTGAGAACACTGTCTCCACATCTCCCCCCTTTTGTTTTATCCAGTAACAAGTCGCTACTACAGCAAGGCACACACACATTTACATTAGCAGAGTAACTATTACAGGGTGCAGCAGCATGTTGAAGATGCTGATGGCAGTGAAGGACTAGCCAAAGAAATTTCTTACCAGTGGAATTCTCCCCCCCTCTTAATTTGTTCCATCACCTGCTTTATAACACTACCATTGTATTAAAATTTTTTCTAGCTTTTGCCTTAGCATTTTCTAGCAGCTACTGCAAATTTCCATACTCTGACATCTCTTTTACAAGTGAGAAATCTATACAATACAAGGTGCAGTTTCTTATTAGCAACTAGCTAGTAAATACAGGTGGTTTTATACACAAAATCACAACCTCTAATAATAGCTATTTTACAAGCACACATATTCAGGATGTTACTTTTCAGTTGCCCCCAAGTGATGTTTTGTAGTTATTTGTTCTTTCTCTTCCTCCATCTCATTCTGCTTGGGGTATTCACGGTCAGCTCCTGTAGCTGAGGCATCAGGTTTATCCATTCGTCTGTCCAGCTCATGGGAAGGCTTGACAAACTTTGCAGGCAGTCACCATGGACCTGTAGGCAGGAGGACACAAATATACCCCCTCCCCCAGGTTATCAGTTCTTCAGAAGTAGACAGGTTAAAGTTAAATGTAACATCATTACTCTCTCTCTCCCCCCCTTTTTTTTTTTTTTTTTAGACCCTGCAAAAGCCATCATTACTCCCACTACAGTCCCACGCACAAGGACCCTGTGGAGACTAACAGCAAACCAGCTCCGAGAAGCATCATTGCAGAGTGAGGTGGCAGGCTCAACCTTAGCGGGCATCCCTGCAGAGGCTCTGCCTCCCCCACATCGTATATGGCTTGGGCTTTTATACTGACCAAAATGCACATTCATTCTGACACAGGTGGCCAGCCTGTGCTGGAAGAAGTGGCCAGCAGTTATCTACAGAGGTCTCCAAGGGTTGATAGAAACCTGGACATACTTCTATTTACCAACTTCTAATACATGAGCATCACAGAGAAACTGTATGGGCTCCCCCTGTCAATTGCAAGAAAAAATCATAACATATACAGCTTGAGTATAAGAGGATTTTAACGCATACGTGGTCACTGTTTGTCAGGCCTCCTTAACTATTTTGAGATCAAGAGCTTCCCACTCTTTAGCCCCCTGCTGTGTAGTAAACACAGGATATGCAGAAATGCCCATTGCAGAAAATTCCCCAGTAATGTTCACCTCTTTGGTTACCCATTGTTACAACTGAGCGTCTCCAGGGCCAGTAAGTCTGAGCAGACCCACCCGGGAGACGAAGAGTCAGGGTCTGGAAGCAGAGGACACAAATCTGGCTCGGATTCAGGGGATTCGGGGGCTGATCCTGCACCGAACTCGGGGTCTCCGTTGCTCGCAGCTGTGTCTTTCTTATCAGATGTCTCTCGTTCGGTATGTGGCCATCTGCAGACCTGGCTCCTCTGTGACTGAGTTAAAAATTTTTTCACTCTAGAGCGTAGTGGGTTGGAGAGGCTCGCGGTTCCTTTAAATCTCCTGCTCGCGCATGATCCCTATTTTCTACTGCGTGCTTCAAAGTGGCGCCGCAATCGATCCGGCGCCGAGGCACCGCCCTCTTTCTTTCGGATTTCTCGACATTTATCATGCATATACCTTCTAATATACATTCTCTGTCCTTTTCAAAGTCCCTACTTTCGGAACTGGGGTGGTGGGGGAGCAGGGGGTTACACCTCCTCCGCGGCACCTTCTGATGGGAGGGAGAAAAGGAAGGGGGGGGGGTGCGGGGGAAACCTTGTGCTCCCGCGAGTTGGGGGAAACGAGTTGTAATCTTCCCCCGGTTTCAACCGACCGGGGACGTCTGTTCCTAGTTTCTCCGTTGCTACCGCGGCAGTTTTCTTTTCTGCCTTGCATCTTTTTATACAGTTCATTACTTCCCTCCGTGGTTTACCGAGTTTCTTTGCCTTTTTATAATCATTAAGCACTGAGTCAAATAGTTCATTACCAAACTTTCGCCACTCACTCTCCTCAAATATTGTATTAGGATCTGCAAAAAAAATCTCTTAGCCTTCCCTAGACACTAGACCTGCTAGCTGCTTTAGAGTCTCAGGCTCAATTCCCCGCTTTTATAAAAAGCACTGTAAAAAGTTCAGGGCTCAGTTCCCCGCTTTATAAGAAGCACTGTAATAAGTCCAGGGCTACCTCTCGGTCCATTTTCATGGCCAGCCTTTTCCGGATCGTCTTCTTCTGGGGCGTCCTGTAACCTCGGTCTCCGGATCGGCCTCCCGACGTAGCAGTGTCTGGTTCGCCCCAGCGGCGGATTCTTTCGGTTAGTCCAAGCACCCGGGTCTGTCACGCCACCGCAGCAGCATTGCCCGCGCTTCCCGGCCGCTGCCGCTGCTCACTCGCCGTTCCGGGTCCCCGTCGACCGGGGCCCTGTATCCGGGTCCCCGTTAAACCGGGGCCCTGTATCCCGGGTCCCCGCCGGCCGGGGCCCTGTATCCCGGGTCCCCGCTAGTCGGGGCCCTGTAATCCGGGTCCCCGTCGACCGGGGCCCTGTAATCCGGGTCCCCGTCGACCGGGGCCCTGTAATCCGGGTCCCCGTTAAACCGGGGCCCTGTATCCAGGGTCCCCGCTAGTTGGGGCCCTGTATCCCGGGTCCCCAGCGACCAGGGCCCTGTAGTCCGCGTCCCTGTTCGGGCGCCATTTGTAAGCAGCGAGGAGAAGCAGACAGGCCAACCCAATATGGGTGATAAGCAACTTCTGCTTTATTTGTGACGCAGTTCACACATATATAGGAGTGGTATTCAGCCACTCCTTCTTGGCGTAACAGTACTGGTTAGCCCCCACAGCTTCCTCCACATTCTCCTCCCAGGTCCGGTCTCCGGCCATCTGTGGGGGCCACCCCCTGCCTTGCTTGCACAGTCCTCCAGGGCTCTATGGTCCTGCTCTTAGAGTCGTTCTGCAACAAAAAAGAAATGAAATTTAAATATCAAGTAGAAACAGAAAAATATTTCAAAAAGACTCTGGATGGTAATGGCAGCATATAAAATGTTGCAAAAGAATTTGCCAAAGGACATAAAAAGGGGTATAGACATTTGCTGGTACTAGCAGACACCTTTTCAGGTTGGCCAGAAGCCTTTCCAACTAGAAGTGCACAAGCCTGGGAGGTAACAAAGATATTGTTACAGGATGGTTGTGAGGATTTCGAAGGTATGTGCTGCATGAACTTATCTGACCATTCTGAATCAATTCATGCTAAGCTGTGAAAATTGCAGGAAAATATGCAAGAGCTTAGAGTTGTTGGAGGCGGATCGGATGAATGGCTAAATAACCTAGGAGTTACTGGATGGCTCAGGGAAATACTTAAACAAGGCCTTCTAATCTTAGCTATAGGACTACTCATTTTAATGATTGTACCTTGCATAATACAATGTATATCGAAATCACTTCATAAATCCATAGAAGGAACATGGATAGCTCTGTCATAAATAATATAGTAAAAGAATTTACTCTGTGAACTGGCTGAAGGAGAGAAGCCAGAGAGTTGTAGTCTATGGGGCTGAGTCTAGTTGGAGGCCTGTAACTAGTGGAGTGCCTCAAGGGTCAGTACTGGGACCAGTATTATTTAATATATTCATCAACGATTTAGATGAGGGAATTGAGTGTACTATCAGCAAGTTTGCTGATGACACTAAGCTGGGAGGAGTGGCTGACACGCCAGAAGGCTGTGCTGCCATCCAGCGAGACCTGGACAGGCTGGAGAGTTGGCAGGGAATAACTTGATGAAATATAACAAGGGAAAGTGTAGAGTCCTGCATCTGGGCAGGAACAACCCCACGTTCCAGTATAGGTTGGGGAACGACCTGTTAGAGAGCAGCGTAGGGGAGAGGGACCTGGGGGTCCTAGTGGACGACAGGATGACCATGAGCCAACACTGTGCCCTTGTGCCCAAGAAGGCCAATGGCATCCTGGGGTGTATTAGAAGGGGGGTGGTTAGTAGGTCGAGAGAGGTCCTCCTTCCCCTCTACTCTGCCCTGGTGAGACCCCATCTGGAATATTGTGTCCAGTTCTGGGCCCCTCAGTTCAAGAAGGACAGGGACCTGCTGGAGAGAGTCCAGCACAGGGCAACTAAGATGATTAAGGGAGTGGAGCATCTCCCTTATGAGGAAAGACTGAGGGAGCTGGGTCTCTATAGTTTGGAGAAGAGGAGACTGAGGGGTGACCTTATAAGTGTCTATAAATACATAAAGGGGGAGTGTCACGAGGATGGAGCCAGGCTCTACTCAGTGGCAAACAATGATAGGACAAGGGGTAATGGGTACAAACTGGAACACAAGAGGTTCCACTTAAACTTGAGAAGAAACTTCTTCTCAGTGAGGGTGACGGAACACTGGAACAGGCTGCCCAGGGAGGTTGTGGAGTCTCTTTCCCTGGAGACATTCAAAACCCGCCTGGACACATTCCTGTGTAACATTATCTAGGTGTTCCTGCTCCGGCAGGGGGATTGGACTAGATGATCTTTCGAGGTCCCTTCCAATCTCTAGCATACTGTGATACTGTGATCGAAGGTCACCACCTGGGAGGGCAGTGCAGGGGACAGTCATTGGGGATAAGACAGCCACTCTTCCCCCCCTCCCCCCTGGGGTCCAGCCTTCCCTGGCCAGGGAAGGCCCCTCACCGTGTAGCCCACCCGATACTCAGCCACCACCAGCAAGGCGTTGAGGAACCCCGCCGCTGCCCAGGCGTGCCCAGGCGTGCTCCACGGCCAGGAGCAGCAGGACGGGCCGCGGACCCAAGCCGCCCCTCAGCCGGCTGGCCTCCAGCTCTGCCAACTGAGAGACGGGAGGCACTGAAAAAGCTGGTACCCCCTGCGCCACAAGACCCGGAGAGAGAGGGCAAGCACCAGCCCCACTGCCAACCTCACTGAAAGGCGGACACACAATCGCTGCACTGACCGGGGAAAACGACACGACACGACATTCCACCACCATCATATGCACCAGCGACACTCCCCTCTCCCCTCTCCCCCGACCCTGCGTGAGGCCGCGGTGCACCCTGGGAAATGTAGTCAACGCCGTCCAGCACGCCCTGCAGGAGGCAAGTAATGGGGGACTACATCTCCCAGCGTACACTGCGCGCCCGGGCAGGCCCGGGCTGCTTAAAGGTACAGTTTCTGTCCCAAAATTGGCCTCTTCCGGCGGCGGCGCGCATCCCTAGGTGCCTGGGGTCATTCGTGTCAAAAGCCCGCCCGGACTCAGCCGGGCTCCTCTGCGGCGGGGCTGGGGGTACCCGGGTACCGGCGGTGAGTGCTGGTGCCAGTGTCCAGGGGGTGATGGGATGGGTGGTACGGTGGGTAAAGGGGAGTGCCGATGTGTCGGGGTGGGTAATGGGAAGTGCTGATGTGTCAGGGTGGGCACCAGGGAGGTGTACAGGGGTGCCCACGGAGGCCAATGTGCCGGGTGGGTACTGGGATGGATAGAATACTTAGGGTTGGAAAGGATCTTAAGATCATCTAGTTCCAAACCCCCTGCCATGGGCAGGGACATCTCACACTAAACCAGGTCACCCAAGGATCTGTCCAACCTGGCCTTGAACACTGCCAGGGATGGAGCATTCACAATTTCCTTGGGAAACACATTCCAGTGCCTCACCACCCTAACAGTAAAGAACTTCTTCCTTATATCCAATCTAAACTTCCCCTGTTTAAGTTTCAACCCATTACCCCTTGTCCTGTTGTTAGCGTGGAGATATACACATAACCACCGGGATGGTTATATGAGGTGCTTTATTAAGGCTCTGGGAATCAGGGGTATACACCCAAATCTGATTCCAACCTCGTCACATCGCATTCGCAATTTATACACTAAGAATTTCACCACTAATGCATATTCAATATAGATTACATCATTAACTAATACATATGCATCAAGGATTGCCACATCAGTCTATTACGACATCAGCCTCTTCTGCGCTTGCGCAGCCTCCTCTGGTGGTCGTCCTGATGAAGTAAGGAGTCTTCCTCAGATGAAGTAAGAAGTCTTCCTCAGCTTGTCCTGTTCTCCTTTCTGTTCCTTGGACATATCCCAACCATTGTGTGGATGCCAGCATTCTCTTATTTTCACTTGACTACTCCTGGTATGTTTGTGAGTTCTGCTTCGGTAGAGTTTCACAATACTCTCCTAAATCTACTTCATATACCCTTTTCCATATATGGCTATGTTAGTTTTATTACTGTGGCTACCATTGTAATGTCTAGTTATAGAGTAACTAAGATTCACAATAGCAAAATTTCAACTAGTTCTTAACTTTTCTAATATATAAAAACCCTTCCACTGATTAACAGATTTTTTGAATATAATTATCTCCTTTATTTCATATGATTATTTGGCATATAATTTTACCCATTACTAACATTTCCCCCCTTTGAAAATACTTCATCTCAGCAAGTATTTTCATCCTTTATTCTAAATTTCTGTTTCCTGATAGGTAGTGCTTGTGGCCATCTTATTTTTGCCTCCTGACATGTTTTACTAATCTGTCTTTTTATCATTTGGTTCATCCTTTCTACTTGCCCACTAGACTGGGCTCTCCAAGGGGTATGTAAATTCCATGATATTCCCAACAATTTACTTACTTCCTGTACTATTGTTGCAACAAAGTGTGGACCTCTGTCTGATGATATTCCTAAAGGAACTCCAAACTGTGGAACAATTTCTTTGAGTAACCATTTTACTGTCTCCTTTGCCTTACTGGTGCGACAGGGAAGGGCTTCCGGCCATCCAGAAAAGGTGTCAACCCCTACCAACAGATATCTGTACCCTTGTACCTTTGGTAATTCCACAAAGTCAACCTGCCAATAATCTCCTGGTTCTGCCCCTATCCTGATCCTTCCCATTTCCACTTGTCTTTTTACCACTGGGTTATTTTTCAAACAAATTTCACATTTTGATCCTACTGATTTTGCCATAGTTAACATCTGTGTGGAAATTATTCCTCGTCTCAAATAAGTTACCAATGCTTCTGCACCCCAATGGCATTTCTGATGTTCAGTTTGCAGAATTTTTCGCATTATTGCTGGGGGTACTATTACTTGTCCAGTTGTTGTCGTATACCACCCTTCAGGATTCTTTTGAGCCTTTAAAAGTCCTGCCAACTTTTCATCTTCTTTTGAGTAATTTGGGTTTTCTGAAAGATATGTATGGAGTGGGCTTACCTTAAGAGGTATCAAGGCCATCATATTCCATACCTTCCGGGCTATTTGTCAGGCTGTTCGATCTGCCAATGTATTTCCTTCATATATCTTTGAAATTCCTCCTTGGTGTGCTTTGCAATGCATAACAGCCACCTGTTTAGGTTTTTGCACTGCGATTATTAATTCCAAAATCTCTTTCTGATATTTTATATTAGTTCCCTGTGAAGACAACAGTCCCTGTTCCTTCCATAATGCTCCATGTATATGTATCACACCAAATGCATATTTTGAATCAGTCCATACATTTACCCTTTTGTCATCACTCAGTTCCAATGCTCTTGTGAGAGCTATTAGCTCTGCCCGTTGAGCTGATGTTCCAGGAGGCAATGCTTTTGCTTCAGTTACCTCCTGTTGCGTTGTCACGGCGTATCCTGCATACCGTGTCCCGTTCTCCACAAAACTGCTTCCATCTGTGAAAAGTTCCCAGTCTGGTTGCTCAAGAGGTACATCTTTCAAGTCTGTCCTGGTTGCATATGTATGTTCGATAACCTCTATACGGTTATGTTCAAGGGTTCCTTCTTCTAGATCAGTTCCTAGAAAAGCTGCTAGATTCAACAAGTTAGTGGTTTTCAAACTCACATCATCTTGTTCTGTTAATATTGCTTGATATTTCATCATTCTGCTAGGGGATAACCAATACCCCCCTTTTTGTTCTAAGACAGTTGTTACCATGTGCGGCACAAACACTTCAATGTGTTTTCCCAAAGTCAGTTTTCTGGCCTCCTGTATTAGAACGACAGTTGCTGCTACTGCTCTTAAATATGAGGGCCATCCTACACTTACCGGGTCTAGTTGTTTTGAAAAGTATCCCACTGGTCTCTTCCAGCTTCCCAGTTTCTGGGTTAATACTCCCAGTGCTAATCTCTGTCCCTCATGGACAAATAACTGAAAGTCCTTTGTCAAGTCCGGGAGTCCCAATGCCGGAGATTTCATTAATGCCTCCTTCAATTTCTTAAAGGCCTCTTTCTGTGGTTTATCCCAAACAAAAGCAGGTGCTTTCTGGGCTTCATACAGGGGTTTAAGCAATGAGTCCATAGTCCACTATCCACAGTCTGCACCACCCTGCCATGCCCAAAAATGTACTCAACTCGTGTAG
Source organism: Pezoporus flaviventris (assembly GCF_033815535.1). Classification (NCBI taxonomy): domain Eukaryota; kingdom Metazoa; phylum Chordata; class Aves; order Psittaciformes; family Psittacidae; genus Pezoporus; species Pezoporus flaviventris. The sequence continues at coordinate 490,548 of NW_026892592.1, forward strand.
ATTCCGTGGTTCTGGAATGGCACAGATGCCTCTATGCGGTTTATTCCCAGTTTTTGCTCTCCTTGCGAAATTTCACATCCCAAGTACAACACAGTTGTGCATGCAATTTGGGCCCTCTCTTTTGAGACCTTATAACCGTTCAGGCCTAGCTGGTTCAGGATTTCAATAGTCACTGTTATGCATAATGATTCTTGTTCTGTTGCGATAAAAATGTCATCTACATATTGCAATAAGAGATATTGTGACCTTGGTACCTGTATTTTTCCTCGAGTGGTCCATATCTCCAGTTCTTTGGCCAACTGATTCCCAAAAAGAGTCAGACTATTTTTAAATCCTTGTGGAAGTCTGGTCCATGTCAGTTGTGTCTTCCGTCCATTCCGTGGGTTTTCCCATTCAAACGCAAACAGTTTCCTACTACTTTTGTCAAGGGGAATGCAGAAGAAAGCATCTTTTAGATCAATTACCGTAAACCACTTATATTTTTCCTTCACAGATGTTAACAATGTATAAGGATTTGCTGCCACCGGATGGATATCTTTTGTTATTTCATTTATAGCCCTCAGATCTTGTACTAGTCTATACTCACCATTTGGTTTCTTTACTGGAAATATCGGTGTATTGTATTCTGATTCACATTCTTCCAAAATCTGATATTTTAAAAATGTCTCAATTGTTTTTATGATTCCATACCTCGCTTCTAGTTTCAATGGGTATTGTTTAATTCTTACTGGTCTGGCTCCATCTTTAAGTTCCACCATTACCGGTTGAGCCATTTTTGATTTCCCTGGAATCTCCGTTTCCCAAACTATTGGTATTACAGCCTGTTCCACCTCTTCTGGAATTCGAGTAATAGGTTTGTCTTTAAGAACCAAAATTTGTCCTGCTTTTGATTCAGGAATTTGCATTATTAAGTCACCATTTTCAAAAATGATTGTTGCATCTAATTTAGCTAATAAGTCCCATCCCAGAAGGGAAATAGGGCATTCAGGCACATATAAAAATTCATGTGTTAATTCCTTCCCTCTGAATCGCAAGTCTAGGGGCTGCAGGAATGGCCATACTTCTTTCTTCCCTGTGGCTCCTACAACTGTTGTTGTCTTCTTTCCTAATCTTCCATGTAAGTCATTTAAAACCGAATAGGTGGCCCCTGTATCTACTAGAAACTTTACTTCTTTATTTCCCAATTGAATTTTTACAAGGGGCTCCTCGTTTCCCACCCCGCCTAGTCAGCTTTGATTATCATACTCTCCCAATACCATCACCTTAGCTACCTCCGATCCTGCAAAAGGATTCCTGGGGGACATAAATTGTCCTCCCCTCAATGGACATTCATTTTTCCAATGCCCCTCTTGTTTGCAATTTGCACATTGATTATATCCTAACCTTTCTGCATTCATTCCGGTCCTAGGATTATAAAATCCTCTTCCCCGGCCCCTTCCTCTAGGATTAGAAAGACTTTGTTCTCTTCCCTGTATCACTGCCAGTAAATTTTGTTGCTGTCTCTGGGAGCTCTCTTTTTCCTGATTATTATACACTTTCCAAGCCACCTCTAACAATCTATCCAAATTTCGCAGGTCTGCTCCCTCCAGCTTCTGCAGCTTTTTCCTAATGTCATCTTGGGACTGTCCTAAGAAAATTAAAGCAAATTGAGCTCTAGCCTGTTCAGTTTCTACATCCAAATCCGTCTACTTCTTTGCAGTCTCTTTAAGCCTTTCTAAAATGGTAGATGGTGATTCCGTCTTTTCCTGCCTAATGTTATATAATTTTGACCAATTTATTGTTTTGGGCATAGCATTCTGTACCCCAATGATTACCCAGTCTTGGTACCTTTGTAAATTCCTCATTCCTCCTGGTGAGTTATAATCCCACATTGGATCTTCCATCGGAAGGTTCTGATCTACATTTCCCATGACCAGCCCCTGTCTGATATCCTCCCGAACCCTTTCCCTAGCAGTTCGCAATACCATTTCCTTCTCTGTTGAATCCATAAGAGTATCTAAAAGTACTTGGATGTCATCCCAGTCTGGATTCTGGGTTTTCATAATCATTTTCATTACTCAAGCTACTTTATCAGGGTTTTCTCTATATGTCCCTGCCGACTGCTTCCAGATAACCAAATCCCCCGGGGAAAAGGGTACTTTAACGTATATCGGTCCTTCCGTTCCTACTCCCTGTCTTAAAGGTGCAAGCATTGCGTTGGGTGCCTGAACCTGTACCTTTCCTTCCCGTCCTCCCCTCCGGCGAGTTCGGTGCGAGACTGGGGTAATGGGGAGATCTGCCTTACGGCCCTCCTTACATTCATAGTCACTCTCACTTTCACTATCGCTATCATCCTCCCCCCTTTCTCCACTTGTTACTGGTGGGGCTGATGGAGCCTTTGCTAAATCAAAATTTTCATCATCCCTTTGATGCTGCAAACTATTTTCTAAAGCGAGACATCCAATACACCTTTTTCCAGCAACACATCCCTTACATTGTTCATTTGCACTTGTTTTAACAACCATAAGTCCACAAGATTTCTGCCACTCTTCATTATTTCTTAAAGTAAAGAAGAGGTCCACATATGGTACTTCATCCCATTTTCCTTCCCTTTTGCAAAACAACATTAATTGCAATATAGTGTTATATTGTAAAGTTCCATTCTCAGACCATTTTTCTTGATCTTCCAATTCATATTGCGTCCACCAAACATTACAATAATCAATCAGCTTATTTTTCCGCATGCTTTGCCCAAATCCCCCTTCTTTCCAATGGCTTAAAAGGCAGCCTAAAGGGGATGATTTGGGAATAGAAGGCATTTTGTAAATACAAAAATTCCTAAAGGACAAGCTCCTTTACACTGCTTATATTACAGCACTTTTACCCACGCTGTTCCTGCAGCATAAAACCAATACCAAACCAAATTTTTGCCGAACCCACAGGACTTTCGTCACTGTCTAACGGACGGTGCCTAGGCTTACCCTGGGAGCTCCCTGCCCAACCAAGCGCAGCTTTCACCGCATCTAACAGGCAGGCTTTACCAGACCAGACTTTGCCAAACCAAATGCAGCTTTCGCCGCATCTAACAGGAAGGCTTTATCAGAAGTCGGTACACCATACGTTATCAAGGATCGGTACCGTAACCAAATTAGAAAAGCACCTTCTTACCATGTCAGAAGTCCGTTGTGAGCAGTAGAGGTCAGTCGCGGCTAATGGCTCCCCGAGAAGCTCTCGGTGCCGGCTGGAGCAGGATCAAGACGCTATCCGCCTCAGCAGTGACTGCGAGGTCCCATCTGGGTCACCAAAATGTTAGCGTGGAGATATACACATAACCACCGGGATGGTTATATGAGGTGCTTTATTAAGGCTCTGGGAATCAGGGGTACGCACCCAAATCTGATTCCAACCTCGTCACATCGCGTTCGCAATTTATACACTAAGAATTTCGCAACTAATACATATTCAATATAGATTACATCATTAACTAATACATATGCATCAAGGATTGCCACATCAGTCTATTACGACATCAGCCTCTTCTGCGCTTGCGCAGCCTCCTCTGGTGGTCGTCCTGATGAAGTAAGGAGTCTTCCTCAGATGAAGTAAGAAGTCTTCCTCAGCTTGTCCTGTTCTCCTTTCTGTTCCTTGGACATGTCCCAACCATTGTCTGGATGCCAGCATTCTCTTATTTTCACTTGACTACTCCTGGTATGTTTGTGAGTTCTGCTTCGGTAGAGTTTCACAATACTCTCCTAAATCTACTTCATATACCCTTTTCCATATATGGCTATGTTAGTTTTATTACTGTGGCTACCATTGTAATGTCTAGTTATAGAGTAACTAAGATTCACAATAGCAAAATTTCAACTAGTTCTTAACTTTTCTAATATATAAAAACCCTTCCACTGATTAACAGATTTTTTGAATATAATTATCTCCTTTATTTCATATGATTATTTGGCATATAATTTTAACCATTACTAACACTGTCACTACAGTCACTAATGAAGAGTCCCTCCCCAGCATCCTTGTAGGCCCCCTTCAGATACTGGAAGGCTGCTATGAGGTCTCTATGCAGCTTCTCTTCTCCAGGCTGAGCAGCCCCAACTTTCTCAGTCTGTCTTCATACAGGAGGTGCTCCAGTCCCCTGATCATCCTCGTGGCCCTCCTCTGGACTTTTTCCAACAGTTCCATGTCCTTCTTATGTTAAGGACACCATAACTGTACACAATACTCCAAGTGAGGTATAATGAGAGCAGAGTAGAGGGGCAGGATCACCTCCTTCGACCTGCTGGTCATGCTCCTTTTGATACAGCCCAGGATATGGTTGGCTTTCTGGGCTGCGAGCGCACACTGCCTGCTCATGTTCATTTTCTCATCGACCAACACCCCCAAGTCCTTCTCCACAGGGGAGATGCCCGGGGGGTTGCAATGCTCCGGGCTGTACACTGGGACAGACACCTAAGACGCCTGTGGGCCAGGTGAGCTCTCCTCCTACAAGTCCCACAAGCCCCGCCGGGCGGCCGGGGACTACATCTCCCAGGCTTGCCGGGCCCTGCCGGCAGCACGGCGCGGCGCGGCACAGCCCGGCCCCGCACGATGCGGAGGGCGCGGCGCGGCGCGGCGGGCGGTGGCGGCAGCAGCAGCAGCAGCAGCAGCAGCAGCAGCAGCAGCAGCAGTAGCGGAAGGGCCCGTGTGCCCCCGGCGGCGGGGCTGTGCCGGAGCCGAGCCAGGTACCGCAGCGGAAAGCGGGCCTAGGGCGGGAGGACCGCGGGGTACGCCCCGGGAAAGGTTACTGGGAGCTGCCCCAGTACTGGGTGAGTACGCGCCCCGGGTGCACTGGGATCAGGCCCGGGGAGGATGCGCTGATCCCGGATGCTGGCCCAAGCCCTGCCGTGCTGGCTCCTGGCAGGATGCGCTGTCCACAGCCCCCGGTTTCTGCCCCTGGAGGATGATCGGCCCTGGAAGAGGGTTCCGGGAGTGGGGGTACTCCCCGGGGAGCTGCCCTCTCCAGCCGGGGTGCTGCGAGGGGTCCGAACGCCGGGAGGGTGCCAGGGGCAGAGCTAGGGTGTCCACAGAGGGGACCGGAGGGGTAGGAGAGAGCTGGCTGGGGGTGCCCCCAGTCCCCAGCAGTGCCAATGTGCACGCGAGGCCCCTCAGCAGCAGAGTGACACATGGCTGCGTGACACACCTTGACTGGGTAGTGGCAGCCAGGATTTCATAAACACAGCACGAGGGGCTCTGGGGACAGGCTAGGAGACTCATTGAGCAGGGACATGTCTGATCAGCCTTCAACCGGCCGGGGTTATGGGGTGTCTTCCTGGCCAAGGCATGGCTGTCAGGGTGCTGGAGCCCAGCTTTCAGGGCCTGGCAATGCAAGGGGTCCCCACACATGCTGGGGACTAGGGTGCTGCTGAGAAGGTGAGGTTCTGCTGGGCCTCCAGTTGCAAAGCTCACAAATATTTCCCCAGAGTGAGGGTTCCCCATCCCAGCAGGAGGATTTTGGGGTCTGAGGATGTTGTTTGGGTGGTGGGAAGCTTGGAAGGGATAAAGGGTCATGTTACATCCTGCAAACAAGGAAAAAACATAGCTGGGTGAAACCAAATAACTAGACCTCTAAAACTTGCTGAGCTTCCCTCTGGGAAGACACATAGGTTCCATGCTTGCTGACAGAGGCAGTTTTGCCCCGTTACCTCGGGATCCCCTGTTTCCAGTAGAGTAGCTCTAGCCACATCTCAGCCATCCTGGGGTGGTGAGCTCCGATGGGAAGTTGCTCAGCGCTTTGGGCTTGGTTTGCCTTTTGCTTCCCCTTTTATTATAGCCAGATGTTGCATCCACAGCGGTGATGCTTGGGGCGGGAAGAGGAAGCTGCCACCCCCTGCAACCCGCCATGAACTGATTTGGAGAAAACTCCAGGAACAAACTTGCCAACAGTTTCAGGTTGACAAGCAGGTATTCTTTATTGTGGCCCCAGGAGACACGAGGGATAGCTCCTCCTAACGTGTGTTCCTGTATTGCTATACAAGCCGTCCTTATGTGGTCACTGGGCATATTACATCATTTTCCAGAAAATTTCCGGCATGCATACAAAAATGTGATGATGGTCTTTAAGGGTTGTTTACTTTTCCCAACAATCTTCATAACCAGCTTAATTGACATTACAGACATAACAATCATCCTGTCCTTCTACTTATCAGTTAAACTGCTCCTATCCTGGATATCTGCTAGTCCCAGATACTCCCCATCCCCAGGTCCTGTTTTTCTATTCTGCTTTTCTTACACCTTTTGTACTAAGGTCCTAAGGACCTGAAACTATGTCAACTACCTTCAAGCACCACAGTTATTTTCCATTACAAAGCCATCAAACTTAACATTACTTAGAACTGATTGCATTTTGTGCTTTTGTGCCTCCTTGTCTCAAATCCTCCCTTTTTCTGTCCTGTTGCAAATTCTTTTGCAAAATTTCATATACTACCATTGCCATCTAGAGTCTTTTTGAAATAGTTTCCTGTTTCTACTTGATGCTTAAATTTCATTTCTTTTTCTAATTGATTTGGAGAAAACTCCAGGAACTCGCCAACAAAGTTTTAAGTTGACAAGCAGGTATTCTTTATTGCGGCACCATGAGACACGGGGGATAGCTCCTCCTAACATGTATCCCAGGCATCAACCAGGCTGTGATTATATTGTCCTTAAACATACTTATTCATTAGATCACATACATCATACTTCTTAGACAGTGCCTCCTGTATGCATACAAAAATGTGGTAGTGGGCTTTTCGACCCCTGGTGGTTATTTCTTCATCACTTTGTTGTAGGATCATTATCATATCAGTAACCACCAGGTGGTTCTGGCAAAGCTTATCTTAGTAATTTTCATTTTCTCTATAGTTGCTAACAAAGCCTAACGTTCTTGAGGCTACTTATTTACAACCCTATTCTTCAATCAACCGCATTCTTCAGTGCCCCCTTTTACTTGTCCTATTGCAAATTCTTTTGCAACTGAGATATTTCATTTTTATTTAAAGTTTCCTGAAGTATTTTCCTGTCTCTATTTGATGCTTAATTTTGTTTCTCTTCCATTCGTCATAGTTCATCATGGTTTGTTTGCAACACCAAAAGGAGCATTGGACTGTTCTGCATGTAATTACAACCATTCCTATTATTACAAATACAGTAAAAAAACAACTGTCTGAACCAGGTGAGATTGGGTACCCATGATGTTAATTTTTCCCAAATTTTCTTCAAATCCCCATGCAGTATTGTCCTGCCCCACCTCATGAAATATTTTAACTTGTTTCCACATTTCCTTTAGATCAGTAGTAATTCTTCCACTTTGATCTATATAGGAACAACAGCTATCATTGACTACAGAACAAACTCCTCCTTGGGATGCTAACAGTATATCTAATGCCATTCTATTTTGGAGCACTACTTTAGACAGGCTGGTTATTTCTTCTTGTATTGCTAGAATAGCATCAGTAGTTTGATTTCCCATTTCCTCAATTGCAGCTGAGATATTTACATTGCCCAGCTGCAATATGGGTAATTTCCTACTGACATGTTGCCTTGATTAAGAGTTTTTTTTTAGTGGTTACACATTTAACTTCTGACATATTTGAGGCTTGTATCCTTAAAACCTATCAATTTGTATGGCCCTTGTCGGTATAAAGAAGATCTCTCCATAATCTATTCCAATTTGTCTTAAAGGGGATAGGGAGGCCAATTAAAGGAAAACGCAGTCTCTCTCCTGATTTAGGTAGCTGAGTACAGATCCAACAATCACTCTTGTTTAAGACATTAGTAACATTTTGTATCAATCTCAGATATAGATTTTGATTCCATGCTTCTACACCTATTATTATACAAGTCCAAATTATGATCAATGTAGTCTCATATGTGTGGGTCCTGAAGACTCAACGCACCATACTTTTTCTTGGTTCTGATGTGTTTCTGGTTCTTGAATAATTTATCCAAGCAGGTTGTTCCTTTATCTTCACTTCTGTAAAGGTAGTCAATATTATCTGGTACAGTTCGCTCCACTTCTCTTGTAGAGAATCTCCTAAAAAATTCTTAACAGAAACTCAGTCTCTGGATCTAAAAGTGTGAGTTGGATAATTCACGCCTCTTGCTCTTTTCCCCAGTATTCTCCTATTTCTTCTAATTGTTTTCCCAGATTGACAAGAAACTCTCAGAGATAGCCTTCTCCTACTTCCAGAAGACTTTCTCCTTTAAACTGGGACTGATATGGTTTTCCATATAAAATTTTACATGGGATAGCCTCTTCTTTTGACTGAGGTTTAGTTCGCATTCTTAATAGAGCCAGTGGTAAGGCTTGGTAGCAATATTAATTCATTTCCTGACATATTTCGCCAGTCTGTTGTTTTATCAGATGAACCATCTTTTCTACTTGCCCACTGTCCTGAGGCCTATATGGAACATGTAGTTGCCAATCAATTTCTAATTTTTTTGCTAATTTCTTGTAACTATTTTGCGCTAAAGTGCAAGCCGCTGTCAGAAGAAATTGCCTCTGGTACTCCAAACCAAGGTATTATATCATTTAATAATGTTTTAATCACTTGTTTTGCATTATTGATCCTACAAGGGAATGCTTCTGGCCAGCCTGTAAAAGTATTCGTTAACACCAACAAATATCGATAACCTTCTTTTCTAGGTAATTCAGAAAAATCTATTTGCTGCTGTTGTCCCGGATAATTCCATTTTCCATTTGTCCCTACCTGATTCCTGTTTTCAGTCTTAGGGTTGTTTTTCAGACATAGTTGACATTGTTTTGTCACTAATTGCACTGTGGTATATAAATTTCTTCCTATGATCTGTTTGTTTAAATGTTTATACAAGGCATTACTTCCCCAGTGTGTTTTGTTATGTTCTTCTTGTATCAACTTCCATAATTGATTATAGGGGATCACTCCTTGCCCATCAGGCATTTTTATCCAACCCTTTTCATTTTCCTGTCCTTCCAAGTCTTCAGTTAGTTTCATATCTTCTTTAGAGTACCTAGGTTTATTTTGCTCAATTACCAGTTTACCGTCAGGAATTAAGGACATCACCTCAACTCTTTCTGCTGCCTGTTTAGCCTCACGATCAGCCAAATTATTTCCAATCTCTTGATCAGAGTTACCTCTTTGATGTCCTTTACAGTGTATGATAGCCACTTCATTGGGTAATTGTACAGTTTCTAACAATCGTAGAATTTCCGTTGCATGTTTAATTTGTCTTCCCTGGGTATTTAAAAGTCCTCCTTCTTTCCAAATTGCTCCATGTGCATGACCTACACCAAAGGCATATTTGGAATCAGTCCATATGTTTATCCGCTTGTCCTTTGCCAACTCCAAGGCTCTAGTCAAGGCTATTATTTCTGCCTTTTGTGCTGAGGTGTTAGAGGGTAAAGGTTTAGCTTCTATTACCTTTGAAGTTGTAGTTATGGCATACCCTGCTCTTCATTTACCATCTTTAACAAAGCTGCTGCCATTGTTGTACCAGGAATCTGCACCCTCCAGAGGCTCCTCCAGATCTGGTCAGCTCGAATATACTGTCTCTATAGTGGCCAAGCAATCGTGAGTCAGCTGTTTGGTAGGGGTCTCCTGAAGGAAAGATGCTGGATTCACAACATTTGTGATCACAATTTCCACATCATCCAGTTCTACTAGCATGGCTTGATACTTCAAGAAACGTGATGGCAATAGCCAATGTGTACCTTTTTGTTCTAGGACTGTTGATACTGCATGTGTTACTAACACGGTGATCTTTTGTCCCAGTGTAAATTTTCAGGCCTCTTGGATGTTTAAGATAACTGCTGCCACTGCTCTCAGGCATCCAGGGCAGCCTTTACTTGTTTCATCCAGTTGTTTTGAAAAATAGGCCACTGCTCTTTTATAAGGTCCCAATCTTTGAGCCAAAACTCTCAAGGCTATTCACTGTTTCTTGTAGAAATATATCCAAAAGTGTTCGGTTATGTCCAGGAGCTCCAGAGCTGGAGCTCTCATGAGTTCTGTCTTTAAACTTTGAAATGCTTCTTCAGCTTGATCTGTCCATTTTAGAAAGTTTGGATTTTCTTTTAGCAGCTCATATAAGGGTCTTACCAGAATACCATAATCATGGATCCAGAGTCAACACCATCCTGTCATTCCCAGAAATGTCTGGAGATCTTTAACTGTGGATGGTCGTGGTGTTTGGCAGATTGCTTCCTTCTTAGCTGCTCCAAGTTCTGGTTGTCCTCCTGTTATTTTGCATCCTAAATAAAATACTCGAGTTCGAATTAGTTGAGCCTTCAATTTAGATACCCGGTATCCATTTAGACCCAGAAAGTTTAACAATTCTACAGTCCATTGTACACATTCTTTCTCAGTTTTGGTAGCAATTAACAGGTCGTCCACATACTGTAGTAAAGGTCCTGTCTGGGTGGGTGCATCCCAGAATTCTAATTCTCGTGCCAATTGATTTCCAAAAATCATCCCACTGTTTTTAAATCCTTGAGGTAACACCCCACAGCTGAGCTGTGTCCTTCTTCCTATTTCAGGGTTTTCCCATTCAAAAGCAAATAAATTTTGACTTTCTTTGGCCAGGGGCAGACAGAAAAATGCATCCTTTAAGTCCAGAATGGTAAACCGCTCCTGATTAGTATTCAGTTTAGTCAATAAGGTATACAGATTAGCTACTACTGGATGAATATCCTCCACAATTTTGTTGATTGCTCTGAGATCTTTAACTAATCTGTAACTTTTTCCATCGGATTTCTTTAATGGCAAGATAGGAGTATTATATTCTGATTCACATTCAATTAATAATGAATGTTTTTTTAAAAATTATTTTTTTGTTTCCCTTTTGATCATCCAATTTTAAGGGATATTGTTTAATTCTAATTGGGCAGCCCCCCCTTTTATTTCTACTTTAACAGGCAAAGCATTTTTTCACCTTACCTGGAACTTCAGATGCCTATACTCCCAAATATATCTGATTAAGGATTTCTTCTATTTCAGGGATGTCCTCCTGTTTGCTTTTCTGTTGAATTAAAGATAAACTCAAAACTTCAATTAATTTATCGGTTTTGACTCTTAATTCCATTTTGCCTTCTTTAAATGTTGCTTCTTGCCCTAATAAAGAATTTTGAAGGATTTGGCATGTATAAAAATTTATGCATTCCTATTTGTTTTCCCAATTTATTCTCTAAAGGTTTCTGAAAGAATGCTTTTCTTTGTTTTTGTTTCCTTTTTTTTTTTTTCTTTTTCTTGGTGGCCAGTAGCTCCCACATCTGTAACAAATTCTTTTCCCTCTGATTTAACACCAAATAAGTTGCTCCTGTATCTGCTTAAAAATTCCACTTTATTTCCTCTAGTTCCTCATTTTAATTTAATCAGTGGATCTGCTAGGGTAGATTCCCCAGGTCCCTGTCAGTCTAGTTCCAATTCAGTCACTGGAGCCACCCCATGGCACTGCCCCCAGGGCAGTCTCACTTCCAACATCCGAACTCCTTACAGTATGCACACTGATCCCATCCCACAGGAGAATTCAGTTTCTCACCTCTGCTTGTCATTCCTCCTCTACCTCTGCCTCATCCTCTCACATTTGTCCCTCCACCAGTTTCAACTTGTCCCAAAGCAGGCACTCTAGCTGTGCCTATAGCACGACTCAGCTCTTTCTTCTCTACATGTTTCTGAATCCAATACACTCTCCACACTTCTTTAACATTCTCAAGTCCTTCTGCTCTGTTGCCAGTGACAGCAACCTCTTCCTCCTGATCAACAACAGATAAGGCAGATGCCGAGAATACTCCTCTCAGAGGTACCTGTGATACATAATCCCCCAACCTATCTTCCTGACTACTATGTTTGGTTGGGTTTTTTTTTGTTTTTTTGTTTTTTTTCTTTTTTAACTTTAAACATCTTTCCCCAGTATCACAGGCTGAACAACATCTCTCCAGCTTAGCTTTCTGTTTTTCCCTGTACTTTTCCAAAGCCAAAGTTAGGGATCTGGCAGAGCTGTATTAATTTCATATTCTGTCTGCCACTCTGGGTGGTTACTTAAAGTGAAAAACGTATCTGCATACATCACTTCATCCCATTTTCCCTGCTGCCTCAAAACCAACATTAATTGTAACAATGTATTATAATTCAGAGTTCCATTTTTAGGCCATTTCTCCTGATCCCCCAGAGTATACAACGGCCAGCATTGGTTACAATATTTCACCAACGTTTTCTTATTTACTGAGCCCCCAGGAAACCCTCCCAATTCTTTCCAATATGCCAAAATGCACCCTAAAGGACTCTTTTTCAAGATCTCTTCACTCTGCTAATTTCCCATTATCAATATCGCATTCACACATACACACACAGAATCCCACAGACACACTCCACACACTTACAACACTTGAGGCAGAGACTAAAACTGTATCAAAAGAACAATTAACAGTTATAACAACCTGTCACCAATACCAAAATCACAAGACCAAAATCATCACTATAACAAGCCACAAAATAGACACTCCACACAATTACAACACTTGAAACAGAGACAACAATTAATAACGCATTTATAGCAGTCTGTCCCCAATACCAAAATCACAAGACCAAAATCATAACTATAACAAGCCCCAACATAAGTCAAATACCAGTAAAATTCAAAACCTTTTCTACAAGACACCCACTGCGTCTTGCAGGACCCAAACCACAAGATGCTCTCTGCTTCTTGTGGGTGTATTCTTTATTGCGGCACCGGGAGACACGGAGGATAGCTCCTCCTAACGTGTGTCCCCATATTGCCATGCAGGCCATCCTTATATGGTCACTGGGCATATTACATCATTTTCCAGAAATTTTCCGGCATGCATACAAAAATGTGGTGGTGGTCTTTAAGGGTCGTTTACTTTTCCCAACAATCTTCATAACCAGCTTAATTGACATTACAGACATAGCAATCATCCTGTCCTTCTACTTATCAGTTAAACTGCTCCTATCCTGGATATCTGCTAGTCCCAGATACTCCCCATCCCCAGGTCCTGTTTTTCTATTCTGCTTTTCTTACACCTTTTGTACTAAGGTCCTAAGGACCTGAAACTATGTCAACTACCTTCAAGCACCACAGTTATTTTCCATTACAAAGCCATCAAACTTAACATTACTTAGAACTGATTGCATTTTGTGCTTCTGTGCCTCCTCATCTCGGCATGTGCCTGTTCATCTGTCTGCTTGTCCCCATTTGGCAGCAATCGAGAGGAGGAGAGGAAGAGGGAGATGAGAGCCCCAGCAGCTACACACTGGGGGAACTGACTTGGGCTTGGATTTTCATGGCCAAATAATTCCAAACTCATACCTTTTGAGACAGGTTTCAAGGGTGAAATGGTTTTCCCACCAGCTCTTGGCACTCCAGATGCTGCCCCAGCTTGGCCCATACCGAGGCCACAGCAGCTTAATGGCTCTCATCTCCTCCCACTGCATTTAATTCTTGCAAGTGTGCAAACTGCTAATTGCTCTCTAGGGGCTTTGCTGGCTTTGGTGCTTCCCAGTGAGCTGTGATTTATCGGAGCCTACCAGTCCCCGGGGGCTTGGGATGTGGTAGGAGAGGCCGGGAAACTCCATGTCAGGCTCTGGGGAATTTCTCAGTTCCATGTTGCTCTTTGCTGTTGGCATCTCCTGAAAGCTTTTTTGGAGACTGCAAGAAACGTGGGCCTCAGCTCTGTGGCAAAGTTTCCAAAGATGTTCACAAATTCACACATGGATGAATGGTGAATATATAAAACCAATTTTTATATATATATATGTATATATATGTGCATGTGTGATATATGGATCTGTATTTTTTCCTTACAGTGATGGGGCTCTAAAGTAAGCCCCACAACAGTCACTCTTGGGAAACCAGAGCAAGGTGCAGTCACTTTGCCTTGGATGCCACCATGTTCCCAGCAAGGGACCTTTGAACTGCAGCTATAATTGGGCTAATTAGGAGCATGCAAATGCTCCCTCTTCTAAGTGTCTGAGCAGAGCCCTGGCTAGAAGAAAGGAGAAGTTGGGTTTCCATGCTGGGTGCTGCTCTAATTTTACATCTGATGGGAGTCCCCTGCAGTTGCTGTGCTGTTCTGGAATCAGTGGTGGAGCCTTTCCTAACATCCTTGAGATGAAATCTCCTAGGTACAATTTTCCTAACAAGTTCAAGGCCCTCTCAGTGCCACACACAAGCAAAGTAGTTTGCAGTTCTCTGCTCAGGTTGTGTCCACGGGGAGAGAGGGGAGCTTTGGGTCACAGCACCCATCAGCCAGTCCTCAAAGCCTTTAGGTTTCTACCACCTCCTATCCTTGGAGCAGCTGAGCCCCAGGGAGAGGGATGGGGGGGGGGGGGCTGCATCATTGCTCGCCTGCCCTGGGCAAAAGGCTATGGTTGGAGTCAGCTCCCCAGCCTGGCATTGGCCCATCCTGCACTCTTGCACATATTTTCCTGGTGAAGCATGGATCATGAACCTAATGGCTGAGAAATAAGCTGTGGCGGCGGAGGGGAAGCAGTTCCCTCCCTGCTGTGTGCTGGAGAGGAGCAGGAGCCCTGCCCTTGCTGGGGACCATGCCTGACTGCAGTGTGGCCACATCCTTGCATGTGGCTGAGGATGGGGACACCAGTTTTGTGGTGTTCATGGCATGCAGCCCTGTTGTGGCAGTCAGGAAGTGGGGCACGGACCAGGCAGACCCTGCTGACCCCAGCTTTGTGGCCATGGGAGGAAGAGATGGAAATGTGAGCTTCCTGCAGGGCCTGGTGGCTTTGCATGAGGAGCTGGAGGGGGGACAGGGGAGAGGAGGCAGCAGGTGGTGGTGAGCCCTGGGCTCTGCCTCCTCTGCTCTGCCAGGGCTGGCTGGCAACCCTATCTGCTAGCCAGCCCTTAGCCCAGCTGCTCAGTGTTATCCAGACCAGTGGTATCTGATGTGGTGGTACATGACCTGGTGTCCTGGTGGTATTTAATCTGGTGGTACGTGTCCCAGTGGCTTGGTGGTACTTGACCTGGTGGTTTGGTGGTACCTATACCTGGTGGTACGAAACCTGCTGGTCTGTGACCCAGTGGTTTGGTGGTACCTGACCTGATGGCTTAGTGGTACCCAACCCAAGTGGTACCTGAGTGGTACATGACCTGGTGGCACCCGACCTGGTGGCACCCAACCTGTTGGTACCCAATCTGGTGGCGTGATGGTACCCAACTCAGTGGTACCCAGCAGTGAGGCAGTTGGTGCAAACTGGAGCCTCTAGGGTGGGTGCCTGGGTGCGCAGGGCAGCAGGGCTGGGTCTGCCCCTTGGCTCTGACCATCTCTGCAGGCATTCAGGGCCAGGGGGCAGAGTTTCTCCGCTGCATCAGACTGAGCAGCAAGTTCCTCTCCTCTCCCTTCCTGTCCTACCTCAGAGAGAAGGCTTCTGCTCCCAATGCAGGGACCTGGGTGTAATGAGGCCACACAGTGAGTGTGGCCTTGGTCTTATCAACCCCCCTGGAGTGCAGGGACTTGGGATGTTGCTGGACTGGTCCCTGCGATCCCCATTCAACCACAAGGGTGGGAGCATCCCTTTCTGAGCTTACCCATTTGCTGGCACCTCCCTTGTGCCCCCAAATCTCACAGGAAATAGCCTCGGTGGTGATTAGCTCCATCCCAGTTCTATGCTGGGGATTTGGCCTCCCATGCTCTTTCCTGGCCCCATCCCAGTGCTGAGGGATGAGCCTGAAATAACCCCTCCAGATTCTGGGCATGAGGAAACCCTAGAATTGTTGCCATGGCCAGCAACCAATTATCTGGGCTCCATTAGCTGATTGAGCTGGCTGATAAGAGTATGATTAATTAAAAGTATGAAGAATAAGTTACTGAGTCCTTGCTGCTGTCAGGTGGTGGCAATGATTTAACCCATGAAATTGGCTTCTCCTGTTAATCCCTGGTGCTGTCAGTCTTCATAGCATCACTTAATAGCTGAGAGAAACATCCTTCCACCAACGAGTTTACTCCCTCTCCCATACACCTTCCAGAGAGGAAAAAAAGATAAAAGGGGAAAAAGATGATCCCTCTGGATGGACAATGCAGGAAAGGACCTTTTTAATTGATCACGCTTTTCTTGCTTGGTCTCAGTTTGATTTTGGAAGCCAAGTGATGCAGAAGGATGGGAGCATGGCCCCTTACTATGCTGCCCCTGGCAGATTGCCGGTTGCCATTCCAAGCTGATGCAAGCTGTCAGCCCTGGCTAAAGCAGCACCTGGGGGGGTGGTGTGTGTGCTGCGACGTCAGACAACCACTTGGGCCATGGAAAAAAAGCAAATTTGAGGGGTTTTATGAGTTTTTGCAGTAATTCTGCTCACTGAAGCCAGGTCTGAAACAAGAACAGATCACCACTCTGTTTCTTTCTGCCTGGGGCTGAAGGAGTGGGAGAAGACTCAGCTCTCTTCCCTGTTAAAGAAAAAATCCCTAAATCTCATTTTTCCCACCCATGATAGCAAGAGAGATGCTGGTCCAGGATGGAGCCATCCTTGTGTGCTGCTCCCTCTTCCACCTACAGAAGCCAGGCACAGCTCCTGCATCTGGTCACTGGTTTGCTGGTGGCAGAGATTTCATCCCTGCACAAGGGCCATGGGATAGGTGGCACCTGGACACCTAGGGGTGCATTTCCTGATGACTCCTGGGGGAATTCCCAGCCCCAGCATTCCTGTGAGGAGCAGCAGCTGGTGTGGGCAGCACTGCCTCTGCTCCTCTGTGCCCCTTCTCTCCTGGCCCCAAGCAGGGTGACAGGTCCTTCCTATGCCCACCCTGGCATTTACCAGCAAGGAAATCAGTGCCTCAGGATATCTTAGAAATGATCAATCAAAGCCGAAAAGACCTAAAGAAAAAGCCGTGTTGGGGATGGGCTTGATGGTGTTAGAGCCGATGGGAAAGTGAAAGACATCCTCCAGGCCACAGGGCTGTTGGTCACATCACTCCAGCATTCATCCTGAAATTAAACATTATACATCCCAAAAGGAAAGATTATATGATTGGAAGAAATCATCCAAATGTAAAAGCAGTGAAGAGATTTGCCAGGCCCTTTTAATAGCCTTGCTTCATTATCTCTTGCAATCAAAGAGAAACTCCTGTTTGATGAGCCCATGGTCTTTAGTGGGCAATTAGGGAGATCTGGGGATGAATTTGGAAGTGGGAGGACATTTAGTGGTATTGCTGAGTTGCTGGGCTCACTCACAATGGAAGAAATCCCCAAATCCCCTGTTATTTTAAGAAGGAAACATCAAATCCTGCTGCAAAGAGCCTCTGCAATGCCCCTGTCTGGCAGGATTTAATTTGGCGGTGGCAGGTTGGGTTGGACTTTGAGAGCTGTCAGGGAGGGTATGGTTAATCCTGGGATGTGGATGGATGTGTAGGTGCCGTGTCCCTGCCGGGGTCTATGAGGACTGGTGCAGACGGCAACAGCTGCCATCTTCTGTTAGGGAAGGGATGACTTGAGCCCCTGGGATTTAAGGATGCTGGACTGGAGGATGGTTTTCCACTGGGGGCAGCTCTGGGAGGTCCCCAAAAAAATGTCCTCCAGATGCCAGGATGCAGCAGGCAGGATGTGGCTGGGCTGGGGAGATGGAAAGGGATTTTTCCCCCTTTCACCAGGAGCAAAAATACCATGGGCACATGATAGCTGATTTCCTTTAGTCTTTAAAAAGCCCTGTGGGATGGAGAGTGGCGGGAGCAGGGGAAGGGGGGTCAGCCCATCCTGCTTGTTGTCCCCAACATGACACAGCTAAAAAGAGCCCAAAATTGCCTTTTAACTCTGAAACCTTCCAGCATGGTGTACCCTGTGGGAATATAGAGCTTTTCACTGGGTTTATCCCAAACTCCCCTTGATGCAACTCCTCCGTTAACAACCACCTCTGCGTTTTCTACTGGCAGCAACCCAAAAACTCGTTGCAGTTGCTCACTGGCCATGTGTGCACCATGGAGGCATATTAAACCCCCCTGGAGACAGGGAATAGACTTGGACAACAATCATGCTAGGGATGTGCACCCATTTTCTGGCTCTTTAAAGACTATCACCCCTTGGACAAACACTTGATAGTGGGTTAATAATGATTTGGTCAGGAGCTGTCTGTGCAATGGGCTGTGGGGGGGAATTTTTTGGGCCATGCTTAGGTCTCCCCCATCCCAGAAAAGACCTTTTTCTGGGGGAGGGGCTCAGCAGCCTCCATCCCCAGGAAGAAAGATGGCATCTTCATCCTCAGGTCAGTGAGAAGAGCATGCAGCAAGCTCACTGCCCTGGACTTCAAGAGAGCAGACTTTGGCCTCTTCAGGAACCTGCTTAGTAAGGTTCCATGGGATATAGCCCTAGAGGGCAGGGGGGCCAAGACTGTTGGTTGATATTCAGGGATCACCTGCTACAGGCTCAGGAGTGTTGCATCCCAACTAGAAGTGCAGCAGGAGGGCCAGGAGACCTCCTTGGATGGATAAGGAGCTGCTGAGGAAACTTGGAGGGAAAAATGAGGCCTATAAAAGGTGGAAGGAAGGACAGGCAGCCTGGGAAGAGTACAGGGATGTTGTCTGGGAAGCTAGGGACCAGGTTAGGAAAGCTAAGTCCCAGTTAGAATTAAACTTGGCTAGGGATGTTAAGGATAACAGGAAGGGATTCTACAGGTACATAGAAAATAAAAAACAGACAAGGGAGAACGTAGGCCCCCTCAGGAAACTGTCCTGGGTTTAGCAGTAGCAGTCAATTTTTCTCCTTGGTAGCTGGTGCAGCGCTGTGTTTTGACTTCAGCCTGGGAATAGTGCTGATACCGATGTTTTCAGTTGTTGCTAAGTAATGTTTACCCTAACCAGGGACTTTGTGAGGCTCATGCTCTGCCAGGGAGGAGGGGAAGCCGGGAGGAAGCAGAAACAGGACACCTGACCCAAACTAGCCAAAGAGGTATTCCATACCACAGCACGTCATGCCCGGGGTGGGGGGGTAACTGGGAGTTACCCAGAAGGACACGGGCTTCGGGGTCAGACTCATTTCTTGGCGGGTGATATTGTATTCTCTTCCCCTGTTATTTTCTCTTATCATTGTTGTCGTTGGTGGTAGCGGTGGTGGTTTGTGTTGTACATTGTTTGCTGGACTGTTCTTGTCTCAACCTGTGGGAGTTGCACTCTCTCGATCCTCCTCCCCATCCCTTCAGGAGTGGGGAAAGGGAGAGCTCTGGGGGGGGGGGGGGAGCCTTGATTGCTTCCAGCCTGGCACTACTCACTGGGAGTGACTGAACAAGCTATCTGGCTAGGGTTTAAACCACGACAGTTCTTTTTGGTGCCCAACGATGAACGACAGATCTGTCCGGATTAATAGTAACTCGTTACAATACTGATTTATTGGCTCTCAAGGTTGCTCCTCTTGATCTCACATTTTGAGTATATCGTACCTTACTTCCATCCGGTATTTGCTGTATTAGTGTTTTTCAAGTGTGGGTCTTGGGCTAAGGTTTTTGTCTCATTGTACTTTATGGTAATGACTTATAATACCATAGAATCATTGATTATGAAACTGATCTGGCTTATGTCCCCAGTGTGGTCACCGCCTTTATACTTTGGGAGGTATATAATAGAAGTGCTTAGCAATTACACATCTTTTTTCTCCTTCTCGGGTGGTCAACCTGTGAAGGAGACATTCTGTTACCCTCCCAGTTCCCCCCCCTCCTGGCTTCCCCTCCTCTCGGGAGAGCTAGCTACACAGGATTTGGAGAAGGCTGAGGTTCTGAATGACTTCTTTGCCTCGGTCTTCACTGGCAAAGGCTCTGACCACACCACCCAAGTCTTGGAAGGTAGATGCAGTGACTGTGAGAATAAAGACCTTGGGCCCACTATAGGAGAGGATCTGGTTTGAGACCGTCTTAAAAAACTGAACGTACACAAGTCCATAGGGCCTGATGAAATCCATCCGTGGGTCCTGAAGGAGCTGGCGAATGAAGTTGCTAAGCCACTGTCCATCATATTTGAAAAATCCTGGCAGTCGGGTGAAGCTCCCGACGTCTGGAAAAAGGGAAATATAACCCCCATTTTCAAGAAGGGGAAAATGGAAGACCCAGGGAATTACAGACCAGTCAGTCTCACCTCTGTGCCTGGCAAAATCTTGGAACAGGTTCTCCTCGAAGGTGTGCTAAGGCACATGAAAAACAACAAGGTGGTTGGTGACAGCCAGCATGGCTTCACTAAGGGGAAATCCTGCCTGACCAATTTGGTGGCCTTCTATGATGGGGCTACAGAACTGATGGACAGGGGCAGAGCAGTTGATGTCATCTACGTGGGCTTGTGCAAAGCGTTCAACACTGTCCCACACGACATCCTTGTCTCTAAATTGGAGAGACATCAATTTGATGGATGGACCACTCAGTGGATAAAGAACTGGCTGGATGGCTACACACAAAGAGTTGTCGTCAATGGCTCAATGTCCAGCAAGAGACCAGTAACAAGTGGTGTCCCTCAGGGATCGGTGTTGGGACCTGTCTTGTTCAACATCTTTGTGGGTGACATGGACAGTGGGATTGAGTGCACCCTCAGCAAGTTTGCCGATGACACCAAGCTGTGTGGTTAGGTTGATACGATGGAGGAGAGGAATGCCATCCAGAGGGACCTCAACACGCTTGTGAGGTGGGCTGATGCCAACCTCATGAAGTTTAATCATGACAAGTGCAAGGTCCTACACCTGGGTGGGGGCAATCCCAGGAACAGCTACAGGTTGGGCAAAGAAGAGATTCAGAGCAGCCCTGCGGAGAAGGACTTGGGGGTGTTGGTTGATGAGGAAATGAACATGAGCAGGCAGTGTGCGCTTGCAGCCCAGAAAGCCAACCATATCCTGGGCTGCATCAAAAGGAGCGTGACCAGCAGTCGAAGGAGGTGATTCTGCCCCTTTACTCTGCTCTTGTGAGACCTTACCTGGAGTATTGTGTGCAGTTCTGGTGTCCTCAACATAAAAAGGACATGGAACTGTTGGAACAAGTCCAGAGAAGGGCCATGAGGATGATCAGGGGACTGGAGCACCTCCCATATGAAGATAGGCTGAGAAAGTTGGGGCTGTTCAGCCTGAAGAAGAGAAGTCTGTGTGGAGACCTCATAGCAGCCTTCCAGTATCTGACGGGGGACTATAGGGATGCTGGGGAGGAACTCTTCATTAGGGACTGTAGTGATAGGACAAGGGGTAACAGGTTCAAACTTAAACAGGGGAAGTTTAGATTGGATATAAGGAGGAAATTCTTTCCTGTTAGGGTGGTGAGGCACTGGAATAGGTTGCCCAGGGAAGTTGTGAATGCTCCATCCCTGGCAGTGTTCAAGGCCAGGTTGGACAGAACCTTGGGTGAGATGGTTTAGTGTGCGGTGTCCCTGCCCATGGCAGGGGTGTTGGAACTTGATGATCTTGAGGTCCTTTCCAATCCTATCTGTTCTATGATTCTATGCTCTTCCACAGGATATTTTTTAATGGGAAAGAGGCATCCTGGTGCCTGATAAGTCGTAATTAGTGCTGCTGGCTTCTGCTCTGGCTTAATTTGGGCCAGGGCTGAGCTATGGCGATGATGCTGCCATGGGAGGATCCTGTCCTGGTATCTTCCTCTCCTTTTTGGGGTGATGGACCCTATCCCATCTCAGCAGCTGTCTTAAAAGGGGATTTTCGGCTACTTGTGTTTTTTTTTTGCCTGAGGAGGAGGGTTTGGCTTTGCCCCCCCCAGCTCCTCCCCTCCCTCCCCAGGCGCAGATGCCAGCACCTCTACCCCAGTTATTTTTTTCCCATCAGGCTCACAAGCCTTCAACAGTGACCTTCCCTGAGGGATTCTGCCACATGGAGGGGGGACAACAGCCACTAGCATTGGTACCTGGTGGGACACCCGTGGGGTTGTGACATGGCTGTTTCCTGTTGGTGGCAGCAGCCAGTGAAGAGGGTTTTGGAGGGGCTGCTTGTGGCTTGGTAGAGGAGGAGGATTGAGCCTGAGAAAGGAGCCGCTTGTTCGGCTCCAGAGGCAAGTTCATGGCTCACCCTTTATTTGGCAGAGGGCACAGCCTGGGAGCTCCCCCAGTGCTGTCAGCATGGAGCATCTCTGCTTGCTTTGCACCAGCTTGTCCCCTTTGGGGATGTGTTGGGTGGCATTTTGCAAAGCTCAACATGGAATTAACAAACTCTTCAGCCCCTCAGCACCCTCCTGCTTGGTGCACCCCCCAGCTCTGTCATGTGCATCACCATCCCTTCCTTCCCACTCCAGGCCGGTCTTGCAGTGGCCATGTTCCTGAGACAGTGGTGGAGGGCAGCATGTCAGCAGATCAGCTAAACCCCGGGGACAATGAGCACTGTCTCAGCTGAAAGCCAGCCAGGACCTGGACCTGGAGTCACTGCCGAGGCATGGTAACGCGGCTGAGGCTGGTGTGCCAAGTGTACCAGACTCTGTGCCCAGCAGCACATGCTCTCACTGTGGCCAGACCACGTGGATGGAAAGCTGCAGCCCGACAAGTAGGAGCCCAGCATGGTGGCTATTAGGGGGTCCACATCTCCCCCCCTGTAGCCACCGCAGTGAGCTGAAGCTCTGTGTCCCATCGAGAGCCTCGCTGGCCAGCTAACACCATCCTGCACCCTATGCCCCAGTCCTATGCCAGAGCGGGTGCCCTCCCTGGCTCAGCCGTCTGCCAACCATGAAGTACTCATTGCGCTTCTGCTTCCTCTCAATTGCCTTCCTGCTCATCTTCATCATGTCCCTCCTTTTCACCTACTCCCACCACAGCACCGCCTACCTGGACCCTGGTGGGCTGGGTAGCATCCACCAGGTGAAGCTGGTGTCTGGCTACACTGGCATGCAGCAGCTCAGCAAGGGGAGCCCATATCCCCTGGGCTGCACCTGCCACCGCTGCCCAGCCGACAAGGCTGGGGCTGCTGACTGGTTTGATGGGCGCTACGATGGCACCGTGTCCCCAGTGTGGACCAAGGACAACATGGACCTGCCACCCGACGTCCAGAGGTGGTGGATGGTGAGCAAGGGGATGGGCCCCCTCATGGGTCTTCCACACCTCTGGCACAGGGGGCACAGCTTTGTCCTCCACTGGCTGATGACACCCCACCCTCCTCCACCCCTTGCAGATGCTGCAGCCCCAGTTCAAGTCCCACAATACACACAAGGTCCTGAGCAAGCTCTTCCAGATCGTGCCAGGCGAGGATCCCTACCGCTCCCGTGACCCGCACCGCTGCCGCCGCTGCGCCGTGGTTGGCAACTCAGGCAACCTACGAGGCTCTGGTTATGGGCCGGAGATTGACAGGCACGACTTCATCATGCGGTGAGGACAGGGGACCCACTCAGCCCCACAGCCAGCACAGAGGCACAGGGTGATGCTGGCAGCACCAGTGGGTGTTGAGCTCGCATTGGTCACTGCAGAAGCATCTCCAAGTCTGGAGGTGCCAGGGGGTTGTCCCTGCTCCAGCTGCTCAGTCAAGAAGCCCATCATGGGTTCTGCTGGGTGCTGGAATGGGTCCAGCCCTGCCACCTCCCCTGGGCTGAATTGGAGGACCACCAGCTCATCCCAGCACCCTAAGCATCAGCAGGCTGGGAAACTGCCCCTTGGCAGCATTCAGCAGGTCACAGGGGACACCTGTGTCATCTGCAAGGGACAGGGTGGCTGGGAGGGGAGTGTCACCTTCCCCGCTCTCTCCCCAGGATGAACCAGGCCCCCACAGTGGGTTTTGAGGGTGATGTGGGTGGTCGGACCACACACCACTTCATGTACCCCGAGAGTGCCAAGAACCTGCCCGCCAATGTCAGCTTTGTGCTGGTGCCCTTCAAAACCCTGGACCTACTCTGGATTGCCAGTGCCCTCTCCACCGGCCAGATCAGGTTGTAAGTACCCAGCCAGCACCAGCAGCATTGGACTGGTCACTCACCTACCACAGGGGCATATCCCCTGGGTTACTCCCTCAGTTCCTTTCTCCCAGAGCATCCCAATGGCTGGCAGCTGAGCCTGGGATTGGACAACATGGGACCCCCAGTTGCTCATCTGCCTCTCTGCTTTCTTCCCAGTACATACGCACCTGTGAAGCCTTTTCTGGGGGTGGACAAAGAAAAGGTAAGGAAGGCTCACCCCTACTGCTGAGATGAGCACCTGTTTGGCCATGGCCCCTGTCACCCCATCCCCTCCTGGAGTCTTGGTGCTACTTCTTGGGGTGCTGATGCTGAAGGGAGTGTGGACGGCTCTAGCACTAACCCCAGTGTGTTCTCCCAGGTGCAGATCTACAACCCTGCCTTCTTCAAGTACATCCACGATCGCTGGACAGAACACCATGGGCGCTACCCCTCTACTGGCATGCTGGTGCTCTTCTTTGCCCTCCACGTCTGCGATGAGGTGGGTGATAGCTCTTTGAGGTCCTCCTCTGGGCTGCTGGGTCCTGGCTGGCACAGGCTGTGGTTGCTGGGACCCTGAACCTTGAGGGGTTAAGGAGGAAGGTGGCTTCTTTGGGACCAACCACAGCAGTTTCACTTGCTCCAGTTGCCTGACAACTGGATGGGTGACCTGCCTGACAATGATGATGGGCACCCTTGTGCTGCTGGGCACCCTTGAGTAATACAAAGGCCAGAGGAATGTATGGTGTGAAATCCCAGAAGTGCAGTGGATGCTCAACCAAAGGGGGGTCCCCAGCCTGTTGTGGGGGTCAGGGCTGGCTTACCCCCTTTCTCACTGATGCAGGTGAACGTCTTCGGATTTGGCGCTGACAGCCGGGGCAACTGGCACCACTACTGGGAAAACAACCGCTACGCCGGGGAGTTCAGGAAGACAGGAGTGCATGATGCCGACTTTGAGGCACACATCATTGACATGCTGGCCAAAACCAGCAAGATAGAGGTGTACCGGGGGAACTGAGCCTGCCCCAGCTCTTGGCTCTCCCCACGGCACCAGCTGGGCAGCACAGCCCTGTGCCACCAACAGAGCCAGACTAGCCATGCTCGGTGCCTCCAGCACCCAGTCAGGTTCAGAGCTAAAGGAGACTTTTTTTTAATTATTATTATTAAGAAACCTGGATAAAAAAGGATTTGTAAACACAATCAGTGACTGATGGCAGAGGTGGCCAGCTTGCATCTCTTTACAGTCAAACCAAATGCTGCTCTTTTTAAAACAAGAACCCCCTACCCCAGCCACCAAAGCTGGGTGACTTTAGGGAACACTCGAGCATCATATCTGGGCTGAGGGAGACCTGGTGGCAAGCAGCTTTGCCAGTGGAGCCAGCTGCTTCTTTCTTCCTTTATTTTGATATGGGATTTTTTACCCACCTGGGGCAGCTGCTGCCATCACTTCCCTGGGGAAGGTTTCCTCCCAACACACACAAGTACATCCTGCTGTAGCTGCATCACATAGACCCATCATGGGGAGCTGGTGGCTGTGGGAAGCTGACCATCACTGATGCTCTGCTGTGGGCTGGTGGCTGCTGGCATGGCCAGGCTGAGAGATGGACAGGAATCCCGGCTTTGGGGCTGGGCATCCCTACTCCTCTACCCAGGGAGATGGAGAAGGGAAGTGCCTCCCCAGAAATGGAATCAAAACCGCATTATTTGGGTCAAACAGGCAGATGGGTTGTTGGGGGTTTTTTGTTGTTTTTTATTAGGAGATGCTGGAAAGCTCAAGAAAAAGGCAACCATGAAAAAGTCTCCCATAGAGGGACCCTCGGCCTACATGGTTGGTGACAGTACTGGGTGCTTCGGCACAGTGGTGGCACAAGCACCAGGGTGCCAGGACTGGGGCAGGGGCTGCAGGACCAGATCCCTAGTTGCAATAGTTTGAGGAACAATCACAATGGAGTTTTTTGGGGCTTGGAGATATTTTTTTACCCTTTTGTATCGGGCTTTCCTGCAGCATCCTCTTACCTGTTTCTCTGCTTTGGTTTGGTCAATTTTCAGGGTTTTCTTTTTTTTCTGAGGTTTCTTTCTGCAATCGTGAAACACAAGGGTTTGGGTCACCTGGAGCAGGCACTGAGCATCCCCTGGGCTGGGGAAATTCATCTTTTCTGTGCACAGGGCTTTAAACCCCTGAGTTTCATGATGGGTTTTGGTGGAAGCGGTGCCGCCCCAGCATGAGCTGCATGACTTGCAACTGCTGTGACCAGCTCCAAACCCCACCCTGGGACACAGAGGCAGATTGCAGCAAGCCCAGGTCTCCACCTTCCTGGGTTGGTTTCCCCCTGTTTTTTTAGCGGAAGAAAACTAAAACCCACAAAACCACAAGCAACAATGAGTGCCTTGACCATCTCCTGTCTGCTGCACCAGGCTGTGCCCTCTCCTGTACCAGCAGAGGGGACTTGGTTGATTTATCTAGCAGTCAGACCCACTTCTCTCCTTGCACAGGGCTGGCTCTCAGCTGGGAAGTGCTGTAGGGGGGACACAGACACATCCAGGTCACCATTTGGCTGGAGAGTCCAAATCCAGCTTGATGAGTCTGACCAGGGCCAGGCAGGACAATCACAGGGTGAGCAGAGGTGCTGGGTACCAAACCCACTGGCAGCACAGTGATGGCGTCTGGCATGCTTGTGGCTCCTTGCTATCCTGACAGTATTTTGGGGGCTGATTTCCTTCCCCCTTTTTAAACAGTTACTGTTATTTAAGATGTCCCACTAGGACTTGAGCCTTCTGTTTTTCTGGCAGAGCAGCCACTGACCAGGTGCAGGAGGAGGATGCTGCACAGCCAGTGGGGAGCTGTCGTGATGAACACCACTATACTGTACATAGAGGAGATGTCAGGCAGAGGCTACGGGCAGGGAAGAAGGGCCAAGGCTTTGTCTTCATCACATGGTGCCTGATGGAGCACCCATCACCTCCCACCCCACCAGGAGCGTAAGAGACACTAGTGCTCTAAGCTAGGGCTGGGAGCAGGCAGTTGCCTTCACCTGTAGCTTCTGTGTACATGGAGATTTCTGCACACAACTGTCTTAAAACAACTTAAAAAAAAAAGAAAACAATAAAAACCCATGCATCAGAACTGCTCTGTGTTTTCCTTCTAGTAGCCCTGCCTGCTAACGTAGAATCGTAGAATCATAGAATCAACTAGGTTGGAAAAGACCTTTAAGGTCCAGGAGTCCTCAAAATCTGAAACACTGAAGTGGGTTTTCTTCCCTCTGTTGCTTTCCTTTCCAGACACTCCATCTTCTAAAAGCAAGAAGACAGAACAGCTTTGTGAGGACTGTCACATTTACGGAGCACCCTGTGCTCTCTCCAGGCCACCACATTGCTTTGTCTTTACCAGGGTAATGGGCTAGGGGTGGAGAGTGGGACTGAGGACACACCAGCCCACAAACACCAACCGGAGCAGCAAGAAGCAATTCCTGCAATGACACCTCCAACAAATCCCTCAAGAGGAGGCAAGACATCGATTTAGAAATGTATTTTAGTTCAAGACACACTACATTTCAATCATAGAATGGTTTGGATTGGAAGGGACCTTAAAGCTCATTCAGTTCCAGCCCCCTGCCATGGGCAGGGACACCTTCCACTTCAGGAGGGGAGGGAAAGGGAGCAGGAGGATTGGTGGGGCTGGGAGGATGTCCTGCTCTCCTCTCTTCTCTCTGTTAGGGCTGCTGCTGGGCTGGACATCAGCCACCAGTTGTGACTTGCACCCATGCAGCAGAGCAGGAGCTAGCCTGGGTGCCCAGCAGCAGAGCACCAACACCATTGCTCTGGCCAGAGCCCACCATTAGGGGATGCCACAGCTCACCTACACCCTGCATCCATGTCTGATACAGCTCTCCTGACCCTCTCTGGACGCTAAAAAAAGAGGTCCCAGCTCCCACCACCAAAGACTGGACTGCCGCATAAAATATATGGACTCAGTCAGAGATCAATGTGATTAGACAAAAGCCGTTTATTACAAAGCCTTAACCCCTTATATACTATTTCTTACATGCACTTAAAGTGATTTGGCATATTATGATTGGATACATGTCTTGAAGACCCTTAGTGGCTAACATATAATTGGTTAAGCACAGGTGCGAGAACTTGACCTCGAAAGCTTGCCAACAGTCCACAGGTCTCATTAACTCAGTGAATTCCAGCTTCTTCTTATCTTGCTAGTTTAGGCTTCCTCAGGCCTCTCATGGCCTTGCTGTATCTTTCAGGATTATTCAGAATTTATGTACCAATGATCCATTCTCCTGAGAGAACACTGCCTCCACATCTCCCCCTTTTTGTTTTATATATGTTTTGGATGACTCTACTGGAGCAGGGGATTTGGGCTAGATCATATCTCCAACATATGCTGACTACAGGCTGCTGGGCCTGCCCCTTTTTTCTACTGTATGGCTCTCTGATAGCAGGGGAGGCCATCCTTCACATCAAGGTCTGGCATGGCTTGTGTCCCCACCGCTCCATGCCTGCTGGGTTGCAGCCAACAGCGGGGCTAAAGGTTCTTCTTGGTGGCAAACACAGAGGCCAACCCAGTCTTGCCCTTGATTGTGGTAGCAGGCCTTTTGTCAGCCTCAGTCCTTGCACCTTGTTGTCAATGCACAGTTTCACCTGCTTCATCCAGTAACAAGTTGATACTACAGCAAGGCACACACAAATTTACATTAGCAGAGTAACTATTACAGGGTGCAGCAGCATGTTGAAGATGCTGGTGGCAGCGAGGGAATAGCCAAAGAAATTTCTTACCAGTGGAATTCTCCCCCCCTCTTAATTTGTTCCATTACCTGCTTTATAACACTACCATTGTATTAGAATCTTTCCAGCTTTTGCCTTAGCATTTTCTAGCAGCTACTGCAAATTTCCATACTCTAACATCTCTTTTACAAGTGACAAATCTATACAAGGTGTAATTTCTTATTAGCAACTGGCAAGTAAATACAGGTGATTTTATACACAAAATCACAGCCTCTAATAATAGCTACTTTACAAGCACACGTACATAGTTGTTACTTTTCAGTTGCCCCCAAGTGATGTTTTTCAATCATTCATTTTTCTCTTCCTCTGTCTCATTCGGCTTGGGGTATTCACGGTCAGCTCCTGTAGCTGAGGCATCAGGTTTATCCATTCGTCTGTCCAGCTCATGGCAAGGCTTGACAAACTTTGCAGGCAGTCGCTACAGACCTGTAGGCAGGAGGACACAAATATACCCCCTATTCCAGGTTATCAGTTCTTGAGAAGTAGACAGGTTAAACTGCACATTGTTAACTGTCGAGGAGTTTGCTGCATCATTGCATCTTTTTTTTTTTTTTTCTTTTTTTTTTTTTTATCCAAAGTTGCTCACCTGACAAACACTGGCCTGCTCGGCAGCAGCTACAGCTGCCTGCCTGCTTCAGCAGACCTGCCGGCAGCTGCACTTTTGCATTAACCCTTTCATGCCCGAAATGTTAAACAGCTACCCGTTAAAAATCTTTTACGTAAACCCAACAAAAAAAAAAAAAAAATACACAGAAAACTGTCTGCCCTCAACACACACACACACACACACACATATGGGATTCCACAAGCACACTCCACACAACTACAATATTTGAAGCACAAAATCCAGACAATCATTACTCCCACTACAGTTCCATGTACGGAACGTGGCACAAGGACCCTGTGGAGACTAACAGGAAACCAGCTCCTAGAAGCATCATTGCAGTGTGAGGTTTCAGGCTCAACCACAGCGGGCGTCCCCACAGAGGCTCTGCCTCCCCCCACAGCGCATGAGGCTTGGGCTTTTATACTGACCAAAATGCACACTCATTCCAACACAGGTGGCCAGCCTATGTTGGAAGAAGTGGCCAGCAATATCTTTAAAGGTCTCCAAAGGTCGATAGAAACCTGGACATACTCATATACTAGAAGCTGGTAAATATAAGTATCACAGAGAAACTGTATTAAATGAGTTGTATATGGGCGCCCAAGTCCATGGTCCATCACAGTATGCCCAATACCCCTGATAAGAGAGACCTTCCCACCACCGGAAACTCACACAATACGTCTGTATCCCGTGCTGGTCTCACTTCCCTGGAGGTTCGGGGGGGGTGGGGAGTGTTTTTTTTGTTTGTTTGTTTTTTGTTTTTTGGTTTTTTTTAACTTTAACGTAAAAAAGGTTGCTCCATTCACTTTAAGAAGGACTGAAAACATCCATAAAATGGAAATCCTAAGCTCAAATTTCAATTCATTCAAACACTAACAAGGGGGGCGTCCTGGGGCAATGCTGACTCTTTCCAGGGTTTCACCCATCGAACTGGCACCCACCGCAGACCAGAATCTGTAATTACACACATATAACCTCGACCAGTTAATTTTACTTCTGCAGGACCTTTCAAAATGCTGGTTTCCAAATCCTTGTACTGGACCAGAATACCCGGAGTTTTAGTCATATAACCTGAACCTAATGCCTGACCATGTATTACAGCAGGGGGGTCATTAAAGTCTCCTGTCAATCGCACAAAATTCATAACATATACAGCTTTCTGTATCCTTGCTACCGGTGTAAGTCCTTCTTCCCCCGTTTTTTGTTTTTCCAACAACTGTTTCAAAGTTTGATGTGTTCCTTCAATAATAACTTGTCCTGTAAGAGAATAGTGTCAAAAGTAACATGGACGTATTTCAATTTCCCAAAAGAGGGTACATGAGTCACATCCATTTGCCAAAGCTGAAGAGGCTGGAGGCCTTGAGGGTTGACTCCAAGGCCTATACCTACTACTTGGCCTTGACAGTCGGGACAAGATTGCACAATGCCTCAGACACCTGTTAGGGACAGTCCAAACTGTCGAACTAGCATTTTTGCTGATTGATGGAAGAAGGCATGGGATGCTCGAGCTTGTTGAAAGATATTTACAGAGGGTCCTGCCCATGCTGGGGCAACTGATTTATCCACTTTGTTATTGCCTTCACTGAGGCTTCCTGGAAGGCCTGAATGACTGCGAATATGCATAATAAAATATGTACATTTACGAGTATTCACAAGATGTAATAAGGTTTTTAAGAAGATCCACAATCTGTGATTAGCAACTTCTTGTAAAATTGCCCTCTCTATATATTGAACAATGCCTACAATATATAAAGAATTGCAGACAATATTAAGAGGGGTGTCAGGTCATCGCTGAAATACTGCAATAACAGCACTTAGCTCTAGTGTTTGTAGTGAATCGGAAAAATGACCAAGTATCTTCTGCTCTTTCAACCCATCATCTGTTTGCCAAACATATCCAGCTCTGTGATTGATTTTGCTTGCATCTATAAAGACAGTTAATCCTCCAACAGGTTTACTAGAATAAGAGGTAACATCTTGTCGTGGTTTAAACCCTAGCCAGATAGCTTGTTCACTCACTCCCAGTGAGTGGTGCCGGGCTGAAAGCAATCAAGGCCCCCCCCCCAGGGCTCTCTCCTTCCCAGCGCCCGGAGGGATGGGGAGGAGGATCGAAAGAGTGCAACTCCCACGGTTTGAGACAAGAACAGTCCAGCAAACAATGTACAACACAAATCACCACCACTACCACCAACGACAACAATGATAAGAGAAAATAACAAGGGAAGACCACCCGCTGAGAAGTAAGTCTGACCCAGAAGCCCGTGTCCTTCCAGGTAACTCCCAGTTACACCCCCCCCGGGCATGACGTGCTGTGGTATGGAATACCTCTTTGGCTAGCCTGGGTCAGGCACCCCGTCTCTGCTTCCTCCCAGCTTCCCCTCCTCCCTGTCAGAGCATAAGCTTCACAAAGTCCTTGGTTAGGGTAAACATCACTTAGCAACAACCAAAAACATCGGTATCACCAGCACTGTTCCCAGGCTGGAAGTCAAAACACAGTACTGCACCAGCTACCAAGAAGGAGAAAAATTGATTGCTACTGCTAAACCCAGGACAGTATCCACCACTTATTCCATACCATTCACGTCATGCTCAGATCCCACATTTTCAATATACCATCGCACTCCCACATATATATATCCATATACGCACAGACCAAGAGAACGAGTTCATTTTCTTAGTGCATGGACCAATCCCTATAATGTTGCCGAGTCCATCCGGTCCATGATATCAGGTTCCATCTCTTGTAACAATCTTTCAGGGCAGGAAAGGCTGTGTGCAGTATTGGATCATTGCCTGCTGATGCTGGTCGTTCCTTTACTGCGGAACTCATCCGGTTCTATCAAAGTTCATTCTCTGTTGGGATGATGATTGGAGGGAAGTCAGGTCTAGTTACTGGAGACATCTAGTTGATGGGCTATAAAAGTATTGCACAGCAGGCAACAGCATACAGTTAAGTTCATTGGCTGTTTTCCCCTAAAATCAAATCCCCTTGAGGTATACATCAGACTTCCCCATCTTCCCGCATTACCCACCAAGTATACCCAGGTCCCTGAGCAAAAGCACTCACTGCCATGCTCTTTGGCCCAAATATCTATAAGAATATTCCAGAAATGAGTCCCATTGTCTGACTCAATTCTCTCTGGGGTGACGTGTTGCCACAGAACGTGTTTCTCGAGGCCCAGGATAGTGTTTGGGCAGTGTCGTGGGGCACAGCCTATGTTTCCAGCCATCCGGTGGTTGCTTCCACTATGGTAAGCACATGGCACGTGGGTTGGTGGGAGTGTGATATAGTCAATCTCCCAGTCCTCCCCCCAGACCATTTACATTTGAGAGTTTTGAAGTTTTTGAATGGCCTTTTAATGTTGTTGAGACTTGTTTGCTGACCGTGATGGGGATCACCATGTTGGCACGCATACAAAGTGTGTTTTGCCCATGACTGATTTCAAGAGCTAAGCAGAGACAGGTTTGGGTCTTGTCTGGGGTTAAACGACAATATATGGGAAACGACAAGTATGGGCAAGTATCTAGGTCAGTGGGCCCCTCCAGTACTTTGGAATTTCACTACCGAACAACTGCAAAATCCAGAAGAATTGGTGTGTGGTCATTCTGGCCATACCAGACACAAACAAATCATGGCAACGTGCTGGGGCTTGGCCTATGCTTACAGGGCCTTGTTCAACAATACCCAGCACCTTCAAAATGAAAAAAAAGTCGCTGCATCTGAGGGCAAAGCAACAATCAGCGCAGCTACTCCAGGTCCAGTCACAGCAGCTTCACCATCCCCAGCGACAAGTACAGTCGCTACTCAAACTTTGGCTGCAATGAACAACGCAGCTACCCCAGTGGCAAGTACAGCAGCTGCTCAAACTTCAACTGCAACAGACAGCGCGGCTACCCCAGCTCCAAGCACAACAGCTACACCAACCACAGCAACAAGTACAGTTGCTACTCAAACCACAGTGATAATCACTGCAGCCAAACCAGAGGACCAATTTGTACCAATATCGGTTGCCCCTGTAAGCAAGAGAAAAAGCAAAAAAGAGGCAAGAAGGGTGAAGCAAGATGAAGAAACAAGGTATTCACCACCCAGTCTAGCATCTGACCAGGAGTCATCATCACATGACGAAGAAGAAGAAGAAGAGGTAACTTCTCGACCTCGGATCTCAACCGAGCTGCGGAATATGCGAAAAGATTTTACCCGTCAACCAGGGGAACACATCATCACCTGGTTACTCCGATGCTGGGACAATGGGGCCGATGGTCACGAACTAGAAGGTACAGAAGCCAAGCAGCTGGGATCACTTGCTAGAGAAGGGAGAATTGACAAAGCAATTGCAAGAGAGAAAAAGTCCCTCAGTCTTTGGAGGTGGCTCTTGGCAGCTGTGAGAGAAAGGTTTCCATACAAGGACGATGTTATGATTCATTCAGCCAAGTGGACTACTTTAGAGAAAGGCGTCTAGTCTCTGAGGGAATCAGCCATCGTAGAGATGATTTATCACATCAAGCCAAATTACAGGGATATACCCATATATCCAGATGAAGTCGAATGTACATGACCCATGTGGCGAAAACTTACATGGAATGCACCGTCATCATATGCCCATTCATTGGCAACAGTAACCTGGAATGACATAGTACCACTAACAGTGGATGAAATGGTTCATAAACTCCAAGAGTTCGAAGACAATCTCACCCCTTCCATCATCTCAGCTGTGGAAAAACTGTCCCAGGACCTCAAACAATTGAGGGACAATCTATCTGATTTATCCAGCTCCTCACGTATACCAACACACATCTCAGCTATTAACAAAAGGCGCCCTATTGTTTGAGAGAGGAGATACAGGAGGTATATGCCATAGCCTAACCTAAAACCAAGGAAGACATGACAAAGTGGGATGGAAAACCTACTTCAGCTTTTGAAGAACAGGTGAGTGAATTGAAGAGGGGAGCAAGGGCCAAGACTGATCATCCCATGAGAGCTACGGCTTCAGTCTCTGCTGAGCAGTTTCCCAGATGGAGTGGAAGAGCTGATTTTACTCCAGCTCCTGTGATAACGAAGAATAATCCCTTTCACCACGACTTAAGTGTCCAACGCTGTGATGACCATTAGAGGGGCCCTGCCTCCAGCCAGGTGGAGGTAGGGGACAATCGGATTTACTGGACTGTGTGGATCAGATGGCCTGGCACATCAGTCCCACAGAAGTATAAGGCTCTAGTAGGTACTGGTGCACAGTGTACCCTGATGCCATCAAGCTGTCAAGGGGTGGAACCCATCTATATTTCTGGAGTAACAGGAGGATCCCAAGAGTTGACTGTGCTGGAGGCTGAAATCAGCCTGACTGGGAGGAAATGGCAAAAGC
Organism: Pezoporus flaviventris; assembly: GCF_033815535.1. Taxonomy (NCBI): domain Eukaryota; kingdom Metazoa; phylum Chordata; class Aves; order Psittaciformes; family Psittacidae; genus Pezoporus; species Pezoporus flaviventris. Next base: position 525,129 of record NW_026892592.1, read on the forward strand.
ACCCCATTGTGACTGGTCCAGAGGCTCCATGCATCCACGGCATAGACTACCTCAAGAGAGGGTACTTCAAAGACCCAAAAGGGTACTGGTGGGCTTTTGGTATTGCTGCTTTGGAGACTGAGGAAATTGAGCAGCTGTCCACCTTGCCTGGTCTCTCAGAAGATCCCTCTGCTGTGGGGTTGCTGAAAGTTGAAGAACAACAAGTGCCAATTGCGACCACAACAGTGCACCGGCAGCAATATCGCACCAACCGAGACTCCCTGATTCCCATCCATCAGCTGATCCGTAGACTGGAGAGTCAGGGAGTGATCAGCAGGACCCGCTCACCCTTTAACAGCCCCACATGGCCACTGCGAAAGTCTAACAGAGAGTGGAGACTAATAGCAGACTATCGTGGCCTGAATGAAGTCACACCACCATTGAGTGCTGCCATACCGGACATGCTAGAGCTTAGGTATGAACTAGAGTCAACAGCAGTCAAGTGGTATGCCACAACTGATATTGCCAATGCATTTTTTCAGTTCCCAACATTTAATACATTTATCAGCAAAACCAGATCTGTTTCAGGATCAGCAACTTTTATTGATTCTTGTTCCACTTGGATTATATCAATGGTTTTAGTTTCTATTTCCTCTATGGTTGCTGAGATATTTTATGATTGCCTTCTCTAATTTACTTACTCCCAAAGATGGAATTAGCCATCTCACAAAACTATGAAAGTAGCAAAACTTCTAACCCAGGTTCTGAGATGGTGTATCACAGCACCCAAGGTGCATGCCCCCTTCCAGTTGGGGGTAGGGTCTTATAAGCATTTTCTCCACATAACCAATGCCATCCTTTCCCTTCAGGAATGGGCCACCCCTGAACCACAATACCATCTATATTAATAGTGTGATTGCAATTTGAATAGTGACTTACACCTGTGGCATTTAAACAAACCTCATACTCTGGTTCCTGGTGTAATACATCTTCGTACACAGGTATAATGTTCTTTACTTCGATTAGGATTAACTATTAAAAATCTTAAATTTGTCCATGAGATAGTGTTGGAAATTGGAACACCAATTAATGGAAGGCCCTGATCTTTTCCTGATTTAGGCAACTGTGCATACTCCCAACAGTCACTACAACTAACAACTTTAGTAACATTCTGCATTAATTTCAGGTAAGTATTGGTCCCAAGCTGGTATGTCAGTTATCACATAAATCCTAATTATGACTGATACAATTTCATGTGAAGGTCCTGAAGGTTCGATCCGCCATGTCTTCTCTGGTTCTGGTGCTGTCTTCATTTTTGAAGAAAGGTTGTTCCTTTATCTCCATGGCTGTAAAGGTGGTCAACATTATCTGTTACGGTCCGCTCCACTTCTCCTGTAGAGGATCTCCTGAAAACTTCTTAACATAAACCCAGTCTCTGAATCTAAAAGGGTGAGTCAGATAATCCATGCCTCTCGCTCCTGTCCCCAGTATTCTCTTATTTCTTCTAATTGCTTTCCCAGATTGATCAGAAACCCTAGGAGACAACCTTCTCCCACTTCCAGAAGACTTTCTCCTTTAAACTGGGACTGATATGGTCTTCCATGTAGAATTTTACATGGGATAGCCTCTTCTTTCGACTGAGGTTTAGTTCAAATTCTCAACAGAGCCAGTGGTAAAGCTTGATGTCAATATCTTGACATATTTTACTAATCTGTTGTTTGATCATCTTTTCTACTTGCCCACTGGCCTGAGGCCTGTAAGGAACATGTAGTTGCCAATCAATTTCTAATTTTTGCTAATTTCTTGTAACTATTTTGCACTAAAGGGTGAGCCTTGGTCGGAAGAAATTGCCTCTGGTACTCCAAAACAAGGTATTATACTGTTTAACAATGTTCCAATTACTTGTCTTGCATTATTTATTCTACAAGGGAATGCTTCTGGCCACCCTGAAAAAGTATTCATTAACACCAACAAATATTGGTCTCGGTAATTCAGAAAAAATTATTTGACAGTGCTGCCCCGGACAACTTCCTCCCCCGTTGTACCAATTTGATTTCTATTTTCAATTTTAGGATTATTCTTGAGACAGAGCTGGCATTGTCACTAATTGAACTATGTTATATAGATTCCTTCCTTCAATCTGTTCATCTAAGTATTTATACAAAGAGTTGCTACCCCAATGAGTTTTGTCATGTTTCTCCTGAACTAGCTTCCAGAGTTGGTTATAGGGGATTAGAATTTGCCCATCAGGTATCTGAACCCAGTCTTCTTTGTTTTTCTCTCCTTTGAGAGCTCCAATCAGTTTTCTATCTTCCTTTGAATATCTAGGTTTAGATTTCTCAATTGTTAGTTTGCCATCAGGGATTAAGGGAATGAGTTTAGATTGTTCAACTTCTCGTTTGGCTTCAGAATTGGCCAAATTTCACCTTGTTGATGCCCTCAACAATATATAATAGCTACTTCCTCAGGTAGCTGAACAGCTTTCAGTAGTCATAGAATTTCTGTAGCATATTTAATCTGTTTCCCTTGTGTGTACAAAAGTCCTCATTCTTTCCAGATGGCACCATGTACATGGACCACACCAAATGCATATTTAGAATCAGTCCAAATATTTATCCTTTTGTTTTTAGCCAATTCCAGGGCACGTTCCAGGTTTCTTTCAAATCTGGTTGACTTGAATATACAGTTTCATATAGTGGCCAAGCAGACGTGTGTTAACAGTTTGTTGGTTGTTCCTGCAAAAGGATGCTGGATTGGCAACATTAGTGACCACAATTTCTATATCATCGTTTTGCACAAGGGTGGCTTGGTATTTTAAAAAATATGAAGGAGATAACCAGTGGGCTTCTTTCTGTTCCAGGAATGCTGATACAACATGGGACACTAGTACAGTAATTTTTGTCCCAAGGTAAATATGCTGGCCCCTTCAATATTCATGACAACTGCTGCCACAGTCCTTAGGCATCCGGGCCATCCTTTGCTCACTTCATTCAGCTGTTTTAAAAAATACACCACTGCCCTGTTATAGGGTCCTAGTTTCTGAGTAAAGACCACCAAAGCTATTCCCTGTTCTTCATAGGAATATAGCCAAAAGGATTTAGTCACATCCAGAAGTCAGAGCTGCAGCTCTCTTTAGCTCTGATTTTAAATTTCTAAAGCCCTCCTCTGCTGAATCAGTCCATTCCAAAGAGAGAGGGGTTTCTTGTAACAGTTCATATAGGGGTCTTACCAGAACACCATAATCATGCATCCAAAGTCTGCCTCATCCAGTCATTCCCAGGAACGTCTGGAGCTCCTTGATGGTTGACAGTCGTGGAGTTTGACAAATGGCTTCCAAATAGCAGTTCCAAGTTCTCTCTGTCCTGTTATTTCATATCCTAGGTAGGAAACTCGGGTTTGGATTAGTTGGGCCTTTTGTCTGGTTACCCAATAATGATTCAGTCATAGAAAATTCAATAATCCCACCATTCACTGGACACATTCTTCCTTTGTTTCTGTGGCAATTAATAGGTCATCCACATATTGTAAGAGTCCGCGTCTGAGTGGGTGGTTTCCATGATTCTAGTTCCAGTGCCATTTCTGATTCAATTTAGTCAAGTATACAGATTAGCTATTACTGAATATCCTCTACAAATTTGTTGACTCCTGAGATCTTGAACCAATCTGCAACTTTTCTTTACTGGCAAGATAGGAGTATTATATTCCAATTCACATTCAATTAACAATTTATATTTTAAAATTTATCAATGACTTTTTAACTCCCTTTCCTGCAATTTTAGGGGATATTGTTTTATTCTAATTGGGCAGCCCCACCCTTTTTCTTTCTACTTTAACAGGCAAAGCATTTTTTTGCCTTACCTGGAACTTCAGATGCTCATACTCCCAGATATACCTGTGATGCGCGGATAAACTCCACAACTCGTTAAAAGTTGTAAAGTAGGTATGCTTTCATTCAGCGCTGAGACGCATAGGGATAATTCCTCAAAGTTATGAGTGCCTCAGTGTTGTTTCCCTCTACATTTATTCTCTAAAGTTATATATATTCATAAGGTTGCACAACACGCCTATACATATTCATGTCCTATCCCCGCTTCGTATTATAATGAGCCAGAAGGTCCTCTGCACCTGCGCAGTGCCCCCTCTGGTCATGGGGAGGGGTCTCAAGATGAAGTAACTGAGTCTTCCTCCTCTGGGTAGGGGTCTTCAAGATGAAGTAAATGAGTCTTCCTCTTCTTGCACTTTTCACCTTTCAGTCTTCACATATGGCCTTAGGGTTTGGTCGGTATCCCAGCCATAAACCATCTGCTTCTCCCCCTTATCAGTAGATTCAGGCATCTGCTTTTCCTAATCAATAGCTGCTTATCAATAGGACCAAGTGTCTGCTTTTCCTTATCAATAGGACCAGGTGTCTTTGTTTTGCTCAGCAGGCATTTACAACAGACAAAACTTTTGTTTAAACAAGCAAATTCCTCTAACCCCCTTTTACAACCCCCCTGTACAACTCCCTTGTACAACACCCCTGTACTACCCCCCTGTACATTGGTCAACCTTCTGTATCACCTGATTAAGGATTTCTTCTATTTCAGGGAGGTCCTCCTGTTCGCTTTTCTGTTGAATTAAAGATAAACTCAAAACTGCAATTAATTGATTTTTAATTCTTAATTCCATTTTGCCTTCTTTAAATGTTGCTTCTGGCCCTAATAAAGGTTTCTGAGAATTTCGCACTCATAAAAATTTTATGCATTCCTATTTGTTTTCCCAATTTGAATACCTCTTTTTCTTCTTTTTTTTCTTTTCCTTTGTGGCCAGTAGCTCCCACATCTGTAACAAATTCCTTTCCCTCTGAATTAAAGCCAAATAAGTTGCTCCTGTATACACTAAAATTCCACTTTATTTCCTCTAGTTCCTCATTTTAATTTAACCAGTGGATCTGCTAGGGTAGATTCCCCAGGTCCCTTGTCAGTCTAGTTCCTCTTCAGCCACCGGAGCCACCTCATGGCACTCTCCCCCCCCAGGGCAGTCTCACTTCCAACGTCCAAAACTCCCCACAGCACACACACCCACCGATTCGGCCCCATAGGAGAAGAACCCACTCCCCCTCCGCCCGACATCACTCCACCTCTGCCTCCCCAGCACTCATCCCACGTTCAAACACAGGAGCTGCCCGAGCTCCCCTCCTTTCCCCCTTGGTTTTCCTTAACTTTAAGCATCTTTCCCTAGTATCACAATCTGAACAATTCTCCAGCTTAGCTTTCAGGGTTTTTTTTCTGTCCTTTTCCAAAGCCAAAATTAAGGGATCTGTCGGAGCTATATTAATTTCGCATTCCGTCTGTCACGTGGGGCGGTTTCTTAAAGTTAAAAACATATCCGCATAGATTACTTCATCCCATTTTCCTTGCCCCCTCAAAAACAACATTAATTGTAACAATGTATCATAGTCCAAAGTTTCATTTTTAGGCTATTTTCCCTGTTCTTCCAAAGTATACAAAGGCCATCATTGGTTACAATATATTACCAACATTTTCTCATTTACCGAGCCCCCAGGAAACCTAGTTCTTTCCAGTGTGCCAAAATGCACTCTAAAGGACTCTTTTTCAAGATCTCTCCACTCTGCTGATTTCCTAGTATCAGTCTCGCATTCGCACACACACACACACGGGATCCCACAGACACACTCCACGGTTACAGCACTCGAGACAGACTAACATTGTATCAAATTAACAGTTAACAGTTATAAGTCTGTCACCAGCACCAAAATCACAAGAACAAAATCTTCCTACACTTGAAACAAAGAAAACAATCAATAATGCATTTATAAGTCTGTCACCAATACCAAAATCACAAGACCAAAATCATAAGTATAACAATCCACAACATAAGTCATATACCAGTAAAATCCAAAACCTTTTCTACAGACGCCCACTGCGTCTTGCCGGACCCAAACCACAAGATGCTCTCTGATTCTTGTGCATATATACCAATAAAACGTAAAACCTTTAGTGCAAGACGCCCACTGCGTCTTGACGGACCCAAACCACAAGATGCCCTCTGCTTCTTGTGCGTATATACCAATAAAACGTTAAAACCTTTAGTGCAAGACGCCCACTGCGTCTTGTCAGACCCAAACCACAAGATGCCCTCTGCTTCTTGTGCATATATACCAATAAAACGTAAAACCTTTAGTGCAAGACGCCCACTGCTTCTTGTCGGACCCAAACCACAAGATGCCCCCTGCTTATTGTGACTGTATACCGGTAAAACCAAAACCTTTTCCACAAGACAACCCACTGTGTCTTGCAGGAGCCAAGCCACAAGATGCCCCCTGCTTCTTGTGGGTGTACACCAAACGGACGCTAGCAGGCGGGTATATGCCTTTACCCACGAGATTTCCTATCTCGATTTACAGAAGGCTTCCACACCATGCGTACGCTTACCAAGCCAATTTACCAAACCGAGATGCCCCATGCATCTTAAAGACTATATAAAAGAAAAGAATAACTTTTATGAGATGGTCCTTGTCTGCTCCCGCAGTGATCCGAATGAGCTGAGGGGTCCCTCCGGGAAAAACTCCCGCGGGCCATAGGGAGCCCTTTCCTCAGCAGGTCCTGCAGCCGAGCAGAGAGGGTCCCACCTGGGGTGCCAAATTGATTCGGAGATAACTCCAGGAACAAACTCGCCAACAGAATTTCAAGTTGACAAGCAGGTATTCTTTATTGCGGCGCCGGGAGACACGGGGGATAGCTCCTCCTAACGTGTGTCCCCGAATTGCTATACAGGTCATCCTTATATGGTCACTGAGCATATTACATCATTTTCCAAAAAGTTTCCGGCATGCATACATGGTCATTAAGGGTCGTTTACTTTTCTCAACAAGCTTAATTGACATTACAGACATAGCAATCATCCTGGCCTTCTACTTATCAGTTAGTTTAACTGCTCTCATCCTGGACATCTGCTAGTCCGGGATACTCCCTAGTAGATGCTTACACCAGCTTAATGGGTTTATTAACACCCCAAACATAGCAATCATCCTGTCCTTTTACTTATCAGATAGTTTATCTGCGCCCGCCCTGGACATCTGCTAGTCCCAGATACTCCCCATCTCCAGGTCCTGTTTTTCTATTCTGGTTTTCTCACACCTTTTGTGCTAAGGTCCTGAGGACCCCAAACATTGTCAACAACCTTCAAGCACCGCAGTTATTTTCCATTACAAAGCCATCACACTTAACATTGCTTAGAACTGATTATATTTTGTGCTTTTGTGCCTCCTTGTCTCAATATGAAGGATTAGGATTTTCTGCTTCCGGCACAGCTTTCAGAGCAGCTAAAGCCAATTGCTGTGTTTGCTGTAGAACTTCAACTTTCATACGAGCTTGTACTCCACCAGGGTGAAATTGTCCCTTTCCCAATAACATTTCAGGTGAAACACCGTGCAAAGGGTGATGAGGATTACACTCTGAATTCTCATCTGCAGCTCTTGCAGCAAGCTCCTCAAACCCACTTTTAAAATGTAAGAGCTGTGAAGGAGTTAAGAAAATTACAGCCACTCTGAGACAATCATTTGGAGTTAGAACAGTATTAGAAAAGAAAGCAGATAACATTTGCGGTGTATATGGGGAAGACAACCCATACTGAGTAATTGCTCCCTTAATTTCTTTCATAGCTTTCCAGTCCATAGGAGTCCAGACAGACTGTCCCTGAGAATTTATAAGAACAGGGAATGCAGCGGGAACATCTATCGGTAAAATAGTACCGTCTATAATTGCATCCTGAATGCAGCCTCACCATCTCATGGCACTCGGGTTAATTTTATTAGATGTAGGAGTCGGTGGTAACGACACATCACAAGGACTGATCTTATCCGTTTTTTCCGGGGCTTGCTCCCTCTCCTCCCCCAATTTGCCCAGACGGTCCCGCAAGTCCTGCAATTGTTTATCTAAGGATTTTGTCCATTGTTCCCAGTTCCACTCATTTTGCAGCTCCGGTGGGAGCGATGCAAGCGGTGGTGTAGGTGGCGGAGGTGGCCATTTATTCGGAGTTACACTCTCCTCCTCAGGAGACTCCCACCCTGGCAAAAAATCTTAGAGAGTAAGTTTAGGGGCAGTAGTAGCACGAAAAGGGTTAACATCAGTTTGTTTCGGTTGCTCAGTAGCCACTACTGGCTCCCGAGTATCAGCTGGAGCTACCGCCCATAAAGGCGTTGTCGATACAGGATAGGGGAAAGGTGCAGGGTCCTCAAACTTTTGTACTGTACTGCGCGCCAGTTTTTGACCAGAATGTTTTATGCCCGAAACAGACGACACTACCATGGCTGTAGCACCGGGTGATGAATCTTATGTAGGTGCCGAGCCCTGCTGTTGTGAAGGCGAGTCAGAGAGAGCTGTAAAAGCGGATTTTGCCGCCTGTTTCTCAGCCTTCATTGCTGTTAGAGTCCCTTTCAGTAGTAGCCAGGGGGCAGCAAGAGACTTTGCCTCCTTAGACCCACAAGTAACTTGATCCCACAGGCGTGCCCCAATTTTTTTCCAAGTCCCGAGATCAAAAGCTTCATTAACCCCCTGGATCAGCTCTTTCTGTTTACTCCAGAGCAATATTCTTTTTAACAGATTATCGTCATATTCTATTCTTCTCACTGAGAGGATATGCTGGAAGAGCTTAAGGATGACCATTTCTTCTTTACTTAAATGATTCCCCATCTTAACCCTCTTCCAGACCCCATCGGCTGTTACCTTATTTGCACTGCACAGTGTCTTCCGGGCTCACAAGGCTCCGTTCCGAAGTGTCTACCTCCTGATCCTGGTCCTGCTGGATCGATCCCAGCCGACGTCCCTTCGGCTCTGCGTTTTCCACTTTCTTCAGTGCCACGTGCTTTAATTCCTTCAGTTTCAGTATGAAAAATAGGGGGGTGGGGTGGTCCCTTTTCGGGTGCCATTTGCTGCAGAAAATATATGGACTCAGTCAGAAATCAGTGTGATCAGACAAAAGCCATTTATTACCAAGCCTTAACCCCTTATATACTATTTCTTACATGCACTTAAAGTGATTTGGCATATTATGATTGGATACATGTCTTGAAGACCCTTAATGACTAACATATAATTGGTTAAGCACAGGTGTGAGAACTTGACCTCGAAAGCTTGCCAACAGTTCACAGTTCTCATTAACTCAGTGAAATCCAGCTTCTTCTTATCTTGCTTGTTTAGGCTTCCTCAGGCCTCTCATGGCCTTGCTGTATCTTTCAGGATTATTCAGAATTCATGTACCAATTATCCATTCTCCTGTGAGAACACTGCCTCCACGCTGGACCCTGCAACAGGCCCAGTGTCCCGGCAGGATCCCATCCAGATGACCAGGGGATTGGATCCCGAAGGACAAATGAAGCTCCTGTGCAACAAATCACTCACTTCGGGAGTAGTTAAAATGCCTTTTTAATAACATACAAACCTAGCAACATTTAGGCCAACCAAAACATGAAATGAAATAAAGCATGAAATAAATGCAGTCTATATAACAACGTGGTCTCAGTGGAGAGCAGTAAACTCATTCTGACTTGTGTGCTTGGAAACAACTGTTCACATCCTCCACCACAGGGTTTAGCCATCAGAACAGCTTTGTCTCTCCCCAACCCCTTTGAATCCAAAACTGGCAGAGGTGAAGCCACGGCTCCTCTCAAATTCAACCACCTGGCACAAGGTTTCTACATCCCCAGATCTCAAAGGAATAAAAAAGCATCACCAAGCTGCTAGAGATGATCTGTGGGTGTCTGCCTGCCACGATACTGCAAAGGGAGAGGGAAATGGCTGAAGTGGATGGGGAAGCACACTACTGAAGTTGTTCCTTGCTCTGTCCCACCTCAACTACATCTATTGCACAACATTCACAAGCATAAGGCACTAGGAAAATGTTTTCACAGGTTCAAACTTCAGTTCTTAAAATTTCAGCAGCAGCACACTTCAGAAGTCCTCCGAGCCTTTTAAGATCTCTGGAGATTGATAAAAGCATGAAGGGGCTTTGGACACATATTGGCGCGCCTGATAACCAGAAGCAATGGTAGAGAAGGGAGGTACTGGTGCAGATGGCAGTCTCCTCTCAGGAGACCTGCCCTAGGTGCCTGTCCAAGAACAGGGAGCCCTTCTCCCACAGACTTCAGGGCTCCTGCAACACAGCTGTGTATGCAAGAGCCATCACACATACACAGCTAGGACAGAGCAGAAAGGGACAGAAAGGTCTTTGTCTCAGGAGCAGCAGCAAGGAGTTGATGAGGACCAAAAAGGGGTTTCCCCGACCCGTGCTGAAGATCACAGTATCACAGTATCACAGTATGCTAGAGATTGGAAGGGACCTCGAAAGATCATCTAGTCCAATCCCCCTGCCGGAGCAGGAACACCTAGATAATGTTACACAGGAATGTGTCCAGGCGGGTTTTGAATGTCTCCAGGGAAAGAGACTCCACAACCTCCCTGGGCAGCCTGTTCCAGTGTTCCGTCACCCTCACTGAGAAGAAGTTTCTTCTCAAGTTTAAGTGGAACCTCTTGTGTTCCAGTTTGTACCCATTACCCCTTGTCCTATCATTGTTTGCCACTGAGTAGAGCCTGGCTCCATCCTCGTGACACTCCCCCTTTATATATTTATAGACACTTATAAGGTCACCCCTCAGTCTCCTCTTCTCCAAACTATAGAGACCCAGCTCCCTCAGTCTTTCCTCATAAGGGAGATGTTCCACTCCCTTAATCATCTTCGTTGCCCTGCGCTGGACTCTCTCCAGCAGCTCCCTGTCCTTCTTGAACTGAGGGGCCCAGAACTGGACACAATATTCCAGATGCGGTCTCACCAGGGCAGAGTAGAGGGGAAGGAGGACCTCTCTCGACCTACTAACCACCCCCTTTCTAATACACCCCAGGATAGGATGCCATTGGCCTTCTTAGCCACAAGGGCACAGTGTTGGCTCATGGTCATCCTGTCGTCCACTAGGACCCCCAGGTCCCTCTCCCCTACGCTGCTCTCTAACAGGTCGTTCCCCAACCTATACTGGAACCTGGGGTTGTTCCTGCCCAGATGCAGGACTCTACACTTTCCCTTGTTATATTTCATCAAGTTATTCCCTGCCCAACTCTCCAGCCTGTCCAGGTCTCGCTGGATAGCAGCACAGCCTTCTGGCGTGTCAGCCACTCCTCCCAGCTTAGTGTCATCAGCAAACTTGCTGATAGTACACTCAATTCCCTCATCTAAATCATTGATGAATATATTAAATAATACCGGTCCCAGTACTGACCCTTGAGGCACTCCACTAGTTACAGGCCTCCAACTAGACTCAGCCCCATAGACTACAACTCTCTGGCTTCTCTCCTTCAGCCAGTTCACAGTCCACCTCACTACCTGATCATCCAGACCACACTTCCTCAATTTAGCTGTGAGGATGCTGTGGGAGACTGTGTCAAATGCTTTGCTGAAGTCAAGGTAGACCACATCCACTGCTCTGCCATCATCCATCCACCGTGTTATTTCCTCATAAAAGGCTAAGAGATTGGTCAAGCATGATTTCCCCCTGGTGAAGCCATGTTGACTGCCCCTCATAACCTTCTTATCCTTGATATGCCTTAAGATGGTACCAAGGATAATGTGTTCCATCACTTTCCCAGGGATGGAGGTGAGGCTGACCGGTCTATAGTTACCCGGGTCCTCCTTCTTGCCCTTTTTGAAGACTGGAGTGACATTTGCTTTCCTCCAGTCCTCAGGCACCTCTCCCGTTTCCCAAGACTTGGTAAAGATGATGGAGAGTGGTCTAGCAATGACTTCCGCCAGTTCCCTCAGCACCCGCGGGTGCATCCCATCTGGACCCATGGATTTATGGATGTCCAGATTGCTCAACTGGTCTCTAACCCATTCCTCATCGACTAAGGCAAACCGCTCTGTTGACCTGACTTCATCTAAGGTCTCAGGGGTACAGGGCTCTTCAGGACTGCCTGCAGCAGAGTAGACAGAGACAAAGAAGGCATTCAGTAACTCTGCCATCTCTGTATCTTCTGTCACCAGGGCACCCATCCCGTTCATCAGTGGGCCTACATTGCCTCTGGTGTTAGTTTTGTCTGCCATGTATAAGATGCTGGAAGTGTCACCATCATCCAGCTGCCTGCCACTGGTCTGGAACCAGCTGCAGTCACAGTGCATGTGTGCTCCTTCCCCCAAACATGACTCGGGTCGCTTCTCTGGCAGCGTAGCGTGTCATACCTGCAAAGCAGTGCTTTGTTTCGTGTGGTAGCTCAGAACCAGGCTGACAGGCTGAGGAATAATGTGGGTACCCAGACTGAGCCTTCCTGCAGTCATGTGACCGTGCAGGTCTCTGGCTGCAGTAAATGCCTGAGCCCGGCACTTGTACTGGAGAGAGCCAGTGACACCGTTTGTGTGCGGTGTGAGCGGATAAATGATCTACTCAGGCAGGTGGCTGAACTGAGGGAGGAGGTAGAAAGGTTGAGAGCCATCAGAGAATGAAATAGATTGGTGGAGCCACACCCTAAGGCAAGGGCAGAGGGAAGTGGTTGAACAAGTGATGGATCCCCTTCCCTCCTACCATCAGATAGAAGGAGTGAACTTAAGGGACAAGGAGGTATGGAGGGAGGTCCCTCCTCGGAGAGGTAAGTGAAAACCCTCGCAATCCCTTTCTCCCTCCCAGTTGCCCTTGAATAACAGGTCTGAGGTCTTGGAACTACAGGGCCAGGTAAATGGAGATGGAGGGGTAGATCTATCTAGTGAGTCACCTAGGGCTTGTCACTCACCCCCATGCCTTAGAACTTCCTCAACCAAGAAGAAGAGTAATTGTGGTGGGTGACTCTCTTCTGAGGGGAACAGAAGGGCCCATTTGTCGACCAGATCCATCCCACAGGGAAGTCTGCTGCCTACCTGGGGCTCAGATTAGAGATGTTAAAAGGAAACTCTCTGATCTGGTGCAGCCCTCTGACTACTATCCACTGCTGATTTTTCAGGTTGGCAGTGATGAAATTATTACAAGGAAGGCAAGGGCAATGAAGAGAGACTTCAGGGCCCTGGGACAGCTGGTTAGAGGGTCTGGAGTGCAAGTGGTGTTTGCCTCCATACTTGTTACAAGCAAGGGTGAAGAGATAAATAGTAAGAGTCTGCAGATTAATGTATGGCTACGTGACTGGTGCCAAAGGCAGGGGTTTGGGTTTTTCAATCATGGGCTGCTATATGAGACACCTGGTTTGCTGGTGGCAGATGGGATACACCAGTCCCAGAGGGGGAAAAGGTTTTTGGGGCAGGAGTTAGTAGGGCTCATTGACAGGGCTTTAAACTAGATATGAAGGGGGAAGGGGAGATAACTGGGCCTGTTAGGGACAAGCCCAAGAGAAACATGCTAGGGCTTGAAGGATGGTGGACTAGGGAGGACTCTCAATCTATTGTTTCATTTGAGGGAAAGGATAGTTGTTTAGACCCTGTCCCGCAGGGGAAAAAGGGTACCAGGGCAAGAGTTAGCAGAGCTCACTCACAGAGCTTTAGGTGCTTTAGATACAAAGTGTGAGGGGGTTGTAGCTGGGTTTGAACTAGTGGGGCATTGTTCTAGTATTAATGAAGACCAGAAGGCCTCCCGCCTCCCAAGGGTGCCACTAGTGTGCTCTGCTCACTCCCTGAAATGCCTGTACACCAATGCACGCAGCATGGGGAATAAACAGGAGGAGTTAGAAGTCTGTGTGCGGTCTAAAGGTTATGATCTGGTGGCAATTACAGAGACATGGTGGGACAGCTCACATGACTGGAATGTGGTTATGGATGGCTATGTCCTTTTTAGGAAAGATAGGTCAGCAAAGCGAGGTGGTGGAGTTGCTCTTTATGTGAGAGAGAGACTACAATGTATTGAGTTCTGTCCAGGGGCAGATGAGGAGCAAGTGGAAAGTCTGTGGGTACGAATTAAGGGACAGGCTGGTACGGGTGATACAGTTGTGGGGGTCTATTATAGACCTCCTGATCAGGACGAAGGAGTTGATGAGGCTTTCTACAGGCAACTGAAAGCAGCCCCACGACTACATGCCTTGGTCCTCATGGGGGATTTTAACTACCCCGACATTTGCTGGAAGACTTACACAGCCAATCATTCACAGTCTAAGAGGTTCCTCCAGTGCATTGATGATAACTTCTTAATACAAATGGTGGACAAACCAACTAGGAGAGGAGCACTGCTGGATCTAGTACTCACCAGCAAGGAGGGTCTGGTTGAAGTGGTGATGGTCAATGGCAGCCTTGGCTGCAGTGACCATGAGATGGTGGAGTTTAGGATCCTGTGTGGGAGGAATAGAATACCTAGCAAGGCCACAATTCTGGATTTCCGAAGGGCCAACTTTGGCCTCTTCAATCAATTGCTAAGGGAAGTCTCATGGGAAAGGGTACTAGGTGGTAAAGGGGCTCAAGCACCACTTCTTCCAAGATCAGGATCAGAGTATCCCAATGGGTAGGAAGTCAAGTAGGGGAGCCAGGAGACCAGCATGGTTAAACAAGGAACTGCTGGGCAAACTCATGCGGAAAAAGAGAATCTATGGATTATGGAAGGAGGGGCTGGCCACTTGGGAGGAATATAGGACAGTTGTTAGAGGATGTAGGGAGGCAATTAGGCCAGCTAAGGCCTCCTTGGAACTTAATCTTGCAAGTCTGGTTAAGGACAATAGAAAGGGCTTCTTCAAATACATAGCGGATAAAACTAACACAAGAGGCAATAAAGGTCCACTGCTGAACGAGGTGGGTGCCCTGGAGACAGAGGATATAAAGAAGGCAGAGGTGCTGAATGCCTTCTTTGCCTCTGTCTTTACTCCTGCAGACTCTCCCTGGGGGACCCAGATTCCTATAGCCCCAGAAGGAGTCAGGATAAAGGAGGAGTTTGCTTTGGTGGATGAGGATTGGGTTAGGGATCAGTTAAGCAATCTGGACATCTATAAATCAATGGGTCCGGATGGAATACACCCGCAGGTGCTGAGGGAGCTGGCGGAGGTCATTGCTGGGCCACTCTCCATCACCTTTGGTAAGTCGTGGGAAACAGGAGAGGTGCTTGAGGATTGGAGGATGGCAAATGTCATGCCAGTCTATAAGAAGGGCAAGAAGGAGGACCCGGGTAATTATAGACCGGTCAGCCTTACCTCCATCCCTGGAAAGGTGATGGAACAACTTATTCTTGACACCATCTCTAGACATATCAAGGATGAGGGGGTCATTAAGAGTAGCCAACATGGTTTTACCAAGGGGAAGTCATGTTTGACCAACCTTATAGCCTTCTATGAGGAAGTAACTAGGTGGATGGATGATGGTAGAGAGGTAGATGTGGTTTTTCTTGATTTCAGTAAGGCATTTGATACTGTCTCCCACAGCATCCTCATAGATAAGCTAAGGAAGTGTGGGCTTGATGATCAGGTAGTGAGGTGGATCAAGAACTGGTTGAAAGGAAGAAGGCAGAGAGTTGTGGTTAATGGGGCAGAATCTAGCTGGAGGTCTGTGACTAGTGGAGTCCCTCAGGGGGTTGGTGCTGGGACCAGTGCTGTTTAATATTTTCATCAACCACCTGGATGAGGGAACCGAGTGTACCCTCAGCAAGTTTGCTGATCATACTAAACTGGGCAGAGTGGCTGACACACCAGAAGGCTGTGTTGCCATTCAGCAAGACCTGGACAGACTGGAGAGTTGGGCAGGGAATAACTTGATGAAATTCAACAAGGGCAAGTGTAGAGTCTTGCATCTGGGGAAGAACAACCCCATGTACTAGTACAGGTTGGGGGTTGACCTGCTGGACAGTAGTGAAGGGGAAAGGGACCTGGGGGTCCTGGTGGATAGGAGGATGACCATGAGCCAGCAATGTGCCCTCGTGGCCAGGAAGGCCAATGGCATCCTAGGGTGCATTAGAAAGGGTGTGGTTAGTAGGTCAAGAGAGGTTCTCCTCCCCCTCTACTCTGCCTTGGTGAGGCCGCATCTGGATTACTGTGTCCAGTTCTGGGCCCCTCAGTTCAAGAAGGACAGGGAATTGCTTGAAAGAGTCCAGCGCAGAGCCACAAAGATGATTAAGGGAGTGGAACATCTCCCTTATGAGGAGAGGCTGAGGGAGCTGGGTCTCTTTAGCTTGGAGAAGAGGAGACTGAGGCGTGACCTCATCATTGTTTACAAATATGTAAAGGGTGAGTGTCAGGATGATGGAGCTAGGTTTTTTTCAGTGATGTCCAGTGATAGGACAAGGGGCAATGGGTGTAAACTGGAGCATAGGAGGTTCCATGTGAACATCAGGAAAAATTTCTTTACTGTGAGAATGACAGAGCACTGGAACAGGTTGCCCAGGTGGGTTGTGGAGTCTCCTACACTGGAGATATTCAAGGCCCGCCTGGACAAGTTCCTGTGTGATGTACTCTAGGTTATCCTGCTCTTGCAGGGGGGTTGGACTAGATGATCTTTTGAGGTCCCTTCCAACCCTTGGGATTCTGTGATTCTGTGATCAGGAACCCAACAGAGCTTTGAGACAAATGGGAGATGGGAAGTCTCAGAGTCATCCTGACAAAGGTTACAGGCATCAGAAGATGTCTCTGCTCCCTCTTCTCCTGCAAATGTCAGCTGGTTGTCGTGGTTTAAACTCAGTCAGCCACGCAGTCTCGCTCGCTCACTCCCTCCCCCCTTCCTTCCCCCTCCGCTCCTGGATGGATGGGGAGAAGAGTCAAAAGAATGTAACTCACATGGATTGAGATATGAACAGTCCAGTAACTAAGGTATAACACAAACCACTACTGCTACCACCAATAATAATAATGATAAAGGAAATAACAAGGGAAGAAAATACAATACCACCCGCCAACCGATACGCAGCCCTACCGAGCAGTGATGTCGCCCTTCTGGGTAACACTCAGTTTACCTCCTGGTCATGACGTGCTGTGGTATGGAATACCTCTTTGGCTAGTTTGGGTCAGGTGCCCTGTCTCTGCTTCCTCCCAGCTTCCCCTCCTCCCTGGCAGAGCATGACACTCAGAAAGTCCTTGGTCAGACTAAACATTTGAGCAGTAACTAAAAACATCAGTGTTATCAGCGCTGTTCCCAGGCCGAAAGTCAAAAACACAGCACTGCACCAGCTACTAAGAAGGAGAAAAAATGACTGCTACTGCTGAACCCAGGACACTGGTACAGCAGGGAAGCATTCAAGCAGAGGATTCTGTTCCCTTTAATACAATGGGATACTCACAGAATACTCTGCACCAGCCCAGGAAGAAGAAAACCCATTAGAGCCAGAACGATACAGTGAATAAATTCATCCGGGGGGGGGGGGGGGGGGGGGGCGCTCCCAGCACTTTTAGTTGAGTTCAGTAGGAATTTCAGGCTCATTCCAGCAAAACACTGCAGCTTCCACCAACACTCAGAAATACCTGCCAAGGTTTGGGTCTGCTCTGCATGCTCAGCACATAGCTTTCCAGGAGGAAAGAAAATCAAACAACAGGCACAACCAGGGCCCAAACACCTCATCTCAACCTTTAAGGCATCTACAAATATTTAAAGTTGGTTTTCCTCTCTCAAATACAGACTCCTCTTACTGAGAGGTATAAGCATGCTACAGTCATGATACTTAAAGGAAGTTTAAAGTGCAAAGAAAATTTATGAATGCTTTTTAGAGACAGCTTGAAGTCATCTGCTGACACCAACCCCCTCTTTCCCAAAGCCCTGTTCCCTGACCAAATGCTTTTTAAAGATAAAAATCCAATCGATCCATTAAGGAAAAAGTAGTTTAAAACAGAAAAGCATCCTGAAATGGGCAGAAATTAACCTGACCAAGCATTGGAATAAAATCACTTGGGAAGACAAATGTGAAGGTTGTGAATATTTTGCTGGCACAGGTTGCCCAGAGAAGCTGTGGCTGCCCCATCCCTGGCAGTGTTCAAGGCCAGGTATGACAGGGCTTGGAGCAACCTGGTCTAGTGGAAGGTGTCCTTGCCTGTGGCAGGGTGTTGGAACAGGATGAGCTTTAAGGTCCCTTCCAACCCAAGGCAGTCTGGGATTCTATGATTCTCATCAGCCAAGCCTTCTGTCTGAAATAAAAATGACTTCTGCCCCTGAAAGCAACCTCTCTCCCCCCAAACATAGAAACTTCTACATTGTTTTCATAGATTTCTTCCCAAAATGTGACCATTTGGTTAGAGTGCGCTGGAAGGACAAGGGCAGCAATGGCAGTCCTGTGCTTTCCCAGTTACTTGGAAGTCCTTGGGTAATGGTTGGACTTGATCTTAAAGGTCTTTTCCAACCTGATTGATTCTATGATTCTATGAATGCCAGAAACACAAGCATCATGAGCAATCAAGGGCACAGACTCCCCACCTCGCCATGCAGCACCATTCCTTTCATTGCTACAAGAAATGAGAGAGGGAAACGTGCTGGAAAATGAGAAGCACCACTACTCTCAATTCCTCATATCGCTGTTCCCACTCTTCCCAGAGCCATCACTGCCTGTCAGCACTTGCCCAGCACTAAGGCTGTAGAGGAAGATGCTCCCTGAGCTGGGAATCAGAACTGATCCTCTCTCCAGTGCTGGGCTTAAGTGGTTGAATAACAGGCAAAGGATCAAACAGCACTCATGCCTCTCCTTCCACCTCAGCTCAGCCACTCTGCCATCCATCCCCTTGCCTTTTATTATTTTGCAGTCTTGTGCTCTGATGGGCAAAAGGAACAAATGTGCTCAGCTGCCTGAGGAAGGAGATTAGAGAAGTGTTAAGGGGAGTGGGAAAACTTTAGCACAGGGAGCAGGAGTGTTAAATGGTGAAATACAGAGCAGACACAAACCCACCTGGGAGTTTGGACGCTGGTATCCAAACCATCTGAAAGCTGAAGAGCTTGAATTAATACAGAGACAGAACTAGAGCCAACTTGCCTCAGATGATGAAACATCGGGTAGAACAAAGAGAAGAGAGGTCCTACAGCAGCACAGGCTGAATTTGGAGGTGTTGCAGGAACAGCAACATGATCAGTGGCAGATTAAATGCAACAGTGGAAAGAAGGAATCCAAGCTTACACCAAGACTTGGAGATGCAGTGGAAGCTTCACATGGACTCCCCTCCTTGCCACAAAATAATGAGAAGAAACCATCCAGCAAGGCACATCAAATCTGGACACTAGTCAGCACAGAGAAAACAAGAAGAAACTAAGTCTGGCAAAGACAGATGTGAAAATCTCTCCTGAAACAGAAAACTTCATTCCTAAGTAGACTGCTTTAATTTTATCCTCAGATCATTAAATATGAACAAGAAACTCCCTCTTCTCTAACACCACTTTTACTCAAGCCTCTCGGTACTCACTCAAGGACTAACAAAACATGAGAGCTTAGTAAAGGACACAACAAGTGTAAGACAACGTAATAACCTGGAAAAAGTAATTTAATGGAAGAGGCTGCTATCTCTTACACAGTTTCCCACTACAGATGACACTGGGGCAAGCAAGCCCTTCCCAGTGTATAGGAATGCCGTAGATTTAGATGGATTCACCACCACCACACCAGCAAACCCACACAGATGTTGACTTCTGGGGTAAGAAAAAACAAGCCTACACATGCCAAGTGCATGTCACCCCCAGTGGCCTATCTCCCCATGGGTCACCCTTCCCGTAACATTTGTCACTGATGAGCAATAAGTTTATCCTAACATGGGTTATAGAATCATAGAATGTTTTGGGTTGGAAGGGACCTTCAAAGATCATCTAGTCCAACCCCCCTGCAATGAGCAGGGATGCTCAACCTATAATATTTTAGCTAAAAAGATAAATTATTTTCTCCTATTAAACTCCAGTTAGCTTCTCCCATGAATAAAACCTATAGGACAGTTCCCATTCTGGACCATAGGACTCTGAGACCATTCTCAGCAGAAAGCATTTTAAGGCTCTTTTAAGGATAAGAATCATGATGCATAACTTTACAGGCCATGTTATTTAGCATCTTAGAGCTAAAACGGTGTCATAGCACCTTCCAAGATCCAGTTTCTAATTCAAGGATGTACTAAAGGTGGTAACTCTTCAACTGATCTTGTTCTTTTTTTAGGAACTCCAATTTTAGTCCTCAGATAAAGGGATTAGAGCCTTACATTACCATTTAATACCTCTGGAAGAAAACATTACACTAGAAGAACCTGCCTCAGCCTCAGTATCTAGCACTATTTTAAAGGACACTATCCCAACTGTCCCCTTGACAGGTATTGAAGGTGGTGAAGACAAACAATTCTTTAACATTGTAAAGTTAAAAATAGTTGCCAGAAATTATATTGACTAAGCTTGAACAGCAGCTGAAGACTACAGATTCTGATATAAAAAAAGAATCAGAATTCCAAGAAGGGAAACCTTGTTAGGTGTTAACGAGCTTCAAGATTGACAATTATCAAACCACCTACCTTAAGTCTAAAACAGCAAACAAAGCATTGTAGAGATCTTTGCTATATCTACTGATGTGACAGGAAACTGTTTTCACTCTCTACTTTTGATGTCGAAAAGTCAACACATCCAGACAGAAAATAAACCTAGGCAGACATAATGACATAGTAGCTCATAAACCACAATTTTGTTGGCAGAACTGGACTACAGAGCCCTGGGAGAGGTAGTTAGGGGCTCTGGAGCTCAGATTGTCTTTTCGTCAGTTCTCCAGGATAAAGGGAAGGACCTTAAAAAGGCCAGATGGATTTGGCACGTTAATAAATGGTTAGAACAGCAGTGCCATAGTCAAGAGTTTGGGTATTTAGAACATGGGACTTGATTTGGGAGGCCAAGTCTACTGGAGGCTGGTGGAGCTGGTCTAAAGGGGAAGAGCTGTTTTGGTAAGCTTGCCAGGCTGGTCAAGAAAGCTTTAAACTAGATGTGTTGGGGGACGGGATCATCATTCCATCCCAACACTCCCAGTCAGTTGCCAGCACCTATAATAAATGCTTGGAGCAATGTAGCAATTTAGCAATTCCATCCGCTCCAGCCAATGAACTGGCTTTACTGGCAGCTCAGCTCAGATGCCTCTATACAAACACCCGTAGTATGGGGAATAAACAAGAGGAATTAGAGATGTGTGCATGTCTACAGGGGTATGATATAATAGGCATCACAGAAACATGGTGGGATGGCTCCTACAACTGGAGTGTTGGAATGGAAGGTAACAGGCTCTTTAGAAAAGACAGGCCCAGCAGGTGGGGAGGGGAAGTTGCTATTTATGTTAGGGATAGGCTGGAGAGCAAGGAAATCTGTCTGTGGACAGGTGATCATTAAACAGTGAGTTTGTGGGTCAGGGTTAAAGGGAGAACAGCTATGGGAGACATTACTGTGGGGATCTGTTACAGACTGCCTGATCAAGAGGACTCTGTGGATGCAGCACTCTATAGACAGATAGGAACAGCCTCACACATGCAGGACCTGGTCCTCATGGGGGACTTCAACCACTTTGATATCTTTTGGAGGGATGGTATGGCCCGGCAAAAGCAATCCAAGAGGTTCCTCGATTGTGTGGAAGACAACTTCCTTCTGCAAGTAATAGAGGAGCCAACAAGGAGATGTGCCATGCTTGACCTCATGCTCACCAACAGGGAAGGGCTCGTCAGAAATGTGGAGCTCCAGGGCAGCCTTGGTTGTAGCGATCATGAGATGGTCGAGTTCAAGATCCTCAGGAGAGTGAGAAGAGCATGCAGAAATCCCACTGTCCTGGACTTCAAGAGAGCAGACTTTGGCCTCCTCAGGAACATATTTAGTAACGTTCCATGGGATATAGTCCTAGAGGGCAGGGGGCCCAAGACTGTTGATTGATATTCAAGGATCACCTGCTACAGGCTCAGGAGTGTTGCATCCCAACTAGAAGGAAGTGCAGCAGGAGGGGCAGGAGACCTCCATGGAGGGATAAGGAGCTCCTGAGGAAAGTTAGAGGGAAAAAAAAGGCTTATAAAGGGTGGAAGCAAGGACAGGCGGCCTGGGAAGAATACAGGGATGTTGTCCGGGAAACTAGGGACCAGGTCAGGAAAGCTAAGGCCCAGTTAGAATTGAGTCTAGCAAGGGATGTGAAAGATAACAGGAAGGGATTCTATAGGTACATTGCAAATAAAAGACAGACTAGGAACAATGTGGGCCCTCTCTGGAAGCTATCAGGAGAACTGGCTACCCCAGATTTGGAGAAGGCTGAGGTTCTTAATGACTTCTTTCCCTCGGTCTTCACTGGCAAAGGCCCTGACCACACCACCCAAGTCTTGGAAGGCAGACACAGGGACTGTGAGAATGAAGATCTTAGGCCCACTGTCGAAGAGGATCAGGTTCAAGACCATCTTAAGAACCTGAACGTGCACAAGTCCATGGGACCTGATGAAATCCGTCCGCAGGTCCTGAAGGAGCTGGCAAATGAAGTTGCAAAGCCACTGTCCATCATATTTGAAAAATCATGGCAGTCAGGTGAAGTTCCTAATGACTGGAAAAAGGGAAATATAACCCCCATTTTTAAGAAGGGGAAAATGGAAGACCCAGGGAACTGCAGACCAGTCAGTCTCACCTCTGTGCCTGGCAAAATCTTGGAGCAGATTCTCCTGGAAGGCATGCTAAGGCACATGAAAAACAACAAGGTGCTTGGTGACAGCCAGCATGGCTTCATAAGGGGAAATCCTGCCTGACCAATTTGGTGGCCTTCTATGATAGGGCTACAGAACTGATGGGCAGGGGTAGAGCAGTTGATGTCATCTACCTCGACTTGTGCAAAGCATTCGACACTGTCCTGCATGACATCCTTGTCTCTGTATTGGAGAGACATCAATTTGATGGATGGACCACTTGGTGGATAAGGAACTGGCTGGATGGCCGCACACAAATAGCTGTGGTCAATGGCTCAGTGTCCAGCTGGAGGCTAGTAACGAGTGGTGTCCTTCAGGGATCGGTGTTGGGACCTGTCTTGTTCAACATCTTTGTGGGTGACATGGACAGTGGGATTGAGTGTGCCCTCAGCAAGTTTGCCGATGACAGCAAGCTGTGTGGTTCGGTTGATACGATGGAGGAAAGGAATGCCATCCAGAGGGACCTTGACATGCTTGTGAGGTGGGCTGATGCCAACCTCATGAAGTTTAATCATGACAACTGCAAGGTCCTACACCTGGGTCGGAGCAATCCCAGGCAGAGCTACAGGTTGTGCAGAGAAGAGATTCAGAGCAGCCCCCCTGCGGAGAAGGACTTGGGTGTGTTGGTCGATGAGAAACTTAACATGTGCCAGGTTCAGTGTGTGCTCACAGGCCAGAAAGCCAACCATACACTGGGCTGCATCAAAAGGATCAAAGCAGGTCAAAGGAGGTGATCATGCTACTCTACTCTGCTCTTGTGAGACTTCACTTGGAGTATTGTGTGCAGTTCTGGTGTCCTCAACATAAGAA
Source organism: Pezoporus flaviventris (assembly GCF_033815535.1). NCBI lineage: Eukaryota > Metazoa > Chordata > Aves > Psittaciformes > Psittacidae > Pezoporus > Pezoporus flaviventris. The sequence continues at coordinate 548,474 of NW_026892592.1, forward strand.
GGTCATGGAGCTTTTGGAACAAGTCCAGAGGAGGGCTACGAGTATGATCAGGGGACTGGAGCACCTCCCATATGTAGATAGGCTGAGAAAGTTGGGGCTGTTCAGCCTGGAGAACAGAAGGCTGAGTGGAGACCTCATAGGAGCCTTCCAGTATCTGAAGGGGGGCTATAGGGATGCTGGGGATGGACTCTTCATTAGAGACTGTAGTGACAGGACAAGGGGTAAGGGTTAAAACTTAAACAGGGGAAATTCAGATTGGATATAAGGAAGAAGTTCTTTACTGTGAGGTTGGTGAGGCACTGGAATGGTTTGCCCAGGGAAGTTGTTAATGCTCCATCCCTGGCAGTGTTCAAGGCCAGGATGGACAGAGCCTTGGGTGAGATGGTTTTGTGTGAGGTGTCCCTGCCCATGGCAGGGGGGTTGGAACTTGTTGATCTTAAGGTCCTTTCCAACTCTTCTATGATCTATGATCTATTCTATGATTCTATGAACTGCTGGGGAAGAGACACCCGTATCAAAAGTTGTCTGAGGAACTAACAGGCATCTATAAATTATGGAGAAGAAAAGAAATAATCACAAGGAATAATGTAATCTGGCTGCAACTTAATGCTACTTCAGGAAGGAGCTGTTGGTAGAGGACAGCATGTTGGTAAATTTCCAGGTTGGTCTTAACTAGTTCTAACTGCAGAGGACAAACTGAATGAACATCAGGTGTTGTATCAAGTCCTTTAGCTCACCTGAGCTGTGTACTTTGTCTTCTCCTGGAGAAGTATCATGCTTCAGCAGCAAGAACAAATGGTCAATCAACTCTAATTAGAAGGGCAGCTCAAAGACACATCCCAAGTGTCAGCTATATAACTCTTTCTTTGGTTTAACACCTGTTTCCCTGGATAAGGAAGGTACAGCAACATCCCATAAGACCAACATCCTCGTTAGTATGTACATCCTGCATGGGAACAGTAGTATCACAGTATCTATGTGAGAAAGATATGCAAGGAGTGATTGGATTTTAAACTGCTATTAGATTTAAGCATTTAATTCTAACACACCAGGAAATTTCAATGCCAGGAGCAATAATAGGGGAATTTGGAAGTAATGACAATCAAGTGTGTCCTGGGTTCAGATGTAATAGTCCTTTTTCTCCTTCTTAGTAGCTGGTGCAGTGCTGTGTTTTCCACTTTAGTCTGAGAACAATGCTGATAACACACCAATACTTTATACTTTGGGAGGAATATAATAGAACTGCTTAGCAATTACACATCATTTTTCTCCTTCTCAGGTGGTCAACATTCTCTTACCATCCCAGCCCCCCCCCGACCATTTACAGCATCGTTTGAGAGTTTTGAAGTTTTTGAATGGCCTTTTAATACTGTTGAGACCTGTTTGCTGATTGTGATGGGGATCACCATGTTGGCTCGCATACAGTGTGTGTTTTGCCCACAACCCTTTCGTCTGATTTCAAGAGTTAAACAGAGTCAGGTTTGGGTCTTGTCTGAGGTTAAACCACGATTGTCGTGGTTTAAACCCAGTCAGGTAACTTGTTCACTCACTCCCAGTGAGTGGTGCCCAGCTGACAACAATCGAGGTCCGTGTCCCCCCCCACCAGGGTTCTCCCCTTCCCCACTCCGGGAGGAATGGGGAGGAGGATCGAAAAAGTGCAACTCCCACGGGTTGAGACAAGAACAGTCCAGCAACCAATGTACACAAATCACCACCGCTACTATCAACTACAACAATGATAAGGGAAAATAACAAGGGAAGAGAATACGATACCACCGGCCAAGAAAACGAGTTCCACCCGGAAGCCCGTGTCCTTCCGGGTAACTCCCAGTCACCCCCCACCCCGGCCATGACGTGCTGTGGTATGGAATACCTCCCTGGCTAGCCCGGGTCAGGCGCCCCGTCTCTGCTTCCTCCCGGCTTCCCCTCCTCCCTGGCAGAGCATGAGCCTCACAAAGTCCTTGGTCAGGGTAAACATCACTTAGCAACAACTGAAAACATCGACTTCACCAACACTGTTCTCAGGCTGGAAGTCAAAACACAGCACTGCACCAGCTACCACAAAGGAAAAAAAAACATGACTGCTACTGCTGAACCCAGGACATTATCCACCCCTTATTCCATACCATTCACGTCGTGCTCAGATCCCACATTTTCAATACACCATCGCTCTCCCATATATATACATCCATATACATACAGACCAAGAGGAAAAGATCATTTTCTTAGTGCATGGACCAATCCCTATAATGCTGCCGAGTCCATTTGGTCCATGATGTTCAAAGTTCATTCTCTGTTGGGATGATGGCTGGAGGGAAGTCAGGGCCAGTCACTGGTGACCTGGAGACATCTAGTTGATGGGCTATAAAAGCATTACAGCAGGCAACAGCATACAATTGAGTTCACTGGCTGTTTTCCCCTAAAATCAAATCCCCTTGAGGTATACATCGGACTTCCCCATCTTCCCGCATTACCCACCAAGTATATCCAGGTCCCTGAGCAAAAGCAATCCCACGAGTGGGTTTGCCTTTACCTGAAGCAGGAATAACCCAGACTGTCTTCCCCAGCAAATTCTTCATATGCACCACGGGAACTTTGTCCCCCTCTACAATATGTAAAAGTTCTGACTGGGCTGGGCCAGCCCTGTTGGCAGATCCTCTGGTGTTGACCAACCAGGTGGCCTTTGGTAAGTGTGTATCCCAATGTTTGAAAGTTCCCCCACCCATTGCTCTCAGTGTAGTTTTTAACAGCCCATTGTACCGTTCGATTTTCCCAGAGGCTGGTGCATGGTAGGGGATGTGATATACCCACTCAATGCCATGCTCTTTGGCCCAAATATCTGTAAGGTTATTCCGGAAATGAGTCCCATTGTCTGACTCAATTCTCTCTGGGGTGCCGTGTGGCCACAAAATCTGTTTCTCAAGGCCCAGGATAGTGTTCCGGGCAGTGGCATGGGGCACAGCGTATGTTTCCAGCCACCCAGTGGTTGCTTCCACCATGGTAAGCACATGGCGCTTGCCTTGGCGGGTTGGTGGCAGTGTGATATACTCAATCTGCCAGGCCTCCCCATATTTATACTTCAACCATCGTCCTCCATACCAAAGAGGCTTTAACCGTTTGGCTTGTTTAATTGCAGCACATGTTTCACACTTATGAATAACCTGGGCAATAGTGTCCATTGTTAAGTCCACCCCTCGATCACGGGCCCATCTATATGTTGCATCTCTGCCCTGATGGCCTGAAGTGTCATGGGCCCACCGGGCCAAAAATAATTCACCTTTATGTTGCCAATCTAAGTCCATCTGAGCCACTTCAATCTTACCACAAAGGAAAAAAAAACATGACTGCTACTGCTGAACCCAGGACAACGATATAGGAGGACCAAGAGATTTTCCTTGAGGCTTGACAGTCATGAGTGGCAGGGTGTGTGGGATAGTATGGGAAAGTATCTAGGTGTCCTGGGTTCAGCAGTAGCAGTCATGTTTTTTTTTTTTTTTTTTCCTTTGTGCTAGCTGGTGCAGTGCTGTGTTTTGACTTCCAGCCTGAGAACAGTGTTGGTGAAGTCGATGTTTTCAGTTGTTGCTAAGTGATGTTTACCCTGACCAAGGACTTTGTGAGGCTCATGCTCTGCCAGGGAGGAGGGGAAGCCGGGAGGAAGCAGAGATGGGGCGCCTGACTCGGGCTAGCCAGGGAGGTATTCCATACCACAGCACATCATGGCCGGGGTGGGGGGTGACTGGGAGTTACCCGGAAGGACATGGGGCTTCCGGGTGGAACTCGTCTTCCCTGCCGGTGGTATCGTATTCTCTTCCCTTGTTATTTTCCCTTATCATTGTTGTAGTTGATAGTAGCGGTGGTGATTTGTGTACATTGGTTGCTGGACTGTTCTTGTCTCAACCTGTGGGAGTTGCACTCTTTCGATCCTCCTCCCCGTTCCTCCGGGAGTGGGGGAGAACCCCGGTGGGGGGGGGACACGGACCTCGATTGTTGTCAGCTCGGCACCACTCACTGGGAGTGAGTGAACAAGTTACCTGACTGGGTTTAAACCACGACAGTTCTTTTTGGCGCCCAACGTGGGGCACGAGGGGTTGAGATAAGAACAGATCTGACTGGATTGATAGTCACTCGTCACAATGCTGATTTATTGGCTCTCAAGGTTGTTCCTCTTGATCTCACAGCTTCAGAATGTTGTAACTTACTTAGAGCCAGTATTTGCTGTGTTAGTGTTTATCAAGTGTGGGGCTTGGGCTAAGGTTTTTGTCCCATTGTACTTTATGGTAATGACTTGTAATACAATAGAATCATTGATCATGAAACTGATCTGGCTTATGTTCCCAGTGTGGTCACCACCTTTATACTTTGGGAGGTATATGATGGAGGTGCTTAGCAATTACACATCTTTTTTCTCCTTCTCAGGTGCTCAACCTGTGAAGGAGACATTCTTTTACCCTCCCAGTCGTCCCCCCAGACCATTTACATTTGAGAGTTTTGAATTTTTTGAATGGCATTTTAATGCTGTTGAGACTTGTTTGCTGATGGTGATGGGAATCACCATGCTAACACGCATACAGAGTGTGTTTTGCCCACTAGTGATTTCAAGAGTTAAGCAGAGTCAGGTTCGGGTCTTGTCTGGGGTCAAACAACAAAAAAATGACATAGTACCACTAACAGTGGATGAAATGGTTCATAAACTCCGAGAGTTCGAAGACAATCTCACCCATTCCATCATCTCAGCTGTGGAAAAACTGTCCCAGGACCTCAAACAATTGAGGGACGATGTATCTGATTTATCCAGCTCCTCACGTGTACCAACACACGTCTCAGCTATTAACAAAAGGCGTCCTATTGTTCAAGAGAGGAGATACAGGAGGTATACGCCACGGGGTACCCTATGGTTTTACCTGCTGGATCACGGAGAAGACATGACGAAGTGGGATGAAAAATTGCTTCAGCTTTGGAGGAATGGGTGGGTGAATGGAACAGAGGAGCAAGGGTCAAGGCTGATCATCCCATGAGAGCTGTGGCTTCAGTCTCTGCTGAGCAGGTTTTCAGATGGAATGGAAGAGCTGATTTTACTCCAGCTCCTGTGATAACGAAGAATAGTCCCTTTTACCACGACTTAAGTGTCCAGCACTGTGATGACCATTAGAGGGGCCCTGCCTCCAGCCAGGTGGAGGTAGGGGACAATCGGATTTACTGGACTGTGTGGATCAGATGGCCTGGCACATCAGTCCCACAGAAGTATAAGGCTCTAGTAGGTACTGGTGCACAGTGTACCCTGATGCCATCAAGCTGTCAAGGGGTGGAACCCATCTATATTTCTGGAGTGACAGGAGGATCCCAAGAGTTGACTGTGCTGGAGGCTGAAATCAGCCTGACAGGGAGGAAATGGCAAAAGCACCCCATTGTGACTGGTCCAGAGGCTCCATGCATCCTTGGCATAGACTACAACAGGAGAGGGTACTTCAAAGACCCAAAAGGGTACCGGTGGGCTTTTGGTATTGGGCTTTGGAGACAGAGGAAATTGAGCAGCTGTCCACCTTGCCTGGTCTCTCAGAGGATCCTTCTGTTGTTAGGTTGCTGGAGGTGGAAGAACAACAAGTGCCAATCAGAACTACAACAGTGCACTGGCGTCAATATCGCACCAACTGAGACTCCCTGATTCCCATCCATAAACTGATCCGTAGACTGGAGAGTCAGGGAGTGATCAGCAGGACCCGCTCACCCTTTAATAGCCCCATATGGCCACTGCGAAAGTCTAACAGAGAGGAGACTAATAGCAGACTATCGTGGCCTGAATGATGTCACACCACCATTGAGTGCTGCCATACCGGACACGCTAGAGCTTAGGTATGAACTAGAGTCAACAGCAGTCAAGTGGTATGCCACAACTGATATTGCCAATGCATTTTTCTCAATTCCTTTGGCAGCAGAGTGCAGGCCACAGTTTGCTTTTACTTGGAAGGGAGTCCAGTTCACTTGGAACCAACTGCCCCAGGGGTGGAAATACAGCCCTACCATCTGCCCTGGACTGATCCAGACTGCACTGGAACAAGGGCAAGCTCCAGAAAACCTCCAATACATTGATGACATTATTGTGTGGGGCGATACAGCGGAAGAAGTCTTGGAGAAAAGGTGGAAAATAATCCAAATCCTGCTGAAAGCCGGTTTTGCCATAAAATGGAGTAAGGTCAAGGGACCTGCACAGGAGATTCAATTTTTGGGAATAAAATGGCAAGATGGACGTAGACAGATCCCCACAGATGTGATCAACAAGATAACAGCAATGTCTTCACCAACTAACAAAAAGGAAACAAAAAGCTGTTGTGGGCTTCTGGAGAATGCACATCCCAAATTACAGTTCAATTGTAAGCCTTCACTATCATGTGACCCGGAAGAAGAATGATTTTAAATTGCTGAACAAGAAAAATGGCCAGTACTTTATCTCTATACTGACTCATGGATGGTGGCAAACGCCCTGTGGGGTGATTGCAGCAATGGTAGCAGAGCAACTGGCAACGCAGAGGTAAACCCATCTGGGCTGCTGCACTGTGGCTGCTGCCTCGGTGCAGAACCTGGTGGTGAAGGTACGTCATGTACATGCCCATGTACTCAAGAGTCGGGCCACTGAGGAACACCAGAACAACCAACAAGTGGATAAAGCGGCTAAGATTGAAGTGGCTCAGATGGACTTAGATTGGCAACATAAAGGTGAATTATTTTTGGCCCGGTGGGCCCATGACACTTCAGGCCATCAGGGCAGAGATGCAACATATAGATGGGCTCGTGATGGAGGGGTGGACTTAACAATGGACACTATTGCCCAGGTTGTTCATGAGTGTGAAACATGTGCTGCAATTAAACAAGCCAAACGGTTAAAGCCTCTTTGGTATGGAGGTCGATGGCTGAAGTACAAATATGGGGGGGCCTGGCAGATTGACTATATCACACTCCCACCAACCCACGTGCCATGTGCTTACCATGGTGGAATCAACCACTAGGTGGCTGGAAACATAGGCTGTGCCCCACGACACTGCCCGGAACACTATCCTGGGCCTCGAGAAACATGTTCTGTGGCGACACAGCACCCCAGAGAGTATTGCATCAGACAATGGGACTCATTTCCGGAACAGCCTTATAGACACTTATGCCAAAGAGCATGGCATTGAGTGGGTATATCACATCCCCTACCATGCACCAGCCTCTGGGAAAATCGAACGGTACAATGGGCTGTTAAAAACTACACTGAGAGCAATGGGTGGGGGAACTTTCAAACATTGGGATACACACTTACCAAAGGCCACTTGGTCGGTCAACACCAGAGGATCTGCCAACAGGGCTGGCCTGGCCCAGTCAGAAATTTTACATATTGTAGAAGGGGACATACTTCCTGTGGTGCAGCAGCCTTCCAGTGTCTGAAGGGGGCCTATAAGGATGCTGGGGATGGACTATTCATTAGGGACTGTAGTGACAGGACAAGGGGCAATGGGTTAAAACTTAAACAGGGGAATTTTAGATTGGATATAAGGAAGAAATTCTTTACTGTAAGGGTGGTGAGGCACTGGAATGGGTTGCCCAGGGAAGTTGTGAATGCTCCATCCCTGGCGGTGTTCCAGGGTGGGTTGGACAGAGCCTTGGATGGCATGGTTTAGTGTGAGGTGTTCCTGCCCATGGAAGGGGCTTGGAACTTGCTGATCTTAAGGTCCTTTCCAACCCTAACTATTATATGATTCTATGATTCTAAATGCTCCATCGCTCCCAGTTTTCAAGGCCTGGTTGGACAGAGGCTTGGGCAACATGGTCTAGGGTGAGAAGTCCCTGTCTGTAGCAGGGGGTTGGAGCTAGATGATCTTAAGGTCCTTTCCACCCCAAACTATCCTATGATTCTATGACGGGGGTGAGGAGGCAGGGAAAGGGGAGGAGGAGGAGGCAGGGCAAGCAAGGCTGTTCCCTGCTTGTCCAAGGCACTGTACACCCTCAGCATCAGCTCTGCAGCCTGCTGAGCTCCGCACAGTGTGCGGCAGGACCCTCCAGAACACACCCATCCCACGCTAGGGATGCTGGTCCTTTGGGACCTTCTACTCCCCTCCCCATTCCTGCAGCTTCAGCACCCCCCCCCCCCGCCCAGCATCAATCAAAGGAAGCAGACTGCAGGCACCCATGCTGGAAACAGCAATTGACCTTTTCCAGGAGCTCAGGAAGGTTTGCACTTAGCTTTGTCAAAGGGGCCAGCTGGTTTTGGGAAGCGTGGGGCAGCACATGATGCCATCGCCCAACTTCAGAGAAGTAAGCTGTGGCTTCTTCCAGTTTACCAGGAGCCCGGGGTCGCACAAGTTCAGTGTGGTTTCCTGCTGCAGAAAGCATGACCCTTGCCCTCACCATCATCCACAGCACAGCTTTTGACAGCAGGGGGAGACAAGAAAGGAAACCCCCAGCTACCATGGCACTAAGGACACTTGGGAAGGGATGCACCCAGAGTGGAAGAATGTAGGAGGAGCTCTGAGGGATACACCAGCCCGACCCTTTTTAAAAGGCTTTATTTTTCAAAATATACAGTTTATTTATAATTGTAGTGTCTACAGTTTTACACAGAACTTTATTCCAAACCTTTACGGTATCACAGTATGCTAGAGAATGGAAGGGACCTCAAAAGATCATCTAGTCCAATCCCCCTGCTGGAGCAGGAACACCTAGATAATGTTACACAGGAATGTGTCCAGGCGAGTTTTGAATGTCTCCAGGGAAGGAGACTCCACAACCTCCCTGGGCAGCCTGTTCCAGTGTTCTGTCACCCTCACTGAGAAGAAGTTTCTTCTCAAGTTTAAGTGGAACCTCTTGTGTTCCAGTTTGTACCCATTACCCCTTGTCCTATCATTGTTTGCCACTGAGTAGAGCCTGGCTCCATCCTCGTGACACTCCCCCTTTATATATTTATAGACACTAATAAGGTCACCCCTCAGTCTCCTCTTCTCCAAACTATAGAGACCCAGCTCCCTCAGTCTTTCCTCATAAGGAAGATGCTCCACTCCCTTAATCATCTTAGTTGCCCTGTGCTGGACTCTCTCCAGCAGGTCCCTGTCCTTCTTGAACTGAGGGGCCCAGAACTGGACACAGTATTCCAGATGCGGTCTCACCAGGGCAGAGTAGAGGGGAAGGAGGACCTCTCTCGACCTACTAACCACCCCCTTTCTAATACACCCCAGGATGCCATTGGCCTTCTTGGTCACAAGGGCACAGTGTTGGCTCATGGTCATCCTGTCATCCACTAGGACCCCCAGGTCCCTCTCCCCTACACTGCTCTCTAACAGGTCGTTCCCCAACCTGTACTGGAACCTGGGGTTGTTCCTGCCCAGATGCAGGACTCTACACTTTCCCTTGTTATATTTCATCAAGTTATTCCCTGCCCAACTCTCCAGCCTGTCCAGGTCTTGCTGGATGGCAGCACAGCCTTCTGGCGTGTCAGCCACTCCTCCCAGCTTAGTGCCATCAGCAAACTTGCTGATAGTAAACTTTAAACAGTTGCAGTAAACTTTAGGAAAAAAAAAAACAAAACACATAACAATCACAGGATCAGTAGGAAAAGGCATTTGGCAGTAATTCTGTCCTTTGGAGTTTGAGTTTCAAGTAGCCAATGTCTACAAAACCCACAAACTTAAATCTGGGAGAGAGATACGGATGCACTGTTTAGTAAAAGGCAAAATACAGATCTCTAGCATCCCCACGCAAAGGGCTGCAGGCCAAGAAAACCCTGATCAGGCCGGGAGAAATACACAGGATATAGAAGGCCCTCGGCACAAGTTAGGTGGAGTTAACTGCAGTGTGTTGGGCTGGGGGCGCCAGCAAGGATCCAGGGCAGAGGAGTGAGGGTGGCATCAGGCACTTCATCTCTCAGGCAGCAGACCTGCCCGTGCATCTGTGTCCTGGAGCAGGAGGGCAGCAGCAGGAGCCCCCCAGGGAGACCTGCAACCTCCTCCTCCCCTTTCCCTGCATTCTCACTCCTTGTCCCCCTTGGCAGTGCCACAGCGCACCATGGGAATGCTCTAGTGTGGGGCCACTGCTGTGGCACAGTCCCCAGGAAGGAGGCAGGGGCCAGTGGCCCCGCTGAGGGCTCTGAGAGATGCCAGCCCCAGCCCAGGATGGATGGAGCCAGCAGCCAGGCACCACACCAGGGCCGTCAGTCCTCCTTCTCAAAGGTCTCCTCAGGGATGAGCGTCCTGAAGGGGTGATCCCAAAAGCGAGTGGTGATGCCGAAGCCTGTGGGTGGGATAGAGAGCTGAGCCCACAGCACCATCACTGGGATGCTGCTGGGGCAGGGCACAGATTGCTCTGTGTTAACTGGCGTTGGAGGGAAGGGAGGAAAGCAAGGCGAGGGTGAGGAGGAAGAGCAGAAGGAGCTGGCTGGGCCATGCTGCCAGCCCCATGGATGATAGCTTATCTGGATGGGGCATTTTCTCCTAGGAAACTGGGCAAAGGGCAATTTGAGCAATTGCCAGGCTGGTGAAGGTGTGGAGCAGACCTGCTGGGGGCCCAGGCCTCACCCTGACAACACCTGGCAGGAGGAGATGCTGCTCCAGGCAGGGACAGGCACCTATATCCATATCCATGTCCCTGCCTCAGCATCCCCAGGCGGCATTGGTGCTCACCAGCAAAATGGATTGCTGCCTTCACCACGCCAGCTCCCCATCCTCAACCTGGGAACCACGAAAGGTGTCCCATGGGGCTGCAACACCTCATACGTTGCTTCCCTCTGCAGCATGGATAGGTTTCCCCATCCCAAACACCAAACATTTCAGAGCATCAGCTGCACACACGCAGGCAGAGGAGGATTTGACAGCCCTTTGCCCCTGCCAGCACTCACAGACAACGTGGCACTACCTGACTTTTGGTGTTCAAAGTGGTGCTTGACATGATAAGCCTTCAGGCCGTACAGGTAGGTGCCCTTCTTTGGTGATCCATAGTGGAGGTAATAGTGCATCATGTCGTAGGCGATGTAGCCACAGAGCCCCCCAACAAACACTGAAAGCCCCAGTGCCTCGGGCAGCAAGAGCTGCAGGATGCCATAGAAGAAGCCGATCACTAGCAAGGCTGGCACAGGAGGGAACACCAGGCGGGAGCTGTCAAAGGGAGACTGGAAGCAAAGAAGGATGGTGGGAAAGGGAGCTCCTAGCTCACCCCACATCCCCCAGTGCATCAATTGATTCGGAGAAAACTCCAGGAACAAACTTGCCAACAAAGTTTTCACTGCAAAGTTTCACCCTGCAAAGAAGGCTGGGAAAAGCCAATACCAAAGCCTCCAGAAACCCTCCCCAAAAGATGAGCCCAGTGGTGAGCAGCCCCTTGCCCACCCTGAGGTGACCAGACAGCCGGTGGCTTTGGCTGGCAGGTCCCCGAGCTCCACAGGGACATTTCCTCCAGTGAAGCTAGAGGGAGCCCATGGCTTTTTTAGTCTTCCCACTTGCCCAACCAGAGCTTGCAGCTTTAACTCCAGCATCTCCGAGCCCATCTTGCAGCCCTTGCCGGTATTAAGTAAGGGCCCCGCTTGGGGCGAAGATACCACAAGTCACGCATTGGACATGCACCAACATGCTCCACCTGAGCAAAGGCCCAGTGGGTGCCGGTGGAGGCGTGAGCTGCGACTCACCTTGTGATGCTGCCCGTGCAGCAAGAAATGCAGGGTGATGAGATAGTAGTTACTAGCAGGCGGCTTCATGTGGAAGACAAAGTGATGGATGAGGTACTCTAGCAGGGACCACAGGAACATCCCCAGGAGGAAGATGAAGGGGAAGTAGTATTTGTGGATGGGGACAGAGTACTCTATACAATGAGACATGCAGTGGTTAGCAGGGCAGGCAATATGCGGGTGATCTTCTCCACTGCCATCCTCCCATCCTCATCTGGATGAAGCTTGGCTCTCCCTCCCTCTCTCCTCTCATCCACCTCCTGCCCAGAGCTTCCCCAGGGAGCTCCTCAAGCACCCCTCCAAACCACATCTTCCTTTGATTCCTGTTAATTTATACTCTTCATGGAAACAGTCAGCTTCTCGCTGCCACAAGAAGCCAGCAAGGGGATCCCCTACATCCCAGATGGCAATGGGGGCTTGGATGTGCACTGCAGGGGCAACCCTGTTTGAACAGGGCTGCTTCACCCACCAGAATAAGGCAGGAGGGACCTTATCTGTGCAGGCAGTATTCATGACAGTTAAATAGTGCTGCAGGTGCTGGGTTTTCATTATTTTGGGGGAAAAAATAATAGGTTTGTTGGGCACTTTCCTCCACGGAGTACCTTTCAGCCACGTCCTCCTTTCAGGTCTGGCTGCCAACCCCGCCTTATTGCTAGAAGAATACCGATTTCCCCCAAACATGTTCAATTTTGGGGCAAAAGAACAAACCCAAAGCCAAAACAAAATCATCAAACCCTTGGCAGCAAGGTTCGGAATGCCACAAAAACTCAAAAAAAAAAAACCCAAATAAAACACCCCCCACCCCCAACCCAAACAAAACCCCCCAAACAACAAAAACAATACAAACAAAAAAACCCAAACAAACAAAACAAAACACAAGCCCTCCCCTCAAAAAAAATAAAAGCCCAAACACAAGAGACCCAACAAAACCCCAGGGAGCCCAGCAAAAGAAAAAAGGACAATGAACAACAAAAACCCCTGCCACACTTGTTATTCCCGGGGGAGCAGACAGTGGGAGATTCAAGGGCAGGTGCTTCAGGCAAAAAAGCCCCACACTGTGCAATGCCAGCAGCACTGCAAGCTGCATTTGTTCACCCGCCATGCCAGCATTCAGCTGTGGCCCAGGGTGGGTGTCAGCAGGGCTGGCACACACCACAGTACCTATGTGGCTTAGGTTTGGGGATGGAAGGAAGGGAGGAAGGCAAGAGGGAGAAGGCTGCATTCTCCATGCCTCTATCAATGTCATTTGCAGGGACAGAATGGTGTGGGTGAGAGGAGGGGATGGAGGTGGATGAGCTCAGGCTTTAAAGCAGTGCAGGTGGCTTTGTGCAGGGGACATGCCAGTGGCCATGGGGACAGGGGGTCACCTGCTGCTTGTGCATGTGGCTCACAGTGAGCATGCACGGAAGGAGGGATGAGGAAAGGATGCAGAGGCTGTCCCCTGGACCCAAAGTGGGAGCAGTGAGTGAGCCCAAAGGCTTTGCTGCTGCTCATACCTGTGGTGAGGGATGAGAAGAGCCTGGTGTTGCCCTGGGCAAGGGAGGTGAAGCTGATCCAGCTGAGATAGAGCTCCACGGGAGCCCATACCATGAACACCACATACCTATGAGGTAGAGGAGATGTAAGGAGAAGCATCCCATGGGGTGGCAAGCTGTCCCTCCCTCCCCATAGAGGTACTGGCACAGACCCCAGAGGCTCACCATGCTGTCTTGGAGAGGGACTCAAGGAAATCCAAGTAGAAGAGGCGGATGGGACGATCTACGGGCTGGTGCAGCCACTCATCATACTTCTCCCCCAAGTAGCCCACCTGCCACAGCAAGGGCTTCTGCCAGTCCACCAGGTCCTGAGGGAGCAGACACTGGTTGTACCTGCACACTACCCTGGGCACAGAGCTGTGGGAATGGGTCTGAAAAGCCCTTCCCATGACCCATAAGCAGCTGCTTCTTTCTCCAAGCAGCCCCGATCTCCCTGTAAGCACCAGCATGGGGCAAACAAGCAGAGCCAGACACACATCAGCTCTATCAACACACAAATGTGGGGCTGAGCTCACCTCTGTGACACTGGGTACCTGCCACCAGTTCAAGGTAAAGGTGGCTGTACCCAGACCTGGCTCAGCATCAGGCCCCAATAACAGAAGCTCTTCCTGCTGGGGGCTGCCAAGATTAGATAGCGAGCAGTGATATTCTCTGCTCACCAGCCATGCCAGTGGGCTGCAGGTAGGATGTGGAGCCCATCTCCATGGCATTGCCCTGACCAAGGGCTTTTCTTCTTGTGAAGAGGACACACGGGTGACCACAGCCATTTGAGTACTTCAGCAGCAAGGAGCAAAGCAGAAAGAGATGGGGAGCAGGGATACAGGATGGGAATACAAACACCAGTTATCCTCCCATGCATAACTGCATTCAGATGGCTGCAAAAGCAAGAAGGGACCCATGCAGGTGCGCATGTCTGCATGGTACAAAAATAGAGAAACACAACCAGCAGCACCACCTCTGCTGCTGCTCAGCATCTCCAGGCACATCTTCTGCTGGCCCAGCCAGATATGGTGGTTTCTTGGTTCCACCCCTGCCCTGGGACAGAAACCACACTCACCCCACCAAGCCCCAGGCCTGGCATCTCTCCTTCATCCAGCCTGTGTTGTGTGGCACTGGCGCAGCATCAGCACTCAGGGCTGTGCCACCGGTCATTTGGCAGCAGTGGTAGGGGGGTGGCTCAGGGTAAAGAGCCAAGGTGGTGCCGTGGTTTAAACCCAGTCAGGTAACTTGTTAACTCACCCCCCCCCTTCTTTCCCTCCCCCTACTCCCGGAGGGACGGAGAGGAGAATCGAAAAGAATGCAACTCCCACGGGTTGAGATAAGAACAGTTTAGTAACTAAGGTATAACACAGATCACTACTGCTACCACCAATGATAATAATGATAAAGGAAATAACAAGGGAAGAGAATACAACACCTCAGCACCAGCTGACCGATAACTCGCCCCCCAAGCCCGACCAAGCTCCGACCGATACCTCCTCCAACCCTGCAGTCTCCCAGCCCTTCCGGCTAACTCCCAGTTACATCCTGGGCATGACGTGCTGTGGTATGGAATACCTCTTTGGTCAGTTTGGGTCAGGTGTCCCGTCTCTGCTTCCTCCTGGCTCACATGTCCTTGGCCAAACCAAAACATCGCTATCAGCTCTGTTCCCAGGCCGAAAGTCAAAACACAGCACTGCATCAGCTACCAAGAAGGGGAAAAATGACTGCTACTGCTGAACCCAGGACAGGTGGCCATAGGCATTTTTGGGACTCTGCTGCAGGCAGGGATGGATGTGATCACCTAGGAGGGGAAATAACCCCAGCACACAGTGGGTGCATGGGATAGGGATGGAGATGGAGACACCCTTCATCAGGGAGGTAGAGGAAAAATCAGAGCAAAAAGGTCACTTTGGGGTGACTGATTTTAAAGGCAGTCAGCAAGTGAAATATAAAGATGCGGGGAGGGTGAAAGGTGTTCACTTGCTCAAAATAAAACCACCTTTTGCAAGATAAAAGCACACTCACTGAGGAACATGCAAGGCACAGCAGCCAGATAGCGCCATAGAAGGCAGGAACATTCAAAGGCACCTTGGGGACAAATCCTCACCCCTGTGGCATGTTCAGATTGGAGCTGGCAGAGCAGGGAGCACTCTGCACATATGGGGATCACCCTGTCTGGGCCAGGGGTTCCCTTAGTGCTCAGTCAAGGGGAAAAAAAACACAAAACAAAGTGGGGAAAAAGCAATAACTAAAGCAAGGTGTGGCCTGGCAGCATGTCCTGCTCAAAAGGCACAGCCGCTGTCAGAGAAAACCATCTCCTCCCACGTCACTGCAGCAGGAGACTCCCAGCATGGCCACGCCTGGGCAATAAAGTGAGAGCAATGCGTCTGTGCTGGGAGAAAGGGCAGAAGCAGCCAGAACGGCCCAGCTCCCTCCTGGCATCCCTCCCATCCCAGTGGTCAGCAGACAGACAGCGCTCCTACAGGGGAGAGGAGAGCTGGTCTCCCCCAGGAGCACTCCGGCAGACCCTCAGATCTCACCTTCTTCACATCCACTATTTTACAGCAAGGATCCATCTGTGTTGGGGTCTTGGCTGCAGCATCTGCCACCTGCTCATCCACTGGCTCAGCAGGGCTCTGGAAAGGGAAGGAAAACCCCACAATGAAGCACCAGTGGCAGATGTGGTTGGGGACAGTGATGGCCATGCCATCCAGGGTCACAGGCACAGTGAGATCATGACTGCCTGCTAAATGAATAAGGGGGAAAAGTCTAATGAATTTAAGTCAGTACCTGCAGAGCAGGTTCCCAAGGGATGTGGCCACCAGCTACCCCTGAACTGAACATCAAGCATCGCATGCTCGGGTCTTTTTGGAATCTGTCCCCAAGCCCAGCTGTCAGAGCACCCCACCATGCTGCTGGGAGTGCACCTGTTTCCGGTGCTTCAGGAGGGCATCACTGGGCTAGTATGGTCCTACTGCCAGGGCTGACCAAGAAACAGGAGAAACCTGTCTTGTGTGAAGCTTGGAAACAAATCCATCACCAGCTGTTGGCAGTGGCCTCCTTTCCCACAGCCCTGCCAGCTCCAGTGCCAGCCTTGCTGCTGGCATGGAGCTTGGTGATGGCACAGCATGCCTGTGCAAGCCTAGCACCTGCCATGCCCCATAGCACCAGCAGCCTGCTGGCTCCCCGGGCAGGACATGCCAAATGTGTCTTCTCTCCCACTTTGACACCTTGAGTTACCCATTAACTTGACAGCAGGGTATGGTGTGGCCCGGCAGCCCCACCACACTAATGCCCACCGGGGTTCCCAGTTGTTGCAAGGAGGAAGTGTGTTCTTCTGGCAGCAGTCAGGGGTCTTCAATGGATACTCTCCCCACTGCTCCAAGGGATGTAATTCCTTTGAAGGATATACGAGCATCACATCCCTATTGGGAATAAACGCCCTGGCAGCTGTCAGAGGAGCTGGGATGCAGGAGGACCAGTGTCACCTCACCAGGGCATACAGGACTTTACTCTGTGCCACACTGGTGACACCGAGGTAGGGCTTGGGCACTTCTTGCCAGCCAGGCTCCCACCTCCTGTCCTGGGCTAGCCAGATTTCAAGCCTCATTCCACTGGTACAGGAGCTACACTACTCAGCCCCAAAGCAGCCTCTCATGCTAGGGCAGGGTAGGGCTTATTTCCAGCAAGGCTGGACCTGAGCAGGCATCAGCTTTACTGGTGGCAGAGCACCAACATAAGTTCTGGACCGCCACAACTCCCTCTGTGAGGGTCCCTGCTGCTATTTTTGGTTTTGCACGCTCTGTCCTTCAGGCAGACAACCTGAAACTGAGGTGGGATGCCTTGAAATCCAGCCGAGGATGGTTAAATTATGGTTTTGCCCCCTTCCCACAGGTGCTTTGGAAGAAAATTTGGCTTCAAGAGAGATGGCTTCTCTATCCCCCAAGAAATGAGCCCGTGCTTTCCACCTCAATGCTTGTACCTCAGCCTTGCTGGCAGCAGGAAGGATGCTTAAGAAAGCCAGGCTGATGCAACCCCCAGCACCTATCCTTCATTTTCCAAAATGTCCACACACCTCCATCTCCCCTGCCCACAGACACTCAAGCACCACATCATGTCCAGAGGCTTCCCTGTCCTCCCAGGTCAAGGAGGTGGATAGGAACTCAGACTCCACCTCACCAGAAGCACCCAGTCTGGGCAGGATGGATGCCGCTGTGTGAGATGGCAGCTCTGTTCCAGCACCCAGCCTCAACTGAGTTGCGTGGTGTGGCATGACGTGCTGCAGTGTGGAATACCCCTTTGGCTAGTCTGGGTCAGGTGTCCTGTCTCTGTTTCTTCCTAGCTTCCCCTCCTCCCTGGCAGAGCATGAGACTGAGAAAGTCCTTGATCAGAGTAAGCATTACTTAGCAACAACTAAAAACATCGGTGTTATCAGCATTGTTCCCAGGCTGAAAGTTAAGAATACAGCACTGCACCAGCTACCAAGGAGAAAAAAAATGACTGCTAGAGCTGAACCCAGGACACCTCCTCAGCAGGGGAGCAGGAGGAAGGCTCTCCTCTTGTTCACCCCAGGGCTGGCACCAAAAGAACCAGCAGCTGTGGCGCAACTGGGTGCAAGCCATGCCCCAGCTCACTCCCCAGAGTGGCAGCATGCTCCTTCCTTCCCCACACAGGGATCCTGCATGGACCAAGCCCCACCAGCACCCAGACCAGCACTGGGGCTTCAGCCCATCCTCCTCCTCCTCATAAAAGGTGGGTTTGAAGGAGGCTGAAGACGAGTGCCAGGTTCTGCCTGTTGCCCATGGGTGATGCTGATGCATCAGAGTCATCCCCAGGCAAATGGGTCCTGATAGGAAAGATGTGCAAGAACCTGATGCAACAAAAGGGAAAGTTAACATTTACGAAAGGCCATCTTCCCACTACCACCCCAGTAAGGTGCCAGCTCTCCTACTGAGAAGCAAAGGGGCCAAACACTCAGGGAATCACACAATGTGGTGACTGGGTGACCCTGCGCCTGCCTCCGAGCATCCTGCTGCCCTGCACGGGTTAGGCAGGGAGCTGAGCACCGGTCCTGAGCCATCTGGAGAACACTGGCTATAGAATCACAGAATGGTTTGGGTTGGAAGAGACCTTAAATCTCATCCAGTTCCAATCCCCTGCCACAGGCAGGGACACCTTCCACTAGAGCAGCTTGCTCCAAGCCCTGTCCAACCTGGCCTTGAACACTGCCAGGGATGGGGCAGCCACAGCTTCTCTAGGCAACCTGTGCCAGGGCCTCACCACCCTCACAGGGAAGAACTTCTTCCTAATGCCTAATCTCAATCTCCCCTCTATCAGGTTAAAGCCATTCCCCTCTTGTCCTGCCCCTACAGGCCCTTGTCAAAAGCCCCTCTCCAGATTTCTTGTTGGCCCCTTTAGGTATTAAAGACTGTTACAAGGCCTCCCTTGAGCCTTCTCTTCTCCAGGCTGATGCTGCCCTGCAGCAGGGCTCAAGGTGTTAGAAGAAAAACAAAATCCAGCTGTGATGTGGGCAGGTACAGATAAGACGGATGGTCTGGCATGAGGTCCAATGTGCCTGGGATGCAGGCAGGAAGAGAAGCTGGAAACCTCCCCCTGGCCCAAGCAGGGGTCTTCCTGCAGACCACCACTCCACCAGCAGCCCAGACCTAGTTTTTCCACCCCAGAGCCTCCAGGACCTTCACCAAACTCCTAAACGAGCTCAATTTGCTGATGTCCACATGGGACAAGCTGCATTGGCAATGCAGGCTCAGGCATGTAGCATGAGGACACCCCACAAAGCACAGGGAGCTCAAGCAAGGTCCCCACCCATGGTGGCATGGTCCCAGCATCATCCTTTCAGGTCTGGCTGCCAACCCTGCCTTACTGCTAGAAGAAGTTGCAGGGAAATGAGAAGGGAAGAGAATACAGTTGCTCACCACTTGCCGACCAATACCCCGACCAATCTGACTCAAGCAATGAACTGGCCTTCTGGGTAACACCTCCAGATTGTGGTTTGGGTCCTACAAGACACAGGGGGTGTCTTGTGGAAATGGTTTTTGATTTTATAGGTATTCGACTTATTTTGTGGCTTGTTGCAGTAATGATTTTGGTCTTTTGATTTTGGTATTAGTGACAGGATGTTATAACTGTGTTATTAATTGTTGTTTGATTGAATTTTAGTCTCTGTCTCAAGTGTTTTAAATGTGTGGAGTGTGTCTGTAGGATCTCGTGTGTGTGTGTGTATGCGAGATTGATAATGGAAAATCGGCAGAGTGGAGAGATCTTGAATCCCTTGTCCTTTAGGGTGCATTTCAAATAGGGTGCAATGCAAATGTCCTTTAGGGTGCATTTGGTACACTGGAAAGAACTAGGAGGGTCTCCTGGGGGCTCAGTGAATAAGAAAACGTTAATAAAATATTGTAACCAATGGTGGCCTTTGTATACTTTGGAAGACCAGGAAAAATGGCCTAAAAATGGAACTCTGAACTATAATACATTGTTACAATTGATGCTGTTCTTAAGGTGACAAGGAAAATGGGATGAAGTGATGTATGCAGATATGTTTTTCACTTTAAGAAACCACCCGGAGTGACAGACTGAATACGAAATTAATATTGCTCCACCAGATCCCTTAATTTTGGCTGTGGAAAAGGACAGGGAAAAACAGAAAGCTAAACTGGAGAGATGTTGTTCAGCCTGTGATACTGGGGAAAGATGTTTAAAGTTAAAAAAAAATAAAAAATAAAAAATAAAAATAGAATTATCAGGAAGATATGTTGGAAAATTATGTATCACAGGTACCTCTGAGAGGAGCACCCTCTGCATCTCTCCTACCTGATATTGATAAGGAGGAAGAGATGACTGTCACTGGCAACAAGCAGCACATTCACATTCAGAGTTAAGGAAGGGTTAAACCAGAAGTGCTGTTGCAGAGGCAGGCATCTGGAGCCCCTGCAGAGCAGGGTGAGCAACTGTGGAAAAAAAAAAAAAGAAAACCAAGGGGGAAAGGAGGGGAGCTCCCGCAGCTCCTGTGTTTGAGCATGGGACAAGTGCTGGGGCAGGCAGACAAGTGGGAACAGATGTGTTGACAGACTGTGGTCCAGAGGGGATTGAGGGCTTGTTGGATAAATGCGGACAGGAGTGAAGGGGGAATTGATGCAGAGAGTTGACCAATGTACAGGGGGGTTGTACAAGGGGGTTAGAGGAATTTGCTTGCTTAAACAAAAGTACTGTCTGTTGTAAATGCCTGCTAAGCAGAACAAAGGCACCTGGTCCTATTGATAAGGAAAAGCAGACACTTGGTCCTATTGATAAGCAGCTATTGATAAGAAAAAGCAGACGCCTGAATCTACTGATAAGGGGGAGAAGCAGATGGTTTATGGCTGGGATACCGACCAAACCCTAAGGCCATATGTGAAGACTGAAAGGTGAAAAGTGCAAGAAGAGGAAGACTCATTTACTTCATCTCGAAGACCCCTACCCACAGGAGGAAGACTCAGTTACTTCATCTTGAGACCCTGCCCATGACCAGAGGGGGCACTGCACAGGTGCAGAGGACCATCTGGCTCATTATAATACGAAGCGGGGATAGGACATGAATATGTATAGGCGCATTGTGCAACCTTATGAATATATATAACTTTAGAGAATAAATGTAGAGGGAAACAACACTGAGGTACGCATGACTTTGAGGAATTATCCCCGTGCGTCTCAGCGCTGAATAAAAAGCATACCTACTTTACAACTTTAACGAGTTGTGGAGTCAATCCACGCATCAATTTGGCGAGCCCGGCAGGAGGTCTCTGTTCGGCTGCAGGATCGGCTGAGGGGCGGACATCCTAGGCGCCCCAGGCTGCTTGCCTGGAGGAGCTCTGCTCCTCGTCCGCTCACTGCGAGGACAGACAACAACCTGTGCCGGCTGCGGAGAAACGGTATGCTTGAAACTTAGGGGGCCTGTAAGGCGTACGCGTGGCCCGGGGCTGCTGGTAAGGCACGCAGAGACGTCTGGCGCACAGCATAGTTCC
Source organism: Pezoporus flaviventris (assembly GCF_033815535.1). Classification (NCBI taxonomy): domain Eukaryota; kingdom Metazoa; phylum Chordata; class Aves; order Psittaciformes; family Psittacidae; genus Pezoporus; species Pezoporus flaviventris. The sequence goes on from NW_026892592.1 coordinate 569,695, forward strand.
TCTTGGCAGGTAGGGCTTGCAAGCAGGGGACTCACCGACCAGTAGAGCGGCCGCTAGCGATCCTGAGGGTGGATCGGGTGAGTTCGGGTTTTCGCTGCATCCCAAGTTTTGGGAGCCAGGAAGGATCTGCTAATGACCGTAGTGGAAGCAGGTGAAGGGGTAGGCGAACCCACCAGGTCTCCGCTGCATCTCAAATTCTGGGAACCAGGACAGACCTGCTACCATAAGAAGCAGGAGAAGGGTAAGGCGGAACCATAGTGTGAGTGTGTGGGATCCCATGTGTGTTGTGTTTCTGTGTGACCAGGACTATTAAAATGAGGTGAAATTTAATTTGTTCTTATGATAATAATAAAAAAACCCACTTCTTATTGCAATGCCTGCAAAGAACACATAAGTGCCTATGTCCAGTCGAGCTCAGGGTGGGATGGAGAACCATGGCAAGCCCGATATGGGGTGATGTGGGTAAAAGGAAGGGGAGGACATCAACCCCAAGAGGGACGGAAGATTCACCGTGACTCACAGCCACGTCATGCACCCCAGAGAGGCTGTGATGAAAGCCTCTCATTACTTAAATTGAAGGGGTAATTAGATGATCCAGTTTCCCTCTAGCAAGGCAGTTAAAATCCAATGTCTAGTTTGGGTAATTGTTGCTTTTCACTTTGATTTCCCCTATACATTGCTTGCATAGATAGAGTTTGAGGGTTAATTTGTCCTTAGCCAAATGGAGCTGGGTGACACAGAAGAGGGACCTGCAGCCAAAGGATGGAGCCAGGCTCCTGAGAGCAGCAGGAAGGGGCACAGAGAGATATGCCAGCAGGATGAAGGCTGCCTCTTTTCTTCTTTGCTTCTCCTGCACTAATCATAGATTCACCAACTGATTTGGGCTGGAAAGGACCTTAAATCTCATCCAGTTCCAACCCCCTGCCACAGGCAGGGACACCTTCCACTAGACCAGGTTGCTCCAAGCCCTCTCCAACCTGGCCTTGAATGCTGCCAGGGAGAGGGCAGCCACAGCTTCTCTGGACAACTTGTGCCAGTGTCTCACCACCCTCACAGTAAAGAACTTCTTCCCCGTTCCATACATAAGCAGGCAGCAATGCTGGATGCCTGCAGGACCCCAGGCTCCTGCATCCCTTGGCATGGGGACGGTGCAGCCCTGGGACCTCCAATGGGCAAGAAGAAGCACCAGCTAAGTCGTAGGGGTCTAGAGTCAGAGTGGGGCAATGCACCACCTCATTCAAAGAGCTGCTTGTGGTTTGCCTGCCCAAAAGCAGTCAGAGCAAAACACAAGCATCACCAATGGCATCAATTCCCCATTCTTCCTCCAAAAGAGATTTTTAGGGGCTGGCAAGTCCGTCAGAGCAGCTCACACAGCAGGCAGCATTTTTCCCTCCCCCATGTTACAACCTGGGATGGTTTATCTAGTGCCAGGTAGTGTCTGATCTCCCTGTACCCTGGCATTATCACAGTGTGTATTTGCATAGGGATGGTGGCAATTCCCATTGGCATGAGAACTTGTTTGTCCGGAACCTTCCTTCACCCCAACCTATTGGGCTCATCATGCCTGCAAGGAGATGGCAGCAGCAACAGGTGTCCCAACAAAGGGGGTGCCATTGCTGGGACCCAGGGAAAGAGCACGCATCACGCTGGGGCTGAACAAAGCCCCATCTGTGGCACTGCCACCTATCAATCAGAGCCAAGGCTATGCCGCAGGGAGCAAGTGCAAACAAGCCCAGAGGGACTGACCAGTCTCCAACCTTGCCAGGATGTCAGGAGGGGAAAGTAGCCAAACTGAGCTGGCAAAGGGGCTGGGATGGCCCCTTGAGCATCCTGGGGCAGCAGCGCCTGGTGCCAAGCTGCCTCCTGGAAGTCCACCCAGCAATAGTACAGCTTCCTGGGGCACTTTCCATTCTGCCTGGTCAGTGGCTGAGCATGGGGCTGGTGTGGTAGGGACAGTGCTGAGTCACAGCCACCCTTATCCTACACCCAGGCATCAGGGAGGTGGTCGGGCTCCTTGCCCCAGCAGTGGCCACTTGCTGCCCACAAGCCCCAGTGCCCAGCACCCTGGTCCCTGAGGGCCAACAGCGTCAGGAAGGGTGCCCTGCCCCATGGCTCTGCTAAAACCCACGCAGAGTTGCATGTCCCCATCTCCCATGCCCCTCCAAAGACCCCAGCACCTCCATGCCATGCTGACATGCCAGAATCCACCATCAGCCCAACTGCCCAGCATGGCCAGGGTGGGATGTGTCCATGGGATGGGATCCCAAAGATACCAGGCTTTGTGCATCTGGGACATGGTCACTCTCAAGCCCCGAGCTGCTTGGACTCCATGCGTCTCAGGATCCTCTGCACCTCAGGCCCCACAGACCTAAGCCCCATTGACGCTGACAACCCCAGACCTCCCTGGAACCAGTGAGTTCCATGAACACAGGACCTTTGTACCTCATACACCTCAGGCACTGTCCACACAGAGGCCTATGAACCTCAAACATGCCCTGCCCCATACACCACTCATGCTCCGAACACCCCAGGCCTTCCACAGCTTAGAGCCCAAGCACCCTGTGTAGCTCCAACCTGGATCTGGATGTACCCTATATGCTACATCCACCCCAAAGACTCCATGCCCTGTACACCCCAGACCCTAAACAGCTTCTGTAGACCCTGTACAGGCTCAAACCTATGGAGGCTGGACATGGAGTCCCCTACAGACCCTGTGCAGCTCAGGCTCTGTGCACCCTGGAGTTGGGGTGCACTACAGACCCCTGCACTGCTCAGATCCCACACAGGCTGGGCCTGGGGCACCCTATGGGCTCTGTACATCCTGGGCCTGAGACACCCTAGGGGCTCTGTACACACTGGACCCGCAACACCCTATGGGATCTGTACAACTTGAATCCAGAACACCCTCTGTGCTCCATACACCCCGGACCCGGGGCACCCCGCAGCTGCCAGAAGTACCTGCTCCTCGCCAGGCTCCATCTCCCCCACGTAATACTGCTCCAGCCAGCGGCGGGCGTTGTTCGAATGCCGGTGAGGCGGCCCGTCCAGCGCGGCGCTCACGTCGGTGCCCGTCCGGCGGCGCAGCAGCTGCTCCCCCCCCCGGGTGCAGCCGCACGAACCCACTCAGGTCGTAGAGGCGGCGGCGGCGGCAGGACACGAGGCAAGCACCCTGCGAGCAGCGAACCCGCACCTCAGCGGCGCTGAACGACCGCGGCGACGCGGATGGTGGCAACGCCATGGCCCTGCTGCCCGGCGCTGTCTGTCCCGGACCACACCGCTCCCACACGACACCGACACCGACACCGACACCGACACCGACACCGACACCGACACCGACACCGACACCGACACCGACACCGACACCGACACCGACACCGACACCGACACGCTCTACCACTACCTCCACAACCGCATAGACACATATGCCAACAAGCCACGCCCCCCCAGAGGCTTAGTCAGGGAGGCTCCGCCCCCTTGCCGGGAGGGAATGGGGGGAGGATTATTGGGGGCCCACGAGTGGGAGATAAGTAGAATGGGGCATCCCGGGGAGGGGAGAATTGGGGACCTATGGGTGGATGATGAGGGCAGTGGGGCACCCACGGGGGGGGAGGGGAATGGGGGGCATACAGATGGGTGAAGGAGGTACAGGGTGTCCCCGGGGTATCCCAGGGAGAGCACTGGGCACGCTTGGGGGGGGGGGGGGGCAATCCAGGTGGGTTATGGGGTGATCTGGGGCAACTGGGAGGGGAAGAAGTGGAGTATGGGCACTCCAGAGGGAGGGATAGGTGGTGGGAGTATCTGGGAGGAGGGGGGGAAGTAATGGGGGGTATGGGGCACCCCTGCAGAAGCTCCATGGTGACTGAGGCAGAGGGAACCCCAGTCCCGGCTCAGAGCCCCCCAGGAGATTGGGGGCCCTCTCAAGGCCACCCCACCCCGGCATCACTTGCCATGAGGCACTATTTCTCCCCCCCCCAGCTAATTAATACTTAATTAAATGTCACACATGCAATTAGCTAGGGGAGGGGCATAGCCCAGCACCCCAAAATGCCCCCAGAGAACCACAGACAGGTAAATCACAAAGTATGACAAGAAAGGAGCTTTCCCCCACATTTTTGGGAAGTCTTCCCTCCAAGCAGCTTCTGGGATTGGGGGGGATAACACTCCTGTGGGGTGACACTCTTGACCATGGGGCTGGCCACGTGCTGGCATACTTTGGTGTCACTGACTGCAGCCGATGATTAAGGTGGGGTTTGGATTCAGGAATGAGGGGCCCCCTCCCAGCCCTGCCCCAGTCCCTCGGCTTTGAGGCATTAAGTGATGCCTTTAATCAAGCCATGATGGCTTCACCTTCCAGCCCTGCTCCCGGCATCACATGGAACTGTTGGAGCGAGTCCAGAGGAGGCCATGAGGGTTAGATATAAGGAGGAAGCTCTTTACTGTGAGGGTGGTGAGGCACTGGAATAGGTTGCCCAAAGATGTTGTGAATGCTCCATCTCTGGCAGTGTTCAAGGCCAGGTTGGACAGAGTCTTGGGTGACATGGTTTAGTGGGAGGTGTCCCTGCCCATGGAAGGGGGGTTGGAACTTGATGATCTTAAGGTCCTTTCCAACCCTAACTATTCTATGATCAGGGGCTGGAGCACCTCCCATATGAAGACAGGCTGAGAAAGTTGTGGCTGTTCAGCCTGGAGAAGAGAAGCTGTGTGGAGACCTCAGAGCAGCTTCCAGTATCTGAAGGAGGCTACAAGGATGCCAGAGGGAGACTCTTCATCAGGGACTGTAGTGATAGGACAAGGGGTTATGAGTTCAAACTTAAACAGGGGAGATTTAGATTGGATATAAGGAAGAAATTCTTCCCTGTGAGGGTGGTGAGGTGCTGGCACAGGGTTCCCAGAGAAGCTGTGGCTGCCCCATCCTTGGCAGTGATCAAGGCCAGGTTGGACGGGACTTGGAGCAACCTGGTCTAGTGGAGGGTGTCCCTGCCCATGGCAGGGGGTTGGAACTGGATGATCTTAAGGTCCCTTCCAACCCAAACCAGTCTGTCATTCTATGAAAATAAAGCCGGGTGGTATCTGAGCTACTGGTGAAAATGGTTTAAACCAGTTTACTGGTTAAACTTCAGTGGTTTAATGTTTTCAGATACACCCATCTGTTTATTCCACAGCAGAGCAGGCACAGCATAGGGCCCTGCTCAGCAGGCAAGTGCAGGAAGAGGGGATCAGCACTGGCACAGGCTGGGGGTAACTCCAGCGGGCTCAGCCCTCACCACACATTTGCCCAAAGCCACACATTTGCTCAGCCTGAAGCCTGCTCAGGAGAGCTCGGGGTGCTCGGGGCATGTACACAACTGCACAGCAGCATCCCCAGGATGGGAGTACCCAGAGGAACAGCTCCAAACAGATGGATCAACCTGGTGCATTCTCCTATTGAAGCTCCACAGGGATAAAAGGCACAAACCTTTTGCCTTTGTGAATCCCACCATCATTTCAAAGCCCCTTTTCCCCTCAAAATTGCTGCCTCCACAGCTCAGGAGCCTTGTCACTCAAGCACTTCTCTTGCAGGTCCCAGTGGTAAAGGATTTCTCCATAGCACTTAAAGTCATCAAATTGCTGAGTGTTGTCAGGATCCAGGAGACTAGAAGAACAAACGGTTGTCCTCCACCCAGTGGCTGCAATCCTCTTCCCAGTGATGCCTATGCAACCAGCTAACATTGCTAGGGGAGCAGCAGATTACTTCCCATGTGTTGCTGAAACCTGGCTTAACGCTAACTGGTCTGGCCTTCACTTCTATCCTCAAGGGTATGGACTCCACAATCACAACCCTTCTTCCCCCACCGCAGGAGCCATCTACAACCCAGGCCAGAAGAGAGGGAGAGCCCTCTATTTCCTACCCAGGTCTCCGTACCTATGCTCCAGCCTCCAGTGCCAAGTCCAAGATCTGACATGCTGGAACAGAAGCAAGAGGAAGTAAAGCTGGGCTGTTGAGGGGGAAAGAAGAGGAAATCATGTCATCTACATGAGCGATGTTCACAGGTAGCTGAGACAAATGGGAAAGTACTGGCAGTCATACATATCAGCTGTGGGAGGCCAGGTTGGAAACACGAGGAGGAAAGAGGCTTGAGTTTGGGCACCCCTGTAACCTGGATTGGGCTTCAAATACGCTGTGGAGCATGGCCAGGATCTGCACATCGTGGAGCTGCGAGTAATGAGCCAGCCTGTGAAATGAAAAGGACAGACAATGTGGGACTGGGCAGAATTCAGTGGCAAAAGCATTGAGACTGCGGGGCAACTAATTCTGACTCTGTTGCCTAAACCAATTTGGGACACATTACTTCCCAGAGGAGGTATGTGTGCCCTGCAGTACTGGGTTGTCATTTCCATCATGTTTTTGAGGAGCCAAGTCCTTCTCCTGAGAACACTCACAGGCCAGAGAAAGATAGGAGCTCTGGGAATCCAGCAATACTCATGGCCTGATTATCCCAAGTTTGTGCAGCTTCAGGAACAACATCCACAGAACTGATTTTAACAGGATGTAAAGCTGGAGACATTAGACTCATCCCCAGCCACAATGTTTTTCTGAGAAAACCTGTGGTGGGTTTTTGCCTTGTGGAACACAGGTTTTCTGGGTGGCTCTGAAGTTTCTGGTTTGCTCTGAAGTCTGAGGGTGAAGAACAACCTGTGCTCCCCTCCCATCATTGCCACACAGCAGGAAAGAGCTAGGTCAAGCAACAGTAATGCCAAAGTACACCTCACAAATCCTGTGACTCCAAATAGGGTATACTGAGATAAAAAATACTAATTATGTCCTCTCCTGAACAGATTCAATGGCAGGAGACGTCTGCAGCTAATACTTGGCTTTGAAACCAGTGGAATGGTTTCCCACTAATGTTTATATGGCAACAGCAAACCTGAAGATGAAAAAAGCAGCTGCACCAACCACCCTCATTTAGGAGGTGGGGAGCAGAAAACCAAAATCCCCAAGTCAGGCATTGTGGGCATACTGGAAAGCAGAGCTCCAACTGCACCTGGCCTATTGCTCAATGTTAGCCAAGGAAGACCTGGGTGCTAGATGGGAGGCCAAATGCTGCCTCCTGTATGTCATAAACACACTTGCAGTTTCCCTTCTTGATGCACCTCAGGCTTGAGAAGTGAATATACATGCTGTGGCACTACTCCAAATCTGAAATGACACCTTACCACCAGTACATAGTTATGGAGGGCTCTGCTTCAGCAACCATTCCCCAACCCCTCCCCAGCATTCAGACACCTACAGGGACTCCAATAATTGATGTCCAAATGGATGTTGTGCCCAAGTTATCTCCAAATCTGGGTCAGACTTCAGTCCAAGACAGAAATCAGTGGCTACCATGGCCAGTGACCAAACCTGACAGACAGGAAGGAAAGTCATCAAAGCTACAATTAGAAACAACCACACTCCCGGGGCATAGGTGTGTACAAATTCACTCACAGATAGATAATAATGGAGCTTGCTTTTTTTTTTTTTTTTTACTGGGAGCAGGGAGCAGTTTCAGCCTCCATGTCACAAATAATATACAGAGTAACACAAACCTGAAGCTTTCTCTGTCCCACTTGTTCTGAGTTTGGGCTAAACCTTGAAGAACAGTCTAACAGACCTGTCAGGGTAGCTTAACAGACCTATTAGTACATTTTATATTCACAAACCTCAAAAGGGTTTAGATTTGATATAGTTTTTGGGTTCAGAGATGTCTGGTGCCTGAAAGTTTACTTGTCATACAGTGATTCAGCAGTATCTTTTGATTAGTTGTGTTACTGAACATCTCTGTTCTCCTGGCACACCCCAGTGCAGAAAGGAGTACAAGTTTGCAATTTCTACTCCAATAATTTAGCTATTTCACATGAAATTTCTCCTTTATTTACCATACTTCACTCTGAAAACAGTTCCATCTTTTCAGTCTCTATACTGCTGATCTAGGACTGTTTTTTTTCTGTTGTGCCTACCAATTTAAAAAATTGGGGCAATTAGAATATTCCAGGGAAAAGCAAAGCTCCTAGTTTGGCATGAAAGAAAGAACAGGAAAAGAAAAGGAGCATGGTGCTGGAATGACTGCAACCGGAAAACTCAAACCCACATGCTCCAAATATGAAACCCAGCCAAGAACAGTAGTCCCCCAGCTGCTCACTGGGAAACCAGAAAGAAACAGGAGAGGAACTGAAAACAAAGACAAGGCCAAGTACAAGAGAACACAGAAAGGAAATGGGAAAGATGACACTTCCTACACTGCTGTAGAGCACATCTTACATGTAACCTGCAATTCAAACCTAGGAACAGGGCAAGCTGCAACACAGGCTAGAGTTACACAGGACAGGGAAAAACAAGCAAGAAACAGAAGTATCTCAGAGTAAACTTGCAGAAGTCATTCCACCCAAGCTCTGGTCCAACGTGGGCAAACCAAATGGCAAGATGAAGCACAAACAAAGGGGAAATAGACCTACCTTCTCTCTCCTGCGCCAGGAGAACCTACCAAGGAGCAAGACAAACAGCTTGAGTTTGCTTCTGCCTTGAGCAGGTAAGCCTATGCTCATTCCCTGCCCAGGTCTACAAAGAACCAAATGCTCAGGAGTAGAGCACAGCTCCTCTGGCAGTACCAGCTCCTGTATCTTTCAGGAACTCCTGTCTCCTGTCAAATGTTCTGCCTGTTGCAATGGACTAATCACACAGAAAAGGATCAGGCACAACAGCCATTTTTCTCCTATTATTAGCGGCAGGCAAGGAGCCAGCCCCATTTTGAGGCTGGGTACCTGGGTTCAGGGTGAAGAAGCGGGCTGCAGTTAACACCCAGTGCCAGTTCAGATGAATACCAAACAACAGGAACCATTATACATAAGTGAGGAAAAAATAAAAATCACCCGTCAATGTTGCAGAATGACTCTAAGAGCAGGACCATAGAGCCCTGGAGGACTGTGCAAGCAAGGCAGGGGGTGGCCCCCACAGGTAACCGAAAACCGGACATGGGAGGAGAATGTGGAGGAAGCTGTGTGGGGCTAACCAATACTGTTGTGCCAAGGAGGAGTGGCTGAATACCACTCCTATATATATGTGAACTGCATCACAAATAAAGTAGAAGTTTGCTTATCACCCATATTGGGTTGGCCTGTCTGCTTCTCCTCGCTGCTTACAAATGGCGCCCGAACAGGGACGCGGACTACAGGGCCCCGGTCACTGGGGACCCGGAATACAGGGCCCCGACTAGCGGGGACCCGGATTACAGGGCCCCGGTTAACGGGGACCCGGAACGGCGAGTGAGCAGCGGCAGCGGCTGGGGAGCGCGGGCAATGATGCTGAGGTGATGGACCCGGGTGCTTGGACTGACCGAAAGGAGTCCGCCGCTGGGGCGAACCAGACACTGCTGCGTCGGGAGGCCGATCCGGAGACCAAGGTTACAGGACGATCCAGAAGAAGACGATCCGGAAAAGGCCGGCCATGAAAATGGACCGAGAGGTAGCCCTGGACTTATTAAAGCGCTTTTTATAAAAGCGGGGAATTGAGCCCTAAACTTATTACAGTGCTTTTTATAAAAGCGTTGAATTGAGCCTGAGACTCTAAAGCATCTAGCAGGTCTAGTGGCTGTAGGGAAGGCTAAGGGACTTTTTGTAGATCCTAATACAGTTTTTGAGGAGAGTGAGTGGCGAAAGTTTGGTGATGAACTATTTGACTCAATGTTTAATGACGATAAAACAGCAAAGAAACTCGGTAAACCACGGAGAGAAGTAATAAACCGTATAAAAAGATACAAGGCGGAAAAGAAAACTGCTGCAGTAGCAACGGAGAAACTAGGAACAGACGTCCCCGGTCGGTTGAAACCGGGGGAAGATTACAACTCATTTCCCCCAACTCGCGGGAGCACAGGGTTTCCCACCCCCTTCCTTTTCTCCCCCTCCATCACAAGGTGCCGCGGAGGAGGTGTAACCCCCTGCTCCCCCACCACCCCAGTTCCGAAAGTAGGGACTTTGAAAAGGACAGAGAAAGTATATTAGAAGGGATACGCATGATAAATGTCGAGGAATCTGAAAGAAAGAGAGCGGTGCTTCGGCGCCGGAAGGATTGCGGCACCATTTTGAAGCACGCAGTAGAAAATAGAGATCATGCACTAGCGGAGATTTAAAGGAACTGCGAGCCTCTCCAACCCACTATGCTCTAGAGTGGAAATTTTTAACTCAGTCACGGAGGAGCCAGGTCTGCAGATGGCTACATACCGAACGAGAGACATCTGATAAGAAAGACACCGCTGTGAGCAACGGAGACCCTGAGTTCGGCCCAGGATCGGCCCCCGAATACCCTGAATCCTGAGCCAGATTTATATCCTCTGCTTCCAGACTCTGACTCTTGTCTCCCGGGTCGGTCTGCTCAGACTCACTGGCCCTGGAGACGCTCAGCTGTAACAATGGGTAACCAAGGATGCGAACATTACTGGGGAATTTTCTGCAATGGGCATCTTTGCATATCCTGTGTTTACTACACAGCAGGGGGCTAAAAGAGTGGGAACCTCTTGAAGGAGGCCTGACAAACAGTGACCACGTATGCGTTAAAATCCTCTTATACTCAAGCTGTATATGTTACGATTTTTTTTCTTGCAATTGACAGGGGGAGCCCATACAGTTTGTCTGTGATACTCATGTACTAGAAGTTGGTAAATAGAAGTATGTCCAGGTTTCTATCAACCCTTGGAGACCTTTGTAGATACTGCTGGCCACTTCTCCCAGCACAGGCTGGCCACCTGTGTCGGAATGAGTGTGCATTTTGGTCAGTATAAAAGCCCAAGCCTCATGCGCTGTGGGGGAGGCAGAGCCTCTGCAGGGATGCCCGCTAAGGTTGAGCCTGCCACCTCTCACTGCAGTGATGCCCGCTAAGGTTGAGCCTGCCACCTCTCACTGCAGTGATGCTTCTCGGAGCTGGTTTGCTGTTAGTCTCCACAGGGTCCTTGTGCCACGTTCTGTACGTGGAACTGTAGTGGGAGTAATGATTGTCTGGAGTTTGTGCTTCAAATATTGTGTGGCGTGTGCTTTTGGGATCCCATACGCGTGTGCGTGTGTGTGTATTGAGGGCAATTGGTGTTTTATGTATTGTTGGGTTCATGTAAAAGTTTTTAACGGGTAGCTTTTAACATTTCGGGCATGAAAGGGTTAATGTAAAAGTGCGGCTGCCGGCAGGTATTTATAGTTGCTGCTGAAGTAGGCAGGCGGCTGTAGCTGCTGCCGAGCAGGCTGGCTTTTGCAGGGATTAAAAAAAAAAAAAGGAGAAAAGAGCAATGATGCAGCAAACTTCTCGACAGTTAACAATATGCAGTTTAACCTGTCTGCTTCTCAAGAACTGATAACCTGGGGGAGGGGGTATATTTGTGTCCTCCTGCCTACAGGTCCATGGCGACTGCCTGCGAAGTTTGTCAAGCCTTGCCATGAGCTGGACAGACGAATGGAAAAACATGATGCCTCAGCTACAGGAACTGATTGTGAATACCCCAAGCAAAATCAGATAGAGGAAGAGAAAGAATGATTAACTGCAAAACATCACTTGGGGACAACTGAATAGGAACATCCTGAATATGTGTGCTTGTAAAGTAGCTATTATTAGAGGTTGTGATTTTGTGTATAAAACCACCTGTATTTACTAGCTAGTTGCTAATAAGAAATTGCACCTTGTATTGTATAGATTTGTCACTTGTAAAAGAGATGTTAGAGTATGGAAATTTGCAGTAGCTGCTAGAAAATGCTAAGGCAAAAGCTAGAAAGATTTTAATACAATGGTAGTGTTATAAAGCAGGTGATGGAACAAATTAAGAGGGGGGGAGAATTCCACTGGTAAGAAATTTCTTTGGCTAGTCCCTCACTGCCATCAGCATCTTCAACATGCTGCTGCACCCTGTAATAGTTACTCTGCTAATGTAAATTTGTGTGTGCCTTGCTGTAGTATCAACTTGTTACTTGATGAAGCAGGTGAAACTGTGCATTGACAACAAGGTGCAAGGGCTGAGGCTGACCAAATGCCTGCTACCACAATCAAGGGCAAGACTGGGTTGGCTTCTGTGTTTGCCACCAAGAAGAACCTTTAGCTCTGCTGCTGGCTGCAACCCAGCAGGAGTGGAGCAGTGGGGACGCATGCCATGCCAGACCTTGATGTGAAGGATCAGAGAGCTATACAGCCTGTTATAAGAGAGCCATACAGCAGAAAAAAGGGGCAGGCCCAGCAGCCTCTAGTTGGCATATGTTGGGGATATAATCTAGCCCAGATCCCCTGCTCCAGTAGAGTCACCCAAACCATATATAAAACATAAAGGGGGAAGATGTGGAGACAGTGTTCTCACAGGAGAATGCATAATTGGTACATAAACTTTGAATAGTCCTGAAAGATACAGCAAGGCCATGAGAGGCCTGAAGAAGCTTAAGCAAGCAAGATAAGAGGCTGGAATTCATCAAGTTAATGAGGCCTGTGGACTGTTGGCAAGCTTTCAAGGTTGAGTTCTCACACCTGTGTTTAACCAATTATATGTTAGTCACTAAGGGTCTTCAAAACATGTGTCCAATCATAATATGCCAAATCACTGTAAGTGCTTCAGCCAGGGCCTTGGCTCAACTAAGCAGACTGGGTTGCTGAGTTGCTAAGCAGACAATTCTACATCAAAGGCAATTTCTGATTTGTTTTAATGTTGACTCTGTAAGACATGCAACACTGCAGAACCTTTTGTTGTTGGAACAGGGACATGGATGAGAAGAGTTTGATGGAATGTGTTGTATGAGTCTCTCTGATTATGCTAATTCGATGCACGAACAGCTGAGAACCCTGGCTCAGCTTACCCAGCAATAGTAAATGAGCAATATCCTAAGAATAACTAGATGGTTGTCTTCACGGGGCATTACAGGTTGTGTCAAACACTGTTTAAAAGTATTGCACTTATGTATCATTGTTAGGTTAATCATCGTAGCTATTAGACTTGCTGTGATAAAACAGGTGAACAGAATAACCCACAATGCCTTGCTCCCACAAAGAAAAAGGGGGGAATTGTTGGAGAATGACTCTAGGAGCAGGACCATAGAGCCCTGGAGGACTGTGCAAGCAAGGCAGGGGGTGGCCCCCACAGGTAACCGAAAACCGGACATGGGAGGAGAATGTGGAGGAAGCTGTGTGGGGCTAACCAATACTGTTGTGCCAAGGAGGAGTGGCTGAATACCACTCCTATCTATATGTGAACTGCATCACAAATAAAGTAGAAGTTTGCTTGTCACCCATATTGGGTTGGCCTGTCTGCTTCTCCTCGCCGCTTACACGTCAAAATGCTGACAGCAGCTCGGCAACTCTGTGCACAGTTACTCCATTTGCTGACTCAAAAGCAGGCTGCATTCCTCGCTTTGCCTGCAGGAATTCCCTGAAAAATGTGCTTCACTCAGTTTGACAAAGGGCATAAAACAATCTGCTTGCAGCCCTGGGAAGGAATCTCTTGATGCCAAGAGTCAATAGGGTAGAGACCACCTCTGTGGCTGTTCCACAGGCCTTGGTTCACCAACTGGAGGTTCCCTGGAACAAGTGTTGAACCCAGGTGGCTGTTTGGGTATCAAGGTGACAGCATGAGGCATTTGAAAGTAGCACAGCATGCTAAGAAAGCGCTCTGATTCAATGTCATACCTGTACGAGATCCCTCTGTCCTACAGCCAAGGCTGAAGCAGCATTCTTCTGGCAAGTCTTCTGGACATTATTCAAATTTAGTCTAAAAAAGAGAAAGCTCAGCTCTGGCTGGCATATTACCTATGAAGGTGGGGAGGGATAGGGAAAAAGTGGTACTGACAGCAGTGAGTAGCCCCAAACTTCTCAATTAATACAAGCTTGCTAGCATGGCCAGGATCCCATCCCTTCTCTTATTCAGGGATCACTGCCATCCTTCTCCCACTATTCATCTTCAATAACATACTGCACATCAAGTCTAGCTCCAAACTAGCTGGGTTTGATCCTAAGAAGCACCATTTCCGAGGAGATATCAGACCAAACTTGTACCAGGATATCCCCAAGCCAAGGTTCACTCTTATCCTTAGAAGCTGGTGCCATCAGTTACGTGGTCCTGTGTCCATTCAGTCAATTGGTCTGCTCTGACTGACCTGGAGTGAGATGGTGGCATGCTGAAGAGAAGCAGGCTGGTCTTCAGCCTGTTCCCCAGTAGGATAACACACCCACCACTGGGGAGTCTCTGAGAGGCAGGCAAGGTGGGCTGAGGTGTGGAGGCAGTGTTCTCTCAGGAGAATGGATAATTGGTACATAAACTCTGAAAATCCTGAAAGATACAGCAAGGCCATGAGAGGCCCAAGGAAGCCTAAACAAGCAAGATAAGAAGAAGCTGGATTTCACTGAGTTAATGAGAACTGTGGACTGTTGGCAAGCTTTCGAGGTCAAGTTCCCACACCTGTGCTTAACCAATCATATGCTAGTTGCAAAGGGTCTTCAGGACATGTATCCAATCATAATATGCCAAATCACTGTAAGTGCATGTAAGAAATAGTATATAAGGGGTTAAGGCTTTGTAATAAATGGCTTTTGTCTGATCATATTGATCTCTGACTGAGTCCATATATTTTCTGCGGCAATTGGCGCCCGAACAGGGACCCCTCTTATTTTTCATATTGAAGCTGAAAGAATTAAAAAGCACGTGGCACCGAAGAAAGTGCAAAACGCGGAGCCGCAGGGACGTCGGCTGGGTTTGATCCAGCAGGACCAGGATTGGGAGGTAGTCGCCTCGGAACGGAGCCTTGTGAGCCCGGAAGACACTGTGCAGTGCAAATAAGGTAACAGCCGATGGGGTCTGGAAGAGGGTTAGGATGGGGAATCAATTAAGTAAAGAAGAAATGGTCATCCTTAAGCTCTTCCAGCATATCCTCTCAGTGAGAGGGATAGAATATGATGATAATTAGTTAAAAAGGCTATTGCTCTGGAGTAAAGAAAAAGAGCTGATCCAGGGGGTTAATGAAGCTCTTGATCTCGGGACCTGGGAAAAAATCGGGACATGTCTCTGGGATGAAGTTACTTGTGGGTCTAAGGAGGCAAAATCTCTTGCTGCCACCTGGCGACTAATGAAAGAGACTCTAGCCACAATAAAGGCTGAGAGAGAGGCTGAAAAATCTGCTCTTAAAGCGCTCTTTGACTCTCCTTTGCAACAGCAGGGTGCGGCACCTCTATTAGATTCAGCACTCGGCGCTACAGGTGGTGTCGTCTGTTTCAGGCACAAAATATTCTGGTCAAAAACCGGCGCGCAGTACAGTACGAAAGTTTGAGGACCCTGCACCTCTCCCCTGCCCTATGTCGACAACGCCGTTATCGGCGGTAGCTCCAGCTGATACTCAGAAGCCGGTAGGGGTTACTGAGCAAAGGAAACAAACCCTTTTCGTGCCGCTACTGCCCCTAAACTTAGTCACCAGGGATTTTTGCCGGGGTGGGAGTCTCCTAAGGAGGAGAGTGTAACTCCGAATAAATACCCACCTCCTCCACCTACACCACCGCTTGCATCGTTCCCACCGGAGCTGCAAAATGAGTGGAACTGGTGACAATGGACAAAATCCTTAGACAAACAATTGCAGGACTTGCGGGACCGTCTGGACAAATTGGGGGAGGAGAGGGAGCAAACCCCGGAAAAACCGGATAAGATCAGTCCTTGTGATGTGTCGTTACCACCGACTCCTACATCTAATATAGTTAATCCGAGTGCCATGAGATGGCGAGGCTGCATACAGGATACAATTATAGACGGTACTATTTTACCGATAGATGTTCCCGCTGCATTCCCTTCTATTATAAATTCCCAGGGACAGTCTGTCTGGACTCCTATGGACTGGAAAGCTATGAAAGAATTTAAGGGAGCAACTACTCAGTATGGGTTGTCTTCCTCATACCTCAGATACACAGCAAATGTTATCTGCTTTCTTTTCTTGTAATGTTCTAACTCCAAATGATTGTCTCAGAGTGGCTGCAATTTTATTAACTCCTTCACAGCTCCTGCATTTTAAAAGTGTGTTTGAGGAGCTTGCTGCAAGGGCTGCAGATGAGAATTCAGAGTGTAATTCTCATCACCCTTTGCATGGTGTTTCATCTGAAATGTTACTGGGAAAGGGACAATTTCACCCTGATGGAGTACAAGCTCGTATGAAAATTGAAGTTTTACAGCAAGCACAGCAATTGGCTTTAGCTGCTCTGAAAGCTGTGCCGGAAGCAGGAAAACCTAATCCTTCATATGCATCAGTAAGGCAGGGACCTACTGAGCCCTATATGCAATTTATTGACAGATTGACAGAGGCTATAGAAAAGAATATTGATCTGGCATCTAATGCTAAAGAATCCATGCTTATGTCTCTGGCTATGGAAAATGCTAACCCAGCTTGTAAGCGTATTTTGCAGGTTTTGCCAAAATCTGCTGGTCTTCAAGAAATGATGGATGCATGTTCTAAAGTGGGTACAGCAGAAGAAAAGGCTGGATACATGGCTACTGCCTTCGCCGCTGCTACTAAACCCCTTCTACAACAAGGTCAGGGTGATCGTGGGGGTACTGGAGGTACGAGATGTTATAATTGTGGACGGATGGGACATTTGAAAAGGCAATGTACTGTAAAGAAAATCAGTTCAGCAACCCGCCCCCCTCAGGGTGGTGTTACTGGTCTTGCAGACAAATGTATAAAATGTGACAAATTTGGCCACAAGACAATTGAATGTCGTTCAAAGTTTAAAAAAGATGGGACACCGTTGGGAAACTTGAATGTGAGAGCGATGCCACCCCGCGCGACGACACAAAATCAGGGTGTCTGGACTGCATCCCCTCCGCCACGGCAGGGAGTGCCGGAGTGCACGTGGCAACAGCAATAGATTTTACCATAACTGATACTTCTGTTCATTGCATTCCATCTAAATTAAATGGGCCCCTTGGTCATGGGTTATGTGCTTTGCTACTGGGGCGATCATCAACATCAAGGGAAGGAATCTTTGTATTACCCGGTGTAATTGATGCTGACTATACTGGAAATATTGGGATCATGGTGCAAATGCATGCTCCTCCGGTCAACATCCCTGAAAATTTGAAAATAGCTCAATTAATTCCATTTGAGGCAAAAGTCCCTCAGGCGGGGCCAAAAACTAGAGGAAATCAGGCCTGGGGTTCCACGGGAATACCACAAATTTTATTTGCTTTAGACATAGCAAGGCACAAACCTGAGGACCAAGTTTCTATAAGAGGTTGTAATAATCAGACAATTAAGTTGTCTATGTTAATCGATACAGGAGCTGATGTCACTATTATCCCATATTACCAATGGCCAAAGACCTGGCCTTTGGAACTTACCACAGCGGGAGTTGTGGGAATAGGGGGAACGCAATCAACTCAAATCAGCAAAGAATTGGTGGATGTGTTTATGTCTGATGGAAGTCATGCCCAAATTAGACCATATGTTATGCCTTCTCCTATTGCATTGCTTGGATGAGATGCTCTCAGTCAAATGGGAATGAAACTCACCACAGAAAATTTTTAGTAGCGGCCACTGAGGGACGGCCGACCTATAAGTTGCAATGGCTTACTGAAGCGCCTGTCTGGGTTGATCAATGGCCGCTGACAAAAGAAAAGCTGTCCCATATTCACCAATTGATTGATGAACAGTTGGAAGCAGGCCATACTGTGTCATCCATGAGTCCGTGGAATACTCCAATATTTACTATTCCTAAGAAAAATGGGAAATGGAGATTGTTACATGACCTCAGACCTATCAATGCAGTTATGAAGGACATGGGAGCTTTGCAACCTGGCTTACCTAGCCCTTCAATGATACCTCAGGGCTGGGACTTCATAATAATTGATCTAAAAGACTGTTTTTTTACAATTCCTCTCCATCCCAGCGATTCTGAGAAATTTGCCTTCTCTGTCCCAGCAATTAACAAAGGAGAGCCTGTTAAGAGATATGAATGGGTTGTTTTGCCTCAAGGTATGAAAAATTCTCCTGTTATTTGTCAACTGTATGTTGCCTGGGCATTGCAACCGATCTGACAAAAACTGCAAAAATGTGTTATCTATCACTATATGGATGATATCCTAATTGCAGGCAAAGACCTAAATAAGGACCATCTGCTCTGCCTGCTGCAATCAGAATTAGCAAAAGCAGGACTGGTAATTTCACCAGACAAGGTGCAATGTGAAGCCCCTTGGAAATATTTGGGGTGGATCATTTCCAGAACTGAAATTAGGCCTCAAAAAATTAAAATTACCACACAGATAAAAACCTTGTCTGACCTGCAGAAATTGATGGGTGATATCCAATGAGTCTGCCCTTTGTGTGGAATCACGAATGATGATCTGGCCGATCTCATGCCCCTTTTAAAGGGTGAACCAAAGGACGAACAACAAAGAGTTTTATCAAAAGCTCAGTATGAGGCCTTGGATCGCATCATGACAAAAATTATTACCGCTTATGCTTCTCAATGGAATCCAGATTTACAGGTTATTCTGTTTATTGTTAACAGTGAGTATCATCCATTTAGTCTACTAGCACAGTGGGATCTTCAAAAAACTGATCCCTTATGCGTTTTAGAGTGGATTTTCCTGCCTTATCAATTACATAAAACAGTAACTACTTGGTTAGAAGCATTTGCTCTTCTGATTGTATGAGGTCGTTCACGATGTCAGGAAATTATGGGCTGTGATCCATCACAAATTTGTTTGCCACTTACCAGGGTATGGTTAAACTGGGCACAACAATCTAGCTCTGCTTTTCAGTCTGCTCTGACAGGTTTTGTTGGTCCTCTTATTATACATTTTCCACCTCATAAGATGTTTACAATGCTAAACAATAATCAGTTTGAAGATGTTACCTTTTACTCCAGTAAACCTGTTGTAGGATTAACTGTCTTTACAGATGCAAGCAAAATCAATCACACAGCCGGATATGTTTGGCAAACAGGTGATGGTTGGAAAGAGCAGAAGATACCTGGTCATTTTTCCAATTCACTACAAACACTAGAGCTAAGTGCTGTTATTGCAGTGTTTCAGCGATGGCCTGACACCCCTCTTAATATTGTCTGCGATTCTTTATATGTTGTAGGCATTGTTCAACGTATAGAAAGGGCAATTTTACAAGAAGTCACTAATCACAGGCTGTGGATGTTGTTAAAAACCTTATTACATCTTGTGAATACTCGTAAATGTACCTATTTTCTTATGCATATTCACAGTCATTCAGGCCTTCCAGGAAGTCTTAGTGAAGGCAATAACAAAGTGGATAAATTAGTTGCCCCAGCATGGGCAGGACCCTCTGTAAATATTTTTCAACAAGCTCGAGCATCTCATGCCTTTTTTCATCAATCAGCAAAAATGTTAGTTTGGCAATTTGGACTGTCCCTAACAGATGCCTGAGGCATTGTGCAGTCTTGCCCAGATTGTCAAGGCTAAGCAGTAGGTATAGGCCTTGGAGTCAACCCTCAAGGCCTCCAGCCTCTTCAGCTTTGGCAAATGGATGTGACTCATGTACCCTCTTTCGGGAAACTGAAATATGTCCATGTTACTATTGACACTTTTTCTCACTTTGTCTGGGCTGGTGAGACTGCACGCCATTTAATCATGCACCTACGTGGTTGTTTTGCAGCTATGGGAGTACCTTTACAACTAAAAACAGACAATGCATTAGCTATACCTCTTCAATGCTTTCGAGATTTTTGAATACTTGGGGCATTTCTCATGTCACTGGTATTGCTCATTCTCCTACAGGACAAGCTATTATCGAACGAACACATCAAACTTTGAAACAACTGTTGGAAAAACAAAAAACGGGGGAAGAAGGACTTACACCAGTAGCAAGGATACAGAAAGCTGTATATGTTATGAATTTTGTGCAATTGACAGGAGACTTTAATGACCCCCCTGCCATAATACATGGTCAGGCATTAGGTTCAGGTTATATGACTAAAACTCCGGGTATTCTGGTCCAGTATAAGGACTTGGAAACCGGCATTTGGAAAGGTCCTGTGAAAGTAAAACTAACCGGTCGAGGTTATATGTGTATAATTACAGATTCTGGTCTGTGGTGGGTGCCGGCTCGATGGGTGAAACCCTGGAAAGAACCAGCACAACCCCAGGACAACCCCCCTTGTCAGTGATTGAATTAATTGAAATGTCAGCTTAGGACTTCCGTTTTATGGATGTTTTTCAGTCCTTCCTATAGTGAAGAGAGCAAACAATTTTACGTTAAAGGAAAAAAAAACACAACAAAAAAACAAAAAACCATCCACCACCCCCCACCCACCCACCCGAACCTACAGCGAGACAAACATGGGATACAGGGGTATTGTCTGTGTTTTTGGTGGTGGGAAGGCCTTTCATATGCTCTTATCAGGGGTATTGGGCATACTGTGACTCATTTAATACAGTCTCTCTGTCATACTTATGAACTAGAAGTTGGTAAAAATGAATATGTCCAGGTTTCTATCAACCTGTGGAGACCTTTATAGATATTGCTGGCTGCTTCTTCCAGCACAGGCTGGCCACCTGTGTGGGAATGAGTGTGCATTTTGGTCAGTATAAAAGCCCAAGCCTCGTGCGCTGTGGGGGAGGCAGAGCCTCTGTGGGGACGCCCGCTAAGCTTGAGCCTGCCACCTCGCACTGCAATGATGCTTCTCGGAGCTGGTTTCCTGTTAGTCTCCACAGGGTCCTTATGCCACATTCTGTACGTGGGACTGTAGTGGGAGTAATGATTGTCTGGATTTTGTGCTTCAAATATTGTAGTTGTGTGGAGCGTGCTTGTGGGATCCCACACGCGTGTGTGTGTGTGTTGAGGGCAATCGGTGTTTTATGTATTGTTGGGTTCATGTAAAAGTTTTTAACGGGTAGCTTTTAACATTTCGGGCATGAAAGGGTTAAAAGTGCAGCTGCTGGCAGGTATTTATAGTTGCTGTTGAAGCAGTCAGGCGGCTGTAGCTGCTGCAGAGCAGGCTGGCTTTTGCAGGGTTTAAAAAAAAAAAAAAAAGGAGAAAAGAGCAATGATGCAGCAAACTTCTCGACAGTTAACAATGTGCAGTTTAACCTGTCTGCTTCTCAAGAACTGATAACCTGGGGGAGGGGGTATATTTGTGTCCTCCTGCCTACAGGTCCAAAGTCCATGGCGACTGCCTGCGAAGTTTGTCAAGCCTTGCCATGAGCTGGACAGACGAATGGAAAAACCTGATGCCTCAGCTACAGGAGCTGACCGTGAATAACCCAAGCAGAATGAGATAGAGGAAGAGAAAAACAAATGACTGCAAAACATCACTTGGGGGCAACTGAAAAGTAACATCCTGAATATGTGTGCTTGTAAAGTAGCTATTATTAGAGGTTGTGATTTTGTGTATAAAACCACCTGTATTTACTAGCTAGTTGCTAATAAGAAACTATGCCTTGTATTGTATAGATTTGTCACTTATAAAAGAGATGTTAGAGTATGGAAATTTGCAGTAGCTGCTAGAAAATGCTAAGGCAAAAGCTAGAAAGATTTTAATACAATGGTAGTGTTATAAAGCAGGTGATGGAACAAATTAAGAGGGTGGGAGAATTCCACTGGTAAGAAATTTCTTTGGCTAGTCCCTCACTGCCATCAGCATCTTCAACTGCTGATGCACCCTGTAATAGTTACTCTGCTAATGTAAATTTGTGTGTGCCTTGCTGTAGTAGCAACCTGTTACTGGATGAAGCAGGTGAAACTGTGTATTGACAACAAGGTGCAAGGACTGAGGCTGACAAAAGGCCTGCTACCACAATCAAGGGCAAGACTGGGTTGGCCTCTGTGTTTGCCACCAAGAAGAACCTTTAGCTCTGCTGTTGGCTGCAACCCAGCAGGCGTGGAGCGGTGGGGACACAAGCCATGCCAGACCTTGATGTGAAGGATGGCCTCCCCTGCTATCAGAGAACCATACAGCAGAAAAAAGGGGCAGGCCCAGCAGCCTGTAGTCGGCATATATTGGAGATATGATTTGGCCAAATCCCCTGCTCCAGTAGAGTCATCCAAAACATATATAAAACAAAAAGGGGGAGATGTGGAGGCAATGTTCTCTCAGGAGAATGGATAATTGGTACATAAACTCTGAAAATCCTGAAAGATACAGCAAGGCCATGAGAGGCCCAAGGAAGCCTAAACAAGCAAGATAAGAAGAAGTTTGATTTCACTGAGTTAATGAGAACTGTGGACTGTTGGCAAGCTTTCGAGGTCAAGTTCCCACACTTGTGCTTAACCAATTATATGGTAGTTGCAAAGGGTCTTAAGGACATGTATCCAATCATAATATGCCAAATCACTGTAAGTGCGTGTAAGAAATAGTATTTAAGGGGTAAAGGCTTTGTAATAAATGGCTTTTGTCTGATCATATTGATCTCTGACTGAGTCCATATATTTTCTGCGGCACTGAGGAAACCCACGTGGGCTTTCCTGCTTATCATCAGAATTCTTCCCAAGACACATAGTAATATTACTACTTAAGATCTTACATCAAACAGAAAAAGGTCAGGGTGTTCACACATGAGATATCTAGAGTGGAAAAGTCTAAGAGGTCTTTTTAAAGAACATTCTTTTTTAATAATATAGAAAAAAAGAGTGGGGAGATTTTTATTTTCTCTCTCTCCCCATACCCCTCTGCCTCCTTTAAGAAGGTACACCCGCTTCTTTCCTGAATGTCCATAGATTGGAAATTCTGTGAAGGACCAGACAGAATTACCAAAGCTAAGGAGGAAAAAAAATCAGAAACAGAGATTTTGTAACTATCTGAAATAGAGAGTTTGGAAAAAGAAGCCCCTTGTTCTTAAAAAAAAAAACCCCAACCCCCCAAAAAAAACACCAAAAAATCACAGAAATTCTCCATCCTTTCCATTAAAGCAGAAGAACCTACTGTACAGACACTGGTATGCACAACCAAGTCTTCTCCAAATGAATGAGGCACTCCAATTACTTCTGAAATTAAAAAGCCTTACGAACTATTAACAGTTTTACAGTTTGAAAATGTGCGTTTATTGGGATTTTTAAGCCTGTGTATTTAAGTGTGGAGTTTAACATGAGATTTGAAAAATAATTTGTACTGATAATTTCTCTCGAGCTGCAAACCTGTAAGATTTGCAGTGATGATGCTGGAGCACCAATTCAAAAACTGTATACAACACCCCAGCAAAAATTTCTTCCATCACACTTTTCAGATTTATAGGAGACAAGTCCTCTCTCACAGGCAGAGGAATACCATAAAAAAAGCAAGGCAAGAACAGAGAAAGAAGGTACAGAAGCAATCAAAGATCAGTGCTGACTAATCCAAACCAAACCAGCTGCTTTGATATGGGAAAGAATGCCAGCCTATATGTACTCACGTGTAGAGCAGTCCCAGCAACTTGTGGACAGGCAGCAAGCAGGAAATATCATGGATAATATAACATTCCTGGTGGCTTTCATGGGTCAGTTGTTGGCATCTGTCCCCTCTCATTTGCTTTTCCACCTCCTTGATTTAGAATAATAGAACCATAGAATACTTAGGGTTGGAAAGGACCTTAAGATCATCAAGTTCCAACCCCCCTGCCATGGGCAGGGACACCGCACACTAAACCATGTCACCCAAAGCTCTGTCCAACCTTGCCTTGAAAATTGCCAGGGATGGAGCATTCACAACCTCCCTGGGCAACCTATTCCAGTGCCTCACCACCCTAACAAGAAAGAATTTTCTCCTTATATCCAATCTAAACTTCCCCTGTTTAAGTTTTAACCCATTACCCCTTGTCCTGTCTCTACAGTCCCTAATGACGAGTCCCTCCCCAGCATCCCTATAGGCCCCCTTCAGATACTGGAAGGCTGCTATGAGGTCTCCATGCATCTTTCTCTTCTCCAGGCTGAACAGCCCCAACTTTCTCAGCCTGTCTTCATATGGGAGGTGCTCCAGTCCCCTGATCATCCTCATGGCCCTTCTCTGGACTTGTTCCAACAGTTCCATGTCGTTTTTATGTTGAGGACACCAGAACTGCACACAATACACCAGGTGAGGTCTCACAAGATCAGAGTAAAGGGGCAGGATCACCTCCTTCGACCTGCTGATCACACTCCTTTTGATGCAGATCAGGATATGGCTGGCTTTCTGGGCTGCAAGCACACATTGCCGGCTCATGTTCATTTTCTCATCAACTAACACCCTGAAGACGTTCTCCACAGGGCTGCTCTGAATCTCTTCTCTGCACAACCTGTAGCTCTGCCTGGGATTGCTCCAACGCAGGTGTAGGACCTTGCACTTGACATGGTTAAACTTCATGAGGTTGGCATCAGCCCACCTCACAAGCATGTCAAGGTCCCTCTGGATGGCATTCCTTCCCTCCAGCATATCAACCGAACCACACAGCTTGCTGTCATTGGCAAACTTGCTGTGGGTGCACTCAATCCCACTGTCCATGTCACCCACAAAGATGTTGAACAAGACCGGGCCCAACACCGATCCCTGAGGGACACCACTTGTTACTGGTCTCTTGCTGGACATTGAGCCATTGACGACAACTCTTTGTGTGTGGCCATCCAGACAGTTCTTTATCCACCGAGTGGTCCATCCATCAAATTGATGTCTCTCCAATTTAGAGACAAGGATATGGGACAAGGATATGGAACAGTGTCGAATGCTTTACATAAGTCCAGGTAGATGACATCAACTGCTCTACTGTTGTGGTTTAAACTCAGTCAGGTAACTTGTTCACTCACTTTCCCCCCTTCTTGCCCTCCCCCTACTCCCGGAGGGACAGAGAGGAGAATCGAAAAGAATGCAACTCCCACGGGTTGAGATAAGAACAGTTTAGTAACTAAGGTATAACACAAATCACTACTGCTACCACCAATGATAATAATGATAAAGGAAATAACATGGGAAGAGAATACAACACCTCGCCACCAGCCGACCAATAACTCGACCCCCAGGCGCGACCAAGCACCGACCGATACCTCCTCCAACCCTGCCGTCTCCCAGCCCTTCCGTCTAACTCCCAGTTACATCCTGGGCATGACGTGCTGTGGTATGGAATACCTCTTTGGTCAGTTTGGGTCAGGTGTCCTGTCTCTGCTTCCTCCCGGCTTCCCCTCCTCCCTGGCAGAGCATGAGGCTCACAAAGTCCTTGGCCAAACCAAAACATCATTGTTATCAGCTCTGTTCCCGAGACGAAAGTCAAAACACAGCACTGCACCAGCTACCAAGGAGGAGAAACATGACTGCTACTGCTGAACCCACGATCCCTGTCCATCAGTCCATCTCTCCAATTAAGAGACAAGGATGTCGTGTGGGACAGTGTCGAATGCTTTGCACAAGTCCATGTAGATGACTTCAACTGCTCTGCCCCTGTCCATCAGTTCCGCAGCCCCATCATAGAAGGCCACCAAATTGGTCAGGCAGGATTTCCCCTTATGAAGCCATGCTGGCTGTCACCAAGCACCTTGTTGATTTTCATGTGCGTTAGCATGTCTTCCAGGAGAATCTGCTCCATGATTTTGCCAGGCACAGAGGTGAGACTGACTGGTCTGTAATTCCCTGGGTCTTCCATTTTCCCCTTCTTGAAAATGGGGGTTATATTTCCCTTTTTCCAGTCATTAGGAACTTCACCTGACTGCCATGATTTTTCAAATATGATGGCCAGCAGCTTTGCAACTTCATTCGCCAGCTCCTTCAGGACTCACGGATGGATTTCATCAGGACCCATGGACTTGTGCACGTTCAAGATTTTTAAGATGGTCTTGAACCAGATCCTCTCCTACAGTGGGCCCAAGGTCTTCATTCTCACAGTCCCTGCATCTGCCTTCCAAGGCTTGGGTAGTGTCGTCAGAGCTTTTGCCAGTGAAGACCGAGGCAAAGAAGTCATTCAGAACCTCAGCCTTCTCCAAATCCTGTGTAGCTAGCTCTCCCGAGAGCTTCCTGAGGGGGCCTACGTTCTCCCTTGTCTGTTTTTTATTTGCTATGTACCTGTAGAATCCCTTCCTGTTATCCTTAATATCCCTAGCCAAGTTTAATTCTAACTGGGACTTAGCTTTCCTAACCTGGTCCCTAGCTTCCCGGACAACATCCCTGTACTCTTCCCAGGCCGACTGTCCTTGCTTCCACTTATTATAAGCCTCTTTTTTCCCCTCTAAGTTTCCTCAGCAGCTCCTTATCCATCCAAGGAGGTCTCCTGGCCCTCCTGCTGCACTTCCTTCTAGTTGGGATGCAACACTCCTGAGCTTGTAGCAGGTGATCCTTGAATATCAACCAATAGTCTTGGGCCCCCTTGCCCTCTAGGGCTATAACCCATGGAACCTTACTAAGCAGGTTCCTGAAGAGGCCAAAGTCTGCTCTTCTGAAGTCCAGGGCAGTGATCTTACTGCATGCTCTTCTCATTGTCCTGAGGATCTCAAACTCGACCAGTTCGTGATTGCTGCATCCAAGGTTGCCCTGGAGCATCACATATCCAATGAGCCCTTCCCTGTTGGTGAGCACGAGGTCAAGCATGGCACCTCTCCTTGTCAGCTCTTCTATTACTTGCAGAAGTATTTCTGCAGAACAAAGGGCAATGTGTTACTGGGGAGGACAGCAGGCTTCTTGGTCCAGGGAATAAAGCACTAGGGTCAGGAATAATGCAAGCAGCACCCAAACCTGACTTTCAGAAGGTTCTGTGTTACCCTGGAAAACATCCATGACATGCCCAGGAGAACAAGCATCTCCATCTGTAGAAGTGAAAAATGGGTCAAGACATCGAGCTCAAGGTCATACTCACTCAAAAAGTATTTTGTGAGTTCCCCTGTGAAAGCCAATAAGGGAACAAATCAGCCTCGGGATGCCAATCAATCCTGGGCAGGTTTGGCAGGAAGATGGTTCAGTTATCACCCTCATTAGAGGTCTGGTCTGGGAACCCTCTGCGAACAGACCACTGCTGACTTCAGCCAACATCAGCAGAGGTGTGGGAGGCAGCTTCTGCTTGCCCTTAGCTTCAGGGCAAACTGACAGCTCCAGAGTGTCTCTCTTGGTCTGTCCCTTCAATGTTTGAGTAAACCTCTGTTTAGCATTGTGACAGGGCTCCCACCTCCTGCTTTATCAACAGCTTCAGAAAACCGGCAGATGATAAAACAGGGCCCAAGTTTTCCTAGCTACCATGCTCACAGCCACTTAAAGCTGGCTCAGGACATAAGGTGGTGGGGAGAAGAAAGGAGAGCAATCAACACAAGGGAAGAAAACCAAGAAGCCAAGATTCCCAAATACTTTCCATAATAGACACAGAGACCATCTTAATGCCAAGCTGCATAAAGCTACCTTGGATGTATGAAACACCATAGAGAATTTGGCTGATATCCTGGCCTCTTCCAGCTCCTCACTCTAGAAGTATGAGGAGAAGGAGGGATGAGAGTGGCAGCACAACAGGCAGAAGGCACTGGAGCTCTACTGGCTGCTACGCAGGGTTCCCCAGAGCAGCAAAGAATGCTTTGCAATGCTGCTTCCCTATGGCTTGTTCCCTCATTGACACACAGATGTCCCTATGTGGAAGTGTCTCCTGGTCATGCTGACTTATGGAGGGTGTCCTGAGGCACTTGTGGGGCTTCTTACACCCCTATCTGAAGCAAAACAGTTCGTTTGATGGAACCAGCAAAGCAGCCCTGTGGTGATAGCTCTACAAGCTCACACAGACAACACATCCACGCTCCTAAAGAGCGTGCTGGACTACAGGAAAGGCAGGTCTTGCACCTGCAAGTGGGGTTACTTCTACTGTGGATGTCAGGCCAGGTCTGGGATGGCTGGATGCCAAACTACCGTAATACACAGTCCTGTGAGAACCAGGGCAGGCTTATCTTAGACACAAAATACCCTTAAAAAAACTCATTAGAGAAAGAAAGCTCATTAGTTCTTAAGAAATTAATTCCTCGTCCACTGCCTGCCTGGCCCAAGCTCAGGCCAGTGTGCTGGAGGAGGTCTTGGCATGCTGCGCAAACATGCTACTAGCACATGTCACAAGAAGCAAAAAGGGCGTGCTCCTGAAACCACTCTGGACAATGGGTGACTGAGGCTGAGAGGCTCAAGCACAGGCTTGACAGTAAGCATTTCAGACCTGAAAGAGGTAGAGGTGGATTTTTCCAGGGATGCTTATGTGAGAGCATCACCAGTTCCCCTGATCTTCCACCACTCCTCAGAGGAAAGAGAAGCAGAGTGTGCATGCTGCCCAATAATCAGAGGTGCAAACGCTGGTGGAAACAGGGCTGTCAGCATTCAGTGCTATGGAAAAGCTGGCTAGGAGGCTGACTAGGGCATGATTCTGATCTCTGCCACATCCCCTCAAATCCTAATCCATACAAGCAGAGTTTGCCTGCAGTATTTATCTGCTACATCACTCTGAGAAGTGCTATGCAGTAGAAGGTGGATAGAAGGTGGTCAGGTGGGAGACCAATCTCTCTTGAGTCCATCAGTTCCTAATGAAGGCATTGTCTGATTTAGCTCTGGCTCTCCTGCCATCAGGCAGACTAAACCTCTTTTGATAGCACCTAAAAACATAGCTACCCTCCCCATGCAGGATGTGGGCTGTATTACAAGAAGGTTCCCACCTGTACCTCATTCCTTGTCAGGGCAGCCAAATGCTGTCTGCTAGGTGCAGCAAGGAGCTGCTGATGCTGCCAAAACCAATACATGAACAAAGCTTGGGAGCCCCAGCAGTGATGTGCAGTGCTCAGGCACTGTCCTGGAAGGGCTACCAGGCTTCTCACAACCAAAGCTGTTGTTTGTACTGTGCCTGAGCAAGTAGTTGGACCCAGGCTCGCAGATGTAGAACCACATTCTGCAGGTCTATCACCAAGGGCTTCTAGAGCTTGGCAGGTAATTTGGACAGCAATTTGCCACCTTGTGACCATCCATATGCCAGCTGCCCCAGGGACTCACAGACCACGGAGCATTCCCTATGACTGAGGCAGGTTTTCTGCCCCATCCTCTGGAACAGATTCAACCTGCTATTCCCCTCTGCAAGAGCAGACTGAAGAAGCCTCCCAATAGGCATTTCAAAGGCTAGAAACATAGACAACACATATTACTTTCCACAGGTAATTCAGTCACTATTTTTTTTTTTGAGGAGGAGAATGACAACAAATGAGGATGACAATGGAAAAGAGACCCCGTGAGTGGTTTCCATTTCTTGCTGTTAACATATCACCAGGCAAATGAAGACACTACATGTATCAGAACCCCCTGAGAACTTGGGCTCACAAAACTGTCCTGTTTTCTTTCTCTAAGCGCTGCCTATTTACTGACAAAAAGGGAAGCCCTAATTCTTTACTGGTGCAACTCCTGGAGTAGAAAGAGTTGATGGCCAATATGCCCTGCCAGCACTACACTGCCACAAGCACTACTTCCTGCCCCTATGACAGAAGGAAAACATAAAGCCAAATGTAGTCACCATTAACAATGTTTGTTTTTTTGTAATTCAGGTTAGTCTCAGCCACAGTAAGAAAATTTTAGAAAAAACTATGAACAGAACTATAGGAACCATCACCACTGACAGCAGAAGCTGTACTTTGAATCAAATAATTTCTGGTGTTCATTACAGAAGTAGCTCTCCACCAGGAAGTATTTGAGGACTTTTATCAGGGGTTACCAGAGGCAAGGAGAGCTCTGGCTTGGGTTTGTCTAGATAAGGTCCACCACAAGGTTCCTTTTTCCCTTCTGCTTCACCTCTTCTCCCAAGAGAAGCTCCCACTATGGTGTTATTGAAAGGTGTCACCAAGACTCACAGGCATTAGGGTAGGATGAAAAATAGGTCTATTCCTACGGGCTGGAGCACAGGTCACAAGGGGGATCAGGGAACATAAGTTGGACCTGAAGCAGAAATCAACATGTGTGCACCAAGCTAACTATGACAGCTGAAGATCAAATTCACAGCTTTCTTCACAGCACAGGGGTCTTCTGCATTGCCCCTGACATTTCCAGCTCCTTCTACAGCCTAGGATCCATGTCAAGCAGAACTGCATCTACCCAGCTGCTCCTGAGAGTTTAAGGCGAGGAAGAAAACAAAGAAAATAGCTACAGCAATAGTAAATTAAGACTCATGGGTTCCTCAGAGCACCAGAAAGAAAGAAACCAGAGCATTTATGACGAAATCAAGAGTTAAACCTGCTCAAAGTCAGGTTCAATTTGTTTCTAATTTTTTTTTTTTTTAATAAGATTTAAAAATTGCTGCCTCCCTGCAGAAAGCTATGCCCCTTTATTTTGAACTACTGCCTACAGAATAACTCCCCTATGCAGGTCATGCAGCACTGCCTGGATTTTTCTCTTCAAAATAATCAACATTTACTATTTCCAGCACCTCCCACAGTACCAGGAACCTTCCACAAAGGGGGTCAAAAACCCCCAACCTATCAAGGCACTTCTGTGCCTCACAGCAGGAATATTTCCTTATAGCTTCCATTAATTAATAGCTGGCACCTGCCCTTGTTGTGTTTTAAACCTAGCCAGACAGCTTGTTCACTCACTCCCAGTGAGTGGTGCCGGGCTGCAAGCAATCGAGGCCTGTATACCCCCCCTCCCCCCCGGGCTCTCCCCTTCCCTGCTCCCGGAGGGATGGGGAGGAGAATAGAAAGAATGCAGCCCCCACGTGTTGAGACAAGAATAGTCCAGCAACCAATGTACAACACAAATCACCACCACTACCACCAATGACAACAATGATAAGAGAAAATAACAAGGGAAGAGAATACGATACCACCCGCTGAGAAACGAGTCCAACCAAGAAGACCCCGTGTCCTTCCAGGAAACTCCAAGTTACCCCCCCAGGCATGACGTGCTGTGGCATGGAATACCTCTTTGGCTAGCTTGGGTCAGGTGTCCTGTCTCTGCTTCCTCCCGGCTTCCCCTCCTCCCTGGCAGAGCATGAGCCTCACAAAGTCCTTGGTCAGGGTAAACATTACTTAGCAACAACTGAAAACATCGGTATTATCAGCACTGTTCCCAGGCTGAAAGTCAAAACACAGTGCTGCACCAGCTACCAAGAAGGAGAAAAATTGACTGCTACTGCTAAACCCAAGCACTAGCATTTATGAAATGGATGCTAGCCATTACCTAGAAAGAAGGAGGAATTATTCTTTGCTAAGGTCTTGCTCCCCTGAGCACCCTGAGCAACGCTGAGCTCTTCCCCCAGAAGGAGGGGTACCTGGTCTGCACAAATTCTCCACACCTCTCTTCATGCATGCTTGTCTCTTCACTTTGGGCACCACGGCCCACTTTAGAGAACGTGACTAGCCTCTTCTAAAGGTTATCCACAAATACAATCAATCCTTCAAGGCTTGGATTAAACCATGTATCATTTTATGTATATGTTAAACAAAATTATAACTTTATCACATTACTACTTGCTCTTCCTTCCAAGCCAGTGGTAAGGGAATTAAAATGCGGCCCTTTGTGCACCACAATTTACCACACCACAAGCTGGCCAGTCCCTTGCTTGGTTCTTTTTTTCAGCCTGTTCCTAATTCAAGACAGAACTTCATTTCTTACCTTCACTGCTCACATTTCTTTATTAGGTCTTTGCAAAAAGCCCTGATGGAGTCAAGTAAATTACTTCTGGTTTCTTTCATCTAATACTTGCTAGTATAGTCTTAGAGCTGTTGCAATTAGGAAGGCTTGATGCTATTATACCAAGTTAAATTAGGTGTTACAGGATTCTGTTTTATTCCCTGTTGTCTTATGAAAGGATAGCATGAGGAACAGCAACTGTGAAAAAGTTTCACACAAACATTGAGAAAAGCCTTCCTAAAAAGATCATCTTTAAATTGAAATGGAGTTTTCTAAGCTTTGCCTATGCTTGGCACATGAGTGATGAGATAGTAATTGCCCAAATTTACAGCACAGCTTGAGCAACGCTGATATCATCAAGATGTTCACATGGTTCAAGCTTGAGAGACACATGGACCTGACTAATGGAAAACTAACTGTCAAAGCAGCCTTGGAGGGGCAGGTGCCAGGAGGAGGGAGTGGCTGGAAGTGCAACCCCTCCACACTGAATGCAGGGTGGTACCATTCAAGGAGCTGGGAGAAGATCACAAATTAAGAAGAAATTCTATTTATTGCTGCAGGAAATAAGTCTTTATGGTGCACTGCACTGAGAATAGGCAGCTCATTTTAATGAGATGCCAGATCATTGTCAGCAACTCAATTTGTTTCTTCCACAGCTCTTAAGTGATCCGCCCTCTCCAGCAAGGCTTCTTCTTTTTCAGAAATGAGGTGCTCTAATGTCAGTCTCATTAGTTGGATGATGAGGCATAATAATCCTTTAGCTTCTCTGCAGCTCTGTTTCTTAGAGGTTGATCTTTTCTTACACTTCAAACTAACCCTTGGCATCCTTTCCTGACAGCTAGTGTAGGCTTAAATTATAGGTTTAAACTAACAATAGTGTGTATGACTTTAACATAGTAAAATACAGAACTGTCATGGTTTAAACCCAGTCAGGTAACTCGTTCACTCACCCCCCCCCCCTTCTTTCCCTCCCCCTACTCCCGGAGGGACGGAGAGGAGAATCAAAAGAATGCAACTCCCACGGGTTGAGATAAGAACAGTTTAGTAACTAAGGTATAACACAAATCACTACTGCTACCACCAATGATAATAATGATAAAGGAAATAACAAGGGAACAGAATACAACACCTCAGCACCAGCTGACTGATAATTCGCCCCCCAAGCCCGACCAAGCTCCGACCGATACCTCCTCCAACCCTGCAGTCTCCCAGCCCTTCCGGCTAACTCCCAGTTACATCCTGGGCATGACGTGCTCTGGTATGGAATACCTCTTTGGTCAGTTTGGGTCAGGTGTCCTGTCTCTGCTTCCTCCCAGCTTCCCCTCCTCCCTGGCAGAGCATGAGGCTCACAAAGTCCTTGGCCAAACCAAAACATCTCTATCAGCTCTGTTCCCAGGCCGAAAGTCAAAACACAGCACTGCATCAGCTACCAAGAAGGGGAAAAATGACTGCTACTGCTGAACCCAGGACAAATACAGCAAACTGTTCTAACTTGCTGACATGTAGAGAGTAAGGAATGTCCGGCTGACGGGGGAAGGAACATCATGGGACTGATAACAACTAAGGAGACAGTAAATAAGACCAAGGATGCTAGCCTTCAAGATAATAGAGACTTGAACAGAACAGAAGCAAAGACATACCAACTGCTAACTCAGCACTAGGACCTTGTGAGCATGCACAAGCATCGAGGTCAATCAGCGAACACAGTGAGGAAGACTATCGAGGACCACCAGAGACCCCCACTCAGCAAGAAAGCGCATGTGTAATTAGGATGCAGATGATATAATTAGTTCCAGGAAATCTAGTGAACATGTAAAGCATTTCCCAGAAAGGTTGTAAATATGCATAAGTTTGTTGGATAAATGGATGCTGCTTGTAGACTCCAGGGGCACTCACCTTTGCGAAATGATTTGCATGTGCACCCAGCACTGCAGTAAAAAATGCTGCTTTCTAAAACTCCAAATTGAGTCTTAGAGAGTTTCTCCAACTGACTTTTGCGGTAACACTAGGCCAGGTAAAATAGGTATGTTGTAGGTCAGTATTTGTACCATGCAAACTACTGTCTGCTCCTGTCCACTTACACACTCACTGAAGCACTTGGCCCTGTGTGGAGTGCAAGTCCCCCACCTCTCTGTAGGTTACTCAAAGGCAGGCAGGTGGCATTTTATTCTTGGGCCCTTGGGCAGAAGACAGGGTTATACCAAGAACAGTATTAGCACAGCGCACAGTACTGGGAAGTCGTTAATTGCCTGTATGGACCAACATCACCAGGCAGAGCAAGGGGACATCTGTATGTGAAAACATTATACCCAGAAAAGGGAAGAAAGACACCAAGAAAATTAAAGGCAAAAGGTAAATAGACTTAAAAGTGCCCTGAACCAGCAAAGATACTGTTCCCAATGGTTCTATTACACAACAAACAGTTGCAAACCACAATCCCCACTTTCATCCACACAGTTGTACTATACAACATTACCTACAGCCCTTTGTCTGTGTCCCACACCAGCCTCTGCAGAAGACTTGGTCACCTATGAATCTCAATAAAGTCTTCCACAAAGATTTGTATTACTGTAAGAAGCACTGCACTGCTTCATGTGACCTATTTCATACCATGAATTGTCAGCAGAGCAGAGGACCACACGCTGGTGCCTTACATGCCAGGCTCCTCTTCTAATGAATTTTACTCCTTTTGGAAGAGGAGGAAGGCAGCTAAGTGCAAACTGCATTATTTTTAACACAGTTGTCCAGCACCACGGCACAGAAATCTGTAGGAAGCTAAATAAACACTCCTGCTTACTCAGATATCCCTTTAACATCCAGTGTCCTCCAGGACTTCATCCATTGGAACTTGCTGTAACTGTTTATTTTAAACAATAAAAGCCACATGTCAGGATATCAGAAGGGATGTAGAAACCCTGCGACTTGGTAGGACCATGTAGAAATTGTCATTATGAGTTGAGGAACTCATTTGGATTGAATAAGTGATCAAATTCACTGACTGACTATGCATAATAGGGCTGTTCCAGAAATGAGTCCCATTGTCTGACTCAGTTCTCTCTGGAGTGCCGTGTCACCACTAGATTTGTTTCTCAAGGCCCAGGATAGTGTTCTGGGCAGTGGCGTGGGGCACAGCCTATGTTTCCAGCCATCCGGTGGTTGCTTCCACCATAGTAAGCACATGGCGCTTGCCTTGGCTGGTTGGTGGAAGTGTGATATAATCAGTCTGCCAGGCCTCCACATATTTATACTTCAGCCATTGTCCTCCATACCAAAGAGGCTTTAACCATTTAGCTTGTTTAATTGCAGCACATGTTTCACACTCATGAATAACCTGGGCAATAGTGTCCATTGCTAAGTCCTCCCCTTGATCATGAGTCCATCTCTGTGTTGCATCTCTGCCCTGATGGCCTGAAGTGTCATGGGCCCAGCAGGCTCAAAATAATTCATCCTCACCTTCAGCAGCTTCTGCAACATGTCGCTGGGGACTCCATACAGCTGCCTTCCATCTCCAGCGCTTCCAAAGCAGTGGAGGGGCCCACTGGCCTACATACTTGCCCATTCTGTCCCACACACCCTGCCACTCATGGGATTTTCCCCATGAGGGGAAAATCTCTTGGTCCTCCTATATTGCCGTTTAACCCCAGACAAGACCCAAACCTGACTCTGCTTAACTCTTGAAATCAGCTGAAATGGTCATGGGATAACACACTCTGTATACGTGCCAACATGGTGATCCCCATCACAATCAGCAAACAGGTCTCAACATCATTAAAAGGCCATTCAAAACCTTCAAAATTCTCAAACGATGCTGTAAACGGTCGGGGGGGGGGGGGGGGGGGGGGCTGGGAGAGTAAGGGAATGCCTCCTTCATAGGT
Source organism: Pezoporus flaviventris (assembly GCF_033815535.1). Classification (NCBI taxonomy): domain Eukaryota; kingdom Metazoa; phylum Chordata; class Aves; order Psittaciformes; family Psittacidae; genus Pezoporus; species Pezoporus flaviventris. The sequence goes on from NW_026892592.1 coordinate 605,089, forward strand.
TGACCACCCAAGAAAGAGAAAAAAGATGTGTAATTGCTAAGCACTTCTATTATATACCTCCCAAAGTACAAAGGTGATGACCACACTGGGAACATAAGCCAGATCAGTTTCATGATCAATGCATCTATTCTATTACAAGTCATTACCATAAAGTACAATGAGAAAAGAACCTTAGCCCAAGCCACCCACCTGATAAACACTAACACAGCAAATACCAGCTCTAAGTAAGGTACGACATACTGAAACTGCGAGATCAAGAGGAACAACTTTGAGAGCCAATAAATCATCATTGTGACGAGTGACTATTAATCTGAAACAATGAATGCTTATCACAAATACTATTAGACACACTCCGTGAGATCTGTCGTCATCTCAACCCTTCGTGCCCCACGTTGGGCACCAAAAAGAACTGTCATGGTTTAAGTGCAGTCAGTAACCCACGCAGCCCGCTCGCTCACTCCCCCCCTTTCTCTCCCCCCAACTCCCGGAGGGATGGGGATGAGAATCGAAAGAATGTATCTCCCACAGGTTGAGATAAGAACAGCCCAGTAACTAAGGTACAACACAAACTCACTACTGCTACCACCAATAATAATAATGATAAGGGAAATAACAAGGGAAGAGAAGACAATACCACCCATCGATACCCAGCCTGACTGAGCAGTGAACTAGCCCTTCCAGTTAACTGCCCCCAGTTCTACATCCTGGGCATGACGTGCTGTGGTATGGAATACCTCTTTGGCTAGTTTGGGTCAGGTGTCCTGTCTCTGCTTCCTCCCAGCTTCCTCTCCTCCCTGGCAGAGCATGAGACTCAGAAAGTCCTTGGTCAGACTAAACATTTGAGCAGTAACTAAAAACACCAGTGTTATCAGTGCTGTTCCCACGCTGAAAGTCAAAAACACAGCACTGCATCAGCTACTAAGGAGGAGAAAAAATGTAGTGGAAGGAGCTAATGGAGACCTGCTCCTCACTGCATGGTTGGACTCCTGCTGTAGAAATGCAGATTGCCTACAGTCTCTGTGGGGATTTTCATTGGAATAATGAGGCCACTATGGTAGGCTGATAAAGCTGACAGGGACCTGGAACCAAGAGAATACACTTTCAGGAGCTTTTACCCACCAAACTGCCCTGGAGGCTCACACCAACATCTCCACTAACCAGCTGTTAACAGTGTTTCAGGTGTTTTGAAAGGAGTCTCAGTTGAGGTCAGTGCTGTCAAGTACCAGGCTCTCTGTGTTGAGGGCACAGCTAACACTAGATGTCAGTAACTCCAGCATCGGAACTAATCTCCTATTTTCCCACCCATGACAGCAGCACACCTCAAATGTGACACCAGTACTCACCTGGGTGTGGGATCTATCGGGGACACCGTACAGTACATGGTCATGGGTCTCGTGAAATACACCAGGTACCCTGAAGAGACAGGACATGGCATAAAGATCACACAGCGAGGAGCAGATTACTTACGGGTGGGTTACACAATGAAACCTGTCAATTTAAGGTATCAGAGACAAGGGACTGGGTGCCTATCCATTACCCTGAGTGCTTTCAAACCTCAAGTAGACAACTGCATTTTTTGAACCCAAATGCACTCCCTGCAAATCCATTAAAGACCATGTTTTGTTGATTGTCTTAAAATCACTATCTCAAGTGGCTTACAGAATGTTAAAGACAGTAAGAGAAAGTGAGCAGGTACATACTCATGCTTTAACTCTTCACCAGAACTTGTCAAGCAGTGATACTCCAGAGGCAAGTGAGGTGATGTTTGGCAATACAGAGAAACCATTGCAGATTGTACAGTTCTCAACAGGATAACTGTAGCCATCTGAAGCCACTCCAGAGTGCTCTCTCACAAGCCTTACCCCATTTGTCAGCATCTCAAGTGTTTTCAGCCACCCACTCATGCAAGAGTTTCAGGACTTAGCAGGTTTCACTGAGCCTATTCAATGCAATACCAGACTGTTTTTCTTGGAATTCAGTGAGGTCTCTGTGAAAAACAGCTTTCAAAACATGCTCAAACTGGGAATGTGGTGAGGTGTGGAAGAGACATGCTTGCATCTGAAAGAGCTCAGTGAAACTTAATAGCTCTTACTCAGACCCTAACCTGTTTTTTAAGGATGATCTTTGCATTGTACGCATTCCTGGAAACCTGGACATGACTGTGTAGTCTTAAATAATAGGTTTAAACTAACAATAGTGTGCGTGGCTCTAAACTAACATAGTAGAATACAGCAAAATGTTCTAACTTGCTAACACATAGAAAAGAATGTTCAGCTGATGGGGAAAGGAACATCACGGGACTGATAACAACTAAGGAGACAGTAAATAAGACCAAGGATGCCAGCCTTCAAGATAGAGAGTGAGTGGAGCAGGAGTGGAACAGAACAGAAGCAAGGACATACCAACTGCTAACTCAGCACTAGGACCTTGTGAGCATGCACAAGCACTGAGGTCATTCAGTAAACACAGTGAGGAAGACTACCGAGGACCACCAGAGACCCCCACTCAGCAAGAAAGCGCATGTGTAATTCGGATGCAAATATTATAATTAGTTCCAGGGGAAAATCTCATGCATATGCAAATCATTCACTGGAAAAGCTGTGAATATGCATGAGCATGCTAAATATAGAGCTGCTGTCAAGTAACAGGTGCACTCACCTTTGCGATACGATTCGCATGTGCGCCCAGCACTGCAATAAAGAATGCTGCTTTCTGAAACTCCAAATCGAGTCTTACAGAGCTGCTTCAACCAACTTTGATGGTAACAATTTGGCACCATGTCCTGGGTTTAGCAGTAGCAGTCATTTCTTCTCCTTCTTGGTAGCTGGTGCAGCGCTGTGTTTTGACTTTCAGCCTGGGAACAGTGCTGATAATACCGATGTTTTCAGTTGTTGCTAAGTAATGTTTACCCTGACCAAGGACTTTGTGAAGCTCATGCTCTGCCAGAGAGGAGGGGAAGCCGGGAGGAAGCAGAGACAGGACACCTGACCCAAGCTAGCCAAAGAGGTATTCCATGCCACAGCACGTCATGCCCGGGGGGGTAACTTGGAGTTTCCCGGAAGGACATGGGGTCTTCTTGGTCGGACTCGTTTCTCAGCGGGTGGTATCGTATTCTCTTCCCTTGATATTTCTTTTATCATTATTATTATTGGTGGTAGCAGTAGTGATTTGTGGCTGACTTTTTTTAAACCACAACACGCCAGAACAGGGGCCTTCTGCCGTGCTTCCCATGGATCTGGGGAGTTTTTGGGACCTTCATGCCAGTGTCAGGGAATTTTCCTCAAAGGAATCACAGATTCCCAGACTGACTCGGGACCTCAGTAAGACCCCTGATTTTATTTATTTAATAAAGTATCCTTTCTGGTCCTTTACCCTGTTAGTTGCAGGGGATGCTCTGTGCAGTGGATAAGGTTAGTCTGGTTCTGTTTGTCTGGACTCTGGTATCTGGGTGGAGGTCAAGATCATGGGTACCACTGCCTCCAAAGGGGGATTCCTGAAAAGGTCCCCACTGGTTTGCATTTTTCAACACTCTGGAATGTGGGTGGAGGTCAGGACCACTGCCTCCATGGGGGGGGGGGGGGAGGGGTGTGTGTGTGTGTGAAGAAATCCCCATTGGGTTGCATTTTGCAACACTGGAAACAAATATGTGAACCCCTGATTGGCTCAGTCACTCAGGAGACTTTGAAACAAAAAGTGGTGGACCCCCAGCTGGCTTGGTTACTCAGGAGACTCTGGTAAAATACTGTAATCAATGGTGGCCATTGTACAAACTGGATTTTGGGGAAAAGTGGCCTGTGAACAGAACAATTAATTATAATACCTTGTTACAATTGATGTTACCCTTGAGATGAGAAGGAAAGTGGGATGAAGTAGCTTATGCAGAAATGTTTTTCACTTTGAGAAATTATCTGGAATGGCAAAAAGATTGTAGTTTTAATCTTGCACCCCAGGACCTGTTAGCATTGTCCTTGGAGAAAGATAGTAAAATTTGCTTAAATGGTGTTGCTCTTTGTGCAGCATAGGACAGTTTGGATTTGATGATAGCCCCCCAGAGAAGGGGTATTGTGAGTAATGGGGCCAAAGGTGCTGACAATGAGAATCAAGCACAAGAACAGGCACAGGCACTGGAAAGAGAGATATTAGAGGGGGCTGAAGGATTTAGCGCTACAGCAGGGCAAACTAGGGAAAATAAGGGGAAACTGTGATTGTGTCTTTAAGACAAGCTTTGGGCAATGATGGTCCTGTCACGACAAAGATTCCCTTCACCATTGTAGATTTGAATATTTGGAAACAAGTGGATGGTAATTATGCATCATGCTTTTGAGAGCATTGACAGGGATATGATTATTCGTATGGCTTGGACCACAGTAGTGTGAAACAGAGAAAAATAGGCTGAAATATAATCTATCATAAGCAAGTAAATTTAGTTCTGCTTAGTGGTCATCCTTGTACAAGATAAATGACCATAGTTGACGTAGTTCGAGGACCTCATAACCTTGTACAATATTTATTGTAAGCAAAACAGAACATCCAAAATTTGTTAAGCAAAACAGGACATGTAGATAAAGATTATCAAAACTAGCACATGTTCAGGATGAGTTGTAGCTGAGTGTCATGGTATAAGCCCAGGCCGTAAATCAGAACCAGGCAGTCTACTCCCCCCCTTCCCCCCTTTCTTCTCCCCCACTCCTGGAGGGACGGGGAGGAGAATCGAAAGAATGCAACTCCCAGGGGCTGAGATAAGAACAGTTTAGTAACTAAGGTATAACACAAATCACTACTGCTACCATCAATAATAATAATGATAAGGGAAATAACAAGGGAAGAGAATACAATAGCACCCCCCAACCGATACCTAGCCCGACCCAGCAGTGCACTCCCCTTCCAGGTAACTGCCCCCAGTTCTACATCCTGGGCATGACGTGCTGTGGTATGGAATACCTCTTTGGACCAGCCTCTTAAAACAGCAGGCACCTCATGGGGGAACAGAATCAGTGACTGAGGCTTTAAAGCTCCAAGTTCTGATTACACAAATGGCTGGAATTAGAAGTGTTATAAAGAAGTATGAATCTTGTTTACCATGCTAAGAAACCCACACCTGGAACAACAAAGGCAATGGTCCAGGAGACTATTGGTAATAGCATGCGCTTTCTTGCTGAGTGAGGGTCTCTGATGGTCCTCGATAGTCTTCCTCACTGTGTTCACTGATTGACCCCAGTGCTTGTGCATGCTCACAAGGTCCTAGTGCTGAGTTAGCAGTTAGTATGTCCTTGATTCTGTTCTGTTCCACTCTTGCTCCACGTTGGGTGCCACACTACTATCTATCTTGAAGGCTAGCATCCTTGGTCTTATTTACTGTCTCCTTAGTTGTTATCAGTCCCGTGATGTTCTTTCCCCCATCAGCTGAACATTCCTTTCCCTCTATGTGTTAGCAAGTTAGAACAGTTTGGTCTATTCTACTATGTTAAAGGCACACACACTATTGTTAATTTAAAAATTAAGCTTACAACTGGAGCAGCAACTTTCTTGGGAGGATCATCATTGACATCTTTTTTCCTTTCATTTTATGCACCCGTTCCTTCAGAAGTGAGGTGGGTTTTCCATCCCACTTTCTCATGTCTTCTCCTTCATCCCACAGGTAAAGCCATAGGATGGCCTGTGGTGTGCTCCTCCTACATCATCTCTCTTGGGCAATAGGGTGCCTTCTGTTAATAGCCAAGATGAAGGTCAGTACATGTGGGGAGCTGGATAGGTCGTCTTTCAATTGTTTGACCTCCTGGGACAGTTTTTCCACAGCTGAAATGATGGAAGGGGTGAGATTGTCTTCAAACTCACGGAGCTGATGACTCACTTCATCCACTCTTGGTGCCACTACCTTACTCTAGCTCCTTCTTGCCAATGAGTGGGCATATGATGATGGTGCACTCTGTGTAAACTTCCACCACATAGGTTGTGTACATCCAACTTCATCTGGATCTACAGTTGCACTCCCAGCATCCAGCCTATGACAGATCATCACTAGAATGGCTAATTCCTGTAGTGAATTAATGTAAGCGGTGAGGAGAAGCAGACAAGCCAACCCAATATGGGTGATAAGCAACTTCTACTTTATTTGTGACGCAGTTCACATATAGATAGGAGTGGTATTCAGCCACTCCTTCTTGGCACAACAGTATTGGTTAGCCCCCCACAGCTTCCTCCACATTCTCCTCCCAGGTCCGGTCTCCGGCTACCTGTGGGGGCCACCCCCTGCCTTGCTTGCACAGTCCTCCAGAACCCTATGGTCCTGCTCTTAGAGTCATTCTGCAACAATTCCCCCCTTTTTCTTTGTGCAAGCAAGTCATTATGGGTTATTCTGTTCACCTGTTTTATCACACAACTATAAACAAATCTAATAGCTACGATGATTAACCTAACAATGATACATAAGTGCAATACTTTTAAACAGTGTTTGACTCAACCTGTAATGCCCCGTGAAAACAACCATCTAATTATTCTTAGAATACTGCTCATTTACTATTGCTGGGTAAGCTGAGCCAGGGTTCTCAGCTGTGCGTACATCAAATTAGCATAATCAGAGACTCATACAACACATTCCAACAAACTCCTCAGATCCATGTCCCTGTTCCAACAACAAAAGGTTCTGCAGTGTTGCATGTCTTACAGAGTCAACATTAAAACAAAATTAGAAATTGCCTTCGATGTAGAATTGTCTGCTTAGCAACTCAGCAACCCAGTCTGCTTAGTTGAGCCAAGGCCCTGGCTGAAGCACTTACAGTGATTTGGTATATTATGATTGGATACATGTTTTGAAGACCCTTAGTGACTAACATATAATTGGTTAAACACAGGTGTGGGAACTCAACCTTGAAAGCTTGCCAACAGTCCACAGTTCTCATTAACTTGGTGAATTCCAGCCTCTTATCTTGCTTGCTTAAGATTCTTCAGGCCTCTCATGGCCTTGCTGTATCTTTCAGGACTATTCAAAGTTTATGTACCAATTATGCGTTCTCCCCTGAGAACACTGTCTGCACATCTTCCCCCTTTATGTTTTATATATGGTTTGGGTGACTGTCCTGGGTTCAGCAGTAGCAGTCATGTTTTTCCTTTGTGTTAACTGGTGCAGTGCTGTGTTTTGACTTCTAGCTTGAGAACAGTGTTGGTGAAGCCGATGTTTTCGGTTGTTGCTAAGTGATGTTTACCCTGACCAAGGACTCTGTGAGGCTCATGCTCTGCCAGGGAGGAGGGGAAGCTGTGAGGAAGCAGAGACGGGGCGCCTGACCCGGGCTAGCCGGGGAGGTATTCCATACCACAGCACGTCATGCCCGGGGTGGAACTCGCTTTCTTGGCCGGTGGTATCGTATTCTCTTCCCTTGTTATTTTCCCTTATCATTGTTTTAGCTGATAGTAGCGGTGGTGATTTGTTGCTGGACTGTTCTTGTCTCAACCTGTCGGAGTTGCACTCTCTCGATCCTCCTCCCCGTTCCTCCGGGAGCGGGGAAGGGTAGAGCCCTGGTGCGGGGGGGGGGGGGGGGGGAGACGGACACGGACCTCGATTGTTGTCAGCTCGACACCACTCACTGGGAGTGAGTGAACAAGTTACCTGACTGGGTTTAAACCACGACAGTTCTTTTTGGCGCCCAACGTGGGGCACGAGGGGTTGAGATAAGAACAGATCTGACTGGATTGATAGTCACTCGTCACAATGCTGATTTATTGGCTCTCAAGGTTGTTCCTCTTGATCTCACAGCTTCAGAATGTTGTAACTTACTTAGAGCCAGTATTTGCTGTGTTAGTGATTATCAAGTGTGGGGCTTGGGCTAAGGTTTTTGTCCCATTGTACTTTATGGTAATGACTTGTAATACAATAGAATCATTGATCATGAAACTGATCTGGCTTATGTTCCCAGTGTGGTCACCACCTTTATACTTTGGGAGGTATATGATGGAGGTGCTTAGCAATTACACATCTTTTTTCTCCTTCTCAGGTGCTCAACCTGTGAAGGAGACATTCTTTTACCCTCCCAGTCGTCCCCCCAGACCATTTACATTTGAGAGTTTTGAATTTTTTGAATGGCCTTTTAATGCTGTTGAGACTTGTTTGCTGATGGTGATGGGAATCACCATGCTAACACGCATACAGAGTGTGTTTTGCCCACTACTGATTTCAAGAGTTAAGCAGATTCAGGTTTGGGTCTTGTCTGGGATCAAACGACGATGTAGGAGGACCGAGAGATTTTCCCTGAGGCTGGACAGCCATGAGTGGCAGGGTGTGTGGGATAGTATGGGCAAGTATCTAGGTCAGTGGGCCCCTCCAGTACTTTGGAATTTCACTACCGAACAACTGCAAAATCCAGAAGAATTAGTAAAACACTTAAATGAGGTGTGTGGTCATTCTGGCCATACCAGAGATGGACAAATCACGGGAACGTGCTGGGGCTTGGCCTATGCTTACAGGGCCTTGTTCAACACTATCCAGCACCTTCAAAAGGAAAAGAATGTCGGCAGATTTGAGGGCAAAGCGACAGTCGCTACTCAAACTTTGGCCGCAATGAACAGCACGGTTACCCCAGCTCCAAGCACAGTAGCTACACCACCCCCAGCAACAAGTACAGTCGCTCCTCAAACCACAGTGATAATCACTGCAGCCAAACCAGAGGACCAATTCGTACCAATATCAGTTGCCCCTGTACGCAAGAGAACAAGCAAAAAGGAGGCAAAAAGGGTGAAGCGAGATGAAGAACCAATGAATTCACCACCCGGTCCAGAATCTGATCAGGAGTCATCATCACATGACGAAGAAGAAGAAGAAGAGGTAACTTCTCGACCTCGGACCTCAACTGAGCTGCGGAATATGCGAAAAGATTTTACCCGTCAACCAGGGGAGCACATCATCACCTGGTTACTCCGATGCTGGGACAATGGGGCCGATGGTCACGAACTAGAAGGTACAGAAGCCAAGCAGCTAGGATCACTTGCTAGAGAAGGGGGAATTGACAAAGCAATTGCAAGAGAGAAAAAGTCCCTCAGCCTTTGGAGGAGGCTCTTGGCAGCTGTGAAAGAAAGGTTTCCGTACAAGGACGATGTTACGAGTCGTTCGGCCAAGTGGACTACTATAGACAAAGGCATCCAGTCTCTGAGGGAATCGGCCATCGTAGAGATGATCTATCACATCAAGCCGAATAACGGGGATACACCTATAGATCCAGATGAAGTTGAATGTACACGACCCATGTGGCGAAAACTTACACGGAATGCACCGTCATCATATGCCCATTCATTGGCAACAGTGACCTGGAATGACATAGTACCACTAACAGTGGATGAAATGGTTCATAAACTCTGAGAGTTCGAAGACAATCTCACCCATTCCATCATCTCAGCTGTGGAAAAACTGTCCCAGGACCTCGAAAAATTGAGGGATGATGTATCTGATTTATCCAGCTCCTCACATGTACCAACACACGTCTCAGCTATTAACAAAAGGCGTCCTATTGTTCAAGAGAGGAGATACAGGAGGTATACGCCACGGGGTACCCTATGGTTTTACCTGCTGGATCACGGAGAAGACATGACAAAGTGGGATGGAAAACCTACTTCAGCTTTGGAGGAACGGGTGAGTGAACTGAAGAGGGGAGCAAGGGCCAAGACTGATCGTCCCATGAGAGCTACGGCTTCAGTCTCTGGTGAGCAGTTTCCCAGATGGAGTGGAAGAGCTGATTTTACTCCAGCTCCTGTGATAACGAAGAATAATCCCTTTCAACACGACTTAAGTGTCCAATGCTGTGACGACCATTAGAGGGGCCCTGCCTCCAGCCAGGTGGAGGTAGGGGACAATCGGATTTACTGGACTGTGTGGATCAGATGGCCTGGCACATCAGTCCCACAGAAGTATAAGGCTCTAGTAGATACCGGTGCACAGTGTACCCTGATGCCATCGAGCTGTCAAGGGGTGGAACCCATCTATATTTCTGGAGTAACAGGAGGATCCCAAGAGTTGACTGTGCTGGAGGCTGAAATCAGCCTGACAGGGAGGGAGTGGCCAAAGCACCCCATTGTGACTGGTCCAGAGGCTCCATGCATCCTCGGCATAGACTACCTCAAGAGAGGGTACTTCAAAGACCCAAAAGGGTACCGGTGGGCTTTTGGTATTGCTGCTTTGGAGACTGAGGAAATTGAGCAGCTGTCCACCTTGCCTGGTCTCTCAGAAGATCCCTCTGCTGTGGGGTTGCTGAAAGTTGAAGAACAACAAGTGCCAATTGCGACCACAACAGTGCACCGGCGGCAATATCGCACCAACCGAGACTCCCTGATTCCCATCCATCAGCTGATCCGTAGACTGGAGAGTCAGGGGGTGATCAGCAGGACCCGCTCACCCTTCAATAGCCCCATATGGCCAGTGCGAAAGTCTAATGGAGAATGGAGACTAACAGTAGACTATCGTGGCCTGAATGAAGTCACACCACCATTGAGGGCTGCCGTACCGGACATGCTAGAACTTCAGTATTAACTAGAGTCAAAGGCAGCCAAGTGGTATGCCACGATTGATATTGCCAATGCATTTTTCTCCATTCCTTTGGCAGCAGAGTGCAGGCCACAGTTTGCTTTTACTTGGAGGGGTGTCCAGTTCACTTGGAACCGACTGCCCCAGGGGTGGAAACATAGCCCTGCCATTTGCCATGGACTGATCCAGACTGCACTGGAACAGGGGCAAGCTCCAGAACACCTGCAATACATTGATGACATTATTGTGTGGGGCGATACAGCGGAAGAAGTCTTTGAGAAAGGGAGGAAAATAATCCAAATTCTGCTGAAAGCCGGTTTTGCCATAAAACGGAGTAAGGTCAAGGGACCTGCACAGGAGATTCAGTATGGGGAATAAAATGGCAAGATGGACGTAGACAGATCCCCACAGATGTGATCAACAAGATAACAGCAATGTCTCCACCAACTAATAAGAAAGAAACGCAAGCTTTCTTGGGTGCAGTGGGGTTCTGGAGAATGCACATCCCAAATTACAGTTCGATTGTAAGCCCTCTCTATCATGTGACCCGGAAGAAGAATGATTTTAAATGGGGCCCTGAGCAGCAACAAGCCTTTGAGCAAATTAAACGCGAGATAGTTCATGCAGTAGCCCTTGGACCAGTCCGGACCGGACCAGATGTAAAAAATGTGCTGTACACTGCAGCTGGGGAGAACGGTCCTACCTGGAGCCTCTGGCAGAAAGCTCCAGGGGAGACTCGAGGTCGACCCCTCGGCTTTTGGATTCGGGGATATAAAGGATCTGAGGCCAGCTATACCCCAACTGAGAAAGAGATACTGGCAGCGTATGAAGTGGTTCGAGCTGCTTTGGAAGTGATTGGCACTGAAGCACAGCTCCTCCTGGCACCCCGGCTGCCCGTGCTGGGCTGGATGTTCAAAGGCAGGGTCTCCTCTACGCATCATGCAACTGATGCTACATGGAGTAAATGGGCTGCACTAATTACACAACGAACTCGAATAGGAAATCTCAGTCGTCCAGGCATTCTAGAAGTCATCATGGACTGGCCAGAGGTGGTGGGGAACTTTCAAGCATTGGGATACACACTTACCAAAGGCCACCTGGTTGGTCAACACCAGAGGATCTGCCAACAGGGCCGGCCCAGCCCAGTCAGAACTTTTACATATTGTAGAGGGGGACAAAGTTCCCGTGGTGCATATGAAGAATTTGCTGGGGAAGACAGTCTGGGTTATTCCTGCTTCAGGTAAAGGCAAACCCAGTCGTGGGATTGCTTTTGCTCAGGGACCTGGATATACTTGGTGGGTAATGCGGGAAGATGGGGAAGTCCTATGTATACCTCAAGAGGATTTGATTTTAGGGGAAAACAGCCAGTGAACTCAATTGTATGCTGTTGCCTGCTGTGTGATGCTTTTATAGCCCATCAACTAGATGTCTCCAGGTCACCAGCGACTGGCCCTGACTTCCCTCCAGCCATCATCCCAACAGAGAATGAACTTTGAACATCATGGACCGAATGGACTCGGCAGCATTATAGGGATTGGTCCATGCACTAAGAAAATGATTTTTTCCTCTTGGTCTGTATGTATATGGATGTATATTAGTGGGAGAGCGATGGTGTATTGAAAATGTGGGATCTGAGCACGACGTGAATGGTATGGAATAAGGGGTGGATAATGTCCTGGGTTCAGCAGTAGCAGTCATGTTTTTCCTTTGTGTTAACTGGTGCAGTGCTGTGTTTTGACTTCTAGCTTGAGAACAGTGTTGGTGAAGCCGATGTTTTCGGTTGTTGCTAAGTGATGTTTACCCTGACCAAGGACTCTGTGAGGCTCATGCTCTGCCAGGGAGGAGGGGAAGCTGTGAGGAAGCAGAGACGGGGCGCCTGACCCGGGCTAGCCGGGGAGGTATTCCATACCACAGCACGTCATGCCCGGGGTGGGGGGGGTAACTGGGAGTTACCCGGAAGGACAGGGGCTTCCGGGTGGAACTCGCTTTCTTGGCCGGTGGTATCATATTCTCTTCCTTTGTTATTTTCCCTTAACATTGTTTTAGCTGATAGTAGCGGTGGTGATTTTTTGCTGGACTGTTCTTGTCTCAACCCGTAGGAGTTGCACTCTCTCGATCCTCCTCCCTGTTCCTCCGGGAGCGGGGAAGGGGAGAGCCCTGGTGCAGAGGGGGGGGGAGACGGACACGGACCTCGATTGTTGTCAGCTCGACACCACTCACTGGGAGTGAGTGAACAAGTTACCTGACTGGGTTTAAACCACGACAGTGACCCTACTTGAGCAGGGGATCTGGGCTAGATTATATCCCCAACATATGCCAACTAGAGGCTGCTGGGCCTGCCCTTTTTTTTTTTTTTTTTTTTTTTGCTGTATGGCTCTCTGGTAACAGGCTGTATAGCTCTCTGATCCTTCACATCGAGGTCTGGCATGGCATGTGTCCCCACTGCTCCACGCCTGCTGGGTTGCAGCCAACAGCGGAGCTAAAGGTTCTTCTTGGTGGCAAACACAGAAGCCAACCCAGTCTTGCCCTTGATTGTGGTAGCAGGCATTTGGTCAGCTTCAGCCCTTGCACCTTGTTGTCAATACACAGTTTCACCTGCTTCATCAAGTAACAAGTAGCTACTATAGCCAGGCACACACACATTTACATTAGCAGAGTAACTATTACAGGGTGCAGCAGCATGTTGAAGATGCTGATGGCAGTGAAGGACTAGCCAAAGAAATTTCTTACCAGTGGAATTCTCCCCCCCTCTTAAATTTGTTCCATCACCTGCTTTATAACACTACCATTGTATTAAAATCTTTCTAGCTTTTGCCTTAGCATTTTCTAGCAGCTACTGCAAATTTCCATACTGTAACATCTCTTTTACAAGTGACAAATCTATACAATACAAGGTGCAGTTTCTTATTAGCAACTAGCTAGTAAATACAGGTGGTTTTATACACAAAATCACAACCTCTAATAATAGCTACTTTACAGGCACACATATTCAGGATGTTACTATTCAGTTGCCCCCAAGTGATGTTTTGCAGTTAATCATTCTTTCTCTTCCTCTATCTCATTCTGCTTGGGGTAATCACGGTCAGCTCCTGTAGCTGAGGCATCAGGTTTATCCATTCGTCTGTCCAGCTCATGGCAAGGCTTCACAAACTTTGCAGGCAGTCACCATGGACCTGTAGGCAGGAGGACACAAATATACCCCCTCCCCCAGGTTATCAGCTAAAGGTAGTGGAGGCCTTTTTCTATTGTGGTCCACTTGCTTGGGTGACATAACATCGTCCTTGTAGGGATATCTTTCCTTCACAGCTGCCAAGAGCCACCTCCAGAGGCTGAGGGCTCATTTCTCTACTGCATTCTTTTTGTCAATTCCCCCTTCCCTAGCAAGTTATCCCAACTGCTTGGCTTCCCTACCTTCTAGTTCTTGACTGTTGGCCTCATTGTCCCAGCATGGGAGCAATGAGGTGATGATGTGCTCACCTGGAAGATGGCTGAAATCTTTTCATATATTCTGTAGCTCAGTCAAGGTCAGGGGTTGAGAAGTTACCTCTTCTTCTTCCTCTTCCTCTGATTCCTGTACTAATTCCTCTCATTCAGCTGTTATCCCCTCTAGTTTGTGTGCTGAGTCTTCATCTTTCTTCACTGCACAAGTTGTTTCTTGTACCTTATGTTTGCTTTTCCTCTTGCTTATGGGGCAACTGACACTACATGGATTGATCCTTTGGTTCAGCTGTAGTGTCTTTCACTGGGGTTGTAGTGGCTGCATTGTCTGTCACTAGGGTTGAAGGGTCTGCATTATCTGTTGCCAGGGCTTGAGCAGCTGCTGTGCTTGTCGCTGGAGTTGGGGTAGCTTCTGTTCTTGGAGTTGGAGTAACTGAGTTGTCTGTTACTTTGCCATCAGATCTAGAGACATTTTTCCTGTTCCTTACAGAACACGGCTCTGTCGGTGTAGGCCAAGCCCCAGCACATTGTGGCAAGATGTCCCTCTCTGGTATTGCCAGGATGACAGCATAACTTGTCTAAGAGTTTTGCTAATTTTTCTGGATTTTGTTCAGGAGTGAAGTTCCAAAGCACTGGAGGGGCCAAGTTGCCCAGGTGCTTGCCCATACAAGCCCACACACCCCACCACTCATGACTTTCCAGCCTTGGGGAAGATCTCTTGGTGGTCCTCTTAGATCATCATTTAAACTTAGACAAGACCTCTGCTCAACCCTGCTTAGCTTCCAAGAACATACGAGATCAGGAATTCTCAGGGTGGTATGGCTGTAGGCAAAAAACAAAGATCATATCCAGCAACATGCTGGTTCCCAGCAAAAGAAGCAGGCTGCTTGCAAGGTCATTGAAAGGATATTCAAGATCTTTAACATTTCCAAAATCTACTTCTACTGTAAATAGCCTGCTGATGGAGAGGAGGGTTTGAGGGAATGTCTCCTTAATAGGTTGAAAACCCGAGCGAAGGAAAAAAAAAAAAGACCATAGAATCATAGGTTAGGGTTGGAAAGGACCTTAAGGTCATCTAGTTCGAACCCCCCTGCCATGGGCAGGGACAACGCACACTAAACCATGTCACCCAAGGCTCTGTCCAACCTGTCCTTGAACACTGCCAGGGATGGAGCATTCACAACCTCCCTGGGCAACCCATTCCAGTGCCTCACCACCCCAACAGTAAAGAACTTCCTCCTTATATCCAATATAAATTTCCCCTTGTGCTATCACTACAGTCCCTAATGAAAAGTCCCTCCCCAGCATCCTTATAACCCCCTTTCAGATACTGGAAGGCTGATATGAGGTCTCCACGCAGCCTTCTCTTCTCCAAGCTGAACAGTCCAAACTTTCTCAGCCTATCATCTTCATACGGGAGGTGCTCCAGTTCCTTGATCATCCTCGTGGTACTCCTCTGGACTTGCCCCAACAGCTCCATGTCCTTTTTATGTTGAGGACACCAGAACTGCACACAATACTCCAAGTGAGGTCTCACAAGATCAGAGTAAAGGGGCAGGATCACCTCCTTCGACCTGCTGATCACACTCCTTTTGATGCAGCCCAGGATTTGGTTGGCTTTCTGGGCTGCGAGCGCACACTGCCGGCTCATGTTCAGTTTCTCGTCAACCAACACCCCCAAATCCTCCTCTGCAAGGTTGCTCTGAATCTCTTCTCTGCCCAACCTGCAGCTCTGCCTGGGATTTTTCCAACCCAGGTGTAGGACCTTGCACTTGGCTTGTTTAAACTTCATAAGGTTGGCATTGGCCCACCTCACAAGTGTGTCAAGGTCCCTCTGGATGGCATTCCTTCCCTCCAGCGTATCAACCGAACCACACAGCTTGGTGTCATCGGCCAACTTGCCTAGGGCACACTCAATCCCACTGTCCATGTCACCCACAAAGATGTTGAACAAGACCGGTCCCAACACCAACCCTTGAGGGACAACACTCGTTACTGGTCTCCAGCTGGACTTTGAGCCACTGACTACATCTCTTTGGGTGCAGCCATGCAGCCAGTTCTTTATCCACCGAGTGGTCCATCCATCAAATTGATGTCTCTCCAGTTTAGAGACAAGGATGTCATGCAGAACAGTGTTAAATGCTTTGCACAAGTCCAGGTAGATGATATCAACTGCTCTACCCCTGCCCTTCAGTTCTGTAGGCCCACCATAAGAGGACACCAAATTGGACAGGCAGGATTTCCCCTTAGTGAAGCCATGCTGGCTGTCACCAAGCACTTTGTTGTTTTTCATGTGCCTTATCATGCCTTCCAGGAGAATCTGCTCCAAGATTTTGCCAGGCACAGAGGTGAGACTGACTGGTCTGTATTTCCCCAGGTCATCCATTTTCCCCTACTTGAAAATGGGGGTTATATTTCCCATTTTCCAGTCATTGGTAACTTCACCTGACTGCCATGGTTTTTCAAATATGATGGACAGTGGCTTAGCAACTTCATTTGCCAGCTCCTTCAGGACCTGCAGATGGATTTCATCAGGTCCCATGGACTTGTGCACATTCAGGTTCTTAAGATGGTCTCTGTCCTGGGTTCAGCAGTAGCAGTCATGTTTCCCCTCCTTGGTAGCTGGTGCAGTGCAGTGTTTTGACTTTCGGCCTGGGAACAGAGCTGATAGCGATGTTTTGGTTTGGCCAAGGACTTTGTGAGCCTTATGCTCTGCCAGGGAGGAGGGGAAGCTGGGAGGAAGCAGAGACAGGACACCTGACCCAAACTGACCAAAGAGGTATTCCATACCACAGCACGTCATGCCCAGGATATAACTGGGAGTTAGCCGGAAGGGCTGGGAGACTGCAGGGTTGGAGGAGGTATGGGTCAGTGCTTGGTCAGGCTTGGGGGGTGAGTTATTGGTTGGCTGGTGGTGAGGTGTTGTATTCTCTTCCCTTGTTATTTCCTTTATCATTATTATCATTGGTGGTAGCAGTAGTGATTTGTGTTATACCTTAGTTACTAAACTGTTCTTATCTCAACCCGTGGGAGTTGCATTCTTTTCGATTCTCCTCTCTTTCCCTCCGGGAGTAGGGGGAGGGAAAGAAGGGGGGGGGAGTGAGTGAACAAGTTACCTGACTGGGTTTAAACCACAACAGTTCGTTTTGGCGCCCAACGTGGGGCATGAGGGGTTGAGATAACAACAGATCTGACTGGATTAATAGTCACTCGTCACAATGCTGATTTATTGGCTCTCAGAGTTGTTCCTCTTGATCTCACAGCTTCAGAATGTTGTAACTTACTTAGAGCCAGTATTTGCTGTGTTAGTGTTTATCAAGTGTGGGGCTTGGGCTAAGGTTCTTGTCTCACTGTGCTTTATGGCAATGACTTGTAATACGGGTGGGCTCCAGCAGCAGGGCGGGACGGACGTGGCCGTGGACTTGTACCTGGCTGTCCGGCTGCTCTTCACCGTCCTGGCCCTCGCCCTCACCTCCATCTTTGTGAGGCCGTGGGGAGCCGAGTGGGAGCGGCCCCGGGAGCCGGCGGAAGCCGAACCGGCCCAGGAGAGCGGCCCTGGGGACCAAGCGGCGGCGGGAGCAGGGCCGGAGGCCGCAAGGGGACGGCTGCAGGTGGAGGAGGTCGGGGCAGTCGAGGAGAGGAAGGAGGCAGCTGCTGAGCAGTGGGAGAAGGCGGCTGTTATCAATATTGTAGCCAATTTCGGTTTAAAGTATAAGTTTTATCGAACTAAGTAAGCGATAGCAGATAAAACAGTGCTGGGTGTGCCGGGGAGTCCTCCGCTCTGCCCAAGACGCGCACACGTGGTCCCTGGGAGGTGGTCCTTTATCTTTTTCGGTTCAAGGCCCCAGCCAATCCTGTCACCCCTCCTTCCTCGGATGTTAACATGGCTCTTCCCCATTGGTTCCCTTTGTTGCAGGGGTCTCATTACCGAGAAGTTTCGGGAAGTTTCGATAAGCTCCCAGAGGCTTCGAGAAGCGTCCACTGCCAGCCTCCTCACCGTCGCAGCCCCCTCCCCTCAAGTGCTGCAACAAGACACCCCTTCAAGCCACCCAGCCCCCCTTTTCTCTCTCACAATCCTGTGCAACAATACAACTGACCTCCCCCCTATTACTTACAGAGTACAACAGTTACAGAGTCAAAAAGGAGTATTGTTTCACATAATGACAGCCACAGAGAGCCTCCCTCCCCCCAAACTTCTTGATGAACAAACCCCACACATTACAATTTCCCCCCTTTTTCTTTTCATCATTTTTGTTCATCGAATTGTTGTAACACATCTTGGCTTAACAGCAATGAATTTTCTTGTTCCACAGGTTCATATTTCGTTCCTATCAGCATTAGGTGAGCTGCTTCGAGTCTACCTCGTGCAATTTCTAATATTTTATTAAAAATACATGGTCCAAATGTTAATCCCAATATAATTAATATCAGGGGACCTGCTATTGTTGACAGTAAGGTTGTAAGCCAGGAGGATTGACTAAACCAAGATTCATACCAACTGCGTTGTGCCTTTCGTTCTTTACGTCTTTTTTCCAATCCTTCTCATAATTTGGTCATTGTCCTGGGTTCAGCAGTAGCAGTCATGTTTTTTCCTTTGTGTTAACTGGTGCAGTGCTGTGTTTTGACTTCTAGTTTGAGAACAGTGTTGGTGAAGCCGATGTTGTCGGTTGTTGCTAAGTGATGTTTACCCTGACCAAGGACTCTGTGAGGCTCATGCTCTGCCAGGGAGGAGGGGAAGCTGTGAGGAAGCAGAGACGGGGCGCCTGACCCGGGCTAGCCGGGGAGGTATTCCATACCACAGCACGTCATGCCCGGGGTGGGGGGGAACTGGGAGTTACCCGGAAGGACAGGAGCTTCCGGGTGGAACTCGTTTTCTTGGCCGGTGGTATAGTATTCTCTTCCCTTGTTATTTTCCCTTATCATTGTTTTAGCTGATAGTAGCGGTGGTGATTTGTTGCTGGACTGTTCTTGTCTCAACCCGTAGGAGTTGCACTCTCTCGATCCTCCTCCCCGTTCCTCCGGGAGCGGGGAAGGGGAGAGCCCTGGTGCAGGGGGGGGGGAGACGGACACGGACCTCGATTGTTGTAAGCTCGGCACCACTCACTGGGAGTGAGTGAACAAGTTAC
This sequence comes from Pezoporus flaviventris, assembly GCF_033815535.1. Lineage (NCBI taxonomy): Eukaryota > Metazoa > Chordata > Aves > Psittaciformes > Psittacidae > Pezoporus > Pezoporus flaviventris. Next base: position 624,157 of record NW_026892592.1, read on the forward strand.
CTGACTGGGTTAAAACCACGACAGTTCTTTTTTGGCGCCCAACGTGGGGCACGAGGGGTTGAGATAAGAACAGATCTGACTGGATTGATAGTCACTCGTCACAATGCTGATTAATTGGCTCTCAAGGTTTTTCCTCTTGATCTCACAGTTTCAGTATACCATATCTTACGTCCATCCGGTATTGGCTGTATTAGTGTTTTTCAAGTGTGGGGCTTGGGCTAAGGTTTTTATCCCATTGTACTTTATGGTAATGACTTGTAATACAATAGAATCATTGATCATGAAACTGATCTGGTTTATGTTCCCAGTGTGGTCACCACCTTTATACTTTGGGAGGTATATGATGGAGGTGCTTAGCAATTACACATCTTTTTTCTCCTCCTCAGGTGCTCAACCTGTGAAGGAGACATCCTTTTACCCTCCTAGTCGTCCCCCCAGACCATTTACATTTGAGAGTTTTGAATTTTTTGAATGGCCTTTTAATGCTGTTGAGACTTGTTTACTGGTGGTGATGGGAATCACCATGCTAACACGCATACAGAGTGTGTTTTGCCCACTACTGATTTCAAGAGTTAAGCAGATTCAGGTTTGGGTCTTGTCTGGGGTCAAACGACGATGTAGGAGGACCCGGGGTTTTTACCAGAGGCTGGACAGCCATGAGTGGCAGGGTGTGTGGGATAGTATGGGCAAGTATCTAGGTCAGTGGGCCCCTCCAGTATTTTGGAATTTCACTACCGAACAACTGCAAAATCCAGAAGAATTAGTAAAACACTTAAATGAGGTGTGTGGTCATTCTGGCCATACCAGAGATGGACAAATCACGGGAACGTGCTGGGGCTTGGCCTATGCTTACAGGGCCTTGTTCAACACAATCCAGCACCTGCAAAAGGAAAAGAATATCGGCAGATTTGAGGGCAAAGCGACAGTCGCTACTCAAACTTTGGCCGCAATGAACTGCGCAGCTACCCCAGTGGCAAGTACAGCAGCTGCTCAAACTTCAACTGCAACAGACAGCGCGGTTACCCCAGCTCCAAGCACGGTAGCTACACCACCCCCAGCAACAAGTACAGTCGCTCCTCAAACCACAGTGATAATCACTGCAGCCAAACCAGAGGACCAATTCGTACCAATATCAGTTGCCCCTGTACGCAAGAGAACAAGCAAAAAGGAGGCAAAAAGGGTGAAGCGAGATGAAGAACCAATGAATTCACCACCCGGTCCAGAATCTGATCAGGAGTCATCATCACATGACGAAGAAGAAGAAGAAGAGGTAACTTCTCGACCTCGGACCTCAACCGAGCTGCGGAATATGCGAAAAGATTTTACCCGTCAGCCAGGGGAGCACATCATCACCTGGTTACTCCGATGCTGGGACAATGGGGCCGATGGTCACGAACTAGAAGGTACAGAAGCCAAGCAGCTGGGATCACTTGCTAGAGAAGGGGGAATTGACAAAGCAATCGCAAGAGAGAAAAAGTCCCTCAGCCTTTGGAGGAGGCTCTTGGCAGCTGTGAAAGAAAGGTTTCCGTACAAGGACGATGTTACGAGTCGTTCGGCCATGTGGACTACTATAGACAAAGGCATCCAGTCTCTGAGGGAATCGGCCATCGTAGAGATGATCTATCACATCAAGCCGAATAACGGGGATACACCTATAGATCCAGATGAAGTTGAATGTACACGACCCATGTGGCGAAAACTTACACGGAATGCACCATCACCATATGCCCATTCATTGGCAACAGTGACCTGGAATGACATAGTACCACTAACAGTGGATGAAATGGTTCATAAACTCCGAGAGTTCGAAGACAATCTCACTCCTTCCATCATCTCAGCTGTGAAAAAACTGTCCCAGGACCTTGAACAATTGAGGGACGATCTATCTGATTTATCCAGCTCCTCACGTGTACCAACACACGTCTCAGCTATTAACAAAAGACGTCCTATTATTCAAGAGAGGAGATACAGAAGGTATACGCCACAGGGTACCCTATGGTTTTACCTGCTGGATCGCGGAGAAGACATGACAAAGTGGGATGGAAAACCTACTTCAGCTTTGGAGGAACGGGTGAGTGAACTGAAGAGGGGAGCAAGGGCCAAGACTGATCGTCCCATGAGAGCTACGGCTTCAGTCTCTGGTGAGCAGTTTCCCAGATGGAGTGGAAGAGCTGATTTTACTCCAGCTCCTGTGATAACGAAGAATAATCCCTTTCAACACGACTTAAGTGTCCAATGCTGTGACGACCATTAGAGGGGCCCTGCCTCCAGCCAGGTGGAGGTAGGGGACAATCGGATTTACTGGACTGTGTGGATCAGATGGCCTGGCACATCAGTCCCACAGAAGTATAAGGCTCTAGTAGATACCGGTGCACAGTGTACCCTGATGCCATCGAGCTGTCAAGGGGTGGAACCCATCTATATTTCTGGAGTAACAGGAGGATCCCAAGAGTTGACTGTGCTGGAGGCTGAAATCAGCCTGACAGGGAGGGAGTGGCAAAAGCACCCCATTGTGACTGGTCCAGAGGCTCCATGCATCCTCGGCATAGACTACCTCAAGAGAGGGTACTTCAAAGACCCAAAAGGGTACCGGTGGGCTTTTGGTATTGCTGCTTTGGAGACTGAGGAAATTGAGCAGCTGTCCACCTTGCCTGGTCTCTCAGAAGATCCCTCTGCTGTGGGGTTGCTGAAAGTTGAAGAACAACAAGTGCCAATTGCGACCACAACAGTGCACCGGCGGCAATATCGCACCAACCGAGACTCCCTGATTCCCATCCATCAGCTGATCCGTAGACTGGAGAGTCAGGGGGTGATCAGCAGGACCCGCTCACCCTTCAATAGCCCCATATGGCCAGTGCGAAAGTCTAATGGAGAATGGAGACTAACAGTAGACTATCGTGGCCTGAATGAAGTCACACCACCATTGAGGGCTGCCGTACCGGACATGCTAGAACTTCAGTATTAACTAGAGTCAAAGGCAGCCAAGTGGTATGCCACGATTGATATTGCCAATGCATTTTTCTCCATTCCTTTGGCAGCAGAGTGCAGGCCACAGTTTGCTTTTACTTGGAGGGGTGTCCAGTTCACTTGGAACCGACTGCCCCAGGGGTGGAAACACAGCCCTACCATTTGCCATGGACTGATCCAGACTGCACTGGAACAGGGGCAAGCTCCAGAACACCTGCAATACATTGATGACATTATTGTGTGGGGCGATACAGCGGAAGAAGTCTTTGAGAAAGGGAGGAAAATAATCCAAATCCTGCTGAAAGCCGGTTTTGCCATAAAACGGAGTAAGGTCAAGGGACCTGCACAGGAGATTCTATTTTGGGGAATAAAATGGCAAGATGGACGTAGACAGATCCCCACAGATGTGATCAACAAGATAACAGCAATGTCTCCACCAATTAATAAGAAAGAAACGCAAGCTTTCTTGGGTGCAGTGGGGTTCTGGAGAATGCACATCCCAAATTACAGTTCGATTGTAAGCCCTCTCTATCATGTGACCCGGAAGAAGAATGATTTTAAATGGGGCCCTGAGCAGCAACAAGCCTTTGAGCAAATTAAACGTGAGATAGTTCATGCAGTAGCCCTTGGACCAGTCCGGACCGGGCCAGATGTAAAAAATGTGCTGTACACTGCAGCTGGGGAGAACGGTCCTACCTGGAGCCTCTGGCAGAAAGCTCCAGGGGAGACTCGAGGTCGACCCCTCGGCTTTTGGAGTCGGGGATACAAAGGATCTGAGGCCAGCTATACCCCAACTGAGAAAGAGATACTGGCAGCGTATGAAGTGGTTCGAGCTGCTTCGGAAGTGATTGGCACTGAAGCACAGCTCCTCCTGGCACCCCGGCTGCCCGTGCTGGGCTGGATGTTCAAAGGCAGGGTCTCCTCTACACATCATGCAACTGATGCTACATGGAGTAAATGGGCTGCACTAATTACACAACGAACTCGAATAGGAAATCTCAGTCGTCCAGGCATTCTAGAAGTCATCATGGACTGGCCAGAGGGCAAAGATTTCGGAATGTCACCAGAGGAGGAGATGGTGCGCGCTGAAGAGGCCCCACCATATAATAAACTGTCAGAAAGTGAAAAGCAGGATGCCTGGTTTTCTGATGGCCCTTGCCGTATTGTGGGAAAGCATCGGAGCTGGAAGGCAGCTGTATGGAGTCCTGGACGACAAGTTGCAGAAACTGCTGAAGGAGAGGGTGAATCGAGTCAGTTTGCTGAGGTGAAAGCCATCCAGCTGGCCCTGGACATTGCTGAACGAGAAAAGTGGCCAGTACTTTACCTCTATACTGACTCATGGATGGTGGCAAATGCCCTGTGGGGGTGGTTGAAGCAATGGAAGCAGAGCAACTGGCAACGCAGAGGTAAACCCATCTGGGCTGCTGCACTGTGGAAAGATATTGCCAGGGTGCAGAACCTGGTGGTGAAGGTACGTCATGTAGATGCCCATGTACCCAAGGGTCGGGCCACTGAGGAACACCAGGACAACCAATAAGTGGATGAAGCGGCTAAGATTGAAGTGGCTCAGATGGACTTAGATTGGCAGCATAAAGGTGAATTATTTTTGGCCCGGTGAGCCCATGGCACTTCAGGCCATCAGGGCAGAGATGCAACATATAGATGGGCCCGTGACCGAGGGGTGGACTTAACAATGGACACTATTGCCCAGGTTATTCATGAGTGTGAAACATGTGCTGCAATTAAACAAGCCAAGCAGTTAAAGCCTCTTTGGTATGGAGGATGATGGTTGAAGTATAAATATGGGGAGGCCTGGCAGATTGACTATATCACACTGCCACCAACCCGCCAAGGCAAGCGCCATGTGCTTACCATGGTGGAAGCAACCACCGGGTGGCTGGAAACATACGCTGTGCCCCATGCCACTGCCCGGAACACTATCCTGGGCCTTGAGAAACAGATTTTGTGGCGACACGGCACCCCAGAGAGAATTGAGTCAGACAATGGGACTCATTTCTGGAATAACCTTATGGATATTTGGGCCAAAGAGCATGGCATTGAGTGGGTATATCACATCCCCTACCATGCACCAGCCTCTGGGAAAATCGAATGGTACAATGGGCTGTTAAAAACTACACTGAGAGCGATGGGTGGGGGAACTTTCAAGCATTGGGATACACATTTACCAAAGGCCACCTGGTTGGTCAACACCAGAGGATCTGCCAACAGGGCCGGCCCAGCCCAGTCAGAACTTTTACATATTGTAGAGGGGGACAAAGTTCCCGTGGTGCATATGAAGAATTTGCTGGGGAAGACAGTCTGGGTTATTCCTGCTTCAGGTAAAGGCAAACCCAGTCGTGGGATTGCTTTTGCTCAGGGACCTGGATATACTTGGTGGGTAATGCGGGAAGATGGGGAAGTCCGATGTATACCTCAAGGGGATTTGATTTTAGGGGAAAACAGCCAGTGAACTCAATTGTATGCTGTTGCCTGCTGTGTAATGCTTTTATAGCCCATCAACTAGATGTCTCCAGGTCACCAGCGACTGGCCCTGACTTCCCTCCAGCCATCATCCTAACAGAGAATGAACTTGGGACATCATGGACCGAATGGACTCGGCAGCATTATAGGGATTGGTCCATGCACTAAGAAAATGATTTTTTCCTCTTGGTCTGTATGTATATGGATGTATATATATGGGAGAGCGGTGGTGTATTGAAAATGTGGGATCTGAGCACGATGTGAATGGTATGGAATAAGGGGTGGATAATGTCCTGGGTTCAGCAGTAGCAGTCATGTTTTTTCCTTTGTGTTAACTGGTGCAGTGCTGTGTTTTGACTTCTAGTTTGAGAACAGTGTTGGTGAAGCCGATGTTGTCGGTTGTTGCTAAGTGATGTTTACCCTGACCAAGGACTCTGTGAGGCTCATGCTCTGCCAGGGAGGAGGGGAAGCTGTGAGGAAGCAGAGACGGGGCGCCTGACCCGGGCTAGCCGGGGAGGTATTCCATACCACAGCACGTCATGGCCGGGGTGGGGGGTAACTGGGAGTTACCCGGAAGGACAGGAGCTTCCAGGTGGAACTCGTTTTCTTGGCCGGTGGTATCGTATTCTCTTCCCTTGTTATTTTCCCTTATCATTGTTTTAGCTGATAGTAGCGGTGGTGATTTGTTGCTGGACTGTTCTTGTCTCAACCCATAGGAGTTGCACTCTCTCGATCCTCCTCCCCGTTCCTCCGGGAGCGGGGAAGGGGAGAGCCCCGGTGCAGGGGGGGGGAGACGGACACGGACCTTGATTGTTGTCAGCTCGGCACCACTCACTGGGAGTGAGTGAACAAGTTACCTGACTGGGTTAAAACCACGACAGTCATAGTATCCCATACCACCCCTGTGTGATCTGCGTATACACAGCACTCTTCCTGAAGTGCTGCACATACCTCTCCTTGTTGTAAATACATTAAATCTAGTCCTCTTCGGTTTTGTAAGACCGCTTCTGACAGCGATCTAATGGATTTTTATAAGGCCGTTATTGATTGTTCAATTCTTACCAGGTCTTCGTCTACTGCTATCCTCAGTGCTTTAAATTCTTGGCTTTGTTGTATCAATGAGGTTACTCCTGTGCCTACTCCCACGCCCCCCAAGATCATTAAAGTGGCTATTGTTAATGCCGTGATTGGCTCTCGTTTAGTCAGGTGGTGTCCCTGAGTAATGTATGCATCGTAAATAAAGTTGTCAGGGTGATAAAAAATTTTAGGGACTATTGTTACTTGAATACAAAAGTCTGAGGATTCATTAAAATGTTTTAACGACAGGCAAGGTGTAACTCCTATAGCGGAGCAAACCCACTTGGTGTTATCAGCTGGTACTAACCATTTTGCAGGTTTCTCGGGTCTTTTTGACCCTATTTTATCAGTATTGGCACCTAACCTCTTTCTGTGTTCTGGAATTTTTCCTGTCCACAGGCCTTTTCCCGTCACTTGGGTTGATTCCTGGTTTTTCTGTGTCCCACATACACTGTGCCGGATTAGTACCATTTAGGCGTTTAGGTTTCTTAGTTACTCCAACAGCCTCATAAAAGGGTGGTTTCACCCCATAACACAACCAACAGTGTACTGTAAGATTTGGATTGATTTTGTTCAACACCAAGTAACTATCATGCATTAACTTCCAAAGGGGATTAATTTCAGGGGTTTTGTTAGGGGTTGGGTTATTCCCAAGGGTTTCATCAGGAGTTTGGGTGATTCGAGTAATCTTCATTTCAGGAGTTATCGTTATATTGTCTATTTTAGGAATTCTTGTTGTACTATCCATTGTTCCTTCAGCCAAATCATCAGTTAATATCTGGTTAGGGCCTACTGGCAGTGGATCATTTAGGACCACTTCCTTTTTTATGAGAATTAAACCGCCCTTATCTGTCCCTGGTTCTGTATACCTCACTCCCCACACTCTTCCAATTATCCATCCTACGTCTTCAGGGCTGGTGACATTTAAGAAAAGGTATTTGCAGTTTCCACATCCTCCCCACCCTTGTGGTGGTCTGAACCCATATGGACCCCACTGAACCTTTAGGTACCTGTCTATACCACTACCCGGTATCCAACCAGGGGCTATAGTTTCACGACCCCAATAACTGCAGTAATATTGATTAGGGTAGTTACAATATCCCTTTTCAGGATTAGAACTAGGGCACATATGGAATCCCAGGTATTCCCAGCATCGGGATCTCGGGACAAGCTGACATAGGGTAGCATTAAAGCTTGGTTCTCCCGGTGTTATTTGGGTTGCAATAACCTGTTGGTCCTCAAATCGGAGTAGGGTCCACTTAAACGGTTGGTGGGGTTGGTAGTTCATTCCCTTAGCCCATGTTTGTGGTATACATATTATAAATAGAATAAGCAGTATGTCTAGGATGTGCCAAAAAGGGTGGAATCTTCTCCAATTTTTTTGTTAATAGTTTTGGATCAATTATACCAATATTATCCCTCCAATTAGAACCTTGGATATACTTGTTATAAGGGACTTTCAAGTCCCTTTGGGCATTGAGGCGGTTCTTCCAGTACTCCTGTATAGCTCTAATGACAAGAGTCAGTTCTCCACAGTATTTTACCTCTCTACCTCGCTCCTCAACTCGGTTGCTTCGAGCCACGAGGGATAACATCTTCTCGGTAGCAGGGGTAGTCTTCAGGAGAGGGAGTGCTATTTCGGGTGTTTGCCTCCATTTATACAGTTCCCTTACCTGGTTCCTTTTGGAGTAATATTTTGATATATTCAATTTATATATATAACTTAATGTATTCGATTACCACCGTTCTTGGCACTCTTACAGACAACCAATTTCACACCAATCTCAAAAAGTTATTATTGTTATTACATATCCCAGTCCCCTTTATGTCCATTTAAACCTTCTTGAGGGTGACTTTCAGATCTCCAGGTGGGCTCACAACTTCCCAAGACTGGTCCGAGTCTCTGATAGGTCCTTTTATACGGCTCGCATGAGTCCAACCCTTCTCTGCCGTCCGGATGGCGGTTTCTGTGGTGAGTAAAACAAGATAGGGTCCTTCCCAACGAGGGATTAGTGGGGATTCCTTCCAAGTTTTAATTAGTACCTTATCCCATGGTTTTATAGAATGAATGTGCATATTTAATGGAGGTCGTTGAGATATCATACCTCGTTTACGTAACTCCTCTCTTTTTTTGGTTAGATGAATTAGGTATGGTCTCAACATTATGTCTTCAATTATTGGATGTTCAACTGGCATTTCCATATTATAAGGCATACCATATAACATTTCAAAGGGAGAAACTCCCAAATCGGACCTGGGTTGTGTTCTGATGTTTAACAAAGCTAGTGGTAGACATTTAGCCCAGGAGAGTTTTGTTTCTATCATGATTTTAGTTAATTGTTTCTTGATTTCTCCGTTCATTCTTTCCACCCGTCCTGAGCTTTGGGGATGCCAAGGGGTGTGATACTCCCATTTTATGCCCAGTTGATTCATTGTTTCCCTAATTACCTTTGAAGTAAAATGTGGGCCTTTGTCTGAGTCTATGGCTTCAACAATTCCGTATCTTGGAATTATAAGTTCGAAAAGAATTTTTACCACAGTTCGTGTCGTTGCCCGGGAGGTGGGAAATGCCTCTACAAAATGGGTTAGATGATCTACCATCACTAAGAGGTATTTGTAGTTACCACTCTTAGGCATTTCAGTAAAATCAATCTGTATTCGTGAAAAGGGTCTTACAGCTAATTCGCGACCTCCTGGAATTGTTTTTCATTGTTGTTGTTTGTTTACCCTTTGACAAGTTAAACAGGATCTTACTATTTCCTTTGCTATATCATATATTCCTATACACATATACTGCAGGGCAAATTGGTCGACAAGGGCTTGGGTTCCCCAATGCGTTTTTTCATGTATCCTCACCATAATTTGGTGAGCTAAAGTCTTTGGGACAACTTGTCTCCCATCTTCTAATTTCCATTTTCCTTGTTGTTCTTCTAGACCCATTTTAGTCAATTTTTCGTTTTCTACTTGAGTAAATTTATGTGCATCGTTTATGTTTTCAGATTCCATAGAGGAGTTTGGCATTATTTTTACAACCCCCAGAGCTGCCCGTTTTGCCTCCATGTCTGCTAAATTGTTTCCTCTTATCTCAAAGGTTGTTCCTTTTTGGTGTCCTTTTATATGGACTACCGCAATGCTTTCAGGTTCTCTCTGGGCCTGGAGGATTTGAATTATTAGCTCTTCATGAATTAAGCCTTTTCCTTGAGAATTTATCAATCCTCTTTCCTCCCAAATTTTTCCAAAAGTATGTACTACACCATATGCATATCTAGAGTCTGTATATATCGTGCCCCGTCTATTCTTCAATAGTTTTAAGGCCTGTAATACTGCATATAGCTCACATGCCTGCGCAGACCAACTGTGGTTCAGGGGTCCCGATTGCACAACACTGAAGTTTTTCCCGTCTATAATGGCATATCCTGACTTCCTTTTCCCTTCTATCACTCTTGAAGAACCGTCTGCAAAGAATTTTTCGCCTCCTATTAATTCTTCTTCCTCCAAATCTGGGCGTATTTTTACTTGTTCCTCTATATTACGTATACAATCATGTGATAATTCTTGAGCCGGTTCCACATATAAAAATTGAGCGGGGTTTTGGAGGCTCGTACTTTCTAATTCCAATTTAGGAGAAGAAACTAGAATTTGAGGAGCCTAGTATCAGTAATCCATTTGTCAGCCTTCTGCTGTAGTACTCCCCAAATGTTGTGGGGTGATAATACCTTTAATTCCCCCCCGAATGTGATTTTTCTAGCTTCTTCTACCAGAAGCGCAGTGGCCACCACGGCTTGTAAGCAGGTCGGCCACCCTCTACTGACTGGATCTAACAATTTTGATAGATATCCTATAGTTTTTTTCTGTCCGGCCCAATCCTGCGCCAAAACCCCATACCCGGTACCCTCATCTATGTTTACAAACAAATAAAAAGGTCTTTTTAGATCAGGTAAACTTAGGACAGGTGCATTAACTAAATCCTCTTTCAGTTCCTGTAACTGAGCCTCGTCTGATTCGGTCCATTTTAATAGGCCATCCTTGGTTAATTTTGCATATAAAAACTTAACCTTTTTACTATAGTCTTCTATCCATTGCCTACAATAACCAAGTAAGCCAAGCAATTGCCGTACCTGTCTCTTAGTAGTTGGGGCTTTTAGAGATAATATACCAGTAACTCTCTCTGGATCTAGTTTCTTTGTTCCTTTGCTGAGCCAGTGTCCCAGATATTTTACTTCCTCTTCCACAAACTGTAATTTTGATTCAGATACTTTCAACCCTTGTAAACTTAAAAAATTTAATAATCTAATACTCTCTCGCCTAACATCCTCCTCTTGTGCTCCTGCTAATAACAGATCATCAACATATTGTATTAATGTCACACTACTCCCCTTTTCGTATTTTTGTAATATCTGCTCTAAGGCTTGTCCAAATAAGTTAGGGGATTCTGTGAAGCCCTGAGGGAGAACTGTCCACCTTAATTTCTGCTTCCGATGTGTCTCAGGGTCTTCCCATTCAAAAGCAAAAAAATCTCTACAATCCTCCTGTAAGGGACAAGCCCAAAACACATCTTTTAGATCTATTACACTATACCAACAGTCTTTGGGATTTATTTTGCTCAGGATTGTATATGGATTTGCTACTACAGGGAATCTAGAAACTGTTCTTTATTTCTCTCAAGTCGTGGACCAACCTGTATTTTCTGTCTCCCTTTTTCACAGGTAAGATTGGAGTATTAAAAGGGGACATACAGGGCTCCAACAGTCCCTTTTCGAGTAAACAAACTATTTCAGGTTTTAACCCCCATCGTCCCTCTTCCGAGAGAGGATATTGTTTGATCCTGACAGATTTATCCGGGTCTCTAATTATTACCGAAAAGGGTTCGAAATCCAATTTTCCTACTGTATCAGGATTATACCATACTTCTGGATTTCTTTTCTCGGTCTACTAATCGAAGGGGACATAATTTTACTTGCAGTTCCTCATTTTGAACTTCTAGACTAATTCCTAATTCTACCATTAAAACTCTTCCCAAAAGATTGTAGTCTGCCTCAGGTATGAGTAACAATGACCCCACCCCAATTTTAGAACTTGTTTCAAACATTACGTCTTTAATTACAGGCACCCCAAAGGGTTCCCCTTTTGCCCCTATAACTTGTACAACTTCTGAAGATTTTTTACAGCCCCAAGGGAGTCTTTGAACGGTCGATTGCTCCGCCCCTGAGTCCACGAGGAACTCAATTTCTTGTTGCTGGGGACCCACTTTAAGTTTTATCAAGGGCTCTTTGGTCTCTCGAGTCCCCAGCAAATAGAGCCCCTGACCTCCTCAGTCCTCCTTCCACATTTTCTCATCAGCTATACGCTTCCTACACTCACGTCTCATGTGGCCTTTACCCCCGCAATAGAAACATATCAGTTGTTCCCTCTCTCCTTCTCTGGGAGGGCCTTTGAATCCTCGATCCTGCTTATACTCAGGCTTCCTCCCAGATATTCCCCTTCCAAATTCCTTTTGTCCCTCTCTAACAGCCGCCACTAACATTCGTGTGTGTCTCCTATGGGTTTCTTCTAACACTCTGGCCTGTCTCTTATTTGCCTCTTCTTCTCGTCTTACATATACCTTCTGAGCCTCTCTCAATAATTCATCAAGCCCTCTAGACTGCCAATCATCTAACTTTTCCAATTTTTTCCTAATGTCGATCCATGAACTAGCTACAAATTGGGCCTTAATTAATGCTTGCCCAACCGGCGTGTCGGGGTCTACTCCTGAATATATCTGGAAACTCTTTTGCAAACGCTCCAGCCATTCTGTGGGAGTTTCATCCTTTTTCTGATGTTCGCTAAAAGCCTTATTGATGTTCTGGCCTCTGGGGACCGAGTCTCTTATACCTTGGATTATTATAGTCCTCAGATCTTGCATATGACCCCTGTGTATGTCATTTTGGTTATTCCAATTAAGTCTCTGTAGAGGCCATTTTATATCAGCTGCGGGACCCTGTTGGTGTTGTTGGTCCCATATTCTCATACCGGCTCTCCTGATCATATCCCTTTCCTCGGCTGTAAACAAAATCCCCAGTATCGCCTGCAACTCCTCCCAAGTATATATATTAGGCCCTAGGAATTGATCCACTCTCTCTGCAACCCCCAAGGGATCTTCCAGCAAAGTCCCCATTTCTTTCTTAAATTCCCTAGCATCTGCTGAATTCAAGGGTACTGAAACATATCCCATTTCTGGGTGTGCCCCTCCCATTGATATTTCCCTTAAAGAGTATAGCGGGGCTTCAGTTTGTTTCTTACTTTTACTTCGTGTGACCGGTCCCTCGGTCTCAAAAGTATCGGGGGGTGCCTCCGGGTCCTCACACGGAGCACTTGGAACATTAGAGGGAGTCTCGGGTGGGGGCGAAGGCTGAGGTAGAGGAGGAGGAGGTATATATGGTGGGGGCGACATGGGAACCTCCTCCTCTGGCCTAGTCTTTTTTCGTCCCCCTTTTTCTTTTAAGGGGTATAGATTGGCTCTAGTCTCTGATCCTATCCACAATTGGGCATATTCACTTTCTTCCAAATCAAAAGGCTCTTTCGAATTGACATAGATATTCAGGGCCTGACATATCCAATTTTCAAAAGACCCATATACTGGCCAATATAGGTGATCAGTCCTAATCTGTTTACCCCCCCATACTTCCATACAATAATGTATCATTTTTGCCCTGTCTTTCCCTTTTCTAGAGGGATAATCATTCCAATACTTAATCATTAAACCTAAAGGACTATCTGGAGGTATCTGAGGTAACTTTAATCTCTCCGTAGAACCTCCCATGGGATCAGAACCCTTACTCTTTTTCTGTCCCATCTTCCGGTGTGCCTTGTTTCACTCAGTCTTTCGTATGCCCTCTCCTCGTGGTCCAGTCCCTCGCGGGAGATGGGAACCGCACTACTAAGAGGTCCACACTCGCTTCGTCCGCACTTGGACGTCTCACTCATGCACACACCGGGATCCCAACCCCAACCGAACGGATCTCAGTTTCGCAATATACTCACGTCCTCGTTTCTGTCCTCTTCGTTCGGGCTTTGTGCACAAAATTAAGGGGTTGCCGGCTTCATCTTTTATCTGCTATCGAATTTTGGGTTCATCGGTGGAGAAGTTGGCAGAATGAACCACAAACAGGGGGCCACTCCTGAGAGTGGGGCGCCCCCCCCAGAATGTGAGTCCCATCAGAATTTCTCCATCCGAGTCACGGCACCAATTTGTTATCAATACTGTAGCCAATTTCGGTTTAAAGTATAAGTTTTATCGAACTGAGTAAGTGATAGCAGATAAAACAGTGCTGGGTGCGCCGGGGAGTCCTCCGCTCTGCCCAAGACGCGCACACGTGGTCCCTGGGAGGTGGTCCTTTATCTTTTTCGGTTCAAGGCCCCAGCCAATCCTGTCGCCCCTCCTCACTCGGATGTTAACATGGCTCTTCCCCATTGGTTCCCTTTGTTGCAGGGGTCTCATTACCGAGAAGTTTCGGGAAGTTTCGAGAAGCTCCCAGAGGCTTTGAGAAGCTTCCACTGCCAGCCTCCTCACCGTCGCAGCCCCCTCCCCTCAAGTGCTGCAACAAGACACCCCTTCGAGCCACCCAGCCCCCCTTTTCTCTCTCACAATCCTGTGCAACAATACAACTGACATTCCCCCCATTACTTACAGAGTACAACAGTTACAGAGTCAAAAAGGAGTATTGTTTCACATAATGACAGCCACGGAGAGCCTCCCTCCCCCCAAACTTCTTGATGAACAAACCCCACACATTACAGCAGCGGAGGAGCCCCGCGGAAGAGCCGAGCCCTGCGGAGAAGCCGAGCCCCATGGCCGAGCCCAGCCCTGCGACGGCCGAGAGCATTCCCTGGAAGCCGCCCGCCGAGCCCCAGGAGGATGCGGGACACCACGCAGCATTTACTGGCAAGGCAGAGGAGGAAGAGCTGGACTCAGAAAAAGAGAAGTTGGTGGTGGGAGAGCTGGCAAGCACAGCAGCTACACCAGCTCCAGTGACAAGCACAGCAGCATTGTTTGAGAGTTCTGAAGGTTTTGAATGGCCTTTGGGTATCCTTGGGACCTGCCTGCTGATTGTGATGGGGATCAGCACATTGGCACACATACAGACTGTGTTCTACCCACCACCATTTTGTCTGATCTCAGAAGTTAAGCAGAGTCAGGTTTGGGTCTTGTCTGGGGTTAGACGACAATATAGGGGGACCAGGAGATTTTCCCCAAGGCTGGACAGTCATGAGTGGCAGGGTGTGTGGGACAGTATGGGCAAGTATCTAGTCCACTGGGCCCCTCCAGTGCTTTGGAAGCGTCGGAGATGGAAGGCAGCTGTATGGAGTCCCCAGCAGCAAGCTGCAGAAACTGCTGAAGGGGACAGTGAATTATTTTAAGCCTGGTGGGCCCATGGCACTTCAGGCCATCAGAGCAGAGATGCAACACAGAGATGGACTCATGATAGAGGGGTGGACTTAGCAATGGACACTATTGCCCAGGTTATTCACAAGTGTGAATACTGCAAAGATTCTCTCCTGCTCTGCAAGACTGTTACAAGAGATGGAGCCTGACATGGACCAGATGGACGCAGCAGCTTTATAGCTACTGGTCCATGCACTTAGATAAGAGTGATGGTATATTGAAAATGTGGGATCTGAGCATGACGTGAATGGTATGGAATAAGGGGTGGATAATGTCCTGGGTTCAGCAGTAGCAGTCATGTTTCTCCTTCTTGGTAGCTGGTGCAGTGCAGTGTTTTGACTTTTGGCCTGGGAACAGAGCTGATAGCGATGTTTTGGTTTGGCCAAGGACTTTGTGAGCCTTATGCTCTGCCAGGGAGGAAGGGAAGCCAGGAGGAAGCAGAGACAGGACACCTGACCCAAACTGACCAAAGAGGTATTCCATACCACAGCACGTCATGCCCAGGATATAACTGGGAGTTAGCTGGAAGGGCTGGGAGACTGCAGGGTTGGAGGAGGTATGGGTCAGTGCTTGGTCGGGCTTGGGGGGTGAGTTATCGGTTGGCTGGTGGTGAGGTGTTGTATTATCTTCCCTTGTTATTTCCTTTATCATTATTATCATTGGTGGTAGCAGTAGTGATCTGTGTTATACCTTAGTTACTAAACTGTTTTTATCTCAGCCCGTGGGAGTTGCATTCTTTTCGATTCTCCTCTCTGTCCCTCTGGGAGTAGGGGGAGGGAAAGAAGGGGGGGGAGTGAGTGAACGAGTTACCTGACTGGGTTTAAACCACGACAGTCTCGAACCAGATCCTCTCCTGCAGTGGGCCCAAGGTCTTCATTTTCGTAGTCCCTGCATCTGCCTTCCAAGAGTTGTGTGATGTGCCGTCTGCCAGGACTGTCTTTTGTAAAGAGCCTTCCATTCCAACACTCCAGTTATAGGAGCCATCCCACCATGTTTCTGTGATACCTGTGATGTATGTCAGCAAGTACATCTAAATCACCAGAGCATTTTGTCGTAGAATCATAGAATGGTTTGGGTTGGAAAGCATCTTAAGGTCATGTAGTTCCAACCCCCTCCCACAGGCAGGGACACCTTCCACTAGACCAGGTTGCTCAAAGCCCTGCCTTGAACACTTCCATCTTCATAAACAGGAACAGCAAGGTTTGATGCCAGCTACATCTAGTTTCAGTCTGTAACAAGATTGGTTCCTGTGTCTGCTCAGGGCAGCAAGCTACAGGAGTGTGAGATGGGCACAGCCCTGCTTTGCAGCAGGGTCCTACTCTGATAAGCATTTGCTGGATATCGCCTTCAGAGTGTGTTCGAAAAGAAGCTTTCCTGCTCTGCTCATGGCCTGCACAGCACATTTCAATATTTGGGTTCAATTTTCACAGACTGCATCCAGAATTGTCACTGAAGGGCACCTTTTTGCAAGTTTTACTAACTCTCCACTGAGAAGCAGACAGCTGCTGAAGGCATTTTTAAGACATCAGTCATACCAGAGCTGGGAGGAGATCAGGCTGGGCAATGTCAGAGAGCAAACAAGCAAAGGCTCCTAACTGACAGCTCTGGTCCACTTTCAAGACTGTCTTTAATATCAAGTCCTAAGTAAGAGTTGTAAGTTAAGTGACAGTCCAGGAAGCAAAATGAACAAAAGTCCCAGGAAACCACCTTCTGCTAATCATTTTCTCAAAAAAAAATAGCTGAAACCTCTCCACTCCCAGATATTCCAGGACTCTCAGGCTATAGAAGCAGATATAACACAGCAGCAAAGGCACCTCACTGTGAGAATATTCTACATCTGGCCAGTGCTGGTTGCTGCAGTTGGTTGATGGCCAAGGCTGCCACTAGCAGAAGCTCAGGGCTCTGGGTGAACAAGCTACAGAGCATAATAGACCAAGTAAAGATCAGAGCTAAACACTATACTGCATTCAAGTCTCACATGGCCACTATTGCTTCTTCTATTTATTTCTCCACTTTCTGAATAAGAACTCCTCTCTGGCTTGGTCCCTGCCCATCTGCAAAACTAGATTGTTACAGCAGTGTATTAGTATTGACACAATTGGCACAAGTATTGACTTGTGATATTTACAGACTGCCTGGTGCACCACATCCCACCAGGAAGGTGAAAACAAAACACCACAGAGTAAGAAATTCAATAAATCTCATAAAAGAATTTAAATTAGAAAGAGAGCTGTCCTGGGTTCAGCAGTAGCAGTCATGTTTCTCCTCCTTGGTAGCTGGTGCAGTGCAGTGTTTTGACTTTCGGCTCGGGAACAGAGCTGATAGAGATGTTTTGGTTTGGCCAAGGACTTTGTGAGCCTCATGCTCTGCCAGGGAGGAGGGGAAGCTGGGAGGAAGCAGAGACAGGACACCTGACCCAAACTGACCAAAGAGGTATTCCATACCACAGCACGTCATGCCCAGGATGTAACTGGGAGTTAGCCGGAAGGGCTGGGAGACTGCAGGGTTGGAGGAGGTATCGGTCGGAGCTTGGTCGGGCTTGGGGGGCGAGTTATCGGTCAGCTGGTGCTGAGGTGTTGTATTCTATTCCCTTGTTATTTCCTTTATCATTATTATCATTAGTGGTAGCAGTAGTGATTTGTGTTATACCTTAGTTACTAAACTGTTCTTATCTCAACCCGTGGGAGTTGCATTCTTTTTGATTCTCCTCTCCGTCCCTCCGGGAGCAGGGGGAGGGCAAGAAAGGGGGGGAAGTGAGTGAACGAGTTGCCTGACTGGGTTTAAACCACGACAAGAGCACATTCCCCTTTCCTTCCAGAAAAGGACCATTCAGATGCCCGATTTATTTGGGAAGGTGTTTTTACAAAATACAAGCAAAACTAGATGCAACACTGACTGTCCAATAACTGAGAGCCATCAAGCTAAATACCTCACTGGCAGTAGATCAGAGTGAGGCCTTAATCTTGGAACGCAACTTGCAGAAGCACGCCTGTGTGAGCTCCATACAGCCTTCCAACCCTGTGGAAGTCCACCCATGAAAGACAGGGGAAGATGACGAGTTACAGCTCTTAAATGAGAGAATTCCCTGAAGCTGCAAAGTAGTACACATAGCTGTCATGTGGGTTCCACTGCACTGCACCTATGTCCCACTTGCTCTGTCAGGAGATCTTTCCATGATCCTCATTTAGTGCATCCAGGTTGACTATGTCAAGACACACAGATGCAAAGGGGCTGTATCATACAGGACTGATCTCAAAACCTCAAGATCACATGGAGCTCATAGCCTTGTGCCTACAGGACCGAAGATGAGAAGCATTTCACAAGATAGATGAAAATACCTCAAAAGACACACTGAATTAGACAGGGTCTGCAAATGTAAGGGGTAGCTCTAACCACAGAACCCCCCAGATAACTAGGATACAAAAGGAAGTACTGAGAAATGGTGCAAACACATGCAAATATGCTTTTGATGGCCTAATGCTGCAGCAGCAGAGCTGAGGTGCACAAGGCCAGGAGCACAACAGAATAGCTTCACAGGAGCCAGCTTCAGTATGGAGAGGTTGCTCTGAGCCTCGACAAACATCAGATGATTCTGCATGGCTGCATCTTTCCACACCACACTGTTTGGGGGGCTTGGTTTGGCAGACAGTACAAATACACCTGCACAGAGCTAGCTCAGCTGCAGCAGCTTATGAACAGGGGTGAACACAGAACTGCATGGATCTGGTTACACTACTTACCTGAGCTAAACCTATATGCAGCTGTCCTGGGTTCAGCAGTAGCAGTCATTTTTTCTCCTTCTTAGTAGCTGGTGCAGTGCTGTGTTTTTGACTTTCAGCCGGGGAATGGTGCTGATAGCACCGATGTTTTAAGTTACTGCTCAAATATTTGGTCTGGCCAAGGACTTTCTGAGCCTCATGCTCTGCCAGGGAGGAGGGGAAGCTGGGAGGAAGCAGAGACAGGACACCTGACCCAAACTAGCCAAAGAGGTATTCCATACCACAGCATGTCATGCCCAGGATGTAACGGAGAGTTACCCGGAAGGGCTAGGACTGCGGGGTAGGACTAGGTATCAGATGGTGCTTGGTCGGGCTGGGGGGCGAGTTATTGGTCGGCTGGTGCTGAATTGTTGTATTCTCTTCCCTTGTTATTTCCTTTATTGTGGAGACAGTGTTCTCACGGGAGAATGGATAATTGGTACATAAACTCTGAATAATCCTGAAAGATAGAGCAAGGCCATGAGAGGCCCGAGGAAACTTAAGCAAGCAAGATAAGAAGAAGCTGGAATTCACTGAGTTAATGAGAACTGTGGACTGTTGGCAAGCTTTCGAGGTCAAGTTCTCACACCTGTGCTTAACCAATTATATGTTACTCACTAAGGGTCTTCAAGACATGTATCCAATCATAATATGCCAAATCACTGTAACTGCATGTAAGAAATAGTATATAAGGAGTTAAGGCTTTGTAATAAATTTGGGAATCGCTTGATCACATTGATCGTCTCTGCGTTGTCTGTGACTCCCGCGTCAACAAGTGGCGCCTGAACAGGGACCTTCCGATTGGTAACTCGACAAAGACGAGTTTGAGGGTCCGACGAAAAGGAGGGGGCAGAGAGCTGGCCGAAATTCAGCGCTGCCCCGGCGCTGGGAAGTCAGACGTCTGCAAAACTTCGGGAATCTTGCCCTGATCAGGTGAGCAGCCAGGAGGAGATGGGACACTCGCTATCCAAAGAGGAACAGGCGGTGGTGAAGCTCCTCCAACACATTCTCTCTAAGAGAGGACTGCAATATGATACTGCCACCTTACAGAGGCTGCTAAAGTGGTCCCGTGATTGTGAGGTTAGTAAAGGGACCAAAGATGCACAGAAACACTCTACACTTTGGAGATTGGTGTTCGAGACTTTGAAAGAGATGAAATCAGAAAGGGCGGTGGTAGTTTCTGTATTTGCCGCCACAGCTCCAGAAGGGGCTGTCTCCCCTAACCCCCATCATAGTGCTGCGGCTATGACTTTTGCACCTTCTGTGGTACCTGGAACGGCGCCGAAAAAATCAATGCCCTGAGCCGATGAAAGCAAGAGCCAGGTCCACAGATGGCCACGTACTGAACGAGAGACACCTGACACTAAACTGTTCTTATCTCAACCTGTGGGAGTTGCATTCTTTTCGATTCTCCTTCCCATCCCTCCGGGGGCAGGGGGAGGGCAAAAAGGGGGGGAGTGAGACAGTGACTGTGTGATTTATGGCTGACTTTGTTTAAACCACAACAGCATCAGAGATATATTTGCAGGATACTAAACCTGAGTTCATACATCCTGCTGGATGTGGCCAACTCCCCACAAAGCTAGGTAAGGTATCATTCCTTACACACTTTGATTCATCTTACAAGCAAGATAAATTGTCCAGAAATAATTGTGAGCAGCTGAACTCTAATGGAAGACCAGCATCAAAACATATTGAACCATATGTAGTTAGCCACATATCACATCAGCTGTATAGCAAGCATACACCTGCTCTGAGCATTGTGAATCCTCCTAAGAGAAGGAACATAAAGAACATCTTTGCTGCTTTTCCAGACCAAAGACCTCAGGCCTCCTCCCTACTCCAAAGAGCAAAGATGCTGAATCTTCTGAGTCTCTCACACAGCTTTAAAAGAAAGGAGGCAAATCCTCAAGGATTGCTGAGCAGAGCGTGCTGGAGAAGCTTGGAATACAGAGGGTAGATACTGAATTGCAGACAGGCTGTCCCCAGCTTGCTGTTGGCCCAAATAAGCAAGCTGTGAAACTGGGCAAGTGTAAGGGAGAAGGGACATCAAGTTAGACCCAAACCAGCTGCTGAGCTGGTTATTATTGCACACAACTGCTGGACTAAGGGTTTACATGGAAACAAGCAGGCCTCTGAGTTATACCAAAGGATCTGTTTCCTCTAAGACTGACCAAAGGCCAACTGCACCCATGCAATCCTGAATTTGAAGTGAATATCCTAATTGGTGTGGTAATTGTGTCACTGACAGTGGGACAGGAATAGCTGTTTGTACTGAAAGGCAGCAGCTGAGCAGGCAACTGCTGAGCTGTTTGAAAACTTGCCCTGAATGTGGCTACCTAATGCCAAGCCCTCCTGGGACCTCTGGCAGCTTGGAGTCTATGGCACCTACTGCTCTTGTTGAGTACACTGAACCAGCAGAGGAGCAGGTCAGAGAGCTTGGCTCCCCTGCCCAAGTACACCATGGGAATATTTGGGGCAAATTTTGTCTTAAGAAAATTATTTAATCTGTATTTCAAGCAGAATCCAAGCAGTAGTTCATGATGCTTCACCTCCCACAAGTGAATTTGAGAAAGCATATATGAGGAAAGCCATGATAGCATTTTATTATGCTGTTGTAGCTGGCTTTCCACTCTGTATCCCATTGGAAATGTAACCCAAAATCCTTTTCATCAAGCTGTGAACAGAATTCAGCTACACCTTTCTGAAACAATACATCAGCTCTTCAATTGAGGTCAACCTGAAGGTTGCTGATTTGGCTTGTGGAAATGACTGTCATATGGTTCTAATGGGGACTGTCACACCCTGAGAGCACTGCATGCTGTCCCAGGCAATCCACTGACATTGCAGTCACCTGTTAAAGAGAAACAGAGAACAAAACTAAATTATACCTGACAGGCCAGCTTCTCAGCCAGACACACAGCTTTGGGGAGGAGCTCAGGAAAACCTGCCAGCTCATCTTCAAGGTACAAACTACTGTGGTAAGAGTTAAGGCTGACATCAGTCAGGGATGATAGAAGTAACATCCCCTTAAAGAAGCACAGAAGGGTGATGGGGTGTAGCAGTTGATTTTGGGATGCAAGACAGCACACACAAAACATCCTTGTTAGAGTAAACTGAAGACAAGACCTGGCAGACACCATTACAAGCACTGAAACCTTGCTCCCTTCTCTCCACTACGGCATTCACAACTGCAGCCTTTCAAACAGCAGTCTCTAATAACCCATGTTAATCAGTCTCTGCTCCCACTCAGGAGCTCTCAGTCTCCCCCTCTTCTATTGCAGGCCCAGATTTAATTATATATGTACTGGGAGACAGAATGCAATCATTTGTGTATGGCTGGTCTCCAAAAATGAGAGATAGCTAAGAGGCATCAGAATTTACTTTGGCATTGCTTGCAAAGAAGGCTAAGAGATAACTTAAATGCCATAAGAAGAAAAAAAGAATAGACTGAATGTTGTCTCCCCTCTTTTTGTTCAGAAAGGAATTGGATGATCATTACGTTTAATTGCCAAGAGAATAAAGGAAAATTTTACTTGGAAAGCCAAACATAAACACAGATATGACTTCAATGCAGTTTTTAGCATTCACAGTACAAAAATCAGACTATATTCTTCAAACTAACTGCTGTCATCTTCAAAGTTTCCTCTCTGAAGGCTCAGGATGTCCCTGCTGCTGTTCAGCATTCTGCTAAGTACTCTCAGCATGGATATAATAAGACTTCAAGATGTCCTATAGCTACTACTTATGAAGTAGACAAAACTGCAATCCCACTCCATTTCCATCAGATGTGACAGGAGAATAACCATCACAAAACCCTAGTTTTTTCAACCAGGGCTCCATCCCCTAATTCCAAGTACCCTAACTAAGGGAAAAACAGCTTCGCAAGCTCATTCTTTGATAGAGACCAAGAGTCCACATGGCAAAGAGCTACAAATGCCTGCATAGTTTCAGCAGGAGTCTGCAGTAAACCCCAGACCCACATCTATTCCCAACCAAGCCAAGTTTCACCACTTTTGCTGTTCCAGGAACGACCTGCTTTCACTGCTTTTTCCTAGGTAACAATCCAGACTTCTGGCAAGTTTCTCCTAGTCCGAAAACTAATGCTGTAAAGAATAAGCTGGTTTTAAAATCTCTAAATGGTAAAGAAAGAATCCCAGCTTCCTAGATTTCACAGCACCTTGCAAAACAAAGTAGGCTACTACATTTATTAAAAAAATAAAACAAGCAGAAGTAAGTTTTCCCAAGTGACACACTTCTGAGGAATTAAAATGAGGATCACTAAAGCCACTACTGGAACAAGAACTTTCTCACGTGACAAAGAGCTAGTCAGCTGACATATTCCATACAGCTGTGGTCATCTTTCCTCAAGACAGGAGAAAAACATCAATTTAAAAGTAATAATTTCATACACAAGTTTATCTTTCCTCATGTTGGCACCAGGATCTCATAAATCCTTACGAATAGTTTTTAATAATGAACATTGGTAAACTGTTTTTCCAGGCACGATACATGATAAAATGCAATGAACAATTAGAATTAAGTAAAAAGCTTTGTGTTTCAGGCTGCTACTCTGGCAGTTCACAAATTACTTCTATAGCAACAAACAGTTCCCTAAAATACTAATCTTATCTAGGCAACAGAAAAAAAAAAACAACCAAAACCCAAAAAAAACACAAACGTAATTTATTTGGTATATTGTTATGTCAGTCTTCACAGCACAGTGTTCCAAAAGGGGGGAATTGAAACTGAACAAACCAACATGAAAGCCGTTTTTATCCCAAAACAACAATCAGGATAGCTAGAATTGCTGTTTATGAGTAACAATTATGTGAATAAGCACAGTAGGAGTACTGCACATTTGAAAACCAACTGAGCCCACAGCCCAGCCAGCATCTCCTCAGACTTCAAATGTCACTTGATTTTGCTAGCCAAGCCAGGAAAAACACCTTTCATGTCTGAACTTCTATTACTTTTAAATCTAGCTTCATTCTCTCCAACTCAAAGGCAACAGACCAAGCCAATTTGGCAAGGCTATACTGGTTTTCAAGAGCTACAAACTCTTACCACACCTAACTTGCTATCTGCATGCCGAGTTGCTACATATGGTACTATTTCACTTTCGGACATGGTGAGCTTTACTCTTCTTTTGATAGCACAGGCAGCCTGACAAGAGCCTCTGTGGGTCACATCTAAATTGGAAGAGCACAGAGTCTGCCACCTCTGTCAGCTTGTATTGAAAGATGACACTTGTAGGCAATAACGGCCCCAAATTACCCAGAGATTTCCTGAAGTGTTACAGGTTGGGTCCTTTAGTTTTCACATGACACACTCTGGTATGGTGAACAATGACAACTGCTGTGCTTGCAGACACATACAGGCTATAAATGTAACTGCTGCACACTCCTTTAACTCTTGTTCCCATTGATTCGGAGAAATCTCCAGAAACTCACCAACAAAGTGTAAGTTGAAAAGCAGGTATTCTTTATTGCAGGGCTGGGAGACACGGGGGATGGCTCCTCCTAGCATGTCTAGTCCAAGCATCAACTAGGCTGTGATTATATTGTCCTTAAACATACATATTCATTAGATTACATACATTACATCATACTTTTAGAGGATCCCTCCCACATGCGTGCAGCGAAGTATGAGATGGAGACAGCATGCGTGTGCAAACTGAATCACTTTTACTGAGCATCTAGCCATATTTATACAAAAACACACAAACTATTTTTAGACAAGCTATTTTTGATCTTAACTATTCAGCTGTTATCCTTGGTTTTGTACTAGCTAAGCTTTGATCAGTTCCAACACTATAATTAACATTATCTTTGTTTATTAACTCGTGTCCACCCGTACAGGATATGCTGCATACCAACATTTGTTATTCACATCTGTGATGTTTTATGGCTGTTCTGGTTACGTCCCTCACATCCTTGACTGCCTGTATTCCCACACATGTGCACTAAAATGTGGTAGTGGGCTTTGGGACCCCTAGTGGTTATTTCTTCATCATCTTCCTCTTCATCACTTCATTTAGGATCGTTGTCATAACAGGAACCACCAGGCAGCTCTGGCAAAGCTTATTTTAGTAATTTCTTTTTCTCTATAGTTGCTAACAAAGCCTAATGTCCTTGAAATTACTTATTTACAACCCCATTCTTCAATCAACCCCACTTTTCAATCCACCCTATTCTTCAATCAACCCCATTCTTCAATCCCCCCTTTTCTTGTCCTATTGCAAATTCTTTTGCAACTGAGTTATTTCATTCTTAAAGTTTCCTGAAGTATTTCCCTGTTTGTACTTGATGCTTAATTTTGTTTCTCTTCCATTCATCATAGTTCATCATGGACTGTTTCCAACACCAAAAGGAGCATTGGACCGTTATACATGTAATCAAAAGCATTCCTATTATTACCAATACAGTAAAAAAACCAACTGTCTCAACGAGGAGAGATTGGGTACCCAGGATGTTGATTTTTCCCAAATTTCCTCAAATCCCTATGAGATGTCATCCTGTGCCACCTCATGAAATATTTTAACTTGTTTCCACATCTAATCTATTCTAATTTGTCTTAAAGGGGATAGGGAGGCTAATTAAAGGAATACTCAGTCTCTCCTGATTTATGTAGCTGAGTACAGATCCAACAATCACTCTTGTTTAAGATACTAATAACATTTTGTATCAACCTCAGATATAGATTTTGATTCCATGCTTCTACACCTATTATTATACAAGTCCAAATTATGATCCATGTAGTCTCATATGCGTGGGTCCTGAACACTCAACGTGCCATACTTTTTTTCAGTTCTGGTGTTTTTCTGGTTCTGGTGCCTTCTTGATTCTTGAGTAATGTATCCAAGCAGGCTGTTCCTTTATCTTCACTGATGTAAAGGTAGTCAGTAATACCTGGTATGATCCACTCCACTGGTGGATCTAGGGCATCACCTGCAAAATTCTTAAAAAAAACCAATCTCCTGGCTTAAAAGTATGAATAGGATAATCTAAACCTCTGGCCATGATCCCTAACACTCTGCCATTTATTTCTTCTAACTGTTTTCCCAAGTTTACCAAGAACTGTTGAAGGTATCCTTCTACTTCTTGAAGGCTCTCTCCTTTAAACTGAGATCGATATGGCCTTCCATATAGAATCTCAAATGGGCTAATTCATTCTTTTGACCAAGGTTTTGTTCTGATACTCAGTAAGGCCAATGCTGATGCTTGATATCAATATAATTTAGTCTCTTGACAAATCTTCCCAAGCTGTTGTTTAATTGATTCATTTTTTCCACTTGCCCACTGGCCTGAGGCCTATATGGAACATGTAATTGCCAATCTATTTCCAATTTCTTGCTGATTTCTTGTAATGATTTTGCATTTAAACATGTACCACAGTCAGAGGAGATAGTTGCTGGTACCCCAAAACGTGGTATTATTTCATTTAATAGTACCTTAATAATTTGTTTTGCATTATTTGCCCTGCAAGGGAATGCTTCTGGCCACCCTGAAAAAGTTATCTGTCAATACCAACAAATATCGATAACCTACTTTTCTAGGTAATTCAGAAAAATCTATCTGCCACTGTTGTCCTGGATAATTCCCTTTTCAAATTGTTCCTACCTGATTCCTGTTTTCAGTCTTAGGGTTATTTTTCAGACATAGTTGACATTGTTTTGTCACTAATTGCACTATGGTATATAAATTTCTTCCTATGATCTCCCTGGGTATTTAAAAGTCATTCTTTCCAAATTGCTCCATGTGCATGAACTACACCAAAGGCATATTTGGAATCAGTCCATATGTTTATCTGCTTGTCCTTTGCCAACTCCAAGGCTCTAGTCAGGGCTATTATTTCTGCCTTTTGTGCTGAGGTGTTAGAGGGTAATGGCTTAGCTTCTATTACCTTTGGAGTTATGGCATATCCTGCTCTTCGTTTACCATCTTTAACAAAGCTGCTGCCATTAGTGAACCAGGAATCTGCACCCTCCAGAGGCCCCTCCTTCAGGTCTGGTCAGCTCAAGTATACTGTCTCTATAGTGGCCAAGCAATCATGAACCAACTGTTCGGTAGTGAGACAAGGAGGCAAAAAATTAAATACAAACCTTTAAGTAGAATCAGTTCTAAGTAACATTAAGTTTGATGGCTTTGTAACAGAAACATTTCTCCCAGCACCACAATAAAGAATACCTGCTTGTCAACTTAAACTTTGTTGGTGAGTTCCTGGAGATTTCTCCGAATGAGTAGGGGTTTCTTGAAGGAAATATTCTGGATTCTAAACATTGGTGAACACAGTTTCCACATCATCCAGTTCTACTAGGATGTCTTGTTACTTCAAGAAATGCGATGGCGATAGCCAGTGTGTACCTTTTTGTTCTGGGACTGTTGATACTATGTCTGACACTAACAAAGTGAACTTTTGTCCCAGTGTAAATTTTTGGGCCTCTTGAATGTTTAAGATAACTGCTGCCACTGCTCTCAAGCATCCAGGCCAGCCTTTAATTGGTTCATCCAGCTGTTTTGAAAAGTAGGCCACTGCTCTTTTATAAGGTCCTAATCTTTCAGCCAAAACTCCCAAGGCTATTCGCTGTTTCTTGTAGAAATATATCCAAAAGTGTTCGGTTATGTCCAGAAGCCCCAGAGCTGGAGCTCTCATGAGTTCTGTCTTTAAACTTTTAAACACCTCTTCAGCTTGATCTGTCCAATTTAGAAAGGTTGGATTTTCTTTCAGCAGCTCATATAAGGGTCTTACCAGAACACCATAATCATGGATCCAGAGTCAACACCATCCTGTCATTCACAGAAACGTCCGGAGATCCATGGATGGTCATGGTGTTTGACAGACTGCTTCCTTCTTAGCTGCTCCAAGTTCTTGTTGTCCTTCTATTATTTCATATCCTAAATAAGATACTCGAATTAGTTGAGCCTTCTATTTAGATACCGGTATCCGTTTAGCCTTAGAAAATGTAACAATTCTAGAGTCCATTGAACACAATCTTTCTCAGTTACAGTAGCAATTAACAGGTCCTCAACATATTGTAGTAAAGTGCCTGTCTGGGTGGGTGCTTCCCAGGATTCTAATTCTCATGACAATTGATTTCCAAAAATGGTCCCACTGTTCTTAAATCCCTGAAGTAACACCATCCAAGTCAGCTATGTCCTTCTTCCGGTTTCAGGGTTTTCCCATTCTAAAGCAAATAAATGTTGATGTTCTTTGGCCAGGGGCAGAAAGAGAAATGAATCTTTTAAGTCCACAACAGTAAACCACTTCTGATTAGTATTCAATTTAGTCAATAAGGTATACGGATTAGCTAGGACTTGATGAATATCATCCACAGTTTTGTTGATTGCTCTGAGAGCTTGAACTAATCTGTTACTTTTCCAATTGGATTTCTTTACTGGCAAGATAGGAGTATTAAATTCTGATTCACATTCAATTAATAATCCATATTTAAAAAAAAATCAATGATTTCTTTGATTCCCTTTCAAAACTCCAATTTAAAGGAATAATGTTTTATTCTAATTAGGCAGCCCCCCCCCTTTTATTTCTACTTTAACAGGCAAAGCATTTTTTCGCCTTACCTGGAACTTCAGATGCCCATACTCCCAGATATACCTGATTAAGGATTTCTTCTATTTCAGGAAGGTCCTTAGAATCATAGAATAGTTAGGGTTGGAAAGGACATTAAGATCATCTAGTTCCAACCCTCCTGCCATGGGCAGGGACACCTCCCACTAAACCATCTCACCCAAGGCTCCGTCCAACCTGGCCTTGAACACTGCCAGGGATGGAGCATTCACATCTTCCCTGGGCAACCCATTCCAGTGCCTCACCACCCTTACAGTAAAAAACTTCTTCCTTATATCCAATCTAGAATTTCCCTGTTTAAGTTTGTCCTGGGTTTAGCAGTAGCAGTCAATTTTTCTCCTTCTTAGTAGCTGATGCAGCTTTGTGTTTTGACTTTCAGCCTGTGAATAGAGCTGATAACACCGAAGTTTTTAGTTTCTGCTAGGTAACGTTTACTCTGACCAAGGAGCTTGTGAGTCTCATGCTCTGCCAGGGAAGAGGGGAAGCCGGGAGGAAGCAGAGACAGGACACCTGCCCCAAGCTAGCCAGAGAGGTATTCCATACCACAGCACGTAATGCCCGGGGAGGTAACTTGGAGTTACCTGTAAGGGCACAGACTCTCTTTTGGGGTCGGGCTTGTTTCAGCAGGTGGTATCGTATTCTCTTCCATTGTGATTTTCTCTTATCATTATTATCATTGGTGGTAGCAGTAGTGATTTGTGTTATACTTGAGTTACTGGACTGTTCTTATCTCAACCCGTGGGAGTTGCATTCTTTGGATTCTCATCCCAATCCCTCCAGGAGTGGGGAGGTGGGGGGGGAAGGCAACAAAGAGGGAGGAAGGGGGAGGAGTGAATGAACGAGCTGCGTGGCTGGGTTTAACCCACGAGAAATTTTTAACCTGTTATCCCTTGTCCTATCACTACAGTCCCTAGTGAAGAGTCGCTCTCCAGCATCCTTGTAGGCCCCCTTCAGATACTGGAAGGCTGCTATGAAGTCTCCATGCAGCCTTTTCTTCTCCAGTCTGAACAGTCCCAACTTTCTCAGTCTGTCTTCACACTGGAGAGGCTCCAGTCCCCTGATTATCCTCGTGGCCCTCCTCTGGACTTGTTCCAATGGTTCCATGTCATTTTTATGCTGAGGACACCCGAACTGCACACAGTACTCCAAGTGAGGTCTCATGAGAGGAGAGTAGAGGGGCAGGATCACCTCCTTAGACCTGCTGGTCACACTCCTTTTGATGCAGCCCAGGATATGGTTGGCTTTCTGGGCTGCGAGTTGACACTGCCGGCTCATGTTCAGTTTCTAATGGACCAACACCTCCAAGTCCTTCTCCACAGGGGGGCTGCTCTGAATCTCTTCTCTGCCCAACCTGTAGCTCTGCCTGGGATTGCTCCAACCCAGGTGTAGGACCTTGCACTTGGCATGGTTAAACTTCATGAGGTTGGGATCAGCCCACCTCACAAGTGTGTCAAGGTCCCTCTGGATGGCATTCCTTCCCTCCAGCATATGAACAAAACCATACAGTTTGGTGTCATCAGCAAACTTGCTGAGGGCACACTCAATCCTACTGTCCATGTCACCAGCAAATATGTTGGACAAGACAGGTCCCAACACCAATCCCTGAGGGACACCACTTGTTACTGGTCTCCAGATGGATATTGAGCCATTGACCACAACTCTTTGCATGTGGCCATCCAGCCAGTTCCTTATCCACTGAGTGGTCCATCCATCAAATTGATGTCCCTCCAATTTAGGCACAAGGATGTAATGTGGGACAGTGTTGAATGCTTTGCACAAGTCTCCACGTAGATGACGTCAACTGCTCTGCCCCAGTCCATCAGTTCTGTAGGCCCATCATAGAAGGCCACCAAATTGGTCAGGCAGGATTTCCCCTTAGTGAAGCCATGCTGGCTGTCACCAAGCACCTTGATGCTTTTCATGTGTCTTAGCATGCCTTCCAGGAGAACCTGCTCCAAGATTTTGCCAGGCACAGAGGTGAGACTGACTGGTCTGTAATTCCCCCGGTCATCCATTTTCCCCTTCTTGAAAATGGGGTTATATTTCCTTTTTTCAAGTCATCAGGAACTTCACCTGACTGCCATGATTTTTCAAATATGATGGCCAGTGGCTTCGCAACTTCATTTGCCAGCTCCTTCAGGACCCGCGGATGGATTTCATCAGGACCCATGGACTTGTGCACGTTCAGATTCTTAAGATGGTCTCAAACCAGATCTTCTCCTACAGTGGGCCTAGGGTCTTCATTCTCACAGTCCCTGTGTCTGCCTTCTAAGACTTGGGTGGTGTGGTCATACCCTTTGTCAGTGAAGACTGAGGCAAAGAAGTCATTCAGAACCTCAGCCTTCTCCAAATCCCAGATAGCCAGTTCTCCTGATAGCTTCTGGAGGGGGCCTATGTTGTCCCTAGTCTGTCTTTTATTTGTAATTTACCTATAGAATCCCTTCCTGTTATCCTTAACATCCCTAGCCAAGTTTAATTCGAACTGGGACTTAGCTTTCCTAACCTGGTCCCTAGCTTCCCAGACAACATCCCTGTACTCTTCCCAGGCCACCTATCCTTGCTTCCACCTTTTATAAGCCTCTTTTTTCCTTTGAATTTTCCTCAGCAGCTCCTTATCCAGCCATGGAGGTCTCCTGGCCCTCCTGCTGCACTTCCTTCTAGTTGGGATACAACACTCCTGAGCTTGCAGTAGGTGATCCTTTAATATCAACCAATAGTCTTAGGCCCCCCTGCCCTCTAGGGCTATATCCCATGGAACCTTACTGAGCATATTCATGAAGAGGCCAAAGTCTGCTCTTTTGAAGTCCAGGGGAGTGAGCTTGCTGCGCGCTCTTCTCACTGTCCTGAGGATCTTGAACCCAATCATCTCATGATCACTGTGACTAAGGCTCCCCTGGAGTGTCACATTTCCAACGAGCCCTTCCCTGTTGGTGGGCACGAGGTCAGGCATGGCAGCTCTCCTTGTTGGCTCCTCTATTACTTGCAGGAAGAAGTTGTCTTCCACAATCGAGGAACCTTCTGGATTGCTTGTGCTGGGCCATAACGTTGCTCCAACAGATATCAGGGTGGTTGAAGTCCCCCTTGAGAACAAGGGCCTGCAAGCGTGAGGTTATGCCTATCTGTCTGTAGAGTGCTTAATCCACAGATTTCTCTTGGTCAGTGGCCTGGTCTGTTCGCTTTTCTCTTGAATTAAAGACAAATTCAAAACATCAATTCATTTATCGTTTTTGATTCTTAATTCCATTTTGCCTTCTTTAAATGCTGCTTTAAATGTTTTGGAGAATTTGGCATGTATAAAAATTTATTCATTCCTTTTTTTTTCCCAATTTATACTCTAAAGGTTTCAGAAAGAATGCTTTTTTTCTTTTTGGCCAGTATCTCCCACAACTGTAACAAATTCTTTTTCCCCCTGATTAAATGTCGAATAAGTTGCTCTTCTATCCCCTAAAAATTCCTCTTCACTTTCTCTAGCCCCTAGCTTTAATTTAACCAGTGGATATACTAGCATAGATTCCCCAGGCCCCCATCTGTCTAATTCAGTCACTGGTGTTTCCTTTTGTTTCCACTGAGGACAGTATCGGTTCCAGCATCCAAATTCCTTGCATTTTTGACACTGATTAGGTTCTACACTGGGAGAAAAATTTGCTCTCCCCTTTACTGAACATTTCTCCTCTGCCTGTAACTGCTATTCCTCTTCCATTATTCCCTCCACCAGTTTCTACTTGCCCCAAAGCAGCCACCATAGCCATGGCTATAGCACGACTCAGCTTTTTCTTCTCTACCTGTTCCCGATTCCTATATGCTCCCTATGCTTAACATTCTCAGGTCCTTCTGCTTTGTTGCCAGTGACAGCAACCCCTTCCTCCTTATCAATAACGGATGGGGCATATGCTGAGGGTGCTCATCTCAGAGGTACCTGTGATACATAATCCTCCAACCTATCTTCCTGATTACTCTGTTTTTTTTAACATTAAAAATCTTTCCCCCAATCTCACAGGCTGAACAACATCTCTCCAGCTTATCTTTCTGGTTTTCCCTGTCTTTTTCCAAAGCCAAAATTAAGGGATCTGGTGGAGCTATATTAATTTTTCATTCCATCTGCCACTCTGGATGGTTTCTTAAAGTGAAAAACATATCTGCATACATCAATTCATTCCATTTTCCTTGTCGGCTTAAAAATAACATTAATAGTAACAACGTATTATAATTCAAAGTCACATTTGTGGGCCATTTTTCCTGATCCTCCAAGGTATATAATGGCCACCATTGGTTACAATATTTCAGTCAAGTCTTTTTATTTACCAAGACCCTGGGGGATGCTCCTAATTCTTTCAAATAAGCCAGAATACATCTCAAAGGGCTCTTTTCTATTATTTCTCTGCTCTGTAGATTTTCCATTATTTTTTTATACACGCTATACACACACGCACTCACACAGGATCCCAAAAATTCCACTTGTTCACAATTTTTAAAACAAAGACAAAAACATACGCCAAGTATACAAATACTAATTAACAGCATGATAAAAATAAAACCAGTTCGCCATTCATTAATTACTCAAGCACAGCATCAAATACCGGTTTTCAGAAATTGGGTCAGATACCAGAAAAATACAACTGCGTTCCCGCATGTGACATCTCCTATGCTTTACAGAACAATTCAGACTGTATATCTGTATACCAAATGGATGCTAGCAGCCAGGTATGCTCCTTTACCTATGAGATTTTTCTACCTATTTATGGAAGGCTTTCTTATTCCTGCATATGCCTTACAGAATATTAACCACGTTCCTGCATTGGATGTCTCCTATGCCTTATGGAACACTAATCAGCGTTCCTGCACAGGACATCTCCTATGCCTTACGGAATGCCATAAAATAAAATCATCAAAAGAATACCTTTACAATGATGGTGATGGTCCTTGTCTGCTCCTGCAGTGATCCGAGTGAGTTGAGGGGCCCCTCCGGGGAAATTTTTCCCAAGGGCCCTAGGGAGCCCTGTCATCAGCAGATCCTGCAGCCAAGCAGAAAGAGTTCCATCTCGGGTGACAAATTGATTCGAGAAATCTCCAGGAACTCGCCAACAAAGTTTAAGTTGGCAAGCAGGTATTCTTTATTGTGGCACCGGGAGACATGGGGGATAGCTCCTCCTAGTTCCTGGAGATTTCTCCGAACCACCATTTAAGTTTGTTTTGGGGTAGAGATGTTGGAGAGAGCATGGCCTACAGCCAGAGCCCAAGCCTGGTATAGGATGATACAGCCAAGGTGTTTCAATTTCTCAAGCTCAGGTTTCCCAGATGCAAAAAAGTTTGAGCAGACTCCTAAGAAAAGCTCAAGGACAAACATGTAAATGAGTTTAGCTTGAAGCAGCCGCCTAGCAGCCACTGCAGCTCTCTGGTTTCATATGTGAGAGCAGGCAGGGCAGAAAGGTCACACCAGAGTGAACCAAAGGGACCAAAATACCCGTGGTTAACCTCTCTATTAAGGTATAAACCTGCACAACAGTGAGATTGAAACCAACTACTGCAAAAGAGGATGGAAACACTTGTGTTCTCCCCTCTCACATACGAGTCACTATGAATAAGCAATCAAATCAGGCCACGTATCTCCTGAGCCAGATGCAATCTGAATCTGTGACCTAGGAAGGCATACATACATGTGTATCATTACCTGTTTCCTGAGAGCAAATCTTCAACAGCAGACAAAACTGCTTTAACATTTCTTCCAGGAGGAAAACTGATATAAAGCTTTTTAGGTATAAAAGCAAAAGTCTTTGTGAGCTTACACAGGGTAGGCTGGATGTAGCACAAAGGATTCAATGCCCCTATTTGTGATTGTGAACATGGGACTGACATTGCTGCAGCACAAGAGGACAAACTAGAAGAGGAGAGAGTTTGTAGACCTATTTTTTCGCATTTTTCTGGGTTTCCTGCTGAAGTAGCTCATAGTTTACCCACCATATCCAGCTGTGCTGATATAAGGAATGCAAGTGCCTGGAAAATATAGGGTTAAAATACTTTTAGCCTAACCTAGGTCTAAGATAGAGAACAATGTTTGTGTTTTAAGTCTGTGGTGAGATAACAGAATTTAGTGACCCTACTAACATGAGTGAATTATTTCTCCCCATCCTTCTACTTATCAGTTAGTTTGGAGTCAGTGTCTCCCAAACATCTGATTTGCTTGCAATAAATTTTGTACGAAGGTCATACTGTTCTAAAACTTTGTCAGCTATCAGAAAATTACAGATATGGCTAGTTTCAGCTAGTTTTGTGATTACTGAGGCATCCAACTGTGCCAAAGGTGAAAAGTACATCATGAGGAAGACTGCTTACTTCATCTTGAAGACCCCTGCCCACATGAGGAAGACTCTTTACTTCATCTTGAACACCCCCACCCACGATCACCAGAGGGCAGCGTGCAAGCGCCAAAAGGAGGAGACTTAAGATAATGAGTTCCTAGAATTGTAATATCCCCACCGCTCTCTCGGGAACCTAGTGAATATGCATGTTTGTGTGTAATAAATATCTGCTTGCTTAACCCCTCGATGTGCAAGTTAGGAGGAGCGATCCCCCTTGCACCTGGCGCCGTAATAAACATACCTGCTTTATAACTCTCTTTGAGTTGTAGAGCCTGATTTCTTGCTTCAGTTTCGCACCCCAGATGGGACCATCTCTGACCAGCTGCAGGACCTGCTGAGGATGGGACTCCTCTAGGAGCCCCCAAGATTTCTCAGGAGGACTCCGCCACTCACCCAGATCACTGCAGGGGCAGAAAAGGACCATCACTGGTGAATCATCAGGTATGTGTGAACCAGGTAAAGGGGATACCTTTAAGTTGTAAGGAGACATCCAACGCGAGGTAAAGAGAGCGGGTGCTCTCCCCAAGGGTTTGGTAGGGTACCAATACAAGGGTGGTAGGTAAAGGAATATACCCAGCTGCTAGCATCCATTTGGTATTGATTTGGAGAAAACTCCAGAAACAAACTTGCCAACAAAGTTTTCAAGCTGACAAGCAGGTATTCTTTATTGCGGCGCCAGGAGACATAGGGGATAGCTCCTCCTAACGTGTGTCTCCCCATTGCCACACAAGCTGTCCTTTTATAGCCACTGGACATACATACATATTTATGAGGCTATGTATGGATTACAAAATTTTCCAGAAAGTTCCCCGCATGCGTACAGAATTGCGGTGGTGGTCTCCGAGGGTTGTTTACTTCTTCCAACAATCTTCATCACTTCTGGCAGCCTTTGAAGCATGAGCAGTAGATGCTCGTACCAGTTTAATTGGTTCGTTAGCACTGTTAGTAATAGGTGAAATTGTGTGTTGAAACAAGAATACAAAGAGAAAAGATGATTATATTTGAAAATCTGTTAATCAGTAGAGGGGTTTTATGTATTAGGAAAGTTTAAGAACAAGTTGAAACTCTTCTATTGTGTATCTTAGTTACTTTATAACTAATCATTACAATGGTAGCTATAACGATAAGCAATTAACATAGCCATATATGGGAAAGGGTATATGGGTGGATTTAGGGGAGTATTGTGAAACTCTACCGAAGCAGAACTCACGAAAGTACCAGGAGTAGTCAAGGGAAAATAAGAGAATGCTGGCGTCCACATAATGGCTGGGACATGTCCAAGGAACAAAAAGTGAACAGGACAACCTGAGGAAGACTTCTTACTTCATCCGAGGAAGACTCCTTACTTCATCAGGATGACCACCAGAGGGGGGCTGCGCAAGCGCAAAAGAGGCGAATGTCGTAATAGACTGATGTGGCAATCCTTGATGCATATGTATTAGTCAATGATGTAATCTGTGTGGAATATATATTAGTTATGACATTTTTAGTGCATAAATTGCGAACACGATGTGACGGGGTTGAAGCCAGATTTGGGCGCGTGCCCCTGGTTTCCCAGCGCTGCAATAAAGCACCTCATATAACCATTCCGGTGGTTATGTGTCAGTTCTTACGCTAACAGCACCAGAGACATAATAATCCACCTATCCTCCTACTTATCAGTTAGTGCCCATCCTGGACACCAGGTTCCCAGAAACTCCTTATCCCTGTGTCCTGTTCTTCTAGACTGTTTTTCTTAAACTATGTCACAACTATAACAATTTATCTTGTGAGAATTCTCAGAATGTTCTCTAGATGTACTCTATTTTTTTTCTCTATGTATCATGCACCTCACTAATTTTCCATTGCTACTGTTACAAAGCCATCAAACTTAACATTACTTAAATCTAATTCTAAAGGTTTCTATATTCCATTTTGTGATTTTGTGCCCCCTTGTTTTAATAAATACCCTGATTCGGAGAAAACTCCAGGAACAAACTCGCCAACAGAAAGTTGCAAATAAGGTAACAGCTGACGGGTCTGGAAGAGGGTTAGGATGGGGAATCAATTAAGTAAAGAAGAAATGGTCATCCTTAAGCTCTTCCAGCATATCCTCTCAGTGAGAGGGGTAGAATATGACGATAATCTGTTAAAAAGACTATTGCTCTGGAGTAAAGAGAAAGAGCTGCTCAAGGGAGTTAATGAAGCTTTTGATCTCGGGACTTGGGAAAAAATTGGGGCACGCCTGTGGGATCAAGTTACTTGTGGGTCTAAGGAGGAGAAGTCTCTTGCTGTCCCCTGGTTACTACTGAAAGGGACTCTAGCCGCAATGAAGGCTGAGAAACAGGCAGCAAAATCCGCTTTTACAGCTCGCTCTGACTCGCCTTTGCAACAGCAGGGCTTGGCACCTGCGTAAGATTCAGCACCCAGTGCTACAGCCATGATAGTGTCGTCTGTTTCGGGCATAAAACATTCTGGCCAAAAACCAGCGCTCACTAAGGTATGAATTTTTGAGGACCCTGTGCCTTTCCCATATCCTGTGTTGACAACACCTTTATCGGCGGTAGCTCCAGCCTATACTCGGGAGCCAATAGGGGCTACTGAGCAACCGAAACAAACTGATGTTAACCCTTTTCGTGCTTCTACTGCCCCTAAACTTAATCTCCAAGATTTTTTGCTGGGGTGGGAGTTATGCGTGGATAAACTCAACAACTTGTTAAAAGTTGCAAAGTAGGTATGCTTTTTATTCAGCGCTGAGACGTATGGGGATAATTCCTCAAAGTCATGTGTGCCTCAGTGTTGTTTCCCTCTACATTTATTCTCTAAAGTTATATATATTCATAAGGTTGCACAACACGCCTATACAGATTCATGTCCTATCACTGCTTCATATAATAATGAGCTAGAAGGTCCTTTGCGCCTGCGCAGTGCCCCCTCTGGTCATGGGCAGGGGTCTCAAGATGAAGTAAATGAGTCTTCCTCCTGTGGGTAGGGTTCTTCAAGACGAAGTAAATGAGTCTTCCTCTTCCTGAACTTTTCACCTTTTAGTCTTCATGTATGGCCTTAGGGTTTGGTTGGTGTCCATAAACCATCTGCTTCTCCCCCTTATCAGTAGATTCAGGTGTCTGCTTTTCCTTATCAATAGCTGCTTATCAATAGAACCAAGTGTCTGCTTTTCCTTGTCAATAGAACTAGGTGTCTGCTTTTCCTTATCAATAGGACCAGGTGTCTTTGTTCTGCTTAGTAGGCATTTACAACAGACAATACTTTTGTTTAAGCAAGCAAATTCCTCTAACCCCCTTGTACAACCCCCCTGTACACTGGTCAACCCTCTGTATCAATCCCCCCTTTTTCTATAAAGTTTGTAAATTACTTTACTATATTATTTATCACATGCATTTGGTGTGGTCCATGCACATGGTGCCATCTGGAAAGAATGAGGACCTTTGAACACACAGGAGAAACAGATTAAACATGCTACAGAAATATGACTACTGAAAGCTGTTCAGCTACCTGAGGAAGTAGCTATTATATATTGTTGCGGGCATCAACAAGGTGAAACTTGGCGGATTCTGAAGCCAAACAAGAAGCTGAACAATCTAAACTCTTTCCCTTAATCCCTGATGGCAAACTAACAATTGAGAAATCTAAACCTAGATATTCAAAGGAGGATAGAAAACTGATTGGAGATCTCAAAGGAGAGGAAAACAAAGAAAATTGGGTTCAGATACCTGATGGGCGAATTCTAATCCCCTATAACCAACTCTGTCAGCTAGTTCAGGGGGAACATAATAAAACTCATTGGGGTAGCAACTCCTTGTATGAATGCTTAGATGAACAAATTGAAGGAAGGAATCTATATAACATTGTTCAATTAGTGACAATGCCAGCTCTGTCTCAAGAATAATGCTAAAATTGAAATTAGAAATCAAATTGGTACAATGGGGGAGGAAGTTGTCCGGGACAGCACTGGCAAATAAATTTTTCTGAACTTCCGAGAACAATATTTGTTGGTGTTAATGAATACTTTTCAGGGTGGCCAGAAGCATTCCCTTATAGAATAAATAATGCAAGACAAGTAATTGGAACATTGTTAAACAGTGTAATACCTCGTTTTGGTGTACCAGAGGCAATTTCTTCCAACTGAGGCTCTCCCTTTAGTGCAAAATAGTTACAAGAAATTAGCAAAAATTAGAACTTGTTTGGCAACTACATGTTCCGTACAGGCCTCAGGCCAGTGGGAAAATAGAAAAGATGATCAAACAACAGATTAGTAAAATATGTCAAGATATTAATACCAAGCCTTACCACTGGCTCTGGGACTAGCAGATGTCCAGGGCAAGCAGAGATAAACTAACTGATAAGTAAAAGGACAGGATGTAAAGCTGGTGCAAGCATCTACTAGGGAGTATCCCAGACGAGCAGATGTCCAGGATGAGAGCAGTTAAACTAACTGATAAGTAGAAGGAAGAGGGTGATTGCTACTTCTGTAATGTTAATTAAGCTGGTTATGAACATTTTTGAGAAAAAGGACCCTTAAAGACCACCATCACATTTTTGTATGCA
The DNA here is from genome assembly GCF_033815535.1 of Pezoporus flaviventris. NCBI lineage: Eukaryota > Metazoa > Chordata > Aves > Psittaciformes > Psittacidae > Pezoporus > Pezoporus flaviventris. Next base: position 663,351 of record NW_026892592.1, read on the forward strand.
TGTGGGAAACTTCCTGGAAAATGATGTAATATGCCCAGTGACCATATAAGTATGACCTGTATAGCAACTCGGGGACACACGTTAGGAGGAGCTATCCCCCGTGTCTCCCGACGCCGCAATAAAGAATACCTGCTTGTCAACTTGAAACTCTGTTGGCGAGTTTGTTCCTGGAGTTTTCTCCGAATCAATCGTAACATTGGAGATGATCCTGAGCAGTAAGCGGTCATATTATGATACCATGTCTTCCCGCTAGTTACCTTGGTTTCAGGGACTTTGCTTGACCATGTATTAAAAGTTATACAGCTCTGATTAGTTTTGTCAGATCCCAGGAGTTGGAGTTCTTGCATTGGGATAGTGGAATAATTGTGGAGACAGTGTTCTCGCAGGAGAATGGATAATTGGTATATAAACTCTGAATAATCCTGAAAGTTACAGCAAGGCTGTGAGAGGCCCAAGGAAGATAAGAAGAAGCTGGATTTCACGGAGTTAATGAGAACTGTGGACTGGTGGCAAGCTTTCGAGGTCAAGTTCTCACACCTGTGCTTAACCAATTATATGCTAGTTGCAAAGGGTCTTCAAGACATGTATCCAGTCATAATATGCCAAATCACTGTAAGTGCATGTAAGAAATAGTATTTAAGGGGTTAAGGCTTTGTAATAAAGGGCTTTTTGTCTGATCATATTGATCTCTGAGTCCATATATATTCTGCGGCAATTGGCGCCCGAAGAGGGACCCCCCATATTTTTCATATTGAAACTGAAGGAATTAAAGCGCGTGGCACCGAAGAAAGTGGAAAACGCGGAGCCGCAGGGACGTCTCCTGGGTTCGATCCGGCAGGACCAGGATCGGGAAGTAGACGCCTCGGAACGGAGCCTTCTGAGCGCGGAAGACACTGCGCAGTGCAAATAAGGTAACAGCCGACGGGGACTGGAAGAGGGTTAGGATGGGGAATCAATTAAGTAAAGAAGAAACGACCATCCTTAATCTCTTCCAGCATATCCTCTCAGTGAGAGGGGTAGAATATGATGATAATTTCTTAAAAAGATTGTTGCTCTGGAGAAAAGAAGTAAAGAGCTGATCCAGGGGGTTAATGAAGCTCTTGATCTCGGGATCTGGGAAAAAATCGGGGCATGCCTGTGGGATGAAGTTACTTGTGGGTCTAAAGAGGCGAAGTCTCTTGCTGCCCCCTGGTCACTACTAAAAGGGACTCTAGCCTCAATGAAGGCTGAGAAACAGGCAGCAAAATCCGCTTTTACAGCTCGCTCTGACTCGCCTTCACAACAGCAGGGCTCGGCACCTACATTAGATTCAGCACCTGGTGCTACAGCCATGGTAGTGTCGTCTGTTTCGGGCATAAAACATTCTGGCCAAAAACCGGCACGCAGTACAGTACGAAAGTTTGAGGACCCTGCACCTTTCCCCTATCCTGTGTCGACAACGCCTTTATGAGCGGTAGCTCCAGCCTATACTCGGGAGCCAGTAGGGGCTACTGAGCAACCGAAACAAACTGATATTAACCCTTTTCGTGCTGCTACTGCCCCTAAACTTAATCTCCAAGATTTTTTGCCAGGGGTGGGAGTCTCCTGAGGAGGAGAGTGTAACTCCGAATAAATACCCACCTCCTCCACATACACCACCGCTTGCATCACTCCCACAGGAGCCGCAAAATGAGTGGAACTGGGGACAATGGACAAAATCCTTAGATAAACAATTGCAGGACTTGTGGTACCGTCTGGACAAATTGGGGGAGGAGAGGCAACAAGCCCCGGAAAACCGGAAAAACTGGATAAGATCAGTCCTTGTGATGTGCCCTTACCATCGTCTCCTACATCTAATAAAGTTAATCCGAGTGCCATGAGATGGCGAGGCTGCATTCAGGATGCAATTATAGATGGTGCTATTTTACCGATAGATGTTCCTGCTGCATTCCTTGTTATTATAAATTCTCAGGGACAGTCTGTCTGGACTCCTATGGACTGGAAAGCTATGAAAGAAATTAAGGGAGCAATTACTCAGTATGGGTTGTCTTCCTCATATACACAGCAAATGTTATCTGCTTTCTTTTCTAGTAATGTTCTAACTCCAAATGATTGTCTCAGAGTGGCTGCAATTTTATTAACTCCTTCACAGCTCCTGCATTTTAAAAGTGGGTTTGAGGAGCTTGCTGCAAGGGCTGCAGATGAGAATTCAGAGTGTAATCCTCATCACCCTTTGCACGGTGTTTCACCTGAAATGTTATTGGGAAAGGGACAATTTCACCCTGATGGAGTACAAGCTCGTATGAAAACTGAAGTTTTACAGCAAGCACAGCAATTGGCTTTAGCTGCTCTGAAAGCTGTGCCGGAAGCAGGAAAGCCTAATCCTTCATATACATCAGTAAAGCAGGGACCTACTGAGCCCTATATGCAATTTATTGACAGATTGACAGAGGCTATTGAAAAGAATATTGATCTGGCATCTAATGCTAAAGAATCCGTGCTTATGTCTCTGGCTATGGAAAATGCTAACCCAGCTTGTAAGCGTATTTTGCAGGTTTTGCCAAAATCTGCTGGTCTTCAAGAAATGATGGATGCATGTTCTAAAGTGGGTACAGCAGAAGAAAAGGCTGGATACATGGCTACTGCCTTCGCCGCTGCTGTTAAACCCCTTCTACAACAAGGTCAGGGTGATCGTGGGGGTACTAAAGGTATGAGATGTTATAACTGTGGATGGATGGGACATTTTAAAAAGCAGTGTACTGTAAAGAAAATTAGTTCACCAACCCGCCCCCCTGAGTGTGGTGTTACTGATTTTGCAGACAAATGTATTAAATGTGACAAATTTGGCCACAAGACAATTGAATGTCGTTCAAAGTTTAAAAAAGATGGGACCCCGTTGGGAAACTTGAATGTGAGAGCGATGCCACCCCGCGCGACGACACAAAATCAGGGTGTCTGGACTGCATCCCCTCCGCCACGGCAGGGAGTGCCGGAGTGGACGTGGCAACAGCAATAGATTTTACCATAACTGATACTTCTGTTCATTGCATTCCATCTAAATTAAATGGGCCTCTTGGTCATGGGTTATGTGCTTTGCTACTGGGGCGATCATCAACATCAAGGAAATGAATTTTTGTATTACCCGGTGTAATTGATGCTGACTATACTGGAAATATTGGGATCATGGTGCAAACACATGCTCCTCCGGTCAACATCCCTGAAAATTCGAAAATAGCTCAAATCTCAAATGATGATCTGACCGATCTCATGCCCCTTTTAAAGGGTGAGTCAAAGGCAGAACAAAAAAAGAGTTCTATCAAAAGCTCAGTATGAGGCCTTAGATCACATCATGACAAAAATCACTAATCTTGTCCCGATTGTCAAGGCCAAGCAGTAGGTATAGGCCTTGGAGTCAACCCTCAAGGCCTCCAGCCTCTTCAGCTTTGGCAAATGGATGTGACTCATGTACCCTCTTTTGGGAAACTGAAATATGTCCATGTTACTATTGATACTATTTCTCACTTTGTCTGGGCCACTCCCCTGACTGGTGAGACCGCACACCATGTAATCATGCACCTACGTGGTTGTTTTGCAGCTATGGGAGTACCTTTACAACTAAAAACAGACAATGCATCTAGCTATACCTCTTCAACTCTTTCGAGATTTTTGAATACTTGGGGTATTTCTCATGTCACTGGTATTCCTCATTTTCCTACAGGACAAGCTATTATTGAACGAACACATCAAACTTTGAAACAACTGTTGGGAAAACAAAAAACGGGGGAAGAAGGAGGTACACCGGTAGCAAGGATACAGAAAGCTGTATATGTTATGAATTTTGTGCAATTGACAGAAGACTTTAATGACCCCCCCCGCCATAATACATGGTCAGGCATTAGGTTCAGGTTATATGACTAAAACTCCGGGTATTTGGGTCCAGTATAAGGACTTGGAAACCGACATTTGGAAAGGTCCTGTGAAAGTAAAACTAACCGGTCGAGGTTATATGTGTATAATTACAGATTCTGGTCTGCGGTGGGTGCCAGCACGATGGGTGAAACCCTGGAAAGAGCCAGCACCACCCCAGGACAACCCCCCTTGTCAGTGATTGAATTAATTGAAATTTCAGCTTAGGACTTCCGTTTTATGGATGTTTTCAGTCCTTCTTAAAGTGAAGAGAGCAATCTTTTTTACATTAAAGTAAAAAAAAAAAAAAAAAATATCCACCCACCCCCCCCAAACCTACAGCGAGACAAACAGGGGATACAGGCATATTGTGTGCGTTTTCGGTGGTGGGAAGGTCTTTCAGGGGTATTGGGCATACGATGTCTCATTTAATACAGTCTCTCTGTGATACTTATGAACTAGAAGTTGGTAAAAATAAGTATGTCCAGGTTTCTATCAACCTTTGGAGACCTTTGTAGATATTGCTGGCCACTCCTTCCAGCACAGGCTGGCCACCTGTGTCGGAATGAGTATGCATTTTCGTCAGTATAAAAGCCCAAGCCTCATGCGCTGTGGGGGAGGCAGAGCCTCTTCGGGGACGCCCGGTAAGGTTGAGCCTGCCACCTCACACTGCAATGATGCTTCTTGGAGCTGTTTTTCTGTTTTTAGCGGGTAGGTGTTTAACATTTTGGGCATGAAAGAGTTTATGTAAAAGTGCGGCTGCCGGCAGGTATTTATAGTTGCTGCTGAAGCAGGCAGGCGGCTGTAGCTGCTGCCGAGCAGGCCAGCTTTTGCAGGGTTCAGAAAAAAAAAAAAGGGGGAGGGGGAAAGAGGCAATGACGCAGCAAACTTCTCGACAGTTAACAATGTGCAGTTTAACTTGTCTACTTCTCAAGAACTGATAACCTGGGGGAGGGGCTATATTTGTGTCCTCCTGCCTACAGGTCCATGGCGACTGCCTGCAAAGTTTGTCAAGCCTTGCCATGAGCTGGACAGACAAATGGAAAAACCTGATGCCTCAGCTACAGGAGCTGACCGTGAATACCCCAAGCAGAATGAGATAGAGGAAGAGAAAAAACAAATGACTGCAAAACATCACTTGGGAGCAAATGAAAAGTAACATCCTAAATATGTGTGCTTGTGAAGTAGCTATTATTAGAGGTTGTGATTTTGTATATGAAACCACCTGTATTTACTAACTAGTTGCTAATAAGAAACTACACCCTGTATTGTATAGATTTGTTACTTGTAAAAGAGATGTTAGAGTATGGAAATTTGCAGTAGCTGCTAGAAAATGCTAAGGCAAAAGCTAGAAAGATTTTAATACAATGGTAGTATTATAAAGCAGGTAATGGAACAAATTAAGAGGGTGGGAAAATTCCACTGGCAAGAAATCTCTTTGGCTAGTCCCTCGCTGCCACCAGCATCTTCAACATGCTGCTGCACCCTGTAATAGTTACTCTGCTAATGTAAATTTGTGTGTGCCTTGCTGTAGTAGCAACCTGTTACTGGATGAAGCAGGTGAAACTCTGCATTGACAACAAGGTGCAAGGACTGAGGCTGACAAAAGGCCTGCTACCACAATCAAGGGCAAGACTGGGTTGGCCTCTGTGTTTGCCACCAAGAAGAACCTTTAGCTCTGCTGTTGGCTGCAACCCAGCAGGCGTGGAGCGGTGGGGACACATGCCATGCCAGACCTTGATGTGAAGGATGGCCTCCCCTGTTATCAGAGAGCCATACAGCAGAAAAAAGGGGCAGGCCCAGCAGCCTGTAGTCAGCATATATTGGAGATATGATCTAGGCCAAATCCCCTGCTCAAGTAGAGTCATCCAAACCATATATAAAACAAAAAGGGGGAGATGTGGAGACAGTGTTCTCACGGGAGAATGGATAATTGGTATATAAACTCTGAATAATCCTGAAAGATACAGCAAGGCTATGAGAGGCCCAAGGAAGCCTAAACAAGCAAGATAAGAAGCAGCTGGATTTCACCGAGTTAATGAGAACTGTGGACTGTTGGCAAGCTTTCGAGGTCAAGTTCCCACACCTGTGCTTAACCAATTATATGCTAGTTGCAAAGGGTCTTGAAGACATGTATCCAATCGTAATATGCCAAATCACTGTAAGTGCATGTAAGAAATAGTATTTAAGGGGTTAAGGCTTTGTAATAAAGGGCTTTTTGTCTGATCATATTGATCTCTGACTGAGTCCACATATATTCTTCAGCAAATAATTTAAGTTTTTTATTATTACACCCATTTGGGCTGATGCAACTGTCCAATCGGTCCCTCGAGCTCTCTTGACCATTTTGATCACTGTGGTAAGATTTAGAATCGAGTCATTCCTTACCCATTCCTGAAGATGAAAGGGATTCAAGTATGGTATACCAATTAGGCACGTTTGAAAGGGATTTCCCACCTGTGCCAAGGTCAGACAAAAATCAGTAATCCCAGTCTTGTTTGCCCATGTGAGCCAGACATTCGTATTCAACCCCAGTATTGAAGTTTCTTTTTCTATGGCTTGGACCATGGTACAGATATAAAGGATTAATATCAATAATTGCTTCATTTTAACTATTCTACTTAAGTATATATGTCTATTATAACTGGGCCAAGCTTCATACAATATGTGCAGCACTTGCACTACACTACCCTTATAGGTAGTAAGTGATACCCGGATTTATTTTGATTACAATTGCAACATTGTGTTGACGCCCATGGATCACTCTATCTTTTGCAAGTTAGTTTTAATTTCAGTCTGTTATTACCACTTGGTGTGATTTTCCAGGGTGCCTTTGGAGCCTTCTTGACTCGAGTATGATGAATCCAGACGTTTTGTTCTCTAATTTTGATAGCTGTAATAGTTGTGAGTAGTACTTGGAACGGCCCTTTCCACCTCGGTTCAAGATCTTCTTCCCCTGTGGGTCTGAAAGATTTTATATACACATAACCTCCAGGTTGTATATTATGTACCGGACTGTCCAGTCCTCTGTTTCGAGTTCCAGCCACATATTTTTCAATTTTCCTGAGTTGTTTTTCTAACTCTATTATATAGTTATTCATAGACTCTTCTCCCACTTGGAGAGACGTTCCCTGTTGGACCCCATATGGTCTTCCATACAGAATTTCGAAAGGACTCAACCCGTCCCGAGCTCTTGGTTTAGTTCGAATTCTCAATAGAGCTAATGGAAGTGTCTGGGGCCAAGGTAGACTGGCCTCCTGACCCAATTTCACAATTTGTTATCTAATTAGATGGCTCATTTTCTCCACCTGACCACTTGATTGAGGGTGGTAGGGAGTATGAAGTTGCCAATCAATACCTAAATGTTTGTTAATTTGTTGTACCACTTTTGAAACAAAATGTGGTCCTTTGTCTGAAGATATAGTGGCTGGAACTCCATATTGTGGTATTATGTCCTGTAACAATATTTTTGTTACCTCCCGGGCTTGTGCGCTTCTAGTTGGAAAGGCTTCTGGCCAACCTGAAAAGGTGTCTGTTAGTACCAACAAATGTCATATAGGGGTCTTACCAGAACACCATAATCATGCATCCAAATTCTGGATCATCCAGTCATTCCCAGGAATGTCTGGAGCTCCTTGATGGTCAACAGTCGTGGAGTTTGACAAATGGCTTCTTTTCTAGCAGTTCCAAGTTCTCTCTGTCCTCCTGTTATTACATAACCTAGGGTTTGGATTAGTTGGGCCTTTTGTCTGGTTACCCAATAACCATTCAGTCCCAGAAAATTCAATAATCCCACCATTCACTGGACATATTCTTCCTTTGTTTCAGTAGCAATTGATGGGTCATCCACATATTGTAACAGAGTCCCCGTCTGAGTGGGTGGTTTCCATGATTCTAGTTCCAGTGCTAAGTGATTTAGAAAAATGGTTGGACTGTTTTAAAACCCTTGAGGTAATACTGTCCAAGTTAATTGCATTTTCCTTACTGTGTCAGGATTTTTCCATTCAAATGCAAAGGTTTTCTGGCTGGCTTCGTGGAGAGGGAGGCAAAAGAAGGCATCCTTTAAATCTAGAATGGTAAACCAAGTTAGCTCTGGTGTTAAGCATGTTAGCAAAGTGTATGGATTTGCTACTACAGGGTAAAGATCCTCAGTTATTTTGTTGACAGCTCGTAAGTCCTGTACCACTCGGTATGACCCGTCAGGTTTCTGAACAGGTAAAATAGGGGTATTGAAATCAGACTGGCACTCCTTTAACAGTCCCGATTGTAGGAAATTCTCAATAATTGAGTAAATTCCTTCTCTATCTTTCTTTTTCAAAGGTACTGTTTAATCCTGACTGGGTGTTTTTCCTCCTTGAGCTTAGTCTGTATAGGGGGTGAATTTTTGGCCCTTCCAGGTAGGTTTGTAGCCCATACCCCTGGGAATACCTGATCCAATACATCTTCCCTGACTTCTTCCACAACATGATTGGCAATTAAAACTAAACTTAACATCTCTATATATTGCTGATCATTTACTTCTAAAGTGATCTCTCCTCCTTTGAAAGTAATAATTGCTCCCAAGTGTTCAAATAAGTCTCTCCCTAGGAGAGCTTTTGGGGAGTTAGGCATATATAAGAATTTATGAACGCCCCATTGCTTTCCCAATTGATATTTCAATGGTTTACAAAAATACGCCTTCTCACTTTGGCCAGTTGCCCCTTTTACCATAATATAATCATCCCGTAAAGGCATTAAGGCTTTGTTTAAAACGGAATATGTTGCGCCCCTATCGACCAAAAATTCCACTTCCTTCTCCATGTCCCCTAGCTTCATCATAACCAGTGGATCTGCTAGGGAAGATTCCTCTGGTCCCCATCATTCTTCCTTCACGTGCACGACCACACTTCCTTTAGTGGCCCTGTTTGGACGGCGGTTCTTTGTGTTTTCCAGACATTCGTTCTTCCAATGTCCAAACTTTTTACACAGTGCACACTGATCTTTACCCAGTTGGGGTTGTTGTCTTTGCTTTCTTCTTCCCCCTTCTTCCACTACTGCCACCAATCTCCGCATTCCTTGCTTATAACCTTCCTCCTGGTTACTGAATACTCGCCATGCTTCATCCAGCCAAATTTCTAAATTTCTTCCTTCCGCTGGTCGTAACTTTTGGAGTTTCCTCCTAATGTCCCCTGTAGATCATCCTAAAAATATACTAACTGCTGTATTCCTACCTCTGACCCCAGCATTACGGCGCATAGCATCCCTTAATCGATCTAAGAATTCCGATGGTGATTCTGAAGGGCCTTGTTTCACCGCATATAGTGCTGACCAGTTTATGGTCTTTGGTGTTGCTCTCTCAACACCTTTTACAATCCATTCTTGGTAAGTTTATAATTTTGCTAACTGTGCCGAGCAGTTTGGATCCCACTTTGGATCCTGAAGTGGAAAAAATTCCCTTACATCTTCTTGTTTTACTTTATAATAGTCCTCAGTCCTCTCCTGCTGTTTTTAATATCAATTATTTTTCTGTTTCCGGCATTGCTTCTAATAGTAACTGCATATCACTCCAATCCGGATTATGGTGCTTTATAATGAACTGCAAATGTTTTGTAGCGCTTAAGGGATCTTTACGATAATCCTTTGCCACCTTTTTCCATGGTTCCAAGTCCAAGGTGGAGAAAGGTACTTTAATCAGCTTTGGAACTCCTTCAGGTCCTACCGCTTCCCAAAGAGGTGCTTGCAGGACATGTTTTTGCTGGTTTTGTCAGGTTCGTGAGGAGACCGGACTCCCCAGGGGAGTAATGGTGTCTTCTGAGTCCATGTCCACCTGTCTCTTTGGTGGAGGCTTAAACACATCTATTAATTCCTGGTGTTGGGGGAGGGGGGCATCATTCCATCCCAACACACCCAATCAGTTGCCAGCACCTATAATAAATGCTCGGAGCAATGTAGAGATATCCCAGCAGCTCCATCCAATGAGCCGGCTTCATTTGGAGCTCGGCTCAGATGCCTCTATACAAATGCCCATAGCATGGGGAATAAACAAGAGGAATTAGAGATGTGTGCACGTCTACGGAGGTATGATATAATAGGCATCACAGAAAAAAGGTGGGATGGCTCCTATGACTGGAGTGTTGGAATGGAAGGTTACAGGCTTTTTAGAAAAGACAGGCCTGGCAGGCAGGGAGGGGGAGTTGCCCTTTATGTTAGGGATAGGCTGGAGAGTATGGAACTCTGTCTGGGGACAGGTGAGCAGTCAACAGAGAGTTTGTGGGTCAGGGTTAAAGGGAATATAGCTATGGGAGACACTAATGTGGAGATCTGTTACAGACTGCCTGATCAAGGAGAACCTGCGGATTAAGCACTCCATAGACAGATAGCAAAAGCCTCACACTCACAGGCCCTTGTTCTCATGGGTGACTTCAACCACCCTGACATCTGTTGGAAGGACGGTACGGCCTGGCACAAGCAATCCAAGAGGTTCCTCGATTGTGTGGAAGACAACTTCCTTCTGCAAGTAATAGAGGAGCCGACAAGTAGAGGTGCCATGCTTGACCTCATGCTCACCAACAGGGAAGGGCTCGTCGAAAATGTGATGCTCCAGGGCAGCCTTCAATGCAGCGATCACGAGGTGCTCGAATTTGAGACCTTCAGGACAGTGAGAAGAGCGTGCAGCAAGCTCACTGCCCTGGACTTCAAGAGAGCAGACTATGGCCTCTTCAGGAACCTGCTCAGTAAGGTTCCATGGGATATAGCCCTAGAGGGCAGGGGGGCCTAAAACTGATGGTAGATATTCAAGACTCACCTGCCACAAGCTCAGAAGTGTTGCATCCCAACTAGAAGGAAGTTCAGCAGGAGGGCCAGGAGACCTCCTTGGATGGATAAGGAGCTGCTGAGGAAAATTCAAATGAAAAAAGAGGCTCATAAAAAGTGGAAGCAAAGACAGGCAGCCCAGGAAGAGTACAAGGATGTTGTCCGGGAAGCTAGGGACCAGGTTAGGAAAGCCAAGGCCCAGTTAGAATTAAACTTTGCTAGGGATGTTAAGGATAACAGGAGTGGATTCTACAGGTACGTAGCCAATAAAAAACAGACTAGGGACAATGTAGGCCCCCTCTGGAAGCTCCTGGGAGAACCAGCTACACAGGATTTGGAGAAGGCTGAGGTTCTGAATTACTTCTTTGCCTCGGTCTTCACAGACAAAGGCTCTGAACGCATCACCCGTGTCTTGGAAGGCAGATGCAGGGACTGTGAGAATGAAGACCTTGGGCCAACAGTAGGAGAGGATCTGGTTCAAGACCATCTTAAAAACCTGAACGTGCACAAGTCCATGGGACCTGATGAAATGCATCCGCTGGTCCTGAAGGAGCTGGCAAATGAAGTTGCTAAGCCACTGTCCATCATATTTGAAAAATCATGGCAGTCAGGTGAAGTTCCTGATGACTGGAAAAAGGGAAATATAACCCCCATTTTCAAGAAGGGGAAAATGGATGACCAGGGAACTACAGACCAGTCAGTCTCACCTCTGTGCCTGGCAAAATCTTGGAGCAGATTCTCCTGGAAGGCATGCTGAGGTACATGAAAAACAACAAGGTGCTTGGTGACAACCAGCATGGCTTCACTAAGGGGAAATCCTGCCTGACCAATTTGGTGGCCTTCTATGATGGGGCTGCAGAACTGATGGACAGGGGTAGAGCAGTTGATGTCATCTACTTGGACTTGTGCAAAGCGTTCAACGTTGTCCCACATGACATCCTTGTGCCTAAATTGGAGAGACATCTGTTTGATGGATGGACCACTCGGTGGATAATTGGCTGGATGGCCGCACACAAAGAGTTGTGGTCAATGGCTCAATGTCTGGCTGGAGACCAGTAACGAGTGGTGTCCCTCAGGGATCGGTGTTGGGACCGGTCTTGTTTAACATCTTCGTCACTGACATGGACAGCGGGATTGAGTGCACCCTCAGCAAGTTTGCTGATGACACCAAGCTGTGTAGTTCAATTGATAGGCTGGAGGGAAGGAATGCCATCCAGAGGGACCTTGACATGCTTGTGAGGTGGGCTGATGCCAACCTCATGAAGTTTAACCATGTCAAGTGCAAGGTACTACACCTGGGTGGGGGCAATCCCAGGCACAGCTACAGGTTGGGCAGAGAAGAGATTCAGAGCAGCCCTGCGGAGAAAGTCTTCAGGGTGTTGGTTGATGAGAAAATGAACATGAGCCAGCAGTGTGCGCTAGCAGCCCAGAAAGCCAACTGTATCTTGGGCTGCATCAAAAGGAGCATGACCAGCAGGTCGAAGGAGGTGATCCTGCCCCTTTACTCTGTTCTCATGAGACCTCACCTGGAGTATTGTGTGCAGTTCTGGTGTCCTCAACATAAAAAGGACACGGAACTGTTGGAATAAGTCCAGAGGAGTACCACGAGGATGATCAGGGGACTGAAGCACCTCCCATATGAAGACAGGCTGAGAAAGTCAGAGCTGTTCAGCCTGGAGAAGAGAAGTCTGTGTGGAGATCTCATAGGAGCCTTCCAGTATCTGAAGGGAGCCTATAGGGATGCTGGGGAGGGACTCTTCATTAGAGACTGTAGTGACAGGACAAGGGGTAATGGGTTAAAACTTAAACAGGGGAAGTTTAGATTGGATATAAGGAGGAAATTCTTTCTTGTTAGGGTGGTGAGGTGTAAGCGGCGAGGAGAGGCCAACCCAATATGGGTGATAAGCAACTTCTGCTTTATTTGTGACGCAGTTCACACATATATAGGAGTGGTATTCAGCCACTCCTTCTTGGCACAACAGTATTGGTTAGCCCCCCACAGCTTCCTCCACATTCTCCTCCCAGGTCCGGTCTCCGGCCACCTGTGGGGGCCACCCCCTGCCTTGCTTGCACAGTCCTCCAGAACTCTATGGTTCTGCTCTTAGAGTCATTCTGCAACAATTCCCCCCTTTTTCTTTGTGCAAGCAAGGCATTATGGGTTATTCTGTTCACCTGTTTTATCACACAACTATAAACAAGTCTAATAGCTACGATGATTAACCTAACCAATGATACATAAGTGCAATACTTTTAAACAGTGTTTGACTCAACCTGTAATGCCCCGTGAAAACAACCATCTAATTATTCTTAGAATACTGCTCATTTACTATTGCTGGGTAAGCTGAGCCAGGGTTCTCAGCTGTGCGTACATCGAATTAGCATAATCAGAGACTCATACAACACATTCCAACAAACTCCTCAGATCCATGTCCCTGTTCCAACAACAAAAGGTTCTGCAGTGTTGCATGTCTTACAGTCAACATTAAGACAAATCAGAAATTGCCTTCGATGTAGAATTGTCTGCTTAGCAACTCAGCCTGCTTAGTTGAGCCAAGGCCCCGGCTGACGCCGTGCCTGGCAGGAGGAAAGAAACTGATATAATAGTGTCAAGTGAGCAAAACTTACATAAGATCTACAGTTTAACAGTGAGGTTAAATATAAGGCACTTTAAGCACCTTGAGCGGTGCTGTCACTGAAGTGTTAAGGGTCGGCGAGGTCAGTCTTCCAGTAACAAGGTCCCTTTTCCTTATTGAAGGATTGCTTGGCCAGGCTGGATCACTGCAGATCCGAACATTCCGCTGAGCAGCCTCAAGGGATGATCGGTAGAGCGGGAAGTATTGCGGGAAGCTTACCTGAACCACACGCTGACGTTCCTGTAATCTAAGGATTAGAACTTACACCTTCTATAGCACTATTCACCTTGGCTTAGGCACTTGTTCAGCTAAGTATTACGCATGTACCCATTCGCACGGCCCCTAATAATTCTACTCCCAAGGTCCATTTGGGGCAATAGGCGAATATGGTACCCCAGCATCCCAATTGTCTGTTGAGTTGTTGAGGTTGGTAGTGCTACAAACGACATAGTAGACCAGCAAGGGTCAATTGCTTATCAAAATACCAACCAAACATATTGGAAATGGCTTACCAGGGGAAGGTAAGGCGAGGCAAATGGCATTCTACCCTGCAACTTAACCATCATCCCCCACCCGTTGTTCCTGGGCTGCGGAGGTAGACGGTTGATCGTTTCCGGAGTCTTTATTCCTGTTAGGAAGAGCAGGAGAAGATAAGGATACTGTTTTGGTCCGCTTCGCAGGAACCCATTGTGTACCTGTGGATGTAAGCACACACGTATAACCTCGCCCCATGTACTTCACTTCTGCCGGGCCCTGCCATAAGCCCGTGCTGGGATCACGGTACATGACCATCATAGGCGCCTCCGATTCGGACGCCGCGGCTCAGCCGTGCACTTGAGCAGGTGGAGAGTCCTGATCTGCAAAAATGCACAAGTAGTTCAGAACAAACAGCGCCTTAGACAGTCTTTCTTGCACGTCGCGAACATCACTGAGCTTTTCAAGGTACCGTTTCAGGGTTTGATGCGCCCGCTCAACTATTGCCTGTCCCGTTGGTGAATGGGGAATGCCAGTCACATGTTTGACTCCCCATTTTTGACAAAATTGGCGCATTCTCTCACCTACATAGGCGGGCCCATTGTCCGTTTTTATTTGCTGAGGGACTCCCATAACAGCAAAGCAGCTAGTTAGATGCCGCACTACATGGGAACCCCTTTCTCCTGTCTGGGCCGTGGCCCACAGGAATCCGCTATGTGTGTCAATTGTGACATGCACATACTTAAGGCGTCCAAACTGTGTCACGTGTGTGACATCCATCTGCCATACTTCACAAGGGCCCAAACCCCGAGGGTTCACCCCAATTCCCAGCCCTGGTCCATGATGGCTGCAGCTGGGGCAGGCCCTGACAATGCCTCTCGCTTCCTCCATCGTAATCTTAAATTGACGGAATAGTCCCTTAGCATTCTGGTGAAAGGTGTTGTGGGCCTCTCTGGCCTTTATGAAGTCACTCAGGGGTGCAACAATGGAAACTAATTGATCTGCTCTGTCATTGCCTTCCCCCAACCCCTGTGACCATTTATGACTCCGTATGTGGATGATGGCGTAAGCACACTCTCGCTGATGAATGGCTGCTTACAGCTGACGCAGCAGGTCAAACAACCCCTGTTTTCGACACTCTCTGAGCCGAGCATCCTCAATACGCTGAACAACACCTGTGACGTACATAGAATCAGAGATTATATTTATCTCTGTGTGATGCCAGTTCAAGAAGGTCCAGATGACTGCCGCTAGCTCTAAAGTCTGCAGTGAGTCCTCTGCTTCCGCGGCCAGTATCTGCTGGTGCCATGTCTCACCCTGGATCCAGGTCGCGGCGGCATGCCGAGACTTCTTTCCAGCGTCTGTAAAAACCGTTACTGCATTGGCCAGCGGGCACTCACTCCTTTTTGGGATCTTGATCCATTCTTGCTGGCTGATCCAGCGCAAGGTAGTGGATTGCAGTTGCTCTACCTTAAGGTCCACAGCCTGAGACAGCAGGCTGACTTGTAACGCTTGTGAGTGCTGGAGATACCACTCAAGATCCTGCCGTTTTATTGGCAGGTAAATAGTTCCAGGTTCCTGGGCCGTTAATTGCAACACCCTCATTCAGCCCTTTTGAACCAATTCTGCTAAATTTTCTATTTTCTGTTGAATAGTAGTTTTGGGCTGGACAGCAGTAAAAAGCCACTCCAATATCTTCACCTCCTCCCCCCTTTTCTTTTTGCACTGTGTCAGTGCACCCAAGAGTTGCTTAGGGCCTTGTAGTATTGTAAGGTCTACAGGAAGGTCTGGGTCTCTACGGTCAACCCATCTCTGTACGATTTGTGTGCTGATGCGCTGGATGGTTAGCCGCTGTTCCGACGTGGGTCGCACCAGTCGTGCTGGGTCAGTGCCCTGCAACAGGGGTCTCAAAGTGTCAATAATGGGTTTGAAATGCCCATGACAGGACGCAGCCATTGTATATCTCCAAGTAAACACTGTGCGTCATGTAGGGTCGAGATTTGAATGTGAAGTTGCAGTTTCTGTGGTCGCACCTGGCCTTCTGTAATATGCCAACCTAAATATTTCCAAGCAGGGCCGCGCTGAATTTTTTCAGCCGCAATAACGAGTCCTTGTTTGCTCAGTTGCTGCTCCAGTAGAGTCTCTTGGTCCGTCGTGAAGGGAAGATTTTGGGCGAATAGAATATCGTCCATATAATGATAAATTAATGTTCCCGGCCACATCCGGCAAAGGGGCTGGAGCGCATTGGCCACAAATAGCTGACACAGGGCAGGGCTATTTTTCATTCCCTGTGGCAGTACTGTCCATTCAAAACGGCGAAAAGGTGCTGCTTTATTTGGCGTTGGCAAGGTAAAAGCGAATCATGCAGTATCTAATGGATGCAGCTTAATTGTGAAAAAACAGTCTTTAAGATCAATAACCAGCAGGTGCCAACCCTCTGGGAACATAGCAGGGTTGGGCAAAGCTGGCTGCAAGGCACCCATCGCTTGTATCTGTGTATTCACAGCTCTCAAGTCCTGTAGCAGTCTATATTTCCCTGATTTCTTTTTTATAACAAAAATTGGCGTATTCCAGGGGCTCATGGAAGGTCGTAGGTGTCCCTGTTGTAATTGTTCCTGTACTAAAAGCTGCGCTTGCTCCAGACTTTCCTTTTTCAGCGGCCACTGCTCGACCCACACCGGAGTGTTAGTAGTCCATGTGAGCTGGATCGGGAAAGTCCATTGTGCAGCGACCGCTCCTAAAAATGCTGGTTAGTCAGCACCAGTCCCAGCTGGTCTAGCACATCTTGGCCGATTAGGGCATTCACCCCAGTGGGCAGCGGCATAATGGTTGCATAGATAGAAGCAACCTGACCTTCAACGGCCACCTGTATTAAATCAGAGCTGCGTTGCACAGAAGCAGTGCCACCAACGCCCTCAACTCCACCCAGGGTGGGGTGGCACGGCCACCAGTGTGGCCATTTGTCAGTGTTTATTATGGTGATATCTGCTCCAGTGTCCAGTAATGCCAGTAAATTTAGACGCTCGTTCCCTCGAGACCATGTGGAGTCCACTACAGGTCTGGTAGTCATTGGGACAGTCAGCATTACCAGGCCTCCCGTGGAGCCAAATCCTGTAAATGAGTCTTCCTCCTGTGGTTATGATACAGGGTTAACCAATGTACAAGGAGGTTATACAAGGGGGTTGTACAGGGGGGTTAGAGGAATTCACTTGCTTAAACAAAAGTATTGTCTGCACCTATCAGGCTTACTATGCAGAACAAAGGCACTAACCACTGATAAGGAAAAGCAGACACCTGGTTCTATTGACAAGGAAAAGCAGAGGCCTGATTCTACTGATAAGCAGCTATTGATAAGGAAAAGCCGACCCCTGAAGGGGGAGAAGCAGATAGATAGTTTATGGCTGGGACACTGACCAAACCCTAAGGCCATACGTGAAGACTAAAAGGTGAAAAGTTCATGAAGAGGAAGACTCATTTACTTCATCATGAAGACCCCTACCCACAGGAGGAAGACTCGGTTACTTCATCTTGAGACCCCTGCCCATGACAAGAGGGGGCACTGCGCAGGCACAAAGGACCTTCTAATTCATTATAATACGAAGCAGATATAGGACATGAATACGTATAGGCGTATTGTGCAACCTTATGAATATATATAACTTTAGAGAATAAATGTAGAGGGAAACAACACTGAGGCACGCATGACTTTGAGGAATTATCCCCGTGCATCTCAGCGCTGAATAAAAAGCATACCTACTTTACAACTTTAACGAGTTGTGGAGTCAATCCGCTCATCAATTTGGCGAGCCAGCCAGGACATCTCTGTTCGGCTGCAGGATCGGCTGAGGGGCGGACATCCCAGGCGCCCCAGGCCGCTTGCCTGGAGGAGCTCTGCTCCTCGTCCTCTCACTGTGAGGACAGACAACAACCTGTGCCGGTTGCGGAAAAACGGTATGCTTGAAATTTATTTTAAGTCAGGGGGCGTGTAAGGCATACGCGTTGCCCGGGGCTGCTGGTAAGGCACGCAGAGACGTCTGGCGCACAGCATAGTTCCCCTGGCAGGTAGGACTTGCAAGCAGGGGACTCGCCGACAGATAGAGCGGCCGCTAGCGATCCTGAGGGCAGATCGGGTGAGTCTGGGTTTCACTGCATCCCAAGTTTTGGGAGCCAGGAAGGATATGCTAATGACCGTAGTGTAAGCAGGTGAAGGGTAGGTGAACCCACCAGGTCTCCGCTGCATCTCAAATTCTGGGAACCAGGATGGACCTGCTACCATAAGAAGCAGGAGAAGGGTAAGGCGGAACCAGAGTGTGGGTGTGTGGGATCCCATGAGTGTTTGCTTTTCTGTGTGACTGAGACGTAGCATAGCTACGAAGTGAGTGTGGAGTCCTGATCCGGTTCCGGACGAAGTGTCTTTGTTTTGTGTTGTGCCTAAGTGCTTTGTGTGTGTATATGTCTGTCGTTAGTGTTAAAGATTACAGTGTTTAAGCGTTGGGGGAGGAGTAGACAAAAGTAAACTGTTGCTAATGACGGGTTAAGAAGAGTTCCCTCTCTGCGCCCCAATGGCTGCATAAGAGAAGTATAACCTCTAATATCTTTAGTCCTACTCTTGAGACCTGGACTTTACACTCAGTACCAGAGGCTTGTAGCCTCACATATGGGTGCATAGTAACTTTTGAACAGTGGAACCTGCTGTGGATACTAGTGATGCGCGGATTGACTCCACAACTTGTTGAAGTTGTAAGGGAGGTATGCTTTTTATTCAGTGCTGAGACGCACGGGGATAATTCCTCAAAGTCATGCGTGCCTCAGTGTTGTTTCCCTCTACATTTATTCTCTAAAGTTATATATATTCATAGGATTGCACAACACGCCTATACATATTCATGTCCTATCCCAGCTTCGTATTATAATGAGCCAGAAGGTCCTCTGCGCCTGCGCAGTGCCCCCTCTGGTCATGGTCAGGGGGCTCAAGATGAAGTAAATGAGTCTTCCTCTTCTTGCACTTTTCACCTTTTTAGTCTTCACGTGTGGCCTTAGAGTCTGGTCAGTGTCCCTTCAGGAAATCAAGCTATTACTGAACTACGATACCATCTATATAATTTGAACAGTGACTTACATCTGTGGTATTTAAATAAACATAGTCTCCTATTCTGGTTCCTGGTGTAATACATATTTAAATTTCGTTTCTTATCTGTTTCAGGAAGGCCCTGATCTTCTCCTGATTCAGGCAACTGTGCACACTCCAAACAGTCACTACAATTAACAACTTTAGTAACATTCTGCATTAATTTCAGGTATAAGTATTAGTCCCAAGCTGGTATGTCAGTTATCACATAAATCCAAATTATGACTGATATAATTTCATATGCGAGGGTCCTGAAGGTTCAATCCGACATGTCTTCTCTGGTTCTGGTGCTTTTTTACTCTTGAATAATGTATCCAAGCAGGTTGATCCTTTATCTTCACTGCTTAAAGGTGGTCAATATTACCTGGTACGGTCCGCTCCACTTCTCCTGTAGAGGATCTCCTGAAAAATTCTTAACATAAACCCAGTCTCTGGATCTAAAAGGGTAATCCATGCCTCTCACTCTTGTCCTCAGTATTCTCTTATTTCTTCTAATTGTTTTCCCAGATTGACCAGAAATTTTAGGAGATAAACTTCTCCCACTTCCAGAAGACTTTCTCCTTTAAACTGGGACTGATATGGTCTTCCATATAAAATTTTTACATAGGATAGCCTCTGGTACTCTAAAACCTACAAGGGAATGCTTCTGGCCACCCTAAAAAAGTATTCGTTAACACCAACAAATACTGGTAAAAATTTATTTGTCTAATTGAACTATGATATATAGATTCCTTCCTTCAATTTGTTCATCTAAGTATTTATATAAAGACTTGCTACCTCAATGAGTTTTATTATGTTCCTCCTGAACTAGCGTCCAGAGTTGGTTATAGGGGATTATAATTCATCCATCAGGTATCTGAACCCAATCTTCTTTGTTTTCCTCTCCTCCTCTGAGATCTTCAATAAATTTTCTATCCTTCTTTGATTTTCTAGGTTTAGATTTCTCAATTGTTAGTTTGCCATCAGGGATTAAGGGAATGAGTTTAGATTGTTAAAATCAGCCAAATTTAATCTTGTTGATATCCTTGACAACACATAATAGCTACTTCCTCAGGTAGCTGAACAGCTCTCAGTAGTTGTAGCATGTTTATTCTGTTTCTCCTGTGTGTTCAAAGGTCCTCGTTCTTTCCAGATGGCACCATGTGCATGGACCACACCAAATTCATATTTAGAATCAGTCTTTCAAATCTGGTCTAATATTTGCTGAATTGAAAAAAAAACATAACCAGTGGGCTTCTTTCTGTTATAGGAATGCTGATACAACACAGGACTCTAGTACAGTTATTTTTGTCCCAAGGTAAATAAGCGGGCCTCTTCAATATTCATGACTACTGCTGTCACAGCTCTTTGGCACCCGGGCCATCCTTTGCTCGCTTCATTCAGCTGTTTTCAAAAATACACCACTGTTCTCTTACAGGGTCCTAGTTTCTGAGTAAGGACCATCAAAGCTATTCCCTGTTCTTCATAGGAATATAGCCAAAAGGATTTAGTCACATCCAGAAGTCAGAGCTGCAGCTCTCTTTAGCTCTGCTTTTAAATTTCTAAAGCCCTCCTCTGCTGAATCAGTCCATTCCAAAGAGAGAGGGGTTTCTTTTAACAGTTCATATAGGGGTCTTACCAGAGCACCATAATCATGCATCCAAAGTCTGCATCATCCAGTCATTCCCAGGAACTTCTGGATCTCCTTGATGGTTGACAGTCGTGGAGTTTGACAAATGGCTTCTTTTCTAGGAGTTCCAAGTTTTCTCTGTCATCCTAGGTAGGAAACTCGGGTTTGGATTAGTTGGGTCATTTGTCTGGGTACCCAATAACCATTCAGTCCCAGAAAATTCAATAATTCCACCATTCACTGGACACATTTTTCCTTTGTTTCTATGGCAATAGGTCATCCACATATTGTAACAGAGTCCCTGTCTGAGTGGGTGGTTTCATGATCCTAGTTCCAGTGTTAACTGATTGCCAAAAATCTTGGATTGTTTTAAACCCTTGAGATAATACTGTCCACATTAATTGGGTTTTCCTTACTGTATCAGGATGTTCCCATTCAAAAGCAAATAAATTCTGGTTTTCTTTGGCCAATGGTTAGCAAAAGAGTCCTTTAAATCCAAGATGGCAAATCATTTTTGATTCGATTTAGTCAATACGAATTAGCTATTACTGAATATCCTCTACAAATTTGTTGATTCCTGAGATCTTGAATCAATCTGCAACTTTTCTTTACTGGCTAGATAGGAGTATTATATTCCAATTCACATTCAATTAAGAATTTATATTTTAAAATTTATTAATGATTTTTTAATTCCCTTTCCTGCAATTTTAGGGGCTATTGTATTATTCTAATTGGGTAGGCCCCCCTTTTTATTTCTACTTTAACAGGTAAAGCATTTTTCGCTTTACCTGGCACTTCAGATGTCCGTATTCCCAGATATACCTGGATTAAGGATTTCTTCTATTTCAGGAAGGTCCTCCTGTTCGCTTTTTCTGTTGAATTAAAGATAAACTCAAAACTGCAGTTAATTGATTTTTAACTCTTTAATTCCATATTGCCTTCTTTAAATGTTGCTTCTTGTCCTAATAAAGATTTCGAAGAATTAAGTATGCATAAAAATTTTATGCATTCCTATTTGTTTTTCCACTTTGTGCCTCTTTTTGCCTTTTTTTTTGTTTGTTTTGTTTTGGATTTTTTCTTTTCCTTGGTGGCCAGTAGCTCCCACATCTGTAACAAATTCTTTTCCCTCTGAATTAAAGCCGAATAAGTTGCTCCTGTATCTACTAAAATTCCACTTTATTTCCTCTGGTCTCTAGTTTTAACTTAACCAGTGGATCTACTAGGGTAGATTCCCCAGGTCCCTTTTCAGTCTAGTTTCAGTTCAGCCACCGGAGCCACCCCATGGCACTCTCCCCCAGGGCAGTCTCACTTCCAACGTCCAAAACTCTCCACAGCACACACACACTGATCCGGTCCCATAGGAGAAGAACCCACTTCCCCCACCTTTGTCCGACATTCCTCCTCCTTTAGTTTCAAAACATTCAACAACCCCTCAGTCCCGTCTATCAACATGTCTGTTCCCACTTCTTTGCCTGCCCCAGCACTCATCCCGTGCTCAAACACAGGAGCTGCGCGAGCTCCCCTCCTTTCCCGCTTAGTTTTCTCTTTTTGTTTTTCCTTCTCACGGCTGCTCACCCTGCTCTGCAGGGGTTACAGATGCTTGCCTCTGCAACAGCACTTCTGGTTTAATGTGAATGTGCTGCTTGTTGCCATGACAGAATCTCCTCCTCCTTATCAGTATCTGATAGGACAGATATAGAGGATGCTCATCTCAGAGGTATCTGTGATATATAATTTTTCTATTTATTTTCCTGATTATTGTTTTTTTAACTTTTAAACATCATTCCCCAAATATCACAGGCTGAACAGCATCTCTCCAGCTTAGCTTTCTGGTTTTCTCTGTCCTTTTTCAAAGCCAAAATTAGGTTTTTCACTTTAAGAAACCACCCGGAGTGGCAGACAGAATGTGAAATTAACATAGCTCTGCCAGATCCCTATCTCTATATAGTACTTCATCCCATTTTCTGGCCACCTCAAAACCAACATTAATTGTAACAATGTATTATAATTCATAGTTCCATTTTTAGGCCATTTCTCCTGATCACAGAATTGTAGAATTAACCGGGTTGGAAAAGACCTTTAAGATCATCATGTTCAACCATTACCCCAGGACTGCCAAAACCACCACTCAGCCATGTCATTAAAGGCCTCATCTCAATGTTTTTTGAACACTTCCAGGGACACTGATTCCACCACTTCCCTGGGCCACCTGTTCCAATGCTTGATCACCTTTTGGTGAAGAAATTTTTCCTAATACCCAGACTAAGCCTCCCCATGTGGTGATTTTTTTTTTTTTAATCTCTCTCCTACAATTCAACCATTTTCATTGCTTTACATGTACACACTGCCATAAAGGATCCTCTGCCTTAGGCATCAAACATCTTTAAAGAACTGCTATCAAACCCTAACACACGACAGACAGAAGGAGGAATCCAAGCCAGGGAAAATTCCATATCAAATTGGAAAAATGCTTAGCAGTCTCCAGAACAATCCAAGTCTGGAAAGGCAAATCAAACACATATAGATGATGACCATGGGAAAGAGTCATTTCATTGACACACTGTTCTCTTTGCATATCATTCCTGAATGTCTTATGGGTTTTTTACGGATAAGCATATAATAAATAGGGGGCTAATACCTGTCCTCTGGTACTCAACTTCAGAGACTTCACACCAAAATCCCAATTAATACTTTCCCAATCTCATAAACAATCACAAGCTTGGCAATTAATTTTTCAAAAGTAAGCTTTTTACACTCACAATATTTTTACAGATAGGAACATCACAGTCTTGATAAAAAGATATACCTGCACACAAGACCTGATATTCCATACGTATGCATCAAGTACTCAACTTTATCCAGAGAAGTTTCCTATCAAATTTTACAAGTTAAAAATAACAGGGGTGAACATCATGCAAAATTACAGGAGTGGAGAATTTTAACTTTTAAGTTGGCAACAGTCTAACTAAAAACAGACATTGGTTACAATATTTCATCAACGTTTTCTTGTTTACTGAACCCCCAGAAGACCCTCCCAGTTCTTTCCAATGTGCCAAAATGTAACCCAATGGGCTTTTCTTCAGAATTCCCTTATTTTGACCGCCTCGTATTTCAAACACTCTTTTACAAATCTATAGCTTCTCTTTCCCAGTGCTCTGCAAATGCACTTAAAAATATGAGAGCACCTACACACAAGTTTTATGATATTCTCAGGGGTTCAGTAAAATAATATCTCTGGGTTCTGCAGATCAGTTCCCCTGTTGTTAGATCATAGTTTCAGTTCCAGCAAAATTTACACTGTCCTAGTATCCGTGGCAGGTTCCACTGTTCAAAAGTTACTATGCATCCATATGTGAGGCTACAAGCCTCTGGTACTGAGTGTAAAGTCCAGATCTCAAGAATAGGACTACAGATATTAGAGGTTATACTTCTCTTATACAGCCACTGGGGCGCAGAGAGGGAACTCAACCCCCATTAGCCACAGTTTACTTTTGTCTACTCCTCCCCCACCGCTTAAACACTAATCTTTAACACTAACGACAGACATACACACACACAAAGCACTTAGGCACAAGTTGTAAAGGGAAACAACACTGAGGCATGCATGACTTTGAGGAATTATCCCCGTGCATCTCAGTGCTGAATAAAAAAGCATACCTACTTTACAACTTTATCGAGTTGTGGAGTCAATCCGTGCATCACCTCTACATTTATTCTCTAAAGTTATATATATTCATAAGGTTGCACAACACGCCTATACATATTCATGTCCTATCCCAGCTTCGTATTATAATGAGCCAGAAGGTCCTCTGCGCCTGCGCAGTGCCCCCTCTGGTCATGGTCAGGGGGCTCAAGATGAAGTAAATGAGTCTTCCTCTTCTTGCACTTTTCACCTTTTTAGTCTTCACGTGCGGCCTTAGAGTTTGGTCAGTGTCCCGGCCGTAAATCCTCTGCTTCCTCCCTTTATCAGTAGATTCAGGCGTCTGCTTATCAACAGGACTGGAGGTCTCTGTCCTGCTTAGCTGGCATTTACAACAGATCGTACTTTTGTTTAAGCAAGCAAATTCCAGGACTAGGTATCTGCTTTCCTTATCAACAGGACCGGAGGTCTCTGTCCTGCTTAGCAGGCATTTACAACAGATGAACAAGCAAATTCCTCTAACCCCCTTGTATAACCCCCCTGTACAACCCCCTTGTACAACCCCCCTGTCCTACCCCCCTGTACATTGGTCAACCCTCTGTATCACTAGGACAGTGTAAATTTTGCTGGAACCGAAACCATGATCTAACAACAGGGGAGTTGATCTGCAGAACCCAGATATACTATTTTACTG
The DNA here is from genome assembly GCF_033815535.1 of Pezoporus flaviventris. NCBI lineage: Eukaryota > Metazoa > Chordata > Aves > Psittaciformes > Psittacidae > Pezoporus > Pezoporus flaviventris. Next base: position 688,206 of record NW_026892592.1, read on the forward strand.
AACCCCCTGAGAATATCATAAAACTTGTGTGTAGGTGCTCTCATATTTTTAAGTGCATTTGCAGAGCACTGGGAAAGAGAAGCTATAGATTTGTAAAAGAGTGTTTGAAATACGAGGCAGTCAAAATAAGGGAATTCTGAAGAAAAGCCCATTGGGTTACATTTTGGCACATTGGAAAGAACTGGGAGGGTCTCCTGGGGGCTCGGCAAATGAGAAAAAGTTGATAAAATATTGCATCCAATGTCTGTTTTTAGTTAGACTGTTGCCAACTTAAAAGTTACAGTTCTCTACTCCTGTAATTTTGCATGATGTACACCACTGTTATTTTTAATTTGTAACATTTGATATGAAAATTCTCTGGATAATGTTGAGTACTTGATGCGTACGTGTGGAATATCAGGTCTTGTGTGCAGGTGTATCTTTTTATAAAGACTGTGATGTTCCTAACTGTGTATGAATTGTATCTGTAAAAATATTGTGAGCGTAAAAAGCTTGATTTTGAAAAGTTAATTGCCAAGCTTGTGATTGTTTATTAGATTGGGAAAAGTTTTAATTGGGATTTTGGTGCGAAATCTCTGAAGTTAAGTAGCAGAGGACAGGTATTAGCCCCCTATTTATTATATGCTCATCCGTAAAAAAAAACATAAGACATTCAGGAATGATATGGAAAGAGAACAGTGTGTCAATGAAATGGCTCTTTCCCATAGTCAATACTTGAACTTTCATTTCATCTATAAAGAAACAGTGATATTAATTAAATGTGTTTGATTTGCCTTTCCAGACTTGGATTGCTCTGGAGACTGCTAAGCATTTTTCCAATTTGAAATGGAATTTTCCCTGGCTTGGATTCCTCCTTCTGTCTGTCGTGTCTTAGGGTTTGATTGATAGCAGTTCTTTAAGGATGTTTGATGCCTAAGGCAGAGGATCCTTTATGGCAGTGTGTACATGTATAATTTATTTATTTTAAATTTGCCAGATCAGAAAATGGGGCTACAGCTCCCATTGTCTGGTAACTCTTAGTGAATTTAATTAGATAAAGCAATGAAAATGGTTGAATTGTAGGAGAGAGATTTAAATAAACACATTTTAATCTCATAATGACATGTCTCAAGCTGGGCATGGGGAGGCTTAGTCTGGGTATTAGGAAAAATTTCTTCACCAAAAGGTGATCAGGCATTGGAACAGGTGGCCCAGGGAAGTGGTGGAATCAGTGTCCCTGGAAGTGTTCAAAAAACATTGAGATGAGGCCTTTAATGACATGGCTTAGTGGTGGTTTTGGCAGTCCTGGGGTAATGGTTGGACTTGATGATCTTAAAGGTCTTTTCCAACCCGGTTAATTCTACAATTCTGTGATCTGGAGAAATGGCCTAAAAAATGGAACTATGAATTATAATACATTGTTACAATTAATGTTGGTTTTGAGGTGGCCAGGAAAATGGGATGAAGTACTATATACAGATACGTTTTTCACTTTAAGAAACCACCCATAGTGGCAGACAGAATGTGAAATTAATATAGCTCTGCCAGATCCCTAATTTTGGCTTTGGAAAAGGACAGGGAAAACCAGAAAGCTAAGCTGGAGAGAGTTTTTCAGCCTGTGATATTGGGGGAATGATGTTTAAAAGTTAAAAAGCACTAATCAGGAAAATAAATAGGAAAATTATATATCACAGATACCTCCAAGAGGAGCACCCTGTATATCTGTCCTATCAGATATTGATAAGGAGGAGGAGATTGCTGTCACTGGCAACAAGCAGCACATTCACATTAACCCAGAAGTGCTGTTGCAGAGGCAAGCATCTGTAACCCCTGCAGAGCAGGGTGAGCAGCTGTGAGATAAAAAAAACAAAGGGAAAACCAAGGGGGAAAAGAGGGCAGCTCACACAGCTACTGTGTTTGAGCACGGGATGAGTGCTGGGGCAGGCAAACAAGTGGGAACAGACATGTTGATAGACGGGACTGAGGGGTTGTTGAATAAATGCGGACAGGCTGGTGGAGGAGGAATGTCGGGGTGGGGGAAGTGGGGTTCTTCTCCTATGGGAGCGGATCGGTGTGTGTGTGCTGTGGAGAGTTTTGGACGTTGGAAGTGAGACTGCCCTGGGGGGAGAGTGCCATGGGGTGGCTCCGGTGGCTGAATTGGAACTAGACTGACAAGGGACCTGGGGAATCTACCTTAGTAGATCCACTGGTTAAATTAAAACTAGAGACCAGAGGAAATAAAGTGGAATTTTAGTAGATACAGGAACAAGTTATTTGGCATTGAATCAGGGGAAAAGAATTTGTTACAGATGTGGGAGCTACTGGCTACCAAGGAAAAAAAAAACAAACAAAAAAAACAAAAAAAAAATGGCAAAAAGAGGCATTCTTTCTGGAACCCTTAAAGTACAAATTGGGAAAACAAATAGGAATGCATAAAATTTTTATGAGTGCTAAATTCTCCGAAATCTTTATTAGGGCAAGTAGCAACATTTAAAGAAGGCAAAATGGAATTAAGAGTTAAAAAATCAATTAATTGCAGTTTTGAGCTTATCTTTAATTCAACAGAAAAGCGAACAGGAGGACCTCCCTGAAATAGAAGAAATCCTTAATCCAGGTATATCTGGGAGTACGGGCATCTGAAGTTTCAAGTAAGGCAAAAAAAAGCTTTGCCTCTTAAAGTAGAAATAAAAGGGGGGGGGGGCTGCCCAATTAGAATAAAACAATATCCCCTAAAATTGCAGGAAAAGGAGTTAAAAAATCATTGATAAATTTTAAAATATAAATTCTTAATTGAATGTGAATTGGAATATAATATTCCTATCTAGCCAGTAAATAAAAGTTGCAGATTGGTTCAAGATTCAAGATCTCAGCAATCAACAAATTTGTAGAGGATATACAGCAATAGCTAATCCATACACCTTATTGATTAAATTGAATCAGAAATGGTTTGCCATCTTGGATTTAAAGGACTCTTTCTTTTGCTTATCATTGGCCAAAGAAAACCAGAATTTATTTGCTTTTGAATGGGAACATCCTGACACAGTAAGGAAAACCCAATTAACTTGGACAGTATTACCTAAAGGATTTAAAACAGTCCAAAGATTTTTCGAAATCAGTTGGCACTGGAACTAGAATCATGGAAACCACCCACTCAGACCTCTTAATTGCCACAGAAACAAAGGAAGAATGTGTTCAGTGAATGGTGGGATTATTGAATTTTCTGGGACTGAATGGTTATTGGGTACCCAGACAAATGACCCAACTAATCCAAACCCGAGTTTCCTACCTAGGATATGAAATAACAGGACAGAGAAAACTTGCAACTGCTACAAAAGAAACCATTTGTCAAACTCCATGACTGTCGACCATCGAGGAGCTCCAGACGTTCCTGGGAATGACTGGATGATGCAGACTTTGGATGCATGGTTATGGTGTTCTGGTAAGACCCCTATATGGACTCTCAAAAGAAACCCCTCTCTCTTTGGAATGGACTGATTCAGCAGAGGAGGGCTTTAGAAATTTAAAAGCAGAGCTAATGAGAGCTGCAGCTCTGACTTCTGGATGTGACTAAACCCTTTTGGCTATATTCCTATGAAGAACAGAGAATAGCTTTGGTGGTCCTTACTCAGAACCTAGGACCCTATAAGAGGGCAGTGGTGTATTTTTGAAAACAGCTGAATGAAGCGAGCAAAAGACGGCCCGGATGCCTAAGGATTGTGGTAGCAGTTGTCATGAATATTGAAGAGGCCCGCATATTTACCTTGGGACAAAAAAATTACTGTACTATTGTCCTATGTTGTATCAGAATTCCTGGAAAAGAAAGAAGCCCACTGGTTATCTCCTTCATGTTTTTTAAAATATCAGGCCACCCTTATGCAACAGGATAATATAGAAATTGTGGTCTCTAATGTTGTGAATCCAGCAACTATTAACACACGACTGCTTGACCACTATATGAAAGTGTATATTTGAGCCGGCCTGATTTGAAAGAAATCTGGAACGTGCCCTGGAATTGGCTGAAGACAAAAGGATTCTAAATATGAATTTGGTGTGGTCCATGTACATGGTGCCATCTGGAAAGAATGAGGACCTTTGAACACACAGGAGAAACAGATTAAACATGCTACGACTACTGAAAGCTGTTCAGCTACCTGAGAAAGTAGCTATTATGCATTGTCGAGGGTATCAACAAGGTGAAATTTGGCCGATTTTAACAATCTGAACTCATTCCCTTAATCCGTGATGGCAAATTAACAATTGAGAAATCTAAACCTAGAAAATCAAAGAAGGATAGAAAATTTATTGAAGATCTCAGAGGAGGAGAGGAAAACAAAGAAGACTGGGTTCAGATACCTGATGGGCAAATTATAATCCCCTATAACCAACTCTGGATGCTAGTTCAGGAGGAACATAATAAAACTCATTGAGGTAGCAAGTCTTTGTAAATACTTAGAAGGAATCTATATACCATAGTTCAATTAGTGACAATGTCAGCTCTGTCTCAAGAATAATCCTAAAATTGAAAATAGAAATCAAATTGGTACAATGGGGGAGGAAGTTGTCCGGGACAGCACTGGCAAATAAATTTTTCTGAATTACCAAGACTGATATATGTTGGTGTTAATGAGTACTTCTTTAGGGTGGCCAGAAGCATTCCCTTGTAGAATAAATAATGCAAGACAAGTAATTGGAACATTGTTAAACAGTATAATACCTTGTTTTGGAGTACCAGAGGCAACTTCTTCCGACCAAGGCTCGCCCTTTAGTGCAAAATAGTTACAAGAAATTAGCAAAAATTTGAACTTGATTGGCAGCTACATGTTCCTCAGGCCAGTGGGCAAGTAGAAAAGCTAATCAAGCAACAGATTAGTAAAACATGTCAAGATATTAATACCAAGCCTTACCACTGGCTCTGTTAAGAATTTGAACTAAACCTCGGTCAAAAGAAGAGGCTATCCCATGTAAAAATTTTATATGGAAGACCATATCAGTCCCAGTTTAAAGGGGAAAGTCTTCTGGAAGTGGGAGAAGGTTGTCTCCTAGAGTTTCTGATCAATCTGGGAAAGCAATTAGTAGAAATAAGAGAATACTGGGGACAAGAGCAAGAGGCATGGATTATCTGACTCACCCTTTTAGATTCAGAGACTGGGTTTATGTTAAGAAGTTTTCAGGAGATCCTCTACAGGAGAAGTGGAGCGGACCGTAACAGATAATGTTGACCACCTTTACAGCAGTGAAGATAAAGGAACAACCTTTCTTCAAAAATGAAGAAAGCACCAGAACCAGAGAAGACATGGAGGATCGAACCTTCAGGACCTTCACATATGAAATTGTATCAGTCATAATTTGGATTTATGTGATAACTGACATACCAGCTTGGGACCAATACCTGAAATTAATGTAGAATGTTACTAAAGTTGTTAATTGTAGTGACTGTTGGGAGTGTGTACAGTTGCCTAAATCAGGAGAAGATCAGGGCCTTCCATTATTAATTGGCGTTCCAATTTCCAACACTATCTTGTAGACAAATTTAAGATTTGGAATAGTTAACCCTAATCGAAGTAAAGAATATTATACCTGTGTACAAAGATGTATGACACCAGGAACCAGAGTTTGAGGTTGTTTGTTTAAATGCCACAGGTGTAAGTCACTATTCAAAATGCAATCATACTATTAATATAGATGGTACTGTGGTTCAGTGGTGGCCCATTCCTGAAGGGAAAGGATGGCATTGGTTATGTGGAGAAAATGCTTATAAGCCCCTACCCCTAACTGGAAGGGGGCATGCACCTTGGGTGCTGTGATACCCTATCTCAGAACCTGGGTTAGAAGTTTTGCTAATTTCATAGTTTTGTGAGATGGCTAATTCCATCTTTGGGAGTAGGTAAATTAGAGAAGACAATCATAAATATCTCAGCAACCATAGAGGAAATAGAAAGTAAAACCATTGATATAATCCAAGTGGAACAAGAATCAATGAAAGTTGCTGTTCCTGAAACAGATCTGGAGGAAATAAGATATTTCATGAAATGGCCAAGGATGATACCTCCTGGGGGTTTGAAGAAATATGGAAAAAGTTAACCTCATGGTTACCTAATTTCTCCGGGTTAAGGCAACTGGTTGCAGAAATATTAATATTAATTGCTTTAATATTGATTGCTTGTGGTATAATAAAATTTTCTTCCTGAAATTGTAAACGATCTATGATAAATTATGAAAATTGAAAAAAGAAATGAAATTTAAATATCAAGTAGAAACAGGAAACTATTTCAAAAAGACTCTAGATGGTAATGGCAGTATATAAAATGTTGCAGGAGAATTTTCTAAAGGACAGAAAAAGGGGGGGGGGGTATAATAGACATTTGTTGTTACTAAGACACCTTTTCAGGTTGGCCAGAAGCCTTTCCAACTAGAAGCGCACAAGCCCGGGATGTAACAAAGATATTGTTACAGGGTGGTTGTTGGGATTTCGAAAGTATGTGCTACATGAATTTATCTGACCATTATGAAACAATTCATGCTAAGCTGCGAAAATTGCAGGAAAATATGCAAGAGCTTAGAATTGTTGAAGGTGGAATGGATGAATGGCTAAATAACCTAGGAGTTACTGAATGGTTCAGGGAAATGCTTGAAGAAGACCTTATAATCTTAGCTATAGGACTACTCATTTTAATGATTGTGCCTGGCATAATACAATGTATATTGAAATCACTTCATAAATCAATAGAAGGAACATGGATAGCTGTCATAAATAATATAGTAGAAGAATTTAATAATTTTATAGAAAAAGGGGGGATTGATACAGGGTTAACCAATGTACAGGGGGGTTGTACAGGGGGGTTAGAGGAATTTGCTTGGTTAAACAAAAGTATTGTCTGTACCTGTCATACCTACTATGCAGAAAAAAGGCACTAACCATTGATAAGGAAAAGCAGACACATGGTTCTATTGATAAAGAAAAGCAGAGGCCTGATTCTACTGATAAGCAGCTATTGATAAGGAAAAGCAGACCCCTTATGAACATATATAAGTTTAGAAAATAAATGTAGAGGGAAACAACACTGAGGTACGCATGACTTTGAGGAATTATCCCCCTGCGTCTCAGCGCTGAATAAAAAGCATACCTACTTTACAACTTTAACGAGTTGTGGAGTCAAGCCGGTAGGGGTCTTCAAGATGAAGTAAATGAGTCTTCCTCTTAAACTTTTCACCTTTTAGTCTTCACATATGGCCTTAGGGTTTGGTCAGTGTCCCAGCCATAAACCATCTGCTTCTCCCCCTTATCAGTAGATTCAGGCATCTGCTTTTCCTTATCAATAGCTGCTTATCAGTAGAATCAGGTGTCTGCTTTTCCTTATCAATAGAACCAGGTGTCTTTGTTCTGCTTAGTAGGCATTTACAACAGACTATACTTTTGTTCAAGCAACCGAATTCCTCTAACCCCCCTGTACAACCCCCCTGTACCACCCCCCTGTACATTGGTCAACCCTCTGCATCACCTGCTGGTGCTTGTCAGTTGGGTTTATTGGCAAGGGTGAGCCACCAGCCTGTCCCCAGCACAGGAACCCTGTCCATGTTAGCCTAATGGCTGCACCCTGGACACCACACTCTTCCTGGATCTGCCCCTTCCCGGGTACACAATTCTGGAGGAGTGAGGTGCTTTCAGCGTTGTGTTTTCTGGGATTGCTGCTCTCGCTCGCCCCCCGGGAAGCAGCCGTTGAGGGTCTGTGGGGCTGCCAGATCACGGCCAGTGCATGGGGAGCATCCTAAAATGGAGGACTAGCTTGGCACCTCTGCCAGTGGCTCAGCCTTTCTTGCCCCGGGGTGCCCTGACCCTCTGGGTTTGGTTCTGTGCTGCTCTCGAGTCCCATTGTACAGCAAGGTGGGAGGCACTGAGTCATGGGCAGGGACCTGCTGTACACGCCAGGAGCTGGCAGATCCCTGCCCGTGGCTCGGTGCCCACATCGGCCGTTCACTCCTGCACGCTGCGGACGTGCCGCTGGGCTTTGTCTCTTGCTGGTGCTCGCCGCAAGAAATAGTGAGATCATCCCGGTCCTGGCAGCGCAGCCCGGCCAGGCAGCGCCCTCCCGTGGGCACCGGTTTCCCGGTGCCAGACAGTCCCAGACCCATCTTTCTAACTCATTGCTGCTTTTCGGAGGGGTGATGTGGGGTGGGAGGTAGGCTGGGGATGCTCGGTGGTGCCCACCTCATCCCTTTCCCTCATGCCAGGTGCTGGTGCCCACCCATATGGGGCAAGTGTATGCCTATGACTCCCCAAAGGGCGAGCAGGATGAGTATTATTTCCCTTGTTACCTCCTCTCCATGGGCTCCCAGGAGATCTACAATGTGGTGCCTGTCCAAGGGGAGGTCCTGAGCCAGTTCAGCCAGGAGGTGAGGCTGGTTGGGGGGCAGGGAGATGCTCTGTCACAGTGTGGGATCCAAATCTGGACGAATGACACACAAAGCTGGGCACATTGTGAGCCTTGGTGCTGTTTTGGGCACCTCTGTCCTTCCCAGTGGTCTCTGGGAGGAGGCTGGTACTCACACCATCCCTGACACATAGCCCTGTGTCGTCCTCCCCTCCAGGGCTATGACACCCCACCTATGGCAGTGAAGGGTCCCAATGGGCAGGACCTGGGGCAGGAGATCTATGATGTGCGCCCCCTCCCAGCGTGGAGGAGAACATGCACCAACTTGTAAGTGCTGCTGGGGAGGTCCAAGCTTCTCCATACAAGAGGCACATTTTACAGTAAAAACAATTGTGGAACATCTTCCCCAGGGATCTGGTGGCCTCCACGGCACTGAAAGCTTTCAAGATGTGAGGAAACAGGGTCCTAGATAATCTTATCTATGGGATGAGGTTGGACTGGATGATCTTGCAAGGTCTCATCCTTCCTGGGCTGCTCTAGGACTTTGGTTCCCACCCCACAGAGGATGTGGGAGGCTGGGGTGCTGCAGCAGGGCTGTGCCAACCTCCCTGGGGCAGGAGCACCCTTGGGGTGGTTCTGTCCTGGTGCTCACCCAGGACTATCTTGCATCCCTGGAGCTGGTGGTGATGTACAGCACAGCATGCCTCCTATCCAGGTGTGACCCAAGCTGGTTCTCCTAGTAATGCTGACTCTGCCTGCCACTGCCCTTGCAGGTGTACAATGTCCCCCCCTCAGTGAGCAAGGACATGCTGGGTGGTCCAGCGTGGGAGGAGGCCTATGATGTGCCCCCTTCCTTTGCCAAGCAGAAAGCCTTTGACCCCTCCCACCACCTGCTCCTGGCCCAGCAGGAGCCCTGTTTGCCAGAGGACATCTATGATGTACCACTGGCGGCTGGGAAAGGTTCCTCTAATCCACTGCTCTCTCAAGAGACCTATGATGTAACCCCCAGCCTCAGGAAGCTGGGGAGGTTGGTCCTCTCCCATGACTTGCCCTGGGACCTGCATGGCCCAGACAATGGCTCCCTGGACACAGAGGGCGAGTACATCTATGATGTTCCACCACAAGTGGACTGTGAGGCCAAGGGTGCCAATGCCAAGCGCCTCTCAATCTCCAGCACAGGTAGCACCCACAGCAACATCTCCATATCCTTGCTGCATGTAGTGCCCATGAAGGAGATGGCCAAGGGAGCTGGCAAGGAGTTGTCCCTGGATGTGGATGCCACCATGGAGACACTGACCAAGCTCCAGCACAGTGTTGGCGGTGCCATCTCCTACCTCATGTCCTTCATCAGTGCCAACTGGTGCAGCCTTGAGCACATGGAGGCCAACACCACCAGCATCTGTGGGCAGCTGAGGGTGTCCAGACAGCCCTCAGGGACCTGCTAGAGTTTGCCCAGAGGGCAGTGGGCAATGCCGCCCAGGCCTCTGACTGTTTCCTCTACACCAAGCTCAGCAAGCAGCTGCAGAAGATGGAGGAGGTCTACCAGACTCTGGTGTGGCACAGCCAACGCTGGATGCTTGCCACTGGGCCCTGAGCACCTTGGCCAGCAGTAAGCTGGGCACGGATGACTTGGAGCACTTTATCATGCACTTGCACAGCATTCCCAATGACACTAAGCAGTTGGCCTCCTTTCTGCATGGCAATGCCTCCCCCCTCTTCAAACAGACAAAACCGGTAGTGGAGAGCGGCAGCCACAGGCCCCCTCATCCTTCCAACAAGGCTAGCAGCATCCTGTCATGGTCCCTGCCCTCCCCACCCAAGCTGCTGGTCCAGGAGTCTCCTGACAGGCCCTATGAGAACAGCAAGAGTGACCTGATGGAGGATTATGACTATGTCCATCTCCAGGTGAGTGCAGGCAGTGGGGATGCTCTCTATAGGGGGGTTTGTGCCAATGGTCCCTGACATGGGGGGATTGGATCTGACTGACATGGTGCTTCTGCCACCCACATCTTGGTTTTACACTATGGCTTGAGCACTATGGGGACCAGGGGTGTCCCAGGGCAGGGGAGGACTTGGTCCTGGCAAGGCTGGTGTTGCTGAACTCCATGTCATGCCCCTTCTTTCCCTGCAGGGCAAGGAGTTGTTTGAGAAGACCCAGAAAGAGCTGCTGGAGAAAGGCAACATCATCTGGCAGAGCAAGGACCAGCTGGAGCACCAGCAAGTAATGGTGCTGGGGCAGGCAGGTGCTGCTGGGCACAGCTCTCATGGCAGGCAGGGGCCTTGGGTCCTGCTCTGCTTGTACCCTCCTTGGCCTAGACCATGGCCCCCTCTTGCATGGTTGTCCCTGTGGTGGGTTCTGGCTCACCTCCCACACCAGCACTGTGGAGAGGAGTCTGGCACAGCTGTCCTGGGACTGGCACTGTTCCTTGCTGCTTCCCTGGGGCACAGCTGTCACCTGGGGCTGGTGGCCACTGTCAGCCATGCTGGTGGCTCCAGGGAGGGGAGCAGGCACTGGCTTGATGGCTGCTCTGCTTCACACCCATCCTTCCTGCAGTTGAAGCATCTGGAGCCCCACCCCCCTCAGCACTGTGGCCCAGCACAGTGTCCTGCTGACTGCCAGCTCCTTCTCTTCTACCTGGGGCAGTGCAAGGCCAACCTCACCATGCTCACCAATGCTGTTGGTGCCTTCTTCACTGCTGTCAGCGCCAACCAACCTCCCAGGATCCTTGTGGCCCACAGCAAATTCATCATCCTCAGTTCCCACAAGCTCATTTTCATTGGGGACACGCTGTCCTGCCAGGCCAAGGCCCAGGATGTCCAGCACAAGGTGATGCACTACAGCAGCCTCCTCTGTGAGATGCTCAAGGAGATTGTGGTGACCACCAAGGCAGCCACCCTCCACTACCCTTCTCCTGCTGCCTTGAACAATATGGTGGAATGTGTCAAGGACCTTGCCAACAGCATGCAGCAGTTCATGATGGTGCTGGGCCAGCTGGCAGCCATGTGATGGTGCAAGGCTGCTGCCCCCACCCTGTCCCCAGAAATATATCCCCCTCCATGACAGCCCTCTTTACCTTGTATAAGCATATGTACATAGAGACTCCCCATGTGCACTGGGTGTTTGGGGCTCTGCTGCTAGAGGGGTGAGGGGCTGCAGTCGTTATCTCCTTTTCTCTTTTTCCTCCCTCTGGCCAGAAGCCAGGATTGGTTTTGGAGCCATGCCCATAATGAAGCAAAGCCTGGGAGGTGGATTTGTGCCTGCTCGTCCCTGCATCTCCATACAAAACCACCAGCCTTGAGGTTGTGGGGCTGTGTCCCTGTTGAATCAGGATGAGGATGTGCCTGACAATTTGGGATGATGCTGCTGGTTGCTCCGCTACTGTGGGGCCTCCCAAGTGGCCAGATCTTAATGGTGTGGAGGCTACTGGATGTGGTGGGACAGGTTCTACTGTGCACCGGGGCTCTGGATAAGGATCCCCAGGGGGGTAACAGGGCCTGGAGCAGAAAGGGTCTGACCTACATGTTCTCACATCTTGGGGGTTGCTCCTGTACCAGCTGTAACTGAATACAAACTGGAATTGGTGCCTTTTAAATGCAGGGGAAGCTTCTGCTGATTCCCAGAGCTATGGAGTTGCAGCCTCCAAAACTTAGCCCCCTGCCCTCAGCAGCATAAAGTTTTGCCTGGACCCCTCCAGCCTGTGGGTATCTGCATTTGCCTGCTGGGGGATATGCTGTGCATAGAGGCTGCAGGTACAAAGGAGAGGGGATGAGAAGGTTAGGGGTGAAAATGAAGGGGGACACTGGGGCCACCCAGCCCTGACTTCAGGGGGTTGCTACTGGCACTGGGACTACCTCCATGCATCTTGCACCTGTTCATGGGTTTGTGGGGCTCAGGATGTCTAGTCTCTCTTGGCTAAGCTTCCCAAGCCCCAGTGCCTGCAGTCTGTGCCAGGGGCTGTGGAGCTCTAGAACTGTGGCCACCACCAGCACACCCAGCTAGACACCGTCATCTCATCTAGGAACTTCATTGGCCATCAGCACCAAATGCTGCAGGCCATGGGCATGGAGACCTGCAGAACCTGAATTGTGCAAGACATTGAAGGGCTCTTGCAACCCAAACTGTTATATGATTCTATGGGTGTTGGGGAAGGTGGTGGTGGTAGCCTCAGCCACTGGGCGCAGGTGCAGTGTGTCCTCCATGATGAAGCCCAGGATGCCCTTGGAGCCCACAATTGATCAGTCAGATTGTAGCTGGACCTCTGATGCACCATGGTACCAGCAGGAAACCAGAGCTGTGTGCCCTGCAGGTGGCTGTTGAGGGCCTTCTGGGTGATGCCAGGCTCCACCGCCACCAAGAAGCCATTGAGGCTCAGGTCAAAGCAGACACAGACCTGCCATGGGGCACCATAGAGACTGGGCATGGTTGGCACCAGCAGCCCTGGGCAGGGGCTGGGGGGGGCCTGTACCTGCATGGTGTTGATGATGCCCTCCAGGCCTGTGCCTGTGCTGAAGGGCACCATGGGCATGTGGCAGCAGTAGCAGAGCACAGCCAGCTCCTGTACCTTCCTCACTGCATGCGGCCCTCCCACAGCATCTGGGGGAGACAGGGGCACTGCTGCCGCTAACCCCTCTCCACAATCTCCCCACTATGGCCTTTCCTCTTCCCAGACTCTTCCCCTCTATATGACCATTTCCTTTCCCCTGGCCCTTCCCCAACCCAGACCCTTCCTCTCCCATGTTCCTTCCCATTCCTTCCCCAGGGTCCTTGGCGCCCACACACCCACATTGTACATGGACTCCTCATGCCCATGCTGCTCCCTTGCAGCCATGGCTGTGGATACCTTGGGGCCCTGACCACAGCCTTCAGGGCCTCCACGAAGTCAGGGGGCAGTGGACAATGCGGGGGGTGGAAGGAGGGTCTGACTTGGGGCCATAGATCTGGGACCCACAGCTGAGGGCAGTTCGATCACACTGGACTCCCACTGCCCCCCCCCCCCCCCAGCCCATCACATGGTGGCTTGGCCCAAGGCCAGGAGTGGGACCCTGCCCAGTCCCTCCTGCTGCCACTGCCACGTTAAGGTGGCTCTGGCTGACAGGGCTGCAGTCCTGGGAAACGGGTCTGTCCATCCCTCCCTCCCAGCCAGAGCCTCCCCCAGGAGCTGCCAGGCCCCTGCCCTGCTCTGCCCAAAACAGCCACACTGGGTGTCCTCACAACTGCTCAGGTGTCCCAGACCCCGGCCTGCGTCCATCAACTGTACCAGATACTAGGAAGAAAATGGACACTACAGTAATGGAAACTAGGACAGTGTCCTTGGTCCCTGGGATGACTGCCACCCATCTGTCCCTGGGGTTGGGGTTTGTTCCCCAGGTCCCCATCAGCCCAGGACCTGTGCTCTTGCTCCCTGGGGTCCCCATGAGTCTCTTCTGTGTTCCTGCTCCCTGTGCCCCAAGAGCTGGGAGCCGTACCCCAGGGACCTGCCAGCCTGGGATCCACAGAGCTGTTCCCCAGGATCCCTGTCAGTCCCCATCAGTCTCTGTGGAGTCCCCAGTGCCCCGGCTAGAGGTGCAAGCAATAGGAGTGGTGCTGCTGGCAAGGACGCAGGATGGGGGCCGGGATACCCGAGAGGAGAGGGGAAGAGCTATGGGGAGGGGAAGGGTCTTGGGAGAGGAAGAGTCCTGTGGATGGGAAGGGCCACTGGGAAGAGGAAGGGCCCTTCAAAGGGAAAGAGCTGTGGGGAAGGGAAGGGTCTTGGGAGAGGAAGAGTCTGGGTTGGGGAAGGGCCATGTGGAGGGAAATGAACATATGGAGGAGAAGGGTCTGGGCTGGGAGAGGGTCCATGGAGGGGAAGGGCAATGGGGGGAAGGGTCTGGGGCAAGGAAGAAGGGACATAGAGGAGAGAGTTGGGAAGAAGAAGAAGGGCCATGGTGGGGAGGTTGTGGAGGGGGGTAGGTGGCAGTGGTGGTGCCCCTGCCCCCAGCTGTCCCCCCCCAGACGCCATGGTGTGGCCACATGCGGTAGGGCAGGTACAGGAGCTGGCTGCACACTGCTGCTGCTACTGTGTGCCAGTGGTGCCCTTCAGCATAGGCAGGTACAGACCATGCAGGTACAGATTCCCCCGATCCCTGCCCAGCCCCTGCCTGGGGCTGCCGGTGCTGCCCATGCCCAGCCTTTGTGGTGCCCCATGGCAGGGCCGCATCTGCTTTGACCTGAGCTGCATGAATGCCAGGGAGCTGAGCTTTGAGGACTTCCCCGTGGCAGTGGAGCCTGGTGTCACCTGCAAGGCCCTCAACAGCCACTTACAGGGCACTGGGCTCTGGTTCCCTGTTGGTACCATGGGCACCAGGGAGCAGACAGGGGGGTGTCTGGGGCTGAGTGTGGTGGCACTGGGGGTGCTGGGTGTACCTATGAGGCCAGGGGTGCACTAGAGGTATTCATAGGGCTGGGGTTGCCACAGTCTCAGGTGCTCATGGGACTGGGCATGATGTCATCCCAGAGTTGCTGGGGGTAACCATGGGTGTGCTTTGATCCCAAGGGTGATGGGGGTCCCCACTGAGATGCTGTGGTCCCAGAGGTGTCCATGGGGGAGTGGGTGCCATAATCCCATGCTGTCCCCATGGTCCCAGGGGTGCACTGCAGCTGGCACCGGGTCAGGCACAGCATGGGGTCTCATGGGGATGTCCCATAGCCCCGTCCTCATGCCAAGCCACCTTTCCCATCCCCTGCTCACAGACCCTGGTGCGAATGCCTCGCTATGTGGCATGACAGCCACGGGCACCTCAGGCATCAACATGGTGTGTTTTGGCACCATGCACCACAACGTGCTGAACCTGCATGTGGTACTGTCAGACAGGTGTCTCCTCCACACTGCGGGTGCCAGGTGCCAGCCCAGGAGGGCACCAGGGGGGTCTGGGCTTGGTTGGGGCTGAACTGGAACTCACTCACCAACCCCATGCAGGAAGCAGATGGCTGGCTACAACCTGACCTCGCTGTTCATGGGCTCCAAGGGCACCCTGGGCTTCCTCACAGAGGCCATGCTGCACCTGCACCCGCTGCCTGAGGCTAGCACCGCCACTGTCTTCCCCAGCATGCAGGCAGTCATGGATTGTACCATGCAGGTCCTGCAGACTATCACGCTTGAGGCACACATTGGTGGGTGCCAGGGGATGGTGCTCAGGCTGGGGGTCTGGGTGCTGGTGGCAGGGCTCTTGCTATCTCCTTCTAGCCAGAGTTCCTGGATGAGGTGATGGTGAGTGCCTGCGGCTGCTTCAACAGCATAAAGCTGCCAGTGGTCCCCATGCTGTTCCTGGAGCTCCACTGCTCCTGGCACAGCTTGGCCAAGCAGCAGAGGAAGATGGGTAGGCACAGCACCAGCGTGGGATGAGGCTGGTGTGGCCCTGGTGACAAAGCGCCTAGGGATGTGTTCCATGGTGCTCAGGGACAAGGGATGGGGAGCCAGGAGTGTTCTGGCATGAAGGACAGATCTGGGGGGCCATGACATGGCTCTGGGGTGAGTGATGGTGTCCACTATCTGGGATGGGGAACCAGGTGTGTCCTGAAGCAAAGGATTCATGCCCAGGACCAGGGATTGGGGGACCTTGGTGTCACCAGGGTGAGGGTTCCCAGAGCCTAGGACTGGGTCCTGGGGGGTGTCTCATGGATGTGGATGAGTGTTGGTGGTGGGGGAAGACCTGCACCAGGGAGCACAGCGTGGGGCTGGACAAGTGGGTGCTGCTGCTGGAGGAGCTGGGGCAAGAGGGGCTGGATACCCTGCAGCATCAAGGATGCACTGGACCCCCACAACCTCATGAGCCCCAGAAAGGTGCTCTGAGGGTGGCACCAGCACCAGGCTGGCACCCCTTGTGTTCCCCCAAATCCCCCATCCCCACCCCTGTGGGTCAGAGACCCTCAATAAACCCCTTTGCACCTGCAGCCTCCGTGCACTGTGATGTCTTTTGGGGGGACGGGACACCCCAACCTGTCCCCAGGGTTTCCCTGCCCCAAGCAGTGCATACCCTCAGGGTGGGGGAATTGGTGGGGTCCCACTTTAGCCCATTCCCCAGAGCTGTGGGGTTGAGAGCTTTCCAGGCTGTGTTGGCCATCCCCACACCAAGGTAGCTATGGAGAAAGGGGCACCAGCACCCTCTGCTTCACCAAGAAAGCCACTGAAATAAAATAACAGTGACTATTTATTGAACATTGTTTTAATACCATATCAAAACACCTTGACTAATGAAGGAAGCCCCCCCCCCCCCCCCCAAGCTCTGAACTCTTTGAAGGTTTTGGTTTTTTTTCTCCTATTTTTTAATATATAAATACAGAAAAGTTTCCTGCAGGGGCACAGCCACCAGCAGGGTAGGCCTCGCCAGCAAAAACATACCCACCGTGCCTGAGGGATCACTGTCAGGAACTGACTCCATCTTGGCACCTCTGGCAAAGCCACTGCCATGGCTGGGGTGGCCAGGGAGAGGCCATTGGGGACCTTCCCCATCCCCTCCTCAAAAGGGTTCAACTCCAAGGAGATGGCAAGGAAGGAGTTTTGGCAAGAGGAGCCCAGCAAGGGGTGACAGAGGGGCAGTGGGATGCTGCGGCTCTCCAGTCTCTGAGTGGTTATAGCTGAGTTAAAGTGACCAGTCTGTAAACATCACTGGGGCAGGAAAGCTCAAATCGAAGAATGCGACAGTCAACACAAAGCTTCAGTTGTGGTTGGTGTTTTTTTTTTTACCATTTTTTTTTCTTCTTTTTTTTTTTTTTGTTACTCATTGTCAACACTTGATAGACAGACCCCTGCGGCTCAGCAGAGGGGAGCAGTGTCCCCGTTCCCAGCATGGGGCAGAGTTCCCCAGTTCCCCATCTCAAGCTGCTGGGCCTGGGGTGGAGATCTCCAAAGGGGAGACAAGAAAGAGGAGAAAATTCCTGTTGAGTCAGTGCAAAACCACCGAGCAAAGCCCATGGGCAGGTCCAGGTGGGGGTTACCGATGAGGAATGCCATGTGTTCTGGTTGGCCAGCTGTTTTCCCCCAACAGTTCCCCCTTTTGTTTTGGAGTGAAAAGCCAAACATCATGGCAGGGTTTTGGCAGAGGGTGTCCCTGGGGCCTCACTGGCAGGAAGAGCTCTCCTGGTGACCAGCAACTGTGGAGGGGAGAGTGGGTTGCTCCACTGGTCTCACACTTGTCTTCTCCTGGATGGTTCTTTATTTTAAATTGTTTAAATAATAATAATAATAATAATAATAATAATAAAACAGAAAAAGGGCAAAAATACAATAAAATCCAACAAACCAAATTAAAATATTATAATAATAACAAATTTAAAAAATCGCTGTTGTCCCAAGTGGGTTCAAGTTTTATTTCTGTCTTCTTGAGGAATTAAAGTCAGCCCAAAACTCCAGGAGGGGCAGGGGGGATGGGGAGAGGAGGTACAGCAGGTATAGCAAGGTGCCCTGAAAAGGCAGAGAGAGATGATCCCAGGTGAGGAGCAGGACAAGAGGTAACAGCCTCAAGCTGTGCCAGGGGAGGTTTAGATTGGATATTAGGAACAATTTCTTCACCGAGAGGGTGATCAGATATTGAAACAGGCTGCCCAGGGCAGTGGTGGAATCACCACCCCTGGAAGTGTTAAAAAAACATGTAGATGAAGCCTGCAGTGATATGGTTTATCAGTGGTCTTGGCAGTCCTGGGGTAATGGTTCGACTTGATGATCTTAAAGGTCTTTTCCAACCTAGTTAATTCTATGATTCTAGGAGCCACAGCCAGCTCATTTCACCCTCCCAGCCCAGGATTTAAACCCAGCACAGGAAAATCTCATTTGTCCAGCCCACCGCAGGCTCACCTTAGAGAGAAATCAGCAAGCACGCCCAGTAGGTCAATTGGAAGGATGCTCCGGGCAAGACCTGTTCACTTCAAACCATGAGTCTATACAGCTGCAGAGAGGAAAGTGTGTCACCACCATGCTGCTGAACCTCAGGATGTCCCCAACTGTCCCCCTGCCACCCACCTGGCTGTGTCCCCTGGTCCCTATGCAGTACCTTTTGTGATAGATGCAGAGGCAGGGCAGCCTGGCTATCGTATCCCCCTGCAGCAGCTCCTCCAGGCAGATCACACACTCACCAGAGTCCTTGGTCAGCACGTCATCTGGGAGGAGAGGGCAACGGTGAGATGTGGTCCACTGTGGAGGCATTCCCATTCCCGGGATGGAGGGAAGCCCATGGCCACCTCTGTGGAGGCAGCCGGGATGGGGCTGGCTTCCAAAAAGGCACCACTGAGTAGGCGGTGAGCATCAAGAGGATGGGAGATGCAGGAGCAGTGCTCAGCCTAGTAAGCTTCACTGCCAGCAAGGGGAGGAAAGCAATGACCCTTCTGAGGGGCAACCCAGGAGGACACATGTCCTCTACCCCAGGCAGGACACCCGGACAGGACAGATCCCTCTGGCACAGCACACTGCAACACAGGGAGTGGGCTGTCCCCCAAAGGTGCAAGCAGCGGGGTTGAGCCATGTCAGGAGAGCAGAGCTGAGCAAGGACTGTGAGCTGCACCATCCCACTGGAGCACAGCCCTTCGGCAAGCCCATCCAAACGGCCTGCTCATGCAGCCTGCGGTGTCTCCAGCCTGCCTGGAGCCATCCCAAGCCAGCAGGACACTGTGTCCCTTGCAGAACCTGGCTCTTACCATTGTAGGAGAGGCGAGGTTTGCTCAGACACATGATAAAGTGCATTTCCATCTCATCAGAAGCCACTGATTTGGAGCAAATGGGGCACTTGAAACCTGGAGGGAGAGCGGAAAGAGCCCTTAGTGAGGGAAACAGAAGAGTCTATGCCATATCCCAGCAGCAGGCAGCCCCTCACCTGCTGCCTGCACGGTGGCACAGACCCCATGCAGTGCCCACTGGGCACCTGGTCATCCTGTGCTGGCTGCCAGCAGTGCCAGCATGGGAGATAGCCACCTGAGAGGGGATAGCTGCCTGAGCCGGCGTGCTGGTCATCCCCATGCCTGCTGTGCAGAGGGCACGGGGAGCATGCCAAGGCAGAGCACAGTGGTCACCAGCTGCTGCCAGGCCTCAAAGGGCAAGAGCAGCCAGGGCACACAGGACCCGCAGCTGGCAAGGGCAGGGGCACATCTCTGTGCCTGGATGGTGATGTCCCTGCTGCCACAGCAAGCCAGGAAAGCTGCAAGGAAGGAGGGTTTGCTGTAGGGCTGCAGCAGAGAACTGGCAGGCCAGAGCCATGAGCCCACATTGCTGCTTTCTCCAGCTTTTGGCAGGAGTGAGGTGGGTGCTTAGCCCTCCAATGCCAGCCACCAGCTCCAGGAGCAGGGGACCCTGCAGGCTAGTGTCCCAGCTTGATTTTGGCACTGCCTGGCAACTCAGATTCTTGGATGAAGCTGGCCAGATCTGCTCTGCATCCTTGCTTGGGCATGAAGATGGAGCCCATCTGGTGCCAGGGTATCCCACCAGTGCCACCACAAGCTCGAGCCATACAGACTGCCATGGCATCATCCCCAGTGCCACCAAGCCAGGCTGCCCCAAACCCAGGCTTACTAAACCCCAAACTCTTAGAGAGTAAAACTCCAACCAGTCCTGCAGGTCACCCACCCAGGACTCTTGTTGTCCCACTGTGGCTAACTCAAGGCCACACAGTTTATCACTGCCCAGTGCAGTGGGGCTCAAGCTGCCGCAGCTAAACACATGCATGCCACCATGGGTTTGCACCAGAATATCTATCAACTCCCTGCCTGCAGAGAGGGTAATTTAAGGACCTGACTTCTAAAAGCAGATCAGATTTGACTGCAGTGAAGCTTAAGAGCTTTCTTCATATATATGCAAAGGCTTCTCAGGAAAGTAGAGGAATGTACACAAATTATCTAAGGATGAATCAGGTTCTTGTTTACTACCACATGGACATGGCAAGTGCATATTTTTTGCTTCTTGGAAAGGAGAAAGTGTGGGTGGCTTTAAGGGTAGGCAGGTCAGACCTCTGCCATGCAAACAGTCAAGATAATCTGTATTTATCATTGCTACTAATGAGAGAGCAGTTACTTCCCAGCTCCTAGGACAGGGATGCCAACTCCTGCCCCTCTGGAGGGTGGTTATTCCCAGGGAGGGCACAGCAAGGATGAGCATCATGGATAGCAGGAGACTGGCTCTAAAGGGACCTGCTAAAACAGGGAGACCCTCTGGCAGGGTGTCACTGCAGGGACACATCCCTGCCACAGGGTCTCTGATGCGAGTCCAGCCTTGTTTGCACCAAGGCCTAGATGAAAGGGCAACACCAGCAGCTGGAGCCTCATGGGCAGCAGCCCCGACTTGCCTTCTCTCCAGCCTAATTTTACTCCTGACTGATTTATACCTTGTGGCAGCAGTGCCCATTAGCTGAAATAGTTGGGTGCTATTTTTCCTTCTCCCAAGTGTTTATCCACCTGGTGTATTTATAGAGCAGGCTCAGATAGCCTCCCAGCCTGCCTCCTGCAAGATCCAACTAGCCTCCCCTTGCAAGACACCTTTCCTGTCACTCAGCTCCCCTGGCAGCCTGCCTGTCTCCAGCTGAATCTATCCTGGTTGAAGGAGGATGGTCTCCCAGCACCAGGGAAGCTCTGGGGACTGGTTTCCAGTGGCAAGCCCCTGGCACAGGGTGGCTGCAAAGGGCTCCCTTTGGGAAAGGTGTTCCAACTGCCAGATTGGTGTCAGGATAAGGCATTTGCAGAGGTGAGGTACCATCCCCCGTGCACAAGGGAAGACCTCATTTTCTCTGTGTGTCCCCCCTCTTTTCTGTGCCAACGTGTTATTTTAAATGGCTGCACCAGATCTACCAGCTTCAGCAGCATCCAAAGGGATCCAGTGAGATGTGCAACCAGGGCAAAGGGAGAGGGTCCTGAATGAGACCACCCAGCCCAGGGCATGAAGCAGCAGGAGCCAGGGAAAGTGCAGGACCCTTTACAGGTTCTGGTGAGCGCTGTTGCCATGTCTCCAGGCCTCTTTGCTAGCTGGGGTAGCTTTAGCACAGTTATAAATAGCCAGCATGAACACCTATCATGCTCCTCAGTGCTCCCAGAGCAGCTGGCACGGGAACAGGGACCTCCAGTGCCACCATACCCCTGTGATAAGGATGTGGGGACATTGTGCAGATGCAGGGGCCCAGGCTCAAACCCCACCACATGTGTGATGTGCTCCAGGCACAGATGCTAGCTGCTGCATGGGTCTGGGGGCTGAGCCAAGTGCACACACTTTCCTGGATCTGCATTTCACAGGACAGAGCAGCGGGGTGAAAATGCAATTCCATAAATTCCTGGGTCCAAGCAGGAGTGAGGAGCCAGCGTGGAAAGACCCCTGGGGCAGGGGGCACCCTGCACCCCAGCTGTCAGCACAAATACTTGGCATTGCAAAAGTAACTGCCTGCATCCCCCTCCATGGCAGGCACTGGAGCCTGGGAAAGGGGAGGCAGGGAAGGGGGTTTGACTCCTTCACCCCTTCTCTGGGTGACCTTTGGGGGAATGTTGTGGATAGAAAACCCACTGAGGCCAGGGGACACCCAACAGTGGAGCCCAGCACCACGGAGCATACCTCTGTGGCTCAGGCAGGTGCTGGGGCCCAGAGCTGGTCCTGCAGATGAAAGAGCTACTCCCCCCATGGCCGGCCCTCCTCCAGGCTATGGGATTTTCCACATTCCCCAAAATCCCCGTTAATTTATTCTGCCTAAGATGCCAGTCCAAGCAATGAAGATTACATTTTGACAGCTGCTCATGGAAAATTCTGCTCTCTCCCTCCTCCTCAAGCCCTTTTCACCCTCCTCTCACATGCATGAAAAAAAAAAAAAAAAAGACAAAGGGCCCAGCTACTTCTCCTCGCCTGTGCCTCCCACATCCATGGGGAGGCTTAGGGATGCTCCAGGGAAAGGCCATGGACCCTTCCTCCTTCCCAAGGCACCCTGGGCAGCTGGTGATGCTCCTGCCTGCAGCACATTAAACCTGAAGCTGGCAATGTCACCACATGTCACAGAGATGTGCAGGCAGGCACCAGCTCTCACCAGGAGCAAGTGAGGAAGAAGATGGGAAACAGGCTGGCCCAGAAAGGCAGGTTCAGATCCAGACCTGGACTCATATCCTGCACAAGACTTCAAGAAAGCCAAGAGCTTCCCAGGGCTTTGAGAGACAGGTTAGCAGGTAATCTCATCTCTCTGATGGCTTGGTCTAGAAGCTGAGAGCAAGCAGCACTGGTGCTTTCCAGGGGCTACTACCCTCTGAATATTTTTAGGAAGGTTACATGGTTAATTTTAGAGAGCTGGGTGAAGCAGAGCTGGGAACCTCTGAAAACCTCCAGCAGGTCCTATGCAAGCTGAAAAAGCCCTGCAGTTAATTCTCACAGTGGCAAAAGCACTGCCACACAGGCTGCCAGAGCTTTGGTGGTGGTGGTAGGGTCAAGACACCTTTCCAACCCACCTGTAAACATCTCAAACACAGCTGGGACAGGAAATTCCCATCACTTGTGCCTACAAGTAATGCCCACAGCAACCTGTGCATCTTAGAGAAGCCACACTACATCCTGCAAGTGGAAGTGGCTGCTCCCCTTGGGGATGGGTAGGATGGTATCCATGGGAACTGCAAACACATCCCTGACCACAGGAAAAGGTACATGACATGTCCACATTCAATCACCAAACCCTCTGCTAGCTTGGTGTGCCTCCAGCAATGGGAAGAAAATGCTGGTGAGGGATGATGTACCCTGAAGGCAGGGGGAAGCAGCAGCCCAAGCACAAGCAACCCACCACGTACAGAGTAGCACTCACCAAAGTCATAGCCAGTTGCCCAGGACCCTGCTACCACAGTGGGATAAACCAGAAGTCCTGCGCATAGTAGCATCCCCAGAATATGCCTACCTCAGGAGGGGTCCCTCCCTCCATGCCACCACCCCATGGGACAACCTGATCACCAGGGGACTCAGGGATAAGCCCCAGGCTGCCTGATGTCCACTTAAGCTGCACAGCACATCTCCATGCGTCCAGAGGGCATCCTGGGCCCCTGGCCAAGGGAGATAGCTTACACCAAGTCAGAATGTGCCCGAGCACAAGAAGAAGACGGGGAATATTTAGTCCAAGCATGCAACTAAAGTACAGTCTTGGTGTCTCCTCCTTGCTGAGCAAACCCAGAGCATCCCAACTCCTTCTGCAGCTTCCCTGACCTCACCAGCTGAACTGGCATCAGGTGGAAGCTGGAAGAGATGAATCACCTTTAAAATAATATACTAGTGATCGAAAAGGACAGAAAGACCCCACCTATGTGTCCAGTTGGTCAATCTGAAGCACAGAAGTACGAGGGGTTAGGTGAAGTGAAGGGACTCTGAGTCCTCCCCTTCCTTTACCCCTCATGAGCTCCAGCACAGCCCCAAGAGGGATCATGGAGTTGTCCTCCTCACCAGCCAAGTGAAGGAAACCTGCAGAGCCAAGATATTCAGACCTGACTTTTCCTGGAAAATGAATTCACTCCACATTTTTCTAGTGACCCCAGCTGCAGCAGAGTACATTTTTCACATCGGGGCCAGTCTGGACTGGTCCAAGGGCTACTGCACGAACTCTCAGTCATTTAATTTGTTCAAAGGCTTCTTGTGGCTCAGGGCCCCATTTGAAATCATTCTTCTTCCGGGTCACATGATAGTGAGGGCGTACAATCGAACTGTAATTTGGAGTGTGAATTCTCCAGAAACCCCACAACACCTAAGAAAGCTTGTGTTTCTTTCTTGTTAGTTGGTGGAGACATTGCTGTTATCTTGTTGATCACATCTGTGGGGATCTGGCGACGTCCATCTTGCCATTTTATTCCCCAAAATTGAATCTCCTGTGCAGGTCCCTTGACCTTACTCCATTTTATGGCAAAACCAGCTTTCAGCAGGATTTGGATTATTTACCTCCCTTTCTCAAAGACTTCTTCCACTGCATTACCCCACATGATAATGTCATCAATGTATTGCAGGTGTTCTGGAGCATACCCCTGTTCCAGGGTAGTCTAGACCAGTCCATGGCAAATGGTAGGGCTGTGTTTCCACCCCTGGGGCAGTCGGTTCCAAGTGTACTGGATGCCCTTCCAAGTAAAAGTGAACTGTGGCCTGCATTGCGCTGCCAAAGGAATTGAGAAAAATGCATTGGCAATATCAGTCGTGGCATACCACTTGGCTGCCTTTGACTTCAGTTCATACTGAAGTTCTAGCATGTCTGATATGGCAGCACTCAAGGACACCATCCTGACTTCATTCAGGCCATGATAGTCTACTGTTAGTCTCCACCCCCCGTTAGACTTTCGCACTGGCCATATGGGGCTATTAAAGGGTGAGCAGGTCCTGCTGATAACTCCTTGGCTCTCCAGTCTATGGATCAGCTGATGGATGGGAATCAGGGAGCCTCGGTTGGTGCAATATTGCCGCCGGTGCACTGCTGTGGTCGTGATTGGCACTTGTTGTTCTTCAACTTTCAGCAACCCTACAACAGAAGGATCCTCTGAGAGACCAGGCAAGGTGGACAGCTGCTCAATTTCCTCTGTCTCCAAAGCCCAATACCAAAAGCCCACTGGTACCCTTTTGGGTCTTTGAAGTACCCTCTCCTGAGGTAGTCTATGCCAAGGATGCATGGAGCCTCTGGACCAGTCACAATGGGGTGCTTTTGCCATTTCCGCCCAGTCAGGCTGATTTCAGCCTCCAGTACAGTCAACTCCTGGGATCCTCCTGTCACTCCAGAAATACAGATTGGTTCCACTCCTTGATAGCTTAATGGCATTAGGGTACACTATGCACTGGTATCTACTAGAGCCTTATACTTCTGTGGGACTGATGTGCCAGGCCATCTGATCCACACAGTCCAGGATATCCGATTGCCCCCTAACTCACCCTGGCTGGAGGCAGGGCCCCTCTAATAGTCATCACAAGATTGTTCACTTAAGTCTTGTAGACAGGGATTAGTCTTCTTTATCACAGGAACTGAAGTAAAATCAGCTCTTCCACTCCATCTGGGAACCTGCTCACCAGAGACTGAAGCTACAGCTTTCATGGAATAATCATCACAATCAGTAGGCAGGTCTCAAAGGTATTCAAAGGCCAATCAAAACCTTCAAAACTCTCAAACGATGCTATAAATACTCTGGTAGGGGAGCTGGGGGTGTAAGGGAATGTCTCCTTCATAGGTTGACCACTGGAGGAGAAAACAAAAGAAGTGTAATTGCTAAAAACTTCCATTGTATACCTCCCAAGTGTAGAGGTGATGGTCACACTGGGAGCGCAAGTCAGACCAGTTTCATGATCAATGAGTCTATTGTATTACAAGTCATTACCATAAAGTACAGTGAAACAAGAACCTTAGACCAGGCCCCCCAGCCGATAAACACTAACACAGCAAATACTGGCTGTAAGTAAGGTACAACGTGCTGAAACTGTGAGATCAAGAGCAACAAATTTGAGAACCAATAAATCAGCATTGTGAGGAGTGACTATTAATCCGAAAAAATGAATGCTTATCACAAATATGATTAGACACACTCTGTTCAGATCTTTCGTTACCTCAACACTTTGGGCCCCGCT
This sequence comes from Pezoporus flaviventris, assembly GCF_033815535.1. Classification (NCBI taxonomy): domain Eukaryota; kingdom Metazoa; phylum Chordata; class Aves; order Psittaciformes; family Psittacidae; genus Pezoporus; species Pezoporus flaviventris. Next base: position 714,103 of record NW_026892592.1, read on the forward strand.
TTTGGTGCCACAAAGAACTGTCGTGGTTTAAACTCAGCCAGTAACTAAGAACCACGCAGTCGCTCACTCACTCCCCCCCCTCCTCCCCCTGCTCCCAGAGGGAATGGGAAGAGAACTGAAAGAATGTAACTCCCATGGGTTGAAATAAGAACAGTCCAGTAACTAAGGTATAACACAAAACCACTACTGTTACCACCAATAATAATAATGGTAAGGGAAATAATAAGGGGAGAGAATACAACTGGTCACCACTCACCAACCGATACCCAGCCCAACCCCGGCAGTAATCTAGCCCTTTCAGGTAACTGCCCCCAGTTTATATACGGGCATGACATGCTGTAGTATGGAATATCTCTTTGGCTAGTTGCTGGTGACCTGAAGACATCTAGTTGGTGGGTTCTAAAAGTATTACATAGCAGGCAACAACATACAACTGAGTTCATTGGCTGTTTTCCCCTAAAATCAAACCCCCTTGAGGTATACATCAGACTTCCCCATGTTCCCACATTACCCACCAAATATATCTGGGTCCCTGAGCAAAAGCAATCCCATGAGTGGGTTTGCCTTTACCTGAAGCAGGAATAACCCAGACTGTCTTCCCTAGCAAATTCTTTATGTGCACCACAAAAACTTTGTCCCCCTCTACAGTATGTAAAATTTCCGACTAGGCTGGACCAGCCCTGTTGGCAGATCCCCTCATGTTGACCAACCAGGCGGCCATGATGTACTGTGGTATGGAATACCTCTTTGGCTAGTTTGGGTCAGGTGCCCTGTCTCTGCTTCCTCCCAGCTTCCTCTCCTCCCTGGCAGAGCTTGAGACTCAGAAAGTCCTTGATCAGACTAAACATTTGAGCAGTAACAAAAACATCAGTGTTATCAGCGCTGTTCCCACGCTGAAAGTCAAAAACACAGCACTGCACCAGCTACTAAGGAGGAGAAAAATGACTGCTACTGCTGAACCCAGTACAGCACATTACTGCACACTCAACTGAAAAAATACCTTCTGTTTCAGTTCTGCAAGATTCAGCACAATAAAAGCGTTATTTGTGTCATGTGCAATGTATTTTACATTTATTCCCAGCTGATGATGAGCAGTCAGGGCCCATCAGCCATGCCTTCTGCCTCTGCCTTCCCTTGCATCCCGTTGCTGGGAGAACCCTGCAGCCAGGGAGCCTCAGGGTGAAGCTGGCTGCAGGGCCCCATGGAAAGAGAGAGAAGACTGCAGCCTTGTGCTACATGTTCCATCACCAGACCTCACCAGAGAAGAAATGGGTTAGTTGAATGAAATTAAGTATAGTAGAGAAGCAGTAAAACTAAGCTCAGTTGTCCCATGAAGTCCTGCTCTCCTGTAGTGAGAGCCACTGCTGCCAGCCTACACTTCCATGTGCTGTGAGTTGGAGAGGTCTGCAACCAGATAGACACCAAGCAAAGCAAAATGTCCTGAGAAGCAGCAGTTTCCAAGCCCTGCCAAATTCCCCAATGGGAACCTTCAGGATACTACTGTCACCACCCCTGTGTGGAACTGTCCCTCAGGAAAGGTTGAGCTGTTCCCAGGTCTTCACTGGCACAACCCTCTAAATGAAGCATGGGGGAAACCACAGCCAAAGTACCTCCTAAGAGGCATCCAGTTTTGAAAAACTGATGGCATTGCCACAGCATGGACGCTTTCTGCTGTCGGAGTGTGGGTTGGTTTTTGTTCTGAGGAGTTAAAAAGAGGAAGAAAGGAGTGTGCATGTGTGAATAAAAAGTGAGAAAGTTACCATAGAATAGTTAGGGTTGGAAAAGACCTTAAGATCATCTAGTTCCAGCCCCCCTGGCATGTGCAAGGACACCCCACATTAACCATGTCACCCAAGGCCTCGTCCAACCTGGCCTTGAACACCGCCAGGGGTGGAGCATTCACAACTTCTCTGGGCAACCCATTCCAGTGCCTCAATACTCTTACAGTAAAGAACTTCTTCCTTATATTCAATCTAAATCTCCCCTGTTTAAGTTTGAACCCATTACCCCTTGTCCTATCACTACAGTCCCTAATGAAGAGTCCATCTCCAGCATCCCTATAGGCCCCCTTCAGATACTGGAAGGCTGCTATGAGGTCTCCATGCAGCCTTCTCTTCTCCAGGCCGAGCAGCCCCAACTTTCTCAGCCTGTCTTCATATGGAAGGGGCTCCAGCCTCCTGATCATCCTCGTGGCCCTCTTCTGGACTTGTTCCAACAGTTCCATGTCCTTTTTATGTTGAGGACACCAGAAATGCACACAATACTCCAAGTGAGGTCTCACGAGAGCAGAGTAGAGGGGCAGGGCCGCCTCCTTTGACCAGCTAGTCACACTCCTTTTGATGCAGCCCAGGATACGGTTGGCTTTCTGGTCTGCAAGCACATGCTGCTGGCTCATTTTCTTCTTCATTTTCTCATCAACCAACACCCCCAAGTCCTTCTCTGCAGGGGGGCTGCTCTGAATCTCTTCTCTGCCCAACCTGTAGCTGTGCCTGGGATTGCTCTGACCCAGGTGTACGACCTTGAACTTTTTCCAGTCGTCAGGAACTTCACCTGACTACCATGATTTTTCAAATATGATGGACAGTGGCTTAGCAACTTCATTTGCCAGCTCCTTCAGGACCCGTGGGTGGATTTCATCAGGTCCCATGGACTTGTGCACATTCAGGTTCTTAAGATGGTCTCGAACCAGATCCTCTTCCACAGTGGGCCTAAGGTCTTCATTCTCACAGTCCCTGCATCTGCCTTCCAAGAATTGTGTGGTGTGGTTAGAACATTTGCCAGTAAAGACTGAGGCAAAGAAGTCATTCAGAACCTCAGCCTTCTCCAAATCCAGGGTAGCCAGTTCTCCTGATAGCTTCCGGAGGGGGCCTGTGTTGTTCCTAGTCTGTCTTTTATTCACTACGTACTGATTCGTAGAAAAAACTCTAAGAAGTCGTCTACAAGGTTTAAGTTGACAAGAAGTTATTCTTTATTGCGGCGCTGGGAGACGTGGGGGATAGTTCCTCCAAGCGTGTCTCTCTGAGCACCAAAGAGTGATTATATAGGCATCAAATATACATATTCATTACATTGCATACATATTGTCGTGGTTTAAGCCCAGCCGTAACTCAGAACCATGTAGCCGCTCTCTCACTCCCCCCCTGCTCCCGGAGGGATGGGGAGGAGAATCAAAAGAATGTAACTCCCATGGGTTGAGATAAGAACAATCCAGTAACTAAGGCATAACACAAAACCACTACTGCTACCACCATTAATAATAATAAGGGAAATAACAAGGGAAGAGAATACAACCACTCACCACCCACCAACCAATACCCAGCCCAATCCAAGCAGCGGTCTGTCCGCTCCACGTAACTCCCCCCAGTTTGGGCATGACATGCTGTGGTATGGAATACCTCTTTGGCTAGTTTGGGTCAGGTGTCCTGTCTCTGCTTCCTCCCAGCTTCCTCTCCTCCCTGGCAGAGCATGAGACTCAGAAAGTCCTTGGTCAGACTAAGCATTTGAACAGTAACTAAAAACATCAGTGTTATCAGCGCTGTTCCCACCCTGAAAGTCAAAAACACAGCACTGCACCAGCTACTAAGAAGGAGAAAAATGACTGCTACTGCTGAACCCAGGACAGTATCATCTTCTGAGAGCATCACCCACCATGGAAATGATGCTCTACCTGCCTCTGAGAAATGCAGCTGGTGATTTTTTCTTGCAATGGGGCCAGGAGGCAGCCCACAGTCACACCAAGAACCTGTCACACGAAGGACTATGCTCTGTCTGTCAACAAAGCACTTGCTACCTATTCTACAGGTAGGGAGCATCTCCCTCCTATAGCCCAGTCTATGCTGCAGAATCAGATCCTCCAGACCTGGATGAGAAAGGCAACCTCACCCTGCCTGCCAGTCCTACTTTACTGCAGAAATACACCCCCGGTTGCTGGGAACAGGCTTCATAAGGAAGTGTAGCCCAAAGCTAATTTTAGCATCCCAGAGAAAAGCAAAGTTAAGCAGAGGGATCCCAGGCAACAGCCCAGCAAAGGCATTAACACTTTAGACTCCTGACATGGGGCTGCAGGGCTTGAATTTACTGAGTTTCTAGCTCATTCAGGGCTCCTGCTAGTCACAAAACCAGCCTGAGGCCATCTCATAGCACACAAGAGCAGCAAGGATGTCCTGGCACTAAATTCCCTACCTCTCGAGGGAGTCTCCGGGTTTCAAATTCACTGCCGAAAGAGAAGAGGTATCCTGTAGACACCTGGGAATTTCCAAAGGGTTTGCCTATGCACCTGCTTCTTCCTTCCTGACTACTGCACAAAGGAGGAAGCCCAACCACAAGCCCTGCTGCAGGCAGCAGCAGCATCTGCAAGATGCACAGAGCCAACAGGGCAATGGGGGCGGTGGGGGGTGTCCTGGGAGTCCAAATGAAGGATCACAGGGGATCTTCCAGCAGCAAAGTGGGATGTGGAGACTTGGAAAGCAGAGCTGAAAGGGAGAGTTGGAATGCTTTGGCTGGGAGGGAGCAGTGAGGAAATGTCATGTGGGGACCAGGTGTGAGTCACTCCTAAGCCATCGTTGGGAGGCATCCACGGAGTCCCTGCTGTGGGCTCCAGCTGCTGCCAAGCTGCCAGAGGAACTCCTGCTTTCCAGAAGGCTCAAGTGCAAAAGACTGACCTAAGCTACTCCCAAACACAACCGGATCTGAGGATGTGGGGTGACACAGCAGCTCCCTAGCTCTCTCCCTCCTGAACCCTGGGTTTTTCCAAAGCAAAACACTCATGCCTTGATACTGCCAAGGCTCCATCATGCCTCAGCTTCAGCTCATCTCGGTGGGGAGGATGAAAGGACACTCTGGAGAGACACGATGACATGCCCCGGCTTTGTGATGCTGGCAGAGGGAGCAGAGCACAGCACTGATCTCACCCATGTACCCCCTCCTGCCAGGAAACAATCCCATCCAGCTCCTGAGACACCTCCTCCCTGGGCAGCAAGACTCCCAGCCCCTGGGGTGTGTGGGAAGCACAAGGCACTGCTTTTCAGGGTAGAGAAAGGGCAACTTTTAAGTAGCAGGCAGCAAACAGAGACAAAATGCACACAGAGCTACAGCCACAGGCAGCACATGGCTGGGAAACACCTGTGGCCAATTAACACTGTTTTTTCTGCAGAAAGACATCATTGGGAAAAAGCCCTAGGCAGGAGCACACTGCAAAGCAAACCCTAACCTCAGCTGCCCCTGGCATGATAGGAAGAGATGCATGGCAAAGAGCATCTCCCTGCTCCACAGGAGGGTCTGGAATTGCTAAGGGATGCCCAGTGAATGCTCCCAGCTACCAGGACAGCAGGGAGGGAAAAGGTGGGGTGCAGACCTGCAGGATGATCAAGCACCTCTGCTGTGCATGGTACAGGAGGGGAGGGATGCTCAACAGCACCAAACTGCCCAGCCAGTCAGCATGAGCTCCCCTTCTCCAGCCATAGACGTACACCCATGCCAGATCCTGCTAGCAAGGAAAGGTGGGCTGCACACCATGCCACAGGCAGGAACAACCCTGCCTGGCTGTCCCATCTCCTCTGCTCCTGCTTCCCCCCTTCGCTTCAACACATGCCACCCTCAAACACAGGAAGGGCTGAGCTGTCCCATAGCCAGCGGCTGTTGGGAGCAGGAAGGAAACAGTGGGGCTGCAGATGACAAAAATCCCAGCTGTGGGATTTCAAGCCCTCTCTTCTCCAGGAGAAAGAAAAACCACCAATGCAACACCCAGGGGAGCACAGTGTACCCCCACTTCCAAAGCTGGGCAGGGCCGTGGGAAGCAGAGTTCCCCATGAAATACTCACCCAGAACCAGCCACAAGGGTGCTGTCTGCTTCATATAGTAAGCAAAAAGAAGTCAAAGGTGTCTACAACCACCCTTGGAAAGGTAAGATCCAGGCAAACAGCAGACTTAAAGGGCTATGAAATCAACACTGCAATAAATAAGCAGATGGACAACAGCTCAAAGCAGCAAGATCTGGGTAGGGATAACCTGGAAGGCCAAGGCAGCTCAGGCAGGGTGGTCAGCCTCACCCCATCCTGCTCAAGAACTTAACAGACATCAGGCCGCAAAACTGACCTCAGTCCACACTGACTCGACCTCCCTGCGGACAGTAATTTGAGCCATCAACTCTCCCCCTTCATTTTCCCCAGCCACCGATGTACAGGCCTTGGATGAATGGATGGATTGAAAGGTGAATCCAATTTCCCTGCAGCACTGTTGATGAAATGCAGTTCCATCACTATGTAGGGAAAGCTCCCAAATGGATTACTGCAATTACCCTGGCTGCAGGAGGAACTGTGGGTTTTCCATCGCTGGTGACAAAGACTACTCCAAAAAATCCAGTCCCCAAACACCCACCACACCAAGCTGCAATGCAGAGTAGTGCCCCCAACACTACCACTGAGCTACTGAGCCACAATCAGAGAAACCATGGAGAAAGTCAAGGGGAGAATGAATCCAGCTGCCTTTTGAGGCAGCAACAGGCAGAGAGGCACAGAGGATGTGGAAACTCCTTAAAGCCAGCAGCCCCAGAAAATAAAATGCTGGGCAAGGTGTGGAGACAGTGTTCTCACAGGAGAATGGATAATTGGTACATGAACTCTGAATAATCCCGAAAGATACAGCAAGGCCATGAGAGGCTTGAGGAAGCTTAAGCAAGCAAGATAAGAAGAAGCTGGAATTCACTGAGTTACGAGAACTGTGGACTGTTAGCAAGCTTTCGAGGTCAAGTTCTCAAACCTGTGCTTAACCAATTATATGTTAGTCACTAAGGGTCTTCAAGACATGTATCCAATCATAATATACCAAATCACTGTAAGTACATGTAAGAAATAGTATATAAGGAGTTAAGGCTTTGCAATAAATGGCTTTTGTCTGATCACATTGGTCTCTGACTGAGTCCATATATTTTCTGCGGCAACTGGCGCCCAATGTGGGGCACCCCCCTATTTTTCATATCGAAACTGAAGGAATTAAAGTGCGTGGCACCGAAGAAAGTGGAAAACGCGGAGCCGCAGGGACATCGGCTGGGTTCGATCCAGCAGGACCAGGATCAGGAGGTAGATGCCTCAGAATGGAGCCTTGTGAGCCCAGAAGACACTGCGCAGTGCAAATAAGGTAACACCCAACGGGTCTGGAAGAGGATTAGGATGGGGAATCAATTAAGTAAAGAAGAAATGGTCATCCTTAAGGTTTTCCAGCATATCCTCTCGGCGAGAGGGATAGAGTATGACGATAATCTGTCAAAGACTATTGCTCTGGAGTAAAGAAAAAGAGCTGATCCAGGGGGTTAATGAAGCCTTTGAGCTTGGGACTTGGGAAAAAAATCACTAAGGAAGAAGCCGCTGTTTTATGGATGTTTTCAGTCCTTAAGGTGAAGGGAGTAACCTTTAAAGAGACAGACTTATATTTAATGTTGAAATGGTTGATGATGCATTATTCAGAGATTGATAAGTCTACCATATTTGAGGTCGCTTTGTGGAATGGGGCAGGAGTTAAATTGTGGGATGCAGTTACAAAAGGCAATGACACTGTGAAAAATTTGTTAGTCATTTGGAGATCTATTTTAGAGACGTTAAAGTCAAAAAATGAGATCGTGGAGCCCAGTTGTCGTTCCCCTACCCCCCCCCCCCCCCCCCCCCAACCTCTGCCAGTTGCCGCCACGGCTGTGAAGACTGAGGACAGAGATGAAGACAATCTTTTTGATTCAGGCCCTATTGACCCCGAGAAGGAGCCTGTGCATGTTCATCAGACTGCTGTTGCTGCTCCTGAGGTTCTGATGCCTGATAATTCTGATGCTGACCTGGATGGTCCTTTTGACCTGGAGCCTATTCATCTGGAAAAGGAGCCTAATTTATATCCCCCAGATCCTCATATTAAATGCACAGCTGTAAAGGGAGAAGTGAGACCAGTGGTGGATGCAGACGTATTATGTGCTTTCCTGGTGGTGTATGTGCTGGATCAAGACCCACGGTGGGAAGGTCTCTCGTATGCTCTTATCAGGGGTATCAGGCAGACTGTGACGGACCGTGGACTTGGAACCCCATATACAACTCATTTGATAGAGTCTCTCTGTGATGCTCATGTACTAGAAGTTGGTAAATATAAGTATGTCCATGTTTCTATCAACCCTTGGAGACCTTTATAGACATTGCTGGCCACTTCTTCCAACACAGGCTGGCCACCTGTGTCGGAATGAGTGTGCATTTTGGTCAGTATAAAAGCCCAAGCCTCATGCGATGTGGGGGAGTGTCCTGGGTTCAGCAGTAGCAGTCATGTTTCCCCTCCTTGGTAGCTGGTGCAGTGCAGTGTTTTGACTTTCGGCTCGGGAACAGAGCTGATAGAGATGTTTTGGTTTGGCCAAGGACTTTGTGAGCCTCATGCTCTGCCAGGGAGGAGGGGAAGCCGGGAGGAAGCAGAGACAGGACACCTGACCCAAACTGACCAAAGAGCTATTCCATACCACAGCACGTCATGCCCGGGATGTAACTGGGAGTTAGCCGGAAGGGCGGGGAGACTGCAGGGTTGGAGGAGGTATCGGTCGGAGCTTGGTCGGGCTTGGGGAGCGAGTTATCGGTCAGCGGGTGGTGAGGTGTTGTATTCTGTTCCCTTGTTATTTCCTTTATCATTATTATCATTGGTGGTAGCAGTAGTGATTTGTGTTATACCTTAGTTACTAAACTGTTCTTATCTCAACCCGTGGGAGTTGCATTCTTTTGATTCTCCTCTCCGTCCCTCCGAGAGCAGGGGGAGGGCAAGAAAGGGGGGGGGAAGTGAGCGAACGAATTACCTGACTGGGTTTAAACCACGACAGTTCTTTTTGGCGCCCAACGTGGGGCACGAAGGGTTGAGATAACGACAGATCTGACTGGATTAATAGTCATTTGTCACAATGCTGATTTATTGGGTATCAGAGTTGTTCTTCTTGATCTCACAGCTTCAGACCGTTGTAACTTACGTAGAGCCGGTATTTGGTGTGTTAGTGTTTATCAAGTGTGGGGCCTGGGCTAAGGTTCTTGTCTCACTGTGCTTTATGGCAATGGCTTGTAATACGGGTGGGCTCCAGCAGCAGGGCGGGACGGACGTGGCCGTGGACTTGTACCTGGCCGTCCGGCTGCTCTTCACCGTCCTGGCCCTCACCCTACTCTCCATCTTCGTGAGGCTGCGGGGAGCTGAGGGGGAGCGGTCCCGGGAGCCGGCGGCTGCTGAAGCGGCCCGGGAGAGCGGCCCCGGGGACCAAGCGGCGGCGGGAGCGGGGCCGGAGGCCGCCAGGGGACGGCTGCCGGTGGAGGAGGCCGGGGCGGTCGAGGAGCAGAAGGAAGCGGCTGCCGAGCAGCGAGATAAGGCGGCGGAGGAGCCGAGCCCCGCGGAGGAGCCGAGCCCCGCGGAGGAGCCGAGCCCCGCGACGGCCGAGAGCATTCCCCGGCAGCCACCCGCCGAGCCCCAGGAGGATGCAGGAGACCACGCAGCATTTCCCAGCAAGGCAGAGGAGGAAGAGCTGGGCTCAGGAAAAGAGAAGCTGGTGGTGGGAGAGCTGGCAAGCACAGCAGCTACACCAGCTCCAGTGACAAGTACAGCAGCATCAACTGAGAGTTCTGAAGGTTTTGAATGGCCTTTGGGTATCCTTGGGACCTGCCTGCTGATTGTGATGGGGATCAGCATGTTGGCACACACACAGACTGTGTTCTACCCACAACCATTTTGTCTGATCTCAAAAGTTAAGCAGAGTCAGGTTTGGGTCTTGTCTGGGGTTAGACGACAATTCAGGGGGACCAAGAGGTTTTCCCCAAGGCTGGACAGTCATGAGTGGCAGGGTGTGTGGGACAGTATGGGCAAGTATCTAGTCCACTGGGCCCCTCCAGTGCTTTGGAAGCATCGGAGATGGAAGGCAGCTGTATGGAGTCCCCAACAACAAGCTGCAGAAACTGCTGAAGGGGACAGTGAATTATTTTAAGCCTGGTGGGCCCATGGCACTTCAGGCCATCAGAGCAGAGATGCAACATACGGATGGACTCATGATCGAGGGGTGGACTTAACAATGGACACTATTGCCCAGGTTATTCACGCGTGTGAACACTGCACACAGTCTCTCCTGCTCTGGAAGACTGTTACAAGAGATGGAGCCTGACATGGACCAGATGGACGCAGCAGCTTTATAGGGACTGGTCCATGCACTAAGATAAGAGTGCACCGAGATAAGAGTGATGGTATATTGAAAATGTGGGATCTGAGCATGACGTGAATGGTATGGAATAAGGGGTGGATAATGTCCTGGGTTCAGCAGTAGCAGTCATGTTTCCCCTCCTTGGTAGCTGGTGCAGTGCAGTGTTTTGACTTTCGGCTCGGGAACAGAGCTGATAGAGATGTTTTGGTTTGGCCAAGGACTTTGTGAGCCTCATGCTCTGCCAGGGAGGAGGGGAAGCTGGGAGGAAGCAGAGACAGGACACCTGACCCAAACTGACCAAAGAGCTATTCCATACCACAGCACGTCATGCCCGGGATGTAACTGGGAGTTAGCCGGAAGGGCTGGGAGACTGCAGGGTTGGAGGAGGTATCGGTCGGAGCTTGGTCGGGCTTGGGGGGCGAGTTATCGGTCAGCGGGTGGTGAGGTGTTGTATTCTGTTCCCTTGTTATTTCCTTTATCATTATTATCATTGGTGGTAGCAGTAGTGATTTGTGTTATACCTTAGTTACTAAACTGTTCTTATCTCAACCCGTGGGAGTTGCATTCTTTTGATTCTCCTCTCCGTCCCTCCGAGAGCAGGGGGAGGGCAAGAAAGGGGGGGGGAAGTGAGCGAACGAATTACCTGACTGGGTTTAAACCACGACAGGGAGGCAGATACTTTCCAACCCTAGCCATTCTATGATTCTATGATCCACAGGCCTGGCAATGCTGTGGGTGCCCAACCCAGCTGCCAGGCAATCACTAGAGCCAAACCCTCAAAAAAACAGCTTGAGGACAGCCTCCTTCGGAAATTTCCACTGGCAAAAATAGATTTATAAAGGCAAGTTCCTGCAGACCTTGGGGTGCACTTCCCCTGGCCTAGCACCCATAAGGAGCGAGGGAAGCACATACAATTTCTACATGTTGAAAAGTTGGTGTCAGGAAAGTCAGGGCTTAAAGTGGACTCACTGACTAGCCAGCTAGAATTAAGGCTTCTGGTTCTGGTGGAGACTGCAATGGCAGGACTAGCCCAGGAGTGAGGATTGCCAAATGAGAAAAGGCTCAGGATTGAAGCTGGCAGAGAACAACAAGGGTTCACCACAGACATGCCTCTCCCCAGCCAGGCAGAAACCAGGGTGGCCCAGCACAGGTATTTACACAGACTTTCAGCTCATCCTCCAACAAGTGATCCCTATTTCACATCCCTTACTCCAGAAGCAGATTAAAGAGCACTTCCAGCTCGTTTCCCTCTCTAAAGCTGCCTGGAGGAGGACCCAACCCAACAGCCTGGCTGCCATCTCTGCACCAGCCACCCTTTGATCTTCCCCAGGTGGGGTCCTCCTGCTCCAGGAAAGGTGCTGCTGAGAAAGTAGCAGCTGCTTTGGCAAAGGAGACCTCCTGACCTTGCTGCTGCCAGCATCCAGGACAAACAGCCTGTTTTGTCAGCGCATGGAAAGCTTACAACATTCTTGACAGCACAGCACACAAGGATGAGCTAGGCATTTCCCTGGGCTAGCCAGCATATGAGGAGATATGGATTTATTAGAGCTTCAAACACTCGAGGGCTTTGGGTGATGAGGGGGAATTCCGGATAAACTTTAAGCTATTTACAGCTTCTGCAAACTCCCTGAGATCCTCTGATGAAGATGAGTAGCATGAGTGATACCAAGAGAACCATACAAAGCTGGAGGCATGCAGCATTAAACCACATCTCCTTTTAATCCCTTCTTCCTGATAGCCTTGGCTTTGCTGAGAAGTCCTAATGGTCATGAAGCTACAGAGACAGGGTCAAGCACTACAAGCTAACTCCAAAGTTGCAAAAGCTGTTTTGTCATCTTCCACCTGCATAAGCAGGAAGCGGATCTCAAACCCTGGGCAGAAAGGGAAATCCCAGAGCAGCTTCAGGTGGTGCTGGAGCAGTTACATTGCTTGTGTGGATCCAGACACGCCTTGGAAAATCCCCATCAGGAAGCAGGATCCACTTACCCAAGGATGTGCTGTTGCCTTAGAGAGAGGGACAAGCTTCACCACAAAGGTCAGAGCCCCCTCACCCACACCATTTGAAAGACATTTAAACTTTGCCATTCCTAAGAGCAGTAGCTTTCCTTCCCTCACCCTGGAAGGGCAAAGGCCATCAGTACACAACTGCTCCTGCTGTCCCTGCACCCCAGCAGCTGTGGCAGAGCCTGGAGGATTCAGCAGTGGGCTCTTCTTGCTGACTGTCATGACACACAGCTCCCTACAGTGATGCTGCAGCACATGCTGGCCCTGGGGACCACTTCACAACCTCCCCCTGCACAGGCTTCCCAGCACTTGTCTCTCCCTCTCTGGGCATGCCTGGCTCTTCTGCAAGCCTTCAACTGCAGAGGGGGGAAAGGAGTCAAGACCAGCCAAGGAAAAGATCTCAAGCCCACCCCATCTCACTCCTCAGGGTCCCTGCTGATAGGCTCAGCATCGCAGATAGAGGGAGCAGCAAGGTGCCAAGCCTATCTGCATGCTCCTGTTATCACAGACATGCTGCTGCAACAGCAGCATTTTATCACTGCTGTTAAGCCAGGGCTCCTTGCTGTCCCACTGGGGTCCCCACAGAGCCCAAGCTGCACTTTGAGGCTCCTGGCTCTACCCCCAAACCCAAGTACTCCTGGAAGAGCAAGCCTATGTGCACAACCTTCCCCACTGGCACTGTCCAAGTCTCCAACCTGTGCAGAGGCAGGAGGAAAGGGGCAGGCAGGGCAAGGATCCACTCTACAGACCTGTTAGTCACAGAGTTTGGGGGGGGGTTCCTCTACTGAGGCAGTACAGCAATTCAGGCAGACCCCAGGGATCCCCAGGCACACATCCTGCTGAGTGGGTTCAGTGTGTTGGTGATCTCCCTCATTCCCACCCTTGAGTCATATTTCAAAAGGAGCAGGGACAGTCAGGCACAGCAATGTCAAAACTCCTCTCCATTTACTGGAGCACTGATGCTTCAGCACTTTCCAGTGGCTAATGGAGTGGCTCAACACCATGAAAGGAGCAGGTTGATGAGGAGACAAGGGGGAAGAAAAAAGTAACTCCTGCCTACCCTGCTATAGGTTAACCAGCTGCTATGGTTTTCGGGATGGTTTTTAAGCATCCTCTGCTCCTTTTACTATTAGTTAGCAATGAGGAAGAACCACCACCAAGAGAGGCTTCAGCACGGACTGAACTGCTCTCACTGCTGCTTCAGCACAGCTCAAACATTCTCAGAGGGCCTCAAAAGAGGCAGCAGAGAAACTCAGTTCCTGCAGCACTTCCCACAGCTCATGCTGCAATCTTCCAAGGCATTGGCTTTAACTTAGCAGCACTGCACTAACTCACTCGAGCTATCAGAAAAAGCTTACTCCATTTTGCAGCTAGTTTATTTTTATGAGCAGGTCTTTGCCTCTCAGCATTGCAGCTTGAGAACTATCATTTAATGTAACTGATACTCTCAAAAGGACTACCTCTACATGCAGATTAGCTCCAGGGTGTTTCTGTAACAAAACCCTCCTCCCTCCAGCACCAGGCACAGCAGAAGGCCCCATGGCACTCGTTCATACAGAGGCTTATGAAATACCTGGAATGATGCTGTACCTTAGTTTCTTTCTGTGTTTAAAACCCAGAGCAGCAGCACAGCCTGCACAAGGTCACGGAGCAAGAAAGTTTGCAGAAGCACTTGTTTTCACACGCCAGCCAGCACTCTCCATCTGCCAGAAAGGACTGCAAGAACCCGGCTTATCCAGATCAATAGGAAGAGGGCCCAGGGTGTTCTACCATTGAGGATGTAATGCAAGACACAGAGCTTTCATCTAACTGAGAAGAGCAGCCTCTGGAGACTGGGTAATGGGGAAAAATCCCAAGATGAAAGGAGGAAAATGGGCCCCCACATGCCTCATTTTGCACTTTGTTCTTGTCCACTGGTTCAGTTTCAACTGATGAAGCATTGTCCCAAGTGGTATTATGAAATTCCCAGATCATGTCATGCAAAGAGAACGTACAGTGTTTGCAAAGGGGATGGGTAGGAGAAAAATCCCAGACTATTCCAGGAAACACAAGGAGACATCCCTGAAATTACTTCCCTTGTATCAAGGAGGGAAAGGGAGGACCTCCCATCTTGCTCCCTGTACCCAGCCAAAACTAGGTCAGTGACACAACCCTACTCACAGCCAGAGCTCCTTCTCCAGACACCAGGACCCACAGAAGGGTCCAGCCCGGAGGGTGAAGATGGGGACAACCTTACAATTCCCTTGACCTGACATGTTTCCTGCAAGCTCCCCAGCCCCACTAAAGAGGCAGGCAGTTCCTCCTCTGCTTCCTCCACAGCACCACAACAGTGCCAGCTGGCTTCAATGAGAAAACCCACTTCAGCCTCACCCTGGCCCTTTATCAGATGAAAATAAAGGGGGGGGGGGGGAATCCCACACCTTACTTTCAAAGGCTTCCTCTACCCCTTTCCCAGCTTCTAAGGTGTGGGAACCACTACACCTGACTGGCACTCCCCAAACACCTTCAGAAGCAGCATGAGGAGCTCAGCCTGGTCTTCAAAACCCAGTGCTCAAGCTACAGCACCCTCAGACCACTTTCCCCCAGGGCAAAGTGGGGAGGATGTGTGTAGGATATCCACTGCTTCACATCCCAGAGCCAAGCTACCTCCCTTCCAGAAAGCTTCCTCCCTCGACCTTGACACAGACACCATCCCCCGCACCAGGGAGAGGATGAAGGTCCTTCCTTCAGGCTTAGCACAAGGGGCGTTGACCAGCCGGCCAAAACGGAGCAGCCCCTCTCCCATCCTGGTCCCAGGCGAACTATGCCCACTGCCACACCCGGGCACCCACTGAAGGAAAGGAAGCCGTAGGGAACGCTCCGGGGAGCCAGCACTCACCACTGTGCGAGCTGAACCACCGCGGTGCGATGTGGAGGGGCAGCGCGTCGGCCAGCGAGGCCCTGGCGCCCAGGTACAGCATCCCGTCTCTATGGTGACCGCCTCCCGTTTCCTGGTAACCGTTGCCATGGGCGTACGTGGAGTCGGAGACCGGACCGCCGCCGCCGCCCGGAGCCCGCCCGGCTTCCCCTGCCGCAGCCGCGTACAACCCGAAGGGGACGGCGCCGGCCGCCGCGGGCTCCATGCCCATACCAGCCACCGAGCTGACTGAGCGGCTGCGCAGCCCCATGGCGCCGCCGCCGGCCGCCCGGTAATGGCCGAAGGGGGACGCCCCCCCCCCACCTCCCGGCGGCGGCACGGCACTGTCATCCGTCGACACCCCCGGGAAGGGGCCTCGCGAACGGGCCGCCGTGCTCTGCTTACCCCCCATATGGGCACCGCAGGGCCGGAGGAAGGCGAGCGACAGCCCCCCCGTGAGGAACGGGGCCGCGCCGCCCCCGGGAAACGAGAAAGGGCAGAAGGAAGCAGGGGAGGCACGGGCAACTACGGGCGAAAACCCATCCTCGCCCCAGACATCCTCCCCGCGCCGAGCCCGCAGGGGCGAGGGCGCTCCGAGGCCGCCGCCGCCGCCGTCACTCCCGGAAAGGACCGCCGAGGGCTCCGGGCCCCCGTAGATGAAGGGGAAACCGAGACGGCGAGGGAAGTGAGATGTGTGTGGACGCCAGCCGGGTCGCTCCACCCGCCTCGCTCCTGCCCGGGGCGCGGCCAAGCAGCCGGGCGACAATCAGCTGCTGCCCATGTGGCAGCGCGGGCGCAGGGCCCCGCTCCGCTAGGTACGGCCTCGCTGCTAACGGCCAACAACCACCTTGGTGCTCGACGTCGCACCGGAGACAATAGAGACCGGTAATACGCATGCTCCCGCCTCCTTCCCCGGCCCACCGCCTTTAACCCCTACGCTGCTGCCAGCCACTGCCATCTGGGTCTGCGCTCGCCGCTGAGGCCACGCGGGTCATAGAGACACCGCGCTCCAGGTGGGCGTTGCCCCGCGGAGCACAGCCCTCGACCCCGCTCACCCCGTGGGCCTGCAGCGGGGCCGTAACCACGCGAAAGTCGCTGCAACTAGGCGCTCAGAGGAAGTCGGGCCGCACTAGAGCCACCCACATCGTAAGGACCCACCAAGTGCACCGGGACTGGGGATGTGTGGGGAGTGAGCGCAATAGGACTACATTTCCCGTCATCCCCCGCGCGGCGCACAGTTGTACGCAGGCGCACTGCCGCTAGCCCCGCCTGTATTGGGGCGGCCCAAGATGGTGGCATGCTGGAGCAGCGAGAATGTGGTGGTGAAATTTTGAGATGCCCAGGTTGGGGGAGCTGTTGTAGCTGGCGGTTGCTGCCCTGCCCTGCCCTGCCCTGCCCTGCCCTGCCCTGCCCTGCCCTGCCCTCCCCTCCCCTCGCCCCTGCCCCTGCCCCTCGGGGCCTTTCGCCAGCTGTAGTGAAGCACGAAATCAGACTACAGCTGTGAAATACAAGCTCACTCCTCTAATAGAGATAACAGGGTTTTATTGAGGGACAAAGTCAATAAAGCAAAAGCAACAGCGCTGGACGCATGGCCATAGCCAGAGGTGCACTGATTAGCATTTGTTATAGGTTTATATACTTTCACTATTGCATTAGCCATATACATATTCATATTCCCACATATAGGTGGGGAATATTATAACTAGCTCCAGGAACTTATTATCACGATTCTCCTCCTCTTGGCGCCTGCGCACTGCTCTCTGGTGACTGTGGGCAGGGGTCTTGAGGATAAAGTAAGCAGTCTTCCTCATGTGAGCAGGGGTCTTCAAGATGAAGTAAGCAGTCTTCCTCATGGTGTACTTTTCACCTTTGGCACAGTTGGATGCCCCAGTAATCACAAAACTAGCTGAAACCAGCCATATCTGTAATTCTTCTGATAGCTGGCAAAGATTTAGAACAGTGTGACCTTCCTGCAAAATTTCTTGCAGGATGGGCAGACAAGGAGTATCCCAAGCTAGCAGATGTTTGGGAGGCACTGTCTCTAAACTAACTGATAAATAGAAGGATGGTGTGAAGTAATTCATTCATGTTTAGTGGGGCCACTAAATTCCACAGACTTACAACACAAACATTGTTCTTTATCTTCAACCTAAGTTAGGCTAAAAATACTTTAACCCTATGTATTCCAGGCACCAGCTTTTCTTATATCAAGCCCCTCTCCCCTTTTCTTTTACCTTTACAAATTATTTTGCTGTGTGACTCCATTTTGCTCAAGAGTTCTGGCCATTTTCAACTTGTTGTCTAATCTTTTGTCTTTAGCTAGCTTTGCAAACTCATAGTTATCTCCACATAGCAACACCTATGATTTGCGAAAGCCAATACATTTATGCGTTTATCACACAACTCAAAGAGAGTTATAAAGCAGGTATGTTTATTACGGCGCCGGGTGGAAGGGGGATTGCTCCTTCTAACTTGCACAGATGCCCCAAATTGGGGAATATTACCTCCCCAGGAAGAGAGCCAGAGTTTCCTCAAAGTATCCCACAAGGGAATTTGAAACCAGTCATATAAGCTCACTCTTAACCTTTTGTCTCCCTGTATTCGCTAGTTATTACCTATATATTGCTACATAGTACTCTTCTTGAGAGTCAGTTTGGTGTCACCTGGCATAGATATAACAGTCCACTCTGTAGGTTCTTCCACAGGTCCTTTAATTCTGCTGGCGTGGGTCCATCCTCTTTCTCCAGTCCGGACCACAAGTCCGTTGTCAGCAATACCTGAAAGGGACCTTCCCATTGTGGAGTTAAAGATTGCTCTCTCCAGGTCTTAATCAATAATCACTCCCCGGGATTAATGTTAGGAATTTTAAAGTCTAGAGGCATCATCTGGGGAATCCATCCTTTTGATCTTAGATGTTCCAGAGTCTGAACTATTGTGGTGATATATCTTCTGATACTCATAAGTAGCATAAGGTCTCCTTTTGGGTTGTCATAAAAGGTAATCCAAACATCATTTCATAAGGAGATATCCCTAAATCCGATCTGGGTTGTGTTCGAACTCTTAACAGTGCTAAAGGCAAACACTTGACCTAGGACACTTGGGTCTCAATCATTAGTTTAGTTAATGTTTATTTCAAGTTTTGATTAATTTTTCCACTCCTCCCAAGCTTTCAGGATGCCATGGTGTGTGCAATTCCCATTTTATCCCCAAGGCTTGGGTTACTTGTACAGTTTCTGATGTAAAATGTGTTCCCCTATCTGAGTCAATTCTGCTAATCATCCCATATCTAGAGATAATTAGTTCCAAAAGAGTTTTTGATACTATATTTGCTGTAGCCCTGACAACCGGAACTGCTTCCACCCAATGAGTTAAGTGATCTACTATTACTAATAGGAACTTCCACCTCTGCACAGGAGGGAGTTCAGTGAAATCTGTTTGGATGCTTTGAAATGGCTGCATCACTAATTCACGTCCCCCAGAGGTAGTTTTTCTTATAACCTTTTTATTCACTCTTTGGCAAGTCATGCATTTATCAGTTATTTGTTTTGATAACCCAAAAATTCCAATACATCCATACTCCCTTAAAAAGCGATCATGAGGCTTGTGTGCCCCAATGAGTCTTTTGATGTATGTTTTCTAATATCTCCCTGGTCAGTGGTTTATTAAGGAGTTGCCTCCCATCAGGGAGTTTCCATTTCCCCTGTCGATCCTGTTTTCCTCCTATTTTACTCAACTCTTTCTCTTCTGACTCACTGAATTTTGGAATCTCCAATTCCTCTTCCTCAGGTAACAGAACCAACATGACTCTCTCAATTCCATTTTCTGCTGCATCTCTAGCTTCTTGGTCTGCTAGATTATTTCCCTTTATTTCGGGTGTCATTCCTCTCTGATGTCCCCTAGCATGCACTACAGCTATTTCTTCAGGTAATTTTAATGCTTCCAAGACTTCCAGGATAAGCCCTCCATGAATCAACCCCTTCCCTTTTGGATTTAAAAGTCCCTGTTCTTCCCAAATTTTCCCAAAGGTGTGCACTACACCAAATGCATATTTTGAGTCAGTATAAATAGTTCCCTTCCTATGCGCTAGGTATTCTAAGGCTCTTTTCAGAGCGTATAGTTCACACGTTTGAGCAGACCAATTTGAGGGTAGTTTCCCTTTTTCAATGGTTTGCATCTTTTCTCGTTAACTAGCGCATACCCTGACATCCTTTTTCTCTGTAGACATCTAGAAGATCTGTCCACCTATATTCTTTCACCCTCCAGGAGAGCCTGTTCCATTAAATCCTCCTGAATCTTGGTCTGGTATTGTATAACTTCTAAACAGTTATGGGTTAAACCTTCTTTTTGTTCCCCACATAAGAACTGAGCAGGGTTTAGACTTTTGTCCACCATTAATGTTAAATCATAGTTATTAATTAATATCGCTTCATGCAAATAAAAGGGTTTGTCCACTGAGGGTCCAGCAAGCCCTCAGTCCCATTGGTCAACATGTCTGTTCCCACTTCTCTGCCTGTCCCAGCACTCATCCCATGCTCAAACACAGGAGCTGCGTGAGCTCCCCTCCTTTCCCCCTTGGTTTTCCTTTTTTTTTTCTCACAGTTGTTCACCCTGCTCTGCAGGGGCTGCAGATGCCTGCCTCTGCAACAGTGCTTCAGTTTTAACCCTTTCTTAACTGAATGTGGATCTGCTGCTTGTTGCCAGTGACAGCAATCTCTTCCTCCTTATCAATATCAGATAGGACAGATGCAGAGGGTGCGTGTCTTGGAGGTACCTGTGATACATAATTTTCCAACCTATCTTCCTGATTACTCTGGGTTTGTGTTTGTTTGTTTTGTTTGTTTTGTTTTGTTTTGTTTTTAACTTTAAACACCTTTCCCCAGTATCACAGGCTGAACAACATCTCTCCATCTTAGCTTTCTGTTTTTCCCTGTCCTTTTCCAAAGCCAAAATTAAGGGATTTGCCTGAGCTATATTAATTTCGTATTCCATCTGTCATGGCAGGTCATTTCTTAAAGTGAAAAACATCTGCATACATCACTTCATCCCATTTTCCTTGTCACTTTAAGAACAACATCAATTGTAACAATGTATTATAGTTCAAAAGTTCTGTTGAAGGGCCACTTTTCCCCATCTTCCAGTTTATATAAAGGCCACCATTGATTACAATATTTGATCAGTTTTCTTATTCACACTTTCTCCCGGTGGCCCCCCCTATATCTTTCCAATGAGCTAAAATGCAACCTAATGGGCTCTTTCTGAGAATTCCCCCACTCTCTTGTCCTCCCATTGTAATCCTTTAAAGATATATGATATGTTATGTTTAGCCCTACAACAATGACATTTTACCTAGAGTAATATGTATAACAGAGTGCTGCACCCAGAATGGATACACCTACATTCCAAACAGTTCTGTAAATAAACCTCTTGTCTCCCACCAAAAGAGATCATACATTTTGAAGAAGCAGGACACTTAGCTCAGATATACAAACTACGGTGATGACAGATAGGGCAAGGATTAGTTTGAGCCCTGCACCAGGGAGCTTGAACACTGCTTTGACAGTTAATCCCTATATTGCTCTACTGGTTCTTTAGTTCTCACAAATTTCCACAAATTACTCATACCAATTCACCCAAACGTTCAATCCGGTCCCAATCAGGCCAATTTTCCAGGCAACTAACACACCAAAAGTCCTGATCAAATTCCTTCACACTTTATCCTCACAAACAAAACATTCAAAGACAAAAATTGGTTTACACACAACAGTACAGTGGACAGGACACCAAAACTCAACAACAGGTTCAATTTCAAAGAACATATACACTTTGTCTGTCTCTGGCTGCTCTCCTCATGGAGAACACGGAACCATGGATCAGGACTCCACACTTGCTTCGTAGCTATGCCATGTCTCACTCACACAAAATACTCATTCACACAAGGGCCCGTCTCTCAATCACCCACTTCACACAGAATGTCGTCTAAGCCAATAATTGGTAACACATAAATCTCAAGCCATTGTTTGCATACCAAAGGTTCATAAAGCCTTTAGTACAGTTACCCTTGTACCAAACCTACCCTTGGGGCGAGCACCCATGTAAGTGGTGAGGAGAAGCAGACAAGCCAACCGAATATGGGTAATAAGCAACTTCTACTTTATTTGTGACGCAGTTCACACATATATATAGGAGTGGTATTCAGCCACTCCTTGGCATAACAGTATCGGTTAGCCCCCACAGCTTCCTCCACATTCTCCTCCCAGGTCCGGTCTCCGGCCACCTGTGGGGGCCACCCCCTGCCTTGCTTGCACAGTCCTCCAGAACTCTATGGTCCTGCTCTTAGAGTCATTCTGCAACACACCCATGCTTTTTACCTCACGTAGGACGTCTCCTTACAACTTATAGGTATCCCCTCTACCTGATATTCCCCAGAACGTAGAGCCCCTGACACCCCTAGTCTTGTAGCTCCTCCTGTTGAATTTCTTTATCTTGTCCTTTCCTTTTCTACCTGAACCATATTCCCTGTTAGCTAACATAACCCCCAGTGGACTGTCTGGAGGTATTTCGGCCAGCATTTCCTTGCTCCCTTTCTTTCCTGGAACTTGGTTTACCTGCCCCTTGTCATGTACTTATACCCTGGGGGGGCTTTTGGTCTTTCTTCAGTTACTCGTTCACTTCGTCTCTTCAACGGCCAATTCCCTCATGGGAGATTGGAACTGCAGTTAGAAAGACTCCGCACTCACTTCACAGATCCCAGCTACCCGGTCCGTGTCTTCACAGATCCAGGCTGCCCAGTCTGTGTCTCATTCACACACCGATCACCCCCATATTCCCGCCTAACTGAACAATACTTACAGTCCGTTCTCTTGTCCGGGTCTTTTTGCACATGAGTTACAGGTGACCACGGTTTCCCTGGGAGCCCTTCCCTGCTTTTGCTTTATGAGTCCCTTTCTTTGCCCAGGATATAACCTGCAAGCACCGATGAGACCAGAAGAAACTGAGCAAACTGCCGAAATCGGCAGGGTGCACCCTTTGCTCGAATTCCCCTAGGCCCACAGAAGCAAGGCAGGCTTTATCCCAGATGAGGCCCCATTTGTGAAATACAAACTCACTCCTCTAATAGAGATAACCAAGTTTTATTGAGGGACAAAGTCAATAATGTTTTGGGTTTTTTGTTTTGTTTTGTTTTTAACTTTAAACATTTTTCCCCAGTATCACAGGCTGAACAACATCTCTCCAGCTTAGCTTTCTGTTTTTCCCTGTCCTTTTCCAAAGCCAAAATTAAGGGATCTGGCTGAGCTGTACTAATAGTCCCTACTCCTAACTTGCACACTGAGGGATTAAGCAAGCAGATATTTATTACACACAAACATGCATATTCAGTAGGTTCCTGAGAGAGCAGCAGGGATACTACAATTAGTTTAGGTATGCGTTAACATAAGTCTCCTCCCTTTTGGCGCTTGTGCACTGCTCTCCTATGGTCGTGTGCAGGGGTCTTCAAGATGAAGTAAGCAGTCTTCCTCAGGGTGCGCTTTTCACCTTTGGCACAGTTGGATTCCCCAGTAATCACAAAACTAGCTGAAACTAGTAATATCTGTAAGTTTCTGATAGCTGGCAAAGATTTAGAACAGTGTGACCTTTGTACAAAATCTATTGCAAGCAGAACAGGATGGGTAGACAAGGAGTATCCTAAGCTAGCAGATGTTCGCGAGTCACTGTCTCCAAACTACCTGATAAATAGAAGGATGGTAAGAAATAATTCACTCATTAGAAGGATGGAAAGAAATAATTCGCGCTTTTTAGTAAGACTAAATTCTGTTATCACACCACAGACTTACAGCGCAAACATTGTTCTCTATCTTAGACCTAAGTTAAGTTAAAAGTATTTTAACCCTATGTTTTCCAGGCACTTGCATTCCTTATATCAAGTCCCCCCTTTTCTTTTACCTTTGCAAATTCTTTTGCTATATAAATCCATTTTACTCAGGAGTTCTGGCAAAGTATTTAGCACTTTTGACTTGTCTAACCTTATGCCTTTTCCAATCCTCATAATCAGTTATGGACCTTTTACAATGTCCTGGGTTCAGCAGTAGCAGTCATGTTTCTCCTTCATGGTAGCTGGTGCAGTGCTGTGTTTTGACTTCTAGCCTGGGAACAGTGTTAGTGAAACCGATGTTTTCAGTTGTTGCTAAGTGATGTTTACCCTGACCAAGGACTTTGTGAGGCTCATGCTCTGCCAGGGAGGAGGGGAAGCCATGAGGAAGCAGAGACGGGGCACCTGACCCAGGCTAGCCAAAGAGGTATTCCATACCACAGCACGTCATGCCTGGGGTGCGGGGTAACTGGGAGTTACCCGGAAGGACACGGGCTTCCAGGTGGGACTCATTTCTTGGCCCGTGGTATCGTATTCTCTTCCCTTGTTATTTTCTCTTATCATTGTTGTCGTTGGTAGTAGCGGTGGTGATTTGTGTTGTACATTGGTTGCTGGACTGTTCTTGTCTCAACCAGTAGGAGTTGCACTCTTTCGATCCTCCTCCCCATTCGGGCGGGGAGGGCCTCAACTGCTGTCACCCCGGGCACCACTCACTGGGAGTGAGTAAACAAGTTGCCTGACTGGGTTGAAACCACGACATACAACACCAAAAAGAACACTGTATCATGGCACAAATAATCAGTGTTAAAACAATTAGTATTAAGATTCCTGCAACCAGTTGCCTCAACTAGGAGAGATTAGGTAACCATGAAGTTAAGTTTTTCCATATTTCTTCAAAACCCCAAGAGTTATCACCCTTAGTCATTTCATGAAATATTTCAGTTTGTTACCAAATTTCCTCCACATACATTTCAATTCTGCCACTTTGATCTATATAGAAACCATTGATCATGGAACAAACCCTTCCTTATGAAGCCAGTAATAGTAAGATTGGGTACCACAGCACCTAAGGTGCATGCTCCCTTCCAGTTGGGGTAGAGTCTTATGATTGTAAGAGGCGAGGAGAAGTAGACAAGCCAACCGAATATGGGTAATAAGCAACTTCTACTTCATTTGTGACGCAGTTCACACATATATATAGGAGTGGTATTCAGCCACTCCTTCTTGGCACAACAGTATTGGTTAGCCCCCACAGCTTCCTCCACATTCTCCTCCCAGGTCCGGTCTCCGGCCACCTGTGGGGGCCACCCCCTGCCTTGCTTGCACAGTCCTCCAGAACTCTATGGTTCGGCTCCTAGAGTCGTTCTGCAACAATTCCCCCCTTTTTCTTTGTGCAAGCAAGGCATTATGGGTTATTCTGTTCACCTGTTTTATCACACAACTATAAACAAGTCTAATAGCTACGATGATTAACCTAATCAATGATACATAAGTGCAATACTTCAAACAACAGTGTTTGACTCAACCTGTAATGCCCCGTGAAGACAACCATCTAATTATTCTTAGGATATTGCTCATTTACTATTGCTGGGTAAGCTGAGCCAGGGTTCTCAGCTGTGCGTGCATCGAATTAGCATAATCAGAGAGACTCATACAACACATTCCATCAAACTCTTCACATCCATGTCCCTGTTCCAACAACAAAAGGTTCTGCAGTGTTGCATGTCTTACAGAGTCAACATTAAAACAAATCAGGAATTGCCTTCGATGTAGAATTGTCTGCTTAGCAACTCCGCAACCCAGTCTGCTTAGTTGAGCCAAGGCCCTGGCTGAAGCACTTACAGAGATTTGGCATATTATGATTGGATACATGTTTTGAAGACCCTTAGTGACTAACATATAATTGGTTAAACACAGGTGTGAGAACTCAACCTTGAAAGCTTGCCAACAGTCCACAGTTCTCATAACTTGGTGAATTCCAGCCTCTTATCTTGCTTGCTTAAGCTTCTTCAGGCCTCTCATGGCCCTGCTGTATCTTTCAGGACTATTCAAAGTTTATGTACCAATTATGCATTCTCCTGTGAGAACACTGTCTCCACATCTTCCCCCTTTGGTTTTATCCAGTAACAAGTTGCTACTACAGCAAGGCACACACAAATTTACATTAGCAGAGTAACTATTAGAGGGTGCAGCAGCATGTTGAAGATGCTGATGGCAGTGAAGGACTAGCCAAAGAAATTTCTTACCAGTGGAATTCTCCCCCCCTCTTAATTTGTTCCATCACCTGCTTTATAACACTACCATTGTATTAAAATCTTTCTAGCTTTTGCCTTAGCATTTTCTAGCAGCTACTGCAAATACTCTAACATCTCTTTTACAAGTGACAAATCTATACAATACAAGGTGCAGTTTCTTATTAGCAACTAGCTAGTAAATACAGGTGGTTTTATACACAAAATCACAACCTCTAATAATAGCTACTTTACAAGCACACATATTCAGGGTGTTACTTTTCAGTTGTCCCCAAGTGATGTTTTGCAGTTAATCATTCTTTCTCTTCCTCCATCTCATTCTGCTTGGGGTATTCACGGTCAGCTCCTGTAGCCGAGGCATCAGGTTTATCCATTCATCTGTCCAGCTCATGGCAGGGCTTGACAAACTTTGCAGACAGTCGCCATGGACCTGTAGGCAGGAGGGCACAAATATACCCCCTCCCGCAGGTTATCAGTTCTTCAGAAGTAGACAGGTTAAAGTTAAATGTAACATCATTACTCTCTCTCTCCCCCCTCTTTTTTTTTTTGTCCCTGCAAAAGCTATCATTATTCCCACTACAGTTCCACGTACAGAACGTGGCACAAGGACCCTGTGGAGACTAACAGCAAACCAGCTCCGAGAAGCATCATTGCAGTGTGAGGTGGCAGGCTCAACCTTAGCGGGCATCCCTGCAGAGGCTCTGCCTCCCCCACATCGTATGAGGCTTGGGCTTTTATACTGACCAAAATGCACATTCATTCCGACACAGGTGGCCAGCCTGTGCTGGAAGAAGTGGCCAGCAGTATCTACAGAGGTCTCCAAGGGTTGATAGAAACCTGGACATACTTATATTTACCAACTTCTAGTACATGAGTATCACAGAGAAACTGTATGGGCTACCCCTGTCAATTGCAAGAAAAAAATCATAACATATACAGCTTGAGTATAAGAGGATTTTAACGCATACGTGGTCACTGTTTGTCAGGCCTCCTTAACTATTTTGAGATCAAGAGCTTCCCACTCTTTAGCCCCCTGCTGTGTAGTAAACACAGGATATGCAAAGATGCCCATTGCAGAAAATTCCCCAGTAATGTTCACCTCTTTGGTTACCCATTGTTACAACTGAGCGTCTCCAGGGCCAGTGAGTCTGAGCAGACCGACCCGGGAGACAAAGAGTCAGGGTCTGGAAGCAGAGGATATAAATCTGGCTCGGATTCAGGGGATTCGGGGGCTGATCCTGCGCCGAACTCGGGGTCTCCGTTGCTCGCAGCTGTGTCCTTCTTATCAGGTGTATCTCGTTCGGTATGTAGCCATCTGCAGACCTGGCTCCTCTGTGACTGAGTTAAAAATTTTTTCACTCTAGAGCGTAGTGGGTTGGAGAGGCTCGCGGTTCCTTTAAATCTCCCGCTCGCGCATGATCCCTATTTTCTACTGCGTGCTTCAAAGTGGCGCCGCAATCGATCCGGCGCCGAGGCACCGCCCTCTTTCTTTCGGATTTCTCGACATTTATCATGCATATACCTTCTAATATACTTTCTCTGTCCTTTTCAAAGTCCCTACTTTCGGAACTGGGGTGGTGGGGGAGCAGGGGGTTACACCTCCTCCGCGGCACCTTCTGATAGGAGGGAGAAAAGGAAGGGGGGGGGTGCGGGGGAAACCTTGTGCTCCCGCGAGTTGGGGGAAACGAGTTGTAATCTTCCCCCGGTTTCAACCGACTGGGGACGTCTGTTCCTAGTTTCTCCGTTGCTACCGCGGCAGTTTTCTTTTCTGCCTTGCATCTTTTTATACAGTTCATTACTTCCCTCCGTGGTTTACCGAGTTTCTTTGCCTTTTTATAATCATTAAGCACCGAGTCAAATAGTTCATTACCAAACTTTCGCCACTCACTCTCCTCAAATATTGTATTAGGATCTGCAAAAAAAATCTCTTAGCCTTCCCTAGACACTAGACCTGCTAGCTGCTTTAGAGTCTCAGGCTCAATTCCCCGCTTTTATAAAAAGCACTGTAAAAAGTTCAGGGCTCAGTTCCCCGCTTTATAAGAAGCACTGTAATAAGTCCAGGGCTACCTCTCGGTCCATTTTCATGGCCAGCCTTTTCCGGATCGTCTTCTTCTGGGGCGTCCTGTAACCTCGGTCTCCGGATCGGCCTCCCGACGTAGCAGTGTCTGGTTCGCCCCAGCGGCGGATTCTTTCGGTTAGTCCAAGCACCCGGGTCTGTCACGCCACCGCAGCAGCATTGCCCGCGCTTCCCGGCCGCTGCCGCCGGCGCCGCTCACTCGCCGTTCCGGGTCCCCGTCGACCGGGGCCCTGTATCCGGGTCCCCGTTAAACCGGGGCCCTGTATTCCGGGTCCCCGTCGGCCGGGGCCCTGTATCCCGGGTTCCCGCTAGTCGGGGCCCTGTAATCCGGGTCCCCGTCGACCGGGGCCCTGTAATCCGGGTCCCCACTAGTCGGGGCCCTGTATCCCGGGTCCCCGTTAGTCGGGGCCCTGTAATCCGGGTCCCCAGCGACCGGGGCCCTGTAATCCGGGTCCCCAGCGACCGGGGCCCTGTAATCCGGGTCCCCAGCGACCGGGGCCCTGTAATCCGGGTCCCCAGCGACCGGGGCCCTGTAGTCCGCGTTCCTGTTCGGGCGCCATTTGTAAGCGGCGAGGAGAAGCAGACAGGCCAACCCAATATGGGTGATAAGCGACTTCTACTTTATTTGTGACGCAGTTCACACATATATAGGAGTGGTATTCAGCCACTCCTCCTTGGCACAACAGTATTGGTTAGCCCCCACAGCTTCCTCCACATTCTCCTCCCAGGTCCGGTCTCCGGCCACCTGTGGGGGCCACCCCCTGCCTTGCTTGCACAGTCCTCCAGAACTCTATGGTTCTGCTCTTAGAGTCATTCTGCAACATATGATCATTTTCTCCACATAGCCAATACCATCCTTTCTGTTCAGGAATGGGCCACCACTAAACTACGATAACATCTATATGAATAGTGTGATTGCAATTTGAATAGTGACCTATAGTGACCTGTGGCATTTCTTTGTACACACGTATAATATTCTTAAACCCAGTCTCCAGATCTGAAAGGGTGAATCGGATAATCCAAACCTGTCGCTCTTGTCCCTAATATTCTTTTTAACACCAACAAATATCAATAACCTCCTTTTCTCAGTAATTCAGAAAAATCTATTTGCCACTGCTGTCCCAGATAACTTCCTACACCAATTGTCCCAATTTGATTTCTATTTTCAGTTTTAGGATTATTCTTAAGACAGAGCTGACATTTTTTTGTCACTAATTGAATTATGGTATATAGGTTCCTTCCTATAATTTGTATACAAAGAGTTGCTACCCAATGAGTTTTATTATGTTCCTCCTGAACTAGCTTCCAGAGTTGATTATAGGGAATTACAATTTGCCCATCAGGTATCTGAACTCAACCCTCTTTGTTTTCCTGTCTTTTCAGATCTTCAATCAACTTTTTATCCTCTTTTGAATATCTAGGTTGAGATTTCTCTATTGTTAGTTTGCCATCAGGGATTAAGGACATGATTTTAGATTGTTCACATGCTCGTTTGGCTTCAAAATCGGCCGAATGATTTCCAATTTTCTGATTAGGGTCACCTTGTTGATGCCCTCTACAATATATAATAACTACTTCCTCAGGTAGCTGAGCAGCAGTTTCCCTTATATGTTGAAAAGTCCTCGTTCTTTCCAGATGGCACCATGTGCATGGACCACACCAAATACATATTTAGAATCAGTCCAAATATTTATCCTTTTGTCTTTAGCCAATTCCAGGGCTCTCATTAATGCTATTATTTCTGCCTTCTGGGCAGAGGTGTTCGTGGGTAAAGGTTTAGCTTCTATTACCTGTGAAGTGGTGGTAATGGCATATCCTGCCTTTTGTTCACCTTTTTCATGAAGCTACTACCATCAATAAACCAAGAATCAGCATGTTCCAGAGATTTTTCTTTCAAGTCCAGTCAGCTCGAATATACAGTCTCTATGGTGGCCAAGCAGTCATGTGTCAGTGGTTCTGTCAATTGTTCCTGCAAAAAGGATGCTGGATTCACAACATTAGTGAGCACAATTTCTATATCATCTTGTTCCACAAGGGTGGCCTGGTATTTAAAAAAAAACGTGAAGGAGATAACGAGTGGGCTCCTTTCTGTTCTAGGACTGCTGATACAACATGGGACATTATCACAGTAATCTTTTGTCCCAAGGTGAATTTGCGAGCCTCTTCAATATTCATGACAACTGCCGTCACAGCTCTTAGGCATCTGGGCCATCCTTTGCTCGCTTCATCCAGCTGTTTTGAAAAATATGTCACTGCCCTTCTGAAGGGTCCTAGTTTCTGAGCGAGGACCCCCAAGGCTATTTCTTGTTTTTAATAAGCCAAAAGAGCTTGTTTACATCTGGAAGTCCCAGAGCTGGAGCTCTCATCAGTTCTGTTTTTGAATTTCTAAAAGCCTCCTCTGCTGAATCAGTCCATTCTAAAGAAGGAGGATTTCTTTTTAACAGTACATATAGTGTGAGGAGTGAGCTTTTATACTGACCAAGGCACACTCATTCCGACACAGGTGGCCAGCCTATGTTGGAAGAAGTGGCCAGCAATATCTATAAAGGTCTCCAAAGGTCGATAGAAACATGGACATACTTATATTTACCAACTTCTAGTACATGAGTATGCTGTGGCTTAAACCCAGTCAGGTAACTTGTTCACTCACTCCCCCCCTTCTTTCCCTCCCCCTACTCCCGGAGGGAAAGAGAGGAGAGTCAAAAAGAATGCAACTCCCACGGGTTGAGATAAAAACAGTTTAGTAACTAAGGTATAACACAAATCACTACTGCTACTACCAATAATAACAATGATAAAGGAAATAACAAGGGAAGAGAATACATCACCTCACCACCAGCCAACCGATAACTCGCTCCCCCCAGCCCAACCAAGCACCAACCCATACCTCCTCCAACCCTGCAGTCTCCCAGCCCTTCTGGCTAACTCCCAGTTACATCCTGGGCATGACGTGCTGCGGTATGGAATACCTCTTTGGCTAGCTTGGGTCAGGTGTCCTGTCTCTGCTTCCTCCCGGCTTCCCCTCCTCCCTGGCAGAGCATGAGGCTCACAAAGTCCTTGGCCAAACCAAAACATCGCTATCAGCTCTGTTCCCAGGGCAAAAGTCAAAACACTGCATTGCACCAGCTACCAAGAAGGAGAAAAATGACTGCTACTGCTGAACCCAGGACAGAGTATCACAGAGAGACTGTATTAAATGAGTTGTATATGCGGTCTCAAGTCCACGGTCTGTCACAGTCTGCCCAATACCCCTGATAAGAGCATACAAGAGACTTTCTCACCACCGGAAACGCACACAATACATCTGTATCCCACACTGGTCTCGCTTCCCTGGAGGTTCGGGGGGTGGGGGTGGTTTTTTGTTTTTTGTTTTTTGTTGTTTGTTTCTGTTTTGTTTTGTTTTGTTTTTACTTTAACATAAAAAAGGTTGCTCCCTTTCACCTTAAGAAGGACTGAAAACATCCATAAAACGGATGTCCTAAGCTCAAATTTAAAATCATTCAATCACTGACAAGGGGGGTGTCCTGGCTCCCCTTGGGCGGTGCTGATTCTTTCCAGGGTTTCACCCATCAAGCTGGCACCCACCGCAGACCAGAATCTGTAATTACACACATATAACCTCGATCAGTTAATTTTACTTCTGCAGGACCTTTCAAAATGCTGGTTTCCAAATCCTTGTACTGGACCAGAATACCCGGAGTTTTAGTCATATAACCTGAACCTAATGCCTGACCATGTATTATAGCAGGGGGCTCATTAAAGTCTCCTGTCAATCGCAAAAATTTCATAACATATATAGCTTTCTGTATCCTTGCTACCGGTGTAAGTCCTTCTTCCCTGTTTTTTGTTTTTCCAACAACTGTTTCGAAGTTTGATGTGTTTGTTCAATGATAGCTTGTCCTGTAAGAGAATAGTGTCAATAGTATCATGGACATATTTCAATTTCCCAAAAGAGGGTACATGAGTCACATCCATTTGCCAAAGTTGAAGAGGCTGGAGGCCTTGAGGGTTGACTCCAAGGCCTATACCTAATGCTTGGCCTTGACAATCGGGACAAGATTGCACAATGCCTCAGACACCTGTTAGGGACAGTCCAAACTGTCAAACTAACATTTTTGCTGATTGATGGAAGAAGGCATGGGATGCTCGAGCTTGTTGAAAGATATTTACAGAGGGTCCTGCCCATGCTGGGGATAATAAAATATGTACATTTACGAGTATTCACAAGATGTAATAAGGTTTTTAACAAGATCCACAATCTGTGATTAGCGACTTGTAAAATTGCCCTTTCTATACATTGAACAATGCCTACAACATATAAATAATCACAGACAATATTAAGAGGGGTGTCAGGCCATCGCAGAAATACTGCAATAACAGCACTTAGCTCTAGTGTTTGTAGTGAATCGGAAAAATGACCAAGTATGTTCTGCTCTTTCTAGCCATCATCTGTTTGCCAAACATATCTGGCTGTGTGATTGATTTTGCTTGCATCTGTAAAGACAGTTAATCCTCCAACAGGTTTACTAGAGTAAAAGGTAACAACTTCAAACTGATTATTCTTTAGCATTGTAAATATCTTATGCGGTGGAAAATGCATATTAAGAGGACCAACAAAACCTATCAGAGCAGACTGAAAAGCAAAGCTAGATTGTTGTGCCCAGTCTAACCATACCCTGGGAAGTGGCAAACAAATTTGTGATGGATCACAGCCTATAATTTCCTGAAGCGTGAACGACCTCGTACAATCAAAAGAGCAAATACTTCTAACCGAGTAGTTACAGTTTTACGTAATTGATAAGGCAGGGAAATCCATTCTAAAATGCATAAAGGATCAGTCTTTTGAAGATTCCACTGTGCTAGTAGACTAAATGGATGATACTCACTGTTGACAATAAAGAGAATAACCTTTAAATCTGGATTCCATCGAGAAGAATGCGAAGTAATGATTTTTGTCATGATGTGATCTAAGGCCTCATACTTAGCTTTTGATGGAACTCTTTTTTGTTCTGCCTTTGACTCACCCTTTAAAAGGGGCATGAGATCATTCAGATCATCATTTGTGATTCCACACAAAGGGCAGACTCATTGGATATCACCCATCAATTTCTTCAGGTCAGACAGGGTTTTTATCTGTGTGGTAATTTTAACTTTTTGAGGCCTAATTTCAGTTCTGGAAATGAGCCACCCGAGATGTTTCCAAGGGGCTTCACGTTGCACCTTGTCTGGTGCAATTACCGGTCTTGCTTTTGCTAATTCTGATTGTAGCAGGCAGAGCAGATGGTCCTTATTTAAATCTTTGCCTGCAATTAGGATATCATCCATATAGTGATAGATAACACATTTTTGCAGTTTTTGTCGGATCGGTTGCAATGCCCAGGCAACATACAGTTGACAAATAACAGGAGAATTTTTCATACTTTGAGGTAAAACAACCCATTCATATCTCTTAGCAGGCTCTCCTTTGTTAATTGCAGGGACAGACAAAGCAAATTTTTCACAATCGCTTGGGTGTAGAGGAATTGTGAAAAAACAGTCTTTTAAATCAATTATTATGAAGTCCCAGCCCTGAGGTATCATTGAATGCATGCCAGGTTGCAAAGCAAGGACATTCAATTGTCTTGTGGCCAAATTTGTCACATTTAATACATTTATCTGCAAAACCAGTAACAACACCCTGGGGGGGGGGTGTGGAACTAATTTTCTTTACAGTACACTGTTTTGGTTTTTTTGTTTTTTTTTGTTGTTTGGGTTTGTTTTTTTTTAAAGGTCCCATCCATCCACAGTTATAACATCTCATACCTTTAGTACCCCCACGATCACCCTGACTTTGTTGTAGAAGGGGTTTAACAGCATTGGCGAAGGCAGTAGCCATGTATCCAGCCTTTTCCTCTGCTGTGCCCACTTTAGAACATGCATCCATCATTTCCTGAAGACCAGCAGATTTTGGCAAAACCTGCAAAATACGCTTACAATGGACTTATTCCAACAGTTCCGTGTCCTTTTTATGTTGAGGACACCAGAACTGCACACAATACTCCAGGTGAGGTCTCACGAGAGCAGAATAGAGGAGCAGGATCACCTCCTTCGACCTGCTGGTCATGCTCCTTTTGATGCAGCCCAAGATACAGTTGGCTTTCTGGGCTGCTAGCGCACACTGCTGGCTCATGTTCATTTTCTCATCAACCAACACCCTGAAGACTTTCTCCGCAGGGCTGCTCTGAATCTCTTCTCTGCCCAACCTGTAGCTGTGCCTGGGATTGCCCCCACCCAGGTGTAGTACCTTGCACTTGACATGGTTAAACTTCATGAGGTTGGCATCAGCCCACCTCACAAGCATGTCAAGGTCCCTCTGGATGGCATTCCTTCCCTCCAGCCTATCAATTGAACTACACAGCTTGGTGTCATCAGCAAACTTGCTGAGGGTGCACTCAATCCCGCTGTCCATGTCAGTGACGAAGATGTTAAACAAGACCGGTCCCAACACCGATCCCTGAGGGACACCACTCGTTACTGGTCTCCAGCCAGACATTGAGCCATTGACCACAACTCTTTGTGTGCGGCCATCCAGCCAATTATCCACCGAGTGGTCCATCCATCAAACAGATGTCTCTCCAATTTAGGCACAAGGATGTCATGTGGGACAACGTTGAACGCTTTGCACAAGTCCAAGTAGATGACATCAACTGCTCTGCCCCTGTCCATCAGTTCTGCAGCCCCATCATAGAAGGCCACCAAATTGGTCAGGCAGGATTTCCCCTTAGTGAAGCCATGCTGGTTGTCACCAAGCACCTTGTTGTTTTTCATGTACCTCAGCATGCCTTCCAGGAGAATCTGCTCCAAGATTTTGCCAGGCACAGAGGTGAGACTGACTGGTCTGTAGTTCCCTGGTCATCCATTTTCCCCTTCTTGAAAATGGGGGTTATATTTCCCTTTTTCCAGTCATCAGGAACTTCACCTGACTGCCATGATTTTTCAAATATGATGGAC
Organism: Pezoporus flaviventris; assembly: GCF_033815535.1. Taxonomy (NCBI): domain Eukaryota; kingdom Metazoa; phylum Chordata; class Aves; order Psittaciformes; family Psittacidae; genus Pezoporus; species Pezoporus flaviventris. Next base: position 748,369 of record NW_026892592.1, read on the forward strand.
AGTGGCTTAGCAACTTCATTTGCCAGCTCCTTCAGGACCAGCGGATGCATTTCATCAGGTCCCATGGACTTGTGCACGTTCAGGTTTTTAAGATGGTCTTGAACCAGATCCTCTCCTACTGTTGGCCCAAGGTCTTCATTCTCACAGTCCCTGCATCTGCCTTCCAAGACACGGGTGATGCGTTCAGAGCCTTTGTCTGTGAAGACCGAGGCAAAGAAGTAATTCAGAACCTCAGCCTTCTCCAAATCCTGTGTAGCTGGTTCTCCCAGGAGCTTCCAGAGGGGGCCTACATTGTCCCTAGTCTGTTTTTTATTGGCTACGTACCTGTAGAATCCACTCCTGTTATCCTTAACATCCCTAGCAAAGTTTAATTCTAACTGGGCCTTGGCTTTCCTAACCTGGTCCCTAGCTTCCCGGACAACATCCTTGTACTCTTCCTGGGCTGCCTGTCTTTGCTTCCACTTTTTATGAGCCTCTTTTTTCATTTGAATTTTCCTCAGCAGCTCCTTATCCATCCAAGGAGGTCTCCTGGCCCTCCTGCTGAACTTCCTTCTAGTTGGGATGCAACACTTCTGAGCTTGTGGCAGGTGAGTCTTGAATATCTACCATCAGTTTTAGGCCCCCCTGCCCTCTAGGGCTATATCCCATGGAACCTTACTGAGCAGGTTCCTGAAGAGGCCATAGTCTGCTCTCTTGAAGTCCAGGGCAGTGAGCTTGCTGCACGCTCTTCTCACTGTCCTGAAGGTCTCAAATTCGAGCACCTCGTGATCGCTGCATTGAAGGCTGCCCTGGAGCATCACATTTTCGACGAGCCCTTCCCTGTTGGTGAGCATGAGGTCAAGCATGGCACCTCTACTTGTCGGCTCCTCTATTACTTGCAGAAGGAAGTTGTCTTCCACACAATCGAGGAACCTCTTGGATTGCTTGTGCCAGGCCGTACCGTCCTTCCAACAGATGTCAGGGTGGTTGAAGTCACCCATGAGAACAAGGGCCTGTGAGTGTGAGGCTTTTGCTATCTGTCTATGGAGTGCTTAATCCGCAGGTTCTCCTTGATCAGGCAGTCTGTAACAGATCTCCACATTAGTGTCTCCCATAGCTATATTCCCTTTAACCCTGACCCACAAACTCTCTGTTGACTGCTCACCTGTCCCCAGACAGAGTTCCATACTCTCCAGCCTATCCCTAACATAAAGGGCAACTCCCCCTCCCTGCCTGCCAGGCCTGTCTTTTCTAAAAAGCCTGTAACCTTCCATTCCAACACTCCAGTCATAGGAGCCATCCCACCTTTTTTCTGTGATGCCTATTATATCATACCTCCGTAGACGTGCACACATCTCTAATTCCTCTTGTTTATTCCCCATGCTACGGGCATTTGTATAGAGGCATCTGAGCCGAGCTCCAAATGAAGCCGGCTCATTGGATGGAGCTGCTGGGATATCTCTACATTGCTCCGAGCATTTATTATAGGTGCTGGCAACTGATTGGGTGTGTTGGGATGGAATGATGCCCCCCTCCCCCCAACACCAGGAATTAATAGATGTGTTTAAGCCTCCACCAAAGAGACAGGTGGACATGGACTCAGAAGACACCATTACTCCCCTGGGGAGTCCGGTCTCCTCACGAACCTGACAAAACCAGCAAAAACATGTCCTGCAAGCACCTCTTTGGGAAGCGGTAGGACCTGAAGGAGTTCCAAAGCTGATTAAAGTACCTTTCTCCACCTTGGACTTGGAACCATGGAAAAAGGTGGCAAAGGATTATCGTAAAGATCCCTTAAGCGCTACAAAACATTTGCAGTTCATTATAAAGCACCATAATCCGGATTGGAGTGATATGCAGTTACTATTAGAAGCAATGCCGGAAACAGAAAAATAATTGATATTAAAAACAGCAGGAGAGGACTGAGGACTATTATAAAGTAAAACAAGAAGATGTAAGGGAATTTTTTCCACTTCAGGATCCAAAGTGGGATCCAAACTGCTCGGCACAGTTAGCAAAATTATAAACTTACCAAGAATGGATTGTAAAAGGTGTTGAGAGAGCAACACCAAAGACCATAAACTGGTCAGCACTATATGCGGTGAAACAAGGCCCTTCAGAATCACCATCGGAATTCTTAGATCGATTAAGGGATGCTATGCGCCGTAATGCTGGGGTCAGAGGTAGGAATACAGCAGTTAGTATATTTTTAGGATGATCTACAGGGGACATTAGGAGGAAACTCCAAAAGTTACGACCAGCGGAAGGAAGAAATTTAGAAATTTGGCTGGATGAAGCATGGCGAGTATTCAGTAACCAGGAGGAAGGTTATAAGCAAGGAATGCGGAGATTGGTGGCAGTAGTGGAAGAAGGGGGAAGAAGAAAGCAAAGACAACAACCCCAACTGGGTAAAGATCAGTGTGCACTGTGTAAAAAGTTTGGACATTGGAAGAACGAATGTCTGGAAAACACAAAGAACCGCCGTCCAAACAGGGCCACTAAAGGAAGTGTGGTCGTGCACGTGAAGGAAGAATGATGGGGACCAGAGGAATCTTCCCTAGCAGATCCACTGGTTATGATGAAGCTAGGGGACATGGAGAAGGAAGTGGAATTTTTGGTCGATAGGGGCGCAACATATTCCGTTTTAAACAAAGCCTTAATGCCTTTACGGGATGATTATATTATGGTAAAAGGGGCAACTGGCCAAAGTGAGAAGGCGTAGTTTTGTAAACCATTGAAATATCAATTGGGAAAGCAATGGGGCGTTCATAAATTCTTATATATGCCTAACTCCCCAAAAGCTCTCCTAGGGAGAGACTTATTTGAACACTTGGGAGCAATTATTACTTTCAAAGGAGGAGAGATCACTTTAGAAGTAAATGATCAGCAATATATAGAGATGTTAAGTTTAGTTTTAATTGCCAATCATGTTGTGGAAGAAGTCAGGGAAGATGTATTGGATCAGGTATTCCCAGGGGTATGGGCTACAAACCTACCTGGAAGGGCCAAAAATTCACCCCCTATACAGACTAAGCTCAAGGAGGAAAAACACCCAGTCAGGATTAAACAGTACCTTTGAAAAAGAAAGATAGAGAAGGAATTTACTCAATTATTGAGAATTTCCTACAATCGGGACTGTTAAAGGAGTGCCAGTCTGATTTCAATACCCCTATTTTACCTGTTCAGAAACCTGACGGGTCATACCGAGTGGTACAGGACTTACGAGCTGTCAACAAAATAACTGAGGATCTTTACCCTGTAGTAGCAAATCCATACACTTTGCTAACATGCTTAACACCAGAGCTAACTTGGTTTACCATTCTAGATTTAAAGGATGCCTTCTTTTGCCTCCCTCTCCACGAAGCCAGCCAGAAAACCTTTGCATTTGAATGGAAAAATCCTGACACAGTAAGGAAAATGCAATTAACTTGGACAGTATTACCTCAAGGGTTTTAAAACAGTCCAACCATTTTTCTAAATCACTTAGCACTGGAACTAGAATCATGGAAACCACCCACTCAGACGGGGACTCTGTTACAATATGTGGATGACCCATCAATTGCTACTGAAACAAAGGAAGAATATGTCCAGTGAATGGTGGGATTATTGAATTTTCTGGGACTGAATGGTTATTGGGTAACCAGACAAAAGGCCCAACTAATCCAAACCCTAGGTTATGTAATAACAGGAGGACAGAGAGAACTTGGAACTGCTAGAAAAGAAGCCATTTGTCAAACTCCACGACTGTTGACCATCAAGGAGCTCCAGACATTCCTGGGAATGACTGGATGATCCAGAATTTGGATGCATGATTATGGTGTTCTGGTAAGACCCCTATATGACATTTGTTGGTACTAACAGACACCTTTTCAGGTTGGCCAGAAGCCTTTCCAACTAGAAGCGCACAAGCCCGGGAGGTAACAAAAATATTGTTACAGGACATAATACCACAATATGGAGTTCCAGCCACTATATCTTCAGACAAAGGACCACATTTTGTTTCAAAAGTGGTACAACAAATTAACAAACATTTAGGTATTGATTGGCAACTTCATACTCCCTACCACCCTCAATCAAGTGGTCAGGTGGAGAAAATGAGCCATCTAATTAGATAACAAATTGTGAAATTGGGTCAGGAGGCCAGTCTACCTTGGCCCCAGACACTTCCATTAGCTCTATTGAGAATTCGAACTAAACCAAGAGCTCGGGACGGGTTGAGTCCTTTCGAAATTCTGTATGGAAGACCATATGGGGTCCAACAGGGAACGTCTCTCCAAGTGGGAGAAGAGTCTATGAATAACTATATAATAGAGTTAGAAAAACAACTCAGGAAAATTGAAAAATATGTGGCTGGAACTCGAAACAGAGGACTGGACAGTCCGGTACATAATATACAACCTGGAGGTTATGTGTATATAAAATCTTTCAGACCCACAGGGGAAGAAGATCTTGAACCGAGGTGGAAAGGGCCGTTCCAAGTACTACTCACAACTATTACAGCTATCAAAATTAGAGAACAAAACGTCTGGATTCATCATACTCGAGTCAAGAAGGCTCCAAAGGCACCCTGGAAAATCACACCAAGTGGTAATAACAGACTGAAATTAAAACTAACTTGCAAAAGATAGAGTGATCCATGGGCGTCAACACAATGTTGCAATTGTAATCAAAATAAATCCGGGTATCACTTACTACCTATAAGGGTAGTGTAGTGCAAGTGCTGCACATATTGTATGAAGCTTGGCCCAGTTATAATAGACATATATACTTAAGTAGAATAGTTAAAATGAAGCAATTATTGATATTAATCCTTTATATCTGTACCATGGTCCAAGCCATAGAAAAAGAAACTTCAATACTGGGGTTGAATACGAATGTCTGGCTCACATGGGCAAACAAGACTGGGATTACTGATTTTTGTCTGACCTTGGCACAGGTGGGAAATCCCTTTCAAACGTGCCTAATTGGTATACCATACTTGAATCCCTTTCATCTTCAGGAATGGGTAAGGAATGACTCGATTCTAAATCTTACCACAGTGATCAAAATGGTCAAGAGAGCTCGAGGGACCGATTGGACAGTTGCATCAGCCCAAATGGGTGTAATAATAAAAAACTTAAATTATTTGCTGAAGAATATATGTGGACTCAGTCAGAGATCAATATGATCAGACAAAAAGCCCTTTATTACAAAGCCTTAACCCCTTAAATACTATTTCTTACATGCACTTACAGTGATTTGGCATATTACGATTGGATACATGTCTTCAAGACCCTTTGCAACTAGCATATAATTGGTTAAGCACAGGTGTGGGAACTTGACCTCGAAAGCTTGCCAACAGTCCACAGTTCTCATTAACTCGGTGAAATCCAGCTGCTTCTTATCTTGCTTGTTTAGGCTTCCTTGGGCCTCTCATAGCCTTGCTGTATCTTTCAGGATTATTCAGAGTTTATATACCAATTATCCATTCTCCCGTGAGAACACTGTCTCCACATCTCCCCCTTTTTGTTTTATATATGGTTTGGATGACTCTACTTGAGCAGGGGATTTGGCCTAGATCATATCTCCAATATATGCTGACTACAGGCTGCTGGGCCTGCCCCTTTTTTCTGCTGTATGGCTCTCTGATAACAGGGGAGGCCATCCTTCACATCAAGGTCTGGCATGGCATGTGTCCCCACCGCTCCACGCCTGCTGGGTTGCAGCCAACAGCAGAGCTAAAGGTTCTTCTTGGTGGCAAACACAGAGGCCAACCCAGTCTTGCCCTTGATTGTGGTAGCAGGCCTTTTGTCAGCCTCAGTCCTTGCACCTTGTTGTCAATGCAGAGTTTCACCTGCTTCATCCAGTAACAGGTTGCTACTACAGCAAGGCACACACAAATTTACATTAGCAGAGTAACTATTACAGGGTGCAGCAGCATGTTGAAGATGCTGGTGGCAGCGAGGGACTAGCCAAAGAGATTTCTTGCCAGTGGAATTTTCCCACCCTCTTAATTTGTTCCATTACCTGCTTTATAATACTACCATTGTATTAAAATCTTTCTAGCTTTTGCCTTAGCATTTTCTAGCAGCTACTGCAAATTTCCATACTCTAACATCTCTTTTACAAGTAACAAATCTATACAATACAGGGTGTAGTTTCTTATTAGCAACTAGTTAGTAAATACAGGTGGTTTCATATACAAAATCACAACCTCTAATAATAGCTACTTCACAAGCACACATATTTAGGATGTTACTTTTCATTTGCTCCCAAGTGATGTTTTGCAGTCATTTGTTTTTTCTCTTCCTCTATCTCATTCTGCTTGGGGTATTCACGGTCAGCTCCTGTAGCTGAGGCATCAGGATTTTCCATTTGTCTGTCCAGCTCATGGCAAGGCTTGACAAACTTTGCAGGCAGTCGCCATGGACCTGTAGGCAGGAGGACACAAATATAGCCCCTCCCCCAGGTTATCAGTTCTTGAGAAGTAGACAAGTTAAACTGCACATTGTTAACTGTCGAGAAGTTTGCTGCGTCATTGCCTCTTTCCCCCTCCCCCTTTTTTTTTTTTCTGAACCCTGCAAAAGCTGGCCTGCTCGGCAGCAGCTACAGCCGCCTGCCTGCTTCAGCAGCAACTATAAATACCTGCCGGCAGCCGCACTTTTACATAAACTCTTTCATGCCCAAAATGTTAAACACCTACCCGCTAAAAACAGAAAAACAGCTCCAAGAAGCATCATTGCAGTGTGAGGTGGCAGGCTCAACCTTACCGGGCGTCCCCGAAGAGGCTCTGCCTCCCCCACAGCGCATGAGGCTTGGGCTTTTATACTGACGAAAATGCATACTCATTCCGACACAGGTGGCCAGCCTGTGCTGGAAGGAGTGGCCAGCAATATCTACAAAGGTCTCCAAAGGTTGATAGAAACCTGGACATACTTATTTTTACCAACTTCTAGTTCATAAGTATCACAGAGAGACTGTATTAAATGAGACATCGTATGCCCAATACCCCTGAAAGACCTTCCCACCACCAAAAACGCACACAATATGCCTGTATCCCCTGTTTGTCTCGCTGTAGGTTTGGGGGGGGTGGGTGGATATTTTTTTTTTTTTTTTTTACTTTAATGTAAAAAAGATTGCTCTCTTCACTTTAAGAAGGACTGAAAACATCCATAAAACGGAAGTCCTAAGCTGAAATTTCAATTAATTCAATCACTGACAAGGGGGGTTGTCCTGGGGTGGTGCTGGCTCTTTCCAGGGTTTCACCCATCGTGCTGGCACCCACCGCAGACCAGAATCTGTAATTATACACATATAACCTCGACCGGTTAGTTTTACTTTCACAGGACCTTTCCAAATGTCGGTTTCCAAGTCCTTATACTGGACCCGAATACCCGGAGTTTTAGTCATATAACCTGAACCTAATGCCTGACCATGTATTATGGCGGGGGGGGTCATTAAAGTCTTCTGTCAATTGCACAAAATTCATAACATATACAGCTTTCTGTATCCTTGCTACCGGTGTACCTCCTTCTTCCCCCGTTTTTTGTTTTCCCAACAGTTGTTTCAAAGTTTGATGTGTTCGTTCAATAATAGCTTGTCCTGTAGGAAAATGAGGAATACCAGTGACATGAGAAATACCCCAAGTATTCAAAAATCTCGAAAGAGTTGAAGAGGTATAGCTAGATGCATTGTCTGTTTTTAGTTGTAAAGGTACTCCCATAGCTGCAAAACAACCACGTAGGTGCATGATTACATGGTGTGCGGTCTCACCAGTCAGGGGAGTGGCCCAGACAAAGTGAGAAATAGTATCAATAGTAACATGGACATATTTCAGTTTCCCAAAAGAGGGTACATGAGTCACATCCATTTGCCAAAGCTGAAGAGGCTGGAGGCCTTGAGGGTTGACTCCAAGGCCTATACCTACTGCTTGGCCTTGACAATCGGGACAAGATTAGTGATTTTTGTCATGATGTGATCTAAGGCCTCATACTGAGCTTTTGATAGAACTCTTTTTTTGTTCTGCCTTTGACTCACCCTTTAAAAGGGGCATGAGATCGGTCAGATCATCATTTGAGATTTGAGCTATTTTCGAATTTTCAGGGATGTTGACCGGAGGAGCATGTGTTTGCACCATGATCCCAATATTTCCAGTATAGTCAGCATCAATTACACCGGGTAATACAAAAATTCATTTCCTTGATGTTGATGATCGCCCCAGTAGCAAAGCACATAACCCATGACCAAGAGGCCCATTTAATTTAGATGGAATGCAATGAACAGAAGTATCAGTTATGGTAAAATCTATTGCTGTTGCCACGTCCACTCCGGCACTCCCTGCCGTGGCGGAGGGGATGCAGTCCAGACACCCTGATTTTGTGTCGTCGCGCGGGGTGGCATCGCTCTCACATTCAAGTTTCCCAACGGGGTCCCATCTTTTTTAAACTTTGAACGACATTCAATTGTCTTGTGGCCAAATTTGTCACATTTAATACATTTGTCTGCAAAATCAGTAACACCACACTCAGGGGGGCGGGTTGGTGAACTAATTTTCTTTACAGTACACTGCTTTTTAAAATGTCCCATCCATCCACAGTTATAACATCTCATACCTTTAGTACCCCCACGATCACCCTGACCTTGTTGTAGAAGGGGTTTAACAGCAGCGGCGAAGGCAGTAGCCATGTATCCAGCCTTTTCTTCTGCTGTACCCACTTTAGAACATGCATCCATCATTTCTTGAAGACCAGCAGATTTTGGCAAAACCTGCAAAATACGCTTACAAGCTGGGTTAGCATTTTCCATAGCCAGAGACATAAGCACGGATTCTTTAGCATTAGATGCCAGATCAATATTCTTTTCAATAGCCTCTGTCAATCTGTCAATAAATTGCATATAGGGCTCAGTAGGTCCCTGCTTTACTGATGTATATGAAGGATTAGGCTTTCCTGCTTCCGGCACAGCTTTCAGAGCAGCTAAAGCCAATTGCTGTGCTTGCTGTAAAACTTCAATTTTCATACGAGCTTGTACTCCATCAGGGTGAAATTGTCCCTTTCCCAATAACATTTCAGGTGAAACACCGTGCAAAGGGTGATGAGGATTACACTCTGAATTCTCATCTGCAGCCCTTGCAGCAAGCTCCTCAAACCCACTTTTAAAATGCAGGAGCTGTGAAGGAGTTAATAAAATTGCAGCCACTCTGAGACAATCATTTGGAGTTAGAACATTACTAGAAAAGAAAGCAGATAACATTTGCTGTGTATATGAGGAAGACAACCCATACTGAGTAATTGCTCCCTTAATTTCTTTCATAGCTTTCCAGTCCATAGGAGTCCAGACAGACTGTCCCTGAGAATTTATAATAACAAGGAATGCAGCAGGAACATCTATCGGTAAAATAGCACCATCTATAATTGCATCCTGAATGCAGCCTCGCCATCTCATGGCACTCGGATTAACTTTATTAGATGTAGGAGACGATGGTAAGGGCACATCACAAGGACTGATCTTATCCAGTTTTTCCGGTTTTCCGGGGCTTGTTGCCTCTCCTCCCCCAATTTGTCCAGACGGTACCACAAGTCCTGCAATTGTTTATCTAAGGATTTTGTCCATTGTCCCCAGTTCCACTCATTTTGCGGCTCCTGTGGGAGTGATGCAAGCGGTGGTGTATGTGGAGGAGGTGGGTATTTATTCGGAGTTACACTCTCCTCCTCAGGAGACTCCCACCCCTGGCAAAAAATCTTGGAGATTAAGTTTAGGGGCAGTAGCAGCACGAAAAGGGTTAATATCAGTTTGTTTCGGTTGCTCAGTAGCCCCTACTGGCTCCCGAGTATAGGCTGGAGCTACCGCCCATAAAGGCGTTGTCGACACAGGATAGGGGAAAGGTGCAGGGTCCTCAAACTTTCGTACTGTACTGCGTGCCGGTTTTTGGCCTGAATGTTTTATGCCCGAAACAGACGACACTACCATGGCTGTAGCACCAGGTGCTGAATCTAATGTAGGTGCCGAGCCCTGCTGTTGTGAAGGCGAGTCAGAGCGAGCTGTAAAAGCGGATTTTGCTGCCTGTTTCTCAGCCTTCATTGAGGCTAGAGTCCCTTTTAGTAGTGACCAGGGGGCAGCAAGAGACTTCGCCTCTTTAGACCCACAAGTAACTTCATCCCACAGGCATGCCCCGATTTTTTCCCAGATCCCGAGATCAAGAGCTTCATTAACCCCCTGGATCAGCTCTTTACTTCTTTTCTCCAGAGCAACAATCTTTTTAAGAAATTATCATCATATTCTACCCCTCTCACTGAGAGGATATGCTGGAAGAGATTAAGGATGGTCGTTTCTTCTTTACTTAATTGATTCCCCATCCTAACCCTCTTCCAGTCCCCGTCGGCTGTTACCTTATTTGCACTGCGCAGTGTCTTCCGCGCTCAGAAGGCTCCGTTCCGAGGCGTCTACTTCCCGATCCTGGTCCTGCCGGATCGAACCCAGGAGACGTCCCTGCGGCTCCGCGTTTTCCACTTTCTTCGGTGCCACGCGCTTTAATTCCTTCAGTTTCAATATGAAAAATATGGGGGGTCCCTCTTCGGGCGCCAATTGCCGCAGAATATATATGGACTCAGAGATCAATATGATCAGACAAAAAGCCCTTTATTACAAAGCCTTAACCCCTTAAATACTATTTCTTACATGCACTTACAGTGATTTGGCATATTATGACTGGATACATGTCTTGAAGACCCTTTGCAACTAGCATATAATTGGTTAAGCACAGGTGTGAGAACTTGACCTCGAAAGCTTGCCACCAGTCCACAGTTCTCATTAACTCCGTGAAATCCAGCTTCTTCTTATCTTCCTTGGGCCTCTCACAGCCTTGCTGTAACTTTCAGGATTATTCAGAGTTTATATACCAATTATCCATTCTCCTGCGAGAACACTGTCTCCACAATTATTCCACTATCCCAATGCAAGAACTCCAACTCCTGGGATCTGACAAAACTAATCAGAGCTGTATAACTTTTAATACATGGTCAAGCAAAGTCCCTGAAACCAAGGTAACTAGCGGGAAGACATGGTATCATAATATGACCGCTTACTGCTCAGGATCATCTCCAATGTTACGAATGATTCGGAGAAAACTCCAGGAACAAACTCGCCAACAGAGTTTCAAGTTGACAAGCAGGTATTCTTTATTGCGGCGTCGGGAGACACGGGGGATAGCTCCTCCTAACGTGTGTCCCCGAGTTGCTATACAGGTCATCCTTATATGGTCACTGAGGTTGCTGTTGCTGAGGAATGGTGGTGATGGCTCTAGGGCAGCAGATTGAGCCTCACTTTTTGTGGTAGGGCACGTGTTTGCTATGTGGCCTCAGTTCTGCTGCAGCCCATTAATGTGGCTCAAAGGTAACCCGTGAGATGAACAGAGCCAAGAGGAAATGCCATGGCAGGAGCATGTGCACAGGCAGGGGTGCATTCCTTGCCTGCCTCAGCACGAACTGCTCACTCCATTGCCATGTGGCTCTGGAGCTCGTGTGTGCACCCCCGTGGCTGCTGGGCACCCCTGTGTGCCTCCCCTTGGCTCTGTGCTCGTGCGCAGGCCTTGCATGCTCGCTGAGCACCCCCAGGTTCCCTCCCTCTACTGCCTGTGTGTACCTGGCTCTCACACACTCCTGTGCTGGGCCATGCATGCGTGTCTGTGCAGCTTGTGCAGGTCTGTGTCACGCAGGTCCTGTTCCTCCACTGCAGCTCCTGTGTGTCCTGCAGCTCCTGTGTGCCCATGCAGCTCGCACGTTCCCTGCAGCTCACACATGTGCACCCCACGAGCTCCCCACTTGCCCTGCAGCCACCCTCCCAGCCCATTTCTGGTTCTGTGCAAATGTCAGCAGCGCTGGAGCTGTTGCTCAGCATGAGGCAGTGTCAAGCACAGACTTGCTGGCTTCCAGGGCACCCGTGGGCCATGTGTCTGGGCTGTGGGAACAGGTCAGGTGGGCAGCATGCCCGATGCTGCAGCATGCCATGTGTGCCACAATGGGCTATCACCCCACAGCAGCACCTGGGCTGAAGTGGGACATGCAGCTGAGAGAAAGCTCTTGCACACACACACCCATCATTAGATACATTGCATACATCAGCCCCTGCCTTACACACCTGTTGTACCTACACCCACCTGGTACTCCCTTGCTGTTGCATACCCATTACCTGCCCAGAACACCTGTTACACACTTTTCACACACACCTCCCCTGCTACATACCCGTTACACACACATGTATGTGCTCCAAGCCCATTACATTCCTGTAACCCCCCCATCGCACCCCCGTTACACGCCTGTCACATGTCCATGTACCCCTGTTACCCCCCCCAGTGCACATCCACTGCACATCCGTTAAACACCCACTGCACCCCCTCTGCACCCTGAGATGCATGGTGGCACACCCCCCGCTGCCAGTCTCGGTGTGGTGTGGTGTGGTGTGTTGTGGTGTGGTGTCGTGTGGTGTCGTGTCGTGTCGTGTCGTGTCGTGTCGTGTCGTGTCGTGTCGTGTCGTGTCGTGTCGTGTCCCGTCCCGTCCCGTCCCGTCCCGTCCCCGTCGCTAGTGCCGAACCCCCTCCCGGTGCCCGCCCCTCCTCTCCCCTTCCAAGTCCCTCCCGCCGCCACAACCCCGCCCCCTGAGGGGTGAGCGCAGCCAATGGGCGCGGGTGGTGCCGCCGGGCCCAGGTGGGCACGCGCTATAATGGTCCCTACGGCGGCACTATTACGCTGTTTGTCGGCTTTGGTTGCGATTGACTGGTGCTAGGGCAGTATGGCCCCACGGGAAAATGAACTACTCGATGAGCAGTCCCACGGATGGGGTGATCGGGGAGGGGGGACTGGCATGGCAGAGCACGGGGAAGGTAGTAGTCTCTCCTTCTGAACACACACCCCTACCTACCCCTCGGGGTGGCCGAGCCACTTCGAGTGACCTTGGCCTGTTACCGTAGAAGTGGGTCAGAGAAGCTCTTTAAGACTCAATTTGGAGTTTCAGAAAGCAGCATTCTTTACTGCAGTGCTGGGTGCACGTGAATCACTTTGCAAAGGTGAGTGCACCTGTTACTTACCGGCAGCAGCTCTATGTTTTGCATACTCATGTATATTCATAGCATTTCCTAGAAATGATTTACATATTCGTGAGATTTTCCAGGAACTAGTTATAATATTTGCATTCTAATTATGCATGTGCTTTCTTGCTGAGTGGGGGTCTCTGCTGGTCACTGATAGTCTTCCTCACTGTGTTTACTGAATTACCTCAGCGCTTGCATATGCTTGCAAAGTCCTAGTGCTGAGTTAGTAGTTGGTATGTCCTTGCCTCCGTTCCATTTTGTTACGTTGAAGACTAGCATCCTTGGTCTTATTTACTGCTTCCTTGCTAGTTGTTATCAGTCCCATGATGTTTTTTCCCCCATCAACTGGACATTCTTTATTCCCTATGTGTCAGCAAATTAGAGCAACTTGCTGTATTCTACTGCATTAAAGTCTTACATATTATTGTGTTTGATATATTACCTTAAACCTATAACTTAAGCTTACAGGCCTAGCCCTATTGCACTCGGGCAGGGAGGCCTTGTCCCCATGGTGTTCCAGGCCCCATGGTGCTGCAGAAAATACATGGACTCAGTCAGAGATCAATGTGATCAGACAAAATCTGTTTATTACAAAGCCTTAACCCCTTAAATACTGTTTCTTACATGCACTTACAGTGATTTGGCATATTATGATTGGATACATGTCTTGAAGACCCTTAGTGACTAACATATAATTGGTTAAGCACAGGTGTGGGAACTTGACCTCAAAAGCTTGCCAACAGTCCAAAGTTCTCATTAACTCCGTGAAATCCAGCTTCTTCTTATCTTGCTTGTTCAGGCTTCCTTAGGCCTCTCATGGCCTTGCTGTATCTTTCAGGATTATTCAGAATTTATGTACCAATTACCCATTCTCCTTTGAGAACACTGCCTGCACACCATGGGAAGATCCCCACGGTGCTACAGGTGTCCTTACCAGACTGGCAGGGGTGTAGGCAAGGCCTGTGGGGCGGGGGGTGAGCCAGCAGGGTCAGTCCTGCCATCCTGGGCCAAGCTGTGGTCTGTGCTGCTGTCATGGCACTGATGAGGCTAGAGGGCTCTGTGCAGTGTCCTGGGCATGCTGCGGTGGCACAGCCTGCATCCCCCATGAGGGTGGCCATGGCGGAAGGGGTTGGGGGCATTCACTGCCTCAGCTGCCAGTGTCCCAGTTGGCTCTGCCTTGACACTTCCAAGGGGGCTACACCCTGCTGTTGTCTGCCTCACAGTACAAGCCTATGCACTCTGCTTATGACCCCCAAGGGGACAGCATCTACCTGATGCCAGTCCCCAGCAAGGGATGGCAGTGTCTGTACCTGGGTTCAGCACCTACCAGACAGCTTCCACCTGCCCTGGCTAAGCGGCCCCCTACCTACCTGAAGCAGACACATCCCTATGCTTTCAGCAGCCTTGGCCAGCAGATCTACTGGATGCCCCCCTCCCTGGGCTAAGCAGCAGAGGTATACCTTGCGGGTGTGATAAACACATAAATGTATTGGCTTTTGCAAATCATAGGTGTGGTTATGTGGATATAACTGTATGAGTTTACAATAACGGAAACAAAGCTCGCTAAAGACACAAGATTAGACAACAAGTTAAAATGGGCCAGAACTCTTGAGCAAAATTCTTTTGCTATGTGACCATAGCAAAAGAATTTATAAAGGTAAAAGAAGGGGGGGATGGGATGGGACACTTGATATGAGAAATGCTAGTGCCTGGAAAACATAGAGTTAAAGCATTTTTTAGCTTAACTTAGGTTGTAGAAAGAGAACAGTGTTTATGTTGTAAGTCTGTGGAATGTAGTGGCCCCACTAAACATGAGTTAATTGTTTCACACTAGTCTTCTAAAGTATCTTTAGCTTTAAAGAACAATGTTTGAGTTGTAAGTCTGTGGTGAGATAACAGGATTTAGTGGCCCCACTAAACATAAATGAGTTATTTCACACCATTCTTCTACTCATCAGTTAGTTTAGAGACAGTGCCTCCCAAACATCTGCTAGCTTGTGATACTCCTTGTCTGCCTATCCTGCAAGAAATTTTGCAGGAAGGTCACACTGTTTTAAATCTTTGCTAGTTATCAGAAGAATTACAGATATAGCTGGTTTCAGCCAGTTGTGTGATTACTGGGGCGTCCACCTGTGCCAAAGGTGAAAAGTACACCACGAGGAAGACTGCTTACTTCATCTTGAAGACCCCGACTCACATGAGGAAGACTGCTTACTTTATCCTCAAGACCCCTGCCCACAATCACCACAGAGCAGTGCGCAGGCGCCAAGAGGAGGAGACTCATGATAATAAGTTCCTGGAGCTAGTTATAGTATTCCCCACCTATACGTGGGAATATGAATATGTATGTGACTAATGCAATAGTGAAAGTATATAAACCTGTAACAAATGCTAATCAGTGCTCCTCTGGCTACGGTCATGCGTCCAGCGCTGTTGCTTTTGCTTTATTGACTTTGTCCCTCAATAAAACCTTGTTATCTTGTTTAGAGGAGTGAATTCGTATTTCACAGGGCTTCTGACAGCCCCCCTCTCCCCCCCCCCCCCCCCCCCCCCCGACATCTACCAGGTTCCCTACTCGGTTAGTCAGGCTCAAGACATCTACCAGGTGCCCCTATCATTGGACATGAGGAGCTGGGAAGGGCACAAGCCCCAGGAATAGGTAAAATGGTGGGACTAGAGGGGGTGGTAACATGGTTTTGGGGCTTTCTGTGGTGGCAAGTGCGTGACAGGGCTCTTATCAGCCCACCACTGTCTTTGGTAGCAGGCAGTCCTTTAGCCCATATGGGGGGGCATCCTTGTCCACACCACAGGCAGGAATGGGTGTCTGGGGGGGTGGGGCTGTCCCTGCAGTGACTGAGGTGCCCAGGTTGGTGTGGGCTATCCAGCTTGGGGCTGGCACAGCATTTGTCACTCTGGTCCTCTTGGTCTTCAGCATGGGATCTACTGGCATCTGGTAAAAGCATGGGCTTCTTCTGGTAACCTAAGAGCTTCCTGGAGATGTCCGTTGGCCAAGTCCTGCAGCTATGGAGGTAGATGTGGTATCTGGCATGGTGCTGTGATCTTTCCTTCCTCCTGAGAGTGTGGGCAGGGGCATGCAGGAAAACAGTGTCAGTATGTCCCAGCCAATCCAAGGAGCCTGTGATATGCAGATTGACTCCACAACTCGTTAAAGTTGTAAAGTAGGTATGCTTTTTATTCAGCGCTGAGATGCACGGGGATAATTCCTCAAAGTCATGCGTGCCTCAGTGTTGTTTCCCTCTACATTTATTCTCTAAAGTTATATATATTCATAAGGTTGCACAATATGCCTATACGTATTCATGTCCTATCCCCGCTTCGTATTATAATGAGTTAGAAGGTCCTTTGCACCTGCGCAGTGCCCCCTCTCGTCATGGGCAGGGGTCTTCAAGATGAAGTAACCGAGTCTTCCTCCTGTGGGTAGGGGTCTTCATGATGAAGTAAATGAGTCTTCCTCTTCTTGAACTTTTCACCTTTTAGTCTTCACGTATGGCCTTAGGGTTTGGTCAGTGTCCCAGCCATAAACTATCTATCTGCTTCTCCCCCTTCAGGGGTCGGCTTTTCCTTATCAATAGCTGCTTATCAGTAGACTCAGGCCTCTGCTTTTCCTTGTCAATAGAACCAGGTGTCTGCTTTTCCTTATCAGTGGTTAGTGCCTTTGATCTGCATAGTAAGCATGATAAGTACAGACAATACTTTTGTTTAAGCAAGTGAATTCCTCTAACCCCCCTGTACAACCCCCCTGTACATTGGTTAACCCTGTATCATAACCACAGGAGGAAGACTCATTCTGTGTAGCCAACACCAAAATCACAAGACCAAAATGTTACAACACTTGAAACAAAGACAACAATTAATAATGCATTTATAACAGTCTCTCACCAAAGACCAAAATCATAACTGTAACAAGCCACAACATAAGTCAAATACCAGTAAAATCCAAAAACTTTTCTACAAGACGCCCACTGCGTCTTGTAGAAATACCTTTTATGAGATGGAACTTGTCTGCTCCCGCAGTGATCCGAATGAGTCGAGGGGTCACTCCGGGAAAAACTCCCGAGGGCCATAGGGAGCCCTGTCCTCAGCAGGACCTGCAGCCGAGCAGAGAGGGTCCCATCTGGGGTGCCAAATTACACAGTATCACAGTATGCTAGAGAATGGAAGGGACCTCGAAAGATCATCTAGTCCAATCCCCCTGCCGGAGCAGGAACACCTAGATAATGTTACACAGGAATGTGTCCAGGCGGGTTTTGAATGTCTCCAGGGAAGGAGACTCCATAACCTCCCTGGGCAGCCTGTTCCAGTGTTCCGTCACCCTCACTGAGAAGAAGTTTCTTCTCAAGTTTAAGTGGAACCTCTTGTGTTCCAGTTTGTACCCATTACCCCTTGTCCTATCATTGTTTGCCACTGAGTAGAGCCTGGCTCCATCCTCGTGACACTCCCCCTTTATATATTTATAGACACTTATAAGGTCACCCCTCAGTCTCCTCTTCTCCAAACTATAGAGACCCAGCTCCCTCAGTCTTTCCTCATAAGGGAGATGTTCCACTCCCTTAATCATCTTCGTTGCCCTGCGCTGGACTCTCTCCAGCAGGTCCCTGTCCTTCTTGAACTGAGGGGCCCAGAACTGGACACAGTATTCCAGATGCGGTCTCACCAGGGCAGAGTAGAGGGGAAGGAGAACCTCTCTCGACCTACTAACCACCCCCTTTCTAATACACCCCAGGATGCCATTGGCCTTCTTGTCCACAAGGGCACAGTGTTGGCTCATGGTTATCCTGTCGTCCACTAGGACCCCCAGGTCCCTCTCCCCTACACTGCTCTCTAACAGGTCGTTTCCCAACCTATACTGGAACCTGGGGTTGTTCCTGCCCAGATGCAGGACTCTACACTTTCCCTTGTTATATTTCATCAAGTTATTCCCTGCCCAACTCTCCAGCCTGTCCAGGTCTCGCTGGATAGCAGCACAGCCTTCTGGCGTGTCAGCCACTCCTCCCAGCTTAGTGTCATCAGCAAACTTGCTGATAGTACACTCAATTCCCTCATCTAAATCATTGATGAATATATTAAATAATACCGGTCCCAGTACTGACCCTTGAGGCACTCCACTAGTTACAGGCCTCCAACTAGACTCCGCCCCATAGACTACAACTCTCTGGCTTATCTCCTTCAGCCAGTTCACAGTCCACCTCACTACCTGATCATCCAGTCCACACTTCCTCAATTTAGCTGTGAGGATGCTGTGGGAGACTGTGTCAAATGCTTTGCTGAAGTCAAGGTAGACCACATCCACTGCTCTGCCATCATCCATCCACCGTGTTATTTCCTCATAAAAGGCTAAGAGATTGGTCAAGCATGATTTCCCCTTGGTGAAGCCATGTTGACTGCCCCTCATAACCCTCTTATCCTTGATATGCCTTAAGATGGCACCAAGGATAAGGTGTTCCATCACTTTCCCAGGGATGGAGGTGAGGCTGACCGGTCTATAGTTACCCGGGTCCTCCTTCTTGCCCTTTTTGAAGACTGGAGTGACATTTGCTTTCCTCCAGTCCTCAGGCACCTCTCCCATTTCCCAAGACTTAGTAAAGATGATGGAGAGTGGTCTAGCAATGACTTCTGCCAGTTCCCTCAGCACCCGTGGGTGCATCCCATCTGGACCCATGGATTTATGGATGTCTGGATTGCTCAACCGGTCTCTAACCCATTCCTCATCGACTAAGGCAAACCGCTCCGTTGACCTGACTTCATCTAAGGTCTCAGGGGTACAGGGCTCTTCAGGACTGCCTGCAGCAGAGTAGACAGAGACAAAGAAGACATTCAGTAACTCTGCCATCTCTGTATCTTCTGTCACCAGGGCACCCATCCCGTTCATCAGTGGGCCTACATTGCCTCTGGTGTTAGTTTTGTCTGCCATGTATTTGAAAAAGCTCTTTTTGCTGTCCTTGACCCTTCTCGCCAGGTTTAATTCTAAGGAGGCCTTAGTCATCCTAGCTGCCTTCCTACATCCTCTAGCAGCAGCCTTATATTCCTCCCAAGTGGCCAGCCCCTCCTTCCATGACCTGTAAACTCTCCTCTTCCACTTGAGCATACCCAGCAATTCCCTATTTAGCCACGCAGGTCTCCTGGCCCTCTTCCTTGACTTCCTACGTGTCGGGATGCTCCGATCTTGAGCTCGGAAAAAGCAATCCTTGAATGTCAACCAACTATCTTGGGCCCCTTTACCTTCAAGCAGCCTTGCCCATGGGATTTCCCCTAGCAATTGCTTGAAAAGGCCAAAGTTTGCCCTGCTAAAGTCCAGGGTTGCAATTCTACTTGGTATTCTACTAGTCCTACCACACAAGATCCTGAATTCCACCATCTCATGGTCGCTGCAACCAAGGCAGCCCTCAACCCTTACTGCTTCAACCAGATCCTCCTTGTTAGTGAGGATGAGATCCAGCAGCGCTCCTCTCCTGGTCGGCTCATCCACCATTTGCAGGAGGAAGTTATCATCCATACACTGGAGGAACCTCCTGGACTGTGGCTGGGTTGCCGAGTGGTCCTTCCAGCAAACATCAGGGAAGTTAAAATCCCCAACGATGACCACGGCCTGTGACTGTGAGGCCGCTCTCAGCTGCCTGTAGAAGGCCTCGTCAACTTCCTCACCCTGATCTGGTGGTCTGTAACAGACACCCACAACAGTATCCCCCCTGCCAGCCTGCCCCTTAATTCTCACCCACAGACTCTCAACTCGCTCGTCATCTGTCCCTGGACAGAACTCGGTGCATTGTAGTTGCTCCCGCACATAAAGAGCAACCCCACCACCCCTCCTGGCTGGCCTGTCTTTCCTGAAAAGGACATAGCCCTCCATGACTATATTCCAGTCATGTGAGCTGTCCCACCACGTCTCTGTAATTGCCACCATATCATAGTCTCCTGACTTGACATAGGTTTCCAACTCCTCCTGCTTATTTTCCATGCTGCACGCATTGGTGTACAGACATTCCAGGGAGTGAGCTGAGCACACCGATTTCACCCTAGTATTATAGGAGGCGTCCCAGTCCTCATCAATTCTGATTGGAATTGATTTGGAGAAAACTCCAGGAACAAACTTACCTGTTAAAGTAGAAATAAAAAGGGGGGGGGGGGCTGCCCAATTAGAATAAAACAATATCCCCTAAAATTGCAGGAAAAGGAGTTAAAAAATCATAGATTTTAAAATATAGATTATTAATTCAATGTGAATCGGAATATAATACTCCTATCTTGCCAGTAAATAAAAGTTTCAGATTGGTTCAAGATCTCAGGAATCAACAAATATGTAGAGGATATTCAGTAATAGCTAATCTGTATACCTTATTGACTAAATTAAATCAGAAATGGTTTGCCATCTTGGATTTAAAGGACTCTTTCTGTTGCTTACCATTGGCCAAAGAAAACCAGAATTTATTTGCTTTTGAATGGGAACATCCTTGCACAGTAAGGAAAACCCAATTATCGTGGACAGTATTACCTCAAGGGTTTTAAAACAGTCCAATGATTTTTCAAAATCAGTTGGCACTGGAACTAGAATCATGGAAACCACCCGCTCAGACCTCTTAATTGCCACAGAAACAAAGGAAGAATGTGTTCAGTGAATGGTGGGATTATTGAATTTTCTGGGACTGAAAGGTTATTGGGTACCCAGACAAATGACCCAACTAATCCAAACCCGAGTTTCCTACCTAGGATATGAAATAACAGGACAGAGAAAACTTGGAACTGCTACAAAAGAAACCATTTGTCAAACTCCACGACTGTCAACCATCAAGGAGCTCCAGACGTTCCTGGGAATGATTGGATGATGCAGACTTTGGATGCATGGTTATGGTGTTCTGGTAAGACCCTGTCCTGGGTTCAGCAGTAGCAGTCATGTTTTTCCTTTGTGTTAGCTGGTGCAGTGCTGTGTTTTGACTTCCAGCCTGGGGACAGTATTGGTGAAGCCGATGTTTTCGGTTGTTGCTAAGTGATGTTTACCCTGACCAAGGACTTTGTGAGGCTCATGCTCTGCCAGGGAGGAGGGGAAGCTGTGAGGAAGCAGAGATGGGGCGCCTGACCCGGGCTAGCCAGGGAGGTATTCCATACCACAGCACGTCATGCCCGGGGTGGGGGGTAACTGGGAGTTACCCGGAAGGACACGGGCTTCCGGGTGGGACTCATTTTCTTGGCCGGTGGTATCGTATTCTCTTCCCTTGTTATTTTCCCTTATCATTGTTGTAGTTGATAGTAGCGGTGGTGATTTCCGTTGTACATTGGTTGCTGGACTGTTCTTGTCTCAACCCGTAGGAGTTGCACTCTTTCGATCCTCCTCCCCGTTCCTCCGGGAGCGGGGAAGGGGAGAGCCCCGGTGCAGGGGGGGGACTGACCTCGATTGTTGTCAGCTCGGCACCACTCACTGGGAGTGAGTGAACAAGTTACCTGACTGGGTTTAAACCACGACAGACCCCTATATGGACTCTCAAAAGAAACCCCTCTCTCTTTGGAATGGACTGATTCAGCAGAGGAGGGCTTTAGAAATTTAAAAGCAGAGCTAATGAGAGCTGCAGCTCTGACTTCTGGATGTGACTAAATCCTTTTGGCTATATTCCTATGAAAAACAGGGAATAGCTTTGGTGGTCCTTACTCAGAAACAAGGACCCTGTAAGAGGGCAGTGTTGTATTTTTGAAAACAGCTGAATGAAGCGAGCAAAGGATGGCCCGGATGCCTAAGGTCTGTGGCAGCAGTAGTCATGAATATTGAAGAGGCCCGCATATTTACCTTGGGACAAAAATTACTGTACTAGTGTCCCATGTTGTATCAGCATTCCTGGAACAGAAAGAAGCCCACTGGTTATCTCCTTCATGTTTTTTAAAATACCAAGCCACCTTTGTGCACCATGATGATACAGAAATTGTGGTCACTAATGTTGCCAATCCAGCATCCTTTTGCAGGAACAACCAACAGAACTATTAACACACGACTGCTTGGCCACTATATGAAACTGTATATTCAAGTCAACCAGATTTGAAAGAAACCTCTGGAACGTGCCCTGGAATTGGCTAAAGACAACAGGATGAATATTTGGACAGATACTACATATGCATTTGGTGTGGTCCATGCACATGGTGCCATCTGGAAAGAATGAGGACCTTTGAACACACAGGAGAAACAGATTAAACATGCTACAGAAATATGACTACTGAAAGCTGTTCAGCTACCTGAGGAAGTAGCTATTATATATTGTTGCGGGCATCAACAAGGTGAAACTTGGCGGATTCTGAAGCCAAACAAGAAGCTGAACAATCTAAACTCTTTCCCTTAATCCCTGATGGCAAACTAACAATTGAGAAATCTAAACCTAGATATTCAAAGGAGGATAGAAAACTGATTGGAGATCTCAAAGGAGAGGAAAACAAAGAAAATTGGGTTCAGATACCTGATGGGCGAATTCTAATCCCCTATAACCAACTCTGTCAGCTAGTTCAGGGGGAACATAATAAAACTCATTGGGGTAGCAACTCCTTGTATGAATGCTTAGATGAACAAATTGAAGGAAGGAATCTATATAACATTGTTCAATTAGTGACAATGCCAGCTCTGTCTCAAGAATAATGCTAAAATTGAAATTAGAAATCAAATTGGTACAATGGGGGAGGAAGTTGTCCGGGACAGCACTGGCAAATAAATTTTTCTGAACTTCCGAGAACAATATTTGTTGGTGTTAATGAATACTTTTCAGGGTGGCCAGAAGCATTCCCTTATAGAATAAATAATGCAAGACAAGTAATTGGAACATTGTTAAACAGTGTAATACCTCGTTTTGGTGTACCAGAGGCAATTTCTTCCAACTGAGGCTCTCCCTTTAGTGCAAAATAGTTACAAGAAATTAGCAAAAATTAGAACTTGTTTGGCAACTACATGTTCCGTACAGGCCTCAGGCCAGTGGGAAAATAGAAAAGATGATCAAACAACAGATTAGTAAAATATGTCAAGATATTAATACCAAGCCTTACCACTGGCTCTGGGACTAGCAGATGTCCAGGGCAAGCAGAGATAAACTAACTGATAAGTAAAAGGACAGGATGTAAAGCTGGTGTAAGCATCTACTAGGGAGTATCCCAGACGAGCAGATGTCCAGGATGAGAGCAGTTAAACTAAATGATAAGTAGAAGGAAGAGGGTGATGGCTACTTCTGTAATGTTAATTAAGCTGGTTATGAACATTTTTGAGAAAAAGGACCCTTAAAGACCACCATCACATTTTTGTATGCATGTGGGAAACTTCCTGGAAAATGATGTAATATGCCCAGTGACCATATAAGTATGACCTGTATAGCAACTCGGGGACACACGTTAGGAGGAGCTATCCCCCGTGTCTCCCGACGCCGCAATAAAGAATACCTGCTTGTCAACTTGAAACTCTGTTGGCGAGTTTGTTCCTGGAGTTTTCTCCGAATCAATCGTAACATTGGAGATGATCCTGAGCAGTAAGCGGTCATATTATGATACCATGTCTTCCCGCTAGTTACCTTGGTTTCAGGGACTTTGCTTGACCATGTATTAAAAGTTATACAGCTCTGATTAGTTTTGTCAGATCCCAGGAGTTGGAGTTCTTGCATTGGGATAGTGGAATAATTGTGGAGACAGTGTTCTCGCAGGAGAATGGATAATTGGTATATAAACTCTGAATAATCCTGAAAGTTACAGCAAGGCTGTGAGAGGCCCAAGGAAGATAAGAAGAAGCTGGATTTCACGGAGTTAATGAGAACTGTGGACTGGTGGCAAGCTTTCGAGGTCAAGTTCTCACACCTGTGCTTAACCAATTATATGCTAGTTGCAAAGGGTCTTCAAGACATGTATCCAGTCATAATATGCCAAATCACTGTAAGTGCATGTAAGAAATAGTATTTAAGGGGTTAAGGCTTTGTAATAAAGGGCTTTTTGTCTGATCATATTGATCTCTGAGTCCATATATATTCTGCGGCAATTGGCGCCCGAAGAGGGACCCCCCATATTTTTCATATTGAAACTGAAGGAATTAAAGCGCGTGGCACCGAAGAAAGTGGAAAACGCGGAGCCGCAGGGACGTCTCCTGGGTTCGATCCGGCAGGACCAGGATCGGGAAGTAGACGCCTCGGAACGGAGCCTTCTGAGCGCGGAAGACACTGCGCAGTGCAAATAAGGTAACAGCCGACGGGGACTGGAAGAGGGTTAGGATGGGGAATCAATTAAGTAAAGAAGAAACGACCATCCTTAATCTCTTCCAGCATATCCTCTCAGTGAGAGGGGTAGAATATGATGATAATTTCTTAAAAAGATTGTTGCTCTGGAGAAAAGAAGTAAAGAGCTGATCCAGGGGGTTAATGAAGCTCTTGATCTCGGGATCTGGGAAAAAATCGGGGCATGCCTGTGGGATGAAGTTACTTGTGGGTCTAAAGAGGCGAAGTCTCTTGCTGCCCCCTGGTCACTACTAAAAGGGACTCTAGCCTCAATGAAGGCTGAGAAACAGGCAGCAAAATCCGCTTTTACAGCTCGCTCTGACTCGCCTTCACAACAGCAGGGCTCGGCACCTACATTAGATTCAGCACCTGGTGCTACAGCCATGGTAGTGTCGTCTGTTTCGGGCATAAAACATTCAGGCCAAAAACCGGCACGCAGTACAGTACGAAAGTTTGAGGACCCTGCACCTTTCCCCTATCCTGTGTCGACAACGCCTTTATGGGCGGTAGCTCCAGCCTATACTCGGGAGCCAGTAGGGGCTACTGAGCAACCGAAACAAACTGATATTAACCCTTTTCGTGCTGCTACTGCCCCTAAACTTAATCTCCAAGATTTTTTGCCAGGGGTGGGAGTCTCCTGAGGAGGAGAGTGTAACTCCGAATAAATACCCACCTCCTCCACATACACCACCGCTTGCATCACTCCCACAGGAGCCGCAAAATGAGTGGAACTGGGGACAATGGACAAAATCCTTAGATAAACAATTGCAGGACTTGTGGTACCGTCTGGACAAATTGGGGGAGGAGAGGCAACAAGCCCCGGAAAACCGGAAAAACTGGATAAGATCAGTCCTTGTGATGTGCCCTTACCATCGTCTCCTACATCTAATAAAGTTAATCCGAGTGCCATGAGATGGCGAGGCTGCATTCAGGATGCAATTATAGATGGTGCTATTTTACCGATAGATGTTCCTGCTGCATTCCTTGTTATTATAAATTCTCAGGGACAGTCTGTCTGGACTCCTATGGACTGGAAAGCTATGAAAGAAATTAAGGGAGCAATTACTCAGTATGGGTTGTCTTCCTCATATACACAGCAAATGTTATCTGCTTTCTTTTCTAGTAATGTTCTAACTCCAAATGATTGTCTCAGAGTGGCTGCAATTTTATTAACTCCTTCACAGCTCCTGCATTTTAAAAGTGGGTTTGAGGAGCTTGCTGCAAGGGCTGCAGATGAGAATTCAGAGTGTAATCCTCATCACCCTTTGCACGGTGTTTCACCTGAAATGTTATTGGGAAAGGGACAATTTCACCCTGATGGAGTACAAGCTCGTATGAAAATTGAAGTTTTACAGCAAGCACAGCAATTGGCTTTAGCTGCTCTGAAAGCTGTGCCGGAAGCAGGAAAGCCTAATCCTTCATATACATCAGTAAAGCAGGGACCTACTGAGCCCTATATGCAATTTATTGACAGATTGACAGAGGCTATTGAAAAGAATATTGATCTGGCATCTAATGCTAAAGAATCCGTGCTTATGTCTCTGGCTATGGAAAATGCTAACCCAGCTTGTAAGCGTATTTTGCAGGTTTTGCCAAAATCTGCTGGTCTTCAAGAAATGATGGATGCATGTTCTAAAGTGGGTACAGCAGAAGAAAAGGCTGGATACATGGCTACTGCCTTCGCCGCTGCTGTTAAACCCCTTCTACAACAAGGTCAGGGTGATCGTGGGGGTACTAAAGGTATGAGATGTTATAACTGTGGATGGATGGGACATTTTAAAAAGCAGTGTACTGTAAAGAAAATTAGTTCACCAACCCGCCCCCCTGAGTGTGGTGTTACTGATTTTGCAGACAAATGTATTAAATGTGACAAATTTGGCCACAAGACAATTGAATGTCGTTCAAAGTTTAAAAAAGATGGGACCCCGTTGGGAAACTTGAATGTGAGAGCGATGCCACCCCGCGCGACGACACAAAATCAGGGTGTCTGGACTGCATCCCCTCCGCCACGGCAGGGAGTGCCGGAGTGGACGTGGCAACAGCAATAGATTTTACCATAACTGATACTTCTGTTCATTGCATTCCATCTAAATTAAATGGGCCTCTTGGTCATGGGTTATGTGCTTTGCTACTGGGGCGATCATCAACATCAAGGAAATGAATTTTTGTATTACCCGGTGTAATTGATGCTGACTATACTGGAAATATTGGGATCATGGTGCAAACACATGCTCCTCCGGTCAACATCCCTGAAAATTCGAAAATAGCTCAAATCTCAAATGATGATCTGACCGATCTCATGCCCCTTTTAAAGGGTGAGTCAAAGGCAGAACAAAAAAAGAGTTCTATCAAAAGCTCAGTATGAGGCCTTAGATCACATCATGACAAAAATCACTAATCTTGTCCCGATTGTCAAGGCCAAGCAGTAGGTATAGGCCTTGGAGTCAACCCTCAAGGCCTCCAGCCTCTTCAGCTTTGGCAAATGGATGTGACTCATGTACCCTCTTTTGGGAAACTGAAATATGTCCATGTTACTATTGATACTATTTCTCACTTTGTCTGGGCCACTCCCCTGACTGGTGAGACCGCACACCATGTAATCATGCACCTACGTGGTTGTTTTGCAGCTATGGGAGTACCTTTACAACTAAAAACAGACAATGCATCTAGCTATACCTCTTCAACTCTTTCGAGATTTTTGAATACTTGGGGTATTTCTCATGTCACTGGTATTCCTCATTTTCCTACAGGACAAGCTATTATTGAACGAACACATCAAACTTTGAAACAACTGTTGGGAAAACAAAAAACGGGGGAAGAAGGAGGTACACCGGTAGCAAGGATACAGAAAGCTGTATATGTTATGAATTTTGTGCAATTGACAGAAGACTTTAATGACCCCCCCCGCCATAATACATGGTCAGGCATTAGGTTCAGGTTATATGACTAAAACTCCGGGTATTCGGGTCCAGTATAAGGACTTGGAAACCGACATTTGGAAAGGTCCTGTGAAAGTAAAACTAACCGGTCGAGGTTATATGTGTATAATTACAGATTCTGGTCTGCGGTGGGTGCCAGCACGATGGGTGAAACCCTGGAAAGAGCCAGCACCACCCCAGGACAACCCCCCTTGTCAGTGATTGAATTAATTGAAATTTCAGCTTAGGACTTCCGTTTTATGGATGTTTTCAGTCCTTCTTAAAGTGAAGAGAGCAATCTTTTTTACATTAAAGTAAAAAAAAAAAAAAAAAATATCCACCCACCCCCCCCAAACCTACAGCGAGACAAACAGGGGATACAGGCATATTGTGTGCGTTTTTGGTGGTGGGAAGGTCTTTCAGGGGTATTGGGCATACGATGTCTCATTTAATACAGTCTCTCTGTGATACTTATGAACTAGAAGTTGGTAAAAATAAGTATGTCCAGGTTTCTATCAACCTTTGGAGACCTTTGTAGATATTGCTGGCCACTCCTTCCAGCACAGGCTGGCCACCTGTGTCGGAATGAGTATGCATTTTCGTCAGTATAAAAGCCCAAGCCTCATGCGCTGTGGGGGAGGCAGAGCCTCTTCGGGGACGCCCGGTAAGGTTGAGCCTGCCACCTCACACTGCAATGATGCTTCTTGGAGCTGTTTTTCTGTTTTTAGCGGGTAGGTGTTTAACATTTTGGGCATGAAAGAGTTTATGTAAAAGTGCGGCTGCCGGCAGGTATTTATAGTTGCTGCTGAAGCAGGCAGGCGGCTGTAGCTGCTGCCGAGCAGGCCAGCTTTTGCAGGGTTCAGAAAAAAAAAAAAGGGGGAGGGGGAAAGAGGCAATGACGCAGCAAACTTCTCGACAGTTAACAATGTGCAGTTTAACTTGTCTACTTCTCAAGAACTGATAACCTGGGGGAGGGGCTATATTTGTGTCCTCCTGCCTACAGGTCCATGGCGACTGCCTGCAAAGTTTGTCAAGCCTTGCCATGAGCTGGACAGACAAATGGAAAAACCTGATGCCTCAGCTACAGGAGCTGACCGTGAATACCCCAAGCAGAATGAGATAGAGGAAGAGAAAAAACAAATGACTGCAAAACATCACTTGGGAGCAAATGAAAAGTAACATCCTAAATATGTGTGCTTGTGAAGTAGCTATTATTAGAGGTTGTGATTTTGTATATGAAACCACCTGTATTTACTAACTAGTTGCTAATAAGAAACTACACCCTGTATTGTATAGATTTGTTACTTGTAAAAGAGATGTTAGAGTATGGAAATTTGCAGTAGCTGCTAGAAAATGCTAAGGCAAAAGCTAGAAAGATTTTAATACAATGGTAGTATTATAAAGCAGGTAATGGAACAAATTAAGAGGGTGGGAAAATTCCACTGGCAAGAAATCTCTTTGGCTAGTCCCTCGCTGCCACCAGCATCTTCAACATGCTGCTGCACCCTGTAATAGTTACTCTGCTAATGTAAATTTGTGTGTGCCTTGCTGTAGTAGCAACCTGTTACTGGATGAAGCAGGTGAAACTCTGCATTGACAACAAGGTGCAAGGACTGAGGCTGACAAAAGGCCTGCTACCACAATCAAGGGCAAGACTGGGTTGGCCTCTGTGTTTGCCACCAAGAAGAACCTTTAGCTCTGCTGTTGGCTGCAACCCAGCAGGCGTGGAGCGGTGGGGACACATGCCATGCCAGACCTTGATGTGAAGGATGGCCTCCCCTGTTATCAGAGAGCCATACAGCAGAAAAAAGGGGCAGGCCCAGCAGCCTGTAGTCAGCATATATTGGAGATATGATCTAGGCCAAATCCCCTGCTCAAGTAGAGTCATCCAAACCATATATAAAACAAAAAGGGGGAGATGTGGAGACAGTGTTCTCACGGGAGAATGGATAATTGGTATATAAACTCTGAATAATCCTGAAAGATACAGCAAGGCTATGAGAGGCCCAAGGAAGCCTAAACAAGCAAGATAAGAAGCAGCTGGATTTCACCGAGTTAATGAGAACTGTGGACTGTTGGCAAGCTTTCGAGGTCAAGTTCCCACACCTGTGCTTAACCAATTATATGCTAGTTGCAAAGGGTCTTGAAGACATGTATCCAATCGTAATATGCCAAATCACTGTAAGTGCATGTAAGAAATAGTATTTAAGGGGTTAAGGCTTTGTAATAAAGGGCTTTTTGTCTGATCATATTGATCTCTGACTGAGTCCACATATATTCTTCAGCAAATAATTTAAGTTTTTTATTATTACACCCATTTGGGCTGATGCAACTGTCCAATCGGTCCCTCGAGCTCTCTTGACCATTTTGATCACTGTGGTAAGATTTAGAATCGAGTCATTCCTTACCCATTCCTGAAGATGAAAGGGATTCAAGTATGGTATACCAATTAGGCACGTTTGAAAGGGATTTCCCACCTGTGCCAAGGTCAGACAAAAATCAGTAATCCCAGTCTTGTTTGCCCATGTGAGCCAGACATTCGTATTCAACCCCAGTATTGAAGTTTCTTTTTCTATGGCTTGGACCATGGTACAGATATAAAGGATTAATATCAATAATTGCTTCATTTTAACTATTCTACTTAAGTATATATGTCTATTATAACTGGGCCAAGCTTCATACAATATGTGCAGCACTTGCACTACACTACCCTTATAGGTAGTAAGTGATACCCGGATTTATTTTGATTACAATTGCAACATTGTGTTGACGCCCATGGATCACTCTATCTTTTGCAAGTTAGTTTTAATTTCAGTCTGTTATTACCACTTGGTGTGATTTTCCAGGGTGCCTTTGGAGCCTTCTTGACTCGAGTATGATGAATCCAGACGTTTTGTTCTCTAATTTTGATAGCTGTAATAGTTGTGAGTAGTACTTGGAACGGCCCTTTCCACCTCGGTTCAAGATCTTCTTCCCCTGTGGGTCTGAAAGATTTTATATACACATAACCTCCAGGTTGTATATTATGTACCGGACTGTCCAGTCCTCTGTTTCGAGTTCCAGCCACATATTTTTCAATTTTCCTGAGTTGTTTTTCTAACTCTATTATATAGTTATTCATAGACTCTTCTCCCACTTGGAGAGACGTTCCCTGTTGGACCCCATATGGTCTTCCATACAGAATTTCGAAAGGACTCAACCCGTCCCGAGCTCTTGGTTTAGTTCGAATTCTCAATAGAGCTAATGGAAGTGTCTGGGGCCAAGGTAGACTGGCCTCCTGACCCAATTTCACAATTTGTTATCTAATTAGATGGCTCATTTTCTCCACCTGACCACTTGATTGAGGGTGGTAGGGAGTATGAAGTTGCCAATCAATACCTAAATGTTTGTTAATTTGTTGTACCACTTTTGAAACAAAATGTGGTCCTTTGTCTGAAGATATAG
Organism: Pezoporus flaviventris; assembly: GCF_033815535.1. Taxonomy (NCBI): domain Eukaryota; kingdom Metazoa; phylum Chordata; class Aves; order Psittaciformes; family Psittacidae; genus Pezoporus; species Pezoporus flaviventris. Next base: position 779,007 of record NW_026892592.1, read on the forward strand.
TGGCTGGAACTCCATATTGTGGTATTATGTCCTGTAACAATATTTTTGTTACCTCCCGGGCTTGTGCGCTTCTAGTTGGAAAGGCTTCTGGCCAACCTGAAAAGGTGTCTGTTAGTACCAACAAATGTCATATAGGGGTCTTACCAGAACACCATAATCATGCATCCAAATTCTGGATCATCCAGTCATTCCCAGGAATGTCTGGAGCTCCTTGATGGTCAACAGTCGTGGAGTTTGACAAATGGCTTCTTTTCTAGCAGTTCCAAGTTCTCTCTGTCCTCCTGTTATTACATAACCTAGGGTTTGGATTAGTTGGGCCTTTTGTCTGGTTACCCAATAACCATTCAGTCCCAGAAAATTCAATAATCCCACCATTCACTGGACATATTCTTCCTTTGTTTCAGTAGCAATTGATGGGTCATCCACATATTGTAACAGAGTCCCCGTCTGAGTGGGTGGTTTCCATGATTCTAGTTCCAGTGCTAAGTGATTTAGAAAAATGGTTGGACTGTTTTAAAACCCTTGAGGTAATACTGTCCAAGTTAATTGCATTTTCCTTACTGTGTCAGGATTTTTCCATTCAAATGCAAAGGTTTTCTGGCTGGCTTCGTGGAGAGGGAGGCAAAAGAAGGCATCCTTTAAATCTAGAATGGTAAACCAAGTTAGCTCTGGTGTTAAGCATGTTAGCAAAGTGTATGGATTTGCTACTACAGGGTAAAGATCCTCAGTTATTTTGTTGACAGCTCGTAAGTCCTGTACCACTCGGTATGACCCGTCAGGTTTCTGAACAGGTAAAATAGGGGTATTGAAATCAGACTGGCACTCCTTTAACAGTCCCGATTGTAGGAAATTCTCAATAATTGAGTAAATTCCTTCTCTATCTTTCTTTTTCAAAGGTACTGTTTAATCCTGACTGGGTGTTTTTCCTCCTTGAGCTTAGTCTGTATAGGGGGTGAATTTTTGGCCCTTCCAGGTAGGTTTGTAGCCCATACCCCTGGGAATACCTGATCCAATACATCTTCCCTGACTTCTTCCACAACATGATTGGCAATTAAAACTAAACTTAACATCTCTATATATTGCTGATCATTTACTTCTAAAGTGATCTCTCCTCCTTTGAAAGTAATAATTGCTCCCAAGTGTTCAAATAAGTCTCTCCCTAGGAGAGCTTTTGGGGAGTTAGGCATATATAAGAATTTATGAACGCCCCATTGCTTTCCCAATTGATATTTCAATGGTTTACAAAACTACGCCTTCTCACTTTGGCCAGTTGCCCCTTTTACCATAATATAATCATCCCGTAAAGGCATTAAGGCTTTGTTTAAAACGGAATATGTTGCGCCCCTATCGACCAAAAATTCCACTTCCTTCTCCATGTCCCCTAGCTTCATCATAACCAGTGGATCTGCTAGGGAAGATTCCTCTGGTCCCCATCATTCTTCCTTCACGTGCACGACCACACTTCCTTTAGTGGCCCTGTTTGGACGGCGGTTCTTTGTGTTTTCCAGACATTCGTTCTTCCAATGTCCAAACTTTTTACACAGTGCACACTGATCTTTACCCAGTTGGGGTTGTTGTCTTTGCTTTCTTCTTCCCCCTTCTTCCACTACTGCCACCAATCTCCGCATTCCTTGCTTATAACCTTCCTCCTGGTTACTGAATACTCGCCATGCTTCATCCAGCCAAATTTCTAAATTTCTTCCTTCCGCTGGTCGTAACTTTTGGAGTTTCCTCCTAATGTCCCCTGTAGATCATCCTAAAAATATACTAACTGCTGTATTCCTACCTCTGACCCCAGCATTACGGCGCATAGCATCCCTTAATCGATCTAAGAATTCCGATGGTGATTCTGAAGGGCCTTGTTTCACCGCATATAGTGCTGACCAGTTTATGGTCTTTGGTGTTGCTCTCTCAACACCTTTTACAATCCATTCTTGGTAAGTTTATAATTTTGCTAACTGTGCCGAGCAGTTTGGATCCCACTTTGGATCCTGAAGTGGAAAAAATTCCCTTACATCTTCTTGTTTTACTTTATAATAGTCCTCAGTCCTCTCCTGCTGTTTTTAATATCAATTATTTTTCTGTTTCCGGCATTGCTTCTAATAGTAACTGCATATCACTCCAATCCGGATTATGGTGCTTTATAATGAACTGCAAATGTTTTGTAGCGCTTAAGGGATCTTTACGATAATCCTTTGCCACCTTTTTCCATGGTTCCAAGTCCAAGGTGGAGAAAGGTACTTTAATCAGCTTTGGAACTCCTTCAGGTCCTACCGCTTCCCAAAGAGGTGCTTGCAGGACATGTTTTTGCTGGTTTTGTCAGGTTCGTGAGGAGACCGGACTCCCCAGGGGAGTAATGGTGTCTTCTGAGTCCATGTCCACCTGTCTCTTTGGTGGAGGCTTAAACACATCTATTAATTCCTGGTGTTGGGGGGAGGGGGGCATCATTCCATCCCAACACACCCAATCAGTTGCCAGCACCTATAATAAATGCTCGGAGCAATGTAGAGATATCCCAGCAGCTCCATCCAATGAGCCGGCTTCATTTGGAGCTCGGCTCAGATGCCTCTATACAAATGCCCGTAGCATGGGGAATAAACAAGAGGAATTAGAGATGTGTGCACGTCTACGGAGGTATGATATAATAGGCATCACAGAAAAAAGGTGGGATGGCTCCTATGACTGGAGTGTTGGAATGGAAGGTTACAGGCTTTTTAGAAAAGACAGGCCTGGCAGGCAGGGAGGGGGAGTTGCCCTTTATGTTAGGGATAGGCTGGAGAGTATGGAACTCTGTCTGGGGACAGGTGAGCAGTCAACAGAGAGTTTGTGGGTCAGGGTTAAAGGGAATATAGCTATGGGAGACACTAATGTGGAGATCTGTTACAGACTGCCTGATCAAGGAGAACCTGCGGATTAAGCACTCCATAGACAGATAGCAAAAGCCTCACACTCACAGGCCCTTGTTCTCATGGGTGACTTCAACCACCCTGACATCTGTTGGAAGGACGGTACGGCCTGGCACAAGCAATCCAAGAGGTTCCTCGATTGTGTGGAAGACAACTTCCTTCTGCAAGTAATAGAGGAGCCGACAAGTAGAGGTGCCATGCTTGACCTCATGCTCACCAACAGGGAAGGGCTCGTCGAAAATGTGATGCTCCAGGGCAGCCTTCAATGCAGCGATCACGAGGTGCTCGAATTTGAGACCTTCAGGACAGTGAGAAGAGCGTGCAGCAAGCTCACTGCCCTGGACTTCAAGAGAGCAGACTATGGCCTCTTCAGGAACCTGCTCAGTAAGGTTCCATGGGATATAGCCCTAGAGGGCAGGGGGGCCTAAAACTGATGGTAGATATTCAAGACTCACCTGCCACAAGCTCAGAAGTGTTGCATCCCAACTAGAAGGAAGTTCAGCAGGAGGGCCAGGAGACCTCCTTGGATGGATAAGGAGCTGCTGAGGAAAATTCAAATGAAAAAAGAGGCTCATAAAAAGTGGAAGCAAAGACAGGCAGCCCAGGAAGAGTACAAGGATGTTGTCCGGGAAGCTAGGGACCAGGTTAGGAAAGCCAAGGCCCAGTTAGAATTAAACTTTGCTAGGGATGTTAAGGATAACAGGAGTGGATTCTACAGGTACGTAGCCAATAAAAAACAGACTAGGGACAATGTAGGCCCCCTCTGGAAGCTCCTGGGAGAACCAGCTACACAGGATTTGGAGAAGGCTGAGGTTCTGAATTACTTCTTTGCCTCGGTCTTCACAGACAAAGGCTCTGAACGCATCACCCGTGTCTTGGAAGGCAGATGCAGGGACTGTGAGAATGAAGACCTTGGGCCAACAGTAGGAGAGGATCTGGTTCAAGACCATCTTAAAAACCTGAACGTGCACAAGTCCATGGGACCTGATGAAATGCATCCGCTGGTCCTGAAGGAGCTGGCAAATGAAGTTGCTAAGCCACTGTCCATCATATTTGAAAAATCATGGCAGTCAGGTGAAGTTCCTGATGACTGGAAAAAGGGAAATATAACCCCCATTTTCAAGAAGGGGAAAATGGATGACCAGGGAACTACAGACCAGTCAGTCTCACCTCTGTGCCTGGCAAAATCTTGGAGCAGATTCTCCTGGAAGGCATGCTGAGGTACATGAAAAACAACAAGGTGCTTGGTGACAACCAGCATGGCTTCACTAAGGGGAAATCCTGCCTGACCAATTTGGTGGCCTTCTATGATGGGGCTGCAGAACTGATGGACAGGGGTAGAGCAGTTGATGTCATCTACTTGGACTTGTGCAAAGCGTTCAACGTTGTCCCACATGACATCCTTGTGCCTAAATTGGAGAGACATCTGTTTGATGGATGGACCACTCGGTGGATAATTGGCTGGATGGCCGCACACAAAGAGTTGTGGTCAATGGCTCAATGTCTGGCTGGAGACCAGTAACGAGTGGTGTCCCTCAGGGATCGGTGTTGGGACCGGTCTTGTTTAACATCTTCGTCACTGACATGGACAGCGGGATTGAGTGCACCCTCAGCAAGTTTGCTGATGACACCAAGCTGTGTAGTTCAATTGATAGGCTGGAGGGAAGGAATGCCATCCAGAGGGACCTTGACATGCTTGTGAGGTGGGCTGATGCCAACCTCATGAAGTTTAACCATGTCAAGTGCAAGGTACTACACCTGGGTGGGGGCAATCCCAGGCACAGCTACAGGTTGGGCAGAGAAGAGATTCAGAGCAGCCCTGCGGAGAAAGTCTTCAGGGTGTTGGTTGATGAGAAAATGAACATGAGCCAGCAGTGTGCGCTAGCAGCCCAGAAAGCCAACTGTATCTTGGGCTGCATCAAAAGGAGCATGACCAGCAGGTCGAAGGAGGTGATCCTGCCCCTTTACTCTGTTCTCATGAGACCTCACCTGGAGTATTGTGTGCAGTTCTGGTGTCCTCAACATAAAAAGGACACGGAACTGTTGGAATAAGTCCAGAGGAGTACCACGAGGATGATCAGGGGACTGAAGCACCTCCCATATGAAGACAGGCTGAGAAAGTCAGAGCTGTTCAGCCTGGAGAAGAGAAGTCTGTGTGGAGATCTCATAGGAGCCTTCCAGTATCTGAAGGGAGCCTATAGGGATGCTGGGGAGGGACTCTTCATTAGAGACTGTAGTGACAGGACAAGGGGTAATGGGTTAAAACTTAAACAGGGGAAGTTTAGATTGGATATAAGGAGGAAATTCTTTCTTGTTAGGGTGGTGAGGTGTAAGCGGCGAGGAGAGGCCAACCCAATATGGGTGATAAGCAACTTCTGCTTTATTTGTGACGCAGTTCACACATATATAGGAGTGGTATTCAGCCACTCCTTCTTGGCACAACAGTATTGGTTAGCCCCCCACAGCTTCCTCCACATTCTCCTCCCAGGTCCGGTCTCCGGCCACCTGTGGGGGCCACCCCCTGCCTTGCTTGCACAGTCCTCCAGAACTCTATGGTTCTGCTCTTAGAGTCATTCTGCAACAATTCCCCCCTTTTTCTTTGTGCAAGCAAGGCATTATGGGTTATTCTGTTCACCTGTTTTATCACACAACTATAAACAAGTCTAATAGCTACGATGATTAACCTAACCAATGATACATAAGTGCAATACTTTTAAACAGTGTTTGACTCAACCTGTAATGCCCCGTGAAAACAACCATCTAATTATTCTTAGAATACTGCTCATTTACTATTGCTGGGTAAGCTGAGCCAGGGTTCTCAGCTGTGCGTACATCGAATTAGCATAATCAGAGACTCATACAACACATTCCAACAAACTCCTCAGATCCATGTCCCTGTTCCAACAACAAAAGGTTCTGCAGTGTTGCATGTCTTACAGTCAACATTAAGACAAATCAGAAATTGCCTTCGATGTAGAATTGTCTGCTTAGCAACTCAGCCTGCTTAGTTGAGCCAAGGCCCCGGCTGACGCCGTGCCTGGCAGGAGGAAAGAAACTGATATAATAGTGTCAAGTGAGCAAAACTTACATAAGATCTACAGTTTAACAGTGAGGTTAAATATAAGGCACTTTAAGCACCTTGAGCGGTGCTGTCACTGAAGTGTTAAGGGTCGGCGAGGTCAGTCTTCCAGTAACAAGGTCCCTTTTCCTTATTGAAGGATTGCTTGGCCAGGCTGGATCACTGCAGATCCGAACATTCCGCTGAGCAGCCTCAAGGGATGATCGGTAGAGCGGGAAGTATTGCGGGAAGCTTACCTGAACCACACGCTGACGTTCCTGTAATCTAAGGATTAGAACTTACACCTTCTATAGCACTATTCACCTTGGCTTAGGCACTTGTTCAGCTAAGTATTACGCATGTACCCATTCGCACGGCCCCTAATAATTCTACTCCCAAGGTCCATTTGGGGCAATAGGCGAATATGGTACCCCAGCATCCCAATTGTCTGTTGAGTTGTTGAGGTTGGTAGTGCTACAAACGACATAGTAGACCAGCAAGGGTCAATTGCTTATCAAAATACCAACCAAACATATTGGAAATGGTTTACCAGGGGAAGGTAAGGCGAGGCAAATGGCATTCTACCCTGCAACTTAACCATCATCCCCCACCCGTTGTTCCTGGGCTGCGGAGGTAGACAGTTGATCGTTTCCGGAGTCTTTATTCCTGTTAGGAAGAGCAGGAGAAGATAAGGATACTGTTTTGGTCCGCTTCGCAGGAACCCATTGTGTACCTGTGGATGTAAGCACACACATATAACCTCGCCCCATGTACTTCACTTCTGCCGGGCCCTGCCATAAGCCCGTGCTGGGATCACGGTACATGACCATCATAGGCGCCTCCGATTCGGACGCCGCGGCTCAGCCGTGCACTTGAGCAGGTGGAGAGTCCTGATCTGCAAAAATGCACAAGTAGTTCAGAACAAACAGCGCCTTAGACAGTCTTTCTTGCACGTCGCGAACATCACTGAGCTTTTCAAGGTACCGTTTCAGGGTTTGATGCGCCCGCTCAACTATTGCCTGTCCCGTTGGTGAATGGGGAATGCCAGTCACATGTTTGACTCCCCATTTTTGACAAAATTGGCGCATTCTCTCACCTACATAGGCGGGCCCATTGTCCGTTTTTATTTGCTGAGGGACTCCCATAACAGCAAAGCAGCTAGTTAGATGCCGCACTACATGGGAACCCCTTTCTCCTGTCTGGGCCGTGGCCCACAGGAATCCGCTATGTGTGTCAATTGTGACATGCACATACTTAAGGCGTCCAAACTGTGTCACGTGTGTGACATCCATCTGCCATACTTCACAAGGGCCCAAACCCCGAGGGTTCACCCCAATTCCCAGCCCTGGTCCATGATGGCTGCAGCTGGGGCAGGCCCTGACAATGCCTCTCGCTTCCTCCATCGTAATCTTAAATTGACGGAATAGTCCCTTAGCATTCTGGTGAAAGGTGTTGTGGGCCTCTCTGGCCTTTATGAAGTCACTCAGGGGTGCAACAATGGAAACTAATTGATCTGCTCTGTCATTGCCTTCCCCCAACCCCTGTGACCATTTATGACTCCGTATGTGGATGATGGCGTAAGCACACTCTCGCTGATGAATGGCTGCTTACAGCTGACGCAGCAGGTCAAACAACCCCTGTTTTCGACACTCTCTGAGCCGAGCATCCTCAATACGCTGAACAACACCTGTGACGTACATAGAATCAGAGATTATATTTATCTCTGTGTGATGCCAGTTCAAGAAGGTCCAGATGACTGCCGCTAGCTCTAAAGTCTGCAGTGAGTCCTCTGCTTCCGCGGCCAGTATCTGCTGGTGCCATGTCTCACCCTGGATCCAGGTCGCGGCGGCATGCCGAGACTTCTTTCCAGCGTCTGTAAAAACCGTTACTGCATTGGCCAGCGGGCACTCACTCCTTTTTGGGATCTTGATCCATTCTTGCTGGCTGATCCAGCGCAAGGTAGTGGATTGCAGTTGCTCTACCTTAAGGTCCACAGCCTGAGACAGCAGGCTGACTTGTAACGCTTGTGAGTGCTGGAGATACCACTCAAGATCCTGCCGTTTTATTGGCAGGTAAATAGTTCCAGGTTCCTGGGCCGTTAATTGCAACACCCTCATTCAGCCCTTTTGAACCAATTCTGCTAAATTTTCTATTTTCTGTTGAATAGTAGTTTTGGGCTGGACAGCAGTAAAAAGCCACTCCAATATCTTCACCTCCTCCCCCCTTTTCTTTTTGCACTGTGTCAGTGCACCCAAGAGTTGCTTAGGGCCTTGTAGTATTGTAAGGTCTACAGGAAGGTCTGGGTCTCTACGGTCAACCCATCTCTGTACGATTTGTGTGCTGATGCGCTGGATGGTTAGCCGCTGTTCCGACGTGGGTCGCACCGGTCGTGCTGGGTCAGTGCCCTGCAACAGGGGTCTCAAAGTGTCAATAATGGGTTTGAAATGCCCATGACAGGACGCAGCCATTGTATATCTCCAAGTAAACACTGTGCGTCATGTAGGGTCGAGATTTGAATGTGAAGTTGCAGTTTCTGTGGTCGCACCTGGCCTTCTGTAATATGCCAACCTAAATATTTCCAAGCAGGGCTGCGCTGAATTTTTTCAGCCGCAATAACGAGTCCTTGTTTGCTCAGTTGCTGCTCCAGTAGAGTCTCTTGGTCCGTCGTGAAGGGAAGATTTTGGGCGAATAGAATATCGTCCATATAATGATAAATTAATGTTCCCGGCCACATCCGGCAAAGGGGCTGGAGCGCATTGGCCACAAATAGCTGACACAGGGCAGGGCTATTTTTCATTCCCTGTGGCAGTACTGTCCATTCAAAACGGCGAAAAGGTGCTGCTTTATTTGGCGTTGGCAAGGTAAAAGCGAATCATGCAGTATCTAATGGATGCAGCTTAATTGTGAAAAAACAGTCTTTAAGATCAATAACCAGCAGGTGCCAACCCTCTGGGAACATAGCAGGGTTGGGCAAAGCTGGCTGCAAGGCACCCATCGCTTGTATCTGTGTATTCACAGCTCTCAAGTCCTGTAGCAGTCTATATTTCCCTGATTTCTTTTTTATAACAAAAATTGGCGTATTCCAGGGGCTCATGGAAGGTCGTAGGTGTCCCTGTTGTAATTGTTCCTGTACTAAAAGCTGCGCTTGCTCCAGACTTTCCTTTTTCAGCGGCCACTGCTCGACCCACACCGGAGTGTTAGTAGTCCATGTGAGCTGGATCGGGAAAGTCCATTGTGCAGCGACCGCTCCTAAAAATGCTGGTTAGTCAGCACCAGTCCCAGCTGGTCTAGCACATCTTGGCCGATTAGGGCATTCACCCCAGTGGGCAGCGGCATAATGGTTGCATAGATAGAAGCAACCTGACCTTCAACGGCCACCTGTATTAAATCAGAGCTGCGTTGCACAGAAGCAGTGCCACCAACGCCCTCAACTCCACCCAGGGTGGGGTGGCACGGCCACCAGTGTGGCCATTTGTCAGTGTTTATTATGGTGATATCTGCTCCAGTGTCCAGTAATGCCAGTAAATTTAGACGCTCGTTCCCTCGAGACCATGTGGAGTCCACTACAGGTCTGGTAGTCATTGGGACAGTTAGCATTACCAGGCCTCCCGTGGAGCCAAATCCTTGGGACCCCCGCTTGGCCAAGGAACCAGTATCTTGCATTGCAGCAGTTAATTGTGGCAAGGGGACTAGCTGGGCAATCTTGCTCCCTACAGGGATATGAATAGGGGAAAATAATGTTTGAGCTACAATGCAAATTTCTCCAGTAAAGTCTGCATCGATCAGTCCAGGTAATATGAACAGACCCTTCAGTCCACTGGAGGATCGCCCAAGCAGCAATGCTCTATGGGCTTGTCCATTTATCATTAGTGGTCCTCGGACTGCTGTGGGGATCTTACGCGGCCGTTGTTCAATGAGGGTCGCATCTACTGCGGTTGCCAGGTCCAGGCCGAGGCTCCCTCTAGTGGCGGGCTGCAGGTTGGCTGCGGGCAGCAGCTCCAGGCTGCTGGTGTCGCTCTTGGTGCTGACCACTGGGGGGCAGCCGACGGTGTCGCACTTGGCGCTGACCACTGGGTGGCGGCCTGAGCAGGGGCCGCAATTGTTATCTGCGCGCGGCGGCCATTCGCGCTCATCTGTCCGTTTCCCGAGCAGCTGCAAGCTTCTGTGCTGTGGCTATTTCGGTGACAATTAGAACACCAAACAGGCCTTCTGCAGTACCGTTTCAAGTGTCTTCCGCCACATCTGTAGCAACGAATCTGCGGCTTGCATTCGCTTCTTGGTTGTGCCGGCACTACGTTGTTGGACCGGAGAGGACCCAGCGCTGCAAAAGCCTGTACCTGAGCCTGCGCTGCCTCCCTCTGTGCCTGAGCTATCTCTTTTCCCATTTCCTTAACAGTTTCTACAAGTAGTGCCTGAGCTCCTACTGGCACCCTGCTCATGCGTTCTAACATAAGTTCTATGGTGGCATCTGCGGGTAGGGTGACTAAAATGCTCTTTGTATAAGCGTTGCTATTTTCTATGACACACTGGCGCAGCAGCGGACCCCTCATATAATCCGAAGTGTCTGCTAAGCCGATGGCTGTGGTTACTTTGTCCACAAAATCAGCAAATGTTTCATCTTTTCCCTGTTTAATGGACATGTACGAGGGGGTAGGGGGCGCCGTGCGCACTCTTTGCATGGCTTCCCGGGCAGTACGCATGGATTCCAGACAGACATCTGGTCCCATTTGCACCTGAATGTCCGCACTAGCAAATTGTTCTGTTGTAACACCAAACAGCGGGTCGTTTTGGCCTCTGGGAAGGTTTGATGATCTGTCACAGAGCTGTTGCCAATGCCCCTGCCACAATAGCTGCTGTGCTTGTGTCATTATCATTCTAATTATACCCTTAATATCTTCAGGACATAGCACTGTACCGCTCCAAATATAACTTAACATCTGTTTAGTGGGCTCACAATGCAGTCCTGATTCGCTCACCGTACTTCGTAACTGAGTTAAAAATTTCCAATCTAGTGCATAGTGGGTTCCCTGTGTTCCTCCCAGTCCATCTGGTTCGTACCGGACTGGGAAGGCTCACAGATCTTCCAGATCTCTTGTTAGGGCGTAGTCTTTATTTTCTACTGCGTATTTTAAAATGGCGTCCCAGTCGATCCGGCACCGGGACACCGCCCTCTTTCTTCCGGATTCCTCGACATTTATCATGCTGTAAGAAACTAAGGATAAGGGTATTGTTTATTAAGATTTATGTTAAGCCCAATGTAAAGGTTAGTCAAAAAGTCAAAAAGGGGCAGCTCAGATGTACCCTCTAAGGGAAATACCCATGGGGGGACCTCAACCTGTGATCGGATATATTTCCATACCCTTAAATTCGGCTGACCTATGAGATTTTAAAAGAACCGAGATGGGAAACTTAATTGAGGACCCACTCGGAGTGGCAGAAAGATTAGATCAATTTTTGGGACCAAACCTTTATACTTGGGATGAGATGCAATCTATCCTTGGTCAATTATTTACTCCTGAGGAAAGAGATATGATTAGACGAGCAGGAATGAGACTGTGGGATGCGCAACATGTCCAGGGACCCCAAGCAGATATTAAATGGCCACTCCAAAGACCTAATTGGGATAATCAAGATCCGGTACATAGAACTCATATGCAGGATCTGAGAACTATAGTAATTCAGGGAATTAGAGAAGCAGTACCCCGTGGCCAGAATATCAATAAAGCATTTAATGAAATGCAAAAGAAAGATGAAAGCCCTACTGAGTGGCTAGAACGACTGAGGAAAGCCCTTCAGCTGTACTCTGGGGTAAATCCAGACGACCCTTTAGGGCAAGCGCTCCTCAAAACTCAGTTTGTGGCAAAATCATGGGAAGATATCAGAAAGAAGATTGAAAAGTTAGAAGACTGGCAGAATAGAGGGCTGGATGAATTGCTGAGAGAAGCTCAGAAAGTTTATGTAAGGCGGGAAGAAGAGAGCAGCAAGCGACAAGTAAAAATGATGGTAGCAGTGGTCAGAGAGGATCGCAAAGGGCGAACTGGTGAACACAGATCTGCTGGAACGAAACAAGGGAACGTAGTAGTAGAGAAGGAACAGAGATATTGTTTTTACTGTGGAAAGAAGGGACATATAAAGAAGAATTGCAGACAAAGGATCAGGGATGAGGAAATGTTGAAAACGGAATAGGAGAGTCAGGGGCTCTATATCTTAGGGGACCGGAGTCATCATGAGCCCTTGATAAAATTAAGAATAGGTCCCCATAAACAAGAGTTCACCTTTTTAGTAGACACTGGGGCTGAAAAATCAACTATTAAGCAAATACCTGAGGGATGTAAAGTTTCCCCTGAAAAAGTACAAGTAATTGGGGCAAAAGGAGAACCCTTTAAAGTAAGCAAAATCAAAAATGTGGTATTCGAAACTGAAAATAAATTTGGAATGGGTGAACTCTTGCTCGTCCCTGAAGCAGAATTTAATCTGTTAGGATGAGATTTAATTGTTGAATTGCAATTAGAAATTAAAGTGAAAAATCAAGAGCTGACAGTGTCTGCTTATCCTTTGACCGTGGATGATCAAAAACAAATTAACCCCGATGTCTGGTACTCTCCGGACACAATTAGTAGATTGGAAATTCCACCGATTAAAATCCAAATTTCCGAACCCCACATACCTGTGAGGGTAAGGCAATACCCCATATCCCTAGAAGGACGAAGAGGATTAAAGCCAGAAATTGATCGATTGTTAGCACAAGGAATCTTAGAGCCTTGTATGTCACCCTTTAACACCCCCATTTTGCCTGTAAAGAAACCAAATGGGAAATATCGGCTCGTACATGATTTAAGGGAAATAAACAAAAGAACTATCACCCGGTTCCCTGTAGTAGCAAATCCATACACACTGCTAAGCAAACTAGGACCCCATAACTCCTGGTATAGTGTGGCTGATTTAAAGGATGCCTTTTGGGCCTGTCCACTGGCAGAAGAATGCCGTGATTATTTTGCCTTTGAATGGGAAGACATAGAGACAGGCCGTAGACAGCAATTGAGATGGACCGTGCTTCCCCAAGGGTTTACTGAGTCCCCTAATCTGTTTGGACAGGCCCTGGAAGAGCTCTTAAAAGAATACCAGGTACAAACGGGGAACGTGCTGTTACAGTATGTAGATGATCTGCTCATAGCAGGGAATAATAAGGAGGATGTAAGAAAAGAAAGCATTCGACTTCTAAACTTTCTTGCACAAAAGGGCCTACGGGTATCACAAGAAAAGTTACAATTTGTGGAGGAAAAAGTGAAATATTTGGGACATTATTTGTTTAACGGCCAGAAGATATTGGATCCAGAGCGCATTAAAGGAATTTTGGAATTACCTATGCCTGTTACTAAGAGGCAAATTCGGCAGGCATTAGGGCTATTTGGGTATTGTAGGCAATGGATAGAAAACTATAGCTTTAAAGTTAAATTCTTATATGAACAACTGTCTAAAGACAAAATACCCAAGTGGACCCCTCAGGATCAAGAGCAGTTTGTCAGTCTCAAAAGAGAGTTAAGTCAAGCACCGGTTTTAAGCCTACCAGATTTAATGCGGCCATTCCATTTATTTGTTAACATACATGAAGGAACGGCATTCGGAGTATTAACTCAGGAATGGGCCGGACAGAAGAAACCGGTGGCATACCTATCAAAGTTATTGGACCCTGTGAGCAGGGGTTGGCCGAGTTGTTTACAAATCATTGTGGCTGCTGCCTTATTACTTGAGGAAACAAATCGCATTACCTTTAATGGAGAGGTTGTCTTATATGCGCCTCATAACATCCGGGGAGTGTTACAACAAAAAGCAGAAAAATGGCTTACAGATAGCCGATTATTAAAATATGAGGGAATACTTATAGAATCCCCTAAACTATCTTTGAAAACTATTGGAGCAGTTAACCCCGCTGAATTTTTGTACCCAGGAGAAGGTAATGAATTATTGCACAATTGTTTTCAAACAATTGAACAACAGACACGCATTAGGCCAGATTTAGAAGAAGAAGAACTACAATGTGGAGAAGTATTATTTATAGACGGGTCATCACGAATAGTGAAAGGTAAACGATTATCTGGATATGCCATTGTTAAGTTGGAAAAAGGGGAATTTAGGACAATAGAATCAGGCCCCCTGAGTGCTAGCTGGTCGGCTCAAGCCTGTGAGCTGTATGCATTGTGGAAAGCATTAGTGTCACTAAAAGGAAAGGATGGAACTATATATACAGACTCACGCTATGCGTTCGGAGTAGTACACACTTTTGGAAAAATATGGGAGGAAAGAGGATTTGTTAACTCACAGGGAAAAGAACTAATACACCCGGAATTAATTCGGCGAGTTCTGGGGGCATTGAAAATGCCGAATAAAATAGCAGTTGTACATATAAAGGGACACCAGCGAGGTACAAGTTATCAAGTTAGGGGAAATAATGCAGCTGATACAGAAGCAAAACGAGTGGCAGGCAATTATAGTATGATTTTGAAAGGATGAATGGAGAAATCAAAACTATTTTGACTAAATTAATGATAGAAACCAAATTATCATGGATTAAGTGCCTACCCATGGCACTATTAATTCTCAGAACCAGACCCCGAGCAGATGTAGGAATATCAGTGTTTGAAATGGTGTATGGAATGTCTTACAGAATTGAAAGTCCACAAACAAATGTTTTAATTCGAGACCGTGTGATTAATGAATATGTTTCACAATTAGCAGAACATCGTAAAAAGCTTTGGGAACATGGACTGATTGTGCAACGAACCCCGTTGGACTTAAAAATTCACAATGTTAAACCAGGGGATTGGATATTGATTAAAGTGTGGAAGGAAGAAACCCTAAAACCCAATTGGGAGGGACCTTATCTTGTTTTGCTTACAACAGAAACAGCTGTCCGGACTGCTGAGCGTGGATGGACTCATGCCAGTCGCATTAAAGGCCCAGTGACGAGACCCCACTGGAAAGTAATCAGTACTCCAGGTGACACCAAGATAATTCTGAAAAGATAACATAATGATAGAGACTTTATTTGATTATTTTGCCGCATTACCTTTTGGTATAAAGTGTGTATTGCTGTTTATATTTGCGATAATTATTTCTCTTTTTTTCTATTATATATGGAAGCGTACAAAGTGTGTTGAAGGAAATTGCTAAACTTATGCAACCACACAATAGTGAATATAGAAGATATGCTGATGTAAAAATTAGGTGTAATAATTTGAACTGCAATTGTTATCCATTTGCTTGTTTTAGGTGTGAGGTATGCCAGGATAAATGGTGGACACACTGTGAATATGGATACCCTCCGATAGGAGCTTGCACATGGTATTGGAAAATCCAAAGAACTCTCACTGAGTGGAAATTAAAACAATTAGAGTCTAAACAAGAAATTATTCGGGAATTCCATGAGTAGTGGAAGATTTTTTTGCCAAAGGAGTAAACCCTCAATATTATTGTTACCACTCCAACGAACCAGTCCCCTTTGTAACTGAAATTTTGGTTATAAAGTGTAAGTGTAGAAGGGAAGTACTAACCGTGCCTTGCTTTGCCCCATTAGTTAAAGCTGCAAAGTGGGAAGCCTATGTAAATAGGCAGAAAGCCTGAAACAGCTACTCTCCTGAAGAATTCCCTTGCTGCCAAGAAGATGGTATACCCCGTGGCTCGAAGCAACCGAGTCGACGGGCGAGGCAGAGGATGAACAAACTGTGGAGAAAAGAACCAGAGCAATGGGACGCAAAAGCAGCAATGGCCGAACTTCCCCAGGACTGGTAAAAATATACTTAAACTGGAAAAATTGACAGACAACCTTTTTCCTGGTATGCCGTTAGTTTTGTTATTGATAATAACCCAAGCAAATGGAAACCCTCATGAACCTATGGCCTGGAAATTATATAATTTACCAGAGTCAAAATTAATTCAAACTCAGATCGGTCCAGGGAAGTGGAATTTCTCCGTGCATCTATATTCCCTGATACCTATAGAACAGGACTCCCCTGTTTTTACCCCGGATCTAGCAAAGCTTCAGGCCCAATGCAAGGCATTTTATATATGTCCAGCAAGTAACCCTGGCAGAAGTTATTGTAATTATCCAGGTCATTTTTACTGTGGCTATTGGGGTTGTGAAACTATTGCTTCAAATTGGAAAATATATATATATAGATAAATATATAGATGTAACTTGGGGACCCCCGGGCTGCACTCCCCCAAAGCATGATTTTGATGGACACCCTAGAAGACCCTGTGGCAGCGTGTCCGTGTCCTGTACCAGAATTGAAATCATTATAAAAGAACCCCAAGATGACACATGGTTAGTTGGCCACATCTGGGGAATTAGATATTGGGAATCAGGAGCAGATAGGGGAAGTTGCTTTAGAATAATTAAAGAAAAGCTTCCTCATGATCCTTTACCAGTAGGACCAAATCTGGTCCTGAATCCACCCACTTTCTCTGAAGAAAAGGTTGCCCCCACAAGTGTCGCACCCACTTCTCCAGACTCCCTTTCGAAAACAACTAATGGCATTGTATCCAGGGATCTAGAGTTGTCAGAATCCAAAGACCCCTTATGGAATCTAATGCAAGCCTCTTATCGTGCCCTTAATGAAAGCAAACCAAATTTAACTGAGGAATGTTGGTTATGTTATAGTGTTAGGCCACCATATTTTGAGGCAATTGGAAAACCAGGTAGGATTCAATGGTCTAATGGTTCAAACCCACGAGAATGCCCATGGAATGACCAGAGGAACCATATGCAAGGAATTACTATTCAATTAGTAACAGGTCAAGGAAAATGTATAGGTACAGTGCCCAAAAAGTATCAACCTTTGTGCAACCGAGCAATCACTATAGAAAAACACACTATAGAGAAACACAAGAATAAAAATGACAAATGGGCTATCCCGACACCAGGAGCTAAATGGGTTTGTTCAGACATCGGAGTAACGCCTTGCCTATCCCTAAAAGTGTTTAATCAATCTCAGTTTTGCGTACAGGTGATTATTGTTCCTCGTCTGATCTATCACACCTCTGAGGAGGTGTTACACCATTTTGAAGGAGACCTGAATAGACAAAAACGAGAGCCAATTACAGTGGTAACTTTAGCTACACTGCTGATAGCGGGCGGAGTTGGAGCAGGCACAGGCATAGCCTCCCTAGTAAAAGGTCAGGAATTACAAAGTTTGCAGATGGCTGTAGATGAGGATTTAGCAAAAATAGAACAATCTATCCAAAATTTAGCCACTTCAGTAAAGTCTTTATCAGAAGTAGTACTGCAAAATAGAAGGGGATTAGATCTATTGTTCTTAAAGGAGGGAGGGTTATGTGTAGCTCTCAATGAAGAATGTTGTTCTTTTGCTGACCATACGGGGATAGTCCAAGACACCATGTCTGAACTCCGGAAAAGGTTAGATCAACGTAAGAAAGATCGTGAGGCGGGCAGGTCATGGTATGAAAACTGGTTTAAGGTTTCACCTTGGCTAACCACTTTGTTGTCTGCTTTAGCAGGACCGCTTATTATGTTGATCTTGGGACTTATATTTGGGCCTTGTATATTACGCTATATTTTACACTTTATTAGAGAACGGTTTGACATAGCTAAATTGCTTATTTTAACCACGAGGTCTGGAGCAAAATATAAGAGCGTATCTATTAATGAGGATGAAGATAATGAGAATGAAGATTATTGTGAATGTGTTATGCCACGTAAAAACTATGTTTGTAATTGCGAGATATTGCATTGTAAGTGTTATGATAAATGTTGGGAGTGTGGAAAAAGGATTGCTTGCAGTACCGAGAATGAAAGTAGCGTCTAATAAACAATAATAGGATAAAAAGAAAAAGGGGGGATTGTAAGAAACTAAGGATAAGGGTATTGTTTATTGAGATTTATGTTAAGCCCAATGTAAAGGTTAGGTGTAAGAAACTAAGGATAAGGGTATTGTCTATTAAGATTTATGTTAAGTCCAACGTAAAGATTAGGTGTAAGAAACTAAGAATAAGGGTATTGTTTATTAAGATTTATGTTAAGCCCAATGTAAAGGTTAGGCAACAAAAAAATGTGAAATCACTTACTCAAACAGTCACCGGACACAGCTTGTGCAAGATAAGATAACCGCAAACACACAAACTAAATCAAGTACCTCTTAGACAAACATAGCAGATGTTGACTAAAGATAACAGTAAGATGTTTCAGGAACTGGCAGAAATAAGATAAAACAACTCCATATAAGGACATATGGGTAAAAGGTCAACTATAGGATGAAGGAGGAAGACTTCTTACTTCAGCCTCAACGACCACCAGGAGACAGAAGTGACCCCCTAGCAACAGCTGAAGCATGCGCAGAGTACCTCCACTACTTCACGAGCACGGAAGTAAAGATGTATAAAAAGGGACTGTTTGAACTGCTCAGCACGGCAGTTGTCGGAGCGCAGACTCCCCTGTCGTCCAGCGCTGTTTTTGCTCATATCCTACTTGCTATAATTAATAAAATTTTAATTGGATTATGATCCGTTGTGGTCTCAATTTATGACAATGCGTATACCTTCTATCACACTCTCTCTGTCTTTTTCAAAGTCCCTGCTGTTGGAATCCCTCTGCTTTTCAGAGCTCGACTGGGGGGGTGGGGGGGCAGGGAGTTGCGCATCCTCCGCTGCACCTTCTGATGAGGAGGGAGGGGGAGAAAGGGAGGGGGAAAAACCCTGCGCTCCGAGCACAGGCAGAGCCCCGCAAGTTGGGGGAAACGAGTTATAATCTTCCCCCAGCCTTAACCGACCGGGGACGTCTGTCCCTAGCTTCTCTGTTGCTACAGCGGTGATTTTCTTTTCCGCCTTGTATTTTTTTATGCAATTTATCACTTCTCTCCAAGGTTTACCGAGTTTCTTTGCCGTTTTATCATCATTAAGCATTGAGTCAAATAACTCATCACCAAACTTTCGCCACTCACTCTCCTCAAATACTGTATTAGGATCTGCAAAAAATCCCTTAGCCTCCCCTAGAGCCACCAGACACGCTAGCTGCTTTAGAGTTTCAGGCTTAAGTCCCCGCTTTCCTAAAAAGCGCTGTAATAAGTCCAGGGCTACCTCTCGGTCCCTTTTCATGGCAGCTTTTTCCGGATTGTCTTCTCCTGGATCGTCCTGTAACCTCAGTCTACGGATCGGCCTCCCGACGCAGCAGTGTCTGGTTCGCCCCAGAGGTGGATTCCTTTCGGTTAGTCCAAGCACCCGGGTCCGTCACGCCACCGCAGCAGCATTGCCCGCTCTTCCCGGGCGCTGCCGCCGGCGCCGCTCACTCGCCGTTCCGGGTCCCCGTTAGACGGGGCCCTGTATCCAGGTCCCCGTTTGCCGGGGCCCTGTATCCGGGTCCCCGCTGACCGGGGCCCTGTATCCGGGTCCCCGTTAGTCGGGGCCCTGTATTCCGGGTCCCCGCTAGTCGGGGCCCTGTATCCGGGTCCCCGTCAACCGGGGCCCTGTATCCCGGGTCCCCACTAGTCGGGACCCGGTATCCGGGTCCCCGTCGACCGGGGCCCTGTATCCGGGTCCCCGCTAGTCGAGGCCCTGTATCCGGGTCCCCGTCGACCGGGGCCCTGTATCCCAGGTCCCCGCTAGTCAGGGCCCTTTATTCCGGGTCCCCGCTAGTCGGAGCCCTGTAATCCGGGTCCCCAGCAACCAGGGCCCTGTAGTACGCGTCCCTGTTCGGGCGCCATTTGTAAGCGGCGAGGAGAAGCAGACAGGCCAACCCAATATGGGTGATAAGCAACTTCAGCTTTATTTGTGACGCAGTTCACACATATATAGGAGTGGTATTCAGCCACTCCTTCTTGGCACAACAGTATTGGTTAGCCTCCCACAGCTTCCTCCACATTCTCCTCCCAGGTCCGGTCTCCGGCCACCTGTGGGGGCCACCCCCCGCCTTGCTTGCACAGTCCTCCAGAACTCTATGGTTCTGCTCTTAGAGTCATTCGGCAACAGTGAGGGACTGTAATGGGCTGCCCAGGGAGGTTGCGAATGCTCCATCCCTGGCAATTTTTAAGGCCAGGTTTGACAGAGCCTTGGGTGACATGGTTTTGTGTGAGATGTCCCTGCCCATGGCAGGGGGGTTGGAACTAGATGATCTTAAGGTCCTTTCCAACCCTAACTATTCTATGATTCTATGAGTCCCCTCGTAATAAGTCATAGAGCAGTTCAAGGTCTGCATTAGTAATACCCGAGATAA
Organism: Pezoporus flaviventris; assembly: GCF_033815535.1. NCBI lineage: Eukaryota > Metazoa > Chordata > Aves > Psittaciformes > Psittacidae > Pezoporus > Pezoporus flaviventris. The sequence goes on from NW_026892592.1 coordinate 799,195, forward strand.
GATGCACCCAATTAACAATACCTAAGAGCTTCTGTAAATCATTCAAATTTGTGATTTTGTTTGCCAGTTTTAGCTTCTGAGATTTTACTGTAGCTCCCACCCTGAATATTTCCAGGGTAGCATTTTTTGTATTTTTTCCTGGGCAATGTGTAGTCCAGAACAACAAAAATTTTCTGTTAAATGATTAACAGTAGTTTCTAAATATTGTTCCATTTCTGCACAGACCAAAATGTCATCCATATAATGATAAATTATCGATTCAGGAAATACACTCCTAGTTGGTGATATAGCTGAGGAAACTACTAGCTGACACATTATTGTAGTGTTCATCATTCCTTGTGGCAAAACAGTCCATTGATATCTTTGCATGGGAGCAGCACAGTTGCCTGAAGGTACAGAAAAAGCAAAATGATCGCTACCTGCAGGATGCATAGGAACTGCAAAAAACCAATGCTTCAAATAAATAATGCAAAGAAACCAGTCAGCTGTAACCATAGTAGGATTAGGCAAACCTGGTTGTAAAGCCCCCATGGTTTGCATTACATTATTAATTGCACGCAGATCTTGCAAAAATCTCAATTTCCCGGATTTCTTTGGGATTACAAAAGTGGGTGTGTTCCAGGGTCTAGTAGATGTTCTGCTTTCAGCTGCTCTTCAACCAATAAATGTGCTTGCTCCAGTTTTGCCCCTTTTAAAGGCCACTGATCAATCCAAACTGTTTTTTCTGTTAACCATGAAAGTCTGAGCAGGGGCTTCAGATCAGCGACCATTAGGATAAATTTGCCCCATCTGTGGTAAGTAGCAAATTCCACTGCATTTGCAAATCTCGCCCCCACAGATTCATAGAAACTGTCAGTATATATGGTTGAAAATGAGCTACAGCACCATCTGGTGCAATAGCTTTGAGGACTTGAGTACTTTTAAAAGGAGATGCCTCCAAATGCAGAGACTGAACATATCAATGTTTCATCTCTGCCCTGATGGCCTGAAAATTCATGGGCCCACCGGGCCAAAAATAATTCACCTTTATGTTGCCAATCTAAGTCCATCTGAGCAACTTCAATCTTAGCCGCTTTATCCACCTGTTGGTTGTTCTGGTGGTCCGCAGTGGCCTGACTCCTGGGTACATGAGCATCTACATGACGTACCTTCACCACCAGGTTCTGCACCCAGGCGGCGATATCATGCCACAGTGCAGCAGCCCAGATGGGTTTACCTCTGCGTTGCCAGTTGCTCTGCTTCCATTGCTGCAACAACCCCCACAGGGCATTTGCCACCATCCATGAGTCAGAATAGAGATAAAGTACTGGCCACTTTTCTCATTCAGCAGTTTCCAAGGCCAGCAGGATGGCTTTCACCTCAGCAAACTGACTCGATTCACCCTCTCCTTCAGCAGTTTCTTCAACTTGTCACCGGGGAGTCCATACAGCTGCCTTCCATCTCCGATGCTTTCCCACAATATGGCAGCACCCATCAGTAAACAAGGCATACTGCTTTTCACTTTCTGACAGTTTATTTTATGGAGGGGCATCTTCAGCACGCATCACCGCCTCCTCTGGAGACATTCCGAAATCTTTGCCCTCTGGCCAGTCCATGATGACTTCCAGAATTCCAGGATGACTGGGATTTCCTATTTGAGCTCCTTATGTAATTAGTGCAGCCCACTTACTCCATGTAGCATCGGTTTCATGATGTGTAGAAGAGACCCTGCCTTTGAACATCCAGCCCAGCACGGGCAATGGGGGTGCCAGGAGGAGCTGTGCTTCAGTGCCAATCACTTCTGAAGCAGCTTGAACCCCTTCATAGGCTTCCAGGATCACTTTTTCAGTTGGGGTATAGTTGGCCTTGGATCCCCTGTAGCCCCGACTCCAAAAGCCGAGGCGTTGACCTCGAGTCTCCCCTGGAGCTTTCTGCCAGAGGCGCCAGGTAGGACCATTTTCGCTAGCAGCGTTGTAGAGTACATTTTTCACATCGGGGCCAGTCTGGACTGGTCCAAGGGCAGCTGCATGAACTCTAAGTGGTTTAATTTGTTCAAAGGCTTGTTGTTGCTCAGGGCCCCATTTGAAATCATTCTTCTTCCGGATCACATGATAGTGAAGGCTTACAATCGAACTGTAATTTGGGATGTGCATTCTCCAGAACCCCACAACACCTTTTTGTTTCCTTTTTGTTAGTTGGTGAAGACATTGCTGTTATCTTGTTGATCACATCTGTGGGGATCTGTCTACGTCCATCTTGCCATTTTATTCCCAAAAATTGAATCTCCTGTGTAGGTCCCTTGATCTTACTTCGTTTTATGGCAAAACTGGCTTTCAGCAGGATTTGGATTATTTTCCTCCCTTTCTCAGAAACTTTTTCCACTGCATCACCCCACATGATAATGTCATCAATGTATTGCAGGTGTTCTAGAGCTTGCTCCTGTTCCAGTGCAGCCTGGATCTGTCCATGGCAGATGGTACAGATGCATTTCCACCCCTGGGGCAGTTGGCTCCAAGTTTACTGGACACCCCTCCGAGTAAAAGCAAACTGTGGCCTGCACTCTGCTGACAAAGGAATTGAGAAAAATGCATTGGCAATATCAATCGTGGCATACCACTTGGCTGCCTTTGACTCCAATTCATAATGAAGTTCTAGCATGTCTGATATGGCAGCACTCAAGTGTGATGTGAGTTCATTCAGTCCACAATATTCTACTCTTAGTCTCCACGCTCTGTTAGACTTTCGCACTGGCCATATGGGGCTATCAAAGGGTGAGTGGGTGCTACTGATCACTCCTTGGCTCTCCAGTCTACGGATCAGCTGATGGATGGGAATCAGGGAGTCTCAGTTGGTGCGATATTGCTGCCGGTGCACTGTTGTGGTCGTGATTGGCACTTGTTTTTCTTCAACCTTCAGCAACCCTAGAACAGAAGGATCCTCTGAGAGACCAGGCAAGGTGGGCAGCTGCTCAATTTCCTCTGTCTCCAAAGCAGCAATACCAAAAGCCCATCGGTACCCTTTTGGGTCTTTGAAGTACCCTCTCCTGAGGTAGTCTATGCCAAGGATGCATGGAGCCTTTGGACCAGTCACAATGGGGTGCTTTTGCCATTTCCTCCCAGTCAGGCTGATTTCAGCCTCCAGCACAGTCAACTCTTGGGATCCTCCTGTCACTCCAGAAATATAAATGGATTCCACCTCTTGAAAGATTGATGGCATTAGGGTACACTATGCACCGGTATCTACTAGAGCCTTATACTTCTGTGGGACTGATGTGCCAGGCCATCTGATCCACACAGTCCAGTAAATCCGATTGTCCCTCACCTCCACCTGGCTGGAGGCAGGGCCCTTCTAATAGTCATCACAACACTGGTCACTTACGTCTTGTAGACTGGGATTAGTCTTCTTTATCACAGGAGCTGGAGTAAAATCAGCTCTTCCGCTCCATCTAGGAACCTGCTCACCAGAGACTGAAGCCACAGCTTTCATGGGAGGATCATCCTAGACCTTTGTTCTCCTCTTCAATTCACACACCCATTCCTCCAGAGCTGAGGTAGGTTTTCCATCCCACTTCGTCATATCTTCTCCGTGATGCCATAGGTAAAACCATAGGGTGGCCTGTGGCATATACCTTCTATATCTTCTCTCTCAAGCAGTAGGATGCCTTTTGTTAATAGCTGAGATGTGGGTTTGTACACGTGGGGAGCTGGATAGATCGGATAGATTGTCTCTCAGTTGTTTGAACTCCTGGGACAGTTTTTCCACAGCTGAAATGATGGAAGGGATGAGATTGTCTTCAAACTCTCAGAGTTGATGAATCGTTTCATCCACTGTTGGTGGTGCTATGTCATTCCAGGTTATTGCTGTCAAAGAGTGGGCATATGAGGATGGTGCATTCCATGTAAATTTCCGCCACATGGGTCATGTGCATTCGACTTCATCTGGATCTGGTGCATCTTCATCTGGTGCATCCCCGTCATCTGGCTTGTGATAGATCTTCTGTACAATGGCTGATTTCCTCAGAGATTGGATGCCTTTGTCTTAAGCAATCCACTTGGTCAAACGACTCATAACATTGTCCTTGTATGAAAATCTTTCTTTCACAGCTGCCAAGAGCCACCTCCAAAGACTGAGGGACTGCTTCTCTCTTGCAATTGCTTTGTTGTTTCCCCCTTCCCTAGCAAGTGATACCAGCTGCTTAGCTTCCCTACCTTCAAGTTTGTGGCCATTGTCCCAGCACTGGAGCAACCAGGTGATGATGTGATCCCCTGGTTGACAGGTAAAATCTTTTCGCATATTCCATAGCTTGGTTGAGGTCCAGGGTCAAGAAGTCACCTCTTCTTCTTCTTCTTCATGTGATGATGATGCCTGATAAGATGTTGTCCCGTGTAGAAAGTTCATTGCCATTACTTCTTCATCTTCCCTCTTCATCTTTCTTTGGTCCTCTGGTTTAATTGCAGTAAATATCACTGTGGTTGGAGTGGCTTCAATATCTTTTGTCAGGGTTTGGGTAGCTGCTGTACTTGTCGCTGGGGCTGGTGTAGCTGCTGTGCTTGGACCTGGAGTAGCTGCATTACCTGTTGTAGTCAGAGTTCGAGTAGCTGCTGTACTTGTCACAAGGGTTGGTGTAGCTGCTGTATTTGGAGTTGGTGTAGCTGCTGTATTTGGAGATAGAGTAGCTGCGCTGTCGGTTGCTTTGCCATCAGATCCGGAGACATTTATTTCCCTCTGAAGGTGCTGGATGGTGTTGAACAGGGGTCTGTAAGCATAGGCCATGCCCCAGCATGTTGCCATGATTTGTCCCTCTCTCGTATGACCAGGATGACAACACACCTCATTTAAATGTTTTACTAAGTATTCTGGATTTTGCACTTGTTTAGTGGTGAAGTTCCAAAGCACTGGAGGGGCCCACTGGCCTAGATGCTTGCCCATAATGTCCCCCACACACCGCCACTCATGACTGTCCAGCTTCGGGGAAAATCTCTGGGTCCTCCTATACTGTTGTCTAACCCTAGACAAGACCCAAACCTGACTCTGCTTAACTTTTGAGATCAGATGAAATGCTCGTGGGTAAAACACACTCTGTATGTGTGCCAACATGGTGATCCCCATCACAATCAGCAGGCAGGTCTCAAAGGTATTCAAAGGCCATTCAAAACCTTCAGAACTCTCAAATGATGATGTAAACGGTCTGGTGGGAGGGGGCTGGGAAGGTAAGAAAATGTCTCCTTCACAGGTTGACCAACCGGGGAGGGGAAAAAAGATATGTATTTGCTAAGCACTTCTATTATATGCCTCCCAAATTATAGAGGTGGCAAACACACTGGGAACACAAGCCAGATCAGTTTAATGATCAATGAGTCTATTGTATTACAAGTCATTACCATAAAGTACAGTGAAACAAGGCCCCCAGCCGATGAAGACTAACACAGCAAATACTGGCTGTAAGTAAGGTATGACATGCTGAATCGCCGAGATCAAGAGCAACAAATTTGAGAGCCAATTAATCATCATTGTGATGACTGACTATTAATCCGAAACAATGAATGCTTATCACAAATATGATTAGACACAATCTGATCAGATCTTTCGTTACCTCAACACTTTGGGCCCCACATTAGGTGCCACAAAGAACTGTCATGGTTTAAACCCAGCTGGTAACTAAGAACCACGCAGCCACTCGCTCACTCCCTCCCCTTCCTCCCTCCGCTCCCAGAGGGATGGGGAGGAGAATCAAAAGGATGTAATTCCCATGGGTAGAGATAAGAATAGTCCAGTAACTAAGGTATAACACAAACCACTGCTGCTACCACCAATAATAATAATGATAAGGGAAATAACAAGGGAAGAGAATAAAACCACTCACCACCTGATGACTGATAGCCAGCCCAACCCAAGCAGTGATCTAGCCTTCTGGGTAACTCCCCCCAGTTTATATACTGGGCATGATATGCTGTGGTATGGAATACCCCTTTGGCTAGTCTGGGTCAGGTGTCCTGTCTCTGCTTCCTCTCAGCTTCCCCTCCTCCCTGGCAGAGCATGAGGCTCAGAAAGTCCTTGGTCAGAGTAAACATTACTGAGCACCAACTAAAAGCATCGATGTTATCAGCGTTGTTCTCAGGCTGAGAGTCAAAAACACAGCACTGCACCAGCTACTAAGAGGGAGAAAAATGTCTGCTACTGCTGAACCCAGGACAGTGTCATACATCAGTCACTGAGCATCCTCATTTTAGAGACAGGCACCTAGAGAGAGCTGGAGAGCAAGAGGGGCAGTGGCAGCGTCTTTTGAATTAAACAGGCATAAACACAACTGTGTCCTAGTGACACTGAAATAAAACCCACAAGAGCAGAGCTCAAACAATTTGCTGTATTCTGGGAAGTTCTGTTTTGCTTGTAACTGTTTCAAACAATTTGTTCACAATTAGTCACCACAGTTAATTAACCTCAAATAAATGGGAGGATTCTTCATTTATTGCGGTTTTCAACACAAGATTAGCTGAAATCCTTTACCAGAAAGGCCAAACAAAGTCCACTGGTTTGGCAGATGGGTGGCTGGGGAGAAGCATGCTGTGCAGGAGTTGAGGACAGATGAACTCACGAGCTTTTCTGGCCTTCAGCTCTAGCAGCCAACCAGAGGTTGTACCTGACAATAGTTGACCAAGGAGCTGTTTTGCAGGCCTGCCACATTGGACGTGCCCAGCTGAGACAGGGGTTTTGGGGTCTCTTTGGGTTTTTTTGTTTGTTTTATTAAAAACCTCTTTCCAGGTACAATCAGACATTTCACATAAAACCCAGCAGACACAAAGGTGACATGGAAAGCTACAAGAAAGGCGACCCAGAAACTTGGGCAACAGTTTTGATACCTTCGGCACACATCACAAACCCACTTCTTTTGACTCAAGTTGACTAGAGAATGATGCTAAAGCCTGGAATCCCTCCTTCAAAGCACAGCTCCTGGCAAAGAAAGGGCATTGATAGTTTGGATGGCAAAGCTCTCCTTCTATTTCAGGAACAGATCTGACTCCTGCCACAGAAAATATATGGACTCAGTCAGAGATCAATATGATCAGACAAAAGCCATTTATTACAAAGCCTTAACCCCTTAAATACTATTTCTTACATGCACTTACAGTGATTTGGCATATTATGATTGGATACATGTCTTGAAGACCCTTTGCAACTAGCATATAATTGGTTAAGCACAGGTGTGGGAACTTGATCTTGAAAGCTTGCCAACAGTACACAGTTCTCATTACCTCAGTGAATTCCAGCTTCTTCTTATCTTGCTTGCTTAAGCTTCCTTGGGCCTCTCACAGCCTTGCTGTATCTTTCAGGATTATTCAGAGTTTATGTACCAATTATCCATTCTCCTGTGAGAACACTGTCTCCACAGACTCCAAATAATCTTCTAGTACGACTTGGGACCCTGTACTTTTACTGGCTGAAAGGTATACAAGCTGATTGAAGTCCCCATCCCAACATAAGAAGGTTTAAGATTCCTGCTGAATCCCCAGCTACCCAGCTCCTAGGGTTTCCAATGGGATGAGGGACTTTTATCTTCTTCCAGGAGCCATCTGTCCTACAGTGCAGGTAGTGACAAGAAATCTGTGTATTGTGAAGTTACCCCCCCCCCCACCAGTACTATTCCCAGCTGTAAACCATGAGGCCAATCCACCCCCACCAAATGTACAGGCACCCTCAAAGCTTTCCCTGTCACCCTGAGAATGGGATTGATGGGAAGCTGATCCAGCTTGCCTTACCAGGTCTCTCATTCAGGGTTGTGCTCTGTAATGCTCAGCACAGACTGAGGTTATGTTAACTGGCAATCTAGGCTACAATAAGACACAGGAGGTGTGGAAAAGCACAGCAAATGGGAGAAGAGACAACTGCAGTGTTTGCTTTGGGAATCCTAGACAGAACATTCTCTGGGAGTTTCCAGAGCTGTCCCAGGTTCCCTTGGTTTGTAAGTTTGATGCAGAAAATTAAGACTTCATAACTGCAGTGGCTGATATCCAGACACTCCCTTCCCAGCCTGTCATACATCAAGAAAAGCAGAATCCCTGGCACAGACGCACATGTGTGGGGAATGTGCCAATTTCTGCCCAGGTTTTAAGCCCCAGGACACCACACTCATGGTTTTACACAACCTGTGGCAAAGCCTGCATGCATTTATATTCTCAGTCCTGTCAATATTATCTCATTGCCTCCTAAAGGAAGACCATGGCCAGAAATCCCATGGACAAAGACAACAGTCATTTCTTTGTTTCCAGGTATCCATGGTGCCAATGCTGTTCCTCTCAAGGTCCCCCAGACCTGACACTGAAGTCCCCTACTTGTTAAAAACTACTTCAGCAGCTGTCCTGGGTTCAGCAGTAGCAGTCATGTTTCTCCTCCTTGGTAGCTGGTGCAGGGCAGTGTTTTGACTTTCGGCTCGGGAACAGAGCTGATAGAGATGTTTTGGTTTGGCCAAGGACTTTGTGAGCCTCATGCTCTGCCAGGGAGGAGGGGAAGCTGGGAGGAAGCAGAGACAGGACACCTGACCCAAACTGACCAAAGAGCTATTCCATACCACAGCACGTCATGCCCAGGATGTAACTGGGAGTTAGCCGGAAGGGCTGGGAGACTGCGGGGTTGGAGGAGGTATCGGTCGGAGCTTGGTCGGGCTTGGGGGGCGAGTTATCGGTCAGCGGGTGGTGAGGTGTTGTATTCTGTTCCCTTGTTATTTCCTTTATCATTATTATCATTGGTGGTAGCAGTAGTGATTTGTGTTATACCTTAGTTACTAAACTGTTCTTATCTCAACCCGTGGGAGTTGCATTCTTTTGATTCTCCTCTCCGTCCCTCCGAGAGCAGGGGGAGGGCAAGAAAGGGGGGGAAGTGAGAGAACGAATTACCTGACTGGGTTTAAACCACGACAGCAGCTAAGGACAAAGCATCATGAATAGGTACTGACCTGGCACAAGAAGAGCACAGCAGGTCGTGGAACAAGAAGGTATCAAAGCAGAGCAAAGGATCCCCATGCCACACAGAGACGGGAAAGCACTCCTTGTAACAGCAGTGCTCCCTGCTTCCCATCCAGCTCACCTAGTGCTGAAGGAAGGAGTCAGAAGGCAATTATTTTCCCAGGAGGCATTTGTTTATAACAAAGGAAATTGAGGACAGTCAGCTCAAACAGCTATGACCAACAACCTCTTCCTAACGTTCACCAACACAATTTTACTTCCAAAGACTTTGGAGAAAAGTCAGTATGAGAAACCCTACCCATTTGTCTGAGGGCAGATATTCTATGCCCATAAAAGATTCAAACCCTGCCCTGCAATCACAGCACTGACCAGGGGAAAGCTGCTAAGCATCTTCACTGTCCCATAGGACTAATAAAGCTTGAAAGGTTTTTAAAGAGTCCTTGTTAAATGCAGTGGCCATGAAACCATAAAGTGAGGAAGGAGACTGCTATTTTGTACAGTCTGCAGAGCCAGCCCAAAGCACACAACCTGTTTTGCACCCATCTGTTTGCAGAGTCCATGTAATTCTCTAGAAGGGGGTTTGTTTCCAAAACAAATGCTACAAACTCTTTTATGACTCTGGGAAGTAGAAAGCTGTCCTGGGTTCAGCAGTAGCAGTCATTTTTCTCCCTCTTAGTAGCTGGTGCAGTGCTGTGTTTTTGACTCTCAGCCTGAGAACAACGCTGATAACATCGATGCTTTTAGTTGGTGCTCAGTAATGTTTACTCTGACCAAGGACTTTCTGAGCCTCATGCTCTGCCAGGGAGGAGGGGAAGCTGAGAGGAAGCAGAGACAGGACACCTGACCCAGACTAGCCAAAGGGGTATTCCATACCACAGCATATCATGCCCAGTATATAAACTGGGGGGAGTTACCCAGAAGGCTAGATCGCTGCTCAGGTCGGGCTGGGTATCGGTTGGCAGGTGGTGAGTGGTTGTATTCTCTTCCCTTGCTATTTCCCTTATCATTATTATTATTGGTGGTAGCAGTAGTGGTTTTGTGTTATACCTTAGTTACTGGACTGTTCTTATCTCAACCCATGGGAGTTGCATTCTTTTGATTCTCCTCCCCATTCCTCTGGGAGTGGAGGGGAGGAAGAAGGGGGGGTGTGAGCGAGCGGCTCGTGGTTCTTAGTTACCAGCTGGGCTTAAACTATGACAAAAGCAAAATTCAGCTCCCGATGTAAACTGCAAAACAGTGCTGGTGAGGCTCTCTAGTGCATGCGTGTGAGTGGGAAAGAGAGCCCTTACAGCTTTACAAAGGGTTATTGCAAACAGTAGGGAGGGAGAAGGGATTTTGCACATTAGGAAAAATACTGTGATGGTGCTTGTCCTTAAAGTGAACGTTGCATAACAAAAGGCCTTGGGCTGCATTGTCTGTTTAGCACTTTTCTCATGCAAACCATGCAGTGTACAGTGAGACCGAGTCCCTGGTTAGCAGGGGGTACATGGCAGGAACTGTTCCTGGCTGCAGCACAGGTCAGCATACTGGGTGCTGTACAAACCACTGCTTAGCCACCTTCATGTTTTTCTGGCCTAAGTGACTTTTTTGTTCATCATCCAGAGCTTACAGCAAATTTAAGGATGTTCCCACATAGCAGTCTCCAGAGTTAGAGACATGGTATATACCAGCTGCTTCCTCAGCCAGCTTGCAATGGGAAATGTGCAGGTCACAAATGAAGAGGCAGGCATGCTGCATACCAGCCAGAGTGTAAGGAAACAGCACAACCACGCTGGAAAATGACTTGGTGCTCTCCCAAGGAAGTTTAATAATCCCATCTTTCATGTGCTTATGCCTCTGCTGGTTTTATATAGAGCTTCCCTGGGCAAGCTGTAGAAGCAGAGATGCAGCTCCAGATGAGTCAGGAAGGTTAGAGTAGTGGAAGGGGGGGGTAGGGGAAGACAAGCCACTGAATTTCCAGGGGCTTTGCATTATGAAAGTCATGAGCTGCAATCAGCAAGCCTTTGCGGGTTTGCTTTAACCCCATCCTTGCTGTCAAACAAGCATCTCAACCGATCTCATGACAGCATACATATAACTGGTGTCGTGGTTTAAACCCAGTCGGGTAACTTGTTCACTCACTCCCAGTGAGTGGTGCCGAGCTGACAACAATCGAGGTCCGTGTCCGTCTCCCCCCCCCCCCCCCCGCAACAGGGCTCTCCCCTTCCCCGCTCCCGGAGGAACAGGGAGGAGGATCGAGAGAGTGCAACTCCTACGGGTTGAGACAAGAACAGTCCAGCAACAAATCACCACCGCTACTATCAGCTAAAACAATGATAAGGGAAAATAACAAGGGAAGAGAATACGATACCACTGGCCAAGAAAGCGAGTTCCACCCGGAAGCCCCTGTCCTTCCGGGTAACTCCCAGTTACCCCCCCCACCCCGGGCATGATGTGCTGTGGTATGGAATACCTCCCGGGCTAGCCTGGGTCAGGCGCCCCGTCTCTGCTTCCTCACAGCTTCCCCTCCTCCCTGGCAGAGCATGAGCCTCACAGAGTCCTTGGTCAGGGTAAACATCACTTAGCAACAACCGAAAACATCGGCTTCACCAACACTGTTCTCAAGCTAGAAGTCAAAACACAGCACTGCACCAGTTAACACAAAGGAAAAACATGACTGCTACTGCTGAACCCAGGACATTATCCACCCCTTATTCCATACCATTCACGTCGTGCTCAGATCCCACATTTTCAATACACCATCGCTCTCCCACATATATACATCCATATACATACAGACCAAGAGGAAAAGATCATTTTCTTAGTGCATGGACCAATCCCTATAATGCTGCCGAGTCCATTCGGTCCATGATGTTCAAAGTTCATTCTCTGTTGGGATGATGGCTGGAGGGAAGTCAGGGACAGTCGCTGGTGACCAGGAGACATCTAGTTGATGGGCTATAAAAGCATTACACAGCAGGCAACAGCATACAATTGAGTTCACTGGCTGTTTTCCCCTAAAATCAAATCCCCTTGAGGTATACATCGGACTTCCCCATCTTCCCGCATTACCCACCAAGTATATCCAGGTCCCTGAGCAAAAGCAATCCCACGACTGGGTTTGCCTTTACCTGAAGCAGGAATAACCCAGACTGTCTTCCCCAGCAAATTCTTCATATGCACCACGGGAACTTTGTCCCCCTCTACAATATGTAAAAGTTCTGACTGGGCTGGGCCAGCCCTGTTGGCAGATCCTCTGGTGTTGACCAACCAGGTGGCCTTTGGTAAGTGTGTATCCCAATGCTTGAAAGTTCCCCCACCCATTGATCTCAGTGTAGTTTTTAACAGCCCATTGTACCGTTCGATTTTCCTAGAGGCTGGTGCATGGTAGGGGATGTGATATACCCACTCAATGCCATGCTCTTTGGCCCAAATATCTATAAGGTTATTCCGGAAATGAGTCCCATTGCCTGACTCAATTCTCTCTGGGGTGCCGTGTCGCCACAAAATCTGTTTCTCAAGGCCCAGGATGGTGTTCCGGGCAGTGGCATGGGGCACAGCGTATGTTTCCAGCCACCCGGTGGTTGCTTCCACCATGGTAAGCACATGGCGCTTGCCTTGGCGGGTTGGTGGCAGTGTGATATAGTCAATCTGCCAGGCCTCCCCATATTTATACTTCAACCATCATCCTCCATACCAAAGAGGCTTTAACTGCTTGGCTTGTTTAATTGCAGCACATGTTTCACACTCATGAATAACCCGGGCAATAGTGTCCATTGTTAAGTCCACCTCTCGGTCACGGGCCCATCTATATGTTGCATCTCTGCCCTGATGGCCTGAAGTGTCATGGGCCCACCGGGCCAAAAATAATTCACCTTTATGTTGCCAATCTAAGTCCATCTGAGCCACTTCAATCTTAGCCGCTTTATCCACTTGTTGGTTGTTCTGGTGTTCCTCAGTGGCCTGACTCTTGGGTACATGGGCATCTACATGACGTACCTTCACCACCAGGTTCTGCACCCTGGCAGCAATATCTTTCCACAGTGCAGCAGCCCAGATGGGTTTACCTCTGCGTTGCCAGTTGCTCTGCTTCCATTGCTTCAACCACCCCCACAGGGCATTTGCCACCATCCATGAGTCAGTATAAAGTACTGGCCACTTTTCTCATTCAGCAATGTCCAGGGCCAGCTGGATGGCTTTCACCTCGGCAAATTGACTCGATTCACCCTCTCCTTCAGCAGTTTCTGCAACTTATCGTCCAGGACTCCATACAGCTGCCTTCCATCTCTGATGCTTTCCCACAATACAGCAAGAGCCATCAGTAAACAAGACATACTGCTTTTCACTTTCTGACAGTTTATTATAAGGTGGGGCCTCTTCAGCGCGCATCACCTCCTCCTCTGGTGACATTCCAAAATCTTTGCCCTCTGGCCAGTCCATGATGACTTCTAGAATGCCTGGACGACTGGGATTTCCGATTAAAGTTCGTTGTGTAATTAGTGCAGCCCATTTACTCCATGTAGTATCAGTTGCATGATGTGTAGAGGAGACCCTGCCTTTGAACATCCAGCCCAGCACGGGCAGCCGGGGTGCCAGGAGGAGCTGTGCTTCCAGTGCCAATCACTTCCGAAGCAGCTCGAACCCCTTCATAGGCTGCCAGTATCTCTTTCTCAGTTGGGGTATAGCTGGCCTCAGATCCTTTGTATCCCCGACTCCAAAAGCCGAGGGGTCGACCTCGAGTCTCCCCTGGAGCTTTCTGCCAGAGGCTCCAGGTAGGACCATTCTCCCCAGCTGCAGTGTACAGCACATTTTTTACATCTGGTCCAGTCTGGACTGGTCCAAGGGTTACTGCATGAACTATCTCACGTTTTACTTGCTCAAAGGCTTGTTGCTGCTCAGGACCCCATTTAAAATCATTCTTCTTCCAGGTCACATGATAGAGAGGGCTTACAATCGAACTGTAATTTGGGATGTGCATTCTCCAGAACCCCACTGCACCCAAGAAAGCTTGCGTTTCTTTCTTATTAGTTGGTGGAGACATTGCTGTTATCTTGTTGATCACATCTGTGGGGATCTGTCTACGTCCATCTTGCCATTTTATTCCCAAAAATTGAATCTCCTGTGCAGGTCCCTTGACCTTACTCCATTTTATGGCAAAACCGGCTTTCAGCAGGATTTGGATTATTTTCCTCCCTTTCTCAAAGACTTCTTCCGCTGTATCGCCCCACACAATAATGTCATCAATGTATTGCAGGTGTTCTGGAGCTTGCCCCTGTTCCAGTGCCGTCTGGATCAGTCCGTGGCAAATGGTAGGGCTGTGTTTCCACCCCTGGGGCAGTCGGTTCCAAGTGAACTGGACACCCCTCCAAGTAAAAGCAAACTGTGGCCTGCACTCTGCGGACAAAGGAATTGAGAAAAATGCATTGGCAATATCAATCGTGGCATACCACTTGGCTGCCTTTGACTCTAGTTCATACTGAAGTTCTAGCATGTCCGGTACGGCAGTACTCAAGGATGGTGTGACTTCATTCAGGCCACGATAGTCTAGTGTTAGTCTCCATTCTCCATTAGACTTTCGCACTGGCCATATGGGGCTATTGAAGGGTGAGCGGGTCCTGCTGATCACCCCCTGACTCTCCAGTCTACGGATCAGCTGATGGATGGGAATCAGGGAGTCTCGGTTGGTGCGATATTGCCGCCGGTGCACTGTTGTGGTCGCAATTGGCACTTGTTGTTCTTCAACTTTCAGCAACCCCACAGCAGAGGGATCTTCTGAGAGACCAGGCAAGGTGGACAGCTGCTCAATTTCCTCAGTCTCCAAAGCAGCAATACCAAAAGCCCACCAGTACCCTTTTGGGTCTTTGAAGTACCCTCTCTTGAGGTAGTCTATGCCGAGAATGCATGGAGCCTCTGGACCAGTCACAATAGGGTGCTTTTGCCATTCCCTTCCAGTCAGGCTGATTTCAGCCGCCAGCACAGTCAACTCTTGGGATCCTCCTGTTACTCCAGAAATATAGATGGGTTCCCCCCCTTGACAGCTTGATGGCATCAGGGTACACTGTGCACCGGTATCTACTAGAGCCTTATACTTCTGTGGGACTGATGTGCCAGGCCATCTGATCCACACAGTCCAGTAAATCCGATTGTCCCCTACCTCCACCTGGCTGGAGGCAGGGCCCCTCTAATGGTCGTCACAGCATTGGACACTTAAGTCGTGTTGAAAGGGATTATTCTTCATTATCACAGGAGCTGGAGTAAAATCAGCTCTTCCACTCCATCTGGGAAACTGCTCACCAGAGACTGAAGCCATAGATCTCATGGGACGATCAGTCTTGGCCCTTGCTCCCCTCTTCAGTTCACTCACCCGTTCCTCCAAAGCTGAAGTAGGTTTTCCATCCCACTTTGTCATGTCTTCTCCTTGATCCAGCAGGTAAAACCATAGGGTACCCCGTGGCGTATACCTTCTGTATCTCCTCTCTTGAACAATAGGACGCCTTTTGTTAATAGCTGAGACGTGTGTTGGTACATGTGAGGAGCTGGATAAATCAGATAGATCGTCCCTCAATTGTTCGAGGTCCTGGGACAGTTTTTTCACAGCTGAGATGATGGAAGGGGTGAGATTGTCTTCGAACTCTCTGAGTTTATGAACCATTTCATCCACTGCTAGTGGTACTATGTCATTCCAGGTCACTGTTGCCAATGAATGGGCATATGATGACGGTGCATTCCGTGGAAGTTTTCGCCACATGGGTCGTGTACATTCAACTTCATCTGGATCTATAGGTGTATCCCCGTTATTCGGCTTGATGTGATAGAGCATCTCTACGATGGCCGATTCCCTCAGAGACTGGATGCCTTTGTCTATAGTAGTCCACTTGGCCGAACGACTCGTAACATCGTCCTTGTACGGAAACCTTTCTTTCACAGCTGCCAAGAGCCTCCTCCAAAGGCTGAGGGACTTTTTCTCTTTTGCAATTGCTTTGTCAATTCTCCCTTCTCTAGCAAGTGATCCCAGCTGCTTTGCTTCTGTACCTTCTAGTTCGTGACCATCGGCCCCATTGTCCCAGCATCGGAGTAACCAGGTGATGATGTGCTCCCCTGGTTGACGGGTAAAATCTTTTCGCATATTCCGCAGCTCGGTTGAGGTCCGAGGTCGAGAAGTTACCTCTTCTTCTTCTTCTTCGTCATGTGATGATGACTCCTGATCAGATTCTGGACCGGGTGGTGAATTCATTGGTTCTTCATCTCGCTTCACCCTTTTTGCCTCCTTTTTGCTTGTTCTCTTGCGTACAGGGGCAATTGATATTGGTACGAATTGGTCCTCTGTTTTGGCTGCAGTGATTATCACTGTGGTTTGAGTAGCGACTGTACTTGTTCCTGGGGGTGGTGTAGCTACTGTGCTTGGAGCTGGGGTAACCGCGCTGTCTGTTGCAGTTGAAGTTTGAGCAGCTGCTGTACTTGCCGCTAGGATAGCTGTGCTGTTCATTGCAGCCAAAGTTTGAGTAGCGACTGTCGCTTTGCCCTCAGATCCGCTGACATTCTTTTCCTTTTGAAGGTGCTGGATAGTGTTGAACAAGGCCCTGTAAGCATAGGCCAAGCCCCAGCACGTTGCCGTGATTTGTCCATCTCTGGTATGGCCAGAATGACCACACACCTCATTTAAGTGTTTTACTAATTCTTCTGGATTTTGCAGTTGTTCGGTAGTGAAATTCCAAAATACTGGAGGGGCCCACTGACCTAGATACTTGCCCATACTATCCCACACACCCTGCCACTCATGGCTGTCCAGCCTCAGGGAAAATCTCTCGGTCCTCCTACATCATCGTTTGACCCCAGACAAGACCCAAACCTGAATCTGCTTAACTCTTGAAATCAGTAGTGGGCAAAACACACTCTGTATGCGTGTTAGCATGGTGATTCCCATCACCATCAGCAAACAAGTCTCAACAGCATTAAAAGGCCATTCAAAAAATTCAAAACTCTCAAATGTAAATGGTCTGGGGGGACGACTGGGAGGGTAAAAGGATGTCTCCTTCACAGGTTGAGCACCTGAGGAGGAGAAAAAAGATGTGTAACTGCTAAGCACCTCCATCATATACCTCCCAAAGTATAAAGGTGGTGACCACACTGGGAACATAAGCCAGATCAGTTTCATGATCAATGATTCTATTGTATTACAAGTCATTACCATAAAGTACAATGGGATAAAAACCTTAGCCCAAGCCCCACACTTGAAAAACACTAATACAGCAAATACCGGATGGACGTAAAATATGATATACTGAAACTGTGAGATCAAGAGGAACAACCTTGAGAGCCAATAAATCAGCATTGTGACGAGTGACTATTAATCCAGTCAGATCTGTTCTTATCTCAACCCCTTGTGCCCCACGTTGGGCGCCAAAAAGAACTGTCGTGGTTTAAACCCAGTCAGGTAACTTGTTCACTCACTCCCAGTGAGTGGTGCCGAGCTGACAACAATCGAGGTCCGTGTCCGTGTCCCGTCCCCCCCCCTGCACCGGGGCTCTCCCCTTCCCCGCTCCCGGAGGAACGGGGAGGAGGATCGAGAGAGTGCAACTCCTACGGGTTGAGACAAGAACAGTCCAGCAACAAATCACCACCGCTACTATCAGCTAAAACAATGATAAGGGAAAATAACAAGGGAAGAGAATACGATACCACTGGCCAAGAAAGCGAGTTCCACCCGGAAGCCCGTGTCCTTCCGGGTAACTCCCAGTTACCCCCCCCACCCCGGGCATGACGTGCTGTGGTATGGAATACCTCCCGGGCTAGCCCGGGTCAGGCGCCCCGTCTCTGCTTCCTCAGAGCTTCCCCTCCTCCCTGGCAGAGCATGAGCCTCACAGAGTCCTTGGTCAGGGTAAACATCACTTAGCAACAACCGAAAACATCGGCTTCACCAACACTGTTCTCAAGCTAGAAGTCAAAACACAGCACTGCACCAGTTAACACAAAGGAAAAACATGACTGCTACTGCTGAACCCAGGACAACTGGTGACACACAGCATGCTCAAACGCAAGGCAAAACAGGCAAGCACCTGAAGAACAGCCATTTACTTTCTTTTAGTCAGTATTTTCCAAACTGCAAGTTTCTTCTGCACTTGCATTCATAGGTGCTGCAAGCCAGCCTGCTACTTTCAGGCCTGCAGCTTAAAGGACACCTTCCACTAGAGCAGGTTGCTCCAAGCCCTGTCCAACCTGGCCTTGAACACTGCCAGGGATGGGGCAGCCACAGCTTCTCTGGGCAACCAGTGCCAGTGCCTCACCACCCTCACAGGGAAGAATAAATAGTAGATGCTAGGAAAAGAGAGGGTATAAAATGCATCTTCCCCTGGAATTCCCAATAATAGTAATAAAAAAAAAAAGCGGTCTCAAACAGAAACTTCAAACAAATCAGTTCACTCCCTGCCTCAGTGCATACAAGTGCATCTCACACACGTCCTCACACACCCAGAAGGATGTCTGCTGCCAGCATGACACCAGTTATCTATCTGCCTCTGCAGAGGGTCCTTTGGTACAGCAACTACTCCAAGGACTGTACTCGCTCTGCAAATTCAAGGGCTTCAGGGCAAGCCCAACACATCAGGAAGGCTTTGAAACTCCTTGGATAGGGAAATAAGGTACTCCAAGGCTTAGCAGACTAGATTAAAGCCCCCTGGAGAGCTTGAGACAGCCTGAAGCTTTTTTAAGGTGCCCTTTCAGCTCAGCCTGCATACCAGTTCACTCAAGGCTTACAGTTTTGCACAGGAATAAGCAAGGAAAGTGCAAGAACTGGGGGGCTCTGCCACCTCCACACCAGGAGAGAAAAGTGAACCCCAGCCATGATAAGCATCCTCATAGCCAGCAACCAGCATAGAAAAATCCTCACAGCTGGGGCAGGCATTTGCTCAGCCCCTCTCAGGCTTTTTCTGTAAACAAACAAAAGAGCAGTTGCAGAGACAGCTGCCAACTGAAAAGGCTGCAGCTCTGAAGAGACCATGAGCCATTTGAGAGGTCGGAGAGTCACACCAATATTACCTTTAAGACAGGGAGAAAGCGATTCGGAGAAATCTGCAGGAACCCACCAACAAAGTTTAAGTTGAAAAGCAGGTATTCTTTATTGCAGCGCCGGGAGACACAGGGCATAGCTCCTCCTAGAGTGTCTCATCTGAGCATCAACCAGGCTGTGATTATATTGTCTGTAAACATACATATTCATTAGTTTACATACATATTCACTGAGTTACTTATACATTACATCATACTTCTGGAATTCCTCCCGCATGCGCACTAAAATGTGGCAGTGGGCTTTGAGACCCCTGGTGGTTATTTCTTTATCATCTTCATCACTTCATTTTAGGATCCTTGTCATGTCAGTAACCACCAAGCTGGTTCTGGCCACTTCTTGGGCAATGCTTATCTTAGCCATTTCCTTATCTCTATAGTTGCTAACAAAGCCTAAGGTCCTTGAAGTTACTTATTTACAACCCCATTCTTCAATCAACCCCATTCTTCAATCAACCCCATTCTTCAATCCCCCCTTTTCTTGTCCTATTGAAAATTCTTTTGTAACTGAATTATTTCATTCTTATTTAAAGTTTCCTGAAGTATTTCCCTGTTTCTACTTGATACTTAATTTTTTTTCACTTCCATTCTTCATAGTTCATCATGGATTGTTTGCAACACCAGAAAAAAACCCAAAAACATTGTACCATGCCACAAGTGATTACAATTTAACTTGTGTTGTGTTTTCTTTTTTTTTGTTTTTTTTTTTACTGTGGGGATGATGAAACCTGCTTTAGATGACCCTGCTTAAGCAGGGGATTTGGACTAGATCATCTCTTGTGCCAATCACAGGCTGCTTGGCCGGCCCTTCTTTCCTGGATGGCCCTCTTATAACAGGGGAGGCCATCCCTCACATCAAGATCTGGCATGGCATGTGTCCCCACTGCTCAGTGCCATTCTTCAATCAACCCTATTCTTCAATAGCCAGCATTTTAGTTTGTAGTTAACCCTAGCTGCTTGACTTCACATCTTGATATGAAGCCAGCCAGCCTGGGCATGCCTGTTTTCTATGCCCAGTCCTGCACAAGGCTGACAGCGTGCAGATCAAAGTTTTGGCTAACAAATGTGGTGGAAAACATTGGTGTGTTGATTTTCCATGAATGAAACCACTAGTATGTGAAAAGCCTGTGGCAACAGTGATGTGAGGAATAGTAACGGACTAAGGAAAGAGTTAAGAGTTTTCTTCAAACTATGCATTGTCTTAACTTAGAATAGGGAACAGGTATGTTCTTGTTCTTGCCAGTTAAACTGTAACCCAGAATAGAACAGGTAACTGAAACACATTGGTCAAAATGTCTGGCCAGAAACAAGTGATAAAGAGGAAGATGATGAAGAAATAACCATAGGACTCACTTGGATCGCTGTGGGAGCAGACAAGGACCATCTTTATGAGAGGTATTCTTTTCTTCTGTATAGTCTTTAAGATGCAGGGGGCATCTTACATAAAAACTAAATTGGGTTGGTAAGCATACACAAGGTCTGGAAGCCTTCTGTAAATACAAATAGGAAATCTCATAGGTAAAGGCGTATACGTGGCTGCTAGCATCCGTTTGGTATACACTCGCAAGACACAGGGTGTGCCTTGTGGTTTAGGTCCTGCAGGACACAGGGGTTGTCTTGTGGCTTAGGTTTTTGATTTTCCTGGTATTTGACTTATTTTGTGGCTCATTACGGTAACGATCTTGGTATTGGCGACAGGATGTTGCAACTGCGTTATTAATTGCTGGTGATTTAATTGAATTTAGTCTCTGTCTCAAGTATTGTGAGGAGTGTGTCTGTGGGATCCCTAGTGCATGTGAATGCGAAAAAAAAAAAGACAAAACCCCCCCCAAAAAACCCCACCATACCACTATCAGAACAAGGAAACCTCATTGAACAAATGATTGAAAAGATACGAGTGGGTTTACCTTTACCTGAAGCAGGAATAACCCAGACTGTCTTCCACAACAAATTCTTTATGTCCACCACAGGGACATTATGCCCTTCAACAGAATGGAAAAATTCTGACTGGGCTGAGCCAGCCCTGTTAGTAGATCCTCTGGTGTTGAATAACCAGGTGGCCTTTAATAAAAGTGTATCCCAGTGTTTGAAAGTCCCACCACCCATTGCTCTCAATGTAGTTTTTAACTGCCCATTGTACCATTTCATTTTTTTCCAGAGGCTGGTGCATGGTAGGGGATGTGATATACCCACTCAATGCCATGCTCTTTGGCCCAAGTGTCTATGAGGTTGTTCCAGAAATGAGTCCCGTTGTCTGACTCAATTCTCTCTGAGGGGCCGTGTCACCATAAAATCTGTTTCTCAAGGCCCAGGATAGTGTTCTGGGCAGTGGCGTGGGGCACAGCCTATGTTTCCAGCCATCCGGTGGTTGCTTCCACCATGGAAAGCCCATAGCGCTTGCCTTGGTGGGTTGGTGGGAGTGTGATATAATCAGTCTGCCAGCCCTCCCCATATTTCTACTTCAGCCAGTGTCCTCCATACCAAGGGGGCTTTAACCATTTAGGTTGCTTAACTGCAGCACGTTTCACAGTCATGAATAACCTGGGCTATAGTGAGAAAAGGAGGCACAAATGAACAAAATGTAACCAGTTCTAAGTAATGTTAAGATTGATGGCTTTGTAATGGAAAATAACTGAGAAATTAAATGGAAAATAAGTGAGAGGGGTTTCTTTTAACAGTTCATATAGGGGTCTCACCAGAACACCATAATCATGCATCCAAAGTCTGCATCATCCAGTCATTCCCAGGAACGTCTGGAGCTCCCCCCCCCCCCCCCTTTTATTTCCACTTTAACAGGCAAAGTATTTTTCGCTTTACCTGGAACTTCAGATGCCCATAGTCCCAGATATACCTGATTAAGGATTTCTGCTATTTCAGGGAGGTCCTCCTGTTCGCTTTTTCTG
Organism: Pezoporus flaviventris; assembly: GCF_033815535.1. Classification (NCBI taxonomy): domain Eukaryota; kingdom Metazoa; phylum Chordata; class Aves; order Psittaciformes; family Psittacidae; genus Pezoporus; species Pezoporus flaviventris. The sequence continues at coordinate 821,078 of NW_026892592.1, forward strand.
TTGAATTAAAGATAAACTCAAAACTGCATTTAATTGATTTTTGACTCTTCATTCCATTTTGCCTTCTTTAAATGTTGCTTCTTGCCCTAATAAAGATTTCAGAGAATTTAGCATGCATAAAAATTTTATGCATTCCTATTTGTTTTCCCAATGTGTACTTTAAGAGTTTCAGAAAGAATGCCTCCTTTTTCCTTTTATTTTTTTTTTTTTCCGTTTTGGGGGTTGTTTTTTTTCTTTTCCTTGGTGGCCAGTAGTTCCCACATCTGTAACAAATTCTTTTCCCTCTGATTAAACGCCGAATAAATTGCTCCTGTATCCATTAAAATTCCACATTATTTCCTCTCATCCCTAGTTTTAATTTAACCAGTGGATCTGCTAGGGTAGATTCCCCAGGTCCCTTGTCAGTCTAGTTCCAATTCAGCCACTGGAGCCACCCCATGGCACTCCCCCCCCAGGGCAGTCTCACTTCCAACGTCCAAAACTCCCCACAGCACACACACACCCTGATCTGGTCCCATAGGAGAAGAACCCACTCCCCCTCCGCGTGACATCCCTCCACCTCTGCCTCCCCAGCACTCATCCCACGCTCAAACACAGGAGCTGCCCGAGCTCCTCTCCTTTCCCCCATGGTTTTCCTTAACTTTAAGCATTTTTCCCCAGTATCACAATCCGAACAACATCTCTCCAACTTAGCTTTCAGGTTTTTTTTCCAGGTTTTTTTGAAAGCCAAAATCTGTCGGAGCCATATTAATTTCGCATTTTGTCTGTCACTTGGGGCAGTTTCTTAAAGTGAAAAATGTATCTGCATATGATGCGCGGATTGACTCCACAACTCGTTAAAAGTTGTAAAGTAGGTATGCTTTTTATTCAGCGCTGAGACGCACGGGGATAATTCCTCAAAGTCATGCGTACCTCAGTGTTGTTTCCCTCTACATTTATTCTCTAAAGTTCTATATATTCATAAGGTTGCACAATACGCCTATACATATTCATGTCCTATCCCCGCTTCGTATTATAATGAACCAGAAGGTCCTCTGCGCCTGCGCAGTGCCCCCTCTGGTCATGGGCAGGGGTCTCAGGATGAAGTAAATGAGTCTTCCTCCTCTGGGTAGGGGTCTTCAAGATGAAGTAAATGAGTCTTCCTCTTCTTGCACTTTTCACCTTTTTTAGTCTTTACGTGTGGCCTTAGAGTTTGGTCAGTGTCCCAGCCGTAAATCCTCTACTTCTCCCCTTTATCAGTAGAGTTTGATCAGTGTCCCAGCCGTAAATCCTCTGCTTCTCCCCTTTATCAGTAGATTCAGACATCTGCTTATTAACAGGACCGGAGGTCTCTGTTCTGCTTAGCAGGCATTTACAACAGATAGTCCTTTTGTTTAAACAAATTCCTCTAACCCCCTTGTACAACCCCCCTGTACAACCCCCTTGTACAACCCCCCTGTACTACCCCCCTGTACAATGGTCAACCCTCTGTATCACATACATTACTTCACCCCATTTTCCTTGCCCCCTCGAAACAACATTAATTGTAACAATGTATCATAGTTCAAAGTTCCATTTTTAGGCCATTTTTCCTGATCTTCCAAAGTATACAAAGGCCATCATTGATTACAATATTTTATCAACGTTTTCCCATTTACCGAGCCCCCAGGAAACCCCCCCAGTTCTTTCCAATGTGCCTAAATGCACTCTAAAGGACTCTTTCTCAAGATCTCTCCACTCTGCTGATTTCCTAGTATCAGTCTCGCATTCACACACACACATGGGATCCCACAGACACACTCCACACAGTTACAACACAGACAGAGACTAAAATTGTATCAGACTAACAATTAACAGTTATAAAAGTTTGTCACTAATACCAAAATCACAAGACCAAAATCATAATTACAACAAGCCACAACATAAGTCAAATACCAGTAAAATCCAAAACATTTTCTACAAGACGCCCACTGCGTCTTGCAGGACGCAAACCACAAGATGCCCTCTGTTTCTTGTGATTGTATACCATTAAAACCAAATCCTTTCCTACGAGACACCCACTGTGTCTTGCAGAACCCAAACCACAAGATGCCCCCTGCTTCTTGTGACTGTATAACCGGTAAAACCCCAAACCTTTTCTACAAGACACCCACTGTGTCTTGCAGGACCAAAACCACAAGATGCCCCGTTTCTTGTGATCGTATACCGGTAAAACCAAAACCTTTTCTACAAGACGCCCACTGGGTCTTGCAGGACCCAAACCACAAGATGCCCTCTGATTCTTGTGGGTGTATGCCAAACGGACGCTAGCAGCCATGTATACGCCTTTACCCACAAGATTTCCTATCAGGATTTACGGAAGGCTTCTGTTATAAATGTGGCTCAAATAAATTGACGAGAGCCAGACCAATGAATCAAATCAGTTTATTGAGCAAGCGACAGCAAGCAAAACAGCGCTGGGCAGCCGGGGAGTCTCTGCTCCGCCAACGGCACGCAACCCACTTCCCCAAAGTCACTGGTTTTATACTCTTCTTCATCCGATATACGTGTCACTTCCTGGTGTACTCTGCCTCTGTGTGACCTGTTGATAAGGGGTCTCATGCTGCCTCCCGGTGGGTGTGGGGAGGAAGGCTCCGGCCTGTTAATAAGGGGTCTCATTCTGCCCCCTCGGTTGGTGTGGGGAGGAAGGCTCCTTATCTCCTTCCCCCATATATTGTTTACCGGACGCCTGCGGTCTATAAGCAAAATGTCGAAGTGTCGTAATTTTCCAGTAACTGTTAAGCAAGCAAGATTTGATTAACAAACAGGAATTTACTCATTACAGCTTCCAAACCATGCGTACGCTTACCAAACCAATTTACCAAACCGAGATGCCTCCTGCATCTTACAGACTATATAAAAGAATACCTTTTATGGAGGTGGTCCTTGTCTGCTCCCGCAGTGATCCGAATGAGTCGAGGGGTCCCTCTGGGAAATACTCCCGAGGGCCCTAGGGAGCCCTGACCTCAGCAGGTCCTGCATCCGAGTAGAGATGGTCCCATCTGGGGTGCCAAATTGATTTGAAGAAAACTCCAGGAACAAACTCGCCAACAGAGTTTCAAGTTGACAAGCAGGTATTCTTTATTGCGGCGTCGGGAGACACGGGGGATAGCTCCTCCTAACGTGTGCCCCCGAATTGCTATACAGGTCATCCTTATATGGTCACTGGGCATATTACATCAAGTTTCCCACATGCATACAAAAATGTGATGGTGGTCTTTAAGGGTCGTTTTTCTCAACAGTGTTCAGAACCAGCTTAATTAACATTACAGACATAGCATTCACCCTCTTCCTTCTACTTATCAGTTAGTTTAACTGCTCTCATCCTGGACATCTGCTAGTTCAGGATACTCCCTAGTAGATACTTACACCAGCTTAATGGGTTTATTAACACCCCAAACATAGCAATCATCCTGTCCTTTTACTTATCAGTTAGTTTATCTGTGCTTGCCCTGGACATCTGGTAGTCCCAGATACTCCCCTTCCCCGGGTCCTGATTTTCTATTCTGCTTTTCTCACACCTTTTGTGCAAAGGTCCTGTAGACCTGAAACTATGTCAGCAACCTTCAAGCACCGCAGTTATTTTCCATTACAAAGCCATCAAACTTAGCATTACTTAGAACTGATTACATTTTGTACTTTTGTGCCTCCTTGTCTCAATGGGTTCCACCCCTTGACAGCTTGATGGCATCAGGGTACACTGTGCACCTGTATCTACTAGAGCCTTATACTTCTGTGGGACTGATGTGCCAGGCCATCTGATCCACACAGTCCAGTAAATCCAGTTGTCCCCTATCTCCAGCTGGCTGGAGGCAGGGCCCCTCTAATAGTCATCACAACACTGGTCACTTATGTCTTGACAGGGATTAGTCTTCTTTATCAGAGGAGCTGGAGTAAAATCAGCTCTTCTGTGGCCTATTATGACATGAACTTAAGTTGATGAGGAGACTCAAATCCTCGTTTATTATCACCAAGCCCTTTTTATCTTCTTGTTTGGTATTTTCCCAACCTGCACATACATGCAACGTTCAATCTCATTGGCCACTGTGAAACCGTCCAGGTAAATAGTTCAATCACAATGTTGCAGACCTTCTCTCAACCCCCACATCCTCTGGCCTCCAACTGATATTCCCACTACAACTACACCCTGGCCCATCCTCCCAAGGCTTGCTTGTTTACCTTCCCTGTCTTTTAATGTTCCAACTCATTGCCCCAGGGCTTGTCAAGCACCAAGGCCTCAGAGCTCATTCCAAAACTCTTTTTCTTGCAAATCTTATCACCTGCACTCCCACACTCTTCCACTCCATCTGGGAACCTGCTCACCAGAGACTGAGGCCACAGCTTTCATGGAATGATCATCCTAGACCTTTGTTCTCTTCAATTCACATACCTGTTCCTCCAGAGCTGAGGTAGTTTTTCCATCCCACTTCATCATTTCTTCTCCGTGATCCCGCAGGTAAAACCATAGGGTGGCCCGTGGCATATACCTCCTATATTTTCTGTCTTGAGCAGTAGGACGCCTTTCGTTAATAGCTGAGATGTGGGTTTGTACACGTGGGGAGTTGGATAGATCGGATAGATCATCTCTCAATTGTTTGATCTCCTGGGACAGTTTTTCCACAGTTGAAATGATGGAAGGGGTGATATTGTCTTCTAACTCTTGGAGTTGACGAATCATTTCATCCACTGTTGGTGGTGCTCCGTCATTCCAGGTTATTGCTGCCAGTGAGTGGGCATATGATGATGGTGCATTCCGATACTTTGGGCACCACAAAGAACTGTTGTGGTTTGAGCCCAACCAGCAACCCAGAACCACGCAGCTGCTCCCTCCCCCTTTCTTCCCCTACTCCTGGAGGAATGGGGAGGAGAATCAAAGAATGTAACTCCCACAGGTTGAGAAAAGAACAGTCCAGTAACTAAAGTATAACACAAACCACTACTGCTAGTGATACACGGATAGACTCCACAACTTGTTAAAGTTGCAAAGTAGGTATGCTTTTATTCAGTGCTGAGGTGATGCAGAGTTGACCAATGTACAGGGGGGTTGTACAAGGGGGTTAGAGGAATTTCCTTGCTTAAAGAAAAGTATTGTCTGTTGTAAATGCCTGCTAAGCAGAACAAAGGCACCTGGTCCTATTGATAAGGAAAAGCAGACACTTGGTCCTATTGATAAGGAAATGCAGACATTTGATCCTATTGATAAGCAGCTATTGATTAAGAAAAGCCTGAATCTACTGATAAGGGGGAGAAGCAGATGGTTTATGGCTGGGATACCGACCAAACCCTAAGGCCATATGTGAAGACTAAAAGGTGAAAAGTGCAAGAAGAGGAAGACTCATTTACTTCATCTTGAAGACCCCTACCCAGAGGAGGAAGACTCAGTTACTTCATCTTGAGACCCCTCCCCATGACCAGAGGGGGCACTGCGCAGGTGCAGAGGACCTTCTGGTTCATTATAATACGAAGCAGGGATAGGACATGAATATGTATAGGCGTATTGTGCAACCTTATGAATATATAGAACTTTAGAGAATAAATGTAGAGGGAAACAACACTGAGGCACTCATAACTTTGAGGAATTATCCCCGTGCATCTCAGCGCTGAATAAAAAGCATACCTACTTTACAACTTTAACGAGTTGTGGAGTCAATCCGCACATCAATTTGGCGAGCCAGCCAGGAGGTCTCTGTTCGGCTGCAGGATCGGCTGAGGGGCGGACATCCCAGGCGCCCCAGGCCGCTTGCCTGGAGGAGCTCCGCTCCTCGTCCGCTCACTGCGAGGACAGACAACAACCTGTGCCGGCTGCGGAGAAAAGGTATGCTTGAAACTTAGGGGGCCTGTAAGGCGTACGCGTGGCCCGGGGCTGCTGGTAAGGCGCGCAGAGACGTCTGGCGCACAGCGTAGTTCCCTTGGCAGGTAGGGCTTGCAAGCAGGGGACTCGCCGACCGGTAGAGCGGCCGCTAGCGATCCTGAGGGTGGATCGGGTGAGTTCGGGTTTTCGCTGCATCCCAAGTTTTGGGAGCCAGGAAGGATCTGCTAATGACCGTAGTGGAAGCAGGTGAACGAGTAGGCGAACCCACCAGGTCTCCGCTGCATCTCATAATTCTGGGAACCAGGACAGACCTGCTACCATAAGAAGCAGGAGTGAGTGTGTGGGATCCCATGTGTGTTTGTGTTTCTGTTTCTGTGTGACTGAGACGTAGCACAGCTACGAAGCGAGTGTGGAGTCCTGATCCGCGGTTCCGTGTTCTCCGCGAGGAGAGCGGCCGGAGACGGACGAAGCGTCTTTGTTTTGTGTTGTGCCTAAGTGCTTTGTGTGTGTATATGTCTGTCGTTAGTGTTAAAGATTAGTGTTTAAGCGGTGGGGGAGGAATAGACAAAAGTAAACTGTGGCTAATGGGGGTTTAAGAAGAGTTCCCTCTCTGCGCCCCAGTGGCTGTATAACAGAAGTATAACCTCTAATATCTATAGTCCTGTTCTTGAGATCTGGACTTTACACTCAGTACCAGAGGCTTGTAGCCTCACATATGGGTGCATAGTAACTTCAGAACAGTGGAACCTGCCGTGGATACTAGTGTAAATTTTGCTGGAACCGAAACAACAGAGGAACTGATCTGCAGAACCCAGAGATATTATTTTACTGACCCCCTGAGAAGTGCATTTGCAGAGCACTAGGAAAGAGAAGCTATAGATTTGTTAAAGATTGTTTGAAATGGGAGCCGCTCAAAATAAGGGAATTCTGAAGAAAAGCCCATTGGGTTACATTTTGGCACATAGGAAAGAACTGGGAGGGTCTTCTGGGGGTTCGGTAAACAAGAAAACGTTGATAAAATATTGTACTCAATGTCTGTTTTTAGTTAGACTGTTGCCAACTTAAAAGTTAAAATTCTCCACTCCTGTAATTTTGCATGATGTACACCCCTGTTATTTTTAACTTGTAAAATTTGATAGGAAACTTCTCTGGATAAAGTTGAGTACTTGATGCATACATATGGAATATCAGGTCTTGTGTGCAGGTATATTTTTTTTTTTATGAAGACTGTGATGTTCCTATCTGTAAAAATATAGTGAGTGTAAAAAGCTTACTTTTGAAAAATTAATTGCCAAGCTTGTGATTGTTTATGAGATTGGGGAAAGTATTAATTAGGAATTTGGTGTGAAGTTTCTGAAGTTGAGTACCAGAGGACAGGTATTAGCCCCCTATTTATTATATGCTTATCCGTAAAAAAAAAAAACACAAAACATAAGACATTCAGGAATGATATGGAAAGAGAACAGTGTGTCAATGAAATGACTCTTTCCCATGGTCATCATCTATATGTGTTTGATTTGCCTTTCCAGACTTGGATTGTTCTGGAGACTGCTAAGCATTTTTCCAATTTGATATGGAATTTTCCCTGGCTTGGATTCCTCCTTCTGTCTGTCATGTGTTAGGGTTTCATAGCAGTTCTTTAAGGATGTTTGATGCCTAAGGCAGAGGATCCTTTATGGCAGTGTGCACATGTATAATTTATTTATTTTAAATTTGCCAGATCAGAAAATGGGGCTACAGCTCCCATTGTCTGGTAACTCTTAGTGAATTTAATTAGATAAAGCAATGAAAATGGTTGAATTGTAGGAGAGAGATTTAAAAAAACAACCAAAAAAAAAAAACCCAACCCAAACAAAACCACCACATTTTAATCTCATAATGACATGTCTCCAGCTGGGCATGGGGAGGCTTAGTCTGGGTATTAGGAAAAATTTCTTCACCAGAAGGTGATCAAGCATTGGAACAGGTGGCCCAGGGAAGTGGTGGAATCAGTGTCCCTGGAAGTGTTCAAAAAACATTGAGATGAGGCCTTTAATGACATGGCTTAGTGGTGGTTTTGGCAGTAATGGGGTAATGGTTGGACTTGATCTTAAAGGTCCTTTCCAACCCGGTTAATTCTACAATTCTGCGATCAGGAGAAATGGCCTAAAAATGGAACTTTGAATTATAATACATTGTTACAATTAATGTTGATTTTTGAGGTGGCCAGGAAAATGGGATGAAGTACTATATGCAGATAGGTTTTTCACTTTAAGAAACCACCCAGAGTGGCAGACAGAATGTGAAATTAATATAGCTCTGCCAGATCCTTAATTTTGGCTTTGAAAAAGGACAGAGAAAACCAGAAAGCTAAGTAGGAGAGATGTTGTTCAGCCTGTGATATTGGAAAAATTGTATATCACAGTTACCTCTGAGAGGAGCATCCTCTATATCTGTCCTATCAGATATTGATAAGGAGGAGGAGATTCTGTCACTGGCAACAAGCAGCACATTCACATTAACCCAGAAGTGCTGTTGCAGAGGCAGACATCTGTAACCCCTGCAGAGCAGGGTGAGCAGCCGTGAGAAGGAAAAAAAAAAAAAAAGAGAAAACTGGGAAAGGAGGGGAGCTCGCGCAGCTCCTGTGTTTGAGCACGGGATGAGTGCTGGGACAGGCAAAGAAGTGGGAACAGACATGTTGATAGACGGGACTGAGGGGTTGTTGAATGTTTTGAAACTAAAGGAGGAGGAATGTCGGACAAAGGTGGGGGAAGTGGGTTCTTCTCCTATGGGACCGGATCGGTGTGTGTGTGCTGTGGAGAGTTTTGGACGTTGGAAGTGAGACTCCCCTGGGGGAGAGTGCCATGGAGTGACTCCGGTGGCTGAATTGGAACTAGACTGACAAGGGACCTGGGGAATCTACCCTAGTAGATACACTGGTTAAATTAAAACTAGAGACCAGAGGAAATAAAGTGGAATTTTAGTAGATACAGGAGCAACTTATTCGGCTTTAATTCAGAGGGAAAAGAATTTGTTACAGATGTGGGAGCTACTGGCCACCAAGGAAAAGAAAAAACAAAACAGAAAAAAAAAGGCAAAAAGAAGCACAAATTGGAAAACAAATAAGAATGCATAAAATTTTTATGCATACTAAATTCTTGGAAATCCTTATTAGGACAAGAAGCAACATTTAAAGAAGGCAAAATGGAATTAAGAGTTAAAAATCGATTAACTGCAGTTTTGAGTTTATCTTTAATTCAACAGAAAAAGCGAACAGGAGTACCTCCCTGAAATAGAAGAAATCCTTAATCCAGGTATATCTGGGAATACGGACATCTGAAGTTCCAGGTAAAGCGAAAAATGCTTTACCTGTTAAAGTAGAAATAAAAAGGGGGGCCTGCCCAATTAGAATAAAACTATAGCCCCTAAAATTGCAGGGAAGGGTATTAAAAAATCATTAATAAATTTTAAAATATAAATTCTTAATTGAATGTGAATTGGAATGTAATACTCCTATCTTGCCAGTAAAGAAAAGTTGCAGATTGGTTCAAGATCTCAGGAATCAACAAATTTGTAGAGTTTATTCAGTAATAGCTAATCCGTATTGACTAAATCGAATCAAAAATGATTTGCCGTCTTCGATTTAAAGGACTCTTTCTTTTGCTTACCATTGGCCAAAGAAAACCAGAATTTATTTGCTTTTGAATGGGAACATCCTGACACAGTAAGGAAAACCTAATTAACTTGAAAGGGTTTAAAACAGTCCAACAATTTTTGGAAACCAGTTAGCATGGGAATTAGAGTCCTGGAAACCACCCACTCAGACAGGGACTCTGTTACAATATGTGGATGACTTATTAATTGCTACTGAAACAAAGGAAGAATGTATCCAGTGGACGGTGGGATTATGGAATTTTCTGGGACTGAATGGTTATTGGGTAACCAGACATAAGGCCCAACTAATCCAAACCCGTGTCTTCTACCTAGGATAACAGAGAAAACTTGGAACTGCTATTTGGAAGCCATTTGTCAAACTCCACGACTGTCAACCATCAAGGAGCTCCAGATGTTCCTGGGAATGACTGGATGAGGCAGACTTTGGATGCATAATTATGGTGTTCTGGTAAGACCCCTATATGAACTGTTAAAAGAAACCCCTCCCTCTTTGGAATGGACTGATTCAACAGAGGAGGGCTCTAGAAATTTAAAAGCAGAGCTAATGAGAGCTGCAGCTCTGACTTCTTGTCCTGGGTTCAGCAGTAGCAGTCATGTTTCTCCTCCTTGGTAGCTGGTGCAGGGCAGTGTTTTGACTTTCGGCTCGGGAACAGAGCTGATTGAGATGTTTTGGTTTGGCCAAGGACTTTGTGAGCCTCATGCCCTGCCAGGGAGGAGGGGAAGCCGGGAGGAAGCAGAGACAGGACACCTGACCCAAACTGACCAAAGAGCTATTCCATACCACAGCACGTCATGCCCAGGATGTAACTGGGAGTTAGCCGGAAGGGCTGGGAGACTGCAGGGTTGGAGGAGGTATCGGTCGGAGCTTGGTTGGGCTTGGGGGGCGAGTAATCGGTCAGCGGGTGGTGAGGTGTTGTATTCTGTTCCCTTGTTATTTCCTTTATCATTATTATCCTTGGTGGTAGCAGCAGTGATCTGTGTTATACCTTAGTTACTAAACTGTTCTTATCTCAACCCGTGGGAGTTGCATTCTTTTGATTCTCCTCTCCGTCCCTCCGAGAGCAGGGGGAGGGCAAGAAAGGGGGGGAAGTGAGAGAACGAATTACCTGACTGGGTTTAAACCACGACACTTCTGGATGTGACTAAATCCTTTTGGCTATATTCCTATGAAGAACAGGAAATAGCTTTGGTGGCCCTTACTCAGAAACTAGGACCCTGTAAGAGAACAGTGGTGTATTTTTCAAAACAGCTGAATGAAGCAAGCAAAGGATGGCCCGGATGCCTAAGAGCTGTGGCAGCAGTTATCATGAATGTTGAAGAGGCCCGCATATTTACCTTGGGACAAAAATTACTGTACTAGTGTCCTGTGTTGTATCAGCATTCCTGGAACAGAAAGAAGCCCGCTAGTTGTTTTTTTTCAATCCAGCAACTATTAGACCAGATTTGAAAGACTGATTCTAAATATGCATTTGGTGTGGTCCATGCACATGGTGCCATCTGGAAAGAACAAGGACCTTTGAACACACTGGATAAACAACTACTGAAAGCTGTTCAGCTACCTGAGGAAGCAGCTATTATGTATTGTCAAGGATATCAACAGGGTGAAATTTGGCTGATTTTAACAATCTAAACTCATTCCCTTAATCCCTGATGGCAAACTAACAATTGAGAAATCTAAACCTAGAAAATCAAAGGAGGATAGAAAATGTATCTAATATCTCAGAGGAGGAGAGGAAAACAAAGAAGATTGGGTTCAGATACCTGATGGGCAAATTATAATCCCCTATAACCAACTCTGGACGCTAGTTCAGGAGGAACATAATAAAACTCATCGAGATATCAAGTCTTTGTATAAATACTTAGATGAACAAATTGAAGGAAGGAATCTATATATCATAGTTCAATTAGACAAATAAATTTTGACCAATATTTGGTGTTAATGAAATACTTTTTTAGGGTGGCCAGAAGCATTCCCTTGTAGGTTTTGAAGTACTTTCTTCTGACCAAGGCTCGCCCTTTAGTGCAAAATAGTTACAAGGGCAACTACTAAACCTCGGTCGAAAGAAGAGGCTATCCTATGTAAAAATTTTCTATGGAAGACCATATCAGTCCCAGTTTAAAGGAGAAAGTCTTCTGGAAGTGGGAGAAGTTTATCTCCTAAAATTTCTGGTCAATCTGGGAAAACAATTAGAAGAAATAAGAGAATACTAAGGACAAGAGTGAGAGACATGGATTACCCAACTCACCCTTTCAGATCCAGAGACTGGGTTTATGTTAAGAATTTTTCAGGAGATCCTCTACAGGAGAAGTGGAGCGGACTGTATCAGACAATATTGGCCACCTTTAAAGCAGTGAAGGTGAAGGAACAACCTGCTTGCAAGAATAAAGAAAGCACCAGAACTAGAGAAGACATGGCGGATTGAACCTTCAGGACCCTCGCATATGAAATTATATCAGTCATAATTTGGATTTATGTGATAGCTGACATACCATCTTGGGTCTAATACTTATACCTGAAATTAATGTAGAATGTTACTAAAGTTGTTAATTGTAGTGACTGTTGGGTGTGTGCACAGTTGCCTGAATCAGAAGAAGATCAGGGCCTTCCTGAAACAGATAAATATGTATTACACCAGGAACCAGAATAGGAGACTGTTTATTTAAATGCCACAGGTGTAAATCACTATTCAAATTGTATAGATGGTATCGTGGTTCAGTGATAGCTTGATTCCTGAAGGGAAAGGATGGTATTGGTCAAGCGAGGGTTTAACCCTATTGCTGAACAGAATACTGCATTTTGTGAGATGTTTTGTGAGGCAATCATAAATATCTAAGGAACCACAGAGGAAATATGGAAAAAGTTAACTTCATGGTTACCGGATCCCTCCTGGTTAAGGCAACTGGTTTTGCAGGAATATTACTATTAATTGTTTTAATATTGATTACTTGTGGTATAACAAAATTTTCTTCCTGGAATTGTAAACTGGAAATATGTTGCAAAAGAATTTGCAAAAGGATAGAAAAAAGGGCTATAGACATTTGTTCATACTAACAGACACCTTTTCAGGTTGACCAGAAGCCTTTCCAACTAGAAGCACACAAGCCCGGGAGGTAACAAAGATTGTTATAGGATGGTCGTGGGGATTTCAAAAGTGTGTGCTGCATGAACTTATCTAACCATTCTGAATCAATTCATGCTAAACTGCGAAAATTGCAGGAAAATATGCAAAATTATTGGAGGCAGACTGGATGAATGGTTAAATAACCTAGGAGTTACTGGATGGTTCAGGGACATAATGAAAAAAAGACCTTTTAATCTTGGCTATAGGACTACTCATTTTAATGACTGTACCTTGTATAATACAGTGTATATCAAAATCACTTCATAAATTGATAGAAGGAACATGGATATCTCTGTCATGAATAATATAGTAAAAGAATTTACTAACTTTATAGAAAAAGGGGGGATTGATGCAGAGAGTTGACCAATGTACAGGGGGGTTGTACAAGGGGGTTAGAGGAATTTGCTTGCTTAAAGAAAAGTATTGTCTGTTGTAAATGCCTGCTAAGCAGAACAAAGGCACCTGGTCCTATTGATAAGGAAAAGCAGACACTTGGTCCTATTGATAAGGAAATGCAGACATTTGATCCTATTGATAAGCAGCTATTGATTAGGAAAAGCAGACACCTGAATCTACTGATAAGGGGGAGAAGCAGATGGTTTATGGCTGGGATACCGACCAAACCCTAAGGCCATATGTGAAGACTGAAAGGTGAAAAGTGCAAGAAGAGGAAGACTCATTTACTTCATCTTGAAGACCCCTACCCAGAGGAGGAAGACTCAGTTACTTCATCTTGAGACCCCTCCCCTTGACCAGAGGGGGCACGGCGCAGGTGCAGAGGACCTTCTGGCTCATTATAATACAAAGCGGGGATAGGACATGAATATGTATAGGCGTGTTGTACAACCTTATGAATATATATAACTTTAGAGAATAAATGTAGAGGGGAAACAACACTGAGGTACGCATGACTTTGAGGAATTATCCCCGTGCGTCTCAGCACTGAATAAAAAGCATACCTACTTTACAACGAGTTGTGGAGTCAATCCGCGCATCAGAGGCGCATGGAGATCGCTCCTCCAAAGCACACACACCTCTTTGTTGTTTCCCACTACATTTATTCTCTAAAATCATACATATTCATAAGGTTACACAATATGCCTATACATATTCATGTCCTATCCCCTCTTCATATTATAATGAGCTAGAATGTCCTTTGCACCTGTGCAGTGCCCCCTCTGGTCAAGGGGAGGGGTCTCAAGATGAAGTAACTGAGTCTTCCCCCTCTGGGTAGGGGTCTCCAGATGAAGTAAATGAGTCTTCCTCGAGCCTGAACTTTTCACCTCTAGCTGTCACGCATGCTCTTTAGGAGTATGGTCAGAGTCCAAACTGCAAAGCTGGTTTCCATTGGAACTAAGTAACTGTTTCTCCCCCTTATCAGTCTGTTTCTCCCCCTTATCAGTAGCTTATTGTCCTGGCACTGCATGGCAAGCATGATAGGTATTTGCGAACAATACTTTCTGTTAAGCAAGCGCAATTCCTTTAACCCCCTTTGCACAACCCCCTTGTACAACCCCCCTGTACATTGGTCAACCCTCTGCATCAGTCCCCCCTTTTCTACAAAGTGAGTAAATTCTTTTACTCTTCAGACAAGTTCCTCTTTCGACCAACTCCTGCGGAAGGTATCTCTCAGCACCTTACCATGTGTATTTGATAGAGAGGTCAAAATAATTATGCATTGTAACATTTGCCAGTTCCAAACAAATAATCCAATAGACAATGCGAAACTAATACTAATATTAGTATTTTACGATTAGGACAACAATGGGGTGACACAGCGTATTCAGTATACCAGTTGCAGTTGGTGACCATCCGAAAAGTACATCCCACCAGTGGGGGGATCCTCACAAAAGCACAAGCAGTTCTTAAGCACACACATATATACAATATATACAAGTACAATATATATATAAGTACAGTCCTTTGAGTAATGTCTGGATGGATTTCAAAATAACAAATGCCTTGTTCTGTATCGAGGCATATATCCTTAGCATCAATTGCGATTCTTCTCAAGCTTTCACAGTTCTAGTTGGAAAGGCTTCTGGCCAATCTGAAAAGGTATCCGTTAATACCAACAAATATCTATACCCCCCTTTTCTTGGATAGTTCTGTAAAGTCTATCTGCCACTGCTATCCTGGTCTGTTGCCCCTCCCAGTTTGACCCATTTTGGGTTTAGGTCTATTTTGGGGGTTTGTAGGCAGAGATCACATTGGTGGGTTACCTGTTGGATAGTAGCATACAAACGTCTAGCCATAATTTTGCTTGTCAAATATTTATATAATGCATCTACCCCTCAGTGTGTTTTTTGATGCTCGTTCCTTATTACTGACCATAACAGAGAGGAGGGGACAATTATTCTTCCCTGTGCTGTGCTGGCCCACTCCCCCCTCATTAAATATCCCTTCTTGTTCTGTGATTAATTTTTGGTCATCTTTGTTGTAATTTGGCTTACCTTCCAGGGAAATTTTCCCATCAGGAATTAAAGCTCCTTCAATTGTTTTCTTACCTTTTGCCGCTTCTTTTGCCTCTCTATCTGCCAGTTCATTTCCTTCTTCTAATTCTGAGCTCACTTTCTGGTGTGCCTTGATGTGCATGATTGCTACTGTCTCAGGAAGTTGGACCACTTCCAACAGTCTCACTATTTCTTGCGCATGTGTGATGTTTTTCCCTTGCGACCTCAACAGTCCTCTTTCTTTCCAAATGGCTCCATGCGCATGTATGACCCCAAATGCATATCTTGAGTCGGCATAGATGTTTATATTCTTTCCTTTTTCTATTTCTAAGGCTCTAGTCAGCACAATCAGCTATGCTTTTTGTGCAGAGGTGTTTATAGGCAAAGGTCCAGACTATTACCTCTCTGCAGGTGGTAACTGCATATCCAGCATGCAGTTTTCCACTGATGACATAGATGCTCCCATCAGTAAACCAGGTTTCTGTGTCGTGTAAAGGGGTATCTTTCAGATCGGGATGACTGGAATATGTGGCCTCAATAGTCTCCAGGCAATCGTAGTGCACCGGTTCTCCTTCGTTTCTGCTGAGGAGAGAAGCTGGGTTGACAATGTTAGTTACCACTATCTCAACATCATCTTGTTCCACCATGATGGCTTGATATTTCAGAAACCTTTGTGGGGAAAGCCAGTGCCCGTGTTTCACTTTCAGCACTGCAGACACTGTATGGGACACCAGCACAGTCATTTTCTAGCCTGAGGTGAATTTGCGTGCTTCTTGGATGTTTAGTACAACTGCTGCAATGGCCCTGAGGCATACAGGCCATCCTTCAGCTGCAGAGTCCAATTGCTTAGAAAAATAAGTAATTGCTCGCCAGTACGGGCCAAAGTCCTGTGATAGTATCCCTAAGGCAATTCTTTGTTTCTCATGGGAGAAAGGAAAGAACGGTTTACTCATGTCTGGGAGTCCTAAGGCTGGTGCCGACATCAAGGCGTGTTGTTTTTTTTTTTGGTGGAAGGCTCAAGTGGCTTCCTTTGTCCACTGAAGATTCTTGCTGTCTTTTACTATTAGTGCATATAGAGGCTTAACAATTAGTCCATGATTGTAGATCCACAATCTACACCATCCTGTCATACCGTCCATGCCACACAGGCTGTAAGCGGCGAGGAGAAGCAGACAGGCCAACCCAATATGGGTGATAAGCAAACTTCTACTTTATTTGTAACGCAGTTCACACATATATAGGAGTGATATTCAGCCACTCCTTCTTGGCACAACAGTATTGGTTAGCCCCCCACAGCTTCCTCCACATTCTCCTCCCATGTCCGGTCTCCGGTTACCTGTGGGGGCCACCCCCTGCCTTGCTTGCACAGTCCTCCAGAACTCTATGGTCCTGCTCTTAGAGTCATTCTGCAACAACAGGCCTCTTCTGTCTGGGTAACTATAAGGATGTTGTCTACGTACTGCAGTAACTTCCCTTCTTCCGGTGCGGCTTCCCAAGATTCTAAGTCTTTTGAAAGTTGTTCTCCAAATGGGGTGGGACTCTTCTTAAATCCCTGAGGCAACACCATCTAGGAGCTGGGTTTTGCACCCACTCTTAGACTTTCCCATTCAAATGCAAAGATTTTCTGGTTGGCTTGATGGAGAGGGAGGCAAAAGAAAGTATCCTTCAAATCTAGAACAGTAAAACCAAGTTAGTTCTGATGATAAGCATGTTAGCAAAGTGTATGGATTTGAAACTACAGGGTAAGGATCCTCAGTTATTTTGTTAACAGCTTGTAAATCCTGTACCACTCGGTATGACCCATCAGGTTTAGGAACAGGTAAAATAAGGTTGTTAAAATCAAACTGGCACTCTTTTAGCAGTCCTAGATGTAGGAAATTTTCAATCATTGGGCAAATTCCTTCCTTGTCTTCCCTTTTCAGGGGGTATTGTTTGATCCTGACTGGCTGTTTTCCCTCCTTGAGCTTAATCTGTATCAGGGGTGCATTTTTGGCTTTTCCAGGTACATTTGTGGCCCATACTCCTGGGAATACCTGATCCAGTATATCTTCCCTGACTTCTCCCTCGACGTGATTAGTGATCAAAACTAAGCTTAACATCTCTATATACTGTTGGTCATTTACTTTTAAAGTGATTTTGCCTCCTTTGAAAGTAATGGTCGCTCCCAAGTGTTCTAACAAATCCCTCCCCAAAAGAGCTTTTGGGGAGTTAGGCATATACAAAAACTCATGGATTGCCCCATTGTTTTCCCAATTGATATTTTAATGGTTCACAAAAATAAGCCTTTTCACTTTGGCCAGTCTCCCCTTTGTTATAAAAACTTCGTCTCAGCCATGGTCTAATTCAATTATTTTATTACAATTGATTAATATCGAGAGGCAATAAGCAAGCAGCGCTGGGTGTGCAAGGGAGTCTCCGCTCCACCAAAGATGCATGCCGGGATCTTTGGGGTATAGTCTCTTATACTTCTCGGTCTTGGGTTTTAGCCAATCCGTCGTCTTCTTTACCCGGAGGTCGATGTGGCTCATTTCCATTGCTCTTTTCTTGTTGCGGGGGTCTTTCTCTGGTGAAGACGTTGCTGAACTTCTTGGTAACATATTAACAGAAAAACACTTGCAAGCTTAGCCACAGACTTAGCATTTTGTTCTATACCTTATATGGCTATTTGCCTAGTACCCAAGTTTCACAATATCCTGTAACAGGGTGTATCTCTTGGTTATCTATCCCCCTAAAGGCATTCAAGCAGTTAAACAAAGCTCTATTTGAACAGTAAAGTGGTTGAGTAAAAGGGGTTATTCCTTTGTCTCCTCTTCCATTTCATCATTGTATTGACGGGAACATCTATCATAATAATGATCATTCCGATATTCTCCACACATGGTACAATGGTCACAAGGACTTCTAAGTTGCTGACACGAATCATCCCTGTATACTCCACAATTCCCCCCTTTGTTTTTGTGTAATTTATTGATTCGTGTCTTAGCCTCCAATCTAATAACTGCCTTCTGAGCTGCGGATAATACTGGAGTCGTCTTAGTTTTTGATATCATCAACGAGTGGCTTCCTCCCTTATTTGCTATTCCTGGTTCCAATGGCATGGCGGTTAATTGCATGTTTTGTACAACCGTATGTATCAGTTTGGTGAAACATGGGATTATACATGGAATAATTAATAGTCCTCCAAATATTCCCAATACCACTATACTGACCTTAGTGATCCAGTCCCCATTTAAAAATTGCCCCCAAGATCCTAGTCCTCCTAAATTGATTCCATTCCAAGTTTGTACTGGAATATGGGCTATCTTTTTCATCTCTCTTACAAGCTCACTTATGGCTTTTCCCTCATCATCTATTTCTAAACAGCAATTACTAAAATTGAATTTTCCACAGACCCCTCCTTCTTGAGCTAGCAAATAATCTAAAGCTAAATTTTGGTATATTGCAGTTCTTATTTGAGTATTCTGCTTTGGAACTAATCCTAATGCATCTCCCTTTTTATTTACTACTATTTCTACCACAGCTTGTAGTCTTATAATCCTATTCAGCATATATAGGAGTCCTGTATCCCCAGGACTCATCTTCAGCCCAAGTTGCCAGATCATAATAAGTGATTATTCGTTCAGGTGGCCACTCATTGTCTTTCCAATTACCAATTTGTAGTTCTCTTTTATACCATTTTCTCCATAGTTCACCTGTTTCTGTGTATAACTGGACTTCCAATCGTTTCCCTCGGTTTATAGGCAATAAAAAGAAACTAGGTCTGATTGTTCCTAATATACATGATCCTGTCCAATTTTGACGTAAAAATGCAAAGGCTATTTTACCACAGATCCAATAATTTCTGTCTGGAGTGGGCCAGCCGTTTGGTCAATTAGTTCCATTAGTCCAGGTATGGAATTGTTGATTCATTTCTATAGGATCTCCCCATTTTTCCCAGTTTTTCTTTGTTTTGTTCCATGTATAACCTCCTTCACAAAGGAAGTTTCCTACTGGTTTTCCATCATTTTCTAGGTTTTGCCAACAACTTTTCCCAATTATACTTGTTTGTAAGATCCATTGCTGTCTCCTTTTATTTCTTTTGTTATTTTTCCATATTGCAGGATCACTTATGTTACTCTCCATTGCCTCCCAGGGCCATCTCTCCCCCTGGTTAGTTCCCCCACAAGCATAGCAGTTAGTTACATTCAATGCTTTAGCTATATTTTCAGCAAGATTTACAAAGAGATTCTTAGCAACTGTGGGAATTTCATATTGGACTCCTGTTTCCATTTCATGATAAAAGGAGTTGAATAATAGGTGGTGTTGTACTGACTCTCTAGATTTTTCTTTAATTATTATTTGTAAAACCACCCCTGGATCTTCTCCAGGTTCATAAATCAATAGTCCAATTTTTACCTCTTCTTGTTTCCATTGTTCTAGATACCAGATAGTTAGATTGACAGGGTTGCAAGAATGGGCTGTGCAATTAGGAAGAGTTATTCCCCTTTTAATCTCTGCCTTCAATTGGGTTCCCTTACATTTTTGGGGCCATGTTCAGGTAGGAGCAGTGCTCCAACAGGCACAACTCCATCCTGGGCCTTCACAATAGTGATAACTCTTGGCAATCTCGTCTATATCACTATGGTAACAATTGAAGGGTAGTGGCGATTTAGGTTTGGGACATATATTTTTTTCACTTCCTCCATAATATTTTCTCCAATTCAAGTTTCCACAGTTGGAATAAAAATCATCATCAATAGCGTCACAGGCGTCAAAAGTTACCCATGCAGAGTGACTTAAATTAGCTATTATTTGGCTTTCTGCTATTAGTCTTCCTTTTGCTGAGTTTGTTCTTATTTCTACCCAGTATTGATAGGGGAGTTCTTTTGGATTAAAACATACCATTTTAGTTGTTCTTTCTTTACAAAGTCCATATTGGGTTTGGTTATGTATACAGTAGTCGACTATTGTTCCTTGACATTCATACACGGTGTGATAGACCAGCGTTACTCTCCCTCGTCTAGTTGTGGTAATGCATTCACTACAGTTGTTGGGAATGCTTTTAGAAGCCACGGCATTCTCCCATATGGTTCCTATCAGAACTAACACCAAAAGAGGTCTGGTCAGGATCATAGTGCTCAGCAGTCACAGCCCTAGGGGTTGCAGCCCTTGGCAGACCTTTCCAGTTGCAGCACCGATTCCCTCCGGTCTTGCCCTCTCTGGTAGATCAGAGGTATTTTTCCCGTCAGCTATTACGGCAATACTATTTGACCCACAACAACTGTTCCAACAAGGTGGTAGTTTCACACCGAATGCAAAGGAACTGTAATTGATTCCTCAGAAATTGTTCTTAGTCTCCTCTACGAGTAATAATGTAATTTGAGCATTTGGGACACCTTGCCCTAATATATAGGTTGCAATGTTTACAGATAGGACATGGACTGGTATTGGCCCTTATTCTATTATTTAGCAAAATGACTTCAATTGTACCTGTTTTTCCCATAAAATATCTACAAGAGTCAATATGAATTCCCTCAGTTACTTATTTAAGTCCTCTTGAGGGTCAGCTTGGTGTCTCCAGGTTCAGTCACAACTTTCCATTCTTTTATGGGTCCTTTTACTCATGACACGTGTGTCCACCTTTTTTTAACAGTTCTTATTGCCGTTTCTGTAGTTAAAAGAACAAGAAATGGTCCTTCCCAAAGAGGGGATAGACTATCCTCTTTCCAACTTTTTATCAATACCCTGTCTCCTTGTTGGATTTTATGTATTGAAAATTCCAAAGGAGTGCTTTGAGCTAGCATTCCTTTGCCTCTGAGTTCTTGCATGTTTTCATTCAAAATAGTGATATAGCGTTGGATAGTCACATCCTCCAATTTGGGGTGACTTATCGGTAGCCCTTGAGTGTAGGGCATCCCATATAACATCTCAAAAGGTGAGATTCCAGTTGTCGAATTTGGCATAGTCCTAATATTTACCAGCACCAAAGGGAGACATTTTATCCATGTCATTTTAGTTTCAATCATTAATTTTGATAATTGAAGTTTTAAGGTTTCGTTCATTCTTTCTATTCTCCCAGAACTTTGGGGATGCCAAGGAGTGTGATAATCCCATTGGATTCCCAAAGTTGATATAATATTTTTAAGGATTTTAGAGGTAAAGTGTGATCCTTGATCTGAATCTATTACTTCGATCATCCCATATCTAGGAATAATATTCTCAAGTAGTTGTTTTGTTACCACCTGAGCCATAGCCCTTTCAGTGGGAATGGCCTCAACCCAATGTGTTAACTGATCTATTATCACTAAAAGATATTTATATCGTCCCACTTGGTAGTTTGGTGAAATCAACCTGCATCCTCTCAAGGGGTCGGTGGGCCAAAGGTCTTCCCCCTTTGGGAATCTGTCTCATCTGTTTCTTATTAACTTTCTAACATGTTCAACATCCTTGGTACATGGTCACAAGGACTTCTAAGCTGCTGACACGAATTATCCCTGTATACTCCACACCTTTTATCATAATGTAATCATCCCCCAAAGGCATTGAAGCTTTGTTTAAAACTGAAGACATTGAGCCTGTATTAACTAAAAATTCCACTGCTTTTTTTTTGTCCCCTAGCTTCATTCTAACCAGTGGATCTGCTAGGGAAGATTCCCCCGGTCCCCGTCAGTCTAGTTCCAATTCAGCCACCAGAGCCACCCCATGGCACTCCCCCCCCAGGGCAGTCTCACTTCCAGCGTCCAAACTCCCCATAGCACGCACACTGATCCGGTTCCACAGAAGAGCCCACTCCCCCACTTTTGCCCGACATTCCTCCTCCACCAGTTTCAAAGTAGTCACTGCAGCCGTGGCTATAGCACGACCCAGCTTTTTCTTTTCTACCTGTCCCCAATTCCTAGACTCTCTCCATGCTTCCTCCTTCACTCCCATCCACGTTTATTCAACAAACCCTCAGTCCCGTCTGTCAGCATGTCTGTTCCCACTTGTCTGCCTTCCCCAGCACTCATCCCACGCTCAAACACAGGAGCTGCGTGAGCTCCCCTCCTTTCCCCCTTGGTTTTCCCTTTTATTTTTCTTTTTTTTTTTTCTCACAGCTGCGCACCCTGCTCTGCAGGGGCTGCAGATGCCTGCCTCTGCAACAGCACTTCTGCTTTAACCCTTTCTTAACTCTGAATGTGAATCTGCCGCTTGTTGCCAGTGACATCAATCTAGTCCTCCTTATCAATATCTGATAGGACAGGTACAGAGGGTGCTCCTCTCGGAGGTACCTGTGATACATATAGTTTTCCTACCTATCTTCCTGATTATTGTTTTTTAGCTTTAAACATCATTCCCCCAATATCACAACCTCAACCACATCTCTCCATCTTAACTTTCAGTTTTTCCCTGTCCTTTTCCAAAGCCAAAATTAAGGAATCTGGTGAAGCTATATTAATTTTGCAATCACTCTGTCACTCTGGGTGGTTTCTTAAAGTGAAAAGCCTATCTGCATACATTACTTCATCCCATTTTCCTTGCCCCCTCAAAACAACATTAATTGTAACAATGTATTATAGTTCAGAGTTCCATTTTTAGGCCATTTTTCCTGATCTTCCAAAGTATACAAAAGCCATCATTGATTGCAATATTTTATCAACTTTTTCTCATTTGCCGAGCCCCCAGGAGACCCTCCAAGTTCTTTCCAATGTGCCAAAATGCAACCCAATGGCCTTTTCTTCAGAATTTCCTTGCTTTGACCTGATCCACCCCCAGGATTCCTAGCGGCCACTCTATCGGTCAATGAGTCCCCAACCTACTGCTTGTAAGTCCTGCCTGCAAAGGGGAACTACACTGTGTGCCAGACGTCTTTGTGCGGCTTGCCAGCCCCATTTGTTGGCAACATCTGCATCCCAAACCAGAGCACAGAAACTGGCTCCAGGCATGGGGAATGGAAGAAAAAGCTCTGAGAAGGCAGAACACAGAAATTTGCTCTCATTTTCTACTTAATTTTTGTTTGAGGCCCTGAGGGTACAAAATATTTAACTTTAAAAAAATATAAATCAATACAACCTCTACAGCAGGGAATGAATTACAAACATGAGAAAAATATCTCTAGAAAAAGCATTCAGTAATTGTTAGAAAACCCCAGCTACTTTAGCCACTCATTTACAATCACCTGCCTCCAGTAACACGCTTTCCACACTCTCAGGAGCTCGTAATGAGGTTCCCTTGTTTGCTGAGCTAATAATTTTGCTCCCTTGTTCCTTGATCCTCTTTGGTCACAGGATCTCCTTTGAAGCCTCTGGTTTATGAACTTGCCCCACAATGCAGGATGTGTGGTTGCATTAATAGAGAATTGCATCCCTGGTGCCAGGGATGCATCTATTGCAAAATGTAATTGCTGTGTGATGAGGCTTGTTTTCTCTTTGGCACTCCAAACTTCTTTGCCCCTTGGCTTTCTTTAAACTGCTGTTGTGCTTAGTGTATCAAAATGGTTCTCCTGTGCTCCTTCAAAGAAAGTCAACTGTGTGTCTATCCAGGACTGCAGCAGAATGTGGCTCCTGTACATGGAGCTGGCACAGCCCTGTGGTGTCCATCACAGGCAGTGTAACAGCTTGTGAGGGAAGAGTGAAGTGGGGCCATTGAAAGCTAGCAGGAGTCGGTTTTAGTTTGAAATATCTTCTGTGCACCTTCATTTGGCTTGTGAGAAGCAAAATAAAGATGAGAGGAGGAATGGTGTCTGGCTTGGGTGCTAATTCAGGAATGGGAGGCCTGTGTGTGACACCCTGCTTTGTTCATACATTGCAAATTCAAAGCTAGAAGCTTCCTATTTCTTGCATATGTTCTTTGTGTGGTTTAAATCCAGAGCTTTACACACTCGGGTTATTCTGCTGCTGGGAATGTTGTCCTGGTACTGCAGAGTTGACATGCTGTACTGAGAGTGTTGTGTTGTGCTGGCAAAACTGGCTTGTGCTGCTTCAGTGACCCTTGGCCACTTCCCTGTTTGCCTGAACAAAGCAGGCAAGACAAAGCAAAGCCATAGCCGGGCTCCAGTCTCCATCTGTCCCTGGGGAGAGCCCTGTTCTTTTCATGAAATCTGGCAGGGTGTTACTGTCACAGTTCTCTTTACTTTTCCCACAAGGCTGTCTTCTCCAGGAGTGCCAGTCTGGGAGCCAGAAAGACTCCTTGCAAGCTGGAGTAGGTGGCAATAAGGTAGGTGGCAATAGCTGTCTTAGAAGCAATTGCTCCTGACCCGGAGAGCTTGCAGATCAGATTTTGCATTAACCCTTGATTTTTTTTCTTGAGCTTCTTCGTTGTGCTTGCACACTCCATCTCTGGATAAGGGCTCCCTGCTGCTGACTCTTGTAGAAGATTGGATTTGTGACTTGGGATAGCCTCTGTTTTACTGCAATGTGACTGCTTTTATTTGTGTGTCCACCATCCTGTGAGGAAACAAGTTGTGCTGGCTACGGGTGCTGAGCAGAGCTGAGAGGCAGCTTGTGTTCCAGGTTAGGGAAGGTGATGGTTTACAGCGCAGTTGTTGCATCTTAAAAGCAAAATACAAAGCTTTTAAAGAGGTACATAAAGTATCTGATTAATAACCAAATAGTTATCAACCTGAGCCAGTATAAACCCCTGTGATCTGCCACAGTTGAAGTGTGGGGTGAAAGAGAACCTGATTTTTGTCCATTACTGTTGTAAATGGTTAGCATCTAGGATGTGCCTGGAAAAAAAAACAAAACCCACTAAACTTATTACTCATTCTGTGTTGCTACTTCACAGGTTTTCAGCCTACCTCAGGGATTCAAGAGGAGATTGTTCTGAAGTTAGAACTTAAGGACCTTAAGTTGGATCGGTGGGTTTTGGTGGTGAAATTCATGACCTCTTGAGCAGGAGAAGCAGAGGTGAAGTGAGGTGGCTTGTTGGAGAATGGCTTAGAAAGAAAGGGCACAGTGGGTCTAGTGACCCTCTGTATCGAGAAAGTCAGTTTTGATGATTGCGGCCTAGTCTGGTTCAGCGGCCTTGACATCTCTACTGCTACGAGACTGACGTGGCAGTGGAAAAGTACCGACCGCTAATAACCCTAGGTCAAGTTCGGTTGAGGACAAGTATGATAAACAACTTTGAGGAAGTGCCCTCTCAGGAATGAGGATGTTAGCCTGCCGTTAAACCGCAAGTAAACCGCAAGTAGAAGGAGTATATTAATGTAACCTTTAGGCTTGCAGCCTATCAGCAACTGACTAGTAGGCATAAATCATTGTAAGAGTATAAAAGATGGCAAGTTGAATCAATAAACGAAGTCTGCTTATCACTCATATTGAGTCTGATTGCATTCTTCCTCCGCCGATGAAAGATGACACTGCTTGCGGGTCTGGGACTCTGACTCAATAACCACCCGACATTTGGCGCCCGAACAGGGACCCGAAGTCGGTGTCACCACGACGGATCGGCGGACAGGAGCACGGCACCGGGAGCAGCCACCGGTGGGCAAGAGCGACTCAACACTGTTGCGGTGTGTCGACTCCGAGGTCCGGTCCGACTGAAGACCGCCGCTGCCAGGGCTACAGGCTGAGGGGCTGCAGGAACGGGACGTTAGGGTAAGACAGCGCGCTTTATAAAAGATAAGAGGTTATGGATCTAGAAGTAGCCCTAGAAATGTTAGAAGGCTTTTTAGAAAAGCGGGGGGTTGATAAAAGTTGCGTTAAAGCACTAGCGGGACTAGTGGCAACAGGGCGTACACAGGGGTGTTTTAGGAGCTCAGAGGATATATTTGAAGAGGAGGAGTGGCGTAAGCTAGGAGATTATTTGTGGGACAGGGTGATAGATGATGACAAAACAGCAAGGAAACTGATGAAACCTTGGCGTGAAATCATTAACAATATAAAACGTTATAAGATTGAAAAAGGTCTTGCGGCAGTCGCCTCGGCAAAACTGGAGCAGGGGGGGCCTTCCCCATCCTCCACAGCCGACTGTGGCCTCTCTACATTCTCTAGTAGCGCCACGCAGGCTCCGACAGGAGGAGGGGTGATGTTTAGTGGTACACGGATACCTCCAGAGCCATGCTGGCAAAAGGTGCCTGTGAGTAAACACTCAAAGGAGCCAAGACAAGAGACAGATAGTGATACGGAGGATAAAACGGAACCGGTCACGGAATCAGATTCTATTAGGAGGCGAGTGACAGGGACGAATTGGCAGAAGGTTATGGAAGATGCGATAACTGAGGAAGGAACAGGGATACTGTCAAGTTTAGCCTTCCCAGTAATGTTCAATATTAACGAACATGGGGATGTGCACGGGGAGCATAATCCAATTAGTTGGAAAATGTTATCACAATTAAGGCAGACAGTAAATGACGCTGGGCTGCATGGGGAGCCAACGAAGCAGTTCATGAATTATATATGGGGAAGCACGCTATTGTGTCCCGAAGACATTAAGGTAATAATGAGAATGATAATGACGCAGTCGCAGATTTTATTGTGGCAAGCACATTGGCAGCGACTCTGTGAAGCCTCAGTGCAGCAGCCCAGAGGAGATAATGATCCACTGAGGGGGGTCACTGTTGAACAGCTGATGGGGTCAGGACCCTTTATTACGGTTAGAGCACAGCTGGAGATGGGACCGGAGAGGTGCCTAGAAGCAATGAGAACGGCTAGGGCAGCCATAGAGTTAGTTAAAACGACACCCCCGTCCCCATCATATATGAATATTAAACAGGGAAGAGAGGAGCCTTTCTCTGCATTCGTAGACAGATTGACCAGTGCCATAGAACAATCAGATGTTCCCGACTGGATGCATGGGGCACTACTCAGGCAGTGTGTTTTACAGAATGCAAATTCATCAACAAGGAGTGTGCTAGTGACGTTGCCGGTTGATGCGACTATCGAGATGATGTTAGAAAGAATGAGCAGGGTGCCGGTAGGTGCGCAAGCGATGTCAGTAGAGGCGGTGAAAAATCTAGGGAAAGATTTCCTGCAAGCCCAACAGCAAGCCCTCGTAGCACAGCAGCAAGCGACACAACAAGTTTTTGCTGCGTTATCTCCGCTGAGGCCTCCAGATAAAGGCGAGCAACGAAAGGGCTCTTCTGGCAGACGACACAATAAATGTTTTCGCTGTGGCCGTGACGGGCATATTCGGCGAGACTGTCGCGCAGGTCAAGTGTGGTGTGAAAACTGCAAGTCGAGCAACCATAATACCGCAGCCTGTTATCGCTCGGGAAACGGCCAGCAGAGCGCGTAGAGCCGCCGCGCCCAGACAACAGTAGCTGCTCCAGCGCTTCAAACTCCCGTGATGCAGCAACAAGGGCCACCGGACCCGCAAGGCCCTCCTGCCAGCTACAACCAGCTACCAGAGGGAGCCTCGGGCTGGACCTGGCAACAGCAGTAGATATTACCTTGATTGACAGCAAACCACAACGCGTCGCATCGCCAGTTTATGGTCCGCTCATCATCAACGGGCAAGCTGTTGGAGCACTATTGTTAGGGCGATCATCTACCGGACTCAAAGGACTAATGATTTTGCCGGGAGTCATCGATGCCGATTACCAGGGACGAATTGACATTGTGATGTACACCTTATTTCCGCCGCTCCATATCCCGGCGGGGAGCCGCGTTGCACAGCTAGTCCCAATAGCACAAGTCACAAAGGGCATGACGTCTCTTAGTAACCAAGAAAGAAATGATCAGGGGTTTGGATCTACAGGGGTAGCGGCTATGCTCACCCTCTCTATGAAAAAGAGGCCAATTGTGACTGCGCAACTATGTGCTCGGAATGAGACTGTGACCCTTGCATTACTTCTCGATACGGGTGCGGACTTGACTATCATAGACAGCAACTATTGGCCCCAGCGCTGGCCCCTCCGATCTTCCACCAGAGGAGTGGAAGGGGTTGGAGGCCATTCATCAGTTCAACAAAGTGTCGATAGAGTCCAGATATACATAGGTGGATGTCAAGCTAACACCTTTGTTACTGTAATGAAATTACCTGAGGGAGTGCAAGGACTCGTTGGTAGAGATGTGCTCGATCAGATGGGAGCAATTCTAACTACCGACCAAGGTCCAAATTTTGGCTGACGGCCACTGCACAATGGGCTTTCCCGATCCCGCTAAAATGGACTACCGATAACCCAGTATGGATCGAACAGTGGCCGTTAAAATTGGAAAGCCTGCAAGCTGCACATCACTTAGTGCAAGAACAGTTCAGTCAGGGACACCTAAAACTTTCTACGAGCCCTTGGAATACTCCAATTTTTGTGATCAGGAAAAAATCTGGGAAGTACCGTCTGTTACACGACCTCCGAGCTGTTAACGACCAGATGCAAGCCATGGGGGCGCTACAGCCTGGTCTACCTAATCCTGCAATGCTGCCGGAATCTTGGCACCTTTTGGTGATTGATCTCAAGGACTGCTTCTTTACCATCAGTTTACATCCGCAAGATACCCAGCGTTTTGCTTTTACCTTGCCAGCAATTAATAGGGAAGCGCCTGCTCAGCGCTTCGAATGGACGGTGCTGCCTCAAGGGATGAAGAACAGTCCCACCTTATGTCAGTTGTTTGTCGACAACGCTTTGCAACCCATCAGGCAACTATGGAAGGGCGTCTTTATATATCATTATATGGATGATATTTTGTTTGCACAACAGCAGCCATTTGACCAACACCAATTACAGACCTTGCGACAACAGTTAAACTCCAAAGGCCTGGTCGTAGCAGAAGAAAAAATCCAACAGAAAGCGCCGTGGCTTTATCTTGGCTGGAAGATTACGGACTCTCAAATACGTCCTCAAAAGATACAACTTAGGACGGAAATAAAAACCCTCAACGATGCGCAGAAATTGTTAGGAGATATCCAGTGGATTCGCCCGGTAGTTGGCATTCCCACCCATCAGCTTGAGGTTCTTCGTCCACTACTCAAAGGCACGGATCCTGCTGCCAAGGACCCAAGTGGATTCCGGCCAAGTGGACCCGCGCGGTTCACCTGAATGAACAGCCCGGAAGCGAGGCGACGTCGTCGTCTGCAGAGTGTACTACGACCGCTGTTGGGACCGATTGAGAGACACTTTGGGGTCCGGTTATCATATAGAACGGAAGAAGAAGCAGAAACATGCCTAAGTTGGGAACTCAACTCCCTTTGTGATAAGTTTGCTCTGCCGCGATATTGTTTTGCTTGCTTGAAAGAAACGCATCTTGCCTGGGTAAAAATCAACTGTGGGAAGTGTCATAAAAGGTGGTGGGTCTCTCAACATCAGTTGAGGCTACTTAATTGTTGCATAGATTGTAGTTGGGAATTGCAGCACAGTAACGATAACACTCCCCTTAGAGCATTTTTTGTGGAAACTGGAGCTCTCTTTTTATCGGCCTACCCAATAATTGAGAACAGAGAGGATCTAAATTTACCATACCTGAAGTGGCGGGTACAACAACAGCTTAATTGTCTTCAGGCCGCAGCCGCCACCACAATCTTAGATTCAAAGTGTGGTCAAAATGTGGGCATCCCCACCATGTGGCAAATTAGGCCTAGTGATTGGGATCGCACTTGTCGCCGCTTCCGTCCTGGTTGTGGAAGCCCGGGGGACGGAAGCTGGCCCGGAGCATCTCCACAGGCCTAACATGTGGGTAACTTGGGCAAAAGAAACCAACACTTCTAGTTTTTGTATGTCCTTAACAGCTGTGTCCGACCCATTTCGCACTTGTCTAATTGGTATACCCTTTTTAGAGCCTGAAAAATTTGTGGGGTATGTAAGCAACGTCTCCTTAACCAATCTAACTATATTAAGACAGGAAGGAAAAAGGGCTAATGACGCTGATGACTGGTGTCACGGAAATCAGACAGCCTGCCGACAGCCCGGGGCTAATCGACAGGTCTGGTGTGGAGGCTGCACCCTTGGTAATATTGCAAATCGAACCTTGGCTTGGATGTCTGTCCGGCTAATCGAACATCTAAATAAGCCCTTACCATGGGACCCACAAGAATTGCATTTAGCAGGATCTGTAAACAAAACCAGAGATGGCTTGTGCTTTGGCTTTAGTGCTAAGATAACCGACACCCCAATAGGTAAAGTTAGATGTAACTCTACCACGACGGGCACAATATGTGAGCCACTTAAGGCATGGACAGATGTGTCTGGATCAGGTGTCTATGGGATACAAAATGCCTCTGACGCCCAAGCATGGTGTGGAGGGGCAGTGGGATTAGAAGAAAGTTACCGATATGAACTTTTCCCAGACAGGTCATTAGCCCTGCCTAAAGGAATCTTTTTGATCTGTGGTGATCGCGCTTGGCAAGGCATCCCGCGATTCCCACTTGGAGGGCCATGTTATTTGGGAAGGCTTGGCCTCTTAGCGCCTTCAATGGAACAAATCAAGGCAAAAAATAGCACTCGAAGCAAGCGCAGTGTGAACGCTCTGTCAGACACCTGTCAGGATTCAGTAACCTTGATAGGGAAGACAGAAAATTTGTTTGCCAGTATATTTTGTCCTGGCTGCTCGGCAGCAATTGCTAATGCTAACCTACAAAAATTGGCATGCTGGGCTGCCAAGCAAGCTAACCTCACTTCTGAAATTTTAACCGATTTGATGAAGGATGCTAGTAGCAATCGCAAGGCTATATTACAGAATCGCGCCGCTATAGATTTTTTATTGTTAGCACATGGACATGGGTGTGAGGATTTTGATGGAATGTGTTGTTTTAATCTATCTGACCATTCGGAGTCTATCCACGCGAGGATCTGAACCTTGCAACAACGAGTACAATTGCTACAGGAAGATAATGGATTTTTTGGAATCAACCTTGGCAATTGGGGTATAACGGGGTGGCTGAAAGGATTATTAATCGAAGGCATACGCTTTTTAATCATAATTAGCTTAATAGGAATTTGTATTTGTATAGCTTTTAAGTGTATCAAAAGGGGGCTCATGAAGGCATCTGATCAGATTTTGATAGCCCAAAAAGAAAAAGGGGGAATTGTTGGAGAATGGCTTAGAAAGAAACGGCACAGTGGGTCTAGTGACCCTCTGTATCGAGAAAGTCAGTTTTGATGATTGCGGCCTAGTCTGGTTCAGCGGCCTTGACATCTCTACTGCTACGAGACTGACGTGGCAGTGGAAAAGTACCGACCGCTAATAACCCTAGGTCAAGTTCGGTTGAGGACAAGTATGATAAACAACTTTGAGGAAGTGCCCTCTCAGGAATGAGGATGTTAGCCTGCCGTTAAACCGCAAGTAAACCGCAAGTAGAAGGAGTATATTAATGTAACCTTTAGGCTTGCAGCCTATCAGCAACTGACTAGTAGGCATAAATCATTGTAAGAGTATAAAAGATGGCAAGTTGAATCAATAAACGAAGTCTGCTTATCACTCATATTGAGTCTGATTGCATTCTTCCTCCGCCGATGAAAGATGACACTGCTTGCGGGTCTGGGACTCTGACTCAATAACCACCCGACAGTGGCTGAGGGCAGGTTCTTGTCAGGAGGCTTTCCTGTGATAATAAAAGCCCTTTCTCAGCCAGTAGTGCAGATCTCCTTTTTCAGGAATGCCATCGATGATGGGAATTGTGTGGGCAGGGCTACAGGCCATGGCCAAAGTTTGGGTTTTGTGGTGTCCCATGGAGTCATCAAAGTCAATGTACCCTTTAGCTTAGGCCTGGTTCAGTGGGGTGTTGAGGTCTGAGTAACATCTGTAGTGTTAGCTGGGCTGCTGGACTCTTCACCTCGGTGAACTACTCTGGAGTGCTGTGCAGAGCTGGTTCCTCTATTCCCTCATGGCAAGAAGTGCTTACCTGTGTGCAGCAGAGCTGGGGTTATGATTCAGTGTTCTGCAGTTGTACAATGCTGCTTCTAGGGGATTTCTTGATGCTGCCTCTCATTACTGACATACAGGGTTTTTTTTTTTAATCTTGGCTCATCTGTGTGCTTATTGAATAGAAACCTATATCCTAGACTGCTCACTGTTTCTAACCCCAGATCTGCTATCCTCTTCCAGAGCTTCAGCCCCTTGGATCCCAACCCTTTTTAAGAGAGTAGGTGGAAATGGTTGCAGGAGAAGTAGATCAGACATCTGAGAACAGCCTGACCTTGTTCAGCCTCTTATTTCTTTCTCAGTGGCTGTGATGTCCTCTCTGCTCCAGTCCTGAGACTGACCAAATGTGACAAAGTTGGGAAATAAAGGGAGTGTAAGCCAAGGAGTTTGGGAAACTAATACCTGTTTTATTGCTTTGTTTTCAAGACAGTTAAGGTAGCTGTCTGAGCAATAGCTGTGGCTTCTGCTTCTTCCTGGGAAGCATCAAGCAGGAGTGGGGGTAGGCTGATAGAGTTAATGTGGGAGTAAATTCCCTGCTCTTTTTGCCTCTTTCCCCTTGAAATACAAGTCTCAGGATTTAGAACTGGCACTGATAGGGGGCCTGAATTAATAACCGAATGTTAAACCAATGTTATTCTTCTGATTATCTTCCATCTCTTTAGTTAACAATAAATATTTGTCTAAAAGTGCAGCTAGTGTTTAATTGTCCTGGGTTCAGCAGTAGCAGTCATTTTTCTCCTTCTTGGTAGCTGGTGCAGTGCAGTGTTTTGACTTTCATCTCGGGAACAGAGCTGATAGTGATGTTTTGGTTTGGCCAAGGACTTTGTGAGCCTCATGCTCTGCCAGGGAGGAGGGGAAGCCGGGAGGAAGCAGAGACAGGACACCTGACCCAAACTGACCAAAGAGGTGTTCCATACCACAGCACGTCATGC
Organism: Pezoporus flaviventris; assembly: GCF_033815535.1. Lineage (NCBI taxonomy): Eukaryota > Metazoa > Chordata > Aves > Psittaciformes > Psittacidae > Pezoporus > Pezoporus flaviventris. The sequence goes on from NW_026892592.1 coordinate 853,823, forward strand.
CCAGGATGTAACTGGGAGTTAGCCGGAAGGGCTGGGAGACTGCAGGGTTGGAGGAGGTATCGGTCGGAGCTTGGTCGGGCTTGGGGGACGAGTTATCGGTCAGCTGGTGCTGAGGTGTTGTATTCTCTTCCCTTGTTATTTCCTTTATCATTATTATCACTGGTGGTAGCAGTAGTGATTTGTGTTATACCTTAGTTACTAAACTGTTCTTATCTCAACCCGTGGGAGTTGCATTCTTTTCGATTCTCCTCTCCGTCCCTCCGGGAGTAGGGGGAGGGAAAGAAGGGGGGGGGTGAGTGAACGAGTTACCTGACTGGGTTTAAACCACGACATTAATGTAAACTTGTGTAAGAACATCAGATAAGGGGAACTGGTGGTCAAAGTTTGCACTTGCAACACCATACATCTGGTTAAGACCTGGCTGAGACTGGAACTGTGGTTTGAGCCAAAGCCAGGGGACTAGTGAGCATGCGTGCAAGACGGAGGTGAAAGGTTCAAGAGTGAGGAAGACTAGTTTACTTCATCTCAAGACCCCTGCCCACGACCACCAGGAGGCACTGTGCAGGCGTGAAGGAAGCTTTAGCTCATTATAATTTGAAGCAGGAAAAGGATATGAATATGTATAGGTGTGTTGTGTAACCTATTGCATATGTAACACTTTAGAGAATAAATGTAGAGGGAAAACGACACTGGGGTACGCATGCCTTTGGAGGAACTATCCCCCATGCGCCTCAGCTGAATAAAGCATACCTACTTTACAACTTTAACGAGTTGTGGAGTCAATCCGCATATCAGCACAGAGAGCAGTTTTAGAAATGTGTAATTGTATACCTCTGTTCTTGCGCTCTGGTCTCAGCATGGCTCAGTCAGATGTGTTGGGTTAATTAGTACTGAGAACATATAATACCATTAACTCTTCTTACCTTGTGATGCTTTCCAGGAAACTCAGGAGATGAAGAATAGGAAGGGTGTGGCAGCATGCTCACACTTCTTGCTGGGTGTGAATCTTGGTCACTTGTTTTGTGCTCAAGGGGTTTTGTGCAATGCTGAGTGAAAGACAGTTGCTTTTAAAATCAGGAAGAATTTCAGTAGTTTGGGTGTGTGAGTTACATCAGAGTGATTCATGTCAGCAACTCAGGGGTCCTAGTGATCATTGCACTTTGTGTGGAGATGGAATCCCTTGTGATCATTGTGCTATGTGCAAAGGGTATGATAAGTGTCCCTGTCAATACCACAGTGAGGAGGAAGAAGAAACGAGGGAATAATTCCCCTGGGTCAACCGCAATATTGTGCAAAGAAATGTTTTGTTCATTGTTTAAATTGCATGAATGTTCTTAGAAAGGGGGGGGGGGGGGGTAGGTAACTTAGAGGTATGTCCTGTTACAGAATGTTGTGAAATCTGTGTGCTGAACAAATAAACACATAAAGAGTAGAATTTATGGGGGCTAAGATGGTGGTCAGACTTGTGATAGACATAATATTTTTTCACCTGGAGACAAGACCCCAACAAGAGGTGGAGAAGCCCGGGAAAAGAAGACAACAGGATTGGCTGAAGAAGCCCGGGAAAAGAAGACAACGGGATTGGCTGAAGCCCGGGAAACCAAAAAGTATAAGAGACTATCCCCAGAAGTTCCCAGTGTGCGTCTTGGGCAGAGTGCAGACTTGATTGTGGTAGCAGGCATTTGATCAACCTCAGTCCTTGAACCTTGTTGTCAATGCAGTTTCACCTGCTTCATCCAGTAACAAGTCACTACTATAACACACAGATTTACATTAGCAGTGCAATTATTACAGGGTGCAGCAGCATGTTGAAGATGCTGATGGCAGTGAGGGACTAGCAAAAGAAATTTCTTACCAGTGGAATTCTCCCACACTCTTAATTTGTTCCTTTGCCTGCTTGTCGTGGTTTAAACCCAGTCAGGCAACTTGTTCACTCACTCCCAGTGAGTGGTGCCGGGCTGACAACAATCGAGGTCCCGGCCCCCCCCACCAGGGCTCTCCCCTTCCCCGCTCCCGGAGGAACAGGGAGGAGGATCGAAAGGGTGCAACTCCTATGGGTTGAGACAAGAACAGTCCAGCAACCAATGTACAACACAAATCACCACCGCTACCACCAACGACAACAATGATAAGAGAAAATAACAAGGGAAGAGAATACGATACCACTGGCCAAGAAACGAGTCCCACCCGGAAGCCCGTGTCCTTCTGGGTAACACCCAGTTACCCCCCACCTGGGCATGACGTGCTGTGGTATGGAATACCTCCTGGGCTAGCCTGGGTCAGGCGCCCCGTCTCTGCTTCCTCATGGTTTCCCCTCCTCCCTGGCAGAGCATGAGCCTCACAAAGTCCTTGGTCAGGGTAAACATCACTTAGCAACAACCAAAAACATTGGTTTCACCAACGCTGTTCCCAGGCTGGAAGTCAAAACACAGCACTGCACCAGCTACCACAAAGGAAAAACATGACTGCTACTGCTGAACCCAGGACATTATCCACCCCTTATTCCATACCATTCATGTATTGCTCAGATCCCACATTTTCAATACACCATCGCTCTCCCACATATATACATACAGACCAAGAGGAAAAGATCATTTTCTTAGTGCATGGACCAATCCCTATAATGCTGCCGAGTCCATTCGATCCATGATGTCAGGTTCCATCTCTGGTAACAATCTTTCAGGGCAGGAAAGGCTGTGTGCAGTATTGGATCGTTGCCTGCTGATGCTGGTCGTTCCTTTACTGCGGAACTCATCCGGTTCTATCCAAGTTCATTCTCTGTTGGGATGATGGTTGGAGGTAAGTCAGGGCCAGTCGCTGGTGACCTGGAGACATCTAGTTGAGGAGCTATAAAAGTATTACACAGCAGGCAACAGCATACAATTGAGTTCACTGACTGTTTTCCCCTAAAATCAAATCCCCTTGAGGTATACATCGCACTTCCCCATCTTCCCGCATTACCCACCAAGTATATCCGGGTCCCTGAGCAAAAGCAATCCCACGAGTGGGTTTGCCTTTACCTGAAGCAGGAATAACCCAGACTGTCTTCCCCAGCAAATTCTTCATATACACCACGGGAACTTTGTCCCCCTCTACAATATGTAAAAGTTCTGACTGGGCTGGGCTGGTCCTGTTGGCAGATCCTCTGGTGTTGACCAACCAGGTGACCTTTGGTAAGTGTGTATCCCAATGCTTGAAAGTTCCCCCACCCATTGCTCTCAGTGTAGTTTTTAACAGCCCATTGTACCGTTCGATTTTCCCAGAGGCTGGTGCATGGTAGGGGATGTGATATACCCACTCAATGCCATGCTCTTTGGCCCAAATATCTATAAGGTTATTCTGGTAATGAGTCCCATTGTCTGACTCATTCTCTCTGGGGTGCCGTGTCGCCACAAAATCTGTTTCTCAAGGCCCAGGATAGTGTTCCGGGCAGTGGCATGGGGCACAGCGTATGTTTCCAGCCACCCGGTGGTTGCTTCCACCATGGTAAGCACATGGCGCTTGCCTTGGCGGGTTGGTGGCAGTGTGATATAGTCAATCTGCCAGGCCTCCCCATATTTATACTTCAACCATCGTCCTCCATACCAAAGAGGCTTTAACCGCTTGGCTTGTTTAATTGCAGCACATGTTTCACACTCATGAATAACCTGGGCAATAGTGTCCATTGTTAAGTCCACCCCTCGATCACGAGCCCTTCTTTATGTTGCATCTCTGCCCTGATGGCCTGAAGTGTCATGGGCCCACTGGGCCAAAAATAATTCACCTTTATGTTGCCAATCTAAGTCCATCTGAGCCACTTCAGTCTTATCTGCTTTATCCACTTGTTGGTTGTTCTGGTGTGCCTCAGTGGCCCGACTCTTGGGTACATGGGCATCTACATGACGTACCTTCACCACCAGGTTCTGCACCCTGGCAGCAATATCTTTCCACAGTGCAGCAGCCCAGATGGGTTTACCTCTGCGTTGCCAGTTGCTCTGCTTCCATTGCTTCAACCACCCCCACAGGGCATTTGCCACCATCCATGAGTCAGTATAGAGGTAAAGTACTGACCACTTTTCTCGTTCAGCAATGTCCAGGGCCAGCTGGATGGCTTTCACCTCGGCAAATTGACTCGATTCACCCTCTCCTTCAGCAGTTTCTGCAACTTGTCGTCCAGGACTCCATACAGCTGCCTTCCATCTCCAATGCTTTCTCACAATATGGCAAGAGCCATCAGTAAACAAGGCATACTGCTTTTCACTTTCTGACAGTTTATTATATGGTGGGCCCTCTTCAGCACGCACTGCCTCCTCCTCTGGTGACATTCCGAAATCTTTGCCCTCTGGCCAGTCCATGATGACTTCTAGAATTCCAGGATGACTGAGATTTCTTATTGGAGTTCGTTGTTTAATTAGTGCAGCCCATTTACTCCATGTAGCATTGGTTTCATGATGTGTAGAAGAGACCCTGCCTTTGAACATCCAGCCCAGCACGGGCAGCCGCGGTGCCAGGAGGAGCTGTGCTTCAGTGCCAATCACTTCTGAAGCAGCTTGAACCCCTTCATAGGCTTCTAGGATCACTTTTTCAGTTGGGGTAAAGTTGGCCTCAGATCCTTTGTATCCCCGACTCCAAAAGCCGAGGGGTCGACCTCGAGTATCCCCTGGAGCTTTCTGCCAGGGGCTCCAGGTAGGACCGTTCTCCCCAGCTGCAGTGTACAGTACACTTTTTACATCTGGCCCGGTCCAGACAGGTCCAAGGGCTACTGCATGAACTATCTCGCGTTTTATTTGCTCAAAGGCTTGTTGTTGCTCTGGGCCCCATTTAAAATCATTCTTCTTCCGGGTCACATGATAGAGAGGGCTTACAATCGAACTGTAATTTGGGATGTGCATTCTCCAGAACCCCACTGCACCCAAGAAAGCTTGCGTTTCTTTCTTATTAGTTGGTGGAGACATTGCTGTTATCTTGTTGATCACATCTGTGGGGATCTGTCTACGTCCATCTTGCCATTTTATTCCCAAAAATTGAATCTCCTGTGCAGGTCCCTTGACCTTACTCCATTTTATGGCAAAACCGGCTTTCAGCAGGATTTGGATTATTTTCCTCCCTTTCTCAAAGACTTCTTCCGCTGTATCGCCCCACACAATAATGTCATCAATGTATTGCAGGTGTTCTGGAGCTTGCCCCTGTTCCAGTGCAGTCTGGATCAGTCCGTGGCAAATGGTAGGGCTGTGTTTCCACCCCTGGGGCAGTCGGTTCCAAGTGAACTGGACACCCCTCCAAGTAAAAGCAAACTGTGGCCTGCACTCTGCGGACAAAGGAATTGAGAAAAATGCATTGGCAATATCAATCGTGGCATACCACTTGGCTGCCTTTGACTCTAGTTCATACTGAAGTTCTAGCATGTCCGGTACGGCAGCACTCAATGGTGGTGTGACTTCATTCAGGCCACGATAGTCTACTGTTAGTCTCCATTCTCCATTAGACTTTCGCACTGGCCATATGGGGCTATTAAAGGGTGAGCGGGTCCTGCTGATCACCCCCTGACTCTCCAGTCTACGGATCAGCTGATGGATGGGAATCAGGGAGTCTCGGTTGGTGCGATATTGCCGCCGGTGCACTGTTGTGGTCGCAATTGGCACTTGTTGTTCTTCAACTTTCAGCAGCCCCACAGCAGAGGGATCTTCTGAGAGACCAGGCAAGGTGGACAGCTGCTCAATTTCCTCAGTCTCCAAAGCAGCAATACCAAAAGCCCACCGGTACCCTTTTGGGTCTTTGAAGTACCCTCTCTTGAGGTAGTCTATGCCGTGGATGCATGGAGCCTCTGGACCAGTCACAATAGGGTGCTTTTGCCATTCCCTCCCAGTCAGGCTGATTTCCGCCTCCAGCACAGTCAACTCCTGGGATCCTCCCATCACTCCTGAAATATAGATGGGTTCCACCCCTTGACAGCTCGATGGCATCAGGGTACACTGTGCACCGGTATCTACTAGAGCCTTATACTTCTGTGGGACTGATGTGCCAGGCCATCTGATCCACACAGTCCAGTAAATCCGATTGTCCCCTACCTCCACCTGGTTGGAGGCAGGGCACCTCTAATGGTCATCACAGCGTTGGACACTTAAGTAGTGGTAAAAGGGATTATTCTTCGTTATCACAGGAGCTGGAGTAAAATCAGCTCTTCCATTCCATCTGGGAAACTGCTCACCAGAGACTGAAGCCATAGATCTCATGGGACGATCAGTCTTGGCACTTGCTCCCCTCTTCAATTCACTCACCCGTTCCTCCAAAGCTGAAGTAGGTTTTCCATCCCACTTCGTCATGTCTTCTCTGTGATCCCGCAGGTAAAACCATAGGGTATCCCATGGCGTATACCTCCTGTATGTCCTCTCTTGAACAATAGGACGCCTTTTGTTAATAGCTGAGACGTGTGTTGGTACACGTGAGGACCTGGATAAATCAGATAGATCGTCCCTCAATTGTTCAAGGTCCTGGGACAGTTTTTCCACAGCTGAGATGATGGAAGGGGTGAGATTGTCTTCGAACTCTCGGTGTTTATGAACCGTTTCATCCACTGTTAGTGGTACTATGTCATTCCAGGTTACTGTTGCCAATGAATGGGCATATGATGACGGTGCATTCTGTGTAAGTTTTCGCCACATGGGTCGTGTACATTCAACTTCATCTGGATCTATGGGTGTATCCCCGTTATTCAGCTTGATGTGATAGATCATCTCTGCGATGGCTGATTCCCTCAGAGACTGGATGCCTTTGTCTATAGTAGTCCACTTGGCCAAACGACTCGTAACATCATCCTTGCATGGAAACCTTTCTTTCACAGCTGCCAAGAGCCGCCTCCAAAGACTGAGGGACTTTTTCTCTCTTGCAATTGGTTTGTCAATTCCCCCTTCTCTAGCAAGTGATCCCAGCTGCTTGGCTTCTGTACCTTCTAGTTCGTGACCATCGGCCCCATTGTCCCAGCATCGGAGTAACCAGGTGATGATGTGCTCCCCTGGTTGACGGGTAAAATCTTTTCGCATATTCCATAGCTCGGTTGAGGTCCGAGGTCAAGAAGTTACGTCTTCTTCTTCTTTGTCATGTGATGATGACACCTGATCAGATGCTAGACCGGGTGGTGAATTTATTATTTCTTCATCTCACTTCACCCTTCAGGGTGGTGAAGCTGCTGTGCTTGGAGCTGGAGTAGCTGCACTGACTGTTGCTTTGCCCTCAGATCCGCTGACATTCTTTTCCTTTTGAAGGTGCTGGATAGTGTTGAACAAGGCCCTGTAAGCATAGGCCAAGCCCCAGCACGTTGCCATGATTTGTCCATCTCTGGTATGGCCAGAATGACCACACACCTCATTTAAGTGTTTTACTAATTCTTCTGGATTTTGCAGTTGTTTGGTAGTGAAATTCCAAAGTACTGGAGGGGCCCAGTGACCTAGATACTTGCCCATACTATCCCACACACCCTGCCACTCATGGCTGTCCAGCCTCAGGGAAAAAATCTTGGTCCTCTTATATCGTCGTTTGACCCCAGACAAGACCCAAACCTGACTCTGCTTAACTCTTGAAATCAGTCGTGGGCAAAACACACTCTGTATGCATGCTAGCATCTTGATTCCCATCACGATCAGCAAACAAGTCTCAACAGCATTAAAAGGCCATTCAAAAACTTCAAAACTCTCAAATGCAAATGGTCTGGGGGGACGACTGGGAGGGTAAAAGGATGTCTCCTTCACAGGTTGAGCACCTGAGAAGGAGAAAAAAGATGTGTAATTGCTAAGCACTTCTATTATATACCTCCCAAAGTATAAAGGTGGTGACCACACTGGGAACATAAGCCAGATCAGTTTCATGATCAATGATTCTATTGTATTACAAGTCATTACCATAAAGTACAATGAGACAAAAACCTTAGCCCAAGCCCCACACTTGAAAAACACTAATACAGCAAATACCGGATGGAAGTAAGATATGATATACTGAAACTGTGAGATCAAGAGGAACAACCTTGAGAGCCAATAAATCAGCATTTTGACGAGTGACTATTAATCCAGTCAGGTATGTTGTTATCTCAACCCCTCGTGCCCCGCGTTGGGCGCCAAAAAGAACTGTTGTGGTTTAAACCCAGTCAGGCAATTTAATTTGTTCACTCACTCCCAGTGAGTGTTGCCGGGCTGACAACAATCGAGGGCCCCCCCCCCGCACCGGGGCTCTCCCTTTCCCTGCTCCCGGAGGAACGGGGAGGAGGATTGAAAGGGTGCAACTCCTACGGGTTGAGACAAGAACAGTCCAGCAACCAATGTACAACACAAATCACCTCCGCTGCCACCAATGACAACAATGATAAGAGAAAATAACAAGGGAAGAGAATACAGTGCCACCGTCCAAGAAACGAGTCCCACCCGGAAGCCCGTGTCCTTCTGGGTAACTCCCAGTTACCCCCCTCCTGGGCATGACGTGCTGTGGTATGGAATACCTCCTTGGCTAGCCTGGGTCAGGCGCCCCATCTCTGCTTCCTCACAGCTTCCCCTCCTCCCTGGCAGAGCATGAGCCTCACAAAGTCCTTGGTCAGGGTAAACATCACTTAGCAACAACCAAAAATATCAGTTTCACCAACACTGTTCCCAGGCTGGAAGTCAAAACACAGCATTGCACCAGCTACCACGAAGGAGAAACATGACTGCTACTGCTGAACCCAGGAGACTGCTTTATAACGCTACCATAGTATTAAAATCTTTCTAGCTTTTGTTTTAGCATTTTCTAGCAGCTCCTGCAAATTTTCATGCTCTAACATCTCTTTTACAAGTGACAAATCCATACAATACAAGGTGTAGTTTCTTATTAGCAACTGGCTAGTAAATACAGGTGGTTTTATACGCAAAATCACAGCCTCTAATAATGGCTACTTTACAAGCACACTTATTCAAGTTGTTACTTTTCAGTTGCCTGCAAGTCATGTTTTGCAATCATTCGTTTTTCTCTTCATCTCATTCTGCTTGGGGTATTCACAGTCAGCTCCTGTAGCTGAGGCATTGGGTTTTTCCAGTCGCCTGTCCAGCTCATGGCAAGGCTTGACAAACTTTGCAGGCAGCCGCCATGGACCTTTAGGTAGGAGGACACAAATATACCCCTTCCTCCAGGTTATCAGTTCTTGAGAAGTTAAAGTGTTTCCTTAAAGTGGAGGCATTCTGATGCAAAAGGAAAGTGAAGCAGCTGCAGAAGTAAACTGCACAGTGTTAACAGTCAAGGAGTTTTCTGTATCATTATCTTTTTTTTTTCTTCTTTCTCTACCACCCTGATGCTGCTTAGGTGACGGCTGATAAAGCTTGTGGTTGCACTACCCCTCTTGCTTTTTCAGTTAGAAGTTCTTTTTTCAACCGGTCTGTTCCTCTACGTCTTGGATTCACCCCCAGGTTACTTTAAATACACTAAGCAAGGCTCCTACTGTATGCCCACTGTGTTGCAGGTGCTCTTTAGGCTTTGTGGTGTCTCTACAAACTGCCTCAATACTTCAATAGATGGAGAGGTTTGGTTTGTTTTTTTTTGTTTCTTTGGTTTTGTTTTTTGTTTTTTTTTTGGTTGAGTTTTTAGTGTGCTTTTTTTTTTTTTTTTCACTCCACGGCTCCAAAGTCCATCCTTGTCGTTCCACTGGTGGAGCGATGAGAGCAGAATCAGAGGGCAGCTTCTTTTGAACATGGCTACCCAACTCTTATCAAACACATTTTTTTTTTTTTTTTTTTTTTTTCAAAGTCGCTTCCCTGCTTTGCACAGCTAAAAATGCCAGCCTGCTTGGCAGCATCTATAAATGCCTGCCTGCTCAGCAGCAGCTACAGCTGCCTTCCTGCTTCAGCAGCAACCATAAATACCTGCCCGCAACTGCACTTCTGCATTAACCCTTTCATGCCCGAAATGTTAAACTGCTACCTGTTAAAAACTTTTACATGAACTCGACAACAAAAAATACACAGAACACGCACACACACAAGGGATCCCACAAGCACACTCCACACAACTTTTAGAACAATATTTGAAACACAAAATCCAGACAATCATTACTCCCACTACACAGTCCCACGTGCAGAACATGGCACAAGGACCCTGTGAAGACTATCAGGAAACCAGCTCTGAGAAGCATCATCGCAGCGTGAGGTGGCAGACTCAACCTTAGCGCGTGTCCCCGCAGAGGCTCTGCCTCCCCCACATTGCATGAGGCTTGGGCTTTTATACTGACCAAAATGCACACTCATTCCGACCCAGGTGGCCAGCCTATGTTGGAAGAAGTGGCCAGAAATATGTATAAAGGTCTCCAAGGGTTGATAGAAACCTGGACATACTTATGTTTACCAACTTCTAGTACATGAGCATCACAGAGAGACTCTATCAAATGAGTTGTATATGGGGTCCTAAGTCCACGGTCTGCCACAGTCTGCCCGATACCCCTGATAAGGGCATACGACAGACCTTCCCACCATGGGTCTTGATCCAGCACATACACCACAGGGAAAGCACACAATACATCTGCATCCCCCACCCATCTTGCTTCTCCCTCTACAGCTGCCCATTTATCATGAGGATCTGGGGGATATAAATTAGGCTCCTTTTCCAGATCAATAGGCCCTGGGTCAAAAGGACCATCCAGGTCAGCATCAGAATTATCAGGCATCAGAACCTCAGGAGCAGCAACAACAGCAGTCCGATGAATGTGCACAGGCTCCTTCTCAGGGTCAATAGGGCCTGAGTCAAAAGGATCATCTTCATCTCTGTCCTCAGTCTTCACAGCCGTGGCGGCAACCGGCAGAGGTTTGGGGGGGGGTGGGGGAGGGGACTGGGCTCCACGATCTCATTTTTTGACTTTAACGTCTCTAAAATAGTTCTCCAAATGACTAACAAATTTTTCACAGTGTCATTGCCTTTTGTGGCTGTGTCCCACAATTTAACTCCTGCCCCATTCCACAAAGAGACCTCAAATACAGTGGACTCATCAATCTCTGGATAATGCGTCTTCGACTATTTCAACATTAAATTTAAATCTGTCTCTTTAAAGGTTGCTCCCTTCACCTTAAGAAGGACTGAAAACATCCATAAAATGGAGGCTTCTTCTTTAGTGATTTTTTCCCAAGTCTCAAGCTCAAAGGCTTCGCCAACCCCCTGGATTAACTCCTCACTCCAGAGCAACAATCTTTTTAGCATAGCTTCATCATACTCTATCCCTCTCACAGAGAGGATATGTTGGAAGAGTTTAAGTATTGCTGTTTCTTCTTTGTTCATTTGATTACCCCCTTTTTTTTTTCTTTTTTTCCTCTTCCACCCGCGTTGGCTGTTACCTTATTTGCACTGCTCAGTATCTTCCAGGCTCACAAGGCTCTGTGTCTTCTGGACTCACAAGGCTCCGTTCCGAGGCATCTACCTCCCGATCCTGGTCCTGCCAGATCATATCCAGCCGATTTCCCATGTTTCAATTTCTTCAGTTTCAATGTGAAAATATAAAGGGTCCCTGTTCAGCCGCAATTTGCTGTGGAATGGACTCAGTCAGAGATGTGTGATCAGACTACAGCTGTTTATTGCAAAGCATTAAGTCCTTATATACTATTGCTTACATACACTTACAGAGATTTGGCATAGTATGATTGGATACATGTCTTGAAGATGCTTAACAACTAACATATAATTGGTCAAGTACAGGTGTGAGAACTTGACCAACAGTCCTCAGTCTTATTAACTCAGTGAATTCCAGTTCCCTCTGATCTTGCTTGCTTAAGCTTCCTCAGGCCTCTCCTCTCATGGCCTTGCTGTATCTTTCAGGATTATTCAGAGTTCATGTACCAAATATCCATTCTCCTGTGAGAACACTGTCTCCACACCCCATTACCATCCCTCAGCATTTTACAGTGGAAAAACCCACAACTATCTAATTCACATTCCCTCTTAACCCCCCAATGCAGGACAGTAGCTGAGTGGAATTTACAGTTCATATTTCACATATGTGGATTCCTTCTGTGTTTCACTGTCTTCAGCATCAGCATCAACCTGCTCTTCATCTTGTTCTGTCTCCTCAGCTGCATCTTCAGGCTCTTCAGGTTCCTCCTCCAACTTTGCATCCAAGTCAATGTTTAAACTTAAACGAAGCATCCTTTCTATTCTGTCTCCATATTCCTTGGTGTCTGGTAACATATATCCTGATCTCAAAGTTGCAGTTTCAAACAATACCACTGCAAAATCTGAAACTGTTTTGTCATCTTAATTTTCCTTGACTCGCCTCAGCATGTCCTTGATCAGTGGATGCCTGGGATTAATTTCAAATGTCTTCTTTTGGCTAGCATAGTAATTTGTAGATATATCTTTCCCAGTTTAGTAAGTGTGTATCCCAATGGTTAAAAGTCCCACCACCCATTGTTCTCAGTGTAGTTTTTAACAGCCCATTGTACTGTTCGATTTTTTTTCTTGGGATGATAGCCGGAGGGAAGTCAGGGCCAATCGCTAGTGACCTGAAGACATCTAGTTGGTGGGCTGTTGAGAAAATGGGGGCACAAAATCACAAAATGGAATAGAGAAACCTTTAGAATTAATTTTAAGTAATGTTAAGTTTGACGGCTTGGTAATAACAGTAGCAATGGAAAATTACATGATACATAGAAAAAAAATAGAGTACAGCAAGAGAACATGCTGAGAATTCTTGCACAAGATAAAATGCTTTAGCGATGTGTGGGTAGAATCCACAACTCATTAAAGTTGTAAAGTAGGTATGCTTTATTCAGCGCTGAGGCGCATGGGGGATCGCTCCTCCAAAGGCATGCGCACCTCAGCGTTGTTCTCCTTCACATTTATCCTCTAAACTGTTACATATGCATGAGGTTATACAACATGCCTATACATATTCATGACCTATCCCCTATCCCCAAGGTAAAAGGTCCTTGCTTGTGTAGTGTCTCCTGGTGGTTGTGGGCGAGGGTCTCGAGATGAAGTAGACGACTCTTCCCTGAACTTTTCATCTCTAGTCATTGTGCATGTTCCCTGGTGATTTAGTCACTGTCCAAACCGCAAAGCTGATTTCGGCCGGTTTAGAGGTCCAGAGAAGAGGAGTTACTGCTCCTTCCTCTTATCAATAGCCTTGGTCCTCCCACCCTGTTCCAGCAAGCACGATAAGTGTTGAGCATGCATTTGTTGAGCAAGCACAAGTAGGCAGTAACATTGTTAAGCAAGCAGCATAACTCTAACCCCCCTGTACATCGGTTAACCCTTCGCATCAATAGTTGACGTAGTTTTAAGAAAGACAGTCTAGAAGAGCAGGACACAGAGATAAGGAGTATCTGGGAATGGCAGGTGTCCAGGATGGGCTACAGTTAAACTAACTGATAAGTAGGAGGACAGGAGGATTATTATGTCTCTGGTGCTAACAAACCAATTAAGCTGGTATAAGCATGCTTCAAAAGGCTGTCAGAAGTGATGAAGAGTGTTGGAAGAAGTAAATGACCCTCAGAGACCACCACCACAATTCTGTACGCATGCTGGGAAACTTTCTGGAAAATAATGTAATCCATACGTAACCTCATGAATATGTACGTATGCCCAGTGACTATAAAAGGAGGAGCTATCCCCCGTATCTCCCGGTGCCACAGTAAAGAATACCTGCTTGTCAGCTTGAAAACTTTGTTGGCAAGTTTGTTCCTGGAGTTTTCTCCGAATCAATTTGGCACCCCAGATGGGACCCTCTCTGCTCGGCTGCAGGACCCACTGAGGACAGGGTTCCTAGGGCCCTTGGGAATTTTTCCCAGAGGGACCACTCGACTCATTTGGATTGCTGTGGGAGCAGACAAGGACCAACTTCATCAAAGGTATTCTTTTCTTTTGTATAGTCTGTAAGATGCAGGGGGCATCTTGCATAAAGACTAAATTGGTAATTGGGTTGGTTTGGTAAGCGTATAAAAGGTTAGGAAGCCTTCCGTAAATCGAGATAGGAAATCTCGTAGGTAAAGGCATACACCCGGCTGCTAGCGTCCGTTTGGTATACACCCAAAAGAAGCAGGGGGCTTCCTGTGGTTTGGGTCCTGCAAGACGCAGTGGGTGTCTTGTAGAAAAGGTTTTGGATTGTACTGGTATACACCCACAAGAAGCAGGGGGTATATTGTGGTTTGGGTCCTACAAGACGCAGGGGGTGTCTTGTGGAAATGGTTTTAGGTTCAGTGTGATATCAACAGCCCATAAGGGATTCGATTCAGTGATGCTGTCAGCGTGAGTCCCTGAATAGGTTAGTCAAATCATCCTCCGATAGAGTGGGCTGTCCAGTATCGTTCCCACAGTGGGAACCAGTTGACAGGCTGGTCAACTATAAAGGGTTCAAGGAAACCCAGCTATTAATGTGACAATATGGTCTGAACCATAGGGATTAGGAAGTATTGCTTTTGATTCTACTGGTATTTGTCTTATTTTGTGGCTTGTTACAGTAATGATTTTGGTCTTGTGATATTGGTACTGGTGACAGGATATTATAAATGTGTTATTAACTGTTGTTTGTTTGGTTGAATTTTAGCCTCTGTCTTATTCTCAAGTGTTGTAACTGTGTGGAGTGTGTCTGTGAGATCCCGTTTGTGTGTGTGTGAATGTGAGATTGATAATGCAAAATCAGCAGAGTGAAGAGATCTTGAAAAAGAGTCCTTTATGGTGCATTATGGCACATTGGAAAAAACTGGGAGGGTCTCTTGGGGGCTCGGTAAATAAGAAAACATAGGTAAAATATTGTAATCAATGGTGGCCTTTGTATACTTTGGAAGATCAGGAAAAATGGCCGAACAATGGAACTCTGAACTATAATACATTGTTACAATTAATGTTGTTTTGAGGGGGCAAGGAAAATATGATGAAGTAATGTATGCAGATATGTTTTTCACTTTAAGAAACCACCCAGAGTGACAGATTGAATGCAAAATTAATATAGCTCCACCAGATCCCTTAATTTTGGTTTTGGAAAAGGAAAGGGAAAGGGAAAAACTGAAAGTTAAGATGGAGAGATGTTGTTCAGCCTGTGATATTGGGGAAAGATGTTTAAAGTTAAAAAACAATTATCAGGAAGACAGGTAGGAAAATTATGTATCACAAGTACCTCCAAGAGGAGCACCCTCTGCTTCTGTCCTATATGATATTGATAAGGAGGAAGAGACTGCTGTGACTGGCAACAAGCGGCAGATACATATTCAGAGTTAAGAAAGGGTTAAAGCAGAAGTGCTGCTGCAGAGGCAGGCATCTGCAACCCCTGCAGAGAATGAGCAGCTGTGAGGAAAAAAAACGGGAGAGCAGCTCAAAGCGTGGGTGGAGGGATGTCAGGCGGAGGTGGGGGAGTGGGCTCTTCTTCTGTGGAAGAGGATCAGTGTGCGCGCTATGGGGAGTTTGGACCTTGGAAGTGAGACTGCCCTGGGCAGGGGGGGAGTGCCATAGGATGGCTCCAGAGACTGAATTGGAACTAGACTGACAAGGGACCTGGGGAATCTACCCTAGCAGATCCACTGGTTAAATTAAAACTACGGACTAGAGGAAATAAAGCGGAATTTTAGTGGATACAGAAGCAACTTATTCGGTGTTAAATCAGAGAGAAAAGAATTTGTTACAGATGTGGGAGCTACCGGCCACCAAGGAAAAGAGAAAAAAGAAAAAAAAAAAAAAAAAGAGGCATTCTTTCTGAAACCTTTAAAGTACAAATTGGGAAAATAAATAGGAATGCATAAATTTTTATGCATGCCAAATTCTCTAAAATCTTTATTAGGGCGAGAAGCAACATTTAAAGAAGGCAAAATGGAATTTAGAGTTAAAAAAAAAATCAGTTAATTGCAGTTTTGAGTTTATCTTTAATTCAACAGAAAAAGCAAATAGGAGGACCTTCCTGAAATAGCAGAAATCCTTAATCAGGTATATCTGGGACTATGGGCATCTGAAGTTCCATGTAAGGCGAAAAATACTTTGCCTGTTAAAGTGGAAATAAAAAGGGGAGGGGGGGGGGGCTGCCCAATTAGAATAAAACAATATCCCCTAAAATTAGAAGATCAAAGCCAGTAAAGAAATATGATGGAGAAAAGTTGCAGATCGGTTCAAGGTCTCAGGGCAATCAACAGAAGTGCAGAGGATATTTGTCCAGTAGTAGCTAATTTGTATGACGTATTGACTAAATTGAATAATAATCAGAAATGCTTTGCCATCTTAGATTTAAAGAACCCTTTCTTTTGCTTACCACTGATCAAAGAAAGCCAAATTATTTGCTTTCAAATGGCAAAATCCTGACACAGGAAGAAAAACTCAATTAACTTGGACAGTATTTCCTAAAGGGTTTAAAAACAGTCCAGCAACTTTTGGAAATCATTTAGCACTGGAACTAGAATCATGGAAGCCACCTACTCAGATGGGGACCCTGTTACAATATGTAGATGACTTATTAATTGCTACAGAAACAAAGGAAGAATGTATCCAGTGAACAGTGGAATTATTACATTTTCTGGGACTGAATGGTTATAGGGTATCCAAACAAAAGGCCCAACTAACCCAAACCTGAGTTTTCTACCTAGGTGTCCTGGGTTTAGCAGTAGCAGTTAATTTTTCTCCTTCTTGGTAGCTGGTGCAGTGTTGTGTTTTGACTTTCAGCCTGGGAACAGTGCTGATAATACCGATGTTTTCAGTTGTTGCTAAGTAATGTTTACCCTGACCAAGGACTTTGTGAGGCTCATGCTCTGCTAGGGAGGAGGGGAAGCCAGGAGGAAGCAGAGACGGGACACCTGACCCAAGCTAGCCAAAGAGGTATTCCATACCACAGCATGTCATGCCCAGGGAGGTAACTGGGAGTTACCTGGAAGGACATGGGGTCTTCTGGGTCGGACTCGTTTTTCGGCGGGTGGTATTGTATTCTCTTTCCTTGTTATATTCTCTTATCATTGTTGTCGTTGGTGGTAGCGGTGGTGATTTGTGTTGTACATTGTTTGCTGGACTGTTCTTGTCTCAACCCACAGGAATTGCATTCTTTTGATTCTCCTCCCCATCCCTCCGGGAGCAGGGAAGGGGAGAGTCCCCCCCCCCCACTCTCAGAGGGATGGCGAGGAGAATCGAAAGAATTTAACTCCCATGGGTTGAGATGAGAACAGTCCAGTAACTATGGTATAACACAAACCCCTACTGCTACCACTAATAATAATAAAGATAAGGGAAATAACAAGGGAAGAGAATACAACCGCTCACCACCCTCTGACCGATACCCAGCCCAACCTGAGCAGTGGTCTTGCCCCTCCAAGCAACTGCCCCCAGTTCTACATCCTGGGCCTGACGTGCTGTGGTATGGAATATCTCTTTGGCTAGTTTGGGTGAGGTGCCCTGTCTCTGCTTCCTCCCGGCTTCCCCTCCTCCCTGGCAGAGTATGAGACTCAGAAGTCAGAGTAAACATGACTTAGCAACAACTAAAGCCATCTGTGTTATCAGCGCTGTTCCCAGGCCGAAAGTCAAAACCACCGCACTGCACCAGCTACTAAGAAGGAGAAAAATGACTGCTACTGCTGAACCCAGGACAGTTACAAAATACCTTTTAGTCTGACCAGTCAAAAAGGGGAAAAAAACAAAAGACAGTTTGAGGAACAGAGGGTGAGTTTTGGTACCCTTCCCTTCTAACACCTTCCATGTGAATGACTTTGCAAGGAAAATACATGCATTTGGTTTTATTAAGAACCAAAACCTTTTAAATACCTGATTATACACACAATTCTCCCTACAGAAAACCTCTGCAGACAGGGAGCAAGAGCATATTACAGGGCTTATAAAGGAAGCTAGAGAAAGCTCGATTCATTCTTGTTACCAGAGTTCATCCCAACACACAGCATCTTCCAGCCCCCCTCACTGTAAGAGGATGAGGAGCAAAGCACAGAGATGTCAGCAGGAGTCTCTTCAGTTTCCTCACTCACACATACACACAGACCCCCTGTTTTGTTGGTTTTATTTTGAGCATCAAGAAAGGCACAAGCCTCAGGGGAGAGCTGTGCCCATCAGCACAGCTCAAACCAAAGCTCACTATGCTGCTCCTATATCACAAAGAGAATCCAGGTCTGTGAAGGGAAACCAGCAGGGCTCTGTAAGGGCATTCCAAGATGCTGACAAGCAGCTCCAGAATCAGCACTGCCAGATCACAGACCTCCCCAGCCAGAAGGAAACCAGTCTGTAAGCCTGGAGCCTCATCATGGGGCAAAGAACATAGGGCAGTGGTAAACCCAGCCTCTCCCAGCTTTGACTGACACCTGGTACCAAGTAGAGCCCACACTGCCTGCTCTAAAGCTTCAGGCCCTTCCCACCCTCCCTGGGTGAAAGCCCAGGGCCCTGTTACCTTCTCAGCCTGAGTAGCAGCCACTGCTTTGGGTTTCTGTCCAACACTGCTAAGGAAACTGGCCCAAAGAGCATCCCCTTTCTTTTTTATTTCTTCTTTTCTTCTTTTCACCTGCTCTACATCATCCACTTCCTCCTCCTCCTCTTCACCTCTTCATTTTGTTGAGCCTTTTCTTCTTCTTTCTCATCTGGCTCTAGCGAGACCTCCTTTCTTCTTCTTCCTAGAAGCAGATGCCAAAAAAAAAAAAAATATATACGCACTGAGGTGCTGCAACACTATTGCAGAGCTGAACGGTAAAGCAACATGGTATTTTATACTTACAGTAAGACAGTCTACCTGGGGCAATTCCCCTTGTCTTGGGGGTAAAGCTGCCTAATTAAAAGACAGTGCTGTTCAGAAAACACCACAGGACTGAAGCAGGCTGTCCCCCTGAAGTGGACTGACACACGCATGCGTGTCCCTGTAAGGTTATAATGGGCTCTGGACTACTGCAGGAACCACAAGAGAAGAACCTGACCTGGATAGAAACCAGCCTTAAATAAGCTATTGTCATGGTTTAAGCCCAGCTGGTAACTCAAAACCACACAGCCGCTTGCTCGCTCCCCCCCTTTTTCCTCCCCCAGCTCCCGGAGGGATGGGGAGAAGAATCGAAAGAATGTTCACTACCCAGTCGGAGCAGTGAACTAGCCCTTCCGAGTAACTGCCCCCAGTTTATATACTGGGCATGATGTTCTGTGGTATGGAATACCTCTTTGGTTTGTCTGGGTCAGGTGTCCTGTCTCTGCTTCCTCCTGGCTTCCCCTCCTCCCTGGCAGAGCATGAGACTCAGAAAGTCCTTGGTTAGAGTAAACATTACTTAGCAACAACTAAAACCATCGATGTTATCAGCGTTGTTCCCAGGCTGAAAGTCAAAAACGCAGCACTGCACCAGCTACTAAGAAGGAGAAAAATGACTGCTACTGCTGAACCCAGGACAACTATATACACAGAAATTTTCTTCCACCAAAAGAGCTTTTGTGAAATAGGAGCTCACTCCTCTAATAGAGATAACAGGGTTTTATTGAGGGATAAAGTCAGTAAAGCAAAAGCAACAGCGCTGGGCGCATGACCGTAGCCAGAGGCACACTGATTAGCATTTGTTACAGGTTTATATACTTTCACTATTGCATTAGCCATATACATATTCATAATCCCCGCGTATAGGCGAGGAATATTATAACTAGCTCCAGGAACTTATTATCATAAGTCTCCTCCTCTTGGCATCTGCGCACTGCTCTCTGGTGATTGTGGGCAGGGGTCTTGAGGATGAAGTAAGCAGTCTTCCTCTTGTGAGTAGGGGTCTTCAAGGTGCAGTAAGCAGTCTTCCTCACGGAGTACTTTTCACCTTTGGCACAGTTGGATGCCCCAGTAATCACACAACTAGATGAAACCAGCCATATCTGTAATTCTTCTGATAGCTGGCAAAGATTTAGAACAGTGTGACCTTCGTACAAAATTTACTGCAAGCAAAACAGGACGGGCAGACAAGGAGTATCTGAATCTAGCAGATGTTCTAGAGGCACTGTCTCCAAACTAACTGATAAGTAGAAGGATGGTGTGAAATAATTCACTCATGTTTAGTGGGGCCACTAAATCCTGTTATCTCACCACAGACTTACAACACAAACATTGCTCTTTATCTTCGACCTAAGTTAAGCTAAAAGAAATTTAACCCTATGCTTTCCAGGCACTAGCTTACCTCATATCAAGCCCTCCCTCCCCCTTTTATTTTACCTTTACAAATTATTTTGCTATGTGACTCCATGTTGCTTAAGAGTTCTGGCCATTTAACTTTTTGTCTAATCTTGTGTCCTTAGCGAGTTTTGTTTCTGTTATTGCGAACTCATACAGTTATGTCCACCTATGATAGCAACACCTATGATTTGCGAAAGCCAATACATTTATGTGCTTATCACACTTTGCACTTAAAAAGGCTTATTAGAAGGAAACTAACTAGCTCCTGCAGGGAGTTTCAGGCACGATGTTCTTCAAGCCTGAGGATCTGTGGTGCTGAACCACAAGGACAAAAAGCGTTTCTCATCTCCCAGCACTTCACCACAGCGCCCAGCAGGACGAGCACCGGGGAAGGTGGCTGTGGGCCGCACCAACGCGGATTCTCCCACCAGGGACTCCGCACCTGTGCGGAACCAGGGGTGGCTGTACCTGCTGGCGGGGCGTTGGGGCTCCTCCTGCCGCTTTGTGGCCGTGGGCTATCCACCGGGTGCTTCCGCACCAGCTCGCTCACATCATCCTCACTGTACTCCACACCTGCAGCCTTCGCCTGCTACTCCATGTCGGTAACGGCACCACCACCTACTCCAGCCCGCTCTCCACCTTCCCAGGTACCTTCCCCATGGCGGGGCCTTCTCAGATATGAGGCTCTCCCTCTGCCGGAGGCCTGTGGGCCCCGCGTCAGCCTTATGGCGCTTCTCTCCATAGAGATGTGGCATGGTGTCTTCCTGCGGGCACTCATCTCCTCCCTCTTCTTCCATGTCCCGGCAGCTTTGCTAGTGCTTTTCATGCTCCGGCACCACAAGTACGGCAGGTTCATGTCCATGAGACTTTTGCTGATGGGCATCATGGGATCCATTACCGCCGGCATCCTCACAGGTGCAGTAGATGACCAGGGGCCTCTGCAGTGGTCAGAAGTTGCCTTTGGGAGCATGTCAAACCATGGCATTCCCCAGGGTAGTGAGACAAGGGGGAGCACAAAATTATAAAATGAAAGATATAAACCTTTAGAACCAGTTTTAAGTAATGTTAAGTTTGATGGCTTTGTAACAGTAGCAATGGAAAATTACTGAGGTGCATGATATACAGAAAGAAAAAGTAGAATACAGTTAGAGAACATACTGAGAGTATAAGGAGTATCTGGGAATGGCAGGTGTACAGTTAAACTAACCAATAAATAGGAGGACAGGAGGGTTATTATGTCTGGTGCAAACGAACTGTGAAATACGAACTCACTCCTCTAAATGAGATAACAAGGTTTTATTGAGGAACAAAGTGTTATGAAAACCTAGCCAATCTGTTTTAATTGATTTTCATTATAATTAATAATCAGAGACAATAAGCAAGCAGCGCTGGGTGCGCCGGGGAGTCTCTGCTCAACCCAAGACGCACACCGGGAACTTCTGGGGATAGTCTCTTATACTTTTTGGTTTCCCAGGCTTCTTGGGTTTCAGCCAATCCTGTTGTCTTCTTTTCCCAGGCTTCTTGGGTTTCAGCCAATTCTGTTGTCTTCTTTTCCCGGGCTTCTTCAGCCAATCCTGTTGTCTTCTTTTCCCGGGCTTCTCCACCTGTTGTTGGGGTCTTGTCTCCAGGTGAAGAAATATTATGTCTATTGCAAGTCTGACTGCCATCTTAGCCCCCATAAATTCCGCTCCTTATGTGTTTATTTGTTCAGCGCACAGATTTCACAACATTCTGTAACAGGACATATCTCTAAGTTACCTACCCCCCCCTTTTCTAAGAATATTCATGCAATTTAAACAATGAACAAAACATTTCTTTGCACAATATTGTGGTTGACCCAGGGGAATTATTCCCTTGTTTCTCCTTCCTCCTCACTGTGGTATTGACAGGGACACTTATCATACCCTTTGCACATAGCACAATGATCACAAGGGATTCCATCTCCACACAAAGTGCAATGATCACTAGGACCCCTGAGTTGCTGACACGAATCACTCTGATGTAACTCACAAAAGTCAATAAAGCAAAAGCAACAGTGCTGGGCGCATGACCGTAGCCAGAGGCGCGAGTGATTAGTATTTGTTAAAGGTTTATATACTTTCACTATTCATTAGTTACATACATATTCATAATTCCTGCATGTAGGTGGGGGATATTATAACTAGCTCTAAGAATTTATTATCATAAGTCTCCTCCTCTTGGCATCTGCGCACTGCTCTGAGGTGATTGTGGGCAGGGGTCTTGAGGATGTAGTAATCAGTCTTCCTCTTGTGAGTAGAGGTCTTCAAGGTGAAGTGAGCAGTCTTCCTCACAGAGTACTTTTCACCTTTGGCACAGTTGGACACCCAACCAGCTATATCTGTAATTATTCTGATAACTAGCAAAGATTTAAAACAGTGTGAACTTCCTGCAAAATTTATTGCAGGATGGGCAGGCAAGGAGTATCCCAAGCTAGCAGATGTTTGGGAAGCTCTGTCTCTAACTGATAATGAGAAGGATGGTGTGAAATAACTCATTCATGTTTAGTGGGGCCACTAAATCCTGTTATCTCACCACAGACTTATGACACTAACATTGTTCTTTAAAATTAAAGGTACTTTAGAATCATAGAATCATAGAATAGTTAGGGTTGGAAAGGACCTTAAGATCATCTAGTTCCAAACCCCCTGCCATGGGCAGGGACACCTCTCACTAAACCGTATCACCCAAGGCTCTGTCCAACCTGGCTTTGAGCACTGCCAGGTACGGAGCATTCACAACTTCCCTGGGCAACCCATTCCAGTGCCTCACCACCCTTACAGTAAAGAATTTCTTCCTTATATCCAATCTAAACTTCCCCTGTTTAAGTTTTAACCCTTTACCCCTTGTCCTATCACTACAGTCCCTAACAAATAGTCCCTCCCCAGCATCCCTATAGGCCCGATTCAGATACTGGAAGGCTGCTATGAGGTCTCCACGCAGCCTTCTCTATTCCAGGCTGAACAGCCCCAACTTTATCGTCCTGTCTTCATACAGGAGGTGCTCCAGTCCCCTGATCATCCTCGTGGCACTCCTCTGGATTTGTTCCAACAGTTTCATGTCCTTTTTATGTTGAGGACACCAGAACTGCACACAATACTCCAGGTGAGGTCTCACAAGAGCAGAGTAAAGGGGCAGGATCACCTCCTTTGACCTGCTGGTCACAATCCTTTTGATTCAGCCCAGGATATGGGTGGCTTTCTGGCCTGCAAGTGCACACTGCGTACTCATGTTCATTTTCTCATCGACCAGCACACCCAAGTCTTTTTCTGCAGGGCTACTCTGAATCTCTTCTTTGCCCAACCTGTAGCTGTGCCTGGGATTGCTCTGACCCAGGTGTAGGGCCTTGCACTTGGCATGGTTAAACTTCATGAGGTTGGCATCCGCCCACCTCACAAGGGTGTCAAGGTCCCTCTCTATGGCATTCCTTCCCTCCACCATATCAACCGAACCACACAGCTTGTTGTCATCGGCAAACTTGCTGAGGGTGCACTCAATCCCACTGTCCATGTCAGCGATGAAGATGTTAAACAAGACCGGTCCCAACACTGATCCCTGAGGGACACCACTCGTTACTGGTCTCCAGCCAGACATTGAGCCATTGACCACAACTCTTTGTGTGCGGCCATCCAGCCAGTTCTTTATCCACCGAGTGGTCCATCCATCAAATTGATGTCTCTCCAATTTAGAGAAAAGGATGTCGTGTGGGACAGTGTCGAATGCTTTCCACAAGTCCAGATAGATGGCATCAACTGCTCTACCCCTGTCCATCAGTTCTGCAGCCCCCTCATAGAAGGCCACCAAATTGGTCAGGCAGGATTTCCCCTTAGTGAAGCCATGTTAGATGTCACCAACCACCTTGTTGTTTTTCATGTGCCTTAGCATTCCTTCCAGGAGAATCTGCTCCAAGATTTTCCCAGGCACAGAGGTGAGACTGACTGGTCTGTAATTCCCTGGGTCAAAGAAGACTAGTGTGAAACAATTAACTCATGTTTAGTGGGGACACTACATTCCAGAGACTTGCAACATAAACATTGTTCTCTTTCTACAACCTGAGTTAAGATAAAAAGTACTTTAAATCTATGTTTTCCAGGCACTAGCTTTCCTTATAACAAGCCCCCCCCTTCTTTCTTTTACCCTTACAAATTCTTTTGCTATGTGACTCCTCTTTGATCAAGAGATCTGAACCTTTTTAACTTGTTGTCTAGTCTTGTGTCTTTAGCGAGTTTTGTTTCTTATTGTAAACTGATACAGTTATATCCACATAACCACACCTATGATTTGCGAAAGCCAATACATTTATGTGTTTATCACAAAACCAATTAAGCTGGTATAAGCATCTACTGCGCGTGCTCCAAAGTCTGCCAGAAGTGATGAAGATTGTTGGAAGAAGTAAACGACCCTCAGAGACCACCACCACAATTCTGTACGCATGCGGGGAATTTTCTGGAAAATGTTGTAATCCATATGTAGCCTCATGAATATGTATGCATGCCCAGGGACTATAAGGACGGCTTGTGTAGCAATACGGGGACGCACGTTAGGAGTTGCTATCCCCCGTGTCTCCCGCCGCCGCAATAAAGAATACCTGCTTGTCAGCTTGAAAACTTTGTTGGCAAGTTTGTTCCTGGAGTTTTCTCTGAATCAATAGAGAGGAGATGAATGTTTTAGCTGCATTTCCCCCTTAGTCCATGTTTGGTATGAGACCCCACCTGGAGTCTTGCATCCAGCTCTGGAGTCCTCAGTACAGGAAAAACATGGATCTGCTGGAGCGGGTCCAGAGGAGGGACACAGAAATGATCAGAGGGATGGAACACCTCTCCTGTGAGGAAAGGCTGAGATAGTTGGGGTTGTTCAGCCTGGAGAAGAGAAGGCTCTGTGGAGAACTCATTGCAGCCTTTCAGTTCTTAAAAGGAGCCTATAAGAAAGATGGGGAGAGACTTTTTAGCAGGTCCTGTTGTGATACGACAGGGGTGATGGTTTTAAACTAAAAGAGGGAGATTCAGGCTGGATGTGAGGAAGAAATTATTTACAATGAGGGTGGTAAAACACTAGCACAGATTGCCCAGAGAGGTGGTGGCTGCCCCATCCCTGGAGACATTCAAGGCAAGGCTGGATGTGGTTCTGCTCAACCTGATCTAGTTGAAGATATTCCTGTTCATTGCAGGGGGTTAGACTATATGAGCTTTGAATCATAGAATCATAGAATAGTTAGGGTTGGAAAGGACCTTAAGATCATCTAGTTCCAAACCCCCTGCCATGGGCAGGGACACCTCTCACTAAACCGTATCACCCAAGGCTCTGTCCAACCTGGCTTTGAGCACTGCCAGGTACGGAGCATTCACAACTTCCCTGGGCAACCCATTCCAGTGCCTCACCACCCTTACAGTAAAGAATTTCTTCCTTATATCCAATCTAAACTTCCCCTGCTTAAGTTTTAACCCTT
The DNA here is from genome assembly GCF_033815535.1 of Pezoporus flaviventris. Taxonomy (NCBI): domain Eukaryota; kingdom Metazoa; phylum Chordata; class Aves; order Psittaciformes; family Psittacidae; genus Pezoporus; species Pezoporus flaviventris. Next base: position 879,349 of record NW_026892592.1, read on the forward strand.
TACCCCTTGTCCTATCACTACAGTCCCTAACGAATAGTCCATCCCCAGCATCCCTATAGCCCCTCTTCAGATACTGGAAGGCTGCTATGAGGTCTCCACGCAGCCTTCTCTATTCCAGGCTGAACAGCCCCAACTTTATCGTCCTGTCTTCATACAGGAGGTGCTCCGGTCCCCTGATCATCCTCGTGGCCCTTCTCTGGACTTGTTCCAAACTATGATTCTATGTTTGAAAGAGTTGGATCATACCAACATCGAGCCCTTTGTCAGAGCTTTCAAACATGCCTGTCAGGCGCAGATCCAGGTGGGCTTTCAGGTTTCTGAGCACTCAGAGAAAAAACATACACAGGTTTGGTGTCTGTGCCTAGAACTAGGTAATATTTGCAGTCTGTGGGCTGTGGCGTAGAGGATCTTGTCACAACAGTATGTCCAAACCCTCCCCAATCTCCATACCTTCTGCAGGCCTCAGCAGAGCTTCACCACCAATTTACTTGTTCCCACCAGCACGTGTTGGTTACTGGCTGAGGTTTATCATGCCAAACCCAGTCCATGCTTTTGCCAGCCCTCTCCCCCTTGTTCTTTGCCCCAGTCTCACATCCTCCAACACTTCCCTCTTCATCCCTGTGGTATGACAGCATGTGTCTCATGTGCTGTCACGCTCATGGCTTTTCCCCCTCTCTACAGGTGCTGCCATTGCTGGAGTTTACAGAGCTGTGGGGAAAAAAATGATTCCCTTTGAAACCCTCATTTTGGGAGTGGGTCAGACATTCTGCATGGTGGTGGTTTCATTTCTACGCATTTTAGCCACTCTCTAGCTCTTCCTCAGATGCTAGAAATAAGCCTTGTTCCCGCCTTGCCCTGGGCCATCTACACCTGGAATGTCCTGGTTCTGGTGGTTAATTTTTGTCTCCATTAGGAGCTGGACCCACTCTTGCAGCCAGGCACTGCAGCCTGACATGACATCTCATTGCAGCTCTGCTGTCAGGGATGGGCCTGGCCTGTTTTGGGGCCAGGAGCCCCCCTCACCCTGAGTTGACATGCAGGGTCCCTGCAACCCTCAGGCTTAGTACTGATCCACTACTGCCCTCTCAGGCAGTTCTCACCCTCGGATAGTGGCCTTGCCAGGGCTGTGGGTCAATCCCTGCACACCACTTAGGCTCTCACAGGGCAGTGGAATTCTCACTGTCGCCTTCCTGCTCTCAAGATGGGACCCCACACTTCACCTGCATATCTCTGGCTAAACCCAGGGCCAGAGCAATGCCTGCGTTATTACATATCTATATACAGCCTACAGAGACTGATATTGGCAAAACAAGGCTTTGGAAAAGGGTGGCAGCTGCATGCAGTGAGCAGTTCCCAAGAGCTGGCAACCAGATGCCTTCACTGCTCCTTCAGCCCCAGGCAAGTGTGCTCCGAGATCAGAACTGGCATGACAAATTCACATCCTGAGTTAGCATCCAGGAGGCTTTATTGGCAGTTAAAGGTCAGCACATTCTCTTGGTTGCCTCAGATGAGAATGATGGGGAGTCTCAGGTCCTGTGAGAGGGTCTCGAGCCAGGCCATGTAGAGGGAGCTGGGGCAGCCCTTCCTGCTGATGGGCAGAGTGCTGCGGCACAGCGAGGGGCCAGTGAGGCACAGTCACCCTAGCCAGGCTCCATATTTAGTCCCCTTCTCCATCCACCACTAATTTGCAGGTTATTTCCCTAAAAAGGAGCAACAGCACATCCTTCCCCCCCTCCCCCGATAGGACCCAGGCCAGACCTCTTGGTGCCTTCCAAAGGGTTCTCCCCACCGTCCCACCACAGGGTCAGGGTGTCAGTCCATGGGGAGTGAACATCTAGGGGGATCATTTCCATGGGGCAGGAGGGTGTTGGTGGTACCTACATGGCTATGAGCACCATGTCCTGTGAGTAGTCCAGCAAAATCTTGCTCAGCTTCACTTGGAGCGACTGCAGAGCAAAGAGGGGTGAAAAGCATTTCAACAATGTGGGGCATTGCTGCCGCATGGTGCTGAATTACCAACTGGGCTTAAACCACGACAAGCCCATAGATCACAGCTGTTACTGCAAAGCCTAGGGGGTCAGGGGGGAAGCAGCTCTTGCCACCCACCCATGAGGACAACAGTGGTAGCTGCATGGCTATGAGGGGCTGCAGGGCACTTACACCTTCTTCTCATCCATCCTGTTGATCTGCCCACTGACGAACACACCAATTTTGCACTTGCCCCACCACTTCTTGTGCCCCAGGAGGTAGGGGATAAGCTGCGTGAGACCTGGCCCCAAAACACCCAGCAGTAGAGGTGGTGGCAGCAGACCTGGGGGCTCACCAGCACTGTTGACATCAGATGCTAGGGATGCCCTGGTGCAGTTAGCAAGGACCGAGCCCTTCTGGGCAATGGGGATGCTGGGATCACATTAGGTGGACAGAGGGATGTCAAAGAAAGCCACAACAGCCAAAGGTGAAGGTTACCTCCATTGTAAATGGAGTAAGTAAATGTCAATAGTCTTCTTGCCCTGCTCGCTCTGGAAGATGGTGCTTGCCTGCTGCTCTCTGGCCAAGGTGGTGGGATTCACTGCCAGGGCAAGAGGGTCCTGGCGTCGGCGAGGAGCACTGCCAGCCATGTATTAAAGGCCCATCCCTACTCCCAACCCACAGCCCTGCCTATAAACCTGGCTTCCCAAAAATAATCCTTGGAGCCAGGGATGTTCTGAGTAGCCCCGAGCTAGGACCAACCTGTGCCTGGGGCTGCTCTGCTGCTGTTGCTGCTCTACTGCTGTTGCTGCTCTACTGCTGTTGCTGTTCTCCTCTGCTGCCTCGAACGTAGAGTTAACTGGAGAGGGAAGAGATGAGCATGGGCAGCAGGCAGCACTCCGCTGTCTCCAGCCCCTTCAGTCCCAGCCAGGAGTGATGTCTCCAGGACCATGACCTTTGCCTGGGGACATGGTGCCTGCTGGCATGTCCTACAGCTCCAGCACCTCTGAGCATCCCTGACTGCCCAAAAACACTTACCATGCACCTGCAGCACTCGGGAAACATTTAGCCCTTCCTTCATCCTCATCAAGCACACACCGTACTTGAAATCAAAGGCATCACTGGAAAGAGGGGGGAGGAGGAGGTTAACAGTGGCCATTTCATGTCGGGTGGCAATGCTAGCATGTGGCTATGGCATCCCCACACCCAACCACAGGGCCACCACCAGGTCCCGGCATCCCCAAGGGGTGGAGGAGCTGTTGTGGATGTACTGCAGGATGCCCACATAGTCCTCCAGGCTCTGTGGGGACACCATCCACCAGTTCCTCTTGTAGCCCAGCACCAGGATGTTGGGTCTCATCTTCCTGAGGCCAGCAGTCTATGGATAGATGTCCCCATGAGACCCCTCTGCAGGGATAGATGGACACAGGTAGTGTCAGTCCACAGGGGAAGATACAAAGGGGGTGCCTGGAGGTCGGGGGGGGGGGGGGTCAGAGGCCCCAGGCTCCACCATTTGGACACCACTTCAAAGATTTTCAGCTACCACATCCATATAGAAAGACTTGATCTTCCTCTTCATAAGGCACTTGGTGCAGACATCTGCTGTCAGCCAGGACTCTGGCATCTTTTGCTTCCACAGTCCCTTCAGGGAGCAGGGGCAAAGGCTCAGGCACAGGCAGCCCTTCCAGCTGGTGATCTTGCCTCCAAGGAACTTGTCGTGGTTTAAACCCAGTCAGGTAACTCGTTCACTCACACCCCCCCCCCCCCTTCTTTCCCTCCCCCTACTCCCGGAGGGACGGAGAGGAGAATCGAAAAGAATGCAACTCCCACGGGTTGAGATAAGAACAGTTTAGTAACTAAGGTATAACACAAATCACTACTGCTACCACCAGTGATAATAATGATAAAGGAAATAACAAGGGAAGAGAATACAACACCTCAGCACCAGCCGACTGATAACTTGCCCCCCCTCAGCCTGACCAAGCACCGACCGATACCTCCTCCAACCCTGCAGTCTCCCAGCCCTCCCGGCTAACTCCCAGTTACATCCTGGGCATGACGTGCTGTGGTATGGAATACCTCTTTGGTCAGTTTGGGTCAGGTGTCCTGTCTCTGCTTCCTCCTGGCTTCCCCTCCTCCCTGGCAGAGCATGAGGCTCACAAAGTCCTTGGCCAAACCAAAACATCGCTATCAGCTCTGTTCCCAGGCCGAAAGTCAAAACACTGCACTGCACCAGCTACCAAGAAGGAGAAACATGACTGCTACTGCTGAACCCAGGACAGAACTCCAGCTCCTCTCTTCCCAAATCATTGGCAAGACCTGGATGTAACCACTGCACATGAGGGAGGCTGCAATCACAGCAAGAGAACCAGCGAATTTTAGGAGTCAGCAGCCAACACACACAGTGCCAGTAGTCCCATGGCTGTAGATGAATTGGCATTTGCTGCACCTCAACTGCTCTTGAGGCTTCAGGACCACCCCTGTCCTCTGAGCAACTGCTTTGTCCTACTATGTTTTTGCTTTGTCAATTAATTGGCAAGGGGAAGCCATTAGCCCACAGGGACATCCCGGTATTTCATCAATATTGCTTAAAAAGCTGGAAAGAGGCTTCCAGATGAAACATCTCATCATCTGGTGGCATATAATGAGCACTCTTCAATCCCCACCCTGTGAGCCCACCAGGACACATCTGGATTTCCCAGCCCCCCACTGGTGGCCGGAGCCCCCAGGACAAGGGGCCAACTAGCTTTTGCAGTTGACTCACAATCAGCACATTGCTGCAGAGCATCAGGCTGAGGTTCTTGGTGAAGGTCCTCATGAAGTCCATCAGGGCTGGGTGAAAATTGGGAGGGCTGGTGAGCACCAGGCACTGTGGCCTGTGGGCAGGGAGGAAAAAGGTGGTGAAGGCTGGTACTTTGGAGGCACAGAGCCTCTCTGGAATGAGCCATGTCTCTTCTCCCATGCCTGGCCAGCAGCAACTATAGGGAGCATCTTTAGGATGAGGCAAAATCCAGCTGAGGGTCCAGCCTCACTCTTTAAGGTCTTTTTATATCAGATAAGACCAATGTCTCTGCCTGGTACAGGGAAGCAAGGTTTGCCCTACATTCTACCTCTGCCCACATGGCAAAGATGTGGGACTTTGGAGACAGACACATTTTACTGGGGCTCCAAGTTACTGAGTATGGTGGTGAGGATGTGACCATGAGCATGAAGCCATCCTGGGTTTGCTGGGAGAAGTTGGCTCTGCATCTCCCTCCCTCTGTGCCCAGCACCACACCGAGACCCCTTGCCTGTAAATTCTTGATGTGCTCATCCACTTCAGTCAGCCCCACTGAGTAGTTGAGGGCCATGGTGTACAAGCTGGCTTGCATGGAGGAGCCCCAGTTGACATCTACATGGAGAAGACAGATGATGGCTGAAGTACAAATATGAGGAGGCCTGGCAGACTGACTACATCACACTCTCTCTCCTGCTCTGAAAGACTGTTACAGCAGATGGAGCCCGACATCATGGACCGGATGAACTCAGCAGCTTTATGGGGATTGGTCCATGCACTAAGGAATGATATCTTTCTCTTTGTGTATGTGTGTGTGTATATATATATATGAGACAAGAGTGATGGTATATTGAAAAATGTGGGATCTGAGCATGACGTGAATGGTATGGAATAAGGGGTGGATACTGTCCTGGGTTCAGCAGTAGCAGTCATTTTTCTCCTTTTTAGTAGCTGGTGCAGTGCTGTGTTTTTGACTCTCAGCCTGAGAACAACGCTGATAACATCGATGTTTTTAGTTGGTGATCAGTAATGTTTACTCTGACCAAGGACTTTGTGAGCCTCATGCTCTGCCAGGGAGGAGGGGAAGCCGGGAGGAAGCAGAGACAGGACACCTGACCCAGACTAGCCAAAGTGGTATTCCATACCACAGCACGTCATGCCCAGTATATAAACTGGGGGCAGATACTCGGAAGGGCTAGTTCACTGCTTAGATTGGGCTGGGTATCGGTCGGAGGGTGGTGAGCAGTTGTATTCTCTTCCCTTGCTATTTCCCTTATCATTATTATTATTGGTGGTAGCAGTAGTGGTTTTTTGTTATACCTTAGTTACTGGACTGTTCTTATCTCAACCCATGGGAGTTACATTGTTTCGATTTTCCTCCCCATCCCTCCAGGAGATGGGGAAGTAAAAGGGGGGAGTGAGTGAATGGTTGCGTGGTTCTGGGCTGCTGGCTGGGCTTAAATCACAACAGAAGAAAATGGAAAACAAGCTGAAGAAGGAGCCCTTGGGTCCCCTCCAGTTGGGCATGAAGTTCTGGGCAAAGATGTTGGATGGGGAGGAAGCAGAGGAGAAGCATTTGGGTTCTCCAAACTGCCTGTCTCCTGGCTGAAACATCTCAGTGTTGGTTGGAGGTACACCGCTGATGGCAGGTAACCCACGGGAGGAAGACACCAAGCTCTTGATGACATCTCTCAGCGAGGAGCACATTCCCGTAGCAAACTTCTCCCCCAACAGCAGCAAAGAGCCAGGTTCCAGCCATGTGCTTGGCCCTTCTGAGTCACCTTGGTTGCTGAAGAAGCCCTTTGCTTGCTTCTCAGTGGTGGCAGGGATCACCATCCCCACCAGGTAGTTTATGAAGTAAACTAAGATGACCAGGAAGAACAGTATCTGTGCCGGCCAGAGCAGAAAGAGCCACCTAAGGGGTTGGGGTTTGGGCACCGAGAGGGAGAAGAATGTGTTTGGAGAAACCCCAGCCCATTTTTGTAGAGCTACAGACATCCTCTGCTCCTCGGGTGCCTGGTGGGCAGTGGGGATGGCTCATATCAACCCAGGGGAATAAGGCGAGTGGAAGAAGTGAGGGTTACCTTGGCCTCCCACTCAATGCTAGCCAGGGAGATGCCCAACAGCACCATTGTGGTGACCACCCCAATGATGCAGATGTCATTGGTGGGGTTCATGATGAGGTAGCTGTTCTCCTGTGGAGAGGGAACCATCTACAACATGGAAATAACCCTTGCTCTTACTGAACCACCAGGACTGCCATGACTTTAGCAGCCAGTGTTGATTATCAGTGGTCCAATGTTAATGTAAATATTATTAATTAATGCTGCTTGTGCACGGAGGTGGGACCCAGGGGACACACAGAGCCGCTGTCTTACCTGCAGCAGGTCCTGGGCAGTTTCAGCAAAGCCCACCATGTGCATGGCCACAGCCACTGCATTTGAGAAGGTGAAGATCAGCCTGATGGAGCCACCCAGCTCCAGCCCAAGGCTACATGAGATGAAGAAATAGGTGCCGCCTGAAGCGGTGGGAACACCCTGTGGTGTTTGCTGCCTCTCCAGCACGTTTTTTGGCCCCTCTTGCAACTTGCAGCCCATGCCAGGAGTGGTGGCCGTGCCAGGACACACACATGCTACCTGACTTCACTTTGCCATTGGTGGATATGGCAGAGATGGATAAGCCAGCGATGGTGGTCACCATTGCAGACATCAGGATGATGAGTCACATCAGGGCTGCAGGAAGAGGGCACAGCTGTGACCCTGTGTCCATCTCCATCCACCCCCCAGCCCCATAGACCCCCCTGCCTTCCCTCAGAGACCCACAAGGACCCCATCCACTGCCTCCCACCATGCTTGATGCTGCTGGCACTGGCCCCCTAGTGCTTTGGGTGACAGAGAGTTTGGTGCTGCTGTCCTGCCTGTGCTGTGCTGCAGCACCCACCGATTCCTGCCTGGGCAGTGAACCTGGTCAGGCACAGGTAGAGGACATCTCCCCAGATGTTCAGAATGCAGCAAATCTGGGGGGACAGAGAGGGGACACTGACCACCAGCCTTCGGGCACTGGGACCATGCCAGCTCTCCTAGGAGAGGGTGCTCCCATGGGATCAGTCACACTCACCATCACACCCTTCACCCATCCAAAGTGGATGGGCTCCAGTGCAAGGTCTCTGCCCAGCTCCCCTGGTACCTCCTCTGAGCTGGCCTCAATCAGCCCATTGCTCCGCTGTGGGTCAGACACGGATGCACAGAGGTGGCCTGGGTCCAGCTGCAGGGACAAGGGGGAGGCAGGTGAGGGGGGGAGGCAGCCAGGTGTCCCCAGGGGTGCAGACCTCTGGAGAAAGCTGGGATATCCCTCTGCCTTCTCCTAGGGCCTTCCCGGAGATGTGCACATCGGCACAGCACCAGTTATGGAACCAAGAAGCAGGAGATGAAGAACCACAACCACAGAGGCATCACAGGAACCAGTGGTACAGGCCATGGGATGCTGAATCCCACCTTACCTTGAGGATGGAGTGCAGGTTCACCAGCAAAGGTCTGCCTTTCCCAGTGTCTCCCACCCTCTTGCTGTTGGTGTAGTACTCATAGGTGGGCATGACATCCACCATGTTGTAGCTGAAGGTCCTGGTGCAGAGGATGCTGCCCAAGAGCTGGGTGAGTTCTGTCACAACTGGAGCCCTCGGTGGGCATATAGAAACCACAACCACCCTCCTCCACGTCCAGGAGGGTGCTGAGAGTGAAGTAGCCGCTGTAGCAGGCTGGAGGCAGCTCTGCGATGGGCAGCTCAGCCATTGCCCTGTCCCAAGGGACCTGCCAGGAGAGGGATGGGACAGACAGGGGCTCTCCAAGGCTTTATACCTAGCAAAACTGGAGTGAGGAAACCAGCACCCACACACTGCTGCTGCTAATGGAGGGAAAGGAATTGGCTTGAACCACCCCAAGCTAGTCAGGGGAAAAAAACCTAGCTGGAAGGGATATCAAACCTGCTGTAATTGGTATCCCTGCCTTCCAGTACTCAGTGGGGTGGCAATAACAGATTTGAGATTAAAAGTCCCAAGGGCAGATCAGAAGAAAAATGTGGTGTGGAATTTGTCTCCATCCCTGACCAAGAACATTCAGTTCCCACTGGGATTTATTATGGAAAATGGGAGCAAGACTCCCATGCACCCTCACTATCCCTGGGATACTGCGCCAGACCCTGCAGTTCCTGTAAATCATCTTGGCTGGTCTTGTGGCACTGAGCTGTTATGGACATGGGGAGGGAAATGGCCCCTTTATCTCAGAGTGAAACCAGGGGAAAGTGGGGAGTGTGATATAAAGGGATACCTCCACTAGGGCTCAGATGCCAGGGGGCTGGAAGGGTGATGGAGAGGCTGGAGAACATGGAGCAGTGACAGCCACAGAGTCCCTCAATGACTGCCCAGGGCTGGGAGTTGGCAGCTCTCTGGTTCAAAATTGCCCCAAACCCCATCCCTGATTTAATAAATCACTTAAACCCTTCCCCACATCACAGAAAACACAAGCGGAAACCAAACTGCCACTCAGTGTCCACCCTGCAGCCACCAGGAGGTGAGGCTGGGGGAAGGATGGGATAGTTAGAGATGAGCAAAGACGGCAATGAGGCAATAAAATGTGAGGGCAGCCCATTTGAGTTTCAGCCCTGTGTGGCTTTGCAAGTGAATGAAAAATTCAGGTTACACCTGGCTGTCTTCTGCACTCATGCACAAACACTAACCTGCTTTTTGAGGACTCGCTCCAGCCCCCTTGATTGTTTATGTGTGAACAGACACCATCCATAACTGCACAAGCCCCACATGGGCAAGTATGGATCCATTACCCAGGGAGCTGAGGACAGGCAGCACTGCCTGCAGCATGGCTCAGCCCTCACAGCACCCCAGCATCCCAGTGCAGAACACCCCAACCCTCCCCTTCTGACCCCCAGCCTTGGAACAGGGAAAAGGGTGAGATGGGGACAAGGAAAAAGCCTTGCTCCAGCATCTCCTGCAACACCTCCTGCAAGGTGAGGTGGATGCTAGCAGCATCTGCTTCTAAGAGCAACAGAGCTGGCGAAGGACCCAGTTCACAAGTCTGATGAGGAATGGCTGAGGGAACTGGGGGTGGGGGGTTTAGTCTGGAAAAGAGAAGGCTCAGGGGGGACCTTATTGCTCTCTACAACTACCCAAAAGGAGGATGGAGGCAGGTGGCTGGTCTCTTCTCCCAAGGAATAAGGAATAGGACAAGAGGAAACAGCCTCAACCAGGAAAGGTTTAGATTGGATATTAGGAACAACTTCTTCATAGAGAGGGTGATCAGGTATTGGAACAGGCTACCCAGAGCAGTGGTGGAACCACCATCCCTGGAAGTGTTCACAAACCACGGAGACGAGGCCCTCAGTGACATGGTTTAGTGGTGGTCCTGGCAGTGTTGGGAGAACTGTTGGACCTGATGATCTTAAAAGTCTTTTCCAAGCCAGTTGATTCAACAATTCCTCTCACAACAACAGATGCAGCAGCAGACTCATAACCAGCAGAAATGGCTTTATTTTAGAGCCTTGCATTCCATCAAAAACACTAACTTGCCCAAACCAGCATGAATCACAGTCTCTTAAACTGGGGATGGGTGTCTGTTAAACACAGCACAGTCAAAGATGTTCCAGCAAAGACAGGATTTCTCCAGATGCCAGGCAAAGAGTGAAGTGAGTGGTATGATGCCACCCTGGTGTAGTGAAATAGCCGGATAGTAGGATGCGCTTGTCGTCGGCCTGATTCACAACACCAGCTGCAGCACCAATACCAGGTCCTGTGGTGTGGTGAGCAGGAGGGGAATGCTCTGTGGCACATCCCGCCAGCCACTCCCCAGTGAAGAAGTGCCAAGATGTTTCTGCAGGGCATCACCTTGCTTCCAGATAATCCCCTGGTTCATCCTGGCTATTAAATGGATCAAAATGAACCTGAATCGAGTTAGGCAGATCACAGTGCAATACTTTACATGCAGCTCCTTTCAATGTTTGCCAAAGTGCTATGTTCCAACAGGCCTTTAATGAAGTTTTAATGGTCCTGTTTCCATCCCCATGGAAGAGGGAACCTACTACCCTGGGTGTCACAGGCCATGCAAATGATGCAGGGGCCTGGCACTGCAAACCCACTGCACAGAGTGGGGCTCCATTTCTCGGCACTGCAGGGAAGGAAGCCTGGGAAGAGAAAATAGATGGTTATTCAGGCAACTGCTGGCCACCTCACCTGATGGGGACAAAAGGACCATTTCCCATCCTCTTTCGGGCACCATTTCCATCCTTCAAGCTTCAAACCCAGACAGAAACAGGGTAAAAATGCTGGTACAAGGACATGAACAGCAGCAGTATTTAAGCACTGTCCCACTCCAGGGACACAGAACTGGAGTTATCAATATCACCTTCTTCTCTCCACGCTGGAAGGAAAACAGCTTGCTTCCTTGAGAGGCTGGGGTTCATTAAATTTGGGGAGATAACTGTTGAGAAGGTAACAAGAAAAAAAAATTAATTAAATTATTTTTTTCTGAATACAATCCCTTCAGCTCCTGCAAGGAACAAGGTCCAAGTGCAGGTGGTGGGAGACCATGGGGGAGAAGAGAGGAGCCCCCTCATTCAGCAGGTCTGCTTCACCCAGGGGGTCTGGAAAACACAACAAAACAATCAGGATTGAGATGCAGAATCTGCTGCCAGCAGGGAAATCCAAGACAAGGCCAAGGAGCAGGAACATCTTATACAGGGTGTAGGGAGTAACCTGACTGTGTAGCCAGTGGAGCCATGTGTACACCAGGGTAGCAGTGTGGGCACCATAGTGAAAACAGTTAGAATTAATGCTATGGGGATAAAAAAAACACCAAAGAAACCAAAATCGAAAACCCCAAAGACACCAAGCTGAGAAGATATGACCCACCAACACCAGCTCTGTAGCAGAGTTTAGGAAGGGTCCCTGAGGCATTTTTCAGCAGTTTCCTGCTTGTTGGCAGAAAACCTGTTAATTTTCATGTGAACTGGTTGTCTTCCCTTAGCTCAGCTGAGTTGTTACAAGTAGCCCATGGTTAACCGCTGGGCAGAGCTTTAATGTTGTTTTTTCTTCCCAACTGGACAGGTAACATAGGGCAGAAGTTTACAATGAGTATTTCCAGATTCCCATGACACGCTGCAACTCCCTTGTAAATCCAAACCCCACCAACTTGGACCTTGTTCAAAGGATGTGCAGACTGTAAAGCTTTCAGAGCTGCCATGCTGATACTGCAGCACTTGGGGATATTTCATGACTGATAAGCCATACAAGCCACGAAAAACTGACCTGGAGACTCTGTGTGTCTCTCTTGTGGCCGTACCAGGACAGGACATCCCATGCTCTCAAAGCAAACACCTTCTCACTTTTTCCTCAGATCTCCTCCAGCAATACAAGCATGAGCTGCATCTGACTCAAGCGACCTGTGTCTCAGCTACCTGGAGGATCTTTACTGCTGAGGATTAGTCCTGGAGTAGGAGAAAACAGATGGAATTATCTTAAATTTAACCTTTGGCATCCAACTGTACTTTTTTCTTGTATAAAGGGGCAGAGCTCCACTGACTTATTTGTTAGCTTATACTAAGAATAAATTCAGCTCAGATAAATATCTACAACTCTGCTGCAGGCTGTGCCTGGCAAACTACAAATACCAACCTGCTCAGATGTTGCTGGCCACTATCGTGGTTTTGTGATGAATTTAGTGACACCCAAAAAACCCCTTCTAGCAGGTGAGCTGTTTAGAAAACCAAGTCTAAGGCTGCACATTAGCACAGTCAGAGTGTGATGGTCCAATGGGTTCACAAACATCACTCCAGCAGCAGGTCATAACCCTGAGGGAACAGAACCAGGTTTTTCTCTCCAGCAGATTAAGTGTGGGGTAGAGAGAAAAGAGTGACATCTGGAAAACCACAGGGGTATCTTATTCAGCAAAGCTCCAGTGTGTGTGTCAGCATCTACCTCAATGCAGCAAAGCCCTTAAGAGTTGTGCAGATGATAGGGGGCCTGAATTAATAACTGAATGTTAAACCTATGTTATTCTTCTGATTATCTTTAATCTCTTTAGTTAACAATAAGTATTTGTCTAAAAGTGCAGCTGGTGTTTAATGTAAACTTGTGTAAGAAAGGAAAGAACATCAGATAAGAGAAACTGGTGGTCAAAGTTTCCACTTGCAACACCATACATCTGGTTAAGACCCAGATGAGGCTGGAACTGTGGTTTGAGCCGAAGCCAGGGGACTAGTGAGCATGCGTGCAAGACAGAGGTGAAAAGTTCAAGAGTGAGGAAGACTCGTTTACTTCATCTCGAGACCCCTGCCCACGACCACCAGGGGGTACCGCGTATCAATTTGTCGAGCCAGGCTTGCAAAAGTCAGGCCTAGGTGCCGAGCTAGAACCTGGTGGTCTGAGGAATGTGGGAAGACAATGGGCTGGAATGTTTACCACCTGCAGGGACCCAAGAAGAAACCACAGGGCAATCAACAAGAAATTATTTAATTCCAACTATCTTTGGCAGCTTCCCCACAACCTCTCACATCTTGTCTGAAACAGGGCTGGGTCTTACCTTTCCAGGGTTAGTCTCACACTTTGACTCCCTGGGTTTTATTTCCTCTGTCCGTCCATCACAGAAGGACCATCTTGGCTTTCAGAAGTATGAAATGATGCAGTTTCTGCTTGGCTTAGAAGGGAGCAGAGGCTGGATTTACAACCACTGAGCACAAAGAGAGCAAGCGGCATGCAGCCATCAATTTTCTCTTTTACTAACACCTGTGAAGGCTGAGAAGCACCAGGAATCATCTGCTACAGTCATCCTCAAGGGACAAACAGAGAAAGGGCAACATGTTGTTTTGAAAAGGTCCCCAGGTTCAAGGTTTGACATCAGAAATGTGCTGGTGAGGCAGCATGATAGCTCCACTGAGCAGGGGATAGGCAAATGACAGAAGAACAAGGCCCTGCAAACAGCAGTGGCAAGAGCTGAGCCCCAAAGGACCTCTCTGTCTCTGCACAGGTGGAGGGGGAGAGGGAATTAAAGTGGGAAAAGGTGGCCTTTACCCTTTCTGAATAGACTCCACAAACACTGTCCCTCTCCTGCTCAGGTCAACGGTTGCCTGAGGCCAGGTACAGCCTTGCCAGCCTCTCTGTACATGGGGTGGTTTGATGCCAGGAGTAACTCAGGGACAGGGGCTGAGTGCCAGCAAGGAAAACCACCACAGAAGCAGGGTTTATCCCACAGGCCCATACTTGGGGCAACCCTGGCCCAACCAGGACTGTCTGCAGCTATCACAAAAGATGTCCTGTTCTACCACCTACTTTTTGGTAACCTGTTCTCTGGGAGTTGGATGACTTAGCAAGGGAGACACACCAAGCAGCATTCCTACACCAATATGACAGAAACGTTAATGGCTAATAAAGCTTTTCCACACTCACCTGTTGACATTTTGTTAGGCAATTCAATTCCACCTGCCCCAAATAACTCTTTGATAACTCACCAAATACCCTTCCCTTGCAGGGTGCTGTCCAGGTCTCTTTCAGCTTCCAGTGGTAAACCACCTTGACCATGCCAGAGGAGGACTTGGTGCCACACACAGCCCCCAGCTCTGCTGCTGGTAGCTCCAGCAGCATTTGCTAATGCTGAGGGACATGGATATGGGTGGCTTAGGAAGCTATCCCTTTGCTTCCTGTCCAAAAAGGTTGACAAAATTTATGCTACAACATTTCTGGTTAAAAAAAAGTAATTAGGAAATTGTCATCAAGTCACTCAAATATCCCTCTATGCTCTTAAACTCAGACACAGCAAAATGGTGATGAATTCTCTCCCAAAATAGCTCTTAACATGCACAGGCTGAAATCAGCCCGTGTTTTGTTGCCTGTTCTGCACCCAGAGCCACACATGTTCTCACATCCCAGGAAGGCAAAGGGCACACGGGCAAGACAATAGCAGCACAAAGGGTACATCCACAGAGAGCAGTGGAAGAAATGACCAACATTACTCTCATTTAATTTCAAAGATAGGCACATATATTAAAGAGGAAAGTTTATACCACAACATGCTCCCTGAAGTTTCACATGGATTTATGGTAGCTCAAAACATTTAAAGCTAACCTTTTTTTAATGCCACTCATTTCAGTGGGACTCAGGTTTCCCACTAAATCAGTAGTAATATCCACCCATGCCCAGTGCGCCCACACTTGGACTTCTCTGGTGAAGTTATTTCCTTCTCCTTGTGAAGCCCACATGGAATAATTTTGAATGCAACTGGTTAAAAACTCGCATGTCCATCACGTCTCTCCTACCCGATACACCTGTTTCCAATCCCAGCTTCTCCTCCAAAACAGAGGATTTAATGGTTTAAGGTCTAACTTTAACTGTTAGATTTGATGATCTTAAAGGTATTTTCCAACCTAGTTGATTCTATGGTTCTATGAAAAGCTTCAGCTGAAGTCCAGGATACACAGAGCTGTGCACATCTGAGACACCGACCTGAGAGTTTAAACCCTGTTAAGCATAAAGGATTTCTGCAGCACACAGAACTCATCTGCACCACATGAACACATAGACCACACAAGACAACGTCATGGACTGACAAGCATGTGGTGTATCAGAAACAGGTTTTCAACATTTAACATGCATTAAAAGAACACCCCCCCCCCCCCTAATTTCCAAGCTGTATGTTCAGCAAGCATTAAATCAAATTATTCTTCCCTACTTTCTCTTCTGCTACAAAATTGCTCTTTTACTTCCCTGCTGCAGATCTGACTTCTTCCTCTGCATAGTCCATTAATAAGCAAGAATAATCTTCTAAATAGAAACCAATCTAAAATAAAATGAATAAAAACATAAAACCACACAAAAAAAAAAATCAGTGAAAAAGCAAATGTCAAAACCAAATAGAAATCAAAGAAATTTATTTCTATCAACAAAAATACAGAACACAAAACAGTACTGGTCCCACCAGTACTAAAGACAGGCACAGGCTGCTGCAACACTGAGTAAAAGCTTCTCTGTTGATTCATAAGGACCTCCATTTGCACCAGTCTCGCATTCATGTCTCCTGATGCCCTGTAAGGGATCATCCCAGCAAACGTGATCAGTGTGCAGGCTTGAGATCGAAGTTGCTAAAAACCAGAAAAATAGTCTGGTTACTTTAGCATCAAAAACCCACAAGGAAAGCTGAGTTAGACATGAGTTAAACACTTGCCTTTTCAAACAAGCAAATGTAATCTTTATTTCTCAGAGCTGCTCTCTGGATAACATACCTCCACATTTGAATTTTAAATTACCCAGGAAAAAACATTTCAACCATATGGGGCATTGCTGTACTGCAGCAATCTTGTCATTTCTGCATGAAGTGGGCTTTCCCAGGGCAACAGTACTCCTTCCCACCTTACAAAGTCTAAAGCTGACCCTGCTGAAAGGCAGCATTAACACTCTCAAAACAGAAGCTAGAAATAAACCAGTGTTGCCATATGCACCTGGAGATCTCCAGCATCCCAACAACATAACAGCATCTTTAAAGGATCTTCATTACAGAACATGATGAAAACAGATGTACCAAGTACACCCAGAGACCTTTGCCTAAAGTAACCAAACCCCTTCTTGAGAAGGCTATGTAACAGCTGAAGGAATTCAGGGATAATTGGTTAGTTTATTAAAACCATTAGTAAATTAAAAGGAAAATAATTCCTGTAACTGATAGAGGTCAGGAGAACCCAAAAGCCTGCATCCCTAAGGAAAACTGTGCAGACTGTTTTGATTGCTCACAGTGTTTTCTTCTTAAATATTAAGCATCTCTAAATTACTGCACTAGAAGATCCTGCTGGTCAAATCTTCCTTTAATCTACAAACTGCAGGGAAAGCTAGAGCAGCTTTGGGTGCTGCAGGCGTGTGGATGGTAAATCTGACAGCAGGAGTGTACAAACTAAGAAGTGACCAAAGCCCATTACATGCCTGGCCACAGTTATAAACACCATCCCTGAGGCCCATCTGGGCAATTCTACTCCTTTTCCAGAGTGATGTTAAACCAGTTGGCTATTCAATAGCAACAGAGGAGCTTTGGAAGCTGACAGTGGAAAAGCTGGGATGCTCATCTGCTTGTTTCAAGACACTGTCTAAATGGGACTGCTTCAGCTAGGCAAAAAACTTTCAATTTCACACATGGGGCAAGAAATTAAGTTTTCTTTATCACTGAGCTCACAGCCATTTAATGTTCCAGTTCCATTATCTGTCTGAAAGAAAGCTGTGACTGTCTACAAAGCTCAGTGGCCTGGCTGAAATACAGAGCAGAGTTAGCATCTTGCACTGTATTCCTATCTGATTGAGGATGGGTGGATACCTGGAGCTGCAGAGGAGCAATGCAGCAGGAGACATTCCTCCCTTCCTAAAGCACTGCAGCTGAGGAATGCCAGGAGGCAGCACAGCACATCAGCAGTGCCTCTGGAGTAAGCAGCAAACCTGAGACTGACCCAGTTGCTCAAAGCTCCCAGGATAGTTTCCCAGATGCAAATTACCACCTAGTTAACAAGGTCAAACAGGTAGTAGATGGGGAAAAAAGGAAATGTCAAGGTGTCCAGCTCTTTGGAATTAAAATGTTAAGAGGCAAAACCTCCCACTGTGACTAAGGCAGGCTCAGGAGCAGCCTGAGTTACCATTCCCTTTACCTCTTTGGCAGCAATGATACTAAAGCTGGACTATTTTAAAAAATCAAAACAATAGTTGAGAAAGAGCAAACAGAGGTTTAACCAAGGTTAAGAGTGGCCTGGAGGTCTAGATGTTCTATTGGCTGTAATTACTTCATGAATGTTTGAATCACTTGTGATTTAAAATAAAAGCACAAATAAAAATAATTCCATTCTTTTCATGACCTAATTTTGCCACTCAGATAATGTCCTTGGGCTGCTCCAGAGTTTGCCACCCCAGATCAGGGCAAGGAGCAGATGACATTGCTGTCAGGCACTCACAGCATCTGGGTCAGGGCTGTCACTGCAGCC
This sequence comes from Pezoporus flaviventris, assembly GCF_033815535.1. Taxonomy (NCBI): domain Eukaryota; kingdom Metazoa; phylum Chordata; class Aves; order Psittaciformes; family Psittacidae; genus Pezoporus; species Pezoporus flaviventris. The sequence goes on from NW_026892592.1 coordinate 897,098, forward strand.
ATGGTTTCCAGCACTGCAATCTGGGCTTGCTGCTATCTCTGCTTGAAATATGAACAAATGAAATATGATATATGAAATACGACAAAATGGATCAAGCCAAGTGGGACAGGACTTAAAAGACTCAAAGTACAGCTTAGGGAACTTCATTTTGAAATAAACAAAATTCATCAAACACCAGCTCTGACACCAAACCTGATTATTTCATCTCTGAAGTGGGACAGGAGCTGTTCTAGCAGAGAGCATTACTGGTTAAGGGGGCTCCAGCAGTACTATTCCTCTTCATCCTGCCCTTGGTGCTGTGTCCACACTGCTCCTGTTGAAGCTCCTCTAGTCTCTGCCCATCACAGCAGGATCTCACTTCTTAGGGCAGTCAGCAGACCAGTGTTCCACTCCAGAGGGCAAACTTGAGAGCTGTGTGTTCCTAATCTGGGGGACTCTTACCTGCTACATGGAATAAGCCTCAGACTTACAAACAGCTACTACCTCATCTTTTCAAATTCTTCTAATGAACAGAGGGATTTGAATCTCTCTGCTCCAATGGTTCTAGAGAAAATGCAGGATTTCAAAGACCTACTCAAGAAAAGGTCATTTTTCACTTGCACTGCCTACTGGGTAATGTGCTGAGGTTGTTAAACTTCTGGAAGAGCCCAATTTCCCCTAAAACTTGCTTCCCTGTGGAAAAAGGAAAAGCTGCCTTTGTGTCCCAGAGAAGGTCTAAAGAAAAATTCTTGCCAAGCACAGCCTCCAGAAGCTTGGAACTGCTCGAGGTAAATTAGGAGATTTTGTTGAAGAAATACCTCTCTTCTCACACTCAGAGTGCCCTCATTTTGTCCCACCACTAAAATCCCCCAACATGCTTCTCAGACAGGGACACTGAAGTCATCTAGATTCCTTGCTCCTGCAGTCTTAGGGGAAATTCCTCAGGGTAAGAAAAAAGGGGAACACATGCGAAAGCTGTTCTTACCCTACCTTCCATATGCCATGCCTGGTATTTAAAAATCTTTAGGCTGCAGGGAGCTACAGGGCTATAGATTTTTTTTTCTCTCCAGCTAACACTACACCCTATATTAGCAGATTTATGCTCCCTTCTGACATTACAGCCACATCAGTATTCTCTTATCACCCCCTGGCTGCAGACAGCAGGTGCTTATCCCCTCTTGATGGTTAAGCATAGCTTTTATTGCACGTGGCAGCCAGAGATCCACAACTCAGAAGCCCTGTGCCTCCAGTACCACTGATACCTTTCTGCCATGAGATCTCACCACAAGGTTAGAATCTTGATTAACAAAACATGAAGTCTGAAAAAAGAAAACTTTCCAGGGTTTTTAGCAAGGCACATCATCAGCTGAGCTCCACAAATGTACAGTATGAGAGCACAGAGCACTTTTATGAAGCACACTCATGTTGAGCATGCTGGTGACAGGCACACTGTTGATATGATACGATGCCATGGTGGCTTCCTTCTACACAATCTCTGGCCAGCAACACTGCTGATCCCATCACCAATTAGCTCAACAATCTTTGGTCCTAGTATTCCTACCAAGATGACAACTGACAGCATTCCACCCCTATGGAGATGGTAAATGCTTCTATGTAAGGCACAAAACTGAAATCACCAAACCAAAATAAACAGCTCACTCAGAAAGCAGGGAGCTAAAGCTATTTGATCAGCGCCAACCTTGTGAACACACTGAGCAGGCTGCCTGGGACTTCTTCACACATGCACAATTTAAGGTGGGAGAAGCCCAAGCAACATGCATCCCTCTCCAATGTTGCTGATCTAGAGTACCAGCACAGTTGCCAGGCAGGATCCTGTAGCTCTCACACAGGCTGTACCTCAAAGACAAAAGATGCATCATTACTTGAGACTTTAATTTTCTGATGTAATTTAGAAATGCTGCTAAGACTTTTACCGATATTACAATTTACAGATCAAAGGCACATTTTCAGATGACCAAGGCCTGGAATAAAGCTGTCTGTGGCACAAGTTGGTTTTCATTCTCAAAAGGAGATGAGATTTATTTCCTAATCTGTAATATGGGATGACTGGTTTGGCCTTGGTGTTCAAGTGCCTGCGGCAGCTTCAACTGAAAAAGAGCTACAAGCCCAAACCTGAAGACAGATAAATTGAGAACCCTTCTGCTCAACACAGCATGTTGACAGGCCATTGCCTGCAAATCTGGCTGTGCCCTTTAAGCGATGCCTATTTTGAGGTTTGCTGAAGGCACACACCCTATCAGTGGGTGGAGGAGATGCTTCAGCACCTACTCTAGCACTAGTGTCATCAAACTCACTGTTGTCAGCCATTTAAACCAGGTAGCTGGATCACACACCATCACACCTGGAAGTTGCAGAGCAGCAGACCACCACAGGCAAACTACTACAGCCATTCACACCAACTGACTGTACTTGAGCATCTGGGTGTATTGCCCACAGACACTCTGAAAATATCAGCCCACATCACTACAGAAGCAAGCCAAGGAGAGGAGTCAAAGAAGCTTTTCCACCACAAATCAGTTACACATGAACAAGGCACTAACTCAAGTGGAAACCAGATTATGGAAAAACAGCAGTTCAGTTGTCAAGGCAGGAATACCAACCATCCTAGAGACCCTGCATTGTCCACATCCATTAACCATTTAAGATCTCACCAAGAAGCAAACTGAAAGCATGTTTTCTCTCTTGCTAGGAGATGGATATATAGTGTAATATATCTTAATTAGCTCACTGCCATTTAGAGCAATATCCTGTCTTTACACAAAGCTGAAGTTAATCTTGAGGCTACTCTTTCATAAATAACCAAGCAAACTGAGTAGACAAAGACTAAGTAAATGAGCAAGTAAAAATTCAAGACCATTAGAGATTCACATTTATTTGAAGCCCAATCCCTTGAAACCAGGGGAAAAAGGAAGTAGAAAACTTGTCAGACAGTGAGGATTATAATCTTACCAAATCTCTGTCTTCCATTACCTGCTGGGGTCTGGCAGGAGTGGCTGAGCTTGTGCCTTTCATCCTCTTATACTGGGTGAATAAAATATTAATGATTGCAAGCAGGACCTCAGATAAATTGTGCCTTATCTACACAAGGAAGCAGAAAAATAAAGACATTGCAATGAAGAGTAGGTTGACAGAATCATTACCTTTGCTACACAACATCAGAAAACCAAGCACTGATAACTATAATTGATATTTACTCATAGAACATCCAAACATTTAATAGTTACCCCTGCTGTGACTGCACCACCTAGTAAAAAAAGTTACCCAGAGCTTTGAGACATCTGCTAATACTCAGATACATGAATTGCTCAAAGAAACACATTTTTTAAATTCCTATGGCACTGCAGCACCTTCTAACTCATTGTTGTGGACACTCATTAAATATAGTTTTTTCTTTTAAGTGATGCTATTTGAGACATTCTGGGCTTTCAAGGGCTTTAGGAAGGCTGCACTTCAAGCAGAACTCTTGAAACTTACAACAAAGGTCCTGGCAATGTGACCAACATGATATTCATAAAAAAACATGATTAAGCCTAGTAGAAGGCAGAATGTGGAGTCAATGGATTTCTTTGCACTTATCCCCTGAGCTTTGTACCTGAAAGAAATTGGTTTACAATTTTATTGTGCAACATGGCAACAATTTATAAATATGCTTGTGCAATTCCTGGAAGCAGAGACATATAGCACAAGGACAGAAGTCATCTAACAAAGGACAGCTTTAATGTTCCTTAACCAGGAGGCAGAATTTTCACAGGATGTGGCTTTTAAAAAATACTTTTACTCATTTTAGTTTTCCATCTAATCCAGCATTAGTTTCCTTTTAAATGTTTACACTTTCCATATTCATGGGGAAAACAGTGACAGGAACCAGAGACCTGCAAGGCAAGTGCTGTACAAGCATATTTAACATGCTGGTTTACAGCGGACAATTCCCCAGTAGAACTACCTGCTTCAGGCAAGAAGTTAAGACTTAAAACTGGATTAGATGCTTCTGTGTGCTCTCTTGAGCTGCACTTGCTAGGGGATAAAATGGAGGGCTGTCTGCTCTCACTCCTGACAGCACAAGGTCAGCAAGGAGCTCCTTCCTCAAGGTAATGGCAAGAGTGGTCAAGTACACAGAGGAGGAAGCCACAGCTTCTTGACCTTTTCTGTTGGGTGTCTCCCTGGTTCCAAAATCATCACAGAAGGAAAGCTGCACTGCTACAGTGCTGTCTGCACTACAGTACATGGGGAGCCATTTAATTGGCAAGAAGATGAGCTAATCAGAACTGTTCTGGCTTTGCAATCATAGAATCATGAAGGTTTGCAGCTGTAAAGTGGCATTATTGAACAGTAATATTTAGCTCTCTCATCAAGATCAAAGCAAGTAGAAAAACAAAGCCCATTACAGCCTTTGCTGAAGCTTAACCTCAAGCCATAGGTTTAATTCTCCGTAATATCTGCTACTAAATGAGGCTCTTGCTAAGTCAATAAGGCACCACTTTTCACTCAGTCAGCAGCCTGACTATATGAACCAAGGGCTGACTGAAGGAGTGACTGGCAAATGCCACTTGTCAAAATAAGAAAGGCAAAGGCCTTTGACTGAAATCAATAAATTTCTGTATTTGCCTTCCTAATTTTGAAGGGCCAGCAAGCCTACTTGGTTTATTTTTATTCTCTCACACCAGAATGGTTGAGGAAAAGCTGTAAGACATTTCTCACAGATATCCACATTTTGCTCTAGTAAAACATAAGAATTGTCCATGGCAGTCACTGCACCAAAAGATTAAGATTTTAAAAATCCCAAAGCTGTTTTGCAAATACATCCTTTCAAAAACAGGTTATTCTTAGCTTTTAGCTGCTAATGAATCTTTAGCACGGGTGTGTCTCAAACACATATCCTAATTAGCACACAGACACTGAAGGTGACATTCCTTTTGGTCACTTCCATCCCTCTCTTTTCTAAACACCACACTTCCTGAAGTGTAAATGAGATCCACTGGTTACATTAGCCATACACCCAGCTCAGCTTAAACATTTATTGGAGCAAGTCCAGAGGAGGCCACGAAGATGATCAGGGGGCTGGAGCACATCCCATATGAAAACAGGCTGAGAAAGTTGGGGCCGTTCAGCCTGGAGAAGAGAAGGCACGTGGTGACGTCATAGCAGCCTTCCAGTATCTGAAGGGGACCTACAAGGGTGCCGGAGAAGGACTTTTCATCAGGGCCTGTAGTGATAGGACAAGGGGTAATGGGTTTAAACTTAAACAGAGGAAGTTCAGGTTAGATATAAGGTAGAAGTTCTTTCCTGCGAGGGTGGTGAAGCACTGGAACAGGTTGGCCAAAGAAGTGGTAAATGCTACATCCCTGGCAGTGTTCAAGACCAGGTTGGACAAGGCCTTGGGTGATATGGTTTAGTGTGAGGTGTCCCTGCCCATGGCAGGGGGGTTGGAACTTGATGTTCTTAAGGTCCTTTCCAACCCAAACCGTTCTATGATTCTAAGATTCCTGTTTTAGCTTTCATTAAAGCAGCACTGAAATAAAGTTCAACTACTGAACTCACTGCTCTGCTGTTGCAACTCAGAACTTTGTAGCTCTTTCTTAATATTATTTCAAACAAGTGAATTGTGTGCCATGATTCTGCAACTGTTATGATATTTAACTTAAAAAATAATCTGAAACATACAATGCACTATATTTATGGCTCCTTAATAGACTGTCTCCATCTGGCAATCCTGCAATTTCGTTTTCCTGATTCACCTACAGATAAAGCTTCTTGCTGAATTTACCTACCTTGCCCCTGAAGATTATGTTTCTGGTTTCAGTACTGCAAGCTGTAATGAGCAGGACAGGGTAAATTCTGACCTCTTCTCTGTCTTCCCAAATACATGGCTGGGGATGCCACAGTCCTGGCAGCAAAAAGTCAGGAACTAATACCCCCACCTTATCTTACCTCTCAGCAATAGAATAGAATGGGCCATGTTCTTCAACTGCTCCTTGTTCAACTGGAGAGTGCTGATCTGGGGAATGACGGAAGTGAGGAGCTTGTTCATCAGTTCTAAAACTTTGTTAGGATTCTGTTGGTATCAAAGTTACACACAGATAAAAGGAACAGGATGGGACTTGGTGTTTTAATCTCACTGAAAAAGCAGAAAGGTCTCATGCAGTGGTGCCTAATGCAAGCTCAGGGATGACTCCCTCCTGTAAAGGATCAAGGTCATACTAGCTATGAGCAACATAATGCTGCTGGCCCACATGGAAAATATTTTCCCCTAATTTTCCTCTAAAACAGTAGCTATGGTTGTATCCATTTTTCTTTCAAATATATTTCAAAAGGAAAGAAGAATACTCACTATAAAGCCCATCTATTTTAGACTTCAATTCAACATCTATGAAATTGGAGAAGCACACTCCAGGTAAATAACTTCACTAGCCAGAATAAAATCATGCATGGGGCAATCTCTTCAAAAGGCCACAACTTCCAAGAACCAGGATGTCTTAAATCAGAATGGGTTGGAGTGCAAACCATCTGGGATTGCTCACCAAAACCCTACTCCATGCAGCCAATGGCTCTGCTTTAACAGCAGCAGAAAAAATCCGCTTGAATCATAGAATGGTTTGGGTTGGAAAGGACCTCAAGATCATCTAGTTCCATCACCATGCCATGAGCAGGGACACCTTCCACTAGAAGGTCATAGAGTTTTGCAGTTTCTTCAAACAATCCTTTATTTTCTGCTACAGAAGCCACTTTGTTGATAATGGGTTTTGTGTCACTTGTGAACTTGTCTTTCACTCTAGGCTAAAGAGGTGAGACAAAAACAAAAGGAGAGAAATCAGAATATTTAAAACCTCCTTAATATTCTGTCAAGGCAATGAATATTTTAAATGTTGGATTATTATTAGAATGGCTTGTATATTTCCATGGGAACAGGCAAAAGGGACATGTCAAAAATAGAAAGGGCTCTTGTGAGACTTTCTCCCAGAGTCAGCACCGAGACATCTGCAGATTCTCATTCATTCAAGATGACCCAGATAATGGGTCGAATTCTAAATTACTTTAATTGCTGAAGACACATTACAGAGGAGAAGAAAGCACAAAAGACTTCAGCATATAATGTGCCAGGGTCTCCAGGGATGCTGCTTGTGTATATTGGCAAGACAGGTTGTAAGTGAAATCTATATCATCTAGAAGAATTTATTTTATAACTAAGATTGCTGGTTTCATACCACAGAAACACAAGAATACATTTACATTTAAAGGTAATTGAGTAAAGTCAAGAAAAAAGGATTCACCGCTAACGGTATAATCTAAAAACTATCTTACAAAGAAATGTAAAATGAAAAAATATTTATAAAGATGACTGAGTTACCTTGCTCTCATGTGTTCAATCTCACTGCTTTTAAACTGACACAACAAAAACATCTAAAAGAAAATTGTGTCAGAAATAACTTTTGTGTGTGTGTGTCCTTTTTTTTTTTTTTTGACAGTCACAATGTTTGCAGCATGAGCCCTAATCTTAAAATTAAGATTTAAACAACTCTGGAGTCTGCTTTACACAGAAAGCTCCCAAAGTTGCCACAGCAAACAGGAAGCTTTCACTGATTATCTAAAATTCACATGCCCTCTCCTTTTTTCAGGTGAAACCTTAAGGTTTCCTTTATCTTCTGATCATGTAAGCTTATATTTTACTTTTAGATTACTGATTTACAGCAGAAATAAAGCCCATCACAACTAAAAATGGCTGCTCATTGATCCAATACTCACCTCATCTATATGGAGAGGACAGATCAGTTGAGGCTATGTCTGGAGTCTGTTAGCCCTTGCTCCCTTCCCTACAAGAATTTGTAATGGGCTGCAATACATTTCTCCTCTGAGGTGAATAAGGATAATGTCACATAGATAGTTTTCACATGCTCACCTCAGTTAACAGAACAATCTCCCACCCACAAGCAAGCCCTTTTTAATAATTACTTTTTTCTACTGCGTACTAAATTCCATTTCCTACTGTAAAAATTAAATTCTGACCTTGCTGAAGTTACCTGATGCCATTTGGTTTTTTAGTTACACTGGCTGTCTGCAGGGACACTCTTTGCCCTGCAGTTCCTGATCTGCCTTCTGTTGGGCAGGTCATACATTATCCTTTAAAAGGATCTCATACTCGGAGAAGTTGTATGTACTCAAACACAGTAAATATTTGGCTAGTGAAAAATAAAAGCAAGATAGCCTCATGACTACCTTGGAAATCACAGAGTTTGTACTTATTATATAAAATTTAAATTGTCAACTCACCTTACTACTTGCATCATTTTCCAGCTTTCCAAGAATCATATCAAACTATATCCACACAGATGTAAAGAAAAAGGAAACAAAAACAGAGGGATGAATTGCACATATTTCACAATATATTTTCTAAGTACAAAGATACAGTCATGGATGAATGAAAAAACAGTGACTGATGTCAAGACCATTTGCATATTAACAACAAGAAAAAAGAAAGTTATTAAGTATCTTAAACACATGGCCATTGTGAGATCTCCCATCATCTACATCTGCACCAGGCAGAAAGAGTAAAATCTGTTTCAGACTGTCCTGTCTGATAAAGATTTCAATGAAGAAATGAATGCCAGTTTAAGTGCGGAAGGCAAAACATGACCAAACATACCTCTCTGCTTTCAATTACTATTTCACTAACGCAATGCAAGAACATGTTCTCTCTTTGGTTGTCCTTTTCATTCCTATAAAAGAAATGGAAGAAGGAAGGTACTCCTGTTTGCTTCCTCCCAGCTCCCCCTCCTCCCTGGCAGAGCATGAGACTCAGAAAGTCTCTGATTGGAGTAAACATTACTTAGGAACAACTAAAAATATCAGTGTTATCAGCATTGTTCCCAGGCTGAAAGTCAAAACCACAGCACTGCACCAGCTACTTCTTAGTAGAAGGAGAAAAATGACTGCTATAACTGAACCAAGGACAGTATCCACCACTTATTCCATACCATTCACATCATGCTCAGATCCCACATTTTTCAATATGCCATCGCTTTTGTCTCATATACACACACACACGCACAAACACACACATAGAGATATCATTCCTTAGTGCATGGACCAATCCCTATAAAGCTGCTGAGTTCATCCAGTCCATGATGTCGGGCTCCATCTCTTGTAACAGTCTTTCAGATCAGGTGTCCTGGGTTCAGGGTTGTCCTGGGTTCAGCGGTAGCAGTCATGTTTTTCCTTTGTGGTAGCTGGTGCAGTGCTGTGTTTTGACTTCCAGCCTGGGAACAGTGGGCTTCCGGGTGGGACTCGTTTCTTGGCCGGTGGTATCGTATTCTCTTCCCTTGTTATTTTCCCTTATCATTGTTGTAGTTGATAGTAGCGGTGGTGATATGTGTTGTACATTGGTTGCTGGACTGTTCTTGTCTCAACCCATAGGAGTTGCACTCTTTCGATCCTCCTCCCCGTTCCTCCGGGAGCAGGGAAGGGGAGAGCCCCGGGGGGGGGGACGGGGACGGCTCTTGATTGTTGTCAGCTCGGCACCACTCACTGGGAGTGAGTGAACAAGTTACCTGACTGGGTTTAAACCACAACAGTTCTTTTTGGCGCCCAACGTGGGGCACGAGGGGTTGAGATAAGAACAGATCTGACTGGATTAATAGTCACTCGTCACAATGCTGATTTATTGGCTCTCAAGGTTGTTCCTCTTGATCTCACAGTTACAGTATATTGTATCTTACTTCCATACGGTATTTGCTGTATTAGTGTTTTTCAAGTGTGGGGCTTGGGCTAAGGTTTTTATCCCATTGTACTTTATGGTAATGACTTGTAATATAATAGAATCATTGATCATGAAACTGATCTGGCTTATGTTCCCAGTGTGGTCACTACCTTTATACTTTGGGAGGTATATGATGGAGGTGCTTAGCAATTACACATCTTTTTTCTCCTTCTCAGGTGCTCAACCTGAGTCAGGTTTGGGTCTTGTCTGGGGTCAAATGACGATGTAGGAGGACCGAGAGATTTTCCCTGAGGCTGGACAGCCATGAGTGGCAGGGTGTGTGGGATAGTATGGGCAAGTATTTAGGTCACTGGGCCCCTCCAGTACTTTCGAATTTCACTACCGAACAACTGCAAAATCCAGAAGAATTAGTAAAACACTTAAATGAAGTGTGTGGTCATTCTGGCCATACCAGAGATGGACAAATCACGGCAACGTGCTGGGGCTTGGCCTATGCTTACAGGGCCTTGTTCAACACTATCCAGCACCTTCAAAAGGAAAAGAATGTCAGTGGATCTGAGGGCAAAGCAACAGTTGCTACTCAAACTTTGGCTGCAATGAACAGCACAGCTACCCCAGTGGCAAGTACAGCAGCTGCTCAAACTTCAACTGCAACAGACAGCGGGGTTACCCCAGCTCCAAGCACAGCAGCTGCACCACCCCCAGCGACAAGTACAGTTGCTACTCAAACCACAGTGATAATCACTGCAGCCAAACCAGAGGACCAATTCGATCAACCAGGGGAGCACATCATCACCTGTTTACTTCGTTGCTAGGACAATGGGGCCGATGGTCACAAACTAGAAGGTACAGAAGCCAAGCAGCTGGGATCACTTGCTAGAGAAGGGGGAATTGACAAAGCAATTGCAAGAGAGAAAAAGTCCCTCAGCCTTTGGAGGTGGCTCTTGGCAGCTGTGAAAGAAAGGTTTCCGTACAAGGACGATGTTACGAGTCGTTCGGCCAAGTGGACTACTATAGACAAAGGCATCCAGTCCCTGAGGGAATCAGCCATCGTAGAGATGATCTATCACATCAAGCCGAATAATGGGAATACACCTATAGATCCAGATGAAGTTGAACGTACACGACCCATGTGGCGAAAACTTACACGGAATGCACCGTCATCATATGCCCATTCACTGGCAACAGTAACCTGGAATGACATAGTACCACTAACAGTGGATGAAATGGTTCATAAACTCCGAGAGTTCGAAGACAATCTCACCCCTTCCATCATCTCCGCTGTGAAAAAACTGTCCCAGGACCTCGAACAATTGAGGGACGATCTATCTGATTTATCCAGCTCCTCACGTGGACCAACACACGTCTCAGCTATTAACAAAAGGCGTCCTATTGTTCAAGAGAGGAGATACAGGAGGTATACGCCACGGGGTACCCTATGGTTTTACCTGCTGGATCACGGAGAAGACATGACAAAGTGGGATGGAAAACCTACTTCAGCTTTGGAGGAACGGGTGAGTGAACTGAAGAGGGGAGGAAGGGCCAAGACTGATCGTCCCATGAGATCTATGGCTTCAGTCTCTGGTGAGCAGTTTCCCAGATGGAATGGAAGAGCTGACTTTACTCCAGCTCCTGTGATTACGAAGAATAATCCCTTTTACCCCGATTTAAGTGTCCAACGCTGTGACGACCATTAGAGGGGCCCTGCCTCCAGCCAGGTGGAGGTAGGGGACAATCGGATTTACTGGACTGTGTGGATCAGATGGCCTGGCACATCAGTCCCACAGAAGTATAAGGCTCTAGTAGATACCGGTGCACAGTGTACCCTGATGCCATCGAGCTGTCAAGGGGTGGAACCCATCTATATTTCTGGAGTGATAGGAGGATCCCAGGAGTTGACTGTGCTGGAGGCTGAAATCAGCCTGACTGGAAGGGAATGGCAAAAGCACCCTATTGTGACTGGTCCAGAGGCTCCATGCATCCTCGGAATAGACTACCTCAAGAGAGGGTACTTCAAAGACCCAAAAGGGTACTGGTGGGCTTTTGGTATTGCTGCTTTGGAGACTGAGGAAATTGAGCAGCTGTCCACCTTGCCTGGTCTCTCAGAATATCCCTCTGCTGTGGGGTTGCTGAAAGTCGAAGAACAACAAGTGCCAATTGCGACCACAACAGTGCACCGGTGGCAATATCGCACAAACCGAGACTCCCTGATTCCCATCCATCAGTTGATCCGTAGACTGGAGAGTCAGGGGGTGATCAGCAGGACCCGCTCGCCCTTTAATAGCCCCATATGGCCAGTGCAAAAGTCTAATGGAGACTAACAGTAGACTATTGTGGCCTGAATGAAGTCACACCACCATTGAGTGCTGCCGTACCGGACATGCTAGAACTTCAGTATGAACTAGAGTCAAAGGCAGCCAAGTGGTATGCCACGATCAATATTGCCAATGCATTTTTCTCAATTCCTTTGGCAGCAGAGTGCAGGCCACAGTTTGCTTTTACTTGGAGGGGTGTCCAGTTCACTTGGAACCGACTGCCCCAGGGGTGGAAACACAGCCCTACCATTTGCCACGGACTGATCCAGACTGCACTGGAACAGGGGCAAGCTCCAGAACACCTGCAATACATTGATGACATTATTGTGTGGGGCGATACAGCGGAAGAAGTCTTTGAGAAAGGGAGGAAAATAATCCAAACCCTGCTGAAAGCCAGTTTTGTCATAAAACGGAGTAAAGTCAAGGGACCTGCACAGGAGATTCATTTTTTGGGAATAAAATGTCAAGATGGATGTAGACAGAACCCCACAGATGTGATTAACAAGATAACAGCAATGTCTCCACCAACTAATAAGAAAGAAACGCAAGCTTTCTTGGGTGCAGTGGGGTTCTGGAGAATGCACATCCCAAATTACAGTTCGATTGTAAGCCCTCTCTATCATGTGACCTGGAAGAAGAATGATTTTAAATGGGGCCCTGAGCAGCAACAAGGCTTTGAACAAATTAAACGCGAGATAGTTCATGCAGTAGCCCTTGGACCAGTCCGGACCGGGCCAGGTGTAAAAATTGTACTGTACACTGCAGCTGGGGAGAACGGTCCTACCTGGAGCCTCTGGCAGAAAGCTCCAGGGGAGACTCGAGGTTGACCCCTCGGCTTTTGGAGTCGGGGATATAAAGGATCTGAGGCCAGCTATACCCCAACTGAGAAAGAGATACTGGCAGCCTATGAAGGGTTTCGAGCTGCTTCAGAAGTGATTGGCACTGAAGCACAGCTCCTCCTGGCACCCCGGCTGCCCGTGCTGGCCTGGATGTTCAAAGGCAGGGTCTCCTCTACACATCATGCAACTGATGCTACATGGAGTAAATGGGCTGCACTAATTGCACAACAAACTCGAATAGGAAATCTCAGTCGTCCAGGCATTCTAGAAGTCATCATGGACTGGCCAGAGGGCAAAGATTTCGGAATGTCACCAAAGGAGGAGGCAGTGCGTGCTGAAGAGGGCCCACCATATAATAAACAGTCAGAAAGTGAAAAGCAGTATGCCTTGTTTACTGATGGCTCTTGCCATATTGTGGGAAAGCATTGGAGATGGAAGGCAGCTGTATGGAGTCCTGGACGACAAGTTGCAGAAACTGCTGAAGGAGAGGGTGAATTGAGTCAATTTGCCGAGGTGAAAGCCATCCAGCTGGCCCTGGACATTGCTGAACGAGAAAAGTGGTCAGTACTTTACCTCTATACTGACTCATGGATGGTGGCAAATGCCCTGTGGGGGTGGTTGAAGCAATAGAAGCAGAGCAACTGGCAACGCAGAGGTAAACCCATCTGGGCTGCTGCACTGTGGAAAGATATTGCTGCCAGGGTGCAGAACCTGGTGGTGAAGGTACGTCATGTAGATGCCCATGTACCCAAGAGTCGGGCCACTGAGGCACACCAGAACAATCAACAAGTGGATTACGCAGATAAGACTGAAGTGGCTCAGATGGACTTAGATTGGCAACATAAAGGTGAATTATTTTTGGCCCGGTGGGCCCATGACACTTCAGGCCATCAGGGCAGAGATGCAACATAAAGAAGGGCTCGTGATCGAGGGGTGGACTTAACAATGGACACTATTGCCCAGGTTATTCATGAGTGTGAAACATGTGCTGCAATTAAACAAGCCAAGCGGTTAAAGCCTCTTTGGTATGGAGGACGATGGTTGAAGTATAAATATGGGGAGGCCTGGCAGATTGACTATATCACACTGCCACCAACCCGCCAAGGCAAGCGCCATGTGCTTACCATGGTGGAAGCAACCACCGGGGGGCTGGAAACATACGCTGTGCCCCATGCCACTGCCCGGAACACTATCCTGGGCCTTGAGAAACAGATTTTGTGGCGACACGGCACCCCAGAGAGAATTGAGTCAGACAATGGGACTCATTTCCGGAATAACCTTATAGATATTTGGGCCAAAGAGCATGGCATTGAGTGGGTATATCACATTCCCTACCATGCACCAGCCTCTGGGAAAATCGAACGGTACAATGGGCTGTTAAAAACTACACTGAGAGCAATGGGTAGGGGAACTTTCAAGCATTGGGATACACACTTACCAAAGGCCACCTGGTTGGTCACCACCAGAGGATCTGCCAACAGGACCAGCCCAGCCCAGTCAGAACTTTTACATATTGTAGAGGGGGACAATGTTCCCGTGGTGCATATGAAGAATTTGCTGGGGAAGACAGTCTGGGTTATTCCTGCTTCAGGTAAAGGCAAACCCACTCGTGGGATTGCTTTTGCTCAGGGACCTGGGTATACTTGGTGGGTAATGGGGGAAGATGGGGAAGTCCGATGTATACCTCAAGGGGATTTGATTTTAGGGGAAAACAGCCAGTGAACTCAATTGTATGCTGTTGCCTGCTGTGTAATACTTTTATAGCTTATCAATTAGATGTCTCCAGGTCACCAGCGACTGGCCCTGACTTCCCTCCAGCCATCATCCCAACAGAGAATGAACTTTGAACACCATGGACCGAATGGACTCGGCAGCATTATAGGGATTGGTCCATGCACTAAGAAAATGATCTTTTCCTCTTGGTCTGTATGTATATGGATGTATATATGTGGGAGAGCGATGGTGTATTGAAAATGTGGGATCTGAGCACGACGTGAATGGTATGGAATAAGGGGTGGATGATGTCCTGGGTTCAGCAGTAGCAGTCATGTTTTTCCTTTGTGTTAACTGGTGCAGTGCTGTGTTTTGACTTCCAGCCTGGTAACAGTGTTGGTGAAGCCGATGTTTTCGGTTGTTGCTAAGTGATGTTTACCCTGACCAAGGACTTTGTGAGGTTCATGCTCTGCCAGGGAGGAGGGGAAGCTGTGAGGAAGCAGAGATGGGGCACCTGACCCGGGCTAGCCAGGGAGGTATTCCATACCACAGCACGTCATGCCCGGGGTGGGGGGTAACTGGGAGTTACCCGGAAGGACCCGGGCTTCCGGGTGGGACTCGTTTCTTGGCCGGTGGTATCGTATTCTCTTCCCTTGTTATTTTCCCTTATCATTGTTGTAGTTGGTAGTAGCGGTGGTGATTTGTGTTGTACATTGGTTGCTGGACTGTTCTTGTCTCAACCCATAGGAGTTGCACTCTTTCGATCCTCCTCCCCGTTCCTCCGGGAGCGGGGAAGGGGAGAGCCCTGGTGGGGGGGGGACATGGACCTCGATTGTTGTCAGCTCGGCACCACTCACTGGGAGTGAGTGAGTGAACACGTTACCTGACTGGGTTTAAACCACAACAGCAGGAAAGACATTGTGCAGACTTGGATTTTTAACTTCTGATGACACCGCAGAACTCGTCTGGTCACATCTGAGCTTGTCTGTTTTCATCAAAGTTCATTCTGTGTTGGGATGATGATTGGAGGGAAGTCAGGGCCAGTCACTGTTGCCTGAAGACTTTTAGTTGGTGGGCTATAAAAGTGCTACATAGCACGCAACAGCATACAGTTGAGTTCATTGGCTGTTTTCCCCTAAAATCAAATCCCTCTGAGGTATACATCGGACTTCCCCATCTTCCCGCATTCATTCATTTCATCATGGCTTGACTTTGCAAATGAAGATTTGGGAAGGGCTTTACCCACGCTTACTACAAGCATGCTGATGACTAAAAAGGCCAATGTGAGATAGGCAAATCTGGTTGCAAAAAGCACAGTGAAAGGTCTCCTTGGGTGGTATAGGTGGGGCGCGATTCTTTCCACATTATCTTTTCTCCTCGAGACTAGTTCTGCATGAGCTCTCAAAGGAGACAACAGCATTATGTATGGTGTGTCTCCAAGTCTCCCGACTGGAGGCCAAGGTGGACCAGTGATGGTAGTCAATATGGCTAAGGCTAAGGCAGTGTTTCAGGGCGTCCTTATATCTCTTCTTTGGGGAACTTCTCTTGCAGCAACCAGTGGCGAGTTCACCGTAAAACACGATCTTAGGGAGGTGGTGATCCTTCATCCTGGAAATGTGCCCTGCCCAGCACAGCTGCAATTTCAGCAATATGGCCTCGATACTGGTGACCCCTGCCTGTTCAAGGACAGTGACATTTGTCACATAGTCAGAACGTTTAGAATTGTACGTAGGCAGCGCTGATGAAAGCGTTCAAGGAGTCGCAGGTGATGGCGGTAGATAACCCATGATTCAGACCCATATAAAAAAGTACACAGTACAATGGCTCTATAGACACTAATCTTTGTACTTTTCTTCAAGTGTTTATTGCACCAGACTCTTTTATGGAGTTTTCCAAAGGCTCTATATGCCTTTGCTATTCTGTTGTCTATCTCTTTGTTGATCGTGGCATCCGAGGAAATAATGCTTCCCAGATAGCTGAACTGACTTAAGCTCTGACTCGCCAATGGTAAAGTGGGGATGATGATAATCTTCTTGTGGTGAAGGCTGGTAGAGAACTACTGTCTTCTTCAAGATGACTTCTAGCCCAAAAATCTCAGCTGCCTCCGCAAAGCAAGATGTTCAGTGCTGCAGAGATGCTTCTGCATGGGCCACAAGGGTGGCATCGTCAGAAAAAGCAGTTCACAGACAGGATGATTTAGGGTCTTAGTGTGGGCCCTCAGTCACCTTAGATTGAATAGGCTCCCATCAGTACGATATTGAATATAAATGCCGTTTTGTTCGTTGAGGTCTACCGTAGCCCTTTGGAGCATCATGCTGAAGAAGATGATTGTGAATAAAGTTGGTGCGAGAACACAACCTTGTTTCACACCATTGGTTATTGGGAAGGGCTCAGAGAGTGCATCGCCATATCTGACTTGCCCTTGCTGATCCTCATGTAACAGAATAATCATTTTGAGGAACCTGGGGGGACAACCTAATCGTTCCAAGATCAGCCACAGGCCTTTTCTGCTTACAGTGTCAAAAATTTTGGTGAGATCAATGAAAGTTACAGAGCCCCTTATTCTGTTCTCTACACTTTTCTTGCAGTTGTCTGAGAACAAATGCCATGTCTGTGGTACTTCTATTAGCTCTGAAACCACACTGACTTTCAGGTAGAAGCTCTTCTGCGATACGGGGTACTAAACTGTTTAATAGTATTCTTGCAAGAATTTTTCAAGCAATGGAGAGCAGAGTTATACCTCGGTAGCTTGAGCAGTCTGACTTTACACCTTTTTTCTTATAAGAATGATGATGATTGCGTCACAAAAATCTGATGGTAGTTTACCTTGTTCCCAACAGCGCACAACTAGCTCGTGAAATTTAGCATGAAGTGCTTGGCCTCCATGCTTCCAGATTTCAGGTGGGATTCCATCGACCCCAGCTGCCTTGCCAGTTTTCACCTGCTGTATAGCCTTAAGAGTCTCTCCCATGGTAGGGGCTAAATCCAATTGATTTTTCACCTGATGTTTTAAAATGTGCTGGATTCCTTCGCCTTGGACTACATGGTTAGCACTAAAGAGTGTTTGAAAATGTTCAGACCAACAATTCAGGATGGAGATTTTATCTGTAAGAAGCATTTGGCCATCTGCACTAAGTAAGGGACTTTGAACCTGAAATGTGGGTCCATACACTGCTTTCAGAGCCTCATAGAATCCTCTGTGGTCACCCAAATCTGCACATAATTGAGCCTTTTCTGCTAAGTTGAGACACCACTTGTTCTGGATGTCTCGAAGTTTCTGTTGGAGTTTGCTACATGCAAGATGAAAGGCTGCTTTTCTTACATGGCAAAGTGGCTGAGCGAGGTGTGCTTGATGAGCAGATCTCTTCTTTGTCAGCAATTCCTGGACCTCCTGATTGCTATCGTCAAACCAGCTTTTGTTTTTCTTTAAGGAGAACCCAAAGGATTCTACAGAGGACTGCAGGATGCTATTTTTAATATGTTGCCAAAGCACTTCAGGAGAAGAATCTATAAAATGGTCTTCAAGCCTAGTTTGAAGGTTAGCCTGAAAGCTGTCCCTCACTGCAGCTATTTGGAGATTATTAACATTGAGCCTCCTCCTCGGAATGCCGCCCCTCTTAGTATCACAGTATGCTAGAGATTGGAAGGGACCTCGAAAGATCATCTAGTCCAATCCCCCTGCCGGAGCAGGAACACCTAGATAATGTTACACAGGAATGTGTCCAGGCGGGTTTTGAATGTCTCCAGGGAAGGAGACTCCACAACCTCCCTGGGCAGCCTGTTCCAGTGTTCTGTCACCCTCACTGAGAAGAAGTTTCTTCTCAAGTTTAAGTGGAACCTCTTGTGTTCCAGTTTGTACCCATTACCCCTTGTCCTATCATTGTTTGCCACTGAGTAGAGCCTGGCTCCATCCTCGTGACACTCCCCCTTTATATATTTATAGACACTTATAAGGTCACCAGGTTTGGGCTTGAAGTGGAAGTTAAGTTTGCAACGCACAAGGCGGTAGTCTGTTTGACATTCTGCACTAGGCATCACTCGGGTGTGACAGATATCATGAATATTTCTCTGGCGCACTAAGACATAATCAATAAGGTGCCAATGTTTAGATCGAGGATGCATCCAGGTTGTCTTCAGGCTGTCTTTCTGCTGGAAAATAGTGTTGGTGATGGTAACCTGCTGCTCTGCACAAAACTCTATCAAGAGGCGACTGTTATCATTTCAGCTATCAACACCTTGCTTGCCTAGTACTCCTTTCCAGGCTTCAAAGTTCTTACCTACTTGGGTGTTGAAGTCCCGAAGGATTATGATCTTATCTTCTATAGGAAACTTTTGAGTGAGGTGACGCAGGTCGGAGTAGAATTTTTCTTTTTCTGCAGGGTCACCTTACAGAGTTGGAGCATATATGCTGAAAAGAACAACATGCTGCTTATTGTGTAGTGGAAGACGTAAGGAGATAATACAATCGGAATGACCTATGGGCAAATTTTCAAGTTTAGAGACGATGGAGTTTTTAACATTGAAGCTAACTCCAGAAAGATGACTTTCAGTTTTGGATTTGCCTGACCAGTAGAGCGTATAGCCAGCACCATGTTCTTTAAGGCTACCTTCCTCATGAAGGCGAACTTCACTTCTACTTTGAAAGGGACAGAAGCACTCATCTGTCGGCCTGACCCAGTCTCAAGGGAGGTGTGCTGCCTACCAGGGGCACGGATCAGGGATATTGCAGAGAGGCTGCCTGCTCTAGTAAGTCCCATGGACTATTACCCGCTTCTAGTGATACATGTGGGTGCTAGTCAGTATTAGCCTGGGGAACATAAAGAAGGACTACAGAGCCCTGGGAGGGGTGGTTAGGGGCTCTGGAACTCAGACAGTCTTTTCATCAATTCTCCAGGATACGGGGGAGGACCTAAAAAAAGCTAGAAGGATTGGCCAGGTTAATAAATGGTTAAAAGGGTGGTGTCATAGTCAGGGGTTTGGGTGTCTTGAACACGGGACCCAAGTCTGTAGGGCAGGTCTACTGGGGGCTGGTGGAGCTGGTCTGAGGATAACGAAGGGAAAGAGCAGTTTTGGTAGGAGGCTTGCCAGACTGGTCAAGGAGGCTTTAAACTAGATGTGTTGGGGGAGGGGGGTATCACGCCATCCCAACACACCTAGTCAGTTGCCAGCACCTATAATAAATGCTTGGAGCAAAGCAAATATATTCCAGCCACTCCAGCCAATGAGCTGGCTTCATTTGGAGCTCGGCTCAGATGCCTCTATACAAATGCCCATAGCATGGGGAACAAACAAGAGGAATTAGAGATGTGTGCACATCTATGGGGATATGATATAATAGGCATCACAGAAACATGGTGGGATGGCTCATAAGACTGGAGTGTTGGAATGGAAGGTTACAGGCTCTTTAGAAAAGACAGGCCTGGCAGGTGGGGAGGGGGAGTTGCCCTTTATGTTAGGGATAGGCTGGAGAGTATGGAACTCTGTCTGGGGACAGGGGATCAATTAACAGAGAGTTTGTGGGTCAGGGTTAAAGGGAAAACAGCTATGGGAGACATTACTGTGGGGATCTATTACAGACCACCTGATCAAGAAGAACCTGCGGATGAAGCACTCTATAGACAGATAGGAAAAGCCTCACGCTCACAGGCCCTTGTCCTAATGGGGGACTTCAACCACCCTCACATCTGTTGGAATGACGGTACGGCCCGGCACAAGCAATCCAAGAGGTTCCTCGATTGTGCGGAAGACAACTTCCTTCTGCAAGTAATAGAGGAGCTGACAAGGAGAATTGCCATGCTTGACCTCATGTTCACCAACAGGGAAGGGCTGGTTGGAAATGTGACTCTCCAGGGCAGCCTTGGATGCAGCAATCATGAGATGCTCAAATTTGAGATCCTCAGGACAATGAGAAGAGAGTGTAGCAAGCTCACTACCCTGGATTTCAAGAGAGCAGACTTTGGCCTCTTCAGGAACCTGCTTAGAAAGGCTCCATGGTAAATAGCCCTAGAGGGCAGGGGGGCCCAAGACTCTTGGTTGATATTCAAGGATCACCTCCTACAAGCTCAGGAGTGTTGTATCCCAACTAGAAGGAAGTGCAGCAGGAGGGCCAGAAGACCTCCATGGATGGATAAGGAGCTGCTGAGGAAAATTCAAATGAAAAAAAGAGGCTCATAAAAAGTGGAAGCAAGGACAGGCAGCCTGGGAAGAGTAAAGGGATCTTGTCTGGGAAGCTAGGGACCAGGTTAGGAAAGCCAAGGCCAGTTAGAATTAAACTTGGCTAGGGATATTAAGGATAACAGGAAGGGATTCTACAGGTACATAGCAAATAAAAAGCAGACAAGGGAGAACGTAGGACCCTCAGGAAGCTGTTGGAAGAACTAGCTACACAGGATTTGGAGAAGGCTGAGGTTCTGAATGACTTCTTTGCCTCAGTCTTCACTGGCAAATGATCTGACCGCACCACCCGTGTCTTGGAAGGTAGACTCAGGGACCGTGAGAATGAAGACCTTAGGTCCACTGTAGGAGAGGATCTGGTTCGAGACCATCTTAAAAATCTGAATGTGCACAAGTCCATGGGACCTGATCCCGGATCTGCGGGTCCTGAAGGAGCTAGCAAATGAAGTTGCTAAGCCACTGTCCATCATATTTGAAAAACCATGGCAGTCAGGTGAAGTTCCCGATGACTGGAAAAAGGGAAATTTAACCCCCATTTTCAAGAAGGGGATAATGGATGACCCAGGGAACTACAGACCATTCAGTCTCATCTCTGTGCCTAGCAAAATCTTGGAGCAGATTCTCCTGGAAGGCATGCTAAGGCACATGAAAAACAACAAGGTGGTTGGTGACAGCCAGCATGGCTTCACTAAGGGGAAATCCTGCCTGACCAATTTGGTGGCCTTCTATGATGGGGCTGCAGAACTGATGGACAGGGGTAGAGCAGCTGATGTCAACTACCTGGACTTGTGCAAAGTGTTCGACACTGTCCCACAGGACATCCTTGTCTCTAAATTGGAGAGACATCAATTTGATAGATGGACCACTTGGTGGATAAAGAACTGGCTGGATGGCCGCACACAAAGAGTTGTGGTCAATGGCTCTATGTCCGGCTGGAGACCAGTAACGAGTGGTGTCCCTGAGGGATCAGTGTTGGGACAGGTCTTGTTCAACATCTTCATCGCTGACATGGACAGTGGGATTGAGTGCGCCCTCAGCAAGTTTGCCGATGACAGCAAGCTGTGTGGTTCGGTTGATATGCTGGAGGGAAGGAATGCCATCCAGCGGGACCTCGACACCCTTGTGAGGTGGGCTGATGCCAACCTTATGAAGTTTAACCATGCCAAGTGCAAGGTCCTACACCTGGGTCAGAGCAATCCCAGGCACAGCTACAGGTTGGGCAAAGAAGAGATTCAGAGCAGCCCTGCGGTGAAGGACTTGGGTGTGCTGGTTGATGAGAAAATGAACATGAGCCAGCAGTGTGCGCTAGCAGCCCAGAAAGCCAACTGTATCTTGGTCTGCATCAAAAGGAGCATGACCAGCATGTAGAAGGAGGTGATCCTGCTCCTCTATTCTGCTCTCATGAGACCTCACCTGGAGTATTGTGTGCAGTTCTGGTGTCCTCAACATGAAAAAGACATGGAACTGTTGGAACAAGTCCAGAGAAGGGCCACGAGGATGATCAGGGGACTGGAGCACCTCCCGTATGAAAATAGGCTGAGAAAGTTGGGGCTGTTCAGCCTGGAGAAGAGAAGGCTGCGTGGAGACCTCATAGGAGCCTTCCATTATCTGAAGGGGGTCTGAAGGGATGCTGGGGAGGAACTCTTCATTAGGGTCTGGAGTGACAAGACAAGGGGTAATGGGTTAAAACTTATATCCATCTAAACTTCCCCTGTTTAAGGAGGAAATTCTTTCCTGTTAGGGTGGTGAGGCACTAGTTGCCCAGGGTCGTTGTGCGTGCTCTGTCCCTGGCAGTGTTCAAGGCCAGGTTGGACTAAGCTTTGGGTGAGGTGGTTTAGTGTGAGGTGTCCCTGCCCATGGCAGGGGCGTAGGAACTAGATGATCTTAAGGTCCTTTCCGACCCTAACTATTCTATGATTCTATGATTCACTGAGAGCAGCAATATCGATGTTAAGTCGTGACAATTTGTGGGCAATTAGGGCAGAACAGTGCTCAGGATGCCCACTGTTCACTTTATCAAGCATGGTTATGATTTTCCAACATGCAAGTGTCAATCTGGACACACCTTTGGAGGCAGGTGTATGCCTTTGTCTCTTTTTCTTTAATTGACCTCAATGGAAGATGCCCATTGGCCACGGCTAGCCAACCATGTGGAGGGGGACATGAGCTTTGTTAGGCCACCTTTTCTATGCCTCTCTCCGTATGGAGCAAGCAGTGTTCTCCTTGAAAAAAGTCTGCTTGGTCATTCAGGATGTTGCCAAACAAGACTGTCATCTCCTGGGTCAGTCTCGAGCAAGCAATGTCCTGAACTGCCTCCATGCAGAGCTTTGTCTGCGACTTCCAGTGTACCTTATCACCTGTCATTTTGTCCTTCGCCTGTCGCTACAGGGCTTTGCAAGTGTGAGTAAACCCTTTGGGCCTGTGCAGTGGATTTTTTAGGTGAGGCACTGCGTGCGCAGAAGTGGCCCCACCCTTTACACCCTTTACACCCCACCTCTGCCAGGGCCTAGTGAGCTTGGATGGTGACAGCAAAGTCTCAGGTCATATGTTTGATTAGAGTGTCCTTCTCTTGGATGGCCTTACAGGGCTATACAAGCTTCCTCTGCCTGGGTTTGAAGTTAGAGTTGTCCTTCTCCTAGGATGGTTGCCCGAAGGCTAGTGAGCCCATCCTGCCCATGGACACACTTTGTCTGACCCTTCAGTTGACACCTGTCTGGTATGGGAGACCCTACCGGAGGCATAAGACACCACCAGCATAGCTCCCAACCTCACAAGGGCATGCAAGCTCTTTCCCCACAAAAAGGGGGTGTCCGTGAAAGAGTCCCGCATTACCCACCAAGTATATCCAGGTCCCTGAGCAAAAGCAATCCCATGAATGGTGTTTGCCTTTACCTGAAGCAGGAATAACCCAGACTGTCTTTCCCAGCAAATTCTTTATGTGCACCACAGTAACTTTATCCTCTTCTACAGTATGTAAAAGTTCTGACTGGGCTGGGCCGGGCCAGCCCTGTTGGCAGATCCCCTAGTGCTGAATAACCATGTAGCTTTTGGTAAATGTGTATCCCAATGTTTGAAAGTCCCACCATCCATTGCTCTCAGTGTAGTTTTTAACAGCCCATTGTACAGTTCGATTTTCCCAGAGACTTGTACATTTTATTTGTTTGAAGTACCCTCTCCTGAGGTAGAGGATGCATGGAACCTCTGGACCAGTCACAATGGGTTGCTTTTGCCACTTCCTCCCAGTCAGGCTGATTTCAGCCTCCAGTACAGTCAACTCCTGGGATCTTCCTGTCACTCTGGAAATATAGATGGGTTCCACCCCTTGACAGTTTGATGGCATCAGGGTGCACTGTGCACCAGTATCTACTGGAGCCTTATACTTCTGTGGGACTGATGTGTCAGGTCATCTGATCCACACAGTCCAGTAAACCTGATTATCCCTCACCTCCACCTCATTTAAGTGTTTTACTAGTTTTTCTGGATTTTGCACTTGTTCAGTGGTGAAGTTCCAAAGCACTGAAGGGGCCCACCTGCCTAGATACATGCCCATACTATCTCTCACACCCTGCCACTCATGACTGTCCAGCCTCGGAGAAAATCTCTTGGCCCCCTATATCATCATCTAACCCTAGACAAGACCCAAACACAACCCTGCTTAACTTTCAAGATCAGATGAAATGGTTGTGGGTAAAACACACTCTGTATGGGTGTCAACATGATGATTCCCATCATAATCAGCAGGCAAGACTCAAGGATATTCAAAGGCCATCCAAAACCTTCAGAACTCTCAAATGATGCTGTAAATATTCTGGTGGGGGAGTTGGGGAGTAAGGGAATGTCTCCTTCAAAGGCTTACCCCCCAAGGCGGGAAAAAAAAGATGTGTATTTGCTAAACACTTCCATTATATTCCTCCCAGAGTACAGAGGTAATGACTACACTGGGAACTCAAGCCAGACTAGTTTCATGATCAATGAGTCTATTGTATTACAAGTCATTACCATAAATTGCAGCGAAACAAGAACATTAGCCAAGGCCCCCTAGACAATAAACACTAAAACAGCAAATTCTGGCTGTAAGTAAGGTATGACATGCTGAAACTCTGAGATCAAGTGCAACAACTTTGAGAGCCAATAAATCAGCATTGTGATGAGTGACTATTAATCCAAAACAATGAATGCTTACCACAAATACAGTTAGACACGCTCTGGTCAGATCTGTCGCTATCTCAACCCTTCATGCCCCATGTTGGGTGCCACAAAGAGCTGTCATGGTTTAAGCCCAGCTGGTAACTAAGAACCACGCAGCCGCTCACTCACTCCCCCCATTCGTCCCCTCACCACTCCCGGAGGGATGGGGAGGAGAATCGAAAGAATGTAACCTCCACAGGTTGAGATAAGAACAGTCCGGTAACTAAGGTATAACACAAAACTACTACTGATACCATGTGTCAGTGATGGTTCATGGTGAAACACCCAAAAATAGTAAAGTACTGTTTGTCATGGGTTGTGGGAACATAACCTTGAAAATAGGGGAGTTAACACTGCTGTTAGGAAAAGGGAGTCTTATGCCAGTAAACATCTGTTCCCACGCTGGCCATGTGTGCGCTGATGTTGCAACTGGTAATTTTCCACTCCAACCGAGGGGGGATATAAGGACCTGTGCAGGGATGGACGGGTAAGAAGGCCAGATGCACATCTTGATTCAGGGGACACCCTGACTATGCACTGCCTACCACCACTCTGACCAGGCAACATGTTCCATCTCCTCCTGCTCGGCGGTATCCCATTCAACCAGGGGTTGGCATGTATGTAACCTGCTTCGCATTAATACATATATATTTGCTTCACATTAATACCTCAATAAATAGACTAGAGCATTTGATTGTTTACATTGTGTTTGGTGTCCAGTCTTTGTACATGGGAATCCTACGAGCCTGGAACATAATTGGCAATGAGTATGGGATTCTCATAATACAAACACTGTGGACTGAGAACAGGTCAGCTGAGTGAGTAGCTGCACCAAGAGGTGCTGGTCTTTGTGGATGTGAAAACAGGGCTTGGTCTGTGTGTGTGTATGTGTGCTGTCAGGGTTGCTTTAAGGTTTTTGTGTAAGATACTATCACTATGTTTCATAGGAAAGAGCCTCAGGCCATGGCTCCTGCTTTGGAGAGGCTGGGGTGGATGCAGGAACCATGGAGCATGTTGTGGGATAAAATAGAGACTTGCACTAATGTAGGACCTGAACCGTGAGGAGCTAAGGACCCCATGGGAGTGTTAAAGTATTGGGGTGAGTTTTTAGAAACCCCCCATACCCACTCGAAGGAGCGACTGAGTCATGCCGGACACATGACAGGCTGCTTGCTGCTTGCCTACAAAGGCATGATAGATAAGAACACAGAGTTGAAGCAACAAATAGCAGATTTACATTCTGAGCTAGAAATAGTTAAAGCAGAAGTGCTGTTGCAGAGGCAGGCATTTGTACCTGCTGCAGAGCAGGGTGAGAGACTTGGGAAAAAATGTGACACCCTAGCAGAAAAATACACTGTTCGCGTTGCTAAAAAACGGAGCAATAAAAAAGATAAGAAGGCAGTGAGGCCACAGGTCCGTGCCCTTGTATCTGATCCCAACTGGGACCCAGAGACATGGAATGGAGATATTCCGGGTACCAGTGAGTCAGAATCAAATACTGAAGATGAAGCAGACGTGAAAAAGGAAGGAGCCCATGCAGCTCCTGTGTTCAAATGTAAGATGATTACCAGAGCAAATGGACATGTAAGAACAGACGAACTGACAGACTATAGTCCTAAGGAGATTAGTAACTTATTGGATAAATATAAGCAGAGACCAGGAGAGAAACCCCAGAACTGGCTGGTTCGCCTCATGGAGGAAGGAGCTGATACTGTGTTACTACTATATGGAGTAGATGCGAAAAAACTCATGGGACTCACCTCTGATCTGTATGTACAATCAGCATTACGTCACATAGGCGACCAATATGTCACCATGATTGCAGTAGCTGGAGAGGGAATGTCAGATCGATATACTAATGATGGTGCCTGGCCCCCTGCGGCTAAAGAGGGGACCAATCTGCGGCAAGCCTGCCAATTGCTTAAAGCAGAGGGCATGAAACTAGCTGTCTTAGTGGGATCTCCCGAGCTTTATATGCAACAGTCCTTAATTCCCAAAATACACAACACACTTTTAGAGGGATGTCCACCAGCATGGAAGGCATATCTTATACCTATACTACTATCAGAACAAGGAAACCCCATTGAACAAATGACTGAAAAGCTAAGCCAATTAGGGGATTTACAGGGCCTGCGCTTGGACAAAGCGGCTCACGATAAGGGAAGAGGTGGAAAGGAGGAGATATAAAAAACTGCAAGCTGTCCTGCTCCTGCTATGTGGAAGATTAAAGAAGAAGAATAATTGCTGATAGTGCACCTGGGTCTTGAGCAGGCCAGGGAGTGTTTGTGTGCATGGGTGCAAGGTTGGGCTGGGAAACAGCCTGAGGAGTGATTGTTTATAGAATGGAATTTATAGTGACTAAAGACAGTCACTGTGATTAATGTGGTTTCTGTTTGGCTTCATAGTTCAGATCTAAACACACTGGTATTCCAGTGGGCCACCTGTGTGGCTGCTCAGGCCTGGAGGCGAGTGCCTGGATCAGGGCAGTGGGGGAAGACTACTTCTTTCATGGGTGTTCGCTGGGGGGGGGGGTGTCTCAGGAGCCCTATGTGTCTTTTCTAGACCGATTGGACAATGCTATACAAAGGCAGACTGATGGTCATGGGGTTGCTTGTGCACTTTTATTTTGGCTAGCATATGAGAGTGCAGGTGGGGATTGCGGGACTGCGTTAGCCCCAGTCAGAGGAAAAATTTACAGACATTGATGAGTTTGTTGGGGCACTACAGGATGTCGGTGTTGAGGCTCATAGAGCTCCTGTATTGGCTGCTGCAGTAATTATTCTGTTTTTATTGGTCATATCAGGTCGCATTCCAACCTACCTGGCCCGTTAACTGTGGGTAATGACACAGCACACTCCTTGACTGTTAACGCTGTGCAGTTTACTTCTGCAGCTGCTTCACATTCCTTTTTTCATCAGAATACCTCTGTTTTAAAGAAACACTTTAACCTGTCTTCTTCTCAAGCAAAGCAAATTGTCAGGTCTTTCCCTGACTGTCAGTCAACAGCTCAATCCTCATTTGCCATGGGTGTAAATCCTTGTGGCTTAAAGGCAAATGTGGTATTGTGATCCTTTGGGCCCACAGAAACGGGAAGGGCCAGTGGACCTGATAACCTGGGGGAGGGGGTATGCTTGTGTCCTCCTACCTACAGGTTGGTGGTGGCCACCTACAGTTTGTCAAGCCATACCATGAGCTGGACAGACAAGCTGAGGAACCTGATGCCTCAGCTGCAGGAGCTGACCTTGAAGATCCTGAGCAGAATGAGACAGAGGAAGAGAAAAAGGAATGATTCACAAAACATCACTTGGGGACAAATGAAATGTCTACATCAAACTGCAATATTGTGATGAGCGCTGTAGGCGTGAATCCCTCTCCAGTCAATGGCTTACTTAGCAATCATCGTAGCTAATTCTGCTGTAAATACATGTAAATCAATGAAGTTTATAACCAGACTGTGTTTACCAACTCTAATATGTGTGCTTGCGATGTAGCTATTATTAGAGGCTGTGATTTTGTGTATAAACCACCTGTATTTACTAGCCAGTTGCTAATAAGAGACTACACCTTGTATGGATTTGTCACTTGTAAAAGAAATGTTAGAGCATGCAAATTTACAGCAGCTGCTAGAAAATGCTAAGGCAGAAGCCAGAAAGATTCTAATATGATGGTAGTGTTATAAAGCAGGTAATGGAACAACTTAAGAGGGTGGGAGAACCCACTGATGGGAAATTTTCTTTGGCTGGTCCCCCGCTGTCATCAGCATCTTCAACATGCTGCTGCACCCTGTAATAGTTACTCTGCTAATGTAAATGTGTGTGCTTTGCCATAGTAGTGACTTGTTACTGGATGAAGCAGGTGAAACTGCATTGGCAACAAGGTGCAAGGACTGAGGTTGGCCAAATGCCTCCTACCATAGTCAAGGGCAAGACTGGGTTGGCCTCTGTGTTTGCCACCAAGAAGAACCTTTAACTCTGCTGCTGGCTGCAACCCAGCAGGCACTGAGTGATGGGGACACATGCCATTCCAGACCTTGATGTGAGGGATGGCCTACT
Organism: Pezoporus flaviventris; assembly: GCF_033815535.1. Classification (NCBI taxonomy): domain Eukaryota; kingdom Metazoa; phylum Chordata; class Aves; order Psittaciformes; family Psittacidae; genus Pezoporus; species Pezoporus flaviventris. Next base: position 926,091 of record NW_026892592.1, read on the forward strand.
CTGTTATAAGAGAGCCATCCAGGAGGGAAGGGCAGGTCAAGCAGCCCGTGGTTTGCACGAGAGATGATCTAGTCCAAATCCCCTGCTCAAGCAGGGTCATCTAAAGTAGGTTTCATCATCCTCACAGTAAAAAAAAAGCAAAAGTAACTATTATAAGTAATAATAACATAATAAATAACTATCGTATTTGAACCTTCTGTTCTCAAAGGCTAATGTCAAGAAGCTGCTCTTGTGTGATTTAAGATTCCTTCCTTAAGCAGAGAAGGGGATAAGGAAAGCCAAGGACTGTGTCTTTGGAAGTAACAGCATCTATCTCCAGGTTCCCAAGACTCCCAGAACATCTGAACAATGCATTGGTGAAACCTTGTTTTTGGAGCCTGGACATCACTGATTTGCTTTGCTTTGCTTTCCCTCCATGTCATCTGGAGGCTTGTTAAAAATTTGCGAAGAACTGAAGCCAAAGTGCTCACCACCTTGATAGTGCAAAACAAAATAGGGCAGCAATTGATTTTTTGCTTTTAGTACATAAGCATGGGTGTGAAGACTTTGACGGGTTATGTTGCATGAATTTAAGTGACCACTCTAGTTCAATATATGCACAAATACAAAAGTTAAAGACCTTCACCAGCCACCTAGCAGAAAACACTGGGTGGAATATTGTGTCCAGTTCTGGGCCCCTCAGTTCAAGAAGGACAGGGACCTGCTGGAGAGAGTCCAGCGCAGGGCAACTAAGATGATTAAGGGAGTGGAGCATCTCCCTTATGAGGAAAGACTGAGGGAGCTGGGTCTCTATAGTTTAGGGAAGAGGAGACTGAGGGGTGACCTTATTAGTGTATATAAATATATAAAGGGGGAGTGTCACGAGGATGGAGCCAGGCTCTACTCAGTGGCAAACAATGATAGGACAAGGGGTAATGGGTACAAATTGGAACACAAGAGGTTCCACTTAAACTTGAGAAGGAACTTCTTCTCAGTGAGGGTGACAGAACACTGAAACAGGCTGCCCAGGGATGTTGTGGAGTCTCCTTCTCTGGAGACATTCAAAACTCGCCTGGACACATTCCTGTGTAGCATTATCTAGGTGTTCCTGCTCCGGCAGGGGGATTGGACTAGATGATCTTTTGAGGTCCCTTCCAATCCCTAGCATACTGTGATACTGTGATACTGCGAACCTCTTTCAGGGATGGACGTGGGGGGTGGGAATCCTATGAATCTGGAACATACCACCAATAATAATAATGATAAGGGAAATAACAATGGGAGAGAATATAAAACTAAAAGGGGAAATGAAAAAAACAACAATAAACCCAAGTAATGCGCAATACAATTGCTCGTCACCCACTGACTGATACCCAGCCCAACCTGAGCAGCGATTTGGCCTTCCAGGTAACTCCCCCCAGTTTCTATACTGGACATGATGTGCTGTGGCACGGAACACCCCTTAGGCTAGTTTAGGTCAGGTGTCCTGTCTGCTTCCTCCCAGCTTCCCCTTCTCCCTGGCAAAGTGTGAGACTGAGAAAGTCCTTAGTCAGAATAAACATTACTTAGCAACAACTAAAAACATCGGTGTCATCAGGGTTGTTCCCAGGCTGAAAGTAAAAAACACAGCACTGCACCAGCTACTAAGAAGGAGAAAAATGACTGCTATAGCTGAACCTAGGACACAGTGTTTTCTTCCAAAGGACACCAACATTTCAGCCATAATCCATCCAGAAAGGAAAATTCAGAAAGATCCTCACTGCAGTAAGCTAACACTACTTGTAAAAACAGCTGACAAAGATCAGTGTCAAATGTAGAACATGACACTTCCAAAGACAAATGTCCCCAAATTAACACCTGAGAGCACAGATGGTAACAGAGAAGCTCTGTGATTCAGGTTCCCAGCTTTTCACTATCCCCAAGGTCAAGTCATATGCAGAACACTCCACCTAGAAGCAGGGAGGTTAGCAGAGCACTGCAGAAATGCAATACCATTTAGACCTGTTCTTAAAGAAAAGAACAAATACCAACACAACCCCAACACCACACTTAATTTTAGCCAAAGATAATCTTCTGTTTTATCAGCAACTTCACTCTGGTTATCTGTAATGTCACAATGGCAAATAATACAGTAAACAGCCCTTTTGTAGGGGTCAGTGTTATTTCTCAGAGCTTGTCTGTAGTGAAGATGCAGTTTATTTTCTGTGACAGTGTAGGCTTAAATCATAGGTTTTAACTAACAATAGTGTGTGTGTCTTTAAACTAACATAGTAGAATACAGCAAACTGTTCTAACTTGCTAACACATAGAGAGAAAGTAACGTTTGGCTGATGGGGGAAGGAACATCACTGGACTGATAACAACTAAGGAGACAGTAAATAAGACCAAGGATGCCAGCCTTCAAGATATCAGAGTGGCACCCAACATGGAGCAAGAGTGGAACAGAACAGAAACAAGGACATACCAACTGCTAACTCAGCACTAGGGCCTTGTGAGCATGTGCAAGCACTAAAGTCATTCAGTAAACACAGTGAGGAAGACTATCAGTGACCTCCAGAGACCCCCACTCAGCAAGAAAGAGCATGCGTAATTAGGATGAAAATATTACAATTAGTTCCTGGACATCTCTTGAATATGTAATTCTCTGTAAAATCTGTGAATATGCATGAGTATGCTAAATATAGAGATGCTGCTGGCAAGCATGGGGTGCACTCACCTTTGTGAAACAATTTGCGTGTGCAGCCAGTGCTGCAATAAAGAATGCTGCTTTCTAAAACTCCAAATCGAGTCTTAGAGAGTTTCTCCAACCAACTTTTATGGTAACAGCAGGAGACAGTCTAAGGGGAAAAAGAGTAAAATAAAGAGTGTCAGAAAAGACATGAAACCCATCTTTCCCTGTATGAGGAAAGCTGGACACAAATCAATTTAATAGGTGCACATTCACAGCAAAAGCATAGTGACAGTAAGCACTGGCTGATACTTCTTGCACTTTCTATTTACATCTCTAGGTCAAGATTTTGCACATGTGAATTTAAACATGTAATTAAAGTGCAGGATGACAGCTTCTTTAGGGGTATGTTAATATTGGGGTAGATGAGCCATTTTTGTCTGACTGCTACTTCTTCACTTCAGAAAAAGAGAGCTCACAAAGACTTGGGAATACTTTGGGTGAATAACAAAAAAGGGAGCAAGTTATTGTACCATGAAGTCTTTCAGGAGAGACTTTCATCTTTATCATGACGTACCGTTATAATGTTCTCTGTCATGATATTTCTTGTACCCTCTTGTAGAAAATTTTACAGAAATGAATCAATAAAGCGTTCTTAGACTTTGTTTTTTTCACATTGTTTGTCAAATATGCAGGAACAGTACCTTTTAACAGCTGTGATTAAAACCACAAGTCAATTATACTGTGTATCATTAAAAAGTTTGTAATGAAAATGACAGTGCCTTCAATAAGGTTTCTAGAACAATCTTGTTATAATGTCTTAGGTTCAGCTGTAACAGTTATTTTTCTCCTTAGTAGCTGATGCAGTGCTGTGTTTTTGACCTTAGTCTAAGAACAAAGCTGATAACACACCAATATTTTAGTTGTTGCTAAGTAATGCTTACCCCAATGTTGTGGTTTAAACCCAGCCACACAGCTCATTCACTCACTCCCCCCCTTCTTCCCTCTTTCTTTTCTTCCCTTCCCCCCTGCTCCCGGAGGGATGGGGAGGAGAATCAAAAGAATGTAACTCCCATGGGTTGAGATAAGAACAGTCCAGTAACTAAGGTATAACACAAATCACTACTGCTACCACCAATGATGATAATGATAAGAGAAAATAACAAGGGAAGAGAATATGATACCACCCGTCAAAATGAGCCCGACTCCAAAAGAGAGCCCATGCCCTTCCGGGTAACTCCCAGTTACCTCCCTGGGCATGACGTGCTGTGGTATGGAATACCTCTTTGGCTAGCTTGGGTCAGGTGTCTTGTCTCTGCTTCCTCTCAGCCTCCCCCTCCTCCCTGGCAGAGCATGAGGCTCAGAAAGTCCTTGGCCAGACCAAACATTTGAGCAGTAACTAAAAACATCAGTGCTATCAGCACCGTTCCCAGGCCAAAAGTCAAAAACACAGCACTGCACCAGCTACCAAGAAGGAGAAAAAATGACTGCTGCTGAACTCAGGACACCCAATCAAGGACTTTTCAGTCTCTCATGCTCTGCCAGTGAGGAGGGGCACAAGAAGCTGATAGGAAGCAGAGACAGGACACCTGACCCAAACTAGCCAAAGAGGTATTCCATACCACAGCATGTCATGCCCAGTAGAGAAACTGTGAGGAGTTACCCAGAAGGCTCAGGTCACTGCTCGAGGTGAACTGGGTATTGGTTGGCAGGCAGTGAGCCATCAGCACAGGGTGGTATTGGGCATCACTTGGGTTTACTGGCTTTTTCTTTCCCCTTGTAGTTTTATATTCTCTCCCCTTATCATTATTATTATTAGTGATAGTAGTAGTAGTTTTGTATTATACTTCAGTTATTGGACTGTTCTTATCTCAACCCATGGGGTTTACATTCTTTTGATTCTACTTCCCATTCCTCCAGGAGTGGGGAGGAAGAAGGGGGAGGGAGTGAGAGAGCGGCTGAGTGGTTCTGATTTACTGGCTGGGCTTAAACCACGACAACCTGCCACTGTCACCCAGGATCAACACCAATTGTATGGGTAAGCACCTGGGCCAGTGGGCCTCTCCAGTGCTTTGGAACTTCACCCCTTAACAAGTGTGAAATCATGAAAAGTAGTAGAACACTTAGACAAGGTGTGCTGACGTCCAAGCAATACCAGAGAGGAACAACTCACTGCAACATGCTGGGGTTTGCCCTATGCCTACAGAGCCCCATTCTATAAGGAGCAGGAGAAAGATGTCTCTGGATCTGACAGCAAAGCAACAGACAATGCAGTAGATCCATCCAAAGCAAAAGACAATGCAGCAGATCCATCCAAAGCAACAAGCACAGCAGCTACCCCAACCCCAGTGACAAGCACAGCAGCTACTCAAACCCTGCTAACAGACACTGCACCCACTCTAACCCCAGTGACAAGCACTTCAGCCACTCCAACCACAGTGATAGACACTGCAGCTGAACCAAAGGATCAATCTGTGCCAATATCAGTTGCCCCTATAAACAAGGGGAAAAGCAAACAAGAGGCACGAAGAGCAACTTTTGTAATGAAGGAAGATGAAGACCCAATGCACATACTAGAGGGGGTGACATCTGAACGAGAGGAAACAGTACAAGAATCGAAGGAAGAGGAAGAAGAAGAGGTAACTTCTCAATCCTGGACCTTGACTGAGCTGCAGAATATATGAAAAGATTTCAGCCAAAACCAGCATGAAATCTGGAAAAATTAGCAGAACACTTAGACAAGGTGTGCTGTCATTCTGTCAATACCAGAGAGGGACAACTTACTGCAATGTGCTGGGGCTTGGCCTACACCTACAGAGCCAAAATGGTATTCCATACCACAGCACGTCATGGCCAGTATATCAACTGGGGGGAGTTAGCTGGAATGCCCATATTGCTGGTCAGGTCGGGCTGGGTATCGGTCGGTGGGTGATGAACAATTGTATTGCACATTACTTGGGTTTATTGCTGTTTTTTTCTTTTCCCCTTTTAGTTTTATATTCTCTCCCCTTGTTATTTCCCTTATCATTATTATTATTAGTGGTGGTAGTAGTAGTTTTGCATTATACTTTATTTACTGGACTGTTCTTATCTAAACCTGTGCAATTTACATTCATTCTGTTCTCCTCCCCATCCCTCTGGGGGAGGGGGGGAAGAAAGGGGGAGTGAGAGAGCAGCTGCATGGTTCTGAGTTACCAGCTGGGCTTAAACCGTGACAACCTTCCACTGTCACCCAGGATCAACACCGATTTCCAAACCTAGGCTGTGTACTTGGTGCTCGGCCTCCTTGCTCATTTCCAGTTCAGAATTCCCACTCAATAAATACCACAGTAGCATCAGCTTTTCAAGTGAGCAATTGCTCTGGCTGCCATTGGAAAGCTGTGCTATCAAGTGAACAAAGAAATATCTAAAGGGCACTGATCTCTTGGGCAAAGACTCAGTTTTGAAGAAAGGTTGAAAGCCATCCAAGTCTGCTCATTTACAAGGACAGATCATATCAGTCTCTGCAAGACTAGGGCACCCCTGATGCAACAGCAAAATTCTGAGAAGTAACACTGCTAGCTTCAGCAAGGGCAGGTGTTTGATATCAGTGCTTCAAAGCAGCAAGAAGACTCAAACTCACCATCTTGTCCCCAGCAAAATGAACACAGCTGTTCAAAGATGCACATCTGTAATTCAGATCTGATTGAAGCATTTGTCCCTCAGCTTCTGAACAGCTTTTTGCTTTCCCCATTTGCTAAGTTTTTTCATGACTTGACCCTCCTGCAGTATTCTCCTCCAGACATTTGTCAAAGGTGGCCAGGTTTGTGCATTTTGGGATTTGTTTTATGGTGGATCAAAGCAATGCAATTAAAGGAGTAGAAAAAAAGAACAGGCAGATCATTGGTTTAAAGTCAATCCTAGGGGCTTTACACTTTGATAAGGGAGCCTATTTCAGCTCTAGCAGGGTCTAATTGAAGACCCTTCACCTACAACTAAAATACGTTCAAAAGGTATTAAGAGATCACATTTTGAAAACCAAATACAACAGAACCTATTTAACATGAAAAACATTTTTTTTTTCCCAACAGCTCATCATTTGTGATGGGTGAAACCAGGATCATTTCTTTTTCACTGTGTTAAGATATTTTCTCCATGACCAAGTACATCACAGGTGGGCCCTGCTGTACTAGAGACAATTCTGGTATTGGCTCTGTGTTTTCTGTGAAGCCATGAAATTTGTTTTGGAATATCAGTATTTTTCCACCAATGTCAGCAGGCTGTTAATCACAGCTGAAACCAGATTAAATACATTTCCTTATGTTAACTTACTGGCAGTACCTTATTATCCAGTTCTGCAACAGCAGCACAAAGGTCCAACAGGTTAGGCTGCAGATATTCATTCACTATCTTCTCATAATAAATATAAATCTGAAACATATTGAAAGTAAGCAAGTTGAACAGTACATATTGCTCCCCTTCTTCATCCCCAACTGAAGCAGCAAAATCTGAACCAGACTTCAAAAACAGTGTCCTTCTGCTTCCCTACCACATTAGCCCCCTCTAATCCAATGCAAGAAGAACTGGCATCAGCACCAACTGCCCTTCCACAACACTGAAGCCTGAAGGCAGGTAGTAATCCAGCTGTTTGTGGTTCTACATGACAAGCTGAATGGCCTGTTGGACTAATTGCAGCTAATTGTTGGAGGACAAAGATTCAGAAGAGACCCAGCCACTGGATGGCTGTGATATCCCCTGCATGGCAGCCTCCTACCTGCTAACATAAAAGAAACTGGATTTTGCTGTTTCTGTCAGTATTCAGGGAAATCTGACGTAGGGAAATGGGAATAGAAACCTGACCCTTCAATATACACACACACTTCCATTTTGATTTAAATCTTGGTCTTCATTTAGCTGCTCCTACTATTGTTTATTCTATTTTCAGCCTAAAGACCTTCCGCTACATCTGAAAATAGTAATTCTCAATATTAGAAAGGTAGTGCTGTCGTACTTTACATCCCTTTTGCACTTGCTACTTCTTCAACATGCCCAGAGTGCAAACAAGATGCAATGCAACCAGAATCTAGCATCAGTAAAATCATGTATGTGGACTTCACCATGTTTCTGTGAAACAGCCTGAACTACCTATGAAGAACAGTTAATCATTTCAGTGTAATTAAAACATTTCATGGCTGCTGATAAACTAAAACAGCATGGACTGCCTGATCTCCAGGACTCCAGCACCCCTGGAACTGGTACTGCTAGAGAGGTTGGGCTTCCAATATTCACAAAACATCAGGGAATAACGTTGAGAGCCTTAAAGTACAGATATAATTATGCTATAAGGAAGACCATTAATGCAGGTGCATTACAGGAGATATGAAATTAATTAATCATAGAATAGTTTGGGCGGGAAGGGACCTTAAAGCTCACCCAGTTCCAACCCCCTGCCATGGGAAGGGACACCTTCCACTAGACCAGGTTACTCCAAGTACCGTCCAACCTGGCTTTGAACACTGCCAGGGATGGGGCAGTCACAGCTTCTCTGGGCAACCTGTGCCAGGGCCTCACCACCCTCACAGGGAAGAACTTCTTCCTCAGATCTCATCTCAATCTCCCCTCTGTCAGTTTAAAGCCATTCTCCCTTGTCCTGTCCCTATAAAGTCTTCATTTGTGTACAAGTACACACTGACATGAATTCTAAAAAACTTTTTTTTTTTTTTTAAAGGTGAAAAGAGTTTCAGTTTACTATTACATGCATAAGTGATTTCTACAGTCATAGATGATGTTCAGGATCTCTTTTTGACAAAAAAAAAATCCCTGTAGCAGACAAGTGAGTACACTTCTAAGAAGCCAGGCTAAATTTCTGTATTTTTCAATTGCTTTTTAACTCCAAGCAGATATTTTCAGGCTTTGCCTACTGTATCTTCTTATGCACTGCACTCATAGATCTGTATTTTCCCCACCTCTCTGTAGAAAACAATATTTAATTATGTTTATTTTTTTATTTTGTATTTCTACTCACCTGATGAGCATACATCATCTCCACACTGTCCAAAGAGCTGTGACCTGGAGGACCCAACTCATTGGTGTAGCTAGGCTGTTTAATGGGAAGCATATAAGGAGGTATAAAATTACTGCAACACATTTTACCAGTATATCTACTCCTAAAGACCAACAGCAAAACCATGTTCCTGACAGAACTAAGGACAGGGTTTTGAACTATCTACAGAGCAAAATGCACAGTCTCACTGCAATACCCCATCTTCCCAATATAGCTTAAACTTTCTGAAGTGACAGAAATCTTCCTTATTCTGTGCACAAACAAACCATTAGCTCTCTAAAATTAGGACACTGGTGTCTCTTGATAGCATCTTATAATGTTAATTCTTTCCTTTTGTTTCTTGAAAGGTTGCTTATTCACATCAGTGTCTTTTTTGAACCTCCATAACAGCAAGGACACAGAATCCAACAGACCAGCTTAAATGGATCCAGTCTAGTAAATCTGACACCCACTCCACTTCTGTGCCAGTACCGTGGCACATATAAAAAACAGGATTGCAGCATTCATTTATGTGCTGAGAAGCACCCCACTGCTGGTCTGCTGCAGGAGAAAGGATGCTGGTAATATCTTGACCTGAAAAAAATAATAATTTTACCCACAGGGACAATGGGGTATTTTCAGTGAAGATAGGGAGGGACAGCTGATAGAGCCATGGCATGGAAAATTTGTACTCTTTTATAAAACTTAACATGCCATAATAGTCTAATATTGCATAAAGCTATTGTGTTTACTACAAATCACAGGTGCTTTCAGTATAGCCACCACTGAACATGGCTGTTCAACAATGGAGGAATGAATACTCCCAATTAAGTAAGCAACACTCTCCAATGTTTCCTACTTCCTAAAAGTGGAACTCTTCATTTCAGCATCAGCTTTGCAAGTCTCGGATTTGAAAAGACAGACTCCTTTAAGGTAAGAAGCCCTTTAATATCAGCTGCTTCATAAGCACTGCTACAGCCCTGATGTTCTGAAGATAAAAGTCAAGCTTGGTATAAAAGCATAATATTTATTATGAAGCTAACTGACATAGCTGGGGCAAAGAGGAGCAGAGAAGATTTCAGAAAAGCAAGCATGTTTCCAGGTTTGTTACTGTATAACTCAAGCCTATTGATATTCCTCTAAACTGGAATCAGTAACTTTTTCCAAGAAAAAGAAGGTACATCCACAGTTTTTAAATTAAGCTTTTTACCATCCAAGTTTGTTACAGCTGGCTGCACACCCCCATTAGCTGTTACACTGTACCTCAGCAATACTGGCAGAGAGAATCATAGAATCATAGAATAGTTAGGGTTGGAAAGGACCTTAAGATCATCTAGTTCCAAACCCCCTGCCGTGGGCAGGAACACCTCACACTAGACCATGTCACCCAAGGCTCCATCCAACCTGTTCCTGAACACCACCAGGGATGCAGCATTTACAACTTCCCTGGGCAACCCATTCCAGTGCCTCACCACCCTTACAGTAAAGAACTTCGTCCTTACATCCAATCTAAAATTCCCCTGTTTAAGTTTTAACCCATTACCCCTTGTTCTATCACTTCAGTCCCTAATGAAGAGTCCCTCCCCAGCATCCCTTCAGAACCCCTTCAGACACCAGAAGGCTTCTAAGAGGTCTCCACACAGCCTTCTCTTCTCCATGCTGAACAGCCCCAACTTTCTCAGCCTGTCTTCATATGGGAGGTGCTCCAGTCCCCTGATCATCCTCATGGCCCTCCTCTGGACTTGTTCCAACAGCTCCATGTCCTGTCTGGGGACAGGGGATCAGTCAACAGAGAATTTATGGGTCAGGGTTAAAGGGAGAACAGCTGTGGGGGACATTAATGTGGGGATCTGTTACAGACTGCCTGATCAAGAGGACTCTGTGGATGAAGAACTCTATAGACAGATAGGAAAAGCCTCACACTCACAGGCCCTTGTCCTCATGGGGGAATTCAACCACCCTGATCTGTTGGAGGGATGGTACAGCCTGTCAGAAGCAATCTAGGAGGTTCCTCGATTGTGTGGAAGACAACTTCCTTCTGCAAGTAACAGAGGAGCTGACAAGGAGAGCTGCCATGCTTGACCTCGTGCTCACCAACAGGGAGTGGCTAGTTGGAAATGCGATGCTCCAGGGCAGCCTTAGTTGTAGGGATCATGAGATGGTCGAATTTGAGATCCTCAGGACAGTGAGAAGAGCGTGCAGCAAGCTCACTACCCTGGATTTCAAGAGAGCAGACTTTGGCCTCTTCAGGAACCTGCTTAGTAAGGTTCCATGGGATATAGCCCTAGAGGGCAGGGGGGCCCAAGACTCATGGTTGATATTCAAGGCTCACCTGCCACAAGCTCAGGAGTGTTGCATCCCAACTAGAAGGAAGTGCAGCAGGAGGGCCAGGAGACCTCCTTGGATGGATAAGGAGCTGCTGAGGAAACTTGGAGGGGAAAAAAGAGGCTTATAATAAGTGGAAGCAAGGACAGGTGGCCTGGGAAGAGTACAGGGATGTTGTCTGGGAAGCTAGGGACCAGGTTAGGAAAGCTAAGGCCCAGTTAGAATTAAACTTGGCTAGGGATGTGAAAGATAACAGGAAGGGATTCTACAGGTACGTAGCCAATAAAAAACAGACTAGGGACAATGTAGGCCCCCTCTGGAAGCTCCTGGGAGAACTGGCTACACAGGATTTGGAGAAGGCTGAGGTTCTGAACGACTTCTTTGCCTCAGTCTTCACTGGCAAAGGCTCTGACCACACCACCCAAGTCTTGGAAGGCAGGGACTGTGAGAATGAAGACCTTAGGTCCACTGTAGGAGAGGAACTGGTTCGAGACCATCTTAGGAACCTGGATGTGTACAAGTCCATGGGACCTGATGAAATCCATCTGGGGGTCCTGAAGGAGCTGGGATTGCATGTCTTTGAAGTACCCTCTCCTGAGGTAGTCTATGCCAAGGATGCATGGAGATGCTGGGATTGCTCCAACCCAGCTGTACGATCTTGCACTTGGCATGGTTAAAATTCATAAGGCTGGCATCAGCCCACCTCACAAGCGTGTCAAGGTCCCTCTCTATGGCATTCCTTCCCTCCAGTATATCAACCGAACCACACAGCTTGGTGTCATCAGCAAACTTGCTGAGGGCACACTCAATCCCACTGTCCATGTCACCGACAAAGATGTTGATCAAGACTGGTCCCAACACTGATCCCTGAGGGACACCACACGTTACTGGTTTCCAGCTGGACATTGAGCTGTCTTTGCTTTTCCTTACATCAGCTACCCAGAACATCAGTAATTTACTGGGTAGACAGAATCACCTTTGAGTATTGGAAGAGCTCAGTTAAACATGACCAACTGGCTGCCTGGACAAACAACAGAAAGAACAAATGCAATGGAAAAATCATTGTTTTCACTTTCAGCTTTACAGTTCAGCTTTGCTGATGCTGTCAGGTCACAGCTTGGCAGGACCAATGTTCCTTCCATGCCCAAGCTTGTGCGGATTCCAGGAAAAGAGCCGAGAAGTGAGAGCTTTTCTCCAGATAGTATCATCATTCCTTTTCTTGTTTCAAATGAGGATGAAATGCTGACAGGGTCTTCAAAAGAGTTTCTCTTTTTTGGGAACTGTATCCCAACTTTGAAATTAAATAATACAAACATATGAACTTCCAGACATGTTCCTGTCAGTCTATGCTCTGAACAGTCAGTCTCTCAGTCATTCCCAAATGCTTATCAACTTAATTTGATATCGGTTTAATCCAGGTTATCTTCTATTGTGTAGGACCTCCCTTACACTCATGAGCATGTGTTCTTGCAGATGACAACTATCCACTGCCCCGTCCAGGAGTTTTAATCAGGAAAATTTTCAAAATTTAAAATTTAAAGACAAATAAAGTGACACAACTACAATGGCCAAGAAGCTGCTCTGAGTTAGCCAGGAATTTATGTGAAGATAAGAGCATTGACCTCTATTGAGAAATTATAAGAGTTTTGTGATATTTGTGATTACTGCTTTCTGCAGACAACATAATAAAGTTTACAGAATCGAACCCACTCAGTTGTGTTTGTCCCCAGTACAGTGAAACATACATGAATGAAGATATCAAAGATGATCCTTGATGATCTTTTAAAACCACTGGAGTTAGTTTATCACTGCATTAATTTCTCAGTAATAGTGTCATTTAAATTATGTCCAACCTGATTTTATAGTCAGGCAGATATATTTAGACCTTAGGCAATATAAAAATGCCTTACAAAAAAAAAAAGACAAACCAAAGAAATCCCATTTTTTCTTTTTGCAACTGAACTTACACTAAAAATATTCTTCATAGTCATTCTTAATGGATACTGATATTCATAAGCATTTGCATTTTTCTTTCAGTGCCAAATCATCTACAAATTCCTTTAAACCCACCTAAAATCCGACAAATTCTTTGTTCTAAAGAACAAAGAAGCTGTTAAAGCAGGTTTCCTGGGAAATGGGCATGATGGCATAAATAGCACTTCAAAGCCTTCCCCTGTGCTGTGACAGATAAATTGCAGACTTATTTAAAGTAACACTGAACTATGGATGTTGTCATTAAATACTGATGAGGTTTCATCTTTTACAGCAAGAGAAGAAGGGTACATCGTGACTTAGTGTCACTTTTTAACCAGTGTCCAAACACAAGAAACATAAGTACTGGGGCTTTGTTTTGTGAATCTGGTTCCTTTGTCTCCTGCTGCAGCTTTGCAGCACCAAAGAGCATCCATGTGGCTGCTGCTCTGGAGCATGGTGAATGATTGAATGGTTAAAACCTGAAAGTAAGGATCTGAATTCAAAAGTGCACGCCTGAAACTAAGAAGTAACTATTGTGGGGTTTGGGTTTTCCTTTCTCCAATTTAATTTTACTGTAGCCATTATGCTTTGAGGATCACTTATTAACAAGCTGACACAGGTGAGAACTGCCACACTGAAATTCAATTCTTTAAATGCCCACTACCAACTTGGCACTTCAGCAAAGAAAAAACTCAGGAACCCCCAAATTTTTCTTGCTTTTCTTTCCTATGCCAAAAGCCATGAAAACAAACTTATGTCCTATTTTTTTTTTTTTTTTTTTGATCTCATAGCTGTATTCTGGCTTCATCTCTGAATCATTAAACTTTTAAAAAGTACTAGCTCACCAAACTATCTCATGGCTGCGCTAAAAGGAAATTTCCAAAGGAAAACTAAAGCAGTGAGCCAGGGCGGGGAAGGCCATTTCCACTCTTCATCCTGAACTGCAGAAACAGAGCACTGCATGGGTAATCATCCTGCAGCTGGTAACCAGCATTTGAAGAGGCTTTTCCTGGAAGCTAAGAGGGGGATTTGGGGAAGGAAGAGGATATCCCTTGGGGCAAGTCAGAACTTACCAAGATTTCAAGCAAGGAAAAGATTATGAAAAATGTATTGAAAAGAGCAGTTTCAGGTCAGGTTCTTAAGCTTAATCAGACCAGCAAAAGGAAAAACAAAGTGGGTTATGTGCAAAGGACTGCAGAAGTGCAAGTGCAGGCACACACAAACAAGGATCTTACTGCATCTTTAGTCTGATACTGCTTAAACAGCTTGGGCTCTTTCAACCACATTTGCTTCTCCCTGCCCTGAATTCAGGTCTTTCCAAAACACTCTTCAGAAATGTAATATTTATTCTGAATATTACCCATGAAAGCTGCAGCTATACTGCACTATCATCATGTTTATAGCTTTTAAATTCATTTAGCCTAATGGCGTTGCTTGCCAAAGGAGTCTTCCTTTGTTTGCACTCAGCCAAGCGTTCAGCATCGGGAGAACTGGCTACCCTGGATTTGGAGAAGGCTGAGGTTCTCAATAACTTCTTTGCCTCAGTCTTCACTGGCAAATGATCTGACCACACCACCCAAGTCTTGGAAGGCAGACACAAGGAATGTGAGAATGAAGACCTTAGGTCCCCTGTAGGAGAGGATCTGGTTCGAGACCATCTTAGGAACCTGGACGTGTACAAGTCCATGGGACCTGATGAAATCGATCCACAGGTCCTGAAGGAGCTGGTGAATGAAGCTGCTAAGCCGCTGGCCATCATATTTGAAAAATCATGGCAGTCAGGTGAAGATCCTGATGACTGGAAAAAGGGTAATATAACCCCATTTTCAAGAAGGGGAAAATGGATGACCAGGGAACTACAGACCATTCAGTCTCACCTCTGTGCCTGGCAAAATCTTGGAGCAGATTCTCCTGGAAGGCATGCTAAGGCACATGAAAAATAACAAGGTGCTTGGTGACAACCAGCATGGCTTCACTAAGGGGAAATCCTGCCTGACCAATTTCGTGGACTTCATGATGGGACTATGGAACTGATGGATGGGGCAAAACATCTGACGTCATCTACCTGGACTTGCGCAAAGCATTCGACACTGTCCCACACAACATCCTTGTCTCTAAATTGGAGAGACATCAATTTGATAAATGGACCACTCGGTGGATAAAGAACTGGCTGGATGGCCGCACACAAAGAGTTGTGGTCAATGGCTTCATGTCTGGCTGGAGACCAGTAATGAGTGGTGTCCCTGAGGGATCAGTGTTGGGACCGGTCTTGTTTAACATCTTCGTCGCTGACATGGACAGTGGGATTGAGTGCACCCTCAGCAAGTTTGCCGATGACAGCAAGCTGTGTGGTTCGGTTGATATGCTGGAGGGAAGGAATGCCATCCAGCGGGACCTCGACACCCTTGTGAGGTGGGCTGATGCCAACCTTATGAAGTTTAACCATGCCAAGTGCAAGGTCCTACACCTGGGTCGGAGCAATCCCAGGCACAGCTACAGGTTGGGCAAAGAAAAGATTCAGAGCAGCCCTGCGGAGAAAGTCTTCAGGGTGTTGGTTGATGAGAAAATGAACATGAGCAGGCAGTGTGTGCTTGCAGCCCAGAAAGCCAACCATATCCTGGGCTGCATCAAAAGGAGCGTGACCAGCAGGTCGAAGGAGGTGATCCTGCCCCTTTACTCTGCTCTTGTGAGACCTCACCTGGAGTATTGTGTGCAGTTCTGGTGTCCTCAACATAAAAAGGACATGGAGCTGTTGGAACAAGTCCAGAGAAGGGCCACAAGGATGATCAGGGGACTGGAGCACCTCCTGTATGAAGGCAGGCTGAGAAAGTTGGGGCTGTTCAGCCTGAAGAAGAGCAGGCTGCGTGGAGACCTCATAGCAGCCTTCCAGTATCTGAAGGGGGTCTGAAGGGATGCTGGGGAGGGACTCTTCATTAGGGACTGTAGTGATAGTACAAGGTTGCCCAGGGAAGTTGTGAATGCTGCATCCCTGGTGGTGTTCAAGGACAGGTTGGATGGAGCCTTGGGTGAGATGGTGTCCCTGCCCATGGCAGGGGGGTTGGAACTAGATGATTATAAGGCCCTTTCCAGCCCTACCTATTCTATGATTACTTGCACACCAAACCCCATGCTATAAAGATACATTATTCATCACTCTCATATGCATATGCACATTTCTCAGCAGAAGTCTGGGCAGACTTTTTGTCAGCATTCCAAATGGCTTGGCCAATAGATGTGGTGAATAAACTGAGCTGGAGAAACACCAACAATATACACCACAGTGTAGCGGGGAGTAGAAAGCATCTTGCAGTCCTTGGGATTTAAGGGATATGAAGACATAATACAGAGGGACGGATCAGAAAGTGACATTGTCTCTCTGTCACTGGAGGAACGTGATGCTTGACAGCAGGAATGGAAGAAAGAAAAACCTGGAATAAAAGGACAAAAGAAACCCCTAGTGTAACAAGACTCAGAACACACCCCTTGAGAGTACAGGTTTTTGATACCTTGAAAACAAAATTCAGGCTTTCCTCCCTTTTCCCCTAAGAAGCATCTCTTTGTTAGCTTTGGTTTTCCCTTACAGGGAGAAGGCCAGGCTGGAGGACAAGGAGGACCAGAAAACCCTAATGGCAAGTCCTGTGCTAGGTTCTTTGAACCATGAACTTAGCTTGTTAACTGGTCTTATTTCCATGAATAATGAATTGGTATTTCACTCTGCCAAAATTAGCTTGCCCAAAGCTTGAGAATTGGCTCTCAGGCATACTGGACCCCTGCTGCATATGGATCTGTGCCTTTTCAATTGATTCTCTATCTCCAGAGGATATCAATTAAACCTGTATTATATTCTACAGAATGCATCTGTGTCACACACACAAAAATACTTACTTGACTGGAACAGGGCTTCAGAAGAACAACCTGCTGTGGGGAGGTTAGATAACATGTTTTTAACACAGTAGATGCACTTCAAACCTCTCAAACCTCGAGACCTTTGACTTCTTGAGGCTAAGACTAGAATACATCAAGGATTTTAAATGCTCTTGAAATGACATACTGATACTGTCCACCATATCTGAAAAATCATGGCAGTCAGGTGAAGTTCCTGATGACTGGAAAAAGGGTAAAATAACCCCCATTTTCAAGAAGGGGAAAACGGATGACGCAGGGAATTACACACCAGTGAGTTTCACCTCTGTGCCTGGCAAAATCTTGGAGCAGATTCTCCTGGAAGGTATGCTAAGGCATATGAAAAACAACAAGGTGGTTGGTGACAGCCAGCATGGCTTCACTAAGGGGAAATCCTGCCTGACTAATTTGGTGACCTATGATGGGGCTGCAGAACTGATGGACAGGGGTAGAGCAGTTGATGTCATCTACCTGGACTTGTGCAAAGTGTTCGACACTGTCCCACAGGACATCCTTGTCTCTAAATTGAAGAGACATCAATTTGATAGATGGACCACTCGGTGGATAAAGAACTGGCTGGATGGCCGCACACAAAGAGTTGTGGTCAATGGCTCAATGTCTGGCTGGAGACCAGTAATGAGTGGTGTCCCTGAGGGATCAGTGTTGGGACCGGTCTTGTTCAACATCTTCATCGCTGACATGGACAGTGGGAATGAGTGTGCCTTTTAGCAAGTTTGTTGATGACACCAAGCTGTGTGGTTCATTAAGGACTGTAGTGACAGGACAAGGGTTAACGGGTTAAAACTTAAACAGGGGAAGTTTAGATTGGATATAAGGAAAAAAATTCTTTACTGTTAGGGTGGTGAGGAACTGGAATGGGTTGCCCAGGGAGGTTGTGAATGCTCCATCCCTGACAGTGCTCAAGGCCAGGTTGGACAGAGCCTTGGGTGGCATGGTTTAGTGTGAGGTGTCTCTGCCTGTGGCAGGGGGGTTGGAGCTAGACGATCTTAAGGTCCTTTACAGCCCTATTTTATGATTCTATGCTTCTATACTACGAGTGCTTTTAAATGGAGAGTGGAGTATTACTGACTGATAGTGTATACTGAATCTTTAAACTCATTCATGAAAAGCATTACAGGTTTTTTCCCCCCTCCTCCCTCCCTCCAATTTTATGTTTGGCATTTTGAGTGCCAAGGACTGGGGATAGTGTCCATTTGACACTGAAACATCAGAAAAGGGTGTTTACCTTTTAAAGGTTATTAAATTGCTTCTCCTAGTGGTTAATATCTACACTTCAAAAGGAAAACCCTGCACCAGTAACTCACACACAAATCAAAGATGTTAGAAGCTATCAGAATAGCTGCCAAGTCTTCAGGCTCACATCCTAAAATAATGGGATAGCTGTTCCTAGTTTTAAATTAATTCAGCCTGCATTATTTAGTATTTCTAATATTGGAAAGCTGGACTACCTTCTGAGAAGTCACAGAAAAGTATCAGTAAAGTACTGGGAAAGACAGCTTCTATAAAAAGATGTATGCTAACTGGGATTAACCTATATTTAAAAGAACAGTAATCAGACAGGTACATTTCATTAACAACTTTAATTATTTCCAAATCCCTATACAGGTCATACACCAAGGTTTTTTTTTTATTTTAATGAACTTTACAGCTCTCTAAGTCATTCTAAGGAACAAAGGTGGGGAACATTGTTATAAAAAAATGGGCCTGTTTCCTGGCCTGAAAGCACAGCAACTTGAATTCCCCCATCCTCGATCACCTCTCCTCTCAAGGTTACAGTTTTCATGGAGGATTGTGCAGGGGGCTCTGATGCAGCTTCGTGCTCCAGGGCTCATGTCTGATGCCTCTAGTTAAGAGAGGTAGAGTTCCCACAGCTCTGCAAAGAACTGTGCTTTACTCCACTCATGTAACTGGACGATTTTCTTTAAGAGAATAAACTATAAAGTTTCAAGTTGCAACAGAAGATAAGGAATGCTTTAAGTTGCTAGTGAATACCTTTTCATGTTAAACACAGGGTCAGTCTTGCCCAAAGGATTTGGTCACTGTTGGATTAACCTTGAATTGCTGAACACTAAAATTTTGTGCTGCTAAAACCTCTAATCTGCACTGCATGAGAAAACAAGGTAAAAAGGAAAGCATACACCTTTTTTTGAATATTCATTTGGTTTTGCCTCCTAAGGAAAGCCATAAATCCTGGCTAGCACAGAGTGATAAGGGAAAGAAACACTATAAGACCTACGTTGCACCTGAGAAACTGTCTGGTCTCATTAGCGTTGCAGAGGTTTCCTGAAGGTGAAGTTCACGCCAACATGTTTTATGCCTCCTGAGTATATTGACCTAATATGTGTTCCTATGTTTCAAGCTTCCACAGATTTTACCTAAAACAGCAATAGGAGCTCCACTACCTGTAATCATCAGTCAAAGGAACAATCATAAACAATGCATTCTGCTAGTCACAGTTGTTCTTGAATTAAATAGAGATTTGATATTTCTCATTTTCATGCAGTTGTAGCTACAGAATAATCCAGAGGTGGTTTCAGCAGTGTTGGAGTGCCAGCTGTGTACATGCTGTTCATGACAGTGTTTAGAAAGATGGAATTACCTAATTTTCCTGGGTGAAATTGAGAGCATCTTCCCCTGATGCAAGCAGAGTATGAAGAATTCTTTGTTTCACCTGTTCCCATTCAACCAGCATTGATTCTCTGTGATACACCTCAGCCATAGCAAAAGTCTGTTGTTGAAGAACAAGAGCTAAGGAACATCCAGAAACACCAAACAGCCCAGTTCTGCTATTAATAGACCAGCTAAAAAATGAAACAGAAAATAGCAATTAGATAAATCTGCTAGGTCAGCCCTCGAACTAATGATGTGCTACATATTATTTTAAGAGGCTTCCTGTTCAGGTATGAGGGAATTCAGAAAGTGTGTGTGTGTGGAATTAAGACAACTCTCACATTTTCCCAGCTGGTAAAACAGGGAATCTGTATCTCTTCCATGGAACTGCAGTACACACAAAACTTGTGAAGTTAACACATCTCTGTTAAGAATGCAGTAAGAGATGTGTGTTTATTGCCCATATTTCATTTTCTGTTTTTTACCAGTATGTTTTTCTTTTAAATGGGAAATAGGATAAAATAAAAATAAAAGTATTAAAGAATTAACCAGTGCCAAAGAACCAGAAAGTCTCTTTCATCAGAAACATAACTCAGGAAAACACATAGGAAAATCAAAAACATCCTTTCACCTTTAAAATGGCTGATATACTACATTGTCTTCAGATCCAATTGAGGAATTCATGGAAGGAAACAGCTTTTCCCCACAATATTCCATATTCTTGAAATATCGTTAGGATAGAGACAATGCTTCACTACCTTTCCTGTTATTGGTGGGGTAATGCTAACTAGCAGCCTTGAGTAATCCGGGACAGGAAATAAAGAGTATTTCTGCTAATTCTAAATAGAGAATAAGCTATATTGGATCTCCTACTTTTTTTCCTTTTATGACCTCCTCTGTATTTCAAATCTTTGTGCTGCAGTGCACATAACTAAATGTTTTGGTTGGCCAAATAAGTTTTTCATCTCATTACAGCCCACTGTTAGGATATTGTCAGTCAAGGGGCAAAACGTTCCCCAGGATAAACAAATTTCTAAGAGGTGGCAACATTGAATTATAGTGCATGCATGCAAGTAGGGCATGAGATTTGTATTTCTTTGTTATATAAATTCATTTTATACTTTCATGGCAGAATATACATCTTACCCTTACCTTCACTATTGTCGTGGTTTAAACCCAGTCAGGTAACTTGTTCACTCACTCCCAGTGAGTGGTGCCGAGCTGACAACAATCGAGGTCCGTGTCCGTCTCCCCCCCCCCCCCGCACCGGGGCTCTCCCCTTCCCCGCTCCCGGAGGAACAGGGAGGAGGATCGAGAGAGTGCAACTCCCACGGGTTGAGACAAGAACAGTCCAGCAACAAATCACCACCGCTACTATCAGCTAAAACAATGATAAGGGAAAATAACAAGGGAAGAGAATACGATACCACCGGCCAAGAAAACGAGTTCCACCCGGAAGCCCATGTCCTTCCGGGTAACTCCCAGTTACCCCCCCCACCCCGGGCATGACGTGCTGTGGTATGGAATACCTCCCTGGCTAGCCCAGGTCAGGCGCCCCGTCTCTGCTTCCTCACAGCTTCCCCTCCTCCCTGGCAGAGCATGAGCCTCACAGAGTCCTTGGTCAGGGTAAACATCACTTAGCAACAAACAAAAACATCGGCTTCACCAACACTGTTCTCAAGCTAGAAGTCAAAACACAGCACTGCACCAGTTAACACAAAGGAAAAACATGACTGCTACTGCTGAACCCAGGACATTATCCACCCCTTATTCCATACCATTCACGTCGTGCTCAGATCCCACATTTTCAATACACCATCGCTCTCCCACATATATACATCCATATACATATAGACCAAGAGGAAAAAATCATTTTCTTAGTGCATGGACCAATCCCTATAATGCTGCCGAGTCCATTCAGTCCATGGTGTTCAAAGTTCATTCTCTGCTGGGATGATGGCTGGAGGGAAGTCAGGGCCAGTCGCTGGTGACCTGGAGACATCTAGTTGATGGGCTATAAAAGCATTACACAGCAGGCAACAGCATACAATTGAGTTCACTGGCTGTTTTCCCCTAAAATCAAATCCCCTTGAGGTATACATCGGACTTCCCCATCTTCCCCCATTACCCACCAAGTATATCCAGGTCCCTGAGCAAAAGCAATCCCACGAGTGGGTTTGCCTTTACCTGAAGCAGGAATAACCCAGACTGTCTTCCCCAGCAAATTCTTCATATGCACCACGGGAACTTTGTCCCCCTCTACAATATGTAAAAGTTCTGACTGGGCTGGGCCGGCCCTGTTGGCAGATCCTCTGGTGTTGACCAACCAGGTGGCCTTTGGTAAATGTGTATCCCAATGCTTGAAAGTTCCCCCACCCATCGCTCTCAGTGTAGTTTTTAACAGCCCATTGTACCATTCGATTTTCCCAGAGGCTGGTGCATGGTAGGGGATGTGATATGCCCACTCAATGCCATGCTCTTTGGCCCAAATATCTATAAGGTTATTCCAGAAATGAGTCCCATTGTCTGACTCAATTCTCTCTGGGGTGCCGTGTCGCCACAAAATCTGTTTCTCAAGGCCCAGGATAGTGTTCCGGGCAGTGGCATGGGGCACAGCGTATGTTTCCAGCCACCCGGTGGTTGCTTCCACCATGGTAAGCACATGGCGCTTGCCTTGGCGGGTGGGTGGCAGTGTGATATAGTCAATCTGCCAGGCCTCCCCATATTTATACTTCAACCATCATCCTCCATACCAAAGAGGCTTTAACTGCTTGGCTTGTTTAATTGCAGCACATGTTTCACACTCATGAATAACCTGGGCAATAGTGTCCATTGTTAAGTCCACCCCTCGGTCACGGGCCCATCTATATGTTGCATCTCTGCCCTGATGGCCTGAAGTGTCATGGGCCCACCGGGCCAAAAATAATTCACCTTTATGTTGCCAATCTAAGTCCATCTGAGACACTTCAATCTTAGCCGCTTTATCCACTTGTTGGTTGTTCTGGTGTTCCTCAGTGGCCCGGCTCTTGGGTACATGGGCATCTACATGACGTACCTTCACCACCAGGTTCTGCACCCTGGCAGCAATATCTTTCCACAGTGCAGCAGCCCAGATGGGTTTACCTCTGCGTTGCCAGTTGCTCTGCTTCCATTGCTTCAACCACCCCCACAGGGCATTTGCCACCATCCATGAGTCAGTATAGAGATAAAGTACTGGCCACTTTTCTCGTTCAGCAATGTCCAGGGCCAGCTGGATGGCTTTCACCTCGGCAAACTTATTTGATTCACCCTCTCCTTCAGCAGTTTCTGCAACTTGTCGTCCAGGACTCCATACAGCTGCCTTCCATCTCCGATGCTTTCCCACAATACGGCAAGAGCCATCAGTAAACAAGGCATACTGCTTTTCACTTTCTGACAGTTTATTATATGGTGGGGCCTCTTCAGCGCGCATCACCTCCTCCTTTGGTGACATTCCAAAATCTTTGCCCTCTGGCCAGTCCATGATGACTTCTAGAATGCCTGGACGACTGGGATTTCCTATTCGAGTTCGTTGTGTAATTAGTGCAGCCCATTTACTCCATGTAGTATCAGTTGCATGATGTGTAGAGGAGACCCTGCCTTTGAACATCCAGGCCAGCACGGGCAGCTGGGGTGCCAGAACGAGCTGTGCTTCAGTGCCAATCACTTCCGAAGCAGCTCGAAACCCTTCATAGGCTGCCAGTATCTCTTTCTCAGTTGGGGTATAGCTGGCCTCAGATCCTTTATATCCCCGACTCCAAAAGCCGAGGGGTCGACCTCAAGTCTCCCCTGGAGCTTTCTGCCAGGGGCTCCAGGTAGGACCGTTCTCCCCAGCTGCAGTGTACAGTACATCTGGCCCGGTCTGGACTGGTCCAAGGGCTACTGCATGAACTATCTCGCGTTTAATTTGCTCAAAGGCTTGTTGCTGCTCAGGGCCCCATTTAAAATCATTCTTCTTCCGGGTCACATGATAGAGAGGGCTTACAATCGAACTGTAATTTGGGATGTGCATTCTCCAGAACCCCACTGCACCCAAGAAAGCTTGCGTTTCTTTCTTATTAGTTGGTGGAGACATTGCTGTTATCTTGTTGATCACATCTGTGGGGATCTGTCTACGTCCATCTTGCCATTTTATTCCCAAAAATTGAATCTCCTGTGCAGGTCCCTTGACCTTACTCCGTTTTATGGCAAAACCGGCTTTCAGCAGGGTTTGGATTATTTTCCTCCCTTTCTCAAAGACTTCTTCCGCTGTATCGCCCCACACAATAATGCCATCAATGTATTGCAGGTGTTCTGGAGCTTGCCCCTGTTCCAGTGCAGTCTGGATCAGTCCGTGGCAAATGGTAGGGCTGTGTTTCCACCCCTGGGGCAGTCGGTTCCAAGTGAACTGGACACCCCTCCAAGTAAAAGCAAACTGTGGCCTGCACTCTGCTGCCAAAGGAATGGAGAAAAATGCATTGGCAATATCAATCGTGGCATACCACTTGGCTGCCTTTGACTCTAGTTCATACTGAAGTTCTAGCATGTCCGGTACGGCAGCACTCAAGGGTGGTGTGACTTCATTCAGGCCACGATAGTCTACTGTTAGTCTCCATTCTCCATTAGACTTTCGCACTGGCCATATGGGGCTATTGAAGGGTGAGCGGGTCCTGCTGATCACCCCCTGACTCTCCAGTCTACGGATCAACTGATGGATGGGAATCAGGGAGTCTCGGTTGGTGCGATATTGCCGCCGGTGCACTGTTGTGGTCGCAATTGGCACTTGTTGTTCTTCAACTTTCAGCAGCCCCACAGCAGAGGGATCTTCTGAGAGACCAGGCAAGGTGGACAGCTGCTCAATTTCCTCAGTCTCCAAAGCAGCAATACCAAAAGCCCACCGGTACCCTTTTGGGTCTTTGAAGTACCCTCTCTTGAGGTAGTCTATGCCGAGAATGCATGGAGCCTCTGGACCAGTCACAATAGGGTGCTTTTGCCATTCCCTCCCAGTCAGGCTGATTTCCGCCTCCAGCACAGTCAACTCTTGGGATCCTCCTGTTACTCCAGAAATATAGATGGGTTCCACCCCTTGACAGCGTGATGGCATCAGGGTACACTGTGCACTGGTATCTACTAGAGCCTTATACTTCTGTGGGACTGATGTGCCAGGCCATCTGATCCACACAGTCCAGTAAATCCGATTGTCCCCTACCTCCACCTGGCTGGAGGCAGGGCCCCTCTAATGGTCGTCACAGCACTGGACACTTAAGTCGTGTTGAAAGGGATTATTCTTCGTTATCACAGGAGCTGTAGTAAAATCAGCTCTTCCACTCCATCTGGGAAACTGCTCACCAGAGACTGAAGCCGTAGCTCTCATGGGACGATCAGTCTTGGCCCTTGCTCCCCTCTTCAGTTCACTCACCCGTTCCTCCAAAGCTGAAGTAGGTTTTCCATCCCACTTCGTCATGTCTTCTCCGTGATCCAGCAGGTAAAACCATAGGGTACCCCGTGGCGTATACCTTCTGTATCTCCTCTCTTGAACAATAGGACGTCTTTTGTTAATAGCTGAGACGCGTGTTGGTACACGTGAGGAGCTGGATAAATCAGATACATCGTCCCTCAATTTGTCGAGGTCCTGGGACAGTTTTTTCACAGCTGAGATGATGGAAGGAGTGAGATTGTCTTCGAACTCTCGGAGTTTATGAACCATTTCATCCACTGTTAGTGGTACTATGTCATTCCAGGTCACTGTTGCCAATGAATGGGCATATGATGACGGTGCATTCCGTGTAAGTTTTCGCCACATGGGTCGTGTACATTCAACTTCATCTGGATCTATAGGTGTATCCCCGTTATTCGGCTTGATGTGATAGATCATCTCTACGATGGCCGATTCCCTCAGAGACTGGATGCCTTTGTCTATAGTAGTCCACTTGGCCGAACGACTCGTAACATCGTCCTTGTACGGAAACCTTTCTTTCACAGCTGCCAAGAGCCTCCTCCAAAGGCTGAGGGACTTTTTCTCTCTTGCAATTGCTTTGTCAATTCCCCCTTCAGGGGCAACTGATATTGGTACGAATTGGTCCTCTGGTTTGGCTGCAGTGATTATCACTGTGGTTTGAGTAGCGACTGTACTTGTTGCTGGGGGTGGTGTAGCTACTGTGCTTGGACTGGGGTAACTGCGCTGTCTGTTGCAGTTGAAGTTTGAGCAGCTGCTTTACATGCTGCTGGGGTAGCTGCGCAGTTCATTGCAGCCAAAGTTTGAGTAGCGACTGTGCTTGTCGCTGAGGTTGGTGCAGCTGCTGTGCTTGGAGCTGGGGTAACTGCGCTGTCTGTTGCAGTTGAAGTTTGAGCAGCTGCTGTACTTGTTGCTGGGGTAGCTGTGCTGTTCATTGCAGCCAAAGTTTGAGTAGCGACTGTCGCTTTGCCCTCAGATCCGCCGACATTCTTTTCCTTTTGAAGGTGCTGGATAGTGTTGAACAAGGCCCTGTAAGCATAGGCCAAGCCCCAGCACGTTGCCATGATTTGTCCATCTCTGGTATGGCCAGAATGACCACACACCTCATTTAAGTGTTTTACTAATTCTTCTGGATTTTGCAGTTGTTCGGTAGTGAAATTCCAAAGTACTGGAGGGGCCCACTGACCTAGATACTTGCCCATACTATCCCACACACCCTGCCACTCATGGCTGTCCAGCCTCAGGGAAAATCTCTCGGTCCTCCTACATCGTCGTTTGACCCCAGACAAGACCCAAACCTGAATCTGCTTATCTCTTGAAATCAGTAGTGGGCAAAACACACTCTATGCGTGTTAGCATGGTGATTCCCATCACCATCAGCAAACAAGTCTCAACAGCATTAAAAGGCTATTCAAAAAATTCAAAACTCTCAAATGTAAATGATCTGGGGGGACGACTAGGAGGGTAAAAGGATGTCTCCTTCACAGGTTGAGCACCTGAGGAGGAGAAAAAAGATGTGTAATTGCTAAGCACCTCCATCATATACCTCCCAAAGTATAAAGGTGGTGACCACACTGGGAACATAAGCCAGATCAGTTTCATGATCAACGATTCTATTGTATTACAAGTCATTACCATAAAGTACAATGGGATCAAAACCTTAGCCCAAGCCCCACACTTGAAAAACACTAATACAGCAAATACCGGATGGAAGTAAGATATGATATACTGAAACTGTGAGATCAAGAGGAACAACCTTGAGAGCCAATAAATCAGCATTGTGACAAGTGACTATCAATCCAGTCAGATCTGTTCTTATCTCAACCCCTCGTGCCCCACGTTGGGCGCCAAAAAGAACTGTTGTGGTTTAAACCCAGTCAGGTAACTTGTTCACTCACTCCCAGTGAGTGGTGCCGAGCTGACAACAATCAAGAGCCGTCCCCGTCCCCCCCCCCGGGGCTCTCCCCTTCCCTGCTCCCGGAGGAACGGGGAGGAGGATCGAAAGAGTGCAACTCCTATGGGTTGAGACAAGAACAGTCCAGCAACCAATGTACAACACATATCACCACCGCTACTATCAACTACAACAATGATAAGGGAAAATAACAAGGGAAGAGAATACGATACCACCGGCCAAGAAAGCGAGTTCCACCCAGAAGCCCCTGTCCTTCCGGGTAACTCCCAGTTACCCCCCGCACCCCGGGCATGACGTGCTGTGGTATGGAATACCTCCCCGGCTAGCCCGGGTCAGGCGCCCCATCTCTGCTTCCTCACAGCTTCCCCTCCTCCCTGGCAGAGCATGAGCCTCACAGAGTCCTTGGTCAGGGTAAACATCACTTAGCAACAACCGAAAACATCAGCTTCACCAACACTGTTCTCAAGCTAGAAGTCAAAACACAGCACTGCACCAGTTAACACAAAGGAAAATCATGACTGCTACTGCTGAACCCAGGACAACTATAATAATTTCAAAAGGGTTTTAAGTATGCTTCGATAATTACAGTATAATTATATGTAATTAAAATAATTTAATAATTATAGAATCATAGAATCATGAGGGTTGGAAAGGACCTTAAGATTATCTAGCAATGCTCAAGTACTATTTCTTATCATTTGAAAGAAACATGGGCACAGCTCTAAACCAGATGACCAAGCGTACATGGCGGGAGACAATCGTAACATGAGTACTAGGAAGCATGAAATAACATTTCCAAGTAGCAGCTTTGAGACAAACAACAGGAAGCATATTTCCTTACTGCATAATTCAATTGTGGAAATCATTGCCTCAGAGCATGACAGATACCAAAAGCATAAATAGATTCAGAAACAGGATCAGATAGATTGAACATCAAAAAACAACTTCTAGCTCAGAAAATCTTTGAAACAACTACTTGCTTGGAGGTGAAGAGACAGGAGATGAATAGAGTAAGGTTAACTGCCTTTCTTGCTTACAGACTAAGTACTGGTCCCTTTCAAGAGAAGAAAGCTGAACTGGGCAAGCCTTAAGTGACAACTCTTACCTTCTTATTGTAGCTTTTTTCTTTGTACTGCTTAAAAAACTATTTTATTCATACATGAGAGATTTCCTTTGGACAATGTGGTGCAGTATGGCATTCTGGCTCTTCCACAGACACGAGAATTAAACCGTGCAGCACTTTAGCTGCAAAGGCCTAAATGTGGTTGTATGTACTTCAACAACTCCTGTAACTTGGAGAAACGGCTACAATGAACACACTGGGTGTCATTGCTGTATGTAAAGTCAATGTAACAAGGCACTTAGAGCAAAAAGAGGAAATAAATCCCAGGTCCTAGGCATTATCACCTCTACAAAAGGCAGCAACCATGAGGAGAGGGTTGCAGGGAAGGTGCTGTGCCTTATGAACAATGGATTCTCTGTTCAGACTCCTGATCATATTAAACACTGCAGTTGAAATACAACTGGCAAGTATTTCTTCTGGAAATTCTGAGTATTTCCTAATTAATTTTTTTTTATTATCTTGGTACCTCTTAAATTCCACTAGTTTATTAAATATCTAATTTATACATTCCTTACACCCCCTTTTTAAAAAAGGAAACAGTGTTGCTTGCCTCCAACTTACCCTCTTCCTCAACTCCTCAGTGGCTGACAGCAATGAATTATCTTTTTTGTTCTTCAGGAATACCTGCAGAAAAGGAGACAAGGAGCTTCAGTCAAACAAAATCAGCCTTCCACTAACATCAGATACATGCTTTAGTAATCAGCTCTGCCAAATCTGAGCAATGCTCACAGCTCTCTCCCCAATCCACTCCTGAGAAGCTTAAAGGTCATTTTACTTCACCAGATGTACAGTAAGATGCCCACACAGAGCAATGTGAAAATGAAAATGCATTAACCCCCAGGTTTGATATGCATTAAATTCTAGTGAAATGTCTTAAAGAGGTCTGGTGTACATGAACAGATGGATTAAGATGAGCTGTTAGCTCCTTATCCCAAAGGTTACTTTCATAGAATCATAGAACCATAGAATAGTTAGGGTTGGAAAGGACCTTAAGATGATGTAGCTCCAACCCCCCTGCCATGGGCAGGGACACCTCACACTAAACCATATCACCCAAGGCCTCGTCCAACCTGGTCTTGAACACTGCCAGAGATGGAGCATTCACAACCTCCCTGGGAAACCCATTCCAGTGCCTCACCACCCTTACAGGAAAGAATTTCCTCCTTATATCCAATATAAACTTCCCCTGTTTAAGTTTTAACCCATTACCCCTTGTCCTATCACTACAGTCCCTAATGAAAAGCAGCATCCCTTCAGACCCCCTTCAGATACTGGAAGGCTGCTATGAGGTCTCCACGCAGCCTGCTCTTCTTCAGGCTGAACAGCCCCAACTTTCTCAGCCTGCCTTCATACAGGAGGTGCTCCAGTCCCCTGATCATCCTTGTGGCCCTTCTCTGGACTTGTTTCAACAGCTCCATGTCCTTTTTATGTTGAGGACACCAGAACTGCACACAATACTCCAGGTGAGGTCTCGCAAGAGCAGAGTAAAGGGGCAGGATCACCTCCTTCGACCTGCTGGTCACGCTCCTTTTGATGCAGCCCAGGATATGGTTGGCTTTCTGGGCTGCAAGCACACACTGCCTGCTCATGTTCATTTTCTCATCAACCAACACCCTGAAGACTTTCTCCGCAGGGCTGCTCTGAATCTCTTCTTTGCCCAACCTGTAGCTGTGCCTGGGATTGCTCCGACCCAGGTGTAGGACCTTGCACTTGGCATGGTTAAACTTCATAAGGTTGGCATCAGCCCACCTCACAAGGGTGTCGAGGTCCCGCTGGATGGCATTCCTTCCCTCCAGCATATCAACCGAACCACACAGCTTGCTGTCATCGGCAAACTTGCTGAGGGTGCACTCAATACCACTGTCCATGTCAGCGACGAAGATGTTGAACAAGACCGGTCCCAACACTGATCCCTCAGGGACACCACTCATTACTGGTCTCCAGCCAGACATGGAGCCATTGACCACAACTCTTTGTGTGCGGCCATCCAGCCAGTTCTTTATCCACCGAGTGGTCCATTTATCAAATTGATGTCTCTCCAATTTAGAGACAAGGATGTTGTGTGGGACAGTGTTGAACACTTTGCACAAGTCCAAGTAGATGACATCAACTGCTCTACCCCTGTCCATCAGTTCCATAGTCCCATCATGAAGTCCACGAAATTGGTCAGGCAGGATTTCCCTTTAGTGAAGCCATGCTGGTGGTCACCAAGCACCTTGTTGTTTTTCATGCGCCTTAGCATGCCTTCCAGGAGAATCTGCTCCAAGATTTTGCCAGGCACAGAGGTGAGACTGAATGGTCTGTAGTTCCCTGGTCATCCATTTTTCCCTTCTTGAAAATGGGGTTATATTACCCTTTTTCCAGTCATCGGGAACTTCACCCTGACTGCCATGATTTCTCAAATATGATGGCCAGCGGCTTAGCAACTTCATTCGCCAGCTCCTTCAGGACCCACGGATGGATTTCATCAGGACCCATGGACTTGTGCACATTTAAATTTTTAAGACGGTCTCAAACCAGATCCTCTCCTACTGTTGGCCCAAGGTCTTCATTCTTACAGTCTCTGCCTTCCAAGACTTGGGTGGTGTGGTCAGAGCCTTTGCCAGTGAAGACTGAGGCAAAGAAGTCATTCAGAACCTCAGCCTTCTCCAAATCCTGTGTAGCTAGTTCTCCCAGGAGCTTCCAGAGGGGGCCTACGTTGTCCCTAGTCTGTTTTTTATTGGCTACGTACCTGTAGAATCCCTTCCTGTTATCTTTCACATCCCTAGCCAAATTTAATTCTAACTGGGCCTTAGCTTTCCTAACCTGGTCCCTAGCTTCCCAGACAACATCCCTGTACTCTTCCCAGGCCACCTGTCCTTGCTTCCACTTATTATAAGCCTCTTTTTTTTTCCCTCCAAGTTTCCTCAGCAGCTCCTTATCCATCCATGGAGGTCTCCTGGCCCTCCTGCTGCACTTCCTTCTAGTTGGGATGCAACACTCCTGAGCTTGTGGCAGGTGAGCCTTGAATATCAACCATGAGTCTTGGGCCCCCCTGCCCTCTAGGGCTATATCCCATGGAACCTTACTAAGCAGGTTCCTGAAGAGGCCAAAGTCTGCTCTTTTGAAGTCCAGGGCATTGAGCTTGCTTCACGCTCTTCTCACTGTCCTGAGGATCTCAAATTTGAGCATTTCGTGATTGCTGCATCCAAGGCTGCCCTGGAGCTATACTAGGACCTATACTAGGACATATACCATACTTAGAATTTTAAGCAGAGCGCAGTAACATGCACAGACAACAGGAAGTGCTTATTATACCTTAACTTGAGTATCTTCTTTTTGCATTTCACTGTTATATCACTAATTATAGCACCAACCACCAAGTTAATTTGTGCTCTCACACCTCAACTTAATAATTTTTCAGAACATAAAAAAGGAAAAGAAGCCTTTGTCTCCTCTGAAGTCATCAACTAGAACATTATCAACTCCATTAAGTGCTAATACCTTAAGAGTCTTTATGGTCAACTCCACAGATCCAAACTTCAGAGCCTCCAAGAAACACAGGCAGTGGGAATTCAATGTAGCATGCTTTTTGCTTTTATGAGGATCCATAATTGCAGCAGTGTCCAACCAAACTTATCGGGAATCAGGAGGCATTTGTGCCCTTTGTTTCCCACATCTTCCTGCAAATAAATGCTTCCTGCCCCAACAATCTGATGATATAGGTCTTGATCCATACAACCTAGGTAGAGCTCGTGATCTCCAAAGGAGCATGGATCTTGTAGCAGGACAGAAACCTGCTGTCATAGGGATTTGGACCTTGGGGAAAATGTGTTGACTGTAGGTGTTAGAAACAGTCCTGCAGCAGTACTTCGTGCAACCATGGGTATCACAGATTGCTACTTAGCTCTGGGAGGTGAGGAGTGTTTGAAATCTCCCTAAATGGAAGAAATCTGGCAGGAAACCACCACATAGGTGTGCTGTCTGCCTTTTTGCTCCCCAGCACCAGCATGCAAAATAAAGGGTGCTGCACCCTTTCCTTCTGATATATGTAGAACAAGCATTTGGGGTATGGGAGAGTCTGTGACTCCACCTTGAACTGGAAATAGGGACATGACCCCTTTCTGTATATCAGATAGAGAACCAACTGCTGTCCTCTGAGACAGATGTGTGACACAGTCCCCCCAGAAACAGCCCTTGAATTACATACAGGAGAGAGCAGCCACTTCTACACAGCCTATTCTTCATTTCATTGTCTGTCACATCTTGCTTTATTTTTAGACAATGCTCACAGAGAAAGTGCAGTTACAATCTGAAAAAGGGAAGTGAAATCCAGGTCCTTGAGTATGTCTGGGGACCATATATTACAGCAGCTGACACCAAGGCAAGGACTGCTGCAGTCACCTGATCTTGGCTCCATCCTGGATGGATATGTGACTTTGTAAGGTTTGTCCATGTCTGCATGGGTGGAAGGAGTTTGGGAGGGCAACAAGTTATTTATTTCCCTGCTTCCAACCTAAACTGGAGAAAAATTGTCTGGAATTATAACAATTCTAGACCTTCAAAGCACACACCAACATATGAGCAAAAGACACAGCCTCACTTCTGATGGTAGGGATCTGATGCTGCAGAGAACACCATGTTTGCCATATCCTAACAACACTGCTAATTTTACAGGCAAGAAAAGCCCACCATCTCCAAGATGAAGACCTAGAGCTTTCTGGATGTGATGGAAGGTGCTGAGCACACTGTGAGCACTGGGATCCTGAGAGCCCTGAGAGATACAGGTCCTACATTACTGCTTATGGTCCTCTGCTCTCTCCTTGGAGGGACTTGTGCCCTGTGCTGAATGCATACCTGCCTAGAAAGGTACACAGAAATGATGGTAATCAACAGAGTAATTTAAGATGTGTTTGAACTTCCCTTGAAGTCAGTAAATCCAGGCCGAGTATCTTTCTTAATGAGAGAGTTCACCAGGTCTGTTTAAAGGATTACATTACATTGAATGCCAATTAGGGTATGATAACTGTCTTTTTCAATCTCAAAACCTACTCCTTTAGCAAATTAAAATCCTTACACATTCCAAATAATATCTGTAATGCCTCACTGAGGATAAGTACATTTTTAAAAGGTTACCCTATGCCTTGTGCTAAAAATTATGACTGTATCATGACAACTGCTGCTTCAGTTAATTACAGGCCACTTGTCAAACCTCAGAAGAGGGAGTTTCAGTAGCTGATGCTGGGGTGCCTGCTACTGCTCACAAGACTGCTTCTTCTTCAATAGGCCAAGAGCTCCTGGGGTTGTCACTCTAGGCTTTGGTGGTCCAAATTTCACACGTTGAGGAAGTGAGGAGTGTCCGGCTGCTGTAACACTATTTATTCCCTGGGTTTATTGCATTGCCACCTAGTGGTGCACTATGCTTTGGTCACTGGACATTTAGATTTAGACATTTTTATATCTAAATGCACACAAATGTCCATCTGCCATAGGAAAAAGCAGAGCTCTCTGGAACGAGGGTGAGCAGAAAGATGGGAGAGATATGCTTTACAGTAGAGAATTTTGCTCCTCAAAAAAATCCCAGGCCACATAACAGCGTTAAGGGTTCAGTATCTCTTAAGTCTTGAACAGCAGCACTGGTGGTGCTCACCGAGTTACATCTGCCCTAAAAGCTTTCTGCAGTCCCAGGAGCAAGATTTGACTTTGCCACAAACACTTGCAGGCTGTAACAAGGATACAGAGACACGGTGTTCAGCACGCACAGGGAGTACACAACCCACAGCGCAGGAGCTGCCCTCTCAGGGGAGATGCTACTGATTGTACAAGGAGCAACGAGACACTGCTTCATATTCTGTACCCAAAGAGAGAAGGAGGAGAACAGAGATATTGTTAGGAAACAAAGGGCTATTTCACAGCAGCAGATGGCAAAGACAGGAATAGCTAACACAAGCATTGCTAAAACCACAGAGGTGAAATCCTCACCTTGCAGCCCTCCATGCACAAGCTCTGCCACTGCAGGGATCCTAACGTAGCCTGGACTTTGCTGGAAAAAGAAAACTTATCTGATTTCCTTGAGGCAGGTTTATGCAAAAAGCTCAAAGAGCCCTCATGTCACATCATGCTTTCCTGCTTTAGTAAGTGGCATTTAATTTTCCTCTCTGTTACTGTGGGAGTCTCACACATTCTTCCTGTGTTGAGTTTGGAGGGGAAGCAGCACAACCCTTCTCCATCACAGGTTCTCCACAACACTCACTGCTAAATGTTTCCCACACACAGTTTATACAATATCTGATGAGATGGTGTTTGTGAAACAGGGACACAGGCATAGAAGTATACCCAACTCTCCCACCTTCAGGTTCCCACTGTCCAGCTAGTCCAACTTAGATGTCTACTACCTCTCAGCATCTTTCCCCAGCACATTCCAGTTCCTCTTGAATCTCTTACCCCTTGGATTCCATTCGGATCTCCTCACATTCTCCCTCTCTGCTGAAATCCAGCCCCACTGTGCCTTGCTTGAGAATGGTTTGTAAGCATGACCCCACCAGTGGAGGGGCAGGACCCCCAGGAGGCCGTGCCACTTCCCAGTTCACACTGTACTCTGCTGTCATTTCTCATCTCCAGCAACTACTGCCCGACACAGGCTGATGTGACAGGAACTGGCACCTGCTTTGCTCCAGACTGAATTCCAGCAAGGAGGTGTTCCAGTAACTAAGTCATTATCGGTATGTAAGGGCACGCATGCACTGATGGTTTCCTTTTGACAAGAGACGGAAAGTCTCTTCCATTTACGGCATTAAATGAGGTTAGTAAACTCTCTGCTGGCTGATAGAAGTCTCTCAATTACTTCCGTCAGCCAGGCCATACTTTTAATACTTGATCTTAGTATTCAAGCTGTCAAAGAGAAGGCAAATGTTACCAAATAGTATATCGAGGCTTCGGATATTGACAGCAATGGTTTCTTTTTCATTGGCAGGGGAAGAAAGGAGAAAATGAAATGAACAATCCGGGGCCTTTTCAAATCAATTGCTCTTTGATTAAAATATTTCCAAGTGATGTATTTCCAGTAGAACCAGTGAATGCTGCAAAGGACTAGCAGGAATGATGACTACATGGTTAACAAAAAAAAAAAAAAAAAATCACTCTTTGGCAATGGTTTGGGAACAGTATTCCAGGAGAAGTACCTGATCTTATGATCTCTATTAGGAATTTTAAGAAACTAACTGCTAAATACAATCCTACTGCAGAGGTGCACAAGTCTGAGCACACTCCCAGGGTGCTGCACCCCAGCACAGCTCTCCTGGCCAAGTTCTCTTGGGAGAAAATGAAGCAAAACTTGTAACCCACTGCCAGAATAACAGACCTTACTATATTTTAATCCAAATTATTGTTTATGCTGACACAAGTATCAAAATTTGCTGGCTGGCTTTGATCAGATGGGCCCACAAGCAATGGTGTGGCCAACTAATGTATTCCTGAGGATGGGGACATGCCAGCACAGCACAGGCAGTATTTGTCTCTATCCAGACTCTTCTTCTGCATGCATCACACCAGCATCTCTAGGAAGCTTCTATAGGTCTCCTAAGATTTGTTTTCCAGAAAGCATCAGCTTTTGCTAAAATGACACAGATAAACAGCTTCATGACATACCTTGGCCTGTGCAATATAGTGTCCTTCAAACAGCAAGGAAGCTGCCCAAAGATCAGTGACCAAATGCAATAAGCTAAGGGCGTTTGTGAAACTGGCTTTCTCCTTGGAAGACTTCAGATGGCAAAACTGCTATGGGGCCAAAGCAGACTGAGGGCCCAAGTGCAGAGATCCTCAGAGAAGAAGAGAACCCAAGAAAGGTTGATTTATCAACCAGCATCACTTCAAAGCTGCATGACAGACAAGTAATAAGTCATTGTAAACAAATGCAAAGGTCCACTGAAAAGGAAGGCCTGACAAGGCTCCTCCCAGTGTTCAAGGTTTTAGCAATACAAGATTTTCCTAGCCTAAGACAGCAGAGCCGATCAAACTACAATACTCAGGTTCCTTACCACCATGTTTAGAATGGGAAAATCTACAACATTTTTCTAAAAAAAAAATAAATAAAAAAATAAACTGTTGACTAAACAGGAGAAAAATCAGGAAAACACAGAAGGGTTTACAGTTTGCTAAAACCCAAGGGCCTGTTGGTGAATCAGAGGCTTTGAAAGCAACAGCCATGTTGAAGCTCTCAAGAGGGAAAACCATGCAGACTAACAGCTGTAACACAAAACTGCACTAATACAGCCAAACACTGGGTTTGGGGAAGACCTGCTGCTCTACTACCTGCCTTCACAGGGGTCTCGAACCACCTTCCCCCCATGCACCATGACTGTGCTCCACGCTTGTAGGCAATCATAGAATGGTTTGGGTTGAAAGGGACCTTAAAAAGTTCATCTAGTCCCAGTCCCCTGCCACGGGCAGGGACACCTTCCACTAGACCAGGTTGCTTCAAACCCTGTCCAACCTGGCCTTGAACACTGCCAGGGATGGAGCATTCACAACTACCCAATACCTTCTGAGTGTGGTCTCCTTTCATGATGGAGGAGAAGCAATGCTGACCTCACTCTGGCAGCAGCAAGAACAGATGCCCCCTGTGCTAGAGCAAAACTCCATGCAATGCACACAACTCCCCATGCACACCCTGCAGAAGGGGCACCACCATCTACCCACCAGCTGCCTTCCACAGATTGTGTGCATTGTGGAAGATGCACAACAGCAACCTTCACTGGAGACAGATCCTGGGGCAGGAGCAGGGCTTCTCTGCCCCATTGGCAGGCCACTGATATAAGGCTTGGTTTGAGTACAGCCTTTAATCTGTGTTGCAGAGCAAGCTGTAGGCAAATATTGACTAAGTGCTCTCTTCAAGTTTCCAAATACGTGGCTATGTTTTTCCTGAAGATTTTTAAATGCAGAGGGATGCCCTTGGTGTGGGTCTTTGCTCAGCTCTATGGTGAGTGGCTACAGTCTCTCCCATGCACTATAAATATCCTTGTATTATCATCCTGTTTAAAAAATACAACCCTACAAAAATCATACACGCATCAAGAGATTCACAATCAAAGCAAAACTCAGGGCTTTGGCTCTTTTATGGAGTTCAGTTTAAGCAAATTATGAGGTGATGCTGATGGGTTTGAGATCCATAATGCAGTCCTGTATTAAAAGTATTTATAGCATGTAAACAAAGATAACTTCTGATCGTGCCTTGGAATAAGCTCTTACATTCGCCTCTCTGTTATAACACTTTTTAAGGGAATACTGAGGAAAATCTACATATTTAAATTATTTTAAAACATTCATTGTCATAACTAAGCCTGTAATGCAACACCTTGCTGAACACATTCTTGCATCAGGCAGGCCAAACCTCAAATCAAGCCATCAAAACTAATTTCACTGAGGATGCCATTTTCTCATTTCTTCTGCTGCCATTTTAGCACCATGGTTCTTCCACAGTTTCTCAGAGGTAGCTATGTGCTCTTCCTCTTCTAAGAGGAAATCATGCTCAAGTAATGCAGCCACGAATACAACCTCTACATGGAATTCTTGTCTGTGTCACGTCCTTGCACAGCAGGGATGAAGAGTTGTCATTGCGGACCACACCTCGATTTACCATACCAAAAGCTGGTGAGGAGTCTCCTGAGATGGTGCAAGCTGAGAAACCAGCCACTGGAAATCTGCCAGCACCACACAAAAAATTGATAAAGCCAAGGAATGAGGAGTATCCAGCCCTGTTATGGGAGGATAGGCTTCTCTCCGGATAGCACAGGAAACAAAAGCTAACAAGGGAGTAGTTTGAAAAGAAAAGAAAAAGGCATAAAGGAGGCATAATGACACTCTTGCAGTCTGTCGCTGGGCTAATTGTACATTAGCATCAACATATAAGTAGCTACAATAACCCACTGGGTCACAGAAAATTCATTTATCAGGATCGCATCTGAAAGCCAAACTGCTATCCCTATCAGCTGAAGTATTTACCAGCCTGAAGCAGCACATTTCTGCTAGAACACTAGCAAGAAGGACAAATTATTAAACAAACCTGCTAGTCACTAACTCCCAGCCTCCTCTAACCCATTTCTGCACATTTTAGTGCAATCTTTCTGTCTCCCACACCCCTGTAAGTGCTTTATCCTTCTGTCTGTCTCGGAGCACATAACCTTGCTGTTTTCGAGAAACAAGGATGTTCTCAGGCTTTTTTGTGAAGCAAAAAAAAACATTATCACCATTTGCACATCTCTTCCTTCACAATTTCAGGTGCATAAAAACAATGAAATGCCTTCAAGTTAGTCTGAAACTGTATGTAAAAATATAGTAATGAAAAAAAATCAGTTGTCTTTACCTCCTCTGGATGCAAGTAGTGAGCCTGGCAGCACTGAGCCTCACACTCTCCCTGTACTCAGGCTGACTCAAGCAGAAGAATTTCAGGTGCTGTGCCCCCGTCCCACAGCTGAATACCCATGGTACCACCTTCCTGAATGTTCCTTGGGAGCAGTAATCTTTCTGCTTTGGTTAGAAAAGAAAATAAAGCCAAGCAACAACCTTTCGGCCTCCAACTGTATTTCAGACACAAAGTGATGCATGCAGCAGACATTCACTGCCTTGAAGGGACAACGCCTTGTTCAGAGACATCAAAATCCTGTCAGCTCTGTAAATGTGATAACCAATTTAAACCAGGATGCAAACCCTAAACCCCAGCAGAGGTGGCTTTCCTTAGAGCCACACATCCACAATGGGGTTTTCCCTAACATTCCTACTGCAGTCTGAAGTCTCCCAGAAAAACCCACATAGGGAAAGAAAACCTTTCCAAAGTTAAATCTACTTTATCTTGCTGATAGTGGCTGGCTAACACTACAAAGAAAGAGACAAGATTAGATGCACTGTAGTGTGAAGGGTATAAGATTTTCTCTTTTTTAAAAAGAAAATAAAATTTTAAGAAAATTGTGTAAGAAAATGAGCAAATTTGAAGTTCTGCCCTCTTAAATAACACGGGATGATTTAGCAAAATCATCCACCTGAGTTAAAAAAATAAGCCCACATTAGCTAGCCCAGTCTTCCTAAATATTTGGAATATTTGAATAGCTACTTTATTCACCTAACAGGTATTTTCAGCATGGCAGGGTGTCCCTTGGAATAAATATCAATATTTTGCTGACAGTGAAAAAAAGCAATTTGGAGCTCATACATGTCATGACATCTTTAAATCTTCAATTTAAACATGCCATAGTCTTCAGAAATTATGTTTCCTTACTACATTACTGATACATTTCACAAAGTTCATTATTTAAATTACCTATGAATTATTAATTACATATGATTAAAATAAAAACAGAATCCTGGAATATGCCTGTTATAATGATACAATTTGTATTTTTAAATGCTAGACATTATAAAGCTTGGAGAGAAAGGGGTGCATTAAAATTCTCTGCTGCAACAAATGATATGTTATAATAAGCACTTTCCTCTTTTTAAGCTTATTTCTCCTATTGTGTAATAAACCTGAGGTTTAAACTTTCCAGACCTGGGGCACAAGCCCAGTGTGCTGAGGATACACCAGACACAAAAGGTTTCCATTTTTCTCCTCCAGCTGTACTCCACCCTTGCTAAGGAACTCTCTAGCAGTGTGTGCCTTTATTTGCACGTCACATTAACAAGACATACAAGCTTTTGGACTTTAATGTACATGAAATGCCAGCAGATATCAGAGAAAAATCCTGCTAGAAGAGACCTACAGCTAATTATTAATTACAGTGGCTCAGTCCTTTTTCCATACGTTAATTTACAGAGATTAGTTGAACTCTGTCTCCCACCACTTCAGACAAAGGAAAATAATTTGCCACACTGTACCAACTGCAGGGTAATTGAGCCATCTCCCATACGGGGTCAGTGGAGATGCCTTCCTCCATCTTTTTACACATGTAAACCACACATTTCATCATCTTTTACCTGACTTCTAGCTGAGCTGCTTTTGTGGCAAGACACCCCACCCCCCCACCCCCCTTTGCACAGGTAATCTTGTTTAAACAAGAGGCAACTTTCTGGCCATGCTATGACACTGTTCCCCTGCCTCCCCTTCTAAGCATTTGGCAGTTGACAACAGGAGGAGTGCAGAAGGTGGCATATAGGCACCTCAATATTCAGGAGGAAGCCACGAAGGAGGGAGGCAAGTTATTCTCCGCTTCAAGAGTCCAGGCCCTGTCTTGGCACAGCACATTTCATTAACCTGCTTTTCTCCCTATGGAGAAACAGAACTGAAAGGAAAGGAGGAAAAGCAGCCCACCCTATACCCCTGTCCTCTATACCAAAGGCAGGCAGAACCCCCAGTTTGCATGCAGCCTCTGAGTCCTGAGAGCTGACAGTATTAAATCAGCTGCCACCCACCCATCTCGTCACAGCCACCACATTTATATAAATGTTAATTCCCTGACTGCTTCTCTTTACTATGATTTTACTGGCTTAACCCCTTTCATAACATACCCTTTTCACTTGAAAGAGAGGTGGGGTCTAGGATGCAAACTCCAGTTGACTAAGCAAGTGCACTTCACCACCCCATTTAAAGAAACTAGCCAAAAAGAAAACAAATATCTAAGTGTCTCCATTTACTTTGGGAAAGTAGAAGTATTTTCTATCTTATTTTCATTTTCATCCCCCATCTGAAACCCTTACTTCAAAATAAAATTAGAGAAAGTTTAATGTGTCTCCTAAATAAATCCTAATTGCATTTGGAGGAACAGAGGAAACATAGTGGACCCAGACATTTGCACCACAATGAAAACAAAGAGAAAAATCATGTCATCAAGTAGCATATTTTATTTTTTGTTTCAAATGCTTCCATAGACATTTCAGAGCCTAGGGAAGAGAACAACAAGAATCAAGGCATTTAGAAAGTTAAGCTCCCATATTTCTGCTTAAATGAAAAGCAAAGTCAGCAATGTCAAGAGAGGCTGTAAAGAGGCAACCTGACTGAAGCCTGGAGCAAAGCCTGGGCTGCCCCACCCACAGCTGCTGTAGCCAAGATGATTAGAAGGTAAAGGCACAGACAGTAAGGTTGCTTTTCTGGGAGCAAAGGATTTCTCCACATCTACCCACCTGCTCTCTTGAATTACTCACCTACAACTTGAACTGACCTGTAGCAAGAGCACAAAAAACCACCAGAGAAGACATCTGAAGGCAAACTCTCTCATAGCAAAGCAAGCTTGTTAGCTTCATTTTATAGATTTTAAAATACATACATTCCTACCTGTAGATCTCAGTACTGAGGAGTTACAAACCTGCTAATGCTGGCTGTAACTGCCACACTTCAGTTGCCTTGTGATTTACGCTTACACAGCTGTATCTTTCTGTATTAATGCTCACATTTTCTCATCTCTTAAAAAATAAATTATAAATCAAACCTGCAAGTCCTGAAATGGCTGAGACAGTCAAGAGTCCAGCAAGACAATAAGAAAGCAGCTGCTTTCCACGGCTGAACACCTCTGCCTGTAAAGCATCTATAGATATATTTATTTTTTCCAGCGGTGTTTTATTCAAATTCTAGGGAAAGCATCAGTCTGAAACCAGTAACTGATGGGAGTAACAGTTTATAGGTTACAGAAGGATATTTTATTGTTAATGGACTGTACCATGTAGGAATTAGGAGGGGGTGAGGCAGCAGGAGGAGAGAGATGCTACTATCCCCCCCCCCCCAGCCACTGCAATTACTCTGATGTAAATTTTTGATGACTTCTGACATACTGCATGGTTAATAATTGTTTCAGCTGTCATGTTTGGTTAATGTGGAAAATGCATTTGCTGCACTGTGATGCACCACTACAGCCACAGACTGGAACACCAGTTGTGAATCTATTCCCTTAACTGAGCTGCATGAATTTGCACATACCATGAGGCTGAAATAGATGGGAGTTTGACTTTTATACAGCAACAGAAAGCATCTGCCATTTTAGATCTACAGAGCTGTTGAAACTTGTATAGGCAGATAATTTTACTGCATATTAATTGGTGTCACTGTTCTTTAGAGGGGAGCTTTGATTCTCTATT
This sequence comes from Pezoporus flaviventris, assembly GCF_033815535.1. Classification (NCBI taxonomy): domain Eukaryota; kingdom Metazoa; phylum Chordata; class Aves; order Psittaciformes; family Psittacidae; genus Pezoporus; species Pezoporus flaviventris. The sequence goes on from NW_026892592.1 coordinate 968,117, forward strand.
GTTTTGCTGGGTTTGGTTATTTAGCAGTTAAAATACTTGGACACCATTACATTAAACATCACTCCTTTTTGTGGCTTTGAACAGGTTATTTAATTGCATGCATATCTACCTCAATGAAACTGTCTGCAGTACAGAAATTCAGCCCTGTTATTAACACAGGCTTCCCCCAACTACTTTTTCCTCCATATCATACAAACGTGGGTTTATATATAACCCTGTCTTAAACACAATAGCAGAAGGGGTGAAAATATGCCGCTTACACACAAATAAAGAGGATTTTATTTGGAAAGTACTTCACCTACCCTTTAGACAAAACCAAAAAAGTATAAGGTTACATAAAATACTAACATGTGCCTTTCGTTGTCACCAACAGAAAAATAATGCTACCAGCAACCATGTAATTACAGGAAGAGATGTAAAACAGCAGAGATGAAACCATGCTAAGAGCCAGTCACCCAATGATTAAAGTCAGGCCAGTGTATTCCAGAAGTCAGGTGATGGTGTTTGCCATCATTACAGTGCAGAAAGCCAGAGAAAAATCGAGAAACAGACCACCCCCATCTTAAAGAAAAAATTAGAAGCACTGAAGAAATAAATAAGGAGTGCATTTGCTAATATGCAAAACATACAACCATGAAGAAGCAATTCACAAAAGGCAGGAGAAACGCAATTGGGCAGTTGCTTCCATGGTCCCCAAGTGAACATTTAACCCATGGTGCCGACACAGCTCCTGTCCCTCTGCAAACTGCTGGTGACACTCTCAAATTCAAAGCGGTTTCTTTTTAAATCCCTGGTGCAATAGTCCTGCATTTCACAATTCCATAATTCTGTTTACCAACTGCATGGCTTGTATTTGCAAAACCACATACACAAAAATATCCAGACCTGAGATGTCTACATTTAATTTAATGAAACTTAAAAAGCTATCAGGAGAGCACTTTACCATGCATTAACATTGATGGAGCTGCAGAATCACCAACGATGCCACCAATTCATTATTTCCACTTCTGTTTTAATTAAAACAACACTTCAGGGGTATCAGCTGGACACAAATTATCAGTAAAAATGGTGCAGGATATTTTACATAGAGGAAAAACCTGAGCCTCTGAATTAACATTGTACTCCCTGGTTTGGGAACAATTCCATTAACAGCATTGTGTCTGTAGAAGGTGCTCTGTGGCTTGGGCTTACCTACCCCAAAGGCACCAGTGGGCACCTTGCACAGGTCAGAGCTTCACAGGTGACAGAGTGGTCTCCCAAATACAGTGTATGTTGGCTCTGAAACTAGCAAACTTGATCCTAAGGGTGATTTTCCTCAAACCACTGCAGGGAGTGAGCCCTCCCTCCCTGTGAATGAATAAACACTGTATTAAATACCCAAATCCTTGTACCAGGAGTCTTATGACTGGAGAGGACAGGTCCAAACCCACTGATGTTCTTAGAGGAAAGCTGTAGTCAGTTGCATTACAGGGAAAACCACTGATCACAACCAGCTACACCCAAGCAAAGTCCTTTCCTGGAAAGGAAGGATATATATTTGCAGGAATAATTTATCCCTGGCATCCCTCTTGCATTTCTGAGCATCCATGCCTGGCAGTGTCCCTGCAGCCATGCTTGCCTCGGTAGCTTGCTGCTCACCTCACATTCTCTTTTCAGACAGCTTCTCCCCCTACTTAGCTCCAGTTTGCATAACTCACTAGTGGTGCAGAGCCAGAAGCACAGAAGATACACAGAGCTTTTGCTTTCTAGCCAAACCTTAAAACAGGTAAAGGTCCCTGGAGAGAGTCAGGTCTTTGGGACAGGCTGTAGCCTTGTCAGCCATTTCAGGAGTGTAATGATCCATTTGGAGCTGCTAACCACAACTTTAAAGATGCTGTTTTTATCAACAGACATTCTCTGTTATTTTATGGCCATGTAACATTACTGCAGAACCTACTCCCAAGTGCAAAACTACACATTATGGATCAGTTTATATATTTGTTGTTTTACGTATTGCATTGCCAGCTCAGGATATCACAAGGAAAGCTTTATTAGTGTGGCTCAGCACAGAACTGTCTCCCCTTAGCTATGGATTTCTTAAAGCAACAGATTGGGGGGCTATGAACAAAAACTACTCACCCCAAATGGCGGTTAGTGTAAACAACTCTGAGTGGTAACCCAGATGTCAGAACTGCTGTCTGGTTCACTGGTAATCAATTTAGTGGAGTGTTCAGTCAGCTCACACATCAATCACTTCTGCACTCAAATGTGACTGTGGGAGAAGAAGGAAAAAAAATATCATTCAGGGCTGCTGGGCCACGGCTAGGGAAAACTATGAAAGTTCTTCTGAGTAGAAAGCATCATATTCCTCAGAGAATGATGATGCAAACATCATGCAGAAGATGCTGGAATATGAACATCTTCCTCTGTGTCAGGATTGTTCCCTCCCTGGGTGTCCACAATGACCTCCTTCCCTCAAAGGTAGGGGTGCATCTCCAGAGTGGAGGAGATTCCTTCACCATAACTACAAAAATTAAAGATGCTACCGTCCATCCCTACTTTAAATTCAAGAAAACCCCATAAAACATGCTGGTCTACAATCATCGTAATCTCTTCTTCCACAGTCTTGCACTGGGCAGGGGTAAGGGAAAAAACAACAGCCTCCCTAGATCTGCTCCTGTATTAGCCCCTTTTTGAAGTCCTACAGCTGCAACAACTGCTATCATCAGTAAGCATTAGCCAAGCAAAAGTGAAAGACATCAGTGGCAGCAAGTTAAAACAGTGATACATAGCTCCTTCCCAAAACCCTTTTCTTCTCTGCTTAATCCAGTGCTCTAGCAGCAGCAAATACTGCACTGTCATACTGGGTCTGGAGAGTGCCTTAAAGCATTAGCTCCCTTCCTCTGTAAGGCAGGCAGTGATGATCCAACATTAATGACACACTAGGGCTCTTCAGATGGAGGGCTGTCAGACCCAGCATGCTGCCTCTGGTTTCAGTTCCGCACACTGATCCTCTCCATTCAGAGGAATGCTGAAAGGGGAGGCAAGGGGTTCAGAAGTCCAATTCAAGCAGGTTGTGGTAGAGAGGAAGAAAATTCAGGCTAATGCTTTCACATTGATACAGTTAAATTCACATACAAACAATGTAGAGCAGAGTCAGGTGGGCTGAGTGTGATGTTATGCTACTGGCCTATCTGTCAGGGAATTTGGACTTTGTGGCAAAGGGTCTAACTTTCATAGACTAAGAGAACATGAGTTGTCCAGAGTCAAAGCAAAAAAAAACCCAAACCTAGAACTGGGAAGTGACCAGCTCCAGTAATATTCAGTACCATCATCACAGGAAGCTGTCCTATTGCAGGGGAAAAAACACCAGCTTGCTCAGACTGGGAGGGAGTTACTGGCTTATTACAGAGCTCAAAGGAGACCCAAGTTTCAAGACAGCTTTCTAGGGCTGGACCTGCACCAAGCAAGAGGCAGGACACAAAGGCTGCACAGAGTGGGAAGCACCCCTGACAGCACTGCTTTTTGTGACCAGGTGGACAGAGGAACACAAATTCTGTAAAATGAGACAAGCGCTGGTCCAAGAAGGGGAGAGGGGGGAAGCGCAGCCAAGCAGATGGGATGACCACCAACACTGACAGTGCTGCTCCTGCCATCCATGCCCCACACCCCAATTAAGGGTATCATTTGTCAAGATGAATGGGGAACTAGCACTCCATTCGGCAATTTGACAGTGTCACTGAACTACCTCACATCCATATTTATCCAAGAGGAGACAGCAGAAACCAGCTTTAATTAGAACCTTTGTTACAAAGAATCAAGGGTATTACTCATGCTCTCACCATCAAGCGATGGTTTAAATGGTTTAAACAAAGTGCAACAAGTGTCCATTTATCCACAGCCATTGTTAAATATCTATTAGATTATTTTCAAAATTATAATGTGCTATGAATATGCAAACCATTTCCATCTTTAGCATTAAAAAGAAAAATCACCTTTCAAAAAAGAAACACACCATCCCCCTCAAAACAAAACCAAAACCAGCCAAAAAACACAACTGGAAGCCAAACAGCTATTCTGCAGTAGAATTTGAGGAGTGTTTTAAACATGTCCATTCTAATTTAAAAGGAGATGGGGGGTAAAGAAGTGATGGCTCTGCTTTTGGGCCATTAAACTCTGCCTGAAAAGCCCTCTATTGTACAGCATTAGTGCATGCGGTAAGTCTGTAATTATGCAGAGAACATGCTAATTTTTAATTCAGAATGCTAACCTCTTTTTTTATATACAAACCCTGAATGACAATGCCTCTCACAGATGACTGCAAGGACTGACAGGACCAAATGCACAAATGCAACTCTTGGTGGGGAAAGCAGCTCTCCCTGGGAGGTTAGAGGCACTGTGTACTGGAAAGCAACTCGACTCCATAGGAAAACAGCTCTTTTATAAAGCTGCCACCTCAGTATCATGGCAGGCAAAATCCTTTCAACCCCACAACCTATTAAAATAGAGCCAGATGATCACTGATATTCACACCTTCATTTCAGCATTTGTCTGTCTAGCTGAATTCACACAACTTCATAAGAAAATGAATTCCCATGTCCTTCACATTCCCAAACACAGGGAAGTGCAGGATGAAGAAGTTAACCTAACACTGCCTAGAGGCCCACACCAAATGAATGGCTGTCAAACACTAAGCCCATCTTTCATCTCATGTCTCCTACTGATGCCAGCAGTCCAAGGAAGGACCCGACTTATGAGCATGATTTGACACAGTCTAGTGATGAATTATTAACCCTGGCAGAAGCTGTAAAGCATCAGCAAGTAGCAATCATAATCTTTGTATGATGATTAACCGGACTGAAAATACCAGTGTTTCTGTTTCTCACAAAATGCCTCTGAATTCTGCAACACATAAGGCCCAAAAGGCACCATGCAGCCGCTCACATGAAAGCAGAAACAATCCTGTGCTTCTACCCTGTTTCTTCAGGGGTATATTGTCAATTTTGAATGGCCTAAGAAAGCTCTGTCTTCCCCCCTGCATTACAGGAATTATGACTTGCATCGCTGGAAGAGTAACATAGAGTCATAGACATGCAGATTCAGGCCCATATTCTTAATTTCCACAGAAATTCAATTTATGTGGCCACAGAAACCTGCCAGCAGTTTCAGAACCATCCTTTCCCATGTTGCATCCTGTAGCAGAGCCTGTTTCCAGCCCAGAGCCTGACTGGGCTGTGGCTCACAGCTTCCTCACCAACAGTAGACAGATGAAGAGAGATGCATTCAGTTCTTACTATGACAAGTGCTGCCCAAATGCATGTCCCCAGCCTTCCTCTGTGTCCTGGTTTCAGCAGTAGCAGTCATTTTTCTCCTTCTTCGTAGCTGGTGCAGTGCTGTGGTTTTGACTTTCACCCTGGGAACAGCACTGATAACACCAACGTTTTTAGTTGCTGCTTAGTAATGTTTAGTCTGACCAAGGACTTTCTGAGTCTCATGCTCTGCTAGGGAGGAGGGGAAGTTGGGAGGAAGCAGAGACAGGACATCTGACCGAAACTAGTCAAAGAGGTATTCCATACCACAGCACATCATGCCCAGGATGCAAAACTGGAGGCAGTTACCCAGAAGGGGCTAGTTCACTGCTCAGTCGGGCTGGGTGGTGAGCGTTTGTATTCTCTTCCCTTGTTATTTCCCTTATCATTATTATTATTGGTGGTAGCAGTAGTGGTTTGTGTTATACCTTAGTTACTAGACTGTTCTTATCTCAACCTGTGGGAGTTACATTCTTTCGATCTCCCTCCAGAAGCGGGGGGGGAGGAAAGGGGGGGAGTGAGAGATCAAGCTGAGTGGCTGGGCTTAAACCAAACCACGACAGTTCTTTTCGGCACCCAATGTGGGCCATGAAGGGTTGAGATAATGACAGATCTGACCAGAGTGTGTCTAATCGTATTTGTGATAAGCATTTATTGTTTTGTATCATCACAATGCTAATTTATTGGCTCTCAAAGTTGTTGCTCTTGATCTAACAGTTTCAGCATGTCGTACCTTACTTACAGCTAGTATTTGCTGTGTTAGTGTTTATCGGCTGGGGGCTTTGGGCTAAGGTTCTTGTTTCATTGTACTTTATGGTAATGACTTGTAATACAATAGAATCATTGACCATGAAACTGATCTGGCTTGCATTCCCAGTGTGGTCACCACCTCTATACCTTGGGAAGTATATAAAGGAAGTGTTTAACAATTACACGTCTTTTTTCTCCTCCTCGGGTGGTCAACCCGTGAAGGAGACATTCCCTTACGCTCCCAGTCCCCCACCAGACCGTTTACAGCATCATTTCAGAGTTCTGAAGGTTTTGAATGGCCTTTAGGTACCCTTGAGACCTGCCTGCTGATTGTGATGGGGATCACCATGTTGGCACGCATACAGAGTGTGTTTTACCCATGACCATTTTGTCTGAACTCAAGAGTTAAGCAGAGCCAGGTTTGGGCCTTGTCTAGGGTTAGACGACGATGTAGGAGTACCAAGAGATTTTCCCCGAGGCTGGACAGTCATGAGTGGCAGGGTGTACAGGATAGTATGGGCAAGTATCTAATCCACTGGGCCCCTCCACTGCTTTGGAATTTCACCGCTGAACAAGTGCAAAATCCAGAAAAATTCGTAAAACACTTAAATGAGGTGTGTTGTCATTCTGGTCATACCAGAGAGGGACAAACCATGGTAATGTGCTGAGGCTTGGCCTATGCTTACAGAGCCCTGTTCAATACTATCCAGCACCTTCAAAAGGGAAAAAAATGTCCCTGGATCTGATAGCAAAGCAACAGACAGCACAGCTACTCCAGCTCCAAGCACAGCAGCTACACCAGCCCCAGCAACAAGTACAGCAGCTACCCAAACTTTGACCATGACACTGACAAAGGAATCCAGTCAGCTCCCCATATTAAACCAGAAGGTACCAAGAAGCAACAAACATTAGTGATAGACTTACAATAAGCTGCTGAATTCTAACATGAGCTGATGAATCCTAAGATGCACAGAGATGTTTGCTTGGGATGGGATGCCATGAAGTTCCACAATTAGCAGCAAAGAGGCAGGGTGAGGACAGCATTTTAGGTTTTCCTTAGTGAAGAAGCTAAATGTTTGTGTTTCCTTTAATTAAAGCTGCCACCTCTGAAGAAAGCAGCACTAGAAGTTCTGACCTGCACAAGAAGTGAACACCCACAAGCACAATGGTTCAAATCAACCACAGCAGCAAACGCCTGCATTGTCAAACCATCCTTGTATTTTTCATAGTTAAAGTACAACTGAATTTGGTATTGGCAGCTCAGTGGGCTTAATTAGAAGTCACATTTACTCTATTCAGGTCTTTATACTTTGCTCATTACATTAATATCCAAGCACTTTCCAGTCCTGCATTAAGTAATATGACTAACATCTGTCACATGCTGTTTATTCTCCTTTTCTTGGGTGAATGGAAACACAGCATTCACGGTGCTCATGGAACAGCTAACAACTGGGAAGGGAGATTCCTCCAGCCCTGGTTCAGACTCCTCAAACAAAGCATATACTGGACATGCCTTCCTGGTTAATGGTTTAATACCATCATCATCACCACTGTAATGATTAGGAAGCTGTACATTAAAAGGATAAAATGATTCTCAAATAGAGGTCACTAGTTCAAACATGAACTGCATCAGTAGTGGCCAAGACTAAAGCATCTAAAGCCTGATTAGTGGTTTAAACAAAACCATGTTATTAATCTTCCTTCAGCTCCTGCTACACAAGTGCCGATACTGCAGGTTCCCTGAGGAAAGCAACACAGAACGTTCCATCACAGCCCCATGGGAACAGCCAGGGATGAGTTGAGTACCCAGAGCCCAAGTGCCTGTCCCCACAGTCACTGCAGAATCCGGAAGGCTGCACTGTTCCACTTGCTCAAAATGGGCAAGTTAGTCCTTCCTGCAACAACTCTCTACCTTGGCATGTTCACCAGTTTGTTGCTGGATACATGTAATCAGCTACTGCCCTTGAAGATCCACTTAGAAGCTACAGACAAGCACAAAGATCACATTGCAGGTTTTGAGGGCACCATTTTGTTTCTGAATTTTCCTGTAAAATTATTTTGCTGATTCATTAATGTCATATAACTTACATGTTGAGGAAAAATAGACCCACCAAATATTATTTATCCTCATCCCCAACACTGATCAGAAGAGGCTCCATTTATCACTAGACCCCTTGCAGCACTGCAGGCTCAGACAACTTCATTACAAGATGCCTTACTGCAAAAAATCCTTCCAGGAGATGCCCAAAGAGGACAAACAGGATTACAAGGCATATATTTCACTAATGAAAAGCAGCAAACACACAATGTTTAGCACTCAGGAGGTACATCCAATAACACAGCTGCCTTAACTTTAATCATCAAGCAAAACTTAGGCATCTCCCATCCTTCCCAGGGAATTACAGCTCTACCCCTGCACCATGCTGTGTACTAGCAACCCATCCAGTGAAGCTTTTTCCTTCTCACTAGTACTGGGCACAGTAACGCAGACTGTAGATACATTTACTTCAGAATTTGGGTCAAACCATTCTCCCTATAATATGCATTAAGCAAACACTTCCTCGTGGACCAGCAGTTTCAGTAGCATGGTGATAAAACACACCAATGCATGTTTTTGTATAAAAATATTAGTTGCTTATCAATTATGATGTAGCATATTATTAACATAATATTAATGAACTAGGGTCTTGGAAGTAACATTAACTCTTGTGTATACTATTGGAAGTAAGGTCATGCTGACAGCAAAATAAAGAATACTTGACTTCTTTTTTAAAGAAGGCTTTATTAATATTTACTCCAAACAATATCTTCCAGATGCTGAAGTTGAATACTACCCAAAATGCATTTTCCCCAGGGTCCTCCGTGATTAGCAAAGACCTTTCTTGCAAGTCCACATGTTCTTTCAACAGATACTCTTTGGTATCCAATTTGAGAGCCTTAGGTGTTAAGTGTTCAAGGAATGCAATCAAATCCTGCCCCTTCTAGGCCTCCTGAGACACCTATTAATTCACCTGTAGAGAGCAAGTTTATCATCTCTTGCAATTGCTAGTATCTAAAGAAGTAGAACAGGTGCCGCAGAATATATATGGACTCAGTCAGAGATCAATATGATCAGACAAAAAGCCCCTTATTACAAAGCCTTGACCCCTTAAATACTGTTTCTTACATGCACTTACAGTCCCTTAAAGGGACACGCATGCGTGTGTCAGTCCACTTCAGGGGGACAGCCTGCTTCAGTCCTGTGGTGTTTTCTGAACAGCACTGTCTTTTAATTAGGCAGCTTTACCCCCAAGACAAGGGGAATTGCCCCAGGTAGACTGTCTTACTGTAAGTATAAAATACCATGTTGCTTTACCGTTCAGCTCTGCAATAGTGTTGCAGCACCTCAGTGCGTATATATTTTTTTTTTTTTGGCATCTGCTTCTAGGAAGAAGAAGAAAGGAGGTCTCGCTAGAGCCAGATGAGAAAGAAGAAGAAAAGGCTCAACAAAATGAAGAGGTGAAGAGGAGGAGGAGGAAGTGGATGATGTAGAGCAGGTGAAAAGAAGAAAAGAAGAAATAAAAAAGAAAGGGGATGCTCTTTGGGCCAGTTTCCTTAGCAGTGTTGGACAGAAACCCAAAGCAGTGGCTGCTACTCAGGCTGAGAAGGTAACAGGGCCCTGGGCTTTCACCCAGGGAGGGTGGGAAGGGCCTGAAGCTTTAGAGCAGGCAGTGTGGGCTCTACTTGGTACCAGGTGTCAGTCAAAGCTGGGAGAGGCTGGGTTTACCACTGCCCTATGTTCTTTGCCCCATGATGAGGCTCCAGGCTTACAGACTGGTTTCCTTCTGGCTGGGGAGGTCTGTGATCTGGCAGTGCTGATTCTGGAGCTGCTTGTCAGCATCTTGGAGTGCCCTTACAGAGCCCTGCTGGTTTCCCTTCACAGACCTGGATTCTCTTTGTGATATAGGAGCAGCATAGTGAGCTTTGGTTTGAGCTGTGCTGATGGGCACAGCTCTCCCCTGAGGCTTGTGCCTTTCTTGATGCTCAAAATAAAACCAACAAAACAGGGGGTCTGTGTGTATGTGTGAGTGAGGAAACTGAAGAGACTCCTGCTGACATCTCTGTGCTTTGCTCCTCATCCTCTTACAGTGAGGGGGGCTGGAAGATGCTGTGTGTTGGGATGAACTCTGGTAACAAGAATGAATCGAGCTTTCTCTAGCTTCCTTTATAAGCCCTGTAATATGCTCTTGCTCCCTGTCTGCAGAGGTTTTCTGTAGGGAGAATTGTGTGTATAATCAGGTATTTAAAAGGTTTTGGTTCTTAATAAAACCAAATGCATGTATTTTCCTTGCAAAGTCATTCACATGGAAGGTGTTAGAAGGGAAGGGTACCAAAACTCACCCTCTGTTCCTCAAACTGTCTTTTGTTTTTTTCCCCTTTTTGACTGGTCAGACTAAAAGGTATTTTGTAACTGTCCTGGGTTCAGCAGTAGCAGTCATTTTTCTCCTTCTTAGTAGCTGGTGCAGTGCGGTGGTTTTGACTTTCGGCCTGGGAACAGCGCTGATAACACAGATGGCTTTAGTTGTTGCTAAGTCATGTTTACTCTGACTTCTGAGTCTCATACTCTGCCAGGGAGGAGGGGAAGCCGGGAGGAAGCAGAGACAGGGCACCTCACCCAAACTAGCCAAAGAGATATTCCATACCACAGCACGTCAGGCCCAGGATGTAGAACTGGGGGCAGTTGCTTGGAGGGGCAAGACCACTGCTCAGGTTGGGCTGGGTATCGGTCAGAGGGTGGTGAGCGGTTGTATTCTCTTCCCTTGTTATTTCCCTTATCTTTATTATTATTAGTGGTAGCAGTAGGGGTTTGTGTTATACCATAGTTACTGGACTGTTCTCATCTCAACCCATGGGAGTTAAATTCTTTCGATTCTCCTCGCCATCCCTCTGAGAGTGGGGGGGGGGGACTCTCCCCTTCCCTGCTCCCGGAGGGATGGGGAGGAGAATCAAAAGAATGCAATTCCTGTGGGTTGAGACAAGAACAGTCCAGCAAACAATGTACAACACAAATCACCACCGCTACCACCAACGACAACAATGATAAGAGAATATAACAAGGAAAGAGAATACAATACCACCCGCCGAAAAACGAGTCCGACCCAGAAGACCCCATGTCCTTCCAGGTAACTCCCAGTTACCTCCCTGGGCATGACATGCTGTGGTATGGAATACCTCTTTGGCTAGCTTGGGTCAGGTGTCCCGTCTCTGCTTCCTCCTGGCTTCCCCTCCTCCCTAGCAGAGCATGAGCCTCACAAAGTCCTTGGTCAGGGTAAACATTACTTAGCAACAACTGAAAACATCGGTATTATCAGCACTGTTCCCAGGCTGAAAGTCAAAACACAACACTGCACCAGCTACCAAGAAGGAGAAAAATTAACTGCTACTGCTAAACCCAGGACACCTAGGTAGAAAACTCAGGTTTGGGTTAGTTGGGCCTTTTGTTTGGATACCCTATAACCATTCAGTCCCAGAAAATGTAATAATTCCACTGTTCACTGGATACATTCTTCCTTTGTTTCTGTAGCAATTAATAAGTCATCTACATATTGTAACAGGGTCCCCATCTGAGTAGGTGGCTTCCATGATTCTAGTTCCAGTGCTAAATGATTTCCAAAAGTTGCTGGACTGTTTTTAAACCCTTTAGGAAATACTGTCCAAGTTAATTGAGTTTTTCTTCCTGTGTCAGGATTTTGCCATTTGAAAGCAAATAATTTGGCTTTCTTTGATCAGTGGTAAGCAAAAGAAAGGGTTCTTTAAATCTAAGATGGCAAAGCATTTCTGATTATTATTCAATTTAGTCAATACGTCATACAAATTAGCTACTACTGGACAAATATCCTCTGCACTTCTGTTGATTGCCCTGAGACCTTGAACCGATCTGCAACTTTTCTCCATCATATTTCTTTACTGGCTTTGATCTTCTAATTTTAGGGGATATTGTTTTATTCTAATTGGGCAGCCCCCCCCCCCTCCCCTTTTTATTTCCACTTTAACAGGCAAAGTATTTTTCGCCTTACATGGAACTTCAGATGCCCATAGTCCCAGATATACCTGATTAAGGATTTCTGCTATTTCAGGAAGGTCCTCCTATTTGCTTTTTCTGTTGAATTAAAGATAAACTCAAAACTGCAATTAACTGATTTTTTTTTTAACTCTAAATTCCATTTTGCCTTCTTTAAATGTTGCTTCTCGCCCTAATAAAGATTTTAGAGAATTTGGCATGCATAAAAATTTATGCATTCCTATTTATTTTCCCAATTTGTACTTTAAAGGTTTCAGAAAGAATGCCTCTTTTTTTTTTTTTTTTTCTTTTTTCTCTTTTCCTTGGTGGCCGGTAGCTCCCACATCTGTAACAAATTCTTTTCTCTCTGATTTAACACCGAATAAGTTGCTTCTGTATCCACTAAAATTCCGCTTTATTTCCTCTAGTCCGTAGTTTTAATTTAACCAGTGGATCTGCTAGGGTAGATTCCCCAGGTCCCTTGTCAGTCTAGTTCCAATTCAGTCTCTGGAGCCATCCTATGGCACTCCCCCCCTGCCCAGGGCAGTCTCACTTCCAAGGTCCAAACTCCCCATAGCGCGCACACTGATCCTCTTCCACAGAAGAAGAGCCCACTCCCCCACCTCCGCCTGACATCCCTCCACCCACGCTTTGAGCTGCTCTCCCGTTTTTTTTCCTCACAGCTGCTCATTCTCTGCAGGGGTTGCAGATGCCTGCCTCTGCAGCAGCACTTCTGCTTTAACCCTTTCTTAACTCTGAATATGTATCTGCCGCTTGTTGCCAGTCACAGCAGTCTCTTCCTCCTTATCAATATCATATAGGACAGAAGCAGAGGGTGCTCCTCTTGGAGGTACTTGTGATACATAATTTTCCTACCTGTCTTCCTGATAATTGTTTTTTAACTTTAAACATCTTTCCCCAATATCACAGGCTGAACAACATCTCTCCATCTTAACTTTCAGTTTTTCCCTTTCCCTTTCCTTTTCCAAAACCAAAATTAAGGGATCTGGTGGAGCTATATTAATTTTGCATTCAATCTGTCACTCTGGGTGGTTTCTTAAAGTGAAAAACATATCTGCATACATTACTTCATCATATTTTCCTTGCCCCCTCAAAACAACATTAATTGTAACAATGTATTATAGTTCAGAGTTCCATTGTTCGGCCATTTTTCCTGATCTTCCAAAGTATACAAAGGCCACCATTGATTACAATATTTTACCTATGTTTTCTTATTTACCGAGCCCCCAAGAGACCCTCCCAGTTTTTTCCAATGTGCCATAATGCACCATAAAGGACTCTTTTTCAAGATCTCTTCACTCTGCTGATTTTGCATTATCAATCTCACATTCACACACACACAAACGGGATCTCACAGACACACTCCACACAGTTACAACACTTGAGAATAAGACAGAGGCTAAAATTCAACCAAACAAACAACAGTTAATAACACATTTATAATATCCTGTCACCAGTACCAATATCACAAGACCAAAATCATTACTGTAACAAGCCACAAAATAAGACAAATACCAGTAGAATCAAAAGCAATACTTCCTAATCCCTATGGTTCAGACCATATTGTCACATTAATAGCTGGGTTTCCTTGAACCCTTTATAGTTGACCAGCCTGTCAACTGGTTCCCACTGTGGGAACGATACTGGACAGCCCACTCTATCGGAGGATGATTTGACTAACCTATTCAGGGACTCACGCTGACAGCATCACTGAATCGAATCCCTTATGGGCTGTTGATATCACACTGAACCTAAAACCATTTCCACAAGACACCCCCTGCGTCTTGTAGGACCCAAACCACAATATACCCCCTGCTTCTTGTGGGTGTATACCAGTACAATCCAAAACCTTTTCTACAAGACACCCACTGCGTCTTGCAGGACCCAAACCACAGGAAGCCCCCTGCTTCTTTTGGGTGTATACCAAACGGACGCTAGCAGCCGGGTGTATGCCTTTACCTACGAGATTTCCTATCTCGATTTACGGAAGGCTTCCTAACCTTTTATACGCTTACCAAACCAACCCAATTACCAATTTAGTCTTTATGCAAGATGCCCCCTGCATCTTACAGACTATACAAAAGAAAAGAATACCTTTGATGAAGTTGGTCCTTGTCTGCTCCCACAGCAATCCAAATGAGTCGAGTGGTCCCTCTGGGAAAAATTCCCAAGGGCCCTAGGAACCCTGTCCTCAGTGGGTCCTGCAGCCGAGCAGAGAGGGTCCCATCTGGGGTGCCAAATTGATTCGGAGAAAACTCCAGGAACAAACTTGCCAACAAAGTTTTCAAGCTGACAAGCAGGTATTCTTTACTGTGGCACCGGGAGATACGGGGGATAGCTCCTCCTTTTATAGTCACTGGGCATACGTACATATTCATGAGGTTACGTATGGATTACATTATTTTCCAGAAAGTTTCCCAGCATGCGTACAGAATTGTGGTGGTGGTCTCTGAGGGTCATTTACTTCTTCCAACACTCTTCATCACTTCTGACAGCCTTTTGAAGCATGCTTATACCAGCTTAATTGGTTTGTTAGCACCAGAGACATAATAATCCTCCTGTCCTCCTACTTATCAGTTAGTTTAACTGTAGCCCATCCTGGACACCTGCCATTCCCAGATACTCCTTATCTCTGTGTCCTGCTCTTCTAGACTGTCTTTCTTAAAACTACGTCAACTATTGATGCGAAGGGTTAACCGATGTACAGGGGGGTTAGAGTTATGCTGCTTGCTTAACAATGTTACTGCCTACTTGTGCTTGCTCAACAAATGCATGCTCAACACTTATCGTGCTTGCTGGAACAGGGTGGGAGGACCAAGGCTATTGATAAGAGGAAGGAGCAGTAACTCCTCTTCTCTGGACCTCTAAACCGGCCGAAATCAGCTTTGCGGTTTGGACAGTGACTAAATCACCAGGGAACATGCACAATGACTAGAGATGAAAAGTTCAGGGAAGAGTCGTCTACTTCATCTCGAGACCCTCGCCCACAACCACCAGGAGACACTACACAAGCAAGGACCTTTTACCTTGGGGATAGGGGATAGGTCATGAATATGTATAGGCATGTTGTATAACCTCATGCATATGTAACAGTTTAGAGGATAAATGTGAAGGAGAACAACGCTGAGGTGCGCATGCCTTTGGAGGAGCGATCCCCCATGCGCCTCAGCGCTGAATAAAGCATACCTACTTTACAACTTTAATGAGTTGTGGATTCTACCCACACATCGCTAAAGCATTTTATCTTGTGCAAGAATTCTCAGCATGTTCTCTTGCTGTACTCTATTTTTTTTCTATGTATCATGTAATTTTCCATTGCTACTGTTATTACCAAGCCGTCAAACTTAACATTACTTAAAATTAATTCTAAAGGTTTCTCTATTCCATTTTGTGATTTTGTGCCCCCATTTTCTCAACAGCCCACCAACTAGATGTCTTCAGGTCACTAGCGATTGGCCCTGACTTCCCTCCGGCTATCATCCCAAGAAAAAAAATCGAACAGTACAATGGGCTGTTAAAAACTACACTGAGAACAATGGGTGGTGGGACTTTTAACCATTGGGATACACACTTACTAAACTGGGAAAGATATATCTACAAATTACTATGCTAGCCAAAAGAAGACATTTGAAATTAATCCCAGGCATCCACTGATCAAGGACATGCTGAGGCGAGTCAAGGAAAATTAAGATGACAAAACAGTTTCAGATTTTGCAGTGGTATTGTTTGAAACTGCAACTTTGAGATCAGGATATATGTTACCAGACACCAAGGAATATGGAGACAGAATAGAAAGGATGCTTCGTTTAAGTTTAAACATTGACTTGGATGCAAAGTTGGAGGAGGAACCTGAAGAGCCTGAAGATGCAGCTGAGGAGACAGAACAAGATGAAGAGCAGGTTGATGCTGATGCTGAAGACAGTGAAACACAGAAGGAATCCACATATGTGAAATATGAACTGTAAATTCCACTCAGCTACTGTCCTGCATTGGGGGGTTAAGAGGGAATGTGAATTAGATAGTTGTGGGTTTTTCCACTGTAAAATGCTGAGGGATGGTAATGGGGTGTGGAGACAGTGTTCTCACAGGAGAATGGATATTTGGTACATGAACTCTGAATAATCCTGAAAGATACAGCAAGGCCATGAGAGGAGAGGCCTGAGGAAGCTTAAGCAAGCAAGATCAGAGGGAACTGGAATTCACTGAGTTAATAAGACTGAGGACTGTTGGTCAAGTTCTCACACCTGTACTTGACCAATTATATGTTAGTTGTTAAGCATCTTCAAGACATGTATCCAATCATACTATGCCAAATCTCTGTAAGTGTATGTAAGCAATAGTATATAAGGACTTAATGCTTTGCAATAAACAGCTGTAGTCTGATCACACATCTCTGACTGAGTCCATTCCACAGCAAATTGCGGCTGAACAGGGACCCTTTATATTTTCACATTGAAACTGAAGAAATTGAAACATGGGAAATCGGCTGGATATGATCTGGCAGGACCAGGATCGGGAGGTAGATGCCTCGGAACGGAGCCTTGTGAGTCCAGAAGACACAGAGCCTTGTGAGCCTGGAAGATACTGAGCAGTGCAAATAAGGTAACAGCCAACGCGGGTGGAAGAGGAAAAAAAGAAAAAAAAAAGGGGGTAATCAAATGAACAAAGAAGAAACAGCAATACTTAAACTCTTCCAACATATCCTCTCTGTGAGAGGGATAGAGTATGATGAAGCTATGCTAAAAAGATTGTTGCTCTGGAGTGAGGAGTTAATCCAGGGGGTTGGCGAAGCCTTTGAGCTTGAGACTTGGGAAAAAATCACTAAAGAAGAAGCCTCCATTTTATGGATGTTTTCAGTCCTTCTTAAGGTGAAGGGAGCAACCTTTAAAGAGACAGATTTAAATTTAATGTTGAAATAGTCGAAGACGCATTATCCAGAGATTGATGAGTCCACTGTATTTGAGGTCTCTTTGTGGAATGGGGCAGGAGTTAAATTGTGGGACACAGCCACAAAAGGCAATGACACTGTGAAAAATTTGTTAGTCATTTGGAGAACTATTTTAGAGACGTTAAAGTCAAAAAATGAGATCGTGGAGCCCAGTCCCCTCCCCCACCCCCCCCCAAACCTCTGCCGGTTGCCGCCACGGCTGTGAAGACTGAGGACAGAGATGAAGATGATCCTTTTGACTCAGGCCCTATTGACCCTGAGAAGGAGCCTGTGCACATTCATCGGACTGCTGTTGTTGCTGCTCCTGAGGTTCTGATGCCTGATAATTCTGATGCTGACCTGGATGGTCCTTTTGACCCAGGGCCTATTGATCTGGAAAAGGAGCCTAATTTATATCCCCCAGATCCTCATGATAAATGGGCAGCTGTAGAGGGAGAAGCAAGATGGGTGGGGGATGCAGATGTATTGTGTGCTTTCCCTGTGGTGTATGTGCTGGATCAAGACCCATGGTGGGAAGGTCTGTCGTATGCCCTTATCAGGGGTATCGGGCAGACTGTGGCAGACCGTGGACTTAGGACCCCATATACAACTCATTTGATAGAGTCTCTCTGTGATGCTCATGTACTAGAAGTTGGTAAACATAAGTATGTCCAGGTTTCTATCAACCCTTGGAGACCTTTATACATATTTCTGGCCACTTCTTCCAACATAGGCTGGCCACCTGGGTCGGAATGAGTGTGCATTTTGGTCAGTATAAAAGCCCAAGCCTCATGCAATGTGGGGGAGGCAGAGCCTCTGCGGGGACACGCGCTAAGGTTGAGTCTGCCACCTCACGCTGCGATGATGCTTCTCAGAGCTGGTTTCCTGATAGTCTTCACAGGGTCCTTGTGCCATGTTCTGCACGTGGGACTGTGTAGTGGGAGTAATGATTGTCTGGATTTTGTGTTTCAAATATTGTTCTAAAAGTTGTGTGGAGTGTGCTTGTGGGATCCCTTGTGTGTGTGCGTGTTCTGTGTATTTTTTGTTGTCGAGTTCATGTAAAAGTTTTTAACAGGTAGCAGTTTAACATTTCGGGCATGAAAGGGTTAATGCAGAAGTGCAGTTGCGGGCAGGTATTTATGGTTGCTGCTGAAGCAGGAAGGCAGCTGTAGCTGCTGCTGAGCAGGCAGGCATTTATAGATGCTGCCAAGCAGGCTGGCATTTTTAGCTGTGCAAAGCAGGGAAGCGACTTTGAAAAAAAAAAAAAAAAAAAAAAAATGTGTTTGATAAGAGTTGGGTAGCCATGTTCAAAAGAAGCTGCCCTCTGATTCTGCTCTCATCGCTCCACCAGTGGAACGACAAGGATGGACTTTGGAGCCGTGGAGTGAAAAAAAAAAAAAAAAGCACACTAAAAACTCAACCAAAAAAAAAACAAAAAACAAAACCAAAGAAACAAAAAAAAACAAACCAAACCTCTCCATCTATTGAAGTATTGAGGCAGTTTGTAGAGACACCACAAAGCCTAAAGAGCACCTGCAACACAGTGGGCATACAGTAGGAGCCTTGCTTAGTGTATTTAAAGTAACCTGGGGGTGAATCCAAGACGTAGAGGAACAGACCGGTTGAAAAAAGAACTTCTAACTGAAAAAGCAAGAGGGGTAGTGCAACCACAAGCTTTATCAGCCGTCACCTAAGCAGCATCAGGGTGGTAGAGAAAGAAGAAAAAAAAAAGATAATGATACAGAAAACTCCTTGACTGTTAACACTGTGCAGTTTACTTCTGCAGCTGCTTCACTTTCCTTTTGCATCAGAATGCCTCCACTTTAAGGAAACACTTTAACTTCTCAAGAACTGATAACCTGGAGGAAGGGGTATATTTGTGTCCTCCTACCTAAAGGTCCATGGCGGCTGCCTGCAAAGTTTGTCAAGCCTTGCCATGAGCTGGACAGGCGACTGGAAAAACCCAATGCCTCAGCTACAGGAGCTGACTGTGAATACCCCAAGCAGAATGAGATGAAGAGAAAAACGAATGATTGCAAAACATGACTTGCAGGCAACTGAAAAGT
Source organism: Pezoporus flaviventris (assembly GCF_033815535.1). Classification (NCBI taxonomy): domain Eukaryota; kingdom Metazoa; phylum Chordata; class Aves; order Psittaciformes; family Psittacidae; genus Pezoporus; species Pezoporus flaviventris. The sequence goes on from NW_026892592.1 coordinate 987,209, forward strand.
AACAACTTGAATAAGTGTGCTTGTAAAGTAGCCATTATTAGAGGCTGTGATTTTGCGTATAAAACCACCTGTATTTACTAGCCAGTTGCTAATAAGAAACTACACCTTGTATTGTATGGATTTGTCACTTGTAAAAGAGATGTTAGAGCATGAAAATTTGCAGGAGCTGCTAGAAAATGCTAAAACAAAAGCTAGAAAGATTTTAATACTATGGTAGCGTTATAAAGCAGTCTCCTGGGTTCAGCAGTAGCAGTCATGTTTCTCCTTCGTGGTAGCTGGTGCAATGCTGTGTTTTGACTTCCAGCCTGGGAACAGTGTTGGTGAAACTGATATTTTTGGTTGTTGCTAAGTGATGTTTACCCTGACCAAGGACTTTGTGAGGCTCATGCTCTGCCAGGGAGGAGGGGAAGCTGTGAGGAAGCAGAGATGGGGCGCCTGACCCAGGCTAGCCAAGGAGGTATTCCATACCACAGCACGTCATGCCCAGGAGGGGGGTAACTGGGAGTTACCCAGAAGGACACGGGCTTCCGGGTGGGACTCGTTTCTTGGACGGTGGCACTGTATTCTCTTCCCTTGTTATTTTCTCTTATCATTGTTGTCATTGGTGGCAGCGGAGGTGATTTGTGTTGTACATTGGTTGCTGGACTGTTCTTGTCTCAACCCGTAGGAGTTGCACCCTTTCAATCCTCCTCCCCGTTCCTCCGGGAGCAGGGAAAGGGAGAGCCCCGGTGCGGGGGGGGGGGGGGGGCCCTCGATTGTTGTCAGCCCGGCAACACTCACTGGGAGTGAGTGAACAAATTAAATTGCCTGACTGGGTTTAAACCACAACAGTTCTTTTTGGCGCCCAACGCGGGGCACGAGGGGTTGAGATAACAACATACCTGACTGGATTAATAGTCACTCGTCAAAATGCTGATTTATTGGCTCTCAAGGTTGTTCCTCTTGATCTCACAGTTTCAGTATATCATATCTTACTTCCATCCGGTATTTGCTGTATTAGTGTTTTTCAAGTGTGGGGCTTGGGCTAAGGTTTTTGTCTCATTGTACTTTATGGTAATGACTTGTAATACAATAGAATCATTGATCATGAAACTGATCTGGCTTATGTTCCCAGTGTGGTCACCACCTTTATACTTTGGGAGGTATATAATAGAAGTGCTTAGCAATTACACATCTTTTTTCTCCTTCTCAGGTGCTCAACCTGTGAAGGAGACATCCTTTTACCCTCCCAGTCGTCACCCCAGACCATTTGCATTTGAGAGTTTTGAAGTTTTTGAATGGCCTTTTAATGCTGTTGAGACTTGTTTGCTGATCGTGATGGGAATCAAGATGCTAGCATGCATACAGAGTGTGTTTTGCCCACGACTGATTTCAAGAGTTAAGCAGAGTCAGGTTTGGGTCTTGTCTGGGGTCAAACGACGATATAGGAGGACCAAGATTTTTTCCCTGAGGCTGGACAGCCATGAGTGGCAGGGTGTGTGGGATAGTATGGGCAAGTATCTAGGTCACTGGGCCCCTCCAGTACTTTGGAATTTCACTACCAAACAACTGCAAAATCCAGAAGAATTAGTAAAACACTTAAATGAGGTGTGTGGTCATTCTGGCCATACCAGAGATGGACAAATCATGGCAACGTGCTGGGGCTTGGCCTATGCTTACAGGGCCTTGTTCAACACTATCCAGCACCTTCAAAAGGAAAAGAATGTCAGCGGATCTGAGGGCAAAGCAACAGTCAGTGCAGCTACTCCAGCTCCAAGCACAGAGAGTGATCTGTTGCAGCCAAGAATATTTTGTTGTTGTTCAGCAACCTTTAACTCAGGTCAGAGTAGTTTGGTTGCAGTAAAAGCAAAGCTTTTGCGGTGTTGCTATAGGAACTACACTGAAGGCTCTGGGAATGTCTGGGGATAATTTGAAAAATCGAGCAACAAATTTAATACACTTACCAAAGGCCACCTGGTTGGTCAACACCAGAGGATCTGCCAATAAGGTTGGCGCAGCCCAGTCAGAACTTTTACATACTGTAGAAGGGGCCAAAGTTCCTGTGGTGCAGATAAAGAATTTGCTGGGGAAGACAGGTTGGGTTATTCCTGCTTCAGGTAAAGGCAAACCCACTCGTGGGATTGCTTTTGCTCAGGGACCTGGATATACTTGGTGGGTAATGCGGGAAGATGGGGAAGTCCAATGTATACCTCAAGGGGATTTGATTTTAGGGGAAAACAGCCAATGAACTCAATTGTATGCTGTTCCCTGCTATGTAGCACTTTTAGTGATTCAGAGAAAACTCCAGGAACAAACTTGCCAACAAAGTTTTCAAGCTGACAAGCAGGTATTCTTTATTGCGGCGCCGGGAGACACGGGGGATAGCTCCTCCTAACGGGTGTCTCTGTATTACTACACAGGCCGTCCTTATATAGTCACTGGGCACACATACATATTCATGAGGTTACATATGGATTGCATTATTTTCCAGAAAGTTCTCTACATGCATACAAAATTGTGGTGGTGGTCTCTGAGGGTCATTTACTTCTTCCAACAACCTTCATCACTTCTGACAGCCTTTGGAGCACGCACAGTAGATGCTCATACCAGCTTAATTGGTTTGTTAGCACCGCAGACATAATAATCCTCCTGTCCTCCTACTTATCAGTTAGTTTAACTGTAGCCCATCCTGGACACCTGCCATTCCCAGATACTGCTTATCCCTGCGTCCCGTTGTTCCAGAATGTTTTTCTTAAAACTATGTCAACTATAACAATTTATCTTGTACAAGAATTCTCAGTATGTTCTCTAGCTGTAGTCTACTTTATTTTCTGTGTATCTTGCACCTCAGTAATTTTCCATTGCTACTGTTACAAAGCCATCAAACTTAACATTACTTAAAACTGATTCTAAAGGTTTATATATTCCTTTTTGTGATTTTTGTGCCCCCCCTTGTCTCAAATCCCCCCTTTTCCTGTCCTTTTACAAATTCTTTTGCAACATTTTATATATTACCATTACTGTCTAAAGTCTTTTTGAAATAATTTCCCATTTCTACTTGGTGCTTGATTTCATTTCTCTTCCAATCTTCATAATTTATCATAGATCATTTACAATACCAGAGGGAACATTGTATCATAACACAAGCAATCAATATTAAAACAATTAACATCAATATTCCTGCAACCAGTTGCCTCAACCAGGAGAGATTAGGTAACCATGAAGTTAACTTTTTCCATATTTCTTCAAAACCCCAGGAGGTGTCATCCATGGCCATTTCATGAAATACTTTAGTTTGTTTCCAAATTTCCTCCAGATCTGTTTCAATTCTGCCACTTTGGTCTATATAGGAACAACAACTTTCATTGATTATGGAACAAACCCCTCCTTGTGATGCCAGTAACATGTCTAGAGCCATTCAGTCTTGTAATACCACCTTAGATAGGCTAGTTATCTCTTGTTGTTCTGCCTGGATTATATCAATGTTTTTACTTTCCATTTTCTCTGTGGTTGCTGAGATATTTACAATTGCCTTCTCTGATTCACTTACTCCCAAAGATGGAATTAGCCCTCTTACAAAACTATGAAATGCAGTGTGCCATTCACTAATGGTGTTAAACCCTGGCTTAATCCATTTAGCAAAACTTCTAATCCAGGTCCTGGAAGGATACGTGTCGATAATAGTATAATTGGGTATTACAGCACATAAGGTGCATGCCTGTTGACGCGGGAGTCACAGACAACGCAGAGACGATCAATGTGATCAAGCGATTGCCAAATTTATTACAAAGCCTTAACTCCTTATATACTATTTCTTACATGCACTTACAGTGATTTGGCATATTATGATTGGATACATGTCTTGAAGACCCTTAGTGACTAACATATAATTGGTTAAGCACAGGTGTGAGAACTCGACCTCGAAAGCTTGCCAACAGTCCACAGTTCTCATTAACTCAGTGAATTCCAGCTTCTTCTTATCTTGCTTGCTTAAGTTTCTTCGGGCCTCTCATGGCCTTGATGTATCTTTCAGGATTATTCAGAATTTATGTACCAATTATCCATTCTCCTGTGAGAACACTGTCTCCACAAACAGGGCAACTTAAATTGGCATTGCAATTATTTAAAGTCTATAAATAGTTGCTGCCAGCGTAGATTAAATTGCTATATGGTAACATCCCTTTCTTTTTTACCTTTTAAAGCTAAACTCTGATTAAGTCAGGTGAGCAGGGACCATGCCATGCAAGAGTCCATGGGAAGTGAATACAAGTGCTTAGAAAGTATGCTGTACTCCACACAAAGATGAGCTGAAAATCCAAAATAGCTTCTTAGGTTCTCTTTCTCAGTATGAAAGAGAAAAGATTAATTTCCAAATTGCTTCATGAACTGTTACCCAAACTCAAAATACTTAAATGTCACAATAAAATTCCACACACTGATCACAGCAATTGAATGTATATGAACTGCAGAGGAGACAAAAAAAAAAAAAAAAAAAATCTGAACATTTTTCTCCAGCATCTTTGTATGTTTTGGAAAGAAGCTGAACAATGACAATGGCTGTCTTTACACCCAGCCATCAGATTTTGCAGACCACTGAAACAGGGGAATGGAGAAGGTCAGATGGGTGGGGAAAGAAACACCAAGCCCAAAATATTCCATGTCAGAAAAAAAAGTCAGTTTTAACATAAATACCAGCATAAGCTTCATTTGGGTAATTGCATTACCTGCACTGATATTTGCTTCAGGGATTGAGCAAATGCTACTACTTCCCAGTAGTCTCTCACTCTAATTTATTTTAAAAAGGTATACTTCAACAGGCTATAACCCTACCTCACAAAAAAAAACTTATTATTTAGTGGAAAACTGAAATAACAGGAAAGGGACAGCAGCAAATCTTGGCTAGAAGTCAGAGTGAGAAAGATTAAAATAACACTCGGGACAGTAGCCAGAGGGCAAACTTGACTCCTCACCTTTTGTCAAGCGTCTCCCCTCACACTTGGTGGGGCAGAAAGCTGTTTCAGCCTCCTTTTATTTCCAGTGCTTTTATCTAGCTATAATGAAGTATTTTGGCTTTGCGTAATTCTTGTTGGCCAGTTGTAATGAACAGCAATACTATCTGGTAGAACCAGATAGCCCAAAATATCATTTTCCACCCAAAAGTGTATTCATGTCACCACCCAAAACCAAAGACATGCATAAAGCAAAGCAAGCTGAATCCTTTTTGCTTTGTAAAGATTTGTGTTTCTATAAAAGGGAGACAGAAGAGGATGGAGATATGGTAGACAAAACTTCAGATGTACCTGAAGGAGCACTGGGTACCTGTGCAAGAGCTATTAGAAAAGAAGGGCTTGGGGTAACTGCTGGGTTGCTGCAGTGGCAAACAATTCTTAGCAATTGTTTCCAGCTCTGTCTACCTTACCAGTACAGGAAAAGCCACCACTGTAATTAGAACAGCTACTTTGCACCAATACTGTTCCTATACAGGAGCATCAGGCCTTCCATTCTTGTCTCTTCAAAACCTGATGCCGTCTTTTCTACAAGCCATAACGCTGTCCAGTTAGTAGCACAGCCCTGAAACTTGAGCAGAGGGGACCAAGCAGAAGATGTGCCATTAAACAACATGGGAAGCACACCTAGGAACTGAGCACAGGTTATTGATAGTGTTGCAGAGAAGAGTGAGCAAGCCCCGCCTCACCTTTGAGAGGATTTACAAGATGACAATAGACATGTTTTCATGGGTGGTGATACTAACATGCAACACGCTCTTGAAACTATCCCTCTAGAAAAAACAATTACTAGTTTTAAACTCATAAAATAAAGAGTTAGTTAGGAATACTGCTGTGCATCCCTGAAGACCTGTCAGCAGCTCAGCAAACACAGGGGATCTCAAAGATAAAAGGTGGAAAATTTTGAGAAGCACAAACCTCAAAGCATGAGGATTCCTGCCTGCCTCCCTCTGTTGTCTTTTCAGCATCTCCTGCTTCGGAGGTTCATTTCAGTATGTAAAGGTTAATAAATACAAAACAAGGAAACTAACTCAAGACTTGCCTATTTTTTATTACTATTATTATTTTTTAATCCAAACAACATTAGTACTTTTGGATAGCCAAATTATGTAATAAAATGCAGGGTTTCAACATACTGGTACCCAGCCAACATTATAATGGACATTCAAACACTAAGGAAATGGTTGTGCATTGAGCCTACTAATAAGTAAGTCAACAATCAATACTTCAGTATTACAGTAAAAATACAATACATCCTATATAACTGCCTCTGGCCTCATACTTTGTCAAGCTCATCTCCAAATAAAAAACAGTATTGAAGCAAGAAACAAAGTACATAATATTTTACAGCTACTAAATATTTATTCTAGACCTAATTGGTCCACTAAACTGTACAAAATTTTTTTTTCAACTGCGTACCGACAGGACAGAAAAGTCAGGAAATAAAGGACAGAAGTTCAGACACAGAATTAACCAAGCATGTCAACGGAACTGACCAGTTAGAATTAAACTTGGCTACGGATGTGAAAGATAACAGGAAGGGATTCTATAGGTAAATTATAAATAAAAGACAGACTAGGGACAACATGGGGCTTCTCTGGAAGCTATCAGGAGAACTGGCTATACTGGATTTGGAGAAGGCTGAGGTTCTCAATAACTTCTTTGCCTCAGTCTTCACTGGCAAAGGCTCTGACCACACCACCCAAGTCTTGGAAGGCAGATGCAGGGAATGTGAGAATGAAGACCTTAGGTCCCCTGTAGGAGAGGATCTGGTTCGAGACCATCTTAGGAACCTGGATGTGTACAAGTCCATGGGACCTGATGAAATCTATCCACAGGTCCTGAAGGAGCTGGTGAATGAAGTTGCTAAGCCACTGTCCATCATATTTGAAAAATCATGGCAGTCAGGTGAAGATCCTGATGACTGGAAAAAAAGGGTAATATAACCCCATTTTCAAGAACGGGAAAATGGACGACCCAGGGAACTACAGACCAGTTAGTCTCACCTCTGTGCCTAGCGAAATCTTGGAGAAGATTCTCCTGGAAGGAATGCTATGGCACATGAAAAACAACAAGGTGCTTGGTGACAGCCATCATGGCTTCACTAAGAGGAAATCCTGTCCGATAAATTTGGTGGCCTTCATGATGGGGCTACAGAACTGATGGACAGGGGTAGAGCAGTTGACGTCATCTACATGAATTTATGCAAAACATTCAACACTGTCCCACATGACAACCTTGTCCCTAAATTGGAGAGACATCAATTTGATAGATGGACCACTCGGTGGATAAAGAACTGGCTGGATGGCCGCACACACAGAGTTGTGGTCAATGGCTCAATGTCTGGCTGGAGACCAGTGGTGTCCCTGAGGGATCAGTGTTGGGACTGGTCTTGTTTAACATCTTCGTCGCTGACATGGACAGTGGGATAGAGTGCACCCTCAGCAAGTTTGCTGATGACACCAAGCTGTGTGTTTTTGTTCATACACTAGAGGGAAGGAATGCCATCCAGACGGACCTCAACATGCTTGTAAGTTGGGCTGATGCCAACCTTATGAAGTTTAACCATGCCAAGTGCAAGGTCCTACACCTGGGTCGGAGCAATCCCAGGCACAGCTACAGGTTGGGCAAAGAAGAGATTCAGAGTAGCCCTGCAGAAAAAGACTTGGGTGTACTGGTCGATGAGAAAATGAACATGAGCTGACAGTGTGCACTCACAGACCAGAAAGCCAACCATATCCTGGGCTGCATCAAAAGGAGCGTGACCACCAGGTCGAAGGAGGTGATCCTGCCCCTCTACTCTGCTCTTGTGAGACCTCACCTGGAGTATTGTGTGCAGTTCTGGTGTCCTCAACATAAAAAGGACATGGAACTGTTGGAACAAGTCCAGAGGAGTGCCATGAGGATGATCAGGGGACTGGAGGACCTCCCGTATGAAGGCAGGCTGAGAAAGTTTGGGCTGTCCAGCCTGGAGAAGAGAAGGCTGCATGGAGACCACATTGCAGCCTTCCAGTATCTGAAGGGGGCGTACAAGGATGCTGGGGAGGGACTCTTCATTAGGGACTGTAGTGACAGGACAAGGGGTAATAGGTTAAAACTTAAACAGGGGAAGTTTAGATTGGATATAAGGAGGAAATTCTTTCCTGTTAGGGTGGTGAGGCACTGGAATGGGTTGCCCAGTGAGGTTGTGAATGCTCCATCTCTGGCAGTGTTCAAGACCAGGCTGGACGAGGCCGTGGGTAGTATGGTTTAGTGTGAGGCGTCCCTGCCCATGGCAGGGGGTTTGGAACTAGACAACCTTAAGCCCCTTTCCAACCCTAACTATTCTATGATTCTATGACTTTCAAAGATTGGGATACACATTTAGCAAAAGCCACCTGGTTGGTCAACACCAGAGGATCTGCCAACAGGGCTGGCCTGGCCCAGTCAGAAATTTTACATATTATAGAAGGGGACATACTTCCTGTGGTGCACATAAAGAATTTGCTGTGGAAGACAGTCTGGGTTATTCCTGCCTCAGGTAAAGGCAAACCCACTCATGGGATTGCTTTTGCTCAGGGAACCGGATATATTTGGTGGGTAATGCAGGAAGATGGGGAAGCTCGATGTGTACCTCAAGGGAATTTGATTTTACGGGAAAACAGCCAATGAACTCAACTGTATGCTGTTGCCTGCTATGCAGCACTTTTATAGCCCACTAGCGAGTGGCCCTGACTTCCCTCCAACAATCATTCCAACAAAGAATCAACTTTGATGAAACCAGATGAGTTCCACGGTGTCATCAGCAGGCAACAATCCAACACTGCACACTGTTGCCTGCTCTGAAAGACTCTTACAAGAGATGGAGCCAGACATCATGGACCTGGCCTTCCAGGTAACTCCCTCCAGCTTATATAGTGGGCATGATGTGCTGAGGTATGGAATACCCCTTTGGCTACTTTGGGTCAGGTGTCCTGTCTCTGCTTCCTCCTGGCTTCCCATGCCCCTCCTCACTGGTAGAACTTGAGGCTCAGAAGTCCTTGATCAAAGTAAGCATTACTTAGCAACAACTAAACCATTGGTGTGTTATCAGCTTTGTTCTCAGACTAAATCCAGAACACAGCACTGCACCAGCTGCTAAGAAGGAGAAAAATAACTGTTAAAACTGAAAATGGGACAAGCAGAATAATAAATGTTTAATCAAACCTAGCAAAGGGAAAACTTCCATACCCTAGCATCACTAAAAACATATGAAATCCAGACAGGTCATCTTAAAATCTCCACACTAAACTTGGTTCTCCTTCTGGTACAACGGCCCGTTCCCTCAGCAACAAAAGCCTGATTCAGGAAAATCCTGAATAGGCCACAGAGTCTTCCATGCTTATTATTTATTCTGCCACCCACCAATTAATCCTCCCCTGCCTCTCATAAGGACTTTCAGTCCTGTGTGTTTTGTTCATCTCATCTGTAGGTAGACATGCAGAAGTGTCCTGGGTTCAGCAGTACCAGTCATTTTTCTCCTCCTTGGTAGCTGGTGCAGTGCAGTGTTTTGACTTTCAGCTTGGGAACAGAGCTGATAACAAGGATGTTTTGGTTTGGCCAAGGACTTTGTGAGCCTCATGCTCTGCCAGGGAGGAGGGGAAGCCAGGAGGAAGCAGAGACAGGACACCTGACCCAAACAGACGAAAGAGGTATTCCATACCACAGCACGTCATGCCCAGGATGTAATGGAGAGTTACCCGGAAGGGCTAAGACTGCATAGTTGGAGGAGGCATTGGTCAGAGCTTGGTCGGGCTGGGGGGGCGAGTTATCAGTCGGCTGGTGGTGAGGTGTTGTATTCTCTTCCCTTGTTATTTCCTTTATCATTGTTATTATTGGCGGTAGCAGTAGTGATTTGTGTTATACCTTAGTTACTAAACTGTTCTTATCTCAACCTGTGGGAGTTGCATTCTTTTCGATTCTCCTCTCTGTCCCTCCGGGAGTAGGGGAAGGGCAAGAAGTGGGGGGGGGAAGTGAGTGAACAAGCCATCTAGCTGGGTTTAAACCATGACAAGAAGTCAAATCTTTTTATGATTGCAAAAAGGCTTTATAGTACATATGACAAACAAAAGTTTTTTGGTTTGTTGTTTGTTGAGTTATTTCCCCCAAAGCTTTACAAGCAATGACATTGTTATTTGCTCTTGCATTGCGAGAAAGGACAAACAAGGACAGATGACTCTTCTCTATCCTGTTCATTACTGAACTTGGAACCAAACAGTAGGCATTTTAAATGATTTCCTCCAATATATGTTATCACCCATTTGTTAACGCTGCCTTTTACATGCCATCTGACTGTACCCCACTGTCCTTAAATAACTGATTCATCTAGCAGTTTTGCTATCCTAGCACTCTCTTTTCCAAACAGAACTTATTTTAAGCACTTGACTGTCACCCAAATCAGCAGGGCACTAACTTCCATAGGGTGGCCAAATGACCCTCATTAAATAGAGCATTTAGTTTGGCATTTGAAAATCTTTACATGAAAACACAGATTCTCCCCCCTCACTGGATTTCTTGTGATATTACTGATGCGCAGATTGACGCCACAACTCGTTAAAGTTGTAAAGTAGGTATGCTTTTTATTCAGCGCTGAGACGCACGGGGATAATTCCTCAAAGTCATGCGTACCTCAGTGTTGTTTCCCTCTACATTTATTCTCTAAAGTTATATATATTCATAAGGTTGCACAACACACCTATACATATTCATGTCCTATCCCCGCTTCGTATTATAATGAGCCAGAAGGTCCTCTGCGCCTGCGCAGTGCCCTCTCTGGTCATGGGCAGGGGTCTCAAGATGAAGTAAATGAGTCTTCCTCCTGTGGGTAGGGGTCTTCAAGATGAAGTAAATGAGTCTTCCTCTTCTTGCACTTTTCACCTTTTTTAGTCTTTACGTGTGGTCTTAGAGTTTGGTCAGTGTCCCAGCCATAAATCCTCTACTTCTCCCCTTTATCAGTAGAGTTTGGTCAGTGTCCCAGCCATAAATCCTCTGCTTCTCCCCTTTATCAGTAGATTCAGGCGTCTGCTTATCAACAGGACCGGAGGTCTCTGTTCTGCTTAGCAGGCATTTACAACAGATAGTCCTTTTGTTTAAGCAAGCAAATTCCTCTAACCCCCTTGTATAACCCCCCTGTACAACCCCCTTGTACAACCCCCCTGTACTACCCCCCTGTACATTGGTCAACCCTCTGTATCATTACCACCACAGGAAAAGCATGGATTTAGATGACAGAATACATTCTCCAAGCAATTTTTAAGCTTTTCCTATTTGTAAGCCCCTAGAAGTTTTCCCAAAGAGTAAGAAATCCTTTTGGAGACACAACATAAGTGTGTTTTACTGCTGTCCACAGGAACTAGCTTTTCTTTGGCACCCTCACCTTAGTTCTCCAAGACCTAACTGCTGTTCCATGAGACAACATGACCACATTGAAGGAGGGGGGAAGTAGCCCTTGCTTGCACTTGGACTTTAATTCAACCCCCTCTGCTCACTGTTAACATATTCTGGGTTAAAATAATGTTGGGACACAATGGCATTCTTTAGGTTCAGAAATAAAGGTCTGCATCCAAGATGCCCTGTAAGAAATCCTTATAGTAATTTTCACATGTTCTGCACAAGAAGTCAGCACTGCTGTTGGTAGAGAGGACCTGTGATTGTGGTAGGAGGAAAGGGCTAGCCATCATTCTCATTCAAGGATATCCTAAAGGGTCCATATTAAGCATTTAAAGATAGCATTTAAAGACCCTGTCCTGCATCCAACTTACTGGTCTGAAAAACAAAAAGTCCCAAGCATTATATATGGTTTATTTTCTGCATTCAAAAGCCTACTGTATCTTGCCAGGCACGTATGAAAGCAAACCCTAGCAACTATGAGGTCACATAAGCTGAACAAAATCTGCAGTGAAAACAAAGTTGCATCAGGGACAGTGCAGAGAACACTGAGCCTTTCCTGAGCTCCCATAACCAGACCCCTGGCAGCAGATGCGCTTCCACCAGTCAGGAAACAATCTGTAACCCCACTGGGGAGAGGAACACACCCCCCCCCCCAGTTCTGAACAAAGACACCAAATGACAAACACACACTGACCTGCTCTCCTGACACCTCCCCATCCAAAGAGCTTCTGCTTCCCAAAGCACCAACACAGCACCCTGGTTAAACACTAAACTCCCCTTCTACAGCTGGGCTTTGCACTGCCGACCACCACAAACCAACTCTAATGAGAAGGCTACTCCTCACCCATACAAGGCCAGCCCCGCTGTTTTTAACGCGGGTTACTTTGGGGGAAGAGACATACAGAACCCTCCAAGAAGCCCCAGAAAAGGCCACAGGAAGGCCTGCAACTGCTCCCCACCATCCTCCCGCTACAGAGGCCTGCACTGCGGCTGAGGCACTCAGCCGGGGACAGAGCCGGTCACCACCTGCCTCTGGCAGCAGCTTCCCTGAGGGGACTCTCCTGAGGGGAGGCCTCACCAAAGCCTCACGCTGCAGGGCCCACCCAGCGGCAAAAGAGAGAGAGCCCCGTACGGTGGGAGGCTGCGGAGGGCTCAGCGCCCGTCAGGAGGGGGGGAAGGAGGCTGGAGACCTGTAGCGCCCACCGCAGGAAAAAGAGGAGAAGCTATGCCAACACACAAGAGAAACCCTCGACCTACCCACCACACCGACGCTTCCATTTAGCAAACCGCCGCATTTCCCCGCGCCACACGCTTCTATTAGCGCAACCACCGCCCACCCCCTCGCTACAACTTTACTGAAGCACTCGGAGATAGACACGGACAGCACCTTGCGGTGAGGGGGGTAGAGGGGCTGGGCGGCGTTTTCCTCTGGAGAACAGGTTCCGCCCTCCTCCTCTCCGCTCCGTGTGCTCAGCGCTGCACACGCCACACAGTGAAGTGACTAAAAAAAGAGAAATGAGGAAAGAGTGGGGTTTTTTCCTCTCTGTCCTCCCTCTCCCTTCATAGTCACTGCTAACTCATGCTGACAAACCCCCCTCCAAGAGCTGATACCTTAGGAGATAAAATGAGGGTAATGAATTCACCTCATTTTTTTTCTTTTATGGCCAAATACATGAACGAACAAACCCATAGCCAGCAGGTACTCTCTCCATCACTGTAAGCGGCGAGGAGAAGCAGACAGGCCAACCCAATATGGGTGATAAGCAAACTTCTACTTTATTTGTAACGCAGTTCACATATATATATATATATAGGAGTGGTATTCAGCTACTCCTCCTTGGCACAACAGTATTGGTTAGCCCCACACAGCTTCCTCCACATTCTCCTCCCAGGTCCGGTCTCCGGTTACCTGTGGGGGCCACCCCCTGCCTTGCTTGCACAGTCCTCCAGGGCTCTATGGTCCTGCTCCTAGAGTCATTCTGCAACAATTCCCCCCTTTTTCTTTGTGCAAGCAAGGCATTGTGGGTTATTCTGTTCACCTGTTTTATCATACAACTATAAGCAAGTCTAATAGCTACAATGATTAACCTAACAATGATACATAAGTGCAATACTTTAAACAGCAGTGTTTGACTCAACCTGTAATGCCCCGTGAAGACAACCATCTAGTTATTCTTAGGATATTGCTCATTTACTATTGCTGGGTAAGCTGAGCCAGGGTTCTCAGCTGTTCGTGCATCGAATTAGCATAATCAGAGAGACTCATACAACACATTCCATCAAACTCTTCACATCCATATCCCTGTTCCAACAACAAAAGGTTCTGCAGTGTTGCATGTCTCACAGAGTCAACATTAAAACAAATCAGAAATTGCCTTCGATGTAGAATTGTCTGCTTAGCAACTCAGCAACCCAGTCTGCTTAGTTGAGCCAAGGCCCTGGCTGAAGCACTTACAGTGATTTGGCATATTATGATTGGATACATGTTTTGAAGACCCTTAGTGACTAACATATAATTGGTTAAACACAGGTGTGAGAACTCAACCTTGAAAGCTTGCCAACAGTCCACAGTTCTCATTAACTTGGTGAATTCCAGCCTCTTATCTTGCTTGCTTAAGCTTCTTCAGGCCTCTCATGGCCTTGCTGTGTCTTTCAGGACTATTCAAAGTTTATGTACCAATTATGCATTCTCCTGTGAGAACACTGTCTCCACATCTTCCCCCTTTATGTTTTATATATGGTTTGGGTGACCCTACTTGAGCAGGGGATCTGGGCTAGATTATATCTCCAAAATATGCCAACTAGAGCAACCTGGGCCTGCCCCTTTTTTCTGCTCTATAGCTCTCTGATAACAGGCTGTATAGCTCTCTGATCCTTCACATCAAGGTCTGGCATGGCATGTGTCCCCACTGCTCCACTCCTGCTGGGTTGCAGCCAGCAGCAGAGCTAAAAGTTCTTCTTGGTGGCAAACACAGAAGCCAACCCAGTCTTGCCCTTGATTGTGGTAGCAGGCATTTGGTCAGCCTCAGTCCTTGCACCTTGTTGTCAATGCACAGTTTCACCTGCTTTATCCAGTAACAAGTTGCTACTACAGCAAGGCACACACAGATTTACATTAGCAGAGTAACTATTACAGGGTGCAGCAGCATGTTGAAGATGCTGATGGCAGTGAGGGACTAGACAAAGTAATTTCTTACCAGTGGAATTCTCCCCCCCTCTTAATTTGTTCCATCACCTGCTTTATAGCACTACCATTGTATTAAAAATTTTCTAGCTTTTGCCTTAGCATTTTCTAGCAGCTACTGCAAATTTCCATACTCTAACATCTCTTTTACATGTGACAAATCTATACAATACAAGGTGCAATTTCTTATTAGCAACTAGCTAGTAAATACAGGTGGTTTTATACACAAAATCACAACCTCTAATAATAGCTACTTTACAAGCACACATATTCAGGATGTTACTTTTCATTTGCCCCCAAGTGATGTTTTGCAGTCATTCGTTTTTCTCTTCCTCTATCTCAGTCTGCTTGGGGTATTCACAGTCAGCTCCTGTAGCTGAGGCATCAGGTTTTTCCATTCGTCTGTCCAGCTCATGGCAAGGCTTCACAAACTTTGCAGACAGTCACCATGGACCTGTAGGCAGGAGGGCACAAATATACCCCCTCCCCCAGGTTATCAGTTCTTCAGTTCTTGAGAAGTAGACAGGTTAAGTGCAGCATCATTACTTTCTCTCTCCCCCCCCCCCCCCCCTTTTTTTTTTTTAAGTCCCTGCAAAAGCCATCCTGCTGGGCAGCAACTATAGGGGCCTGCCTGCCAACCATAAATACCCGCCGGCAACCGCACCTTTACCTTAACCCTTTCATGCCCAAAATGTTAAACAGCTACCCGTTGAAAGCTTTTACATGAACCCAACAACAAGAAAAATACACAGAACACCGTCTGCCCTCAGCACACACATACAAACACACGCCACACAACTACAATACTTGAAGCACAAAATCCAGACAATCATTACTCCCACTACAGTCCACATACAGAATGTGGCACAAGGACCCTGTGGAGACTAACAGAAAAGCGGCTCCGAGAAGCATCATTGCAGTGCGAGGTGGCAGGCTCAACCTTAGCAGGCATCCCTGCAGAAGCTCTGCCTCCCCCACATCGTATGAGGCTTGGGCTTTTATACTGACCAAAATGCACACTCATTCCGACACAGGTGGCCAGCCTGTGCTGAAAGAAGTGGCCAGCAGTATCTACAAAGGTCTCCAAGGGTTGATAGAAACCTGGACATACTTATATTTACCAACTTCTAGTACATGAGTATCACAGAGAAACTGTATGGGCTACCCCTGTCAATTGCAAGAAAAAAATCATAACATATACAGCTTGGGTGTAAGAGGATTTTAACGCATACGTGGTCACTGTTTGTCAGGCCTCCTTAACTATTTTGAGATCAAGAGCTTCCCACTCTTTAGCCCCCTGCTGTGTAGTAAACACAGGATATGCAAAGATGCCCATTACTGGGGAATTTTCTGCAATGATCGCATCCTTGGTTACCCATTGTTACAGCTGAGCGTCTCCAGGGCCAGTGAGTCTGAGCAGACCCACCCGGGAGACCAAGAGTCAGGGTCTGGAAGCAGAGGATATAAATCTGGCTCGGATTCAGGGCATTCGGGGGCTGATCCTGTGCCGAACTCAGGGTCTCCGTTGCTCGCAGCTGTGTCTTTCTTATCAGATGTCTCTCGTTCGGTATGTGGCCATCTGCAGACCTGGCTCCTCTGTGACCGAGTTAAAATTTTTTTCACTCTAGGGCATAGTGGGTTGGAGAGGCTCGCAGTTCCTTTAAATCTTCCACTAGCGCATGATCTCTATTTTCTACTGTATGCTTCACAGTGGCGCCGCAATCGATCCGGCGCCGAGGCACCGCCCTCTTTCTTTCGGATTTCTCGACATTTATCATGCATATACCTTCTAATATACTTTCTCTGTCCTTTTCAAAGTCCCTACTTTCGGAACTGGGGTGGTGGGGGAGCAGGGGGGGTTATACCTCCTCTGCGGCACCTTCTGATGGAGGGGGAGAAAAGGAAGGGGGGGGAGCCCTGTGCTCCCGCGAGTTGGGGGAAATGAGTTGTAATCTTCCCCCGGTTTCAACCGACCGGGGACGCCTGTTCCTAGTTTCTCTATTGCTACCGCGGCAGTTTTCTTTTCTGCCTTGTACCTTCTTATACAGTTCATTACTTCTCTCCGTGGTTTACCGAGTTTCTTTGCTGTTTTATCATCATTAAGCACTGAGTCAAATAGTTCATCACCAAACTTTCGCCACTCACTCTCCTCAAATATTGTATTAGGATCTGCAAAAAATCCCTTAGCCTTCCCTACAGCCACTAGACCTGCTAGCTGCTTTAGAGTCTCAGGCTCAATTCCCCGCTTTTATAAAAAGCACTGTAATAAGTCCAGGGCTACCTCTTGGTCCATTTTCATGGACAGCCTTTTCCGGATCATCTTCTTCTGGGTCGTCCTGTAAAGCTCAGTCTCCGGATCGGCCTCCCGACGCAGCAGTGTCTGGTTCGCCCCAGCGGCGGATTCTTTCGGTTAGTCCAAGCACCCGGGTCCATCACGCCACCGCAGCAGCATTGCCTGCGCTCCCCGGCCGCTGCCGCCGGCGCCGCTCACTCGCCGTTCCGGGTCCCAGTTAACCGGGGCCCTGTATCCGGGTCCCCGTTAAACCGGGGCCCTGTATCCGGGTCCCCAGTGACCAGGGCCCTGTAGTCCGCGTCCCTGTTCGGGTGCCATTTGTAAGCAGCGAGGAGAAGCAGGCAGGCCAACCCAATATGGGTGATAAGCAAACTTCTACTTTATTTGTAACGCAGTTCACATATATATAGGAGTGGTATTCAGCCACTCCTCCTTGGCACAACAGTATTGGTTAGCCCCACACAGCTTCCTCCACATTCTCCTCCCATGTCCGGTCTCCGGTTGCCTGTGGGGGCCACCCCCTGCCTTGCTTGCACAGTCCTCCAGGGCTCTATGGTCCTGCTCCTAGAGTCATTCTGCAACACATCACCAGTGAAATTGTGTCCTGAATGCATATAGGGATACACTGCGTTTGGTCCCCTCATGGGAACATGCCCATAATAGCAGGGGCAGGACATTAGCACAAGCCTTGGAGTGGCTAATGCTGAGGACCCAGGACTTGTAGGTCATGATATGGAAATTGAGAATTTCAGAAACCCCAAAATGGTACATCTAACAGCCTGCTTGTGTAAGAGGTGGTGGCTGGACCTCGTCATTGCTTCAGAACATCGCCCATCGCTCCAAAGTCCCTCCTTATAACAGTGGTCATGTCTTTTCTGTTCCTTGAAGCTTGTTTTAACAAGCAGCAGCAAGAAACACCTCCCTGCTCCCCTTTGCCCTGCTCTCCCCATATCCCACTGCCTGAGGAGTTATTCCTGCAGAGGAAATCCCTAGTAGCACTATCTGGCTGCAGCAACCCCTTCAGATGCCATTTTGGGATACCCAGCAAGGGAAGCAGATTCAACACCAAGATTTTCCTACAAAGCTGAATGGATCTCCCTGTTAATACAGCCTCTATTTCCAAATCCTTGGTAAATCATGTAAAAAGCCGTTCCCATGACTAAGGCAGCTCCAAGCCCAGGGGCAGTCACTATCCCTAATTGCTTAGAGGTTAGGATGAATCCCTGTCCATCAATCCATGGCCCTGCCAGCCACCCAGCAAGCAGCTGTATGGAAAACTGTCCTCACCGGGATGCGCTTGGTCAGATTATATCCTAGCCTTTCCCAACAAAGAAATCCAGATTTTCCTAAGGGTGTTCCCTTGCACGCAGGATGACACGCATCAAAAAATGCAAAAAAATTGGTCTATATGAAAAATTATTCGAATGCTCCTGGGGGTTTCTTTCATTTTCCTCACTAACCAAAATTTTTTTTTCAAGCTGTCATAAATCATCTCCTGATACTTCACTTTTTCCCAATCACAAGCATCAATTAAGGCACATAAAAACACCTGTCCTAGGTTCAGCCATAACAGTTATTTTTCTCCTTCTTAGTAGCTGGTGCAGTGTTGTGCTTTCGGCTTTAGTCTGAGAATGCTGATAACACACCGGTGGTTTAGTTGTTGCTAAGTAATGCTTGTCCAAATCAGGGACTTTTTCAGTCTCATGCTCTGCCAGTAAGGAGGGGCACGGGAAGCCAAGAGGAAGCAGAGACAGGACACCTGACCCAAAGTAGCCAAAGGGGTATTCCATACCTCAGCACATCATGCCCACTATATAAGCTGGGGGGAGTTGACCCAGGACATTTGGGTCTCAATCATTAGTATAGTTAATGTTTGTTTCAAGGTTTGATTAATTTTTCCACTCCTCCCAAGCTTTGAGGATGCCATGGGGTGTGCAATTCCCATTTTATCCCCAAGGCTTGATGTTAAATGTGTTCCCCTATCTGAGTCAATTCTGCTAATCATCCCATATCTAGGGATAATTAGTTCCAAAAGAGTTTTTGATACTGTATTTGCTGTAGCCCTGACAACCGGAATTGCTTCCACCCAATGAGTTAAGTGATCTACTATTACTAATAGGAACTTCCACCTCTGCACAGGAGGGAGTTCAGTGAAATCTATTTGGATGCTTTGAAATGGCTGCATCACCAATTCACGTCCCCTGGAGGTAGTTTTTCTTATAACCTGAATCAACCCCTTCCCTTTTGACTTTAAAAGTTCCCATTCTTCCCAAATTTACCCAAAAGTATACACTACACCAAATGCATATTTCGAGTCATTATAAATAGTTCCCTTCCTATGCGCTAGGTATTCTAAGGCTCTTTTCAGAGCATATAGCTCACACATTTGAGCAGACCGATCTGAGGGTAATTTCCCTTTATCAATGATTTGCATATTTTCTCCATTAACTAGCGCATACCCTGACATCCTTTTTCCCTGTAGACATCTAGAAGATCTGTCCACCTATATTCTTTCACCATCCGGGAAAGCCTGTTCCATTTAATCCTCACAAATCTTGGTCTGGTATTGTATAACTTCTAAACAGTTGTGGGTTAAACATTCTTTTTGCTCCCCATATAAGAAATGAGCAGGGTTTAGGCTTTTGTCCACCATTAATGTTAAATCATTGTTATTAATTAATATCACTTCATAGAAATAAAAGGGTTTGCCCAGTGAGGGTCCAGCAAGCCCTCAGTCCTGTCTGTCAGCATGTCTGTTCCCACTTCTCT
The DNA here is from genome assembly GCF_033815535.1 of Pezoporus flaviventris. Classification (NCBI taxonomy): domain Eukaryota; kingdom Metazoa; phylum Chordata; class Aves; order Psittaciformes; family Psittacidae; genus Pezoporus; species Pezoporus flaviventris. The sequence continues at coordinate 1,006,848 of NW_026892592.1, forward strand.
GCCTGCCCCAGCACTCATCCCATGCTCAAACACAGGAGCTGGGCAAGCTCCCCTCCTTTCCCCCTTGGTTTTCCTTTTTTTTTTTTTCACAGCTGCTCACACTGCTCTGCAGGGGCTGCAGATGCCTGCCTCTGCAACAGCACTTCTGGTTTAACCCTTTCTTAACTCTGAATGTGAATGTTCTGCTTGTTGCCAGTGACAACAATCTCTTCCTCCTTATCAAAATCAGATAGGACAGATACAGAGGTTCCTGTGATACATGATTTTTCAACCTATCTTCCTGATTACTCTGGGTTTCTGTTTTTTTTGTTTGTTTGTTTTTGTTTGGTTGGTTGGTTGTTTTTTTTCACTTTAAACATCTTTCCCCAGTATCACAGGCTGAACAACATCTCTCCAGCTTAGCTTTCTGTTTTTCTCTGTCCTTTTCCAAAGTCAAAATTAAGGGATCTGGATGAGCTGCATTAATTTCGTATTCAGTCTGTCATGCCGGGTGGTTTCTTAAAATGAAAAACATATCTGCATACATCACTTCATCCCATTTTCCTTGTCGCTTTAAGAACATCAATTGTAACAACGTATTATAGTTCAAAAGTTCCATTGAAGGGCCACTTTTCCCCATCTTCCAATTTATATAAAGGCCACCATTGATTACAATATTTGATCAGAGTTTTCTTATTCACACTTTCTCCCAGTGCCCCCCCCCCCATATCTTTCCAATGAGATAAAATGCAACCTAACGGGCTGTGTATCAGTCGGAAGGTGGTGAGCAATTTTTTGGGCATTAATTGGGTTTATTGCTTTCTTTTCCTTCTCCCCTTTTAGTTTTATATTCTCTCCCCTTGTTTTTTCCCTTATCATTATCATTATTGATGGTAGTAGTAGTTTTGTATTATACCTTAGTTACTGGACTGTTCTTATCTCAACCTTTGGCATTTACATTTTTTTGATACTCTTCCCCATCCCCCTGGGAGCAGGCGGAAGGAGGAAGGGAGCAAGAGAGTGGCTGCATGGTTCTAAGTTACCGGCTGGGCTTAAACTACGACAGTCCTTTTTGGCACCCAATGTGGGGCACAAAGGGTTGAGATAACAACATCTGACCAGAGTGTGTCTAATCGGATTTGTGATAAGCATTCATTGTTTTGGATTAATAGTCACTTGTTACAATGTTGATTTATTTTCTCTCAGAGTTGTTGCACTTGGTCTCGGAGTTTCAGCATGTCGTACCTTACTTACAGCCAGTATTTGCTGTTTTAGTGTTTATCGTCTGGGGGCCCTGGCCTAAGGTTATTGTTTCGCTGTAGTTCATGGCAATGACTTGTAATACAATAGACTCATTGATCATTAAACTGGTCTGGCTTGCATTCCCAGCGTGGTCATCACCTCTATACTTTGGGAGGCATATAATGGATTTTTTTAGCAATTACACTTTTCTTTTTTCCACCTCAGGGGGTCATCCTATGAAGGAGACATCCCCTCACACCCCCCATCCCCCACCAGGCTATTTACAGCAGCTTTTGAGAATTCTGAAGATTTTGGATATCTTTTGGATAGCCTTGAAACCTGCCTGCTGCTTTTGCTGAGAATCAGCATGTTGCCACAAATACTTTGTGTGCTTTACCCATGGCCATACCACAGTGAGAACACCTGATCTCGTCTGATCTCAAAAGCTAAGCATGGTTGGGCTTGAGACTTGTCTAAGGTTAAAGGACGATCTAAGAGTACCACCAAGAGATCTTCCCTGAGGCTGGGCAGTCATGAGTGGCAGGGTGTGTGGGACAGTATGGGCAAGCCAGTGGGCCCCTCCAGTGTGTTGGAATTTCACTCCTGAATAAATGCAGAATATGGAAAAGTTAATAGAACACTTAGACAAGGTGTGCTGTCATCCAGAGAAGACAACTTGCTGCAACGTGCTGGGGTTTGGCCTATGCCTACAGAGCCCAGTAAGGAGCAGGAGAAGGATGTCTCTGGATCTGATGGTAAAACAACAGACAACGCAGCTACTCCAACTCTATGCACAGCAGCTCCACCAACTCCAGTGACAAGAACAGCAGCTATTCAAACCCCAACAATAGACACTGCAGCCACTCCAACCTCAGTGAAAGACACTGCAGCCATTCCAGCTCCAGTGACAGACTCTGCAGGTGAACTAAAGGACCAAGACCCAGGGAAATATAGACCAGTCAGTCTCACCTCTGTGCCTGGCAAAATCTTGGATCATATTCTCCTGGAAGGCATGCTAAGGCACATGAAAAGCAATGAGGTGTTTGGTGACAGCCAGCATGGCTTCACTAAGGGGAAATCCTGCCTGACCAATTTGGTGGCCTTCATGATGGGGCTACAGAACTGATGGACAGGGGTAGAGCAGTTGACGTCATCTACCTGGACTCGTGCAAAGCGTTTGACACTGTCCCACACGACATCCTTGTTCTAAATTGGAAAGACATCAATTTGATAGATGGACTACTCAGTGGATAAAGAACTGGCTGGATGGCCGCACGCAGAGATTTCTGGTCAACAGCTCGATGTCCAGCTGGAGTGGTATCCCTCAGGGGTTGGTGTTGGGACCGGTCTTGTTCAACATCTTTGTCTGTGACATGGACAGTGGGATTGAGTGAGCCCTTTAGCAAGTTTGCCAATGACACCAAGCTGCGTGGTTCAGTTGATATGCTGGAGGGAAGGGATGCCATCCAGAGGGACCTTGACACGCTTGTGAGGTGGGCCAATGCTAACCTTATGAAGATCAAACAAGCCAAGTGCAAGGTCCTGCACCTGGGTCAGAGCAATAACACATAAACCTCAAGCCATTGTTTACCTGCCAAAGGCTCGTAAAGCCGTTAGTACAATTACCCTTGTACCAAACCAACCCTTGGGGCGAGCACCCATGGTCTTTACCTCGCGTAGGACGTCTCCTTACGACTTACAGGTATCTCGTTTACCTGATATTCCCCAGGAGGTAGAGCCCCTGACACCCCTAGTCTTGTCTCTCCTACCTGAACCATATTCCCTGTTAGCTAACATAACCCCCAGTGGACTGTCTGGGGGTATTTCGGCTGGCATTTCCTGGCTCCCTTTCTTTCCTGGGACTTGGCTTACCTGCCCCTTGTCCCATACTTATACCCTGGGGGGTCTTTTAGTCTTTCTTCAGTTACTCGTTCACTTCGTCTCTTCACCAGCCAATTCCCTTGTGGGAGATTGGAACCGTGGTTAGAAGGACTCTGCACTCGATTCACAGATCCTGGCTACCTGGTCTGTGTCTTCACAGATCCAGGTTACCTGGTCCGTGTCTTCACAGATCCAGGTTACCTGGTCCGTGTCTCATTCACATACTGATCATCCCCATATTCCCACCTAACCGAACAGTACTTACAGTCCGTTTTCTTGTCTGGGTCTTTGTGCATGTGAATTACAGGCGACTGCGGTTTTCCTGGGACCCCTTCCCTGCTTTTGCTTTATGAGTCTCCTTCTTTGCCCAGGATATAACCTGCAAGTGCTGATGACACCAGGGGAAACCAAGCAAACTGTCGAAATCGGCAGGGTGCGCCTTTCACTCGGATTCCCCTAGGCCCACGGAAGCAAAGCAGGCTTTATCCCGGGTGAGCCCTCATGTGTGAAATACGAACTCACTCATCTAAACAAGTTTAAACCAGGTTTTATTGAGGAACAAAGTCAATAAAGCAAAAGCAACAGCGCTGGGCGCATGACTGTAGCCAGAGGTGCAAGTGATTAGCATTTGTTACAGGTTTATATACTTTCACTATTACATTAGTTACATGCATATTCATAATTCCCACATATGGGTGGGGAATATTATAACTAACTCCCGGAACTTATTATCATAAGTCCCCTCCTCCTGGCGTCTGCGCACTGCTCTCCGGTGATTGTGGGCAGGGGTCTTGAGGATGAAGTAAGCAGTCTTCCTCTTGTGAGTAGGGGTCTTTGAGATGAAGTAAGCAGTCTTCCTCACAGCGTACTTTTCACCTTTGGCACAGGTGGATGCCCCAGTAATCACACAACTAGCTGAAACCAGCCATATCTGTAATTCTTCTGATAACTAGCAAAGATTTAAAACAGTGTGACCTTCCTGCAAAATTTATTGCAGGATAGGCAGACAAGGAGTATCCCAAGCTAGCAGATGTTTGGGAGGCTCTGTCTCTAAACTAACTGATAAGTAGAAGGATGGTGTGAAATAACTCATTCATGTTTAGTGGGGCCACTAAATCCTGTTATCTCACCACAGACTTACAACACAAACATTGTTCTTTAAAACTAAAGATACTTTAGAAGACTAGTGAGAAACAATTAACTCATGTTTAGTGGGGCCACTACATTCCACAGACTTACAACATAAACATTGTTCTCTTTCTACAACCTAAGTTAAGATAAAAAGTACGTTAACTCTTATGTTTTCCAGGCATTAGCTTTTCTTATATCAAGCCCAACCCCCCCCCCTTCTTTTACCTTTGCAAATTCTTTTGCTATGTGACTCCGTTTTGCTCAAGAGTTCTGGCCCTTTTTAACTTGTTGTCTAATCTTGTGTCTTTAGCGAGCTTTTTTTCTGTTATTGTAAACTGGTACAGTTATATCCACATAAATGTATTGGCTTTTGCAAATCATAGGTGTGTTTATGTGTTTATCACAGGGTGGTGAGGCACTGGCACAGGTTGCCCAAAAAAGTGGTAAATGCTCCAGCCCTGGCAGTGTTCAAGGCCAGGTCGGACAGAGCATTGGGAGATATGGTTTAGTGTGAGCTAGATGATCTTAAGGGGTCCTTTCCAACACTAACTATTCTATGATTCTATGATTTTATGTCCCACGCACCTTCCCATCACCCCACCACACTCCCAGCATCCATCATCCTGCAGCCACCCACCCTCATGACAGCAAAGAGCTGCATTTAACCCCCACAGGGCTTATTCACAACTATGGTTGTCCACCCTCCTGGGCCTGGAAGTCATCACAGCTCTAAGCAAAATGATCCCCAAAATTGGGCTTGAAAAATGTGCTTGGAGGTCATGCCTGGTGCAGGAGGAGCCAGGCACCATAGTGGATGTACACAGCCTGGGGAGGCTGCAGGGATGGCATCCTTTTGGGGATTTATCTGCTCTGCAAATGGATTTGGGCTTGCTAAGCATGAAATCTTGGGGTGGGTTTGTTCCCACTGGGGTTCAGCCCAGTGCCTTGCAGCAGCAGCTCAGAATGCACAAGCTGCCAGCCCACACCATCCTTCTCACCCACCACACTCTTCAGCTACAGGGAGGCCCAGGGTGGTGCATAGACACCTACCACAAAGCCAGAGGAAGGCAGGAGGGGGCTGGAACCCTCCTGGGCATGTCTCCCCTGGCCTCATCTCCAAACCAGCACCTTAAAGGTACTTAAGGTCACCCAACATGCAGAATGAGGTCCATCCCCAGCCCCGGAAAGCTGCGTTTCTCTCCCAGGGAGCTGCAAAGTTCTTCTGAGAACTCCCCCAAGTTCTTCTCCACTCAGGGAAGACCATTGGGATGTTTGCAAGCAGCCCACCACCACCCCAAGGTAACAATTCCCACACAGGAGTCACAAGCAGCAACAGGGCTCAGCCTCCATCCCAGCACCAGCACTCACCTCCAGCCAAACACCTTTATTTCCATCCAGTTTCACCACTGGTACAGAAAATACAAAATATAAAAAATAGTCTCTCCTCCCCATTCCCAAAGCATGCCGGCTATTTACGGGTATAGGTGAGCAGCTCAATGGCAGCAGCTGCACTTCCTGCTGGTGGCTCCTTGAACACACAGCCCTTAGCACAGTTGCTGAAGCTCACAGGGCAGCAGGAGCAGCAGCCTGGGGGAGACAGGAGAGTTGTAAGGTGGGGTGGGGGGGAAGGGATGAGGGTCCCATGGGGTAGAGAGATGGAGAAAGTCAAACACCCCCTCACATACATTATCCTAATGGGGCAGTAGTTGGGGACCTACAGGACAGGGGCACCACCCCAAAAGGCAACAAGGGGGGGGTGTCTCAGAAAGAGGGAAGTATCCCCACGAAGGTCCAACAGAACAAAGACCACTGAAATAGAGAAGTATAGGATGAAATATAATCCATTGTAAGTAAGTAAATTCAGTTCTGCTTTGTGGTCAAGGGACGTTAAGCTTGATGAGTCTGTAACAACAGAAAGAAGGAAATGTTCCAACAAGACTGGACCTAACTGGACTGGTGGTTATTGGCTTGACAGCAGGACTTTCCAAACATAGAGTTCAGCCAAAGGACGAAGTGATGAAGGGGAAGGCGATGAAGAAATGACCACCGGGGGTACCAAAGACCACTACATTATTATGCACATGCGGGAGGAATTTTCTCGAAGAATGATGCAATGTATAAGTAGCTTCATGAACATATATGCAATGTAATAAATATGTATACTTGATGACTATATAATCACAGTTGGATTGGTGCTCAGAGAGACACGCTAGGAAGAGCTATACCCCATGTCTCCCGGAGCTGCAATAAAGCTGCTTGTCAACTTAAACTTTGTTGGCGAGTTCTTGGAACTGTTCTATGAATCACTACCCCCATGGCAAAGCAGTGGGGTCTCCATTAGGTGTCCTACAGTACAGAGCAGGGATTCTCTATAGAGCAAGTGTTGGGAAGTGCCAATGGAAGGGTCCATGGGGGCTCAGTAGGGCATGGGCAACCCCCCAAGGGAGAGGCTGTGTGTCCCCCCCCCCTTCTTCCTGCTGAGGCCTACCACTCACTCTTGCTGCAACTGCGGCAGTTCTTGAACTTGCATGACCCGGCGCAGGAACAGGAGTCACCTGGGGTGGAAGAGCAACCATCAGATGGGATGGGAGGAGACCCTTACCGTGGCATACGTGCAGTCCTTGGGGATGCATGGCAAAGCATGGCTCAGCTCACAGAGGTACAGAGCCCTTCCAGAGCCCACTATTTATGGGGTGGAGGTGTGGGGCGGTGCACGGTGCTGCTCACAGCAGGGCGGGACCCTGCTCTGTGCCGTGCTGTACTGTACTCATCCAGATCATGGCCTTGCCTGCTTGCTCCCCCCTCCCTTCCATCCAGGGGATCCTACCTCTACCCCTTTCTGCCCTCTCCTCAGGGTGCTACATCCCTGAGGACCAAGATGCTTGAAGAAACTGAAGGATGTGGCAGCGCTGCAGGGACGCCCCCATGTGCCAGTGCTGGGCCCCCACCCATGTCCATCTTGGCACTGGACATGGAAATCAGTGTCTGGGCCAGGGACATGCTGTCCCTGTGCCTGGTGGTTGTGTGGCAAACAGGGCAAGCCTGGACTCGGAGCTGTCACTGTGGACAGGTTGTATCCCAATGGAGCTAAGGTCAGCAGGCCCTGGGACCAGGAGGGAATCAGTGGCCCTGGGAGGTCGTGCCAGGGAAAGGCTCATGCTTGTTGGCAGAATCACAGGGTGTTTTTTTCCTGGCAGTGATGCGAAGGGTTAACCGATGTACAGGGGAGTGTTGATGCGGGAGTCACGGACAATGCAGAGACGATCAATGTGATCAAGCAATTGCCATTTATTACAAAGCCTTAACTCCTTATATACTATTTCTTACATGCACTTACAGTGATTTGGCATATTATGATTAGATACATGTCTTGAAGACCCTTAGTGACTAACATATAATTGGTTAAACACAGGTGTGAGAACTCGACCTCAAAAGCTTGCCAAAAGTACACAGTTCTCATTAACTCAGTGAATTCCAGCTTCTTATCTTGCTTGCTTAAGTTTCCTCAGGCCTCTCATGGCCTTGCTGTATCTTTCAGGATTACTCAGAGTTTATGTACCAATTATCCATTCTCCTGTGAGAACACTGCCTCCACATTTCCCCCTTTTTGTTTTATATATCTCTACCTGAGCAGGGGATTTGGGCTAGATTATATCTCCAACATATGGAAACTACAGGCTGCTAGGCCTGCCCCTTTTTTCTGCTGTATGGCTCTCTGGTAACAGGGGAGGCCATCCTTCACATCAAGGTCTGGCATGGCATGTGTCCCCACCGCTCTACACCTGCTGGGTTGCAGCCAACAACAGAGCTAAAGGTTCTTCTTGGTGGCAAACACAGAGGCCAACCCAGTCTTGCCCTTGATTGTGGTAGCAGGAAATTTTTTTGATGCGCGGATTGACTCCACAACTCGTTAAAGTTGTAAAGTAGGTATGCTTTTTATTCAGCGCTGAGACACACGGGGATAATTCCTCAAAGTCATGCGGACTTCAGTGTTGTTTCCCTCTACATTTATTCTCTAAAGTTATATATATTCATAAGGTTGCACAATATGCCTATACATATTCATGTCCTATCCCCGCTTCGTATTATAATGAGTTAGAAGGTCCTTTGCGCCTGCTCAGTGCCCCCTCTGGTCATGGGCAGGGGTCTTAAGATGAAGTAAATGAGTCTTCCTCCTGTGGGTAGGGGTCTTCAAGATGAAGTAAATGAGTCTTCCTCTTCTTGAACTTTTCACCTTTTAGTTTTCACGTATGGACTTAGGGTTTGGTTGGTGTCCCAGCCATAAAACATCTGCATCTCCCCCTTCAGGCGTCTGCTTTTCCTTATCAATAGCTGCTTATCAGTAGAATCAGGCCTCTGCTTTTCCTTGTCAATAGAACCAGGTGTCTGCTTTTCCTTATCAATGGTTAGTGCCTTTGTTCTGCTTAGCAAGCATGATAGGTACACACAATACTTTTGTTTAAGCAAGCAGATTCCTCTAACCACCTTGTACAACCCCCCTGTACAACCCCCCTGTACATTGGTTAACCCTGTATCAATCCCCCCTTTTTCTATAAAATGAGTAAATTCTTTTACTATATTATTTATGACAGAGCTATCCACGTTCCTTCTATCGATTTATGAAGTGATTTTGATATACACTGTGTTATGCCAGGTACAATCATTAAAATGAGTAGTCCTATAGCTAAGATTAGAAGGTCTTGTTTAAGTATTTCCTTGAACCCTCCAGTAACTCCTAGGTTATTTAGCCATTCATCCATTCCACCTCCAACAATTCTAACCTCCTGCATATTTTCCTGCAATTTTCGCAGGTTAGCATGAATTTGATTCAGAATGGTCAGATAAGTTCATGCAGCACATACTTTTGAAATCCCCACAACCATCCTATAACAATCTTTGTTACGTCCCGGGCTTGCGCACTTCTAGTTGGAAAGGCTTCTGGTTGTGATGAGTAAATTCCTGTTTGTTAATCAAATCATCTTGCTTGCTTAACAGTTACTGAAAAATTACGACACTTCGACATTTTGATTATAGATCACAGGCGTCCGGTAAAGTAAATGATGTATGGGGGAAGGAGATAAGGAGCCTTCCTCCCCACACCCACCGGGGGGCAGAATGAGACTCCTTATCAACAGGTCACACAGCCGCAGAGTACGCCAGGAAGTGACACGTATATCGGATGAAGAAGAGTATAAAACCAGTGACTTTGGGGAAGTGGGTTGTGTGCCGTTGGTGGAGCAGAGACTCCCTGGCCACCCAGTGCTGTTTTGCTTGCTGTTGCTTGCTCAATAAACTGATTTGATTCATTGGTCTGGCTCTCGTCAATTTATTTGAGCCACATTTATAACAATTTTGGTGCCGTGACTCGGATAGAGGCAATCTGGTGCGAAGCCCTACACAGAGGAGGTGCCCCGCTGTATAGTGGCCCTTGCTTGGGTGCTATCTCACCATACCCTCTACCGACGAATACTAAATTCGACAGCAAGCAAAAGAAAGCCGGCAACCCTGTAATGTTTCTGCACGAAGCTCTGAACGAAGACGCAGGAGTGCGTAAGTATAGGCCGGTTACCCGTTTGGTTGGGGTTGGGTATCCTGGAGTGTGCCTGTGTGAGACGTCCAATTAAGGACGAACCGATTGCGGACCCCTTAGTAGTGCGGTTCCCATCTCCCGCGAGGGACTGGGCCACGAACAGGGGGCAAAAAGACTGTGTGTGTGTGAGAAGGCACTCCGGAAGTTGGGACAGAAGAAAAGCAAGCCTTCTGATTCCATGGGGGGGTCGGAGCTTAAGGCTAAGCTACCCCAGATACCACCAGATAGTACATTGGGATTGATGATTAAATATTGGGATGACTACCCTTCTAGGTGGGGTAAGGACAAAGTAAAAATGGTGCATTACTCTATGGAAGTTTGGGGAGGTAAGCAAATTAGAGGTTGTTGTGGTTTAAACCCAGTCAGGTAACTCGTTCACTCACTCCCCCCCCTTCTTTCCCTCCCCCTACTCCCGGAGGGATGGAGAGGAGAATCGAAAAGAATGCAACTCCCACGGGTTGAGATAAAAACAGTTCAGTAACTAAGGTATAACACAAATCACTACTGCTACCACCAATAATAATAAAGATAAAGGAAATAACAAGGGAAGAGAATACAACATCTCACCACCAGCCGACCGATAACTCACCCCCCAGCCCGACCAAGCTCTGACCGATACCTCCTCCAACCCCACAGTCTCCCAGCCCTTCCGGCTAACTCCCAGTTACATACTGGGCATGACGTGCTGTGGTATGGAATACCTCTTTGGCTAGCTTGGGTCAGGTGTCCTGTCTCTGCTTCCTCCCGGCTTCCCCTCCTCCCTGGCAGAGCATGAGGCTCACAAAGTCCTTGGCCAAACCAAAACATCGCTATCAGCTCTGTTCCCAGGCCAAAAGTCAAAGCACTGCACTGCACCAGCTACGAAGAAGGAGAAAAATGACTGCTACTGCTGAACCCAGGACAGAGGAGATCATTTATATTGGCCCGTATTTGGGTCCTTTGAGGACTGGATCTGCCAGGCTTTAAATATTTACGTTAATTCAAAGGAACCATTTAGTTTGGAGGAAAGCAAGTATGCACATTTATGGATAGGGTCCGAGACTAGGCCAAATTTATATCCTTTAAAAGAAAGAAAAGTGGGGGGCAAAGAAGAAGACATGGAGTGAGGATGAAATCCCCATTTTGCCTCCCCCTTATATAGCACCACCACCACCACCGCAGCCCTCTCTTCCTCCAACAGCTCCAAACTACCCCAGTGATTCAGATTCTACCCCTAGTTCCCCCAAGGAGAACAGGCAGGTGACCCAGAGCCAAAGTAGGGCAAGGGAAAGCAGGGGTAATCTATATCCCCTCCGGGAGGTTGCAATGGGAGGAGCGCAACCTGGTATGGGATATGTCTCTGTCCCTTTGAACTCAGGAGACGTTAGAGACTTCAAGAAGGAAATGGGTAACTTATTAGAGGATCCCCTGGGAGTTGCAGAACGAGTAGATCAGTTTTTTGGGGGCACAACGTTTACACCTGGGATGAACTGCAGGCCATCTTGGGTATTTTGTTCACGGCAGAAGAAAGGGGTATGATCCAGAGGGCTGGAATGAGGATTTAGGACCAGCAACATCATCAAGGTCCCGCGGCGGATGTTAAGTGGCCCCTCCAGAGACCTAATTGGAATAATCAAAATGAAATGGATAGAGGCCATATGCAGACTTAAGGACTATCATAGTTCAGGGGATAAGGGAATCGGTCCCTAGGGGACAAAATATTAACAAAGCCTTCAGTGAACACCAGAAGAAGGATGAAACCCCTACGGAATGGTTAGAGAGACTTAGAAAAAAATATCCAACTTTATTCAGGGCTAGATCCTAGCACTCCGGTAGGGCAAGCCTTACTGAAAACACAATGTGTAGCTAAATCATGGATGGATATTAGGAAGAAGCTGGAAAAACTAGAAGATTGGCAGGATCGCGGTTTAGATAAACTACTGAGAGAAGCTCAGAAGGTATATGTTCGTAGGGAAGAGGAGACGCACAAGAAGCAGGCTAGAATGCTGGTAGTGGCAGTCAGAGAAGGACAGAGGGTACCCACTCCTAGGAAGGGGCCTGAATCCCTACAGTTGGGATCGGGACCCCAGAGGCCTCCAAGGGAAAAAGAACGAGGAACGGTGGTTTGTTTCTATTGTGGAGGAAAAGGACATGTTAAGAAAGACTGTAGAAAGAGGATGATGGATGAGAAGATGTTCAAGGAAGATTAGGGGTGTCAGGGGCTCTATCTGCTGGGGACTCGAGAAAGAACAGAGCCCTTGATAAAATTAAAAGTGGGTCCCTGTCAACAAGAAGTTGAGTTCCTAGTGGACTCAGGAGTGGAAAGATCAACTGTTCAAGAATTTCCCCGAGGATGTAAGATATCCCTGGAGACAGTACAGGTTATTGGAGCAAAAGGAGAACCTTTTGGAGTACCTGTAATAAAGGATGTACTTTTTGAAACGCATTCCAAAATGGGGGTGGGGTCCCTGCTGCTAGTGCCTGAAGCAGACTATAATTTATTGGGCAGAGATCTAATGATTGAGCTAGGGATTAGTTTAGAGGTAAAGGATGAAACATCGAAGATTAAATTGTGCCCACTGCGAGTAACGGATGAAGAAAAGATAAACCCTGAAGTATGGTATACCCCGGAAACAGTAGGCAAAACCGTTTTCAGTCACGATAAGGAACCCAGAAATACCAGTAAGGATAAAACAATACCCTTTGTCTAGAGAAGGGAGGCAGGGTTTGAAACCCGAAATCCAGAGGTTACTTGAAAAAGGATTACTGGAACCTTGTATGTCTCCCTTTAACACTCCCATCCTGCCCGTAAAGAAAGCAGATGGAAAATACAGGTTAGTGCATGATCTACGAGAAATCAATAAGAGAACAGTAGCTAGATTCCCTGTAGTGGCAAATCCTCACACTCTTTTAAGTCAATTAGGTCCTGATGAGCAGTGGTACAGTGTAATAGATCTTAAGGATGCCTTTTGGGCATGTCCTCTGAGAGAAGATTGCAGAGACTACTTTGATTTTGAATGGGAGGACCCAGATAACCATAGAAAACAACAATTACGGTGGACAGTTCTGCCTCAGGGGTTCACAGAATCTGAACTTATTCGGACAAGCCTTGGAACAAATTTTAAAAGGCTATGAGTTAAGTGAGGGTGTCACACTGGTTCAATATGTGGATGATTTACTTTTAGCTGGGAAAAGTGAGGAGAAAGTCCGACAGGAGAGTATTAAATTATTAAATTTCTTGAGCCTACAGGGATTGAAGGTATCAAAGTCAAAAGTGCAATTTGTTGAGGAAGAAGTAAAATACCTGGGGCATAGACTAAGCAAAGGAACAAAGAAGTTAGACCCCGAGAGAGTAAATGGCATAATATCACTATCAGCCCCTAAAACTAAGAGGCATCTTTAACTCCTCGATGGGAGGGACCATTTCTTGTTTTACTCACCACAGAAACAGCGATTCGTACGGCCGAATGTGGATGTACCCGTGTGACACGCATCAAGGGACCGATTCAAGATATACAGTGGAAAGTGACCAGCCAACCTGGGGACCTTAAGATCACCTTAAAGAAAGGGACATAAAATATAATTAAAACGTGTCTGCGGGAAGGTCCAGAGACGTTGTGAGGAACCCCACTAATCAATGGTTTGGGCTTGAATCATGGGAGTTTATAAACCCCATAAGACATTATATACTTAGATTTGACAGACAGGTCCTGTTAGAAGGAATATATAGAACTTCTGCAGGAAGGGTAGTAACTTTGGATTGGGAGCAACCACCTGTGGAAAGATTGCATATTGAAAGACCTTCCATAATACCCTGTATCTGTGGAAAGGTCCAACAAATCTTTTGATCTAATCAGGGAATACACACCGCTTGGGTCCTAATTAAATGTGAAAGTTGTAACCTGAGGTGGTTTTGTTCCTCCCCTCTTAGATGCAATCTTTGTTGTTGGTGTGAAAAAGAATACCCAGATAAGCTACATTTTGAGCCAGAAATTTTAAAATTAGTTTGCGGAAGGTCACGCCTAATCCCAGATGTGCGAGAAGAGGATTGGGATCGAACAATTGAAATTTGCAAAATTCGATTTGGGTGGAAACAAAGGGAAACCAGGAATAAAAACTGATTATTGAGAATCAGAAAATTGGTGGGCTCATAAGTGCCTTTAAGGGCAGCTACCTATATCCAAAAGGGGAGACGATTGGAACAAGGGGAACATATACCCGAGAGCCCTAAACTCTGCCCTCAAGGATATTAGGATTCAACTATGGCCGAGCCCCTGAAGACTGCGACTGCTACCGAGAAGAAAAATGACCTCGCTGCTCCAGGCAACGGAGGCGATGGAGGCAGAGGCGTACTAAGGTGGGGATATAGAGGGACCATAGCCACCAAAAGTTTAGGGTGGAAAGAGGCGCAAATTAAGTGGATGGGCCAGGTGGGTAGTAAGACCCCTACCAAATTTCAAAGGAAGGATTGGAAATCCGGATTTATGAGAGGAGGTAACCCACCAATTTTCTGGATCATCTATTGGATATGGGGATGGACATTAATCCCGGTAAAAGGATATGTCCATCAACCTTTCAAGTGGATCTTGTACAGATGGGAAGATCAACGAATCGTCCAAAGTATAATCACATCAGGAGGGCCCACTTTTACTGCTAGCCTCTGTCAAATAGCGCCTATAAACCCGTGTTTAGATCGTATGGGATTTTACTTCTGCCCAAGCTCAAATCCAGGAAAAGGATATTGCAATTACCCCGGGGAATATTATTGTGCCTACTGGGGATGTGAAACAATAGCCTCAGATTGGGTCCCTGGAAATCCGGACAGGTTTTTAAGGGTACAATGGGGGCCTTATGGATGTACCCCTCCGAAACGAGATTGCAGTGGAGGAAGAGTATCCCCGGGAAACTGTCGGCATCTTATGATTAATATAACGAACCCTTTCAACCAAGGGTGGATAATGGGGAAAACTTGGGGGGTACGATATAAGGAACCAGGAGCCGATAGAGGGGGCCTCATTTTAATAAAGAAGGAACCAATCACACAAGATCCTAAACCCGTAGGACCTAATAACATATTAGCAGAAAAAACATCAGAGGAAATTCCTAAAATAGGTGAAGTGGGGGTTAAAAATGACACAATAATTTCCAACAACTCAATGATTCTCGTATTGAATGATGCTCAAAAACTTAAGGACAGTAATGGAGACAACTGTCTTTGGAAATTAACGGAAGCTAGTTACCAGTTGTTAAATGCCACCAATCCCAACCTAACCAAACATTGCTGGCTATGTTATGGGATAAAGCCTCCTTTTTATGAAGCTGTGGGAGTTACTACAAAGGCTGGGTGTGTAAATGGTTCTAACCCAGAAAAATGTACATGGGGAAAAGAAAATCAAGGGATAACATTGACTCAGGTCACTGGAAAGGGCAGATGTGTTGGAAAAATTCCAAAACATCAAGAACATCTATGTAAAGTTAATACAACTGATGCTAAACAGAAAAAAACAGCTAAGTGGTTATTATCAGCCAAAAACGCCAAGGGGGGTTGCTCAAACATAGGTGTGACACCTTGCCTGTCGCTAGAATTGTTTAATGATTCCTCAAATTTT
Source organism: Pezoporus flaviventris (assembly GCF_033815535.1). Classification (NCBI taxonomy): domain Eukaryota; kingdom Metazoa; phylum Chordata; class Aves; order Psittaciformes; family Psittacidae; genus Pezoporus; species Pezoporus flaviventris. The sequence goes on from NW_026892592.1 coordinate 1,022,259, forward strand.
TGTATCCAAGTAATGATAATACCAAGAAATCTTTACCATCCTGAAAATTTTGTGTATGACCACCAGACTGCCCAAGACCATCACCTGTTTAAACGAGAACCTTTCACTGCATTAGCGATAGCCACTTTGATGATCTTGGGAGGTACAGGAGTAGGTACAGGAGTAGCCTCATTAGTAAAACAAAGTAAAGAATTTCACACCTTAAGAATGGCTGAAGATGAGGACTTAGTCAGAATCGAACAATCCATAAGTGACCTAGAAAAATCTGTATGGTCGTTATCTGAAGTAGTGTTACAAAACTGAAGAGGATTAGACCTAATGTTCCTACAACAAGGAGGGCTTTGCGCTGCACTTAAGGAAGAATGTTGTGTGTATGCTGATCATACTGGAATTGTAAGGGATACCGTGACCGATTTACAAGAAGGACTAGAAAAAAGAAAAGGGAGCAAGAAGCCCAACAAAGTTGGTATGAGTCATGGTCTAATTACTCTCCATGGTTGACTACATTACTGTCTACCATTGCAGGCCCCTTAATATTGGTAATTCTGGGACTAACTTTTGGCCCCTGGGTGTTTAACAAAGTGATTGCAATTGTGAAAAGCAGGCTAGAGGCCGCCCACTTGATGCTCATTAGGGCTTAATATGAGCCACTAGATCAGGAATCTGCAGTAGAAGACGCCTGTCCTGGGTTTAGCAGTAGCAGTCATATTTCTCCTTCTTGGTAGCTGGTGCAGTGCAGTGTTTTGACTTTCGGCCTGGGAACAGAGCTGATAGCGATGTTTTGGTTTGGCCAAGGACTTTGTGAGCCTCATGCTCTGCCAGGGAGGGGGGGAAGCCAGGAGGAAGCAGAGACAGGACACCTGACCCAAACTGACCAAAGAGGTATTCCATACCACAGCACGTCATGCCCAGGATGTAACTGGGAGTTAGCCGGAAGGGCTGGGAGACTGCAGGGTTGGAGGAGGTATGGGTCGGTGCTTGGTCAGGCTTGGGGGGCGAGTTATCGGTCAGCTGGTGCTGAGGTGTTGTATTCTCTTCCCTTGTTATTTCCTTTATCATTATCATCATTGGTGGTAGCAGTAGTGATTTGTGTTATACCTTAGTTACTAAACTGTTCTTATCTCAACCCGTGGGAGTTGCATTCTTTTCGATTCTCCTCTCTGTCCCTCCGGGAGTGGGGGGAGGGAAAGAAGGGATGGAGTGAGTGAACGAGCTGTCTGGCTGGTTTTAAACCACGACAACGCCTTAATTTTAAGCCACACGGAACTCCAAAGGTTTGATGAACAAAATAGTAAACAGAAAAAGGGGGGATTGTGATGAGTAAATTCCTGTTTGTTAATCAAATCTTGCTTGCTTAAGAGTTACTGGAAAATTACGACATTTCGACATTTTGCTTATAGCCCGCAGACGTTCGGTAAAGTAAACGATGTATGGGGGAAGGAGATAAGGAGCCTTCCTCCCCACACCCACCGGGGGACAGAATGAGACTCCTTATCAACAGGTCACACAGCCGCAGAGTACGCCAGGAAGTGACATGTATATCGGATGAAGAAGAGTATAAAACCAGTGACTTTGGGGAAGTGGGTTGTGTGCCGTTGGCGGTGCAGAGACTCCCCGGCCGCCCAGCGCTGTTTTGCTTGCTGTCGCTTGCTCAATAAACCGATTTGATTCATTGGTCTGGCTCTTTTCAATTTATTTGAGCCACATTTATAACATGGTCAACCTGAGAAGGTGTCTGTTAGTATTAACAAATGTCTATACCCCCTTTTTCTGTCCTTCTGCAAATTCTTTTGCAACATATTTTCATCCAGAGTCTTTTTTGAAATTGTTTCTTGTTTCTATTTGATATTTAAATTTCATTTCTTTTTTCAATTTTCACCGTGTATCATAGATCATTTATAATTCCAGGAAGAAAATTTTGTTATGACGCAAGTAATCAATATTAAAACAATTAATAGTAATATTCTGCAACCAGTTGCCTTAACCAGGAGAGATGAGGTAACCATGAAGTTAACTTTTTCCATATTTCCTCTATGGTTGAAAGGTGGTCAATATTGTCTGATACAGTCCACTCCACTTCTCCTGTAGAGGATCTCCTGAAAAATTCTTAACATAAACCCAGTCTCTGGGTCTAAAAGGGTAATCCATGCCTCTCACTGTTGTCCTCAGTATTCTCTTATTTTTTCTAATTGTTTTCCCAGATTGACCAGAAATTTTAGGAGATAACCTTCTCCCACTTCCAGAAGACTTTCTTCTTTAAACCGGGACTGATATGGTCTTCCATATAAAATTTTTACTCTTCTTTCGACCGAGGTTTAGTTCAAGTTCTTAACAGAGCCAGTGGTAAGCCTTGGTATTAACATCTTGACATATTTTACTAATCTGTTTTTTGATCATCTTTTCTATTTGCTCACTGGCCTGAGGCCTGTAAGGAACATGTAGTTCCCAATCAAGCTCTAAGTTTTGCTAATTTCTTGTAACTATTTTGCACTAAAGGGTGAGCCTTGGTCGGAAGAAAGTGCATCTGGTACTCCAAAACCTACAAGGGAATGCTTCTGGCCACCCTAAAAAAGTATTTGTTAACACCAACAAATACTGGTAAAAATTTGTCTAATTGAACTATGATATATAGATTCCTTCCTTCAATTTGTTCATCTAAGTATTTAAACAAAGACTTGCTACCTCAATGAGTTTTATTATGTTCCTCCTGAACTAGCATCCAGAGTTGGTTATAGGGGATTATAATTTGCCCATCAGGTATTTGAACCCAATCTTCTTTGTTTTCCTCTCCTCCTTGGAGATCTTCAATAAATTTTCTATCCTCCTGTCATGGTTTAAACCCAGTCAGGTAACTTGTTCACTCACTCCCAGTGAGTGGTGCCGAGCTGACAACAATCGAGGTCTGTGTCCCCCCCCCCACCGGGGGTCTCCCCTTCCCCGCTCCCGGAGGAATGGGGAGGAGGATCAAAAGAGTGCAACTCCTACGGGTTGAGACAAGAACAGTCCAGCAACCAATGTACAACACAAATCACCACCGCTACTATCAACTACAAAAATGATAAGGGAAAATAACAAGGGAAGAGAATACGATACCACCGGCCAAGAAACGAGTCCCACCTGGAAGCCCATGTCCTTCCGGGTAACTCCCAGTCACCCCCCACCCTGGCCATGACGTGCTGTGGTATGGAATACCTCCCTGGCTAGCCCGGGTCAGGTGCCCCATCTCTGCTTCCTCACAGCTTCCCCTCCTCCCTGGCAGAGCATGAGCCTCACAGAGTCCTTGGTCAGGGTAAACATCACTTAGCAACAACTGAAAACATCGGCTTCACCAACACTATTCTCAGGCTGGAAGTCAAAACACAGCACTGCACCAGCTAGCACAAAGGAAAAAACATGACTGCTACTGCTGAACCCAGGACATTATCCACCCCTTATTCCATACCATTCACGTCGTGCTCAGATCCCACATTTTCAATACACCATCGCTCTCCCACATATATACATCCATATACATTCAGACCAAGAGGAAAAGATCATTTTCTTAGTGCATGGACCAATCCCTATAATGCTGTCGAGTCCATTCGGTCCATGATGTTCAAAGTTCATTCTCTGTTGGGATGATGGCTGGAGGGAAGTCAGGGCCAGTCGCTGGTGACCTGGAGACATCTAGTTGATGGGCTATAAAAGTATTACACAGCAGGCAACAGCATACAATTGAGTTGACTGGCTGTTTTCCCCTAAAATCAAATCCCCTTGAGGTATACATCGGACTTCCCCATCTTCCCCCATTACCCACCAAGTATATCCAGGTCCCTGAGCAAAAGCAATCCCACGAGTGGGTTTGCCTTTACCTGAAGCAGGAATAACCCAGTCTGTCTTCCCCAGCAAATTCTTCATATGCACCACAGGAACTTTGTCCCCCTCTACAATATGTAAAAGTTCTGACTGGGCTGGGCCAGCCCTGTTGGCAGATCCTCTGGTGTTGACCAACCAGGTGGCCTTTGGTAAATGTGTATCCCAATGCTTGAAAGTTCCCCCACCCATTGCTCTCAGTGTAGTTTTTAACAGCCCATTGTACCGTTCGATTTTCCCAGAGGCTGGTGCATGGTAGGGGATGTGATATACCCACTCAATGCCATGCTCTTTGGCCCAAATATCTATAAGGTTATTCCGAAAATGAGTCCCATTGTCTGACTCAATTCTCTCTGGGGTGCTGTGTCACCACAAAATCTGTTTCTCAAGGCCCAGGATAGTGTTCCGGTCAGTGGCATGGGGCACAGCGTATGTTTCCGGCCACCCAGTGGTTGCTTCCACCATGGTAAGCACATGGCGCTTGCCTTGGCGGGTTGGTGGCAGTGTGATATAGTCAATCTGCCAGGCCTCCCCATATTTATACTTCAACCATCGTCCTCCATACCAAAGAGGCTTTAACCGCTTGGCTTGTTTAATTGCAGCACATGTTTCACACTCATGAATAACCTGGGCAATAGTGTCCATTGTTAAGTCCACCCCTCGATCACGAGCCCATCTATATGTTGCATCTCTGCCCTGATGGCCTGAAGTGTCATGGGCCCACTGGGCCAAAAATAATTCACCTTTATGTTGCCAATCTAAGTCCATCTGAGCCACTTCAATCTTAGCCGCTTTATCCACTTGTTGGTTGTTCTGGTGTGCCTCAGTGGCCCGACTCTTGGGTATACGGGCATCTACATGATGTACCTTCACCACCAGGTTCTGCACCCTGGCAGCAATATCTTTCCACAGTGCAGCAGCCCAGATGGGTTTACCTCTGCGTTGCCAGTTACTCTGCTTCCATTGCTTCAACCACCCCCACAGGGCATTTGCCACCATCCATGAGTCAGTATAGAGATAAAGTACTGGCCACTTTTCTCGTTCAGCAATGTCCAGGGCCAGCTGGATGGCTTTCACCTCGGCAAACTGACTCGATTCGCCCTCTCCTTCAGCAGTTTCTGCAACTTGACATCCAGGACTCCATACAGCTGCCTTCCATCTCCGATGCTTTCCCACAATACAGCAAGAGCCATCAGTAAACAAGGCATACTGCTTTTCACTTTCTGACAGTTTATTATATGGTGGGGCCTCTTCAGCATGCACCACCTCCTCCTTTGGTGACATTCCAAAATCTTTGCCCTCTGGCCAGTCCATGATGACTTCTAGAATGCCTGGACGACTGGGATTTCCTATTCGAGTTTGTTGTGTAATTAGTGCAGCCCATTTACTCCATGTAGCATCAGTTGCATGATGTGTAGAGGAGACCCTGCCTTTGAACATCCAGCCCAGCACGGGCAACCGGGGTGCCAGAAGGAGCTGTGCTTCAGTGCCAATCACTTCCGAAGCAGCTCGAACCCCTTTATAGGCTGCCAGTATCTCTTTCTCAGTTGGGGTATAGCTGGCCTCAGATCCTTTATATCTCCGACTCCAAAAGCCGAGGGGTCGACCTCGAGTCTCCCCTGGAGCTTTCTGCCAGAGGCTCCAGGTAGGACCGTTCTCCCCAGCTGCAGTGTACAGTACATTTTTTACATCAGCTACCACAAAGGAAAAAACATGACTGCTACTGCTGAACCCAGGACACCTCCTTTGATTTTCTAGGTTTAGATTTCTCAATTGTTAGTTTGCCATCAGGGATTAAGGGAATGAGTTTAGATTGTTAAAATCAGCCAAATTTCACCTTGTTGATATCCTTGACAATACATAATAGCTTCTTCCTCAGGTAGCTGAATAGCTTTCAGTAGTCGTAGCCTGTTTATTCTGTTTCTCCTGTGTGTTCAAACGTCCTCATTCTTTCCAGATGGCACCATGTGCATGGACCACATCAAATGTATATTTAGAATCAGTCCAAATATTTATCCTTTTGTCTTTAGCCAATTCCAGGGCACGTTCCAGGTTTCTTTCAAATCTGGTCAGCTTGAATATACAGTTTCATGTTAATAGTTGCTGGATTGACAATATTAGAGACCACAATTTCTATATTATCGTGTTGCACAAGGGTGGCCTGGTATTTTAAAAAAACATTAAGGAGATAACCAGTGGGCTTCTTTCTGTTCCAGGAATGCTGATACAACATGGGACACTAGTACAGTAATTTTTGTCCCAAGATAAATATGCGGGCCTCTTCAATATTCATAACAACTGCTGCCACAGTCCTTAGGCATCCAGCCATCCTTTGCTCACTTCATCCAGCTGTTTTGAAAAATACACCACTGTTCTCTTACAGGGTCCTAGTTTCTGAGTAAGGACCACCAAAGCTATTCCCTGTTCTTCATAGGAATATAGCCAAAAGGATTTAGTCACATCCAGAAGTCAGAGCTGCAGCTCTCTTTAGCTCTGCTTTTAAATTTCTGAAGCCTTCCTCTGCTGAATCAGGCCATTCCAAAGAGGGAGGGGTTTCTTTTAACAGTTCATATAGGGGTCTTACCAGAACACCATAATCATGCATCCAAAGTCTGCATCATCCAGTCATTCCCAGGAACATCTGGAGCTCCTTGATGGTTGACAGTCATGGAGTTTGGCTAATGGCTTCTTTTCTAGCAGTTCCAAGTTTTCTCTGTCATCCTAGGTAGGAAACTCGGGTTTGGATTAGTTGGGCCTTTTGTCTGGTTACCCAATGACCATTCAGTCCCAGAAAATTCAATAATCCCACCATTCACTGAACACATTCTTCCTTTGTTTCTGTGGCAATTAATAGGTCATCCACATATTGTAACAGAGTTCCTGTCTGAGTGGGTGGTTTCCATGATCCCAGTTCCAGTGCTAACTGACTTCTAAAAATCGTTGGACTGTTTTAAACCCTTTAGGTAATACTGTCCAAGTTAATTGGGTTTTCCTTACTGTGTCAGGATGTTCCCATTCAAAAGCAAATAAATTCTGGTAAGCAAAAGAAAGAGTCCTTTGAATCCAAGACAGCAAACCATTTCTGATTTGATTTAATCAATACGGATTAGCTATTACTGAATATCCTCTATAAATTTGTTGATTCCTGAGATCTTGAACTAATCTTCAACTTTTCTTTACTGGCAAGATAGGAGTATTATATTACAATTCACGTTCAATTAAGAATTTATATTTTAAAATTTATCAATGATTTTTTAATTCCCTTTCCTGCAATTTTAGGGGCTATTGTTTTTTTCTAATTGGGCAGGCCCCCCTTTTTATTTCTACTTTAACAGGCAAAGCATTTTTTGCCTTACCTGGAACTTCAGATTCCCATACTTCCAGATATACCTGGATTAAGGGTTTCTTCTACTTCAGGGAGGTCCTCCTTGCTTCTTGTCCTAATAAGGATTTTGAAGAATTTAGCATGCATAAAAATTTTATGCATTCCTATTTGTTTTTCCAATTTGTACTTTAAGGGTTTCAGAAAGAATGCCTCTTTTTGCCTTTTTTTTTGTTTGGTTTTTTTTTTTTTTTTTTCTTTTCCTTGGTGGCCAGTAGCTCCCACATCTGTAACAAATTCTTTTCCCTCTGAATTAACGCCGAATAAGTTGCTCTTGTATCCACTAAAATTCCACTTTATTTCCTCTGGTCTCTAGTTTTAATTTAACCAGTAGATCTACTAGGGTAGATTCCCCAGGTCCCTTGTCAGTCTAGTTTCAATTCAGCCACCGGAGCCACTCCATGGCACTCCCCCCCCCCCAGGGCAGTCTCACTTCCAACGTCCAAAACTCTCCACAGCACACACACACACCGATCCGGTCCCATAGGAGAAGAACCCACTTCCCCCACCTCCTCCATCAGTTTCAAAACATTCAACAACCCCTCAGTCCCGTCTATCAACATGTCTGTTCCCACTTGTTTGCCTGTCCCAGAACTCATCCCATGCTCAAACACAGGAGCTGCTCGAGCTCCCCTCCTTTCCCCCTTGGTTTTCCCTTTTTTTTTTTTTTTTCTTCTCACAGCTGCTCACCCTGCTCTGCAGGGGTTACAGATGCTTGCCTCTGCAACAGCACTTCTGGTTTAATGTGAATGTGCTGCTTGTTGCCAGTGACAGAATCTCCTCCTCCTTATCAGTATCTGATAGGACAGATATAGAGGATGCTCCTCTCAGAGGTATCTGTGATATATAATTTTTCTATTTATTTTCCTGATTATTGGTTTTTTAACTTTTAAACATCATTCCCCCAATATCACAGGCTGAACAACATCTCTCCAGCTTAGCTTTCTGGTTTTCTCTGTCCTTTTCCAAAGCCAAAATTAGGGATCTGGCAGAGCTATATTAATTTCACATTCTGTCTGCCACTCTGGGTGGTTTCTTAAAGTGAAAAACCTATCTGTATATATATTACTTCATCCCATTTTCCTGGCCACCTCAAAACCAACATTAATTGTAACAATGTATTATAATTCAAAGTTCCATTTTTAGGCTATTTCTCCAGATCACAGAACTGTAGAATTAACCGGGTTGGAAAAGACCTTTAAGATCATCAAGTCCAACCATTACCCCAGGACTGCCAAAACCACCACTCAGCCATGTCATTAAAGGCCTCATCTCAATGTTTTTTGAACACTTCCAGGGACACTGATTCCACCACTTCCCTGGGCCACCTGTTCCAATGCCTGATCACCTTTTGGTGAAGAAATTTTTCCTAATACCCAGACTAAGCCTCCCCATGCCCAGCTTGAGACATGAGATTAAAATGTGGTGATTTTTTTTTTTTTTAAATCTCTCTCCTACAATTCAACCATTTTCATTGCTTTATATAATTCAATTCACTAAGAGTTACCAGACAATGGGAGCTGTAGCCCCATTTTCTGATCTGACAAATTTAAAATAAATAAATTATACATGTACACACTGCCATAAAGGATCCTCTGCCTTAGGCATCAAACATCCTTAAAGAACTGCTATCAAACCCTAACACATGACAGACAGAAGGAGGAATCCAAGCCAGGGAAAATTCCATATAAAATTAGAAAAATGCTTAGCAGTCTCCAGAAAAATCCAAGTCTGGAAAGGCAAATCAGACACATATAGATGATGACCATGGGAAAGAGTCATTTCATTGACACACTGTTCTCTTTGCATATCATTCCTGAATGTCTTATGGGTTTTTTACGGATAAGCATATAATAAATAGGGGGCTAATACCTGTCCTCTGGTACTCAACTTCAGAGGCTTCACACCAAAATCCCAATTAATACTTTACCCAATCTCATAAACAATCACAAGCTTGGCAATTAATTTCTCAAAAGCAAGCTTTTTACACTCACAATTTTTTTACAGATACAATTCATACACAGACAGGAACATCACAGTCTTCATAAAAAGAGACACCTGCACACTAGACCTGATATTTCATATGTATGCATCAAGTACTCAACTTTATCCAGAGAAGTTTCCTATCAAATTTTACAAGTTAAAAATAACAGGGGTGTACATCATGCAAAATTACAGGAGTGGATAATTGTAACTTTTAAGTTGGCAACAGTCTAACTAAAACCAGACATTGGTTACAATATTTTATCAACGTTTTCTTGTTTACCGAACCCCCAGAAGACCCTCCCAGTTCTTTCCAATGTGCCAAAATGTAACCCAACAGGCTTTTCTTCAGAATTCCCTTATTTTGAGCGGCTCCCATTTCTAACAATCTTTAACAAATCTATAGCTTCTCTTCCCCAGGGCTCTGCAAAAAATGAGAGCACCTACACACAAGTTTTATGATATTCTCAGGGGTTCACTAAAATAATATCTCTGGGTTCTGCAGATCTGATGCGTGGATAAACTCCACAACTCGTTAAAAGTTGTAAAGTAGGTATGCTTTTATTCAGCGCTGAGACTCACGGAGATAATTCCTCAGAGTCATGCGCGCCTCAGTGTTGTTTCCCTCTACATTTATCCTCTAAAGTTATATATATTCATAAGGTTGCACAACACGCCTATACATATTCATGTCCTATTCCCGCTTCGTATTATAATGAGCCAGAAGGACCTCTGCTCCTGCGCAGTGCCCGCTCTGGTCATGGGCAGGGGTCTCAAGATGAAATAAATGAGTCTTCCTCCTCTGGGTAGGGGTCTTCAAGATAAAGTAAATGAGTCTTCCTCTTCTTGCACTTTTCACCTTTTTTAGTCTTCACGTATGGCCTTAGGGTTTGGTCGGTGTCCCAGCCATAAATCATCTGCTTCTCCCCCTTATCAGTAGATTCAGGCGTCTGCTTTTCCTTATCAATAGGACCAGGTATCTGCTTTCCTTATCAATAGGACCAGATGTCTCTGTTCTGCTTAGCAGGCATTTACAACAGACATACTTTGGTTTAAGCAAGCAAATTACTCTAACCCCCTTGTACAACCCCCCTGTACATTGGTCAACCCTCTGTATCAATCTCCCCTTTTTCTATAAAGTTAGTAAATTCTTTTACTATATTATTCATGACAGACCTATCCATGTTCCTTCTATCGATTTATGAATTGAATTTGATATACACTGTATTATACAAGGTATAATCGTTAAAATGAGTAGTTCTATATCTAAGATTAAAAGGCCTTGTTTCAGTATGTCCCTGAACCATCCAGTAACTCCTAGGTTATTTAACCATTCATCCAATCCGCCTCTAACAATTCTAAGCTCTTGCGTATTTTCCTGCAGCACATACCTTCGAAATCCTCACAACCATGTCCATGGGCTAATAATAAAAAGTCAATTGCTGCTCGGTTTTGTAAAGATGCATGTCTTACACTATCTGTGTCTGTGGCTAGCGAGGATATCACATCTGAATTTATATTTAATTGCTTAGCCGCCCAACATGCCAAATGATGTATATCTGCCAATGCTTTTCCCACAGCTATACTTGGTATAAATAATGCTGCCAAAAATCTTGCTGTGTGATTCCAGATTCTTAAAGTGGAATCGCAATTCGGGCCTAATTGCCCAATGGATCGTTTGTTTCTGTGGAGTCTGTCCTTCATGTCCTGGACTAAATGCCTTTTGGAGGCTGCAAACAGGGACAATTTACCTAGATAACATGGTCCTCCAAAGGGTTTGGAAGGAATTCCTGGCCATGCACAGTCTCCACATATCAAGAAATATCCTGGGGGTAGAGCTTTAGATATTTTATCATTGTATCATAACATTGGAGATGATCCTAAGCAGTAAGCGGTTATATTATGATACCATGTCTTTCCACTAGTTACCTTGGTCTCAGGGACTTTGCTTGACCATGTATTAAAAGTTATACAGCTCTGATTAGTCTTGTCAGATCCCAGGAGTTGGAGTTCTTGCATTGGGATAGTAGAATAATTTAAGTTTTTTATTATTACACCCATTTTGGCTGATGCAACTGTCCAATCGGTCCCTCGAGCTCTCTTGACCATTTTGATCACTGTGGTAAGATTTAGAATCGAGTCATTCCTTACCCATTCCTGAAGATGAAAGGGATTCAAGTATGGTATACCAATTAGGGACGTTTGAAAGGGATTTCCCACCTGTGCCAAGGTCAGACAAAAATCAGTAATCCCAGTCTTGTTTGCCCATGTGAGCCAGACATTCGTATTCAAACCCAATATTGAAGTTTCTTTTTCTATGGCTTGGAACGTAGTACAGATATAGAGGATTAATATCAATAATTGCTTCATTTTAACTATTCTACATAACTATATATGTCTATTATAATTGGGTTAAGCTTCATGCAATATGTGCAGCACTTGCACTGCACTACCTTTATATGTAGTAAATGTTGCCTGGATTTATATTGTGATTACAATTGCACCATTGTATTGACACCCATGAATCACTCTATCTTTCACGAGTTAGTTTTAATTTCAGTCTGTTATTACTGCTTGATGTGATTTTCCAGGGTGCCTTTGGAGCCTTCTTGACTCGAGTATGATGAATCCAGATGTTTTGTTCTCTAATTTTGATAGCTGTGAAAGTTGTGAGTAGTACTTGGAACGGTCCTTTCCACCTCGGTTCAAGATCTTCTTCCCCTGTGGGTCTGAAAGATTTTATATACACATAACCTCCAGGTTGTATATTATGTACCGGACTGTCCAGTCCTCTGTTTCGAGTTCCAGCCACATATTTTTCAACTTTCTTGAGTTGCTTTCCTAACTCTATTATATAGTTATTTATAGTCTCTTCTCCCACTTGGAGAGACGTTCCCTGTTGGACCCCATATGGTCTCCCATACAGAATTTCGAAAGGACTCAACCCGTCCCGAGCTCTTGGTTTAATTTGAATTCTCAATAGAGCTAATGGAAGTGTCTGGGGCCAAGGTAGACTGGCCTCCTGACCCAATTTCACAATTTGTTATTTAATTAGATTGTTCATTTTCTCCACCTGACCACTTGATTGAGGGTCTTAGGGAGTATGAAGTTGCCAATCAATACCTAAATGTTTGTTAATTTGTTGTACCACTTTTGAAACAAAATGTGGTCCTCTGTCTGAAGATATAGTGGCTGGAACTCCATATCATGTTATTATTTCCTGTAACAATATTTTTGTTACCTCCCGGGCTTGTGCGCTTCTAGTTGGAAAGGCTTCTGGCCAACCTGAAAAGGTGTCTGTTAGTACCAACAAATGTCTATACCCCCTTTTTCTTGGCAGTTCCGTAAAGTCAATCTGCCATTGTTGGCCTGGTCCATTACCTCTGCCAATTTGGCTTAATTTAAGTTTGGGAGTAATTTTGGGGTTTGTTTGAAGGCAAAGATCACATTGTTGAGTTACTTGTTGGATGGTAGCATACAAATTTCTATGATTTTGTTTATTAAATATTTATGTAAGGCATCCACTCCCCAATGTGTTTTCTGATGGTGTCGTGGTTTAAACCCAGTCAGGCAATTCGTTCGCTCACTTCCCCCCCTTTCTTGCCCTCCCCCCACTCCCGGAGGGACAGAGAGGAGAATCGAAAAGAATGCAACTCCCACAGGTTGAGATAAGAACAGTTTAGTAACTAAGGTATAACACAAATCACTACTGCTACCACCAATGATAATAATGATAAAGGAAATAACAAGGGAAGAGAATACAACACCTCAGCACCAGCCGACCGATAACTCGCCCCCCTCAGCCCGACCAAGCACCGACCGATACCTCCTCCAACCTTGCAGTCACCCAGCCCTTCCGGCTAACTCCCAGTTACATCCTGGGCATGACGTGCTGTGGTATGGAATACCTCTTTGGTCAGTTTGGGTCAGGTGTCCTGTCTCTGCTTCCTCCTGGCTTCCCCTCCTCCCTGGCAGAGCATGAGGCTCACAAAGTCCTTGGCCAAACCAAAACATCGCTATCAGCTCTGTTCCCAGGCTGAAAGTCAAAACACAGCACTGCATCAGCTACCAAGAAGGGGAAAAATGACTGCTACTGCTGAACCCAGGACAGATGGTCATTTTTTATAAGGGCCCATAACAACGATGAGGGAACAATTATCCTCCCCTGTGGTGTACTAGCCCACCCATCCTCATTAAGTATTCCATCTTGTTCTATAATCAATTTCTGATCTTTCTTATTATAGTTCGGCTTACCTTCCAGAGAAATTTTCCCATCAGGAATTAAAGCTCCTTCAATTGTTATCTCACCCTTTGCCGCTTCCTTTGCCTCTCTGTCCGCCAGCTCATTTCCTTCCTCTAATTCTGAGCTCACCTTCTGGTGTGCCTTAATGTGCATAACTGCCACCTTCTCAGGTAATTGGACTGCTTCCAAGAGTCTCAATATTTCTCGTGCATGTTTAATGTTTTTTCCCTGTGAATTCAACAGTCCTCTTTCTTTCCAAATAGCTCCATGTTCATGCACAACTCCGAATGCATACCTCGAGTCTGTATAGATGTTTAACCTTTTCCCTTTTGCTAGTTCCAGAGCTCTAGTCAGTGCGGTCAGTTCTGCCTTTTGTGCAGAAGTGTTTAGTGGCAAAGATCCAGATTCTATTATTTCTCTGCAGGCGGTGACTGCATATCCAGCATGTCGCTTTCCACTTGCGATATAGATGCTCCCATCAGTAAAACAGGTTTCTGCATTGTCCAAAGGGGTATCCTTCAGGTCTGGGCAACTGGAGTATGTGGCTTCAATGGTTTCCAGGCAATCATGGTGTACAGGTTCTCCTTCGTTTCCACTAAGGCAAGAAGCTGTGTTGACAATGTTAGCTACCACTATCTCTATATCATCTTGTTCCACAATGACGGCTTGGTATTTCAGGAACCTCTGAGGGGAAAGCCAGTGCCCGCCTTTCCTTTCCAACACTGCAGACACTGTATGGGACACTAGCACTGTCATTTTCTGGCCCAAGGTAAATTTGCGTGCTTCTTGGATATTCAGCACGACTGCTGCGACAGCTCTGAGGCACCCAGGCCATCCTCTGGCCGCTACGTCTAACTGCCTAGAAAAATAAGCAACTGCTCGTCCATATGGACCCAAGTCTTGTGCTAGTACTCCCAGGGCAATCTCTTGTTTCCCATGGGAAAATAAAAAGAATGGTTTACCCACGTCTGGAAGTCCTAGAGCTGGAGCTGACATGAGAGCATTCTTCAGCTGGTCAAAGGCCTGCGTGGCCTCCTTTGTCCATTGCAGGTTTCTATTTCCATTGACAATGAGTGTATATAGGGGCTTTACAAGGAGCCCATAGTTGTAAATCCACAACCTGCACCACCCCGTCATACCCAGGAAGGTTCGCAGTTCTTTTATTGTCCGGGGTTTAGGGGTTTGACATATTGTTTCCTTACGATCTTGCCCCAAGGTCCCTTGTCCAGCGCTAACCTCATAGCCCAGGTAAATCACTGTCTCCTTCACTACCTGGGCCTTTTTCTTAGACACCATATATCCCTGGAGTCCCAGGAAATTTAAGAGGCTTACTGTCCAAGCCACACAGACTTCTTCTGTCTGGGTGGCGATTAAGATGTCATCTATGTACTGCAGTAGCTTCCCTTCTCCTGGCGGAGCCTCCCAGGACTCTAAGTCTTTTGAAAGTTGCTCTCCAAACAGAGTGGGGCTGTTCTTAAATCCTTGAGTCAACACCGTCCATGTGAGCTGGGTTTTGCGCCCACTCTTAGGGCTTTCCCATTCAAATGCAAAAATTTTCTGGCTGGCTTCGTGGAGAGGGAGGCAAAAGAAGGCATCCTTTAAATCTAGAATGGTAAACCAAGTTAGCTCTGGTGTTAAGCATGTTAGCAAAGTGTATGGATTTGCTACTACAGGGTAAAGATCCTCAGTTATTTTGTTGACAGCTCGTAAGTCCTGTACCACTCGGTATGACCCGTCAGGTTTCTGAACAGGTAAAATAGAGGTATTGAAATCAGACTGTCACTCCTTTAACAGTCCCAATTGTAGGAAATTCTCAATTATTGAGTAAATTCCTTCTCTATCTTTCCTTTTCAGAGGGTACTGTTTAATCCTGACTGGCTGTTTTCCCTCCTTGAGCTTAATCTGTATAGAGGGCGCATTTTTGGCCCTTCCAGGTATGTTTGTAGCCCATACCCCTGGGAATACCTGAACCAATACATCTTCCCTGACTTCTTCCACAACATGATTGGCAATTAAAACTAAACTTAACATCTCTATATATTGCTGATCATTCACTTCTAAAGTGATCTCTCCTCCTTTGAAAGTAATAATTGCTCCCAAGTGTTCAAGTAAGTCTCTCCCTAGGAGAGCTTTTGGGGAATTAGGCATATATAAGAATTTATGAATGCCCCATTGCTTTCCCAATTGATATTTCAATGGTTTACAAAAATACGCCTTCTCACTTTGGCCAGTTGCCCCTTTTACCATAATATAGTCATCCCCTAAGGGCATTAAGGCTTTATTTAAAACAGAGTATGTTGCACCCGTATCGATCAAAAATTCCACTTCCTTCTCCTCATCCCCTAGCTTCATCATAACCAGTGGATCTGCTAGGGAAGATTCCTCTGGTCCTTGTCATTCTTCCTTCACATGCAGGACCACCCTTCCTTTAGTGGCCCTGTTTGGACAGCGGTTCTTCTTGTTTTCCAGGCGTTCATTCTTCCAATGTCCAAACTTTTTACACAATGCACACTGATCTTTACCTAGTTGGGGTTGGTGTCTTTGTTTTCTTCTTCCCCCTTCTTCCACTACAGCCACCAATCTCCGCACTCCTTGCTTATAACCTTCCTCCCGGTTACTGAATACTCGCCATGCTTCATCCAGCAAAATTTCTAAATTTCTTCCTTCCGTTGGTCGTAACTTTTGAAGTTTCCTCCTAATGTCCCCAGGAGAATGTCCTAAAAATAAAGATACTAACTGCTGTATTCCTACCTCTGATTCCGGGTCTAATGGCGTATTACGGCACATAGCATCCCTTAATCGATCTAAGAATTCCGATGGTGATTCTGAAGGGCCTTGTTTCACCGCATATAGTGTTGACCAGTTTATGGTTTTTGGTATTGCTTTCTCGACTCCTTTTACAAACCATTCTTGGTAAGCTTGTAATTTTTCTAAATCTACTGAACGGTTTGGATCCCACTTTGGATCCTGAAGTGGAAAAAATTCCCTTACATCTTCTTGTTTTACTTTATAATAGTCCTCAGCTAGATCTCCTGCTGCTTTTAATATCAATTGTTTTTCTGTTTCTGTCATTGCTTCTAATAGTAACTGCATATCACTCCAATCCAGATTATGTTGCTTTATAATGAACTGCAAATGTTTCGTAGTGCTTACAGGATCATTACGATAATCCTTTGCCACCTTTTTCCATACTTCCAAATCCAAGGTAGAGAAAGGTACTTTAATCAGCATTGGAACTCCTTCAGGTCCTACTGCTTCCCACAGAGGTGCTTGCAGGACATGTTTTTGCTGTTCGTGAGGAGACCGGACTCCCCAGGGGAGTAATGATGTCTTCGGAATCCGTGTCCACCTGTCTCTTCGGTGGAGGCTTAAACACATCTATTAATTCCTGGTTTGCATCATGGTAAATTTTATCCTGTTTAGTACATCTCTGACCTATATCACATGATGAGCAGCATCGCTTAGGCTTAATTTTGTTTTCTTTATTATCCCTTTCAAGGGCTAATACCAAGGGATCCTGAGGTGGTATTATTCCACAGGCTCTCTGCCATTCTGGGTGGTTTCGGAGAGTGAAGAACATATCTGCATATGATGCTTCATCCCACTTCCCTTCCCTTCTTAAAAATAACATTAATTGTAACACAGTATTATAATCCAGTGTCCCATTAAATGGCCACTTAGCCCCGTCTTCTAATTTATAGAGAGGCCACCACTGATTACAGTACTTAATCAAGGTTCTCTTATTTTCTGAGCCCCCGGGTCCTGTAATTTCTTTCCAGTGTACCAAGATACACCCTAAGGGGCTCTTTCTTAATATTTCTTTACTTTGGTTTATTCCCATTTTACTTTCTCCTCAAATTTCTTTGATACTTTTTGCAAACTCTCAGTTTTTCTTAACTTCCCGAGAAATCCCCGGGACTCTGTGGCTCTGTCCACAGATTAATCCACTTATTCTTTTCTCTTGGCCCCAAGAAATGGCCAGCCAGAAATTTTCTGATTATTTTCCTTTTTTTTTTTTTTATTTTTTTCTGAACAATATCTGGCCCACCAGAATTCTGAATGACAAAAGAATAAACTTTGCAGTGGACACACTGTCACAATATTCGCGTAAAATATAATGCCGTCACATACAGTTACACTCCCACAAGTCACACAGCCACAATAAGACACACCCAAAATGCCACCATCACATACAGTTACACTCCTACAAGGCACACAGCCACAATATCCACGTGAAATGTCACCGTCACATACAGTTATACTTCCACAAGGCACACAGCCACAATATCGTAAGGCACACAGCCACAATATCCACAGTGCCACCATCACATACAGTTACTCTCACAGAGCACACTTAAAATCTTTTCTTGGTGTCCGGTGTAAGGCTAGACACTGTGGGAGGGATAGTTGTTCCCTCCCCTAATTCTTAAACTGCCTTTAGTTACAAACAAGCCATACAAAAGAAAAGACAGAAAACATAAACACTTTGTCCATCTCTGGCTGCTCTTCTCGCGGAGAACACGGAACCATGGATTAGGACTCCGCACTCGCTTCGTAGCTATGCTACGTCTCAGTCACACAAGAGTACTCACAGGATCCCACACATTCACACAGCAGTTTCGCTTACCCTTCTCCTGCTCATTAGCGGGTTCATCCTGGCTCCCAAAATCTGAGATGCAGCGAAAATGCGAAACTTGCCTGGTTTACGGCCGCCCCCGGCTGGCGAGTTCCTGAACTCACCCGACCCACTGTCTCTATCTGTCGGCAAGCCCCCTGCTTGCAAGCCCTACCTACCAAGGGGAACTACGCGAGGAGAAGCAAGACACGACAACCCAATATGAGTGATAAGCAAGCTGTTTCTTTATTCGTGTCGCACATCGCTTATATCCTCGCGGTGTTAATTATGCCTACTAGCCACAACAGCATTGGTTAGTTCTAAATGGTTTCATTTACATTCTCCTCCCACATCCGGTTTCTGGTTACATGTGAGGCCTACACTTTGCTTTGCTCGCACAAGGCCTCTAAGGATCCATGGCCTTGCTCTTGGAGCCATTCTGCAACGATTCCCCATTTTTTCTTTTGTATGAGCAAAACATTGTTGGTCATTCTGTTCACTTGTTTCATTAAACAACCATAAACAAGTCTAACAACGATAATGATTCAAATAACAATGATACATAAGCGCAATCCTTCAAATAGCAGTGTTTTAAGCCAACCTGTAATGACCCATGAGGACAACCATTTAGTTATCCCTAGGTCATTGCCCACTTGCAATTGCTGGGTAAGCTGAGTCAGGGTTTGCAGCTGTGCGTGTATCGAATTAGAATGATCAGAAAGATTCATACAACACATTCTATCAAATTCTTCACATCCATGTCCTTGTGCTAACAACAAAAAGTCTATAGCAGCTCTGTTCTGCAGTGTTGCATGTCTCACAGAGTCAACATCAAACAACAAATCAGAAATTACCTTAGATGTAGCATTTGTCTGCTTAGCAAGCCAGCAACCTAGCTTGTTTAACTGAGCCAAGGCCCCGGCTGAAGCACTTACAGTGATTTGGCATATTATGATTGGATACATGTCTTGAAGACCCTTAGTGACTAACATATAATTGGTTAAACACAGGTGTGACAACTCGACCTTGAAAGCTTGCCAACAGTCCACAGTTCTCATTAACTCAGTGAATTCCAGCTTCTTCTTATCTTTCTTGCTTAAGCTTCTTCAGGCCTCTCATGGCCTTGCTGTATCTTTCAGGATTATTCAGAGTTTATGTACCAATTATCCATTCTCCTGTGAGAACACTCTCCACATCTCCCCCTTTTTGTTTTATATATGTTTTTGGTGACCTGTTGTGGTTTAAACCCAGTCAGGTAATTCGTTCACTCACTTCCCCCCCTTTCATGCCCTCCCCCTGCTCTCGGAGGGACGGAGAGGAGAATCAAAAGAATGCAACTCCCACGGGTTGAGATAAGAACAGTTTAGTAACTAAGGTATAACACAAATCACTACTGCTACCACCAATGATAATAATTATAAAGGAAATAACAAGGGAACAGAATACAACACCTCACCACCCGCTGACCGATAACTCGCCCCCCAAGCCCGACCAAGCTCCGACCGATACCTCCTCCAACCCCGCAGTCTCCCAGCCCTTCCGGCTAACTCCCAGTTACATCCTGGGCATGACGTGCTGTGGTATGGAATAGCTCTTTGGTCAGTTTGGGTCAGGTGTCCTGTCTCTGCTTCCTCCCGGCTTCCCCTCCTCCCTGGCAGAGCATGAGGCTCACAAAGTCCTTGGCCAAACCAAAACATCTCTATCAGCTCTGTTCCCGAGCCGAAAGTCAAAACACAGCACTGCACCAGTTACCAAGGAGGAGAAACATGACTGCTAGTGCTGAACCCAGGACATGACCCTACTTGAGCAGAGGATTTGGGCTAGATTATATCTCCAACATATGGCAACTACAGGCTGCTGGGCCTGCCCCTTTTTTCTGCTGTATTGTTCTCTGATCACAGGGGAAGCCATCCTTCACATCAAGGTCTGGCATGGCATGTGTCCCCACCGCTCCACGCCTGCTGGGTTGCAGCCAACAGCGGAGCTAAAGGTTCTTCTTGGTGGCAAACACAGAGGCCAACCCAGTCTTGCCCTTGACAGTGGTAGCAGGCCTTTTGTCAGCCTCAGTCCTTGCACCTTGTTGTCAATGCAGAGTTTCACCTGCTTCATCCAGTAAGAAGTCGCAACTACAGCAAGGCACACACAAATTTACATTAGCAGAGTAACTATTACAGGGTACAGCAGCATGTTGAAGATGCTGGTGGCAGCGAGGGACTAGCCAAAAAATTTCTTGCCAGTGGAATTTTCCCACCCTCTTAATTTGTTCCATTACCTGCTTTATAACACTACCATTGTATTAAAATCTTTCTAGCTTTTGCCTTAGCATTTTCTAGCAGCTACTTCAGATTTCCATACTCTAACATCTCTTTTACAAGTGACAAATCTATACAATGCAAGGTGTAGTTTCTTATTAGCAACTAGCTAGTAAATACAGGTGGTTTCATATACAAAATTACAACCTCTAATAATAGCTACTTTACAAGCACACACATATTCAAGCTGTTACTTTTCAGTTGTCCCCAAGTGATGTTTTGCAGTTATTTGTTTTCTCTCTTCCTCTATCTCATTCTGCTTGGGGTATTCACAGTCAGCTCCTGTAGCTGAGGCATCAGGTTTTTCCATTTGTCTTGTCGAGCTCATGGCAAGGCTTGACAAACTTTGTAGGCAGTCACCATGGACCTGTAGGCAGGAGGACACAAATATACCCCCTCCCCCAGGTTATCAGTTCTTGAGAAGCAGACAGGTTAAACTGCACATTGTTAACAGTCAAGGAGTTTGCTGCATCATTGCCTCTTTTTTTTTCTTTTTTTTTTTTTTCCTGCCACTCTGGTGCTGCTTAGGTGACGGCTCATAGCTTGTGGTTGCACTACCCCTCTCGCTTTTTTAGTTAGGAGTTCTTATTTCAACCGATCTATCTATCCCTCCAAGTCTCCTGCTAGCGCATAATCTCCATTTTCTACTGCATGCTTCAGAATGGCTCCCCAATCAATCTGGCGCCGAGGCACCACCCTCTTCCTTTCAGCTTCCTCGACATTCATCGCGCCTATCCCTTCTATTATACTTTCTCTGTCCTTTTCAAAATCCCTACTTTCAGAATCCCTCTGCTTTTCGCAACTCAACTGCGGTGGCGGGGGAGCAGAGAGTTGCACTTCCTCTGCTGCACCTTCTGATGAAGAGGGAGGGGGGGGAAAACCCCGTGCTCCAAGCACAGGGAGCGCCCCGCGAGTTGGGGGAAACAAGTTGTAATCTTCCCCCAGCTTCAACCGACCGGGGACGCCTGTCCCTAGTTTCTCCGTTGCTACAGCGGCAATTTTCTTTTCCGCCTTGTATCTTTTTATACAATTTATTACTTGTCTCGATGGCTTACCAAGTTTCTTTGCCGTTTTATTATCTTTAAGCATTGAGACAAATAGTTCATCACCAAACTTTCGCCACTCACTCTCCTCAAAAACTGTATTAGTATCTACAACGAATCCCTTAGCCTTCCCTACATCCACTAGACCTGCTAGCTGCTTTAGAGTCTCAGGCTTAATTCCCCGCTTTTCTAAAAAGCACTGCAATAAATCAAGGGATACCTCTCGATCCATTTTCTTCAGCCGTCCTGTTCCCTGTTCTGGATCATCCTCTTCTGGATCGTCCTGTAACCACGGTCTCCAGATCGTCCGTTACCAGATCGTCCCCCCGTGCAGCTGTATCTGGCTCACCCCAGCGTCAGACTCCTTTTGGTCAGTCCAAGCACCCGGGTCAGACACACCACAGCAGTGGTACTGCTCCGTGCTCCCCGGCCGCTGCCACCAGTGCCGCTCACACTTGCCGTTCCCGGCTTTTAGTCCCAATTATCGGGGTCCCTGTTCGGGCTCCATTTGCCGACGGAGAGGAGAAGCAAGACACGACAACCCAATATGAGTGATAAGCAAGCTTCTACTTTATTTGTGTCACACATCGCTTATATCCTTGTGGTGTCAATTATGCCTACTAGTAACAACAGCATTGGTTAGTTCTAAACGGTTTCATTTACATTCTCCTCCCACATTCGGTTTCTGGTTACATGTGAGGCCTACACTTTGCTTTGCTCGCACAAGGCCTCTAAGGATCCATGGTCCTGCTCTTGGAGCCATTCTGCAACACTTATAGACCCCCAAAATTACTAAAATAAATTTCAAGCATACCGTTTTCCGCAGCCAGTATAGGTTGTTGTCTGTCCCTGCAGTGAGAAGACGAGAAGCGGAGCTCCTCCAGGCAAGTGGCCTGGGGCGCCCTGCAGTTGACAGAGATCTCCTGGCTGGCTCGCCAAATTGATGCGCGGATAAACTCCACAACTCGTTAGAAGTTGTAAAGTAGGTATGCTTTTATTCAGCGCTGAGACTCACGGGGATAATTCCTCAAAGTCATGCGCGCCTCAGTGTTGTTTCCCTCTACATTTATTCACTAAAGTTATATATATTCATAAGGTTGCACAACACGACTATACATATTCATGTCCTATTCCCGCTTTGTATTATAATGAGCCAGAAGGACCTCTGCTCCTGCGCAGTGCCCGCTCTGGTCATGGGCAGGGGTCTCAAGATGAAGTAAATGAGTCTTCCTCCTCTGGGTAGGGGTCTTCAAGATAAAGTAAATGAGTCTTCCTCTTCTTGCACTTTTCACCTTTTTTAGTCTTCACGTATGGCCTTAGGGTTTGGTCGGTGTCCCAGCCATAAATCATCTGCTTCTCCCCCTTATCAGTAGATTCAGGCGTCTGCTTTTCCTTATCAATAGGACCAGATGTCTCTGTTCTGCTTAGCAGGCATTTACAACAGACAATACTTTGGTTTAAGCAAGCAAATTCCTCTAACCCCTTGTACAACCCTCCTGTACATTGGTCAACCCTCTGCATCAGATCGATTCCCCTGTTGTTAGATCATAGTTTCGGTTCCAGCAAAATTTACACTGCCCTAGTATCCATGGCAGGTTCCACTGTTCAAAAGTTACTATGCACCCATATGTGAGGCTACAAGCCTCTGGTACTGAGTGTAAAGTCCAGATCTCAAGAATAGGACTACAGATATTAGAGGTTATACTTCTCTTATACAGCCACTGGGGCGCAGAGAGGGAACTCTTCTTAACCCCCCCATTAGCCACAGTTTACTTTTGTCTACTCCTCCCCCAACGCTTAAACACTGTAATCTTTAACACTAACAGACATATACACACACAAAGCACTTAGGCACAACACAAGACAAAGACGCTTTGTCTGTCTCCGGCCACTCTCCTCATGGAGAACATGGAACCGCGGATCAGGACTCCACACTCGCTTCGTAGCTATGCTAGGTCTCAGTCACACAGAAACACAGACACACATGGGATCCCACACACTCACACTATGGTTCCGCCTTACCCTTCTCCTGATTCTTATGTTAGCAGGTCCATCCTGGTTCCCAGAATTTGATATGCAGCGGAGACCTGGTGGGTTCGCCTACCCTTCACCTGCTTCCACTACGGTTATTAGCAGATCCTTCCTGGCTCCCAAAACTTGGGATGCAGCGAAAACCCAGACTCAACCGATCCACCCTCAGGATCGCTAGCGGCCGCTCTACCGGTCGGCGAGTCCCCTGCTCAACAGGTTTTTGTCTGTCCTCGCAGTGAGAGGACTAGGAGAGGAGCTTCTCCAAGTAAGCGGCCTGGGGCGCCTACGATGTCCGCCCCTCAGCCAATCCTGCAGCAGAACAGAGACCTGGCTGGCTCACCAAATTGATACACGGATTGACTCCACAACTCGTTAAAGTTGTAAAGTAGGTATGCTTTTATTCAGCGCTGAGATGCACGGGGATAATTCCTCAAAGTCATGCGTATCTCAGTGTTGTTTCCCTCTACATTTATTCTCTAAAGTTATATATATTCATAAGGTTGCACAATATGCCTATACATATTCATGTCCTATCCCTGCTTCGTATTATAATGAGTTAGAAGGTCCTTTGCGCCTGCTCAGTGCCCCCTCTGGTCATGGTCAGGGGTCTCAAGATGAAGTAACTGAATCTTCCTCCTGTGGGTAGGGGTCTTCAAGATGAAGTAAATGAGTCTTCCTCTTCTTGAACTTTTCACTTTTTAGTCTTCACGTATGGCCTTAGGGTTTGGTTGGTGTCCCAGCCATAAAACATCTGCATCTCCCCCTTCAGGCGTCTGCTTTTCCTTATCAATAGCTGCTTATCAGTAGAATCAGGCCTCTGCTTTTCCTTGTCAATAGAACCAGGTGTCTGCTTTTCCTTATCAATGGTTAGTGCCTTTGTTATGCTTAGTAAGCATGATAGGTACAGACAATACTTTTGTTTAAGCAAGCAGATTCCTCTAACCCCCTTGTACAACCCCCCTGTACAACCCCCCTGTACATTGGATAACCCTGTATCATTGTCAGCCTCAGTCCTTGCACCTTGTTGTCAATGCAGAGTTTCACCTGCTTCATCTAGTGAAGGCTTGACAAACTTTGCAGGCAGTCGCCATGGACCTGTAGTCAGGTGGACACAAATATACCCCCTCCTCCAGGTTATCAGTTCTTGAGAAGCAGACAGGGTAAACTGCACATTGTTAACAGTCGAGTTTGCTGCATCACTGCCCCCTTTTTTTGTTTGTTTGTTTTTGTTTTTTCACTCCTCGGCTCTGGAGTCCATCCTGGCCGTTCCACTGGTGGAGCACCTGGAGCCAAATCGGAGGGCAGCTTTTTTTTTTTTCTTCGAAGTTGCTCACCCTGCTTTGCACGGCTACAAACGCCGGCCTGCTCAGCAGCAGCTACAGCTGCCTGCCTGCTTCAGCAGCAACCATAAATACCTGCTGGCAACCACGCTTTTGCATTAACACTTTCTTGCCCAAAATGTTAAATTGCTACCCGTTAAAAACTTTTACATGAACCTCACAACAAAAAAATACACAGAACACCGTCTGCCCTCAACACACACACACACACACACACACACACACACACACGTATGGGATCCCACAAGCACACTCCGCACAACTACAATATTTGAAGCACAAAATCCAGACAATCATTACTCCCACTACACAGTCCCATGTACAGAACGTGGCACAAGGACCCTGTGGAGACTAACAGGAAACCAGTTCTGAGAAGCATCATCACAGTGTGAGGTGGCAGGCTCAACCTTAGTGGGCATCCCCACAGAAGCTCTGCCTCCCCCACATCACATGGGGCTTGGGCTATTATACTGACCAAAATGCACACTCATTCCGACACAGGTGGCCAGCCTATGTTGGAAGAAGTGGCCAGCAATATCTATAAAGGTCTCCAAAGGTCAATAGACACATGGACATACAAACTTATATTTACCAACATCTAGTACATGAGTATCATAGAGAGACTGTATCAAATGAGTTGTATATGGGCTCCCAAGTCCATGGTCTGTCACAGTATGCCCAATACCCCTGATAAGGGCATACGAGAGACCTTCCCACCACCAGAAAATCACACAATACATCTGTATCCCATGCTGGTCTTGCTTCCCTGGAGGTTTGGGGGGGGGGGGGGGGTGTTGTTGTTTTGTTTTTTTTTTTTTTACTTTAACATAAAAAATGTTGCTCCCTTCACTTTAAGAAGGACTGAAAACATCCATAAAACGGATGTCCTAAGCTCAAATTTCAATTCATTCAATCACTGACAAGGGGGGGGGTCCTGGCTCTCCTTGGGCAGTGCTGACTCTTTCCAGGGTTTCACCCACCGAGCTGGCACCCACCGCAGACTGGAACCTGTAATTACACACATATAACCTCAACCAGTTAGTTTTACTTCCACAGGACCTTTCCAAATGCCGGTTTCCAAATACTTGTACTTGACTAGAATTCCTGGATTATTAGTCATATAACCTGAACCTAATGCCTGACCATGTATTATAGCAGGGGGGTCATTAAAGTCTCCTGTCAATCGCAAAAAAATCATAACATATACTGGTTGAATATAAGAGCATTTTAAGGGATATGTGGTCACCGCTTGTCAGGCCTCCTTAACTATTTTGAGATCAAAAACTTCCCACTCTTTACCCCCCTGCTGTGTTGTAAACACAGGATATGCAGAGAGGCCCATTGCAGAAAATTTACCCGTAATAATCGCATCTTTGATTAACTCATGCCAACAGGATTTGCACCCCCCACCACCTCTCCCACCCCCTCCCCCTGTTTGCCTTCTTTAAGGAAGGGGTTTTGCAGAGGATAAGGTGGTGGAGCCGATGGAGACGTCTCAATCCGAGTCTCAAGGGCTTCAAGCTTTTACATCAATTGTTGCAGCTGAGTGTCTCCAAGGCCAGTGAGCAGTTGCTGATGAGCCAAGCAGACTGACCTGGGAGACAAAGAGTCAGAGTCTGGAAGTGGAGGATATAAATCTGGCTCAGATTCAGGGGACTTGGAGTCCAATACTGGGTCGAACTCAGGGTCTCCGTTGTTCGCAGCTATGTCTTTCTTCTCAGGTGTCTCTTGTTCGGTACGTGGCCGTCTGCGGACCTGGCTCTTGCTTGCATTGGCTCAGGGCATTGATTTTTTCGGTGCCATTCCAGGTACCACAGGAGGTGCAAAAGTCATAGCTGCAGCACTATGATGGGGGTTAGGGGAGACAGCCCCTTCTGGTGCTGTGGCGGCAAATACAGATGCTACCACCGCCCTTTACGATTTAATCTCTTTCAAAGTCTCAAACACCAATCTCCGAAGTGTAGAGTGTTTCTGTGCATCTTTGGTCCCTTTACTAACCTCATCCCATAAGGCTTGGCCAATTCTGTCCCACTCCGGAACCTCAAAAGACGCTTGCATGGTGGGGATAAAACTGCTATCACGGGACCACTTTAACAGCCTCTGTAAGGCAGCACCATCATATTGCAGTCCTCTCTTAGAGAGAATGTGTTGGACGAGCTTCACCACCTCCTGTTCCTCTTTGGGTAGCGTGGACCCCATCTCCTCCCCAGCCGCTCACCTGATCAGGGTGAGATTCCCAAAGTTTTGCAGACATCTGACTTCCAGCACCAGGGCAGCTCTGAGTTCGGCTGGCTCTCCGCCCCCTCTTTTCCTGTCAAAATTTCAAACTTGCATTCTGCAAATTACCAATCTGAGGGTCCCTGTTTGGGTGCCACTTGTAGATGCGGGAGTCACGGACAATGCAGAGACGATCAATGTGATCAAGCGATTGTCAAATTTATTACAAAGCCTTAACTCCTTATATACTATTTCTTACATGCACTTACAGTGATTTGGCATATTATGATTAGATACATGTCTTGAAGACCCTTAGTGACTAACATATAATTGGTTAAACACAGGTGTGAGAACTTGACCTCGAAAGCTCGCCAAAAGTACACAGTTCTCATTAACTCAGTGAATTCCAGCTTCTTATCTTGCTTGCTTAAGCTTCCTCGGGCCTCCCATGGCCTTGATGTATCTTTCAGGATTATTCAGAGTTTTTGTACCAATTATCCATTCTCCTGTGAGAACACTGCCTCCACAGGGGGGTAGGTCAAGCTGCTTGCTTAAGTGTTACTGCTTGCTCATGCTTATCATACTTGCAATGTAGAAGGGGTTAGATCAAGCCGCTTGCTTAACAATGTTACTACTCATTCATGCTTATCGTGCTCGCCGTATATACTAGAACAAGATGTAAGGACGTGGCTATTGTTAAGAGGTAGAGACTGTGACTTGATTCCCATCCTTTGGACGCCCAGGAAGGCTGGCTGAAATTGGCTCTGTGCTTCGGATAATGACCAAGCCTCCAGAGAGCATGCGTAACGACTAGAGGTGAAAAGTTCAGGCTCGATGAAGACTCGTTTACTTCATCTTGAGACCCTCGCCCACGACCACTAGGAGGCACTGCGCAGGTGCAAAGGACTTCTTAGCTCATTGCAATATGAAGCTGAGATAGATAGAACATGAATATATATAGGCGTATTGTTCAACCTCATGCATATGTATAACTTTAGGGGATAAGGCGCATGCCTTTGGAGGAGCTATCCCTCATGCCCCTCAGCGGTGAAGAAAAGCATTCCTACTTTACAACTTTAACGAGTTGTGGAGTCTATCTGGGCATCAGCAGTGTTCTTCAGGGAGTGTAAATATGGGCCAGCAGACACAGTGCTCACCACTGGCTGAGTGGGAAAGGAGAGGTGCGATCATAGCACATGTGGTCTTACTGCACATAAATAGGTGTTGTGAAATCACTTCCTAGACTCTCTCCCAGCACAGTGCTGTCTTCCAGCACCCCTTCTAGCAGGGACAGTCTCTGCTAAACCCCTGCTTGAAGAAATGAGACCCCCAGCACCCAAAATGGGGATGTGTGCCCTGACATGAAGATATACTGAAACTGGGGGTTGATTGTGCAGAGGCAAGGTTGTGAAAGAAGCAGAATTCTCAGATTTCTGGGAATCCCACATGTCACCAAGGGAGGGGCAGTGCCCCTATCCTGGTTGAAGAATGGGGTTTATTGAAGAATGGGGTTGATTGAAGAATAGGGTTGATTGAAGAACAGGGTTGATTGAAGAATGGAATTGTAAATAAGTAACTTTAAGGACATTAGGCTTTGTTAGCAACTATAGAGATAAGGAAATGGCTAAGATGATAAGCATTGCCCAAGAACCGGCCAGAACCATCCTGGTGGTTACTGACATGAAACAATCCTAAAACAAACTGATGAAGAGGAAGATGATGAAGAAATAACCACCAGGGGTCCCAAAGCCCACTACCACATTTTAGTGAGCATGCGGGAGGAATTCTCTAAAACATGATGTAATGTATAAGTAACTTAATGAATATGTATGTGATCTAATGAATATGTATGCTTGAGGGCAATATAATCACAGCCTGGTTGATGCTCGGACGAGACATGTTAGGAGGAGCTATTCCCTGTGTCTCCCTGGGCTGCAATAAAGAATACCTGATTGTCAACTTAAACTTTGCTGGCAAGTACCTGGAGATTTCTCCAAATCAATTTTGCACCCCAGATGGGACCTGCTCTGCTAGGCTGCTGGACCTGCTGAGGACAGGGCTCCCTAGACCCCTCGGGAACTTTTCCCAGAGGGACCCCTCAAATTATTCAGATCGCTGCGGGAGCAGACAAGGCCCATCTTTACAAAAGGTATTCTTTTATATGGCCTAAGATGTAGGGGGCATCTTACATAAAGACTAAATTGGGTTGGTAAGTATACGCAAGGTTTGGAAGCCTTTCGTAAATCGAGATAGGAAATCTCATAGGTGGTTGTGGCAGAAGCCCATCCGGTAACTCAGAACCACACAGCCGCTCTCTCACTCCCCCCCCCCCCCGCTTCCTCCCACTCCCAGTGGCATAGGGAGGAGAATCAAAAGAATGTAACTCCCATGGGTTGACATAAGAGCAGGCCGGTAATTAAGGTATAACACAAAACCACTACTGCTACCACCAATAATAATAATGATGAGGGAAATAACAAGGGGAGAGAAGTCAAAAGCACAGCACTGCACCAGCTACTAAGAAGGAGAAAAATGACTACTACTGCTGAACCCAGGACAGTATCCACCCCTTATTCCATACCATTCATGTCATGCTCAGATCCCACATTTTCAATATACCATCACTCATCTCATATATGTACATATATGTGCATCCACAGAGAGAGAGAGAGAGAGATCATTCCTTAGTGCATGGACCAATCCCTATAAAGCTGTCGAGTCTATCCGGTCCATGATGTCAGCATCCATCTCTTGTACCAGTCTTTCAGTGCATGAGAGGCTGTGTGCAGTGTTCACACTCGTGAATAACTTTGTCAATAGTGTCCATTGCTAAATCCACCCCTCAATCATGAGTCCATCTATATGTTGCATCTCTGCCCTGATGGCCTGAAGTGTCATGGGCCCACCAGGCTCAAAATAATTCACCCTCCCCTTCAGCAGTTTCTGCAGCTTGTCACAGCGGGAAGAGAATCAAAAGAATGTAAATCCCACGGGTTGAGATAGGAACAGTCCAGTAACTAAGGTATAACACAAAACCACTACTGCTACCACCAATAGTAATAATGATAAGGGAAATAGCAAGGGAAGAGAATACAACTGCTCACCACCCGCCGACCAATACCCAGCCCGACCCGAGCAGTGATCTAGTCCTTCCACCTGAATGCCCCCAGTTCTACATCCTGGGCATGACATGTTGTGGTATGGAATACCTCTTTCACTAGTTGGGTCAGGTGCCCTGTCTCTGCTTCCTCCTAGCTTCCCCTCCTCCTTGGCAGAGCATGAGTCTCACAAAGTCCTTGGGCAGACTAAACATGATTTAGCAACAGCTAAAAATGTTGGTTTTATCAGCGCTGTTCCCAGGCTGAAAGTCAAAAGCACAGCACTGCACCAGCTACTAAGAAGGAGAAAAATGACTGCTACTGCTGAACCCAGGACAGTGTGTTATTGGGGAAAAGTGTTTAAAATTGAAAAAGGGGATGGAAGATAGAATAGAGTATTATATTTCTCCAGAATCGTTAGATCAGGTATCGCCCTTGGCCCCAAGCTGCTCCGAGTCAGAAGAATCTGGAGAATCCCCAATTGCTGCTCATGTTCGCAGTAAAACTGGGCCTGTTACACAGGCTCCTTTGAGAGAAACTATGGGTCCAGAAGGATGTACTAGAATAAAGGTAAATTTCTCATTGGGAGATTTGGATAATTGGATGCAAGTTGCAAAAATTACAGTAATGATCTGATTGGAGTTGCCAAAATTTTGAAATTTTAGTAAAGAGTCAAGATCCAGACTGGAAGGACATAAATGTGATATTAGATGCATTAACGGAAACAGAAAAACAATTGGTAATAAAAGCTTCTTGTGTGCAAGTTAATGCCCAAATTGCAACCGGAGCACTGGCTGGTAGAGTTGAAGAGCACATACCTCTAACTGCACCCAATTGGGATTATGATGATATTGGTGATTATGCCTCTTTAAAAAGATATCAAAATTTGATTAAGTTTGGATTAGAAAACGCCATACAAAAGGCAGTAAATTGATTGGTCTTATTTGAAATATGGCAGGGACAAAAAGAGGTGCCAACCTAATTTTTAGGCAAATTAAGAGAAGCAATGCAGAAATATACTACGCTAGATCCTTCTTCTGAGGAGGGTAAATTACAGCTTGCTAATTTATTTCTGGGGCAATCGTCAGAAGATATTAGGCGAAAACTTCAAAAATTATCAGGAAATGAGATTAGAGATATAGAGAAGTTGTTAGAAGTAACTTGGAAATTATATAGGAATAGGGAGCAGTCAGAAGAGGAAAGACAAGGTAGGACATTGGTGACTGTGATGGTTGTTGCCCTAGGACAAGGGGGAGGCGGACATCCTAGGGGCAGGGGTAGAGGTAGAAGCATGACAATTAGGGGAAGAGGAGGAAGTTAAGGTATAAACAGCAGGGGAAACTTCCTCTTGATCAGAACCAATGTGCGAACTGTAAAGAGTTTGGAAATGAGAATGTCCTCATGTGGGGAATGAAAGCGATAAGATTTGCATGAAAAACAGTTTGGGAATGAGCTCTGAGGCCTTGGTGCTTGACAAGGCCTGAGGCAATGAGCTGCGGCATTGAAGGACAGGGAAGGTTGAAAAACAAGCCTTGGTGGGATGGGCCAGGATGTAGTTGTGGCGGGAGTCTCAGTTGACAATGTGGGGTTTGAGAGAGGGTCTGCAGCACTGTGATTGGACTATTTACCTGGAGGTTTTTACAGGGGCCAATGAGATTGAACATGGCATGTTTGTGCAGGTTGGGAAAGTACCGCACAGGGGGATAAGAAGGGCTCGATTATAATAAAGTTGGATTTGAGTCTCCTCATCAACTTGAGTCCATGTTGTGAAACGCCACATCCTCAAGGGAAACAACAGGTACTACCGACCACTGAGCTTGAATTGGATTGACGGTGACCTGAGGAATCTACCCTAGTGGATCCACTGGTTAAATTGGAGTTAGGGACCAAGGAAAAGAAGGTAGAATTTCTAGTAGAGCAAGTGTTTATTCACATCTGGAAGTCCCAGAGCTGGAGCTCTCATTAGCTCTGTTTTCAGATTTCTAAAAGCCTCTTCTGCTGAATCAGTCCATTCTAAAGAAGAAGGATTTCTTTTTAACAGTTCATATAGTGGCCTTACCAGAACTAAACCATTTGGCTATATTCCTATGAAAACCAGGGAATAGCTTTGGGGGTCCCTTCTCAGAAATTAGGAACCTATAAGAGGTCAGTGGCATATTTTTCAGAACAGCTGGATGAAGCGAGCAAAGGATGGCCCAGATGCCTAAGGGCTGTGGCAGCGCTTGTCATGAATATTGAAGAGTCTCACAAATTCACCTTGGGGCAAAAGATGAATGTATTAGAGTCCCATGTTGTGTCAGCAGTTTCTGGAACAGAAAGGAGCTCATAGGTTAGCTCCATCACATTTTTTAAAATACCAGGCCACCCTCGTGGAACACAATGACATAGAAATTGTGGTCACTAATGTTGTGAATCCAGAATCCTTTTTGCAGGAATGATTGACAGAATCACTAATGCATGATCGCTTGACCACCATAGAGACTGTATAGAGGACCAGATTTGAAAGAGAAACCTCCGGAAAATGCTGATACTTGGTTTACTGATGGTAGTAGTTTCAAGAAAAATGGTGAACGAAAGACAAGATATGCAGTTACCACCACTTCACAGGTAATAGAAGCTAAACCTTTACCCGCGAACACCTCTGCCCAGAAGGCAGAAATAATAGCATTGACGAGAGCCCTGTAATTAGCTAAAGGCAAAAGGATAAATATTTGGACTGATTCTAAATACACATTTGGTGTAGTCCATGCACATGGTGCCATCTGGAAAGAATGAAGACTCTTGAACACACAAGGGAAACAGATTAAACATGCTACAGATATTCTGCGGGTATTGGAAGCTGTTCAACTACCTGAAGAAGGGTCTATTATGCATTGTAGAGGGCATCAACAAGGTGATTCTAATAAGGAAACAGGAAATAATTTGGCTGATTTTGAAGCCAAACGGGCATCTGAACAATCTAAAATCATGTCCTTAATCACTGATGGCAAACTAACAATTGAGAAATCCAAATCTAGATATTCAAAAGAGGATAGAAAGTTGATTGAAGATCTAAAAGGACAGGAAAATAAAGAGGGTTGGGTTCAGATACCTGATGGGCAAATTGTAATTCCCTATAATCAACTCTGGAAGCTAGTTCAGGAGGAACATAATAAAACTCATTGGGGTAGCAATTCTTTATATAAATGCTTTGATAAACAAATTGTAGGGAGGAATCTATACACCACAGTTCAGTAAGTGACAAAACAATGTCAGCTCTGTCTTAAAAATAATCCTAAAACTGAAAATAGAAATCAAATAGGGACAATGGGGAGAGGAAGTTATCCGGGACAGCAGTGGCAAATAGATTTTTCTGAATTACCGAGGAAAGGAGGCTATCGATATTTATTGGTGTTAACAGATACTTTTTCAGGCTGGCCAAAAGCATTCCCTTGTAGAGTAAATAATGCAAGACAAGTAATCAAAACATTATTAAATGAGATAATACCTCGTTTTGGAGTACCAGCGGCATTCTCTTCTGACCAAAGCTCACATTTCAGTGCAAAACTCACAAGAAATTATCAAAAAATTGGAAATTGATTGGCAATTACATGTTCCATACAGGCCTCAGGCCAGTGGGCAAGTAGAAAAGATGAACCGTCTGATTAAGCAACAAATTAGTAAAATACGTCAGGAAATGAATTTGTATTGGAATCAAGCCTTACCACCAGCTCTATTAAGGATTCGAAGCAAACCTCGGTTGAAAGAAGAGGTTAGCCCATTTGAAATTCTATATGAAAGACCATATAAGTCCCAGTTTAAAGGAGAAAGTCTTCAGGAAGTGGGAGAAGGCTATCTCTGGCAGTTTCTGGTCAATTTGGGAAAGCAATTAGAAGAAATAAATAAGAGAATACTAGGGACAAGAGTGAGAGGTTTGGATTATCCAATTCAACCTTTCAGATCTGGAGACTGGGTCTATATTAAGAATTTTGAAAGTGATCCCCTAGAAGAGAAGCAGACCATACCAGGTATTACTGACTACCTTTACAGCAGTGAAGATATATGAACACCCTGCTTTTATACTCTATTCAAGTGTCAAGAAAGCATAAAAGCCAGAGAAGATATGGTGAGTTGAATCTTCAGGACCCTTACATATGAAATTGTGTCAATCATAATTTGAACTTGTATGATAATTGATGTAAAGACCTGAGACCAAAATTTATACTTGAAATTGATGCAGAATGTTACTAAAGTCTTTAATCGAAGTGATTGTTGGGTTTGTACACAGTTGCCTAGATCAGGAGGGAAACCTGATCTTCCATTAATTGACATTCCTATCCCCAGTAGTGTCTCTTGGACCAATTTATGGAGCAATACTAGTGTTCTGGAGAAGTCCAGACCAGAACGAGGGTTTAGGATAATTAATCCTAATAAGTGAAAAATACTGTTCCTGTGTACAAATATGTATTACACCAAGAACCAGTGTGGGAGATCATGTTTGCTTACCTGCCACAGATATAGGTAACTATTCAAATTGAAACCACACTATTAATATAGATGGTATTGTAGTTCAGTGGTGGCTTGTTCCTGAAGGTAAAGGATGGCATTGTTTTTGTGGAGAAAACATTTAGAAGACTTTACCTCCCAATTGAAAGGGGACTTGCACCCTAGGTGCTGTGGTACCCAATCTTACTATTATTGATATGCATCCTTCTGGTGTTAGAGAGGGTGAAGTTTTTACAATAAAATAATCATATAAAATAGTAAAATGATTATATTTGAGAAATTTATAAATCAATAGTGAGGCTTTGGATAGTAGAAAACATTGTAACTTTGCCGTTTTGTATCATAGTTACTCTGTAACTAAATGTTACAATGGTAGTCTTGGTAGCAAGCGCTAACATAACTGTATATGGTGAGGGGAGTATGGGTGTATGTATTGTAAAACTCTACCCAAGCAGAACCTAAGTTTAAGATAGTCAAAAAGGGCATACCAGAAGCATCCTGGTGAAGATAAGAGAATGCTAACGTCCACAAGACGATTGGGACCTAGCCAAGTAGAGAAAAGGTGAAGAGGACAACCTGAGGAAGACTCCTTACTTCATCTGAGGAAGACTCCTTACTTCATCAGGGCGACCACCAGAGGGGGCTGCGCAAGCTCAAAGGAGGCTGATGTCGTAATAGACTTATGTAGCAATCCTTGATGCATATGTATTAGTCAATGATGTAATCTGTGTTGAATATGTATTAGTTACGAAATTTTTAATGTATAAATTGTGAACGTGATGTGACGGGAGTCGGAACCAGATTTGGGTGTGTACCCCTGCTTCCTGGCGCCTCAATAAAGCACCTCATATAACCATCCCGGTGGTTATGTGTTTGTCTCAACGCTAACACTGGAACCCGGATTAGTAGTTTTATTAAGTGAATCAAACAAGGGTATAATCCTATGGCTGAGCGGAATACCGCATTTCACAGTTTTGTGAGATGGCTGATGCCATCACTAAGGGTAAGTGAATTAGAAAATTCTATTGTGAATATTTCAGCTACCATAGAAGAAATAGAAAATAAAACTATAGATGCAATTCAAGCAGAACAAAGAGAAATAACCAGTTTATCTAAAGTATTATTGCAAAACCAAATGGCCTTAGATATGTTATTAGCATCACAAGGGGGAGTTTGTTCTGTAATCAATGACAGTTGTTGCTCTTATATAGATCAAAGCGGAAGAATTGAAACCAATTTAGAAGAAATTTGGAAGCGAGTTAGAGTGCTTCATGAGATGGCCAAAGATGACACTTCTTGGGATTTTGAAGAGATTTGGAAAAAATTAACTTCTCAGTTACCTAATCTTTCCTGGTTAAGGCAATTGTTTGTAGGAATATTGATCTTAATTATTATAATCTTAATCACTTGTGGTGTGGTACAATGTTTTTTCTGGTGTTGCAAAAAATCTATGATGAACTATGAAGAATGGAAGAGAAACAAAATTAAGCATCAAGTAGAAGCAGGGAAATACTTCAAGAAACTTTAAAAAAGAATGAAATAACTCAGTTGAAAAAGAATTTGCAATAGGACAAAAAAGGGGGGGGGGTTGAAGAATAGGGTTGATTGATTGAAGAATGGGGTTGATTGAAGAATGGGGTTGTAAATAAGTAACTTCAATGATATTAGGCTTTGTTAGCAACTATAGAGATAAGGAAACGGCTAAGGTAAGCATTGCCCAAGAACTGGCCAGAACCATCCTGGTGGTTACTGACATGAAACAATCCTAAAACAAACTGATGAAGAGGAAGACGATGAAGAAATAACCACCAGGGGTCCCAAAGCCCACTACCACATTTTAGTGAGCATGCGGGAGGAATTCTCCAAAACATGATGTAATGTATAAATAAATTAATGAATATGCATGTGATCTAATGAATATGTATGCTTGAGGACAATATAATCACAGCCCGGTTGATGCTCGGACGAGACATGCTAGGAGGACCTATTCCCTGTGTCTCCCTGGGCTGCAATAAAGAATACCTGATTGTCAACTTAAACTTTGTTGGTGAATTCCGGGAGATTTCTCTGAACCATGGTTTAAGCCCAGCCGTTAACTCAGAACCACACAACTGCTTGCCCATTCCCCAACTTCTTCCCACTCCTCCACTCCTGGAGGGATGGGGAGGAGAATTGAAAGAATATTAATCCCATAGGTTGAGATAAGAGCAGTCCAGTAACTAAGGTATAATCAAAAACTACTGCTACTGCCACCAATAATCATAATCATAATAATAATGGAAATAACAAGGAGAGAGAATATAAAACTAAAAGGGTGTCCTGGGTTCAGCAGTAGCAGTCATGTTTTTTTTTCCTTTGTGCTAGCTGGTGCAGTGCTGTGTTTTGACTTCCAGCTTGAGAACAGTGTTGGTGAAATCGATGTTTTCAGTTGTTGTTAAGTGATGTTTACCCTGACCAAGGACTTTGTGAGGCACATGCTCTGCCAGGGAGGAGGGGAAGCCGGGAAAAAGCAGAGACGGGGCGCCTGACCCGGGCTAGCCAGGGATGTATTCCATACCACAGCACGTCATGGCCGAGGTGGGGGGTGACCGGGAGTTACCCGGAAGGACACGGGCTTCCGGGTGGAACTCGTTTTCTTGGCCGGTGGTATCGTATTCTCTTCCCTTGTTATTTTCCCTTATCATTGTTGTAGTTGATAGTAGCGGTGGTGATTTGTGTACATTGGTTGCTGGACTGTTCTTGTCTCAACCCGTGGGAGTTGCACTTTTTTTTTGATCCTCCTCCCCGTTCCTCCGGGAGTGGGGGAGAACCCCGGTGGGGGGGGGGACACGGACCTCGACTGTTGTCAGCTCGGCACCACTCACTGGGAGTGAGTGAACAAGTTACCTGACTGGGTTTAAACCATGGCAGTTCTTTTTGGCGCCCAATGTGGGGCACGAGGGGTTGAGATAAGAACAGATCTGACTGGATTGATAGTCACTCGTCACAATG
This sequence comes from Pezoporus flaviventris, assembly GCF_033815535.1. Lineage (NCBI taxonomy): Eukaryota > Metazoa > Chordata > Aves > Psittaciformes > Psittacidae > Pezoporus > Pezoporus flaviventris. The sequence goes on from NW_026892592.1 coordinate 1,059,851, forward strand.
CTGATTTATTGGCTCTCAAGGTTGTTCCTCTGGATCTCACAGTTTCAGTATATCGTATCTTACGTCCATCCGGTATTGGCTGTATTAGTGTTTTTCAAGTGTGGGGCTTGGGCTAAGGTTTTTATCCCATTGTACTTTATGGCAATGACTTGTAATACAATAGAATCATTGATCATGAAACTGATCTGGCTTATGTTCCCAGTGTGGTCACCACCTTTATACTTTGGGAGGTATATGATGGAGGTGCTTAGCAATTACACATCTTTTTTCTCCTTCTCAGGTGCTCAACCTGTGAAGGAGACATCCTTTTACCCTCCCAGTCGTCACCCCAGACCATTTACACTTGAGAGTTTTGAATTTTTTGAATGGCATTTTAATGCTGTTGAGACTTGTTTGCTGATGGTGATGGGAATCACCATGCTAACACGCATACAGAGTGTGTTTTGCCCACTACTGATTTCAAGAGTTAAGCAGAGTCAGGTTTGGGTCTTGTCTGGGGTCAAACGACGATGCAGGAGGACCGAGAGATTTTCCCAGAGGCTGGACAGCCATGAGTGGCAGGGTGTGTGGGATAGTATGGGCAAGTATCTAGGTCAGTGGGCCCCTCCAGTACTTTGGAATTTCACTGCCGAACAACTGCAAAATCCAGAAGAATTAGTAAAACACTTAAATGAGGTGTGTGGTCATTCTGGCCATACCAGAGATGGACAAATCACGGCAACGTGCTGGGGCTTGGCCTATGCTTACAGGGCCTTGTTCAACACTATCCAGCACCTTCAAAAGGAAAAGAATGTCGGCGGATCTGAGGGCAAAGCAACAGTCTCTACTCAAACTTTGGCTGCAATGAACTGCGCAGCTACCCCAGCAGCAAGTACAGCAGCTGCTCAAACTTCAACTGCAACAGACAGCGCGGTTACCCCAGCTCCAAGCACAGCAGCTGCACCACCCCCAGCAACAAGTACAGTCGCTACTCAAACTTTGGCCTCAATGAACAGAGCAGCTACCCCAGTGTCAAGTACAGCAGCTGCTCAAACTTCAACTGCAACAGACAGCGCGGTTACCCCAGCTCCAAGTACTGCAGCTACACCACCCCCAGCAACAAGTACAGTCGCTACTCAAACCACAGTGATAATCACTGCAGCCAAACCAGAGGACCAATTCGTACCAATATCGGTTGCCCCTGTACGCAAGAGAACAAGCAAAAAGGAGGCAAAAAGGGTGAAGCGAGATGAAGAACCAATGAATTCACCACCCGGTCCAGAATCTGATCAGGAGTCATCATCACATGATGAAGAAGAAGAAGAAGAGGTAACTTCTCGACCTCGGACCTCAACCGAGCTGCGGAATATGCGAAAAGATTTTACCCGTCAACCAGGGGAGCACATCATCACCTGGTTACTCCGATGCTGGGATAATGGGGCCGATGGTCACGAACTAGAAGGTACAGAAGCCAAGCAGCTGGGATCACTTGCTAGAGAAGGGGGAATTGACAAAGCAATCGCAAGAGAGAAAACGTCCCTCAGCCTTTGGAGGCGGCTCTTGGCTGTTAAAGAAAGGTTTCCGTACAAGGACGATGTTACGAGTCGTTCGGCCAAGTGGACTACTATAGAAAAAGGCATCCAGTCTCTGAGGGAATCGGCCATCGTAGAGATGCTCTATCACATCAAGCCGAATAACGGGGATACACCTATAGATCCAGATGAAGTTGAATGTACACGACCCATGTGGCGAAAACAGTGTTGGTGAAGTCGATGTTTTCAGTTATTGTTAAGTGATGTTTACCCTGACCAAGGACTTTGTGAGGCTCATGCTCTTCCAGGGAGGAGGGGAAGCCGGGAGGAAGCAGAGATGGGGCGCCTGACCCGGCTAGCCAGGGATGTATTCCATACCACAGCACGTCATGGCCGGGGTGGGGGGTGACCGGGAGTTACCCGGAAGGACACGGGCTTCCGGGTGGAACTCGTTTTCTTGGCCGGTGGTATCGTATTCTCTTCCCTTGTTATTTTCCCTTATCATTGTTGTAGTTGATAGTAGAGGTGGTGATTTGTGTACATTGGTTGCTGGACTGTTCTTGTCTCAACCCGTGGGAGTTGCACTTTTTTTTGATCCTCCTCCCCGTTCCTCCGTGAGTGGGGGAGAACCCCGGTGGGGGGGGGGACATGGACCTTGATTGTTGTCAGCTCGGCACCACTCACTGGGAGTGAGTGAACAAGTTACCTGACTGGGTTTAAACCACGACAAAGGGGAAAAGGAAAATAAAACAATAAACACAAGTGCAATTGCTCACTGATGCATGGATAGATTCCACAACTCGTTAAAGTTGTAAAGTAGGTATGCTTTATTCAGCTCTGAGTCCATTAGTGATAGCTCCTCCGAAGGCATGTGCACCTCAGCGTCGTTTCCCCTTTACATTTATCCTCTAAAGTTATACATATGCATGAGGTTGCACAACACACCTATACATGTTCAGGGACTATCCTTGCTTAGTATTATAATGAGCTAAAAGGTCCTTTGCACTTGCACAGTGCCTCCTAGTGGTCGTGGGAGAGGGTCTCAAGATGAATTAACCGAGTCTTCCTTAAACCTGAACTTTTCACCCTTAGTCATTACGCATACTCCCTGGAGGCTTGGTCATTGTCCAAACCGCAGGGCCAATTTCATCCAGCCTGGGTGTCCAAAGGACAGGAACCAAGTCACGGTCCCTACCTCTTAACAATAGCCATGTACTTACATCGTGTTCTAGCATACACGGCAAGTATGATAAGTATGAACAAGCAGTTACATTGTCAGGCAAGCGGCTTAACCTACCCCCCTGTACATCGGTTAACCCTTCACATCACTCATCACCTGCCAACTGATACCCAGCCCGGCCTGAGCAGTGACCTGAGCAGCAACCTGAGCCTTCCAGGTAAATTCCCCCAGTTTCTATACTGGGCATGATGTTCTGTGGTATGGAATACCCCTTTGTCTAGTTTGGGTCAGGGATCCTGTCTCTGCTTCCTCCCAGGTTCTTGTGCCCCTCCTCACTGGCAGATCATGAGACTGAAAAAGTCCTTGATCGGAGTAAGCATTACTTAGCGGCAACTAGAATCATCAGTGTGTTATCAGTGTTGTTCTCAGACTAAAGTTGAAAACGCAGCACTGCAACAGCTACTAAGGAGAAAAATTACTGTTACAGCTAAACCCCAGACAGCCCCCATTACTTCAAGTGGGAAGGTCCCCCCAGGACCTTGTGTGTGGGGCTGGGATAGGAAAAGATCCTGGAAAATTCCCTGTTTCCCAATTAGGGTATTTCCACTGAATAATGAAGTCACCCTGCAGCAGGACAGTAAGGGATGAGCCATCTGCCCTGCGCTGTGGGCTTGCTGAAATGCTGGGATGCAGGGCACGTGCTGGACATCAGTGGACATCAGGAGACCTTGGGATCCCCCCACATCATTGCTGGTGCTCCCGTTTCCCAGGGCTAGAGGGAGTATTCATTACTCCCAAGGCTGTGCCCATGTAAGAGGGGTGCAAGGTCCAACTCTGGTTTTGTAGCAGTTGCAAAGCAAGCAGAGGAACTCAAGCTGCCCAGCTTGGATGGCATCTAATAGGTGTTCTCCATCGCACTGCCATGGGGCAGGACCAATGAAAACTCATTGGGACAGTGAGGCTGGAAGGATGCTGTCAGCCCCACTGGTTAAACCACATTTGGGGATAAATCCCATTAGCAACCTCTCCTTCAGGCTTGTTATGGGCTCACCAGCTATGTTTTCACACTGTTGGCACTTAAATCTGTCTGGGTAGGAAGGAATAAAGAGAACTTTGCTATTTGCAGAATGAAGTTTAGTTTGAAGCTCCAGAGCTGGTGCTGCACCCTGCCTGTGCCACCCTGCCTGTGACATTCCTGCCCGTCCCTACACAGGGACATGCCTCACACCCATCAGAAGTTCAGGGTGATGGTGACATCTCAGGGGACATCCTGGGGGAAAATCCCTCCTGGAGCAAAGGAGTATCCCCAGGGATTGACACTGAAAGCAGCCAGTGGGTAGGGGTGCCCTTGGTTGTGCCAAATCCCATCTGAGTCCTGGCAGTGGTGGCTAGGTGGGTCAAGAAAGGTTTTGCAGCTATAAAGAGGTTATGAAAGTCTGTGCTTGGGGAGTGTGAGGACAGACAGGACCCCTTGTGTCCTAGGAAGCAGCATGGTGCCACATGGCTCCTGAGGTGAAGTGTCCTGGCTGGGACAGGGCAAACATCACACCCCAACATGGGCATTGCAACCCATTGTGAACATTGCAACCCATCACAGACATTGCAAGCTGGTGCAGGCATCCCCTCCCATCACACCCTATTGTGGGCATCACACTCCATCACAGATATCGCCCCCATCATGGGCACAGCACCCAGGCATAGCACCACATCATGGGCATCTAGGTCACTCACAGCTCCCCACAGAACCACCCTGCCAAGTTGGCAGAGGGTTGAGCAGGGTGGTTCTTCCCTGCCAGTGCAACTAAAATGCCAGGAGTCAAAACTAAACCTGCTTCCCCACCACCCCATCTGCTGTTGGTGAGGGCTTGTACTAACAAGCTGCTCATTAGCCCCGAGGATGTTTGGCGGAGAAGACAGTATGGGATTTGCCTTTGGGCAACAACAGGGTGGAGAAGAAAACCCCAAACTGTAAATTACTTTGTTATGCAGAGAAAGTATTAAAACAAGAGTCAGAGCTGCTGTTAGGGAGGGCAGAGCCAAGATTAGAAGAAAGCAAAAAGATAACACAGGCTGTTTCCCGTGACCCCCAAACACACTACCGTCCTGCTGCCCAGGGAAACACCCCATCCAACAGAAGTACCAGCTTCCTTATAGACCTTTATATATACACATTACTTTATTTATGTTGCTTATTACACATCAGTGACAAAAACTAAAGATATCTGAACACATATATAAACACACCCCCCCCCACACACACAATAAGGTTATTCTTCTTTGCCCCCCCAGATGTGCAGCATCCCCAGATGTGTAGCTGGGGGTCGTCATTTGCAGCAGCTGCACTTGGCGGAGGGGGGCCCCTTGCAGACGCAGCCCTTAGCGCACTTGGCACATCCCGCAGGGCAGCAGGAGCAGCAGCCTGTGGAGGGGAAGAATAAGTCAGATGGAACTCAGGGTGTGATTTGGGGGTGTCCCGTGGGGGATGGCTGGTCTGGAGACCTCCCACCAACCCTTGTGTGCTCCCCTTTTAGCAGAATCCCCATCCTAGCAGCATCTCCTGGGGTGTTTTTGCACCCCAGCCCCTCTCTGAGCAAACCCTCCACACATGGCTCTGCCCAGAAGTGACAGCATCAGGAGCAGCTGGAAGAAATCCCAGTGCTGATTTCCTCCCAGTGCATCCCCTTGTGCTGAGCCTGAGGTGCCAGTGAGGGGTACACCAACTTTTGGGTTATACTAGGTGGCTGGTGTTGCCTAGGGTATGTGTGTAGATATTGGCCTGTGCTCCTTTGAGGGCAAAAACATACTCAACCCTGGCAATGCTGATCCTGATTTGATTCAGTGTATCCCAGGATGTGTAATGAAACCCCCCATGAGTGTTTCTCCCCCTCCCCCCCCGTATGGCTTGGGGATCCCCCTTACCTTTCTTGCAGGATGTGTATTTGCAGTTTTCACATTTGCAGTTGTCCCCACAGGTGCAGGTACCACCTAAAAAACAGAGAAAATGAAAAAAAGGATTAAGAGGCTGTGGTGGGAAGGGATCCTCACAACCCTAAGGCTCCAGCCGAGAGATGCAGGGAGAGTATTGCTGTCTCTCCAGAGAGGTCACAACATTCCCAGTGAGATGCTCCAGGTGTGACACTGCAACACTGGGAGAGGATTTCAGCAGCCAGCCTGGCCAGGATGAGAGCAATGGGGATGGAGGAGGAGGCTGGAGCACCAGTAGTCCCAGCAGGATGCTCCAGTAGCCCGATGCAAAGGGAAGAGCTGACTTACCGGTGGCACAAGTGCAGTCCCGGGAGTCCATGTCTGCCTGGGCTGGGTGCTGGCTACCGGAAGTGTTGGGTGACAAGAAGAGCAGCTTTAGGAGGTCTCGCTGCCACCTCCTATTTATCCGTGGCCAGTGAGAGTGAGTGCAAAACCTCCGCCCCTCATGGCTCAGCTCATGCCTGCCTGCACTGATTCATTCCTTGAGTAGCATCCATGAGTTCCATGTGTCCCCTCTCTGAGGTGCTAGTGGCAGCAGGAAGGGATGTCTGGGACCACCGAGATGCTGAGATGTTGGGGGGTGGGTGTATGGGTGTGTGCTGAGAATGGCCAGCTCTCATTACACAGATGGCACCTGTCCTGGGAGCACTGCTCCGTTCCCATGGGCTGGGAGGGTTCACTCAAGGAAGCTCTTTGCCAAAACCAATCTGCGAAGCCCCAAGATGTCTCAATGGGATGCATTGATCCCAGGGTGGCCACCACTGCCCAGTCGTATCTTCACAGTGGGGTGATAGGGAGCTGGCACAGTGTGGTGACAGGAATGCAGTCCCTGCCCCAGACCCCATCCCATGGCTCTGACACCCTTCCCAGGAGCAGAAACAAGTTGGACTGGCTCAGCCAGAACTTCCATGCCCTCCCAGCACTCCAGGACAGCAGCACCCACGTCCCCTCGGTGCCATACGTGGCACCTTGGGGCCCTGTCTCCTTCCTGGCTGTGGTGCTCCATCCCACTAATCTGGATTAAATTTCATGCTGGGTGTGCAGGGAGGAGGGTGGTGGGTGAGCTGCCATCACCCTGGTCAACTCCTCCAGCGGGTTTTACTCACCCACTTGAAAGAGCATTGAGGGTTTGGGGTGGAAGGTGTGAAAAAAAAAATGCTTTCGGAGATTTTGGGTGCAGGAAGGGTCTGCCCCATGGCAAGGAGCATTGCCAGCCCTGGATCATCCTTCCTCCTCACCCTTGGGGTTTTTGTGTGTTGGTGGTACCCCATCCTGGCTGCCCCATGCTCTGAAACTGCTTTGCTTTCGGGGTTTTATCTCAGCTGGGATTTTGCCTGTGGTGCTTGGCTAAGGCGGTTTGTTGGAGGCAATGCTAATCCATCAGAAACACAGGGCCAGGGAGTATTTTTACCACCCAGATGTCTTGGCATGTTGGAAGCTTGTTGGGTGACGTGGTGGGGAGCGGTGCTAGTGCCCTGACTCAGCATTTCTTCCAGCCCTGCCAGGCCAGGGTGAGAAATCCTTGTGTGCCTGAGGAAGTCAGAGGCAATGGGCCCCTTCCTTTGCCTCCTCTGCCCTGGGAGCAGCTCCTCGGTGCCCTGGAGTGTCAGTCCTGCAGTCACGCTGCTGCTGATGCATTGGGATGTGATGGCAGGGGATGATGCCAGGGATCAGGTGAGTGCCAAGGGTGTCAGTCGCTCCCATGGGAGCAGGGAAACACAAGCCTGCCAGGGAACACATACAAGTGGCCACCCACCAGCCCCAGCTACAGCCCCCTGCACTACGGGTGTCACAGCAGAGGTGGGACACCTCCTTGGGGTCCTGCATGTGTTCTGTTCCTGAAATAACCACCTGAGCACTCCCACAGTGTGGGAAATACCCAGGGAAATGCTTCCATCTGAATCGTGATGGATGCATGGGGAACAGCAATGCCACTGTGTTTGCTGTGTCCTCCAGCGCTGCCTGGCACCCTTGGCCACCCAGACAAAGCCATTGTGCTGGCAGATTGCTCCTGTCTCCAGCTGGTGGTGGCTCAGGGATGCAGGGACAGGTGGCCCCTTCAAAGTGGTCCTTCTCTTCCAGCCTGAGGGGGAGGAAGGAGAAGTCCATGCTGGGGGAACAGAGCAACGTTGGCTGTACTGTGCAATCTCTGCCATGAAAGGATGGGGTGGAGGAAAAGCTCTTTGGCACCTATTCTCAGCTCAGGCCCCCTTTTCCCTTCTTTCATTCCTTCCTTTGCACAAAGGAAAAAATGCATCTTTCAGGTAATGCAGGACTTGGGGTCAGGGCTCCGGGAGGTCTTATATTGCTCCTGGTCCATTCTGTAATTAATTTGGGATAGGGCTGGAGCAGTGGGTTGTCAATTGGACACACATCAGCCGGGCCACCTCCAGGAGCAGCTAGTAATTGAGGTGATGTGCTGCAGTTCTGGGACCCTGGGGAGACCTTCCCACTGATTAAATACCCCCAGTTACAAGGCCCTGCAAGCCCCAGTTCACCATCTGGCTCCTGCCCTCCATTTGCTGGGAGAGCCTAGGGATTCCCTATCATTTGCTATTCACATACATTCACTATGAGTGTGGTGAAGCACTGGAGAAGGTTGCCCAGAGAAGTTGTGGCTGCCCCATCCCTGGCAATGTTCAAGGCCAGGTTGGACGGGGCTTGGAGCAACCTGGTCTAGTGGAAGGTGTCCCTGCCCATGGCAGGAGTTTGGAACTGGATGAGCTATAAGGTCCCTTCCAACCCAAACTGTTCTGTGATTCTATGATTTACCCTGTGCAGCAATCATCTGCCAGCCCTTGCCATGCCTGAGCTATACCCCTTGGCTGCTGTGTCCCCTGTGTGGGATTCCTGGCTCTGTCCCCCAGCACATCCATGGCAATCACCCTGAGACTGCCAGGCAAATTAACTGGGGTGAGTCAGCAGGATGCTCCAGTGCTCCAGGCAGAACCGGAGGTGTCACTTGCCGGTGGGATGGTGATGGCTGAGCCAGGGTGATAGCTCTGCAGAGCATGGCAGGGACAGGGCTCCCCAGAAAGGAATGAAAGAGGCTAACAACCTTCAGGAAGACGTGTTGGAGGTACCTATCCTTGCTACAAGCACCTGCAACGCCCAGGATGCCTAGACCCAATTGCTGAAAGCCACAGGACAGTGATGGTGATGGTGCTGGTGACTGGCAGTGACTCAAGGCTGGCACCAGGCAGGTGAAGAGGAAGGCTTCTGAGGAGGACCTGGCACAGGTCTGCCCTGACTCTGCTGAAGGACATGTGGCTCCAGTCACCCATGATCATGCAGTGGCATGTGATGAACCTCTTTCTGCCTCTGGTTGCCCATGGCAGCCACTGCAGCACATTGCCTTCAGAGGAACCTGCAGACAACTACAGGTCCCCCTTTCCCATCTCTAAGAGCACGTCTCCCCAAAGTACTTGGTCCATGCTTGCCATCCCCTCCCAAGCAGTGCTGGGTTTGGTGACCCGCCCTTCGCCTAGATACGACATCCCCTGCAGCCGTGTGGCAAAGCACCATAGCTCCAGTGGGTATGGGCCATGGGCAAGAGATTGCAGGGAGCTGCAAACCAGGGTGAGCACAGCATGGAGACCCTGGGGGACAGTCCCTGAGGGTATACTGCCCCTCACATTGCCTGCTGCTTGCTGGTCTGGGTGCTAATGACTAGCATCCAGCAAACACCCAGCTCATCCCAAATGCTGAAAGCCAGCAGGAAGCCACAGGAGCAATTACTGCTTAGAAAGCAGTTTTGCTTTGACAGGTATCTAGGGTTGCTATTTGCTGATGATAACCAAATGTTTAAAACACAGGAAATAGGTGCTGGCATTATTTTTTTTTTTTTTTTACCAGTGCTTGCCAGCCCTTTAGCAGAGGAAGAAAAGTGTGAACCACCCCTTGCCTGTCCCGGGAAGCCAGTCCCAACTGCTCCCCGTGTACATAGGCAAAGCCTTGGAACCCATTTGAGAGTGAAACCGGATCAGTGGGGTGACCTCACCCTGTGTAGGGTGGTGGGGTTTTTTGTTTGGGTTTGGTTTTTTTTTTTCCCCAGAAAACAGTGAGCAGAGACTTGTTCTGGTCTCAGTGGCAGACATGAGCTAAGCCCATCATATACTTTCCCTCCTTACTCCTTCCCCAGAAGCTGCCTGCTTTCCTGGCAAAACCCTGCCTGGACCTCAATTACAGCACTGGGAAAATATATCCCAGCTGGTGCTTCTCCAGATGCTCAGCCATTTGCAAAGACATGGTGTGTCTCCATTAAGCTGGGTGAATGCCCTCCTTGGTGGGCTTTGGTGGCCTACCATCATGTCTGTAGCAATAGGAACACACCTCCAGCCAGGGCTCACTGGCTGCAGGAAGGGGATGAACAGATTTTCATTAAGCAGGAGTTGCACTGTGTGCAATCCTGCAGCGCTTTCACAACCTCGCAGCATGCTTTGATGTGTGCTGTTTGGGAGCCACCTTGCAACCCAGCTGCACTAGAGCTGGGACTCCCAAATCCAGGTTTCTGAGCTGGGTTCAGCTGCTGGCTTATCCTACGTCTCTGGGCAAGGGCTTGAAATTTCAATGTTTCTTATCTGGATATAGGATATAAATATCACCTTCCCCTTGAAAAAACACCATGGAGAGGGCAGTGATTTGCTAGTTATTTATTCTTGGGGGAAGGGAAAGGAAGAAATGCTGAGACAATACTCTGCAATTGGGTCCAGGAGGGTGAGTCTGACCCTACACAATCCCCCTGGTTTTGGGGTGTGCATCCCGAGGGACCCTAGCACAAGGCAGGAGCTCCTGCTCAGTGGTACAGGGTTTTGGGGCTGGGCAACGTGTGTTCAGGCATGTCTGGAAGATGAAAGGGCTGATTCCTCTTTTGATCATGAAATTCTCATAAATGTTAATGGGAATTACTTCAAGGTCTAATGAGGGCAGAATTGAAGCCCCCAAGGGGAGGAAGGGTGTGAGGACCAACCAAGCTTTAGATGGGAAATAAAAGGGCTCCAATTTACCTTGTCCCCCACCTGTTGAGAGCAGAGCACTGGTGGCCAGGAGCTGCCCAGCATCTCTACAGATCCTCCTGGGGAAAGGGGGTCCTCAGGTGTCCCCCACCTGCTGGCACCTGCACAGACAGTTTTTAAACATCACCTTAACTCTAGGCATCATTTTAACTCACAACTCTAATGCTTTCCCAGTTTTGGATTTTCTTCTTTTTCTTTGTTTTTCTTCCTCCCCCCCCATCTTCCCTTCCCTTTTGCATCTTTCAGGTGCCACAGACTTCAAACAGACTGCTCCAACTACTTGCCACCTCCCCCAGCTGAAACGTGACCTGAAGCTTCCAAGTATCATTACCTTGGGCATATTTAATTATTTTATTCCCCTGTAGTTGGTAATTAGAATCCAAGAGTTGAGGGGATGAGTAATCCCCTGGGATGTTGAGTAGACACTTGCCCAAGCTTGCAAAGAAAACACCAACTCCCTTAGAATAAAGGCATGAAATAAAAGGATGTGATACTTTCCTTGATGTCTTCAGAGCCTTGTTCCTGAGATCTTTTCATGGTTTAAGCCCAGTTGGTAACTCAGCAACACACAGCTGCTCACTCATGCAGTGTCTGTAAAGAAAGAGGCTAGACACACACACACATACACTGCTTTCACAACTAGTTCCACTTTATTCACTCAAGCATGGTAATACATAGCATACAGATATAGGTCTGAGCCATGAAGCCAAAAAGCAGCTACATCATTCCCAGTGACTGTTTTCAGTCACTATAAATTCCATTCTATAAACAATCACTCCCCAGGATGCTTCCCAGCCCAAACTTGAACCCAAATACACCCTGGCTTACTCAAGACCCAGGTGCACTATCAGCAATTCTTCTTCTTTAATTATCCACATAGCGGGAACAGGATGTCTTGCAGTTCCCACATCTCCTCCTTTTTTGTTTTGCACGATACTTTGGCTTTGGATCTTCGCAACTTAGCAACAAGTCTCTAGATGACATGGAGGAAAAGCAAAGCAAAACTGTGATGTCCAGGCTCCAAAGACAAGATCTCACCAGCATGTTGGCCAGATGTACTGGGAGTTTTGGGAACCTGGAGATAGATGCTGTTACTTCAAAAACACAGTCCTTGGCTTTCCTTATCTCTTTCTCTGCTTGAGGAGTCTTAAATCACACAAGAGCCGTTCCTTGATATTAGCATTTAAAGATGGAAAGTTCAAATACAATAGTTACTTATTATATTATTATTACTTATATTAGTTACTTATGCTAACTTCTGCTTTTTTACTATGAGGGTCATAAAACTGGCTTTAGCTTATCCTGCTTGAGCAGGGGATTTGGACTAAAGGATGTCTGAGAATAGAAGATTCAAATATGATAGTTATTTATTATTTTATTATTACTTATAATAGTTACTTATGCTAAAAATGAAAGCTGCTTTAGATAACCCTGCTTGAGCAGGGGATTTGGATCATCTCTTCTGCCAACCACAGGCTGCCTGACCTGCCCTTCCCTCCTGGATGGCCCTTTTATAACAGAAGAGGCCATCCCTCACATCAAGGTCTGGCATGGCATGTGTCCCCACCGCTCAGCCCCTGCTGGGTTGCAGCCAGCAGCAGAGTTAAAGGTTCTTCTTGGTGGCAAACACATATGCCAACCCAGTCTTGCCCTTGCCTAAGGTAGGAGGCGTTTGGCTGACCTCAGTCCTTGCACCTCATTGCCAATGCAGAGTTTCACCTGCTTCATCCAGTAACAAGTTGCTACAATGGCAAAGCACACACAGATTCACATTAGCAGTATAACTACTACAGGGTGCAGCAGCGTGTTGAAGATGCTGATGGCAGTGGGGGACCAGCCAAAGAAAATTTCCCACCAGTGGTGTTATCCCACCCTCTTAATTCTTTCCATTACCTATTTTATAACACTACCATAGTGATGTACAGTTATTAGGATTTTTCCAGCTTCTGCCTTAGCATTTTCTAGCAGCTGCTGCAAATTTGCATGCTCTAACATCTCTTTTGCAAGTGACAAATCCATACCGATAGGGGTTGGAGTTATACTATGAAACATGGTGTAGTTTCTTATTAGCAACTGGCTAGTAATACAGGTGGTTTATACACAAAATCACAGCCTCTAATAATAGCTATGTTGCAAGTACACATATTTGAGTTGTTAAACATGGTCTGGTTATAGAGACTTTTCAGTTGCCCCCAAGTGATATTTTACAAATCATGCCTTTTTCTCTTCCTCTGTCTCATTCTGCTCGGGGCCTTCAATGTCAGCTCCTGCATCTAAGGCATCGGGTTCTTTAACTTGTCTGTTCAGCTCATGGTATGGCTTGACAAACTTTGCAGCCAGCTACCGTGGTCCAGTAGGTAGGAGGACACAAGCATATCCCCTCCCCCAGGGTATCAGTTACACAGGGCCTTCCCATTTCTGCAGGCCCAAAGGATCACAATACCACACTTCAGTATGTTCTTAAGGTGGATTATCAGAGCCACAATGCCATTGTACTGCAGTGACAGTAGTATTCATGGAAGATTAAGTGCAATTTAAAAATTCAGTGTATAGATGGCATTGTCTAATTGTTCTTGAGGGACCCTTTTTTGTTTTTGTAGCATAGAGTTCAGAACAGCGTCACTTTGTTCCACAATCCCCTGGCCTTTAGGGGAGAGGGGAATACCAGTGACATGCGTGACACCACATTGCTGTAAAAATAATGATAAAGCTAACGAATTATATGCAGGGCCATTATCTGTTTTCAACTGGGAAGGGACTCCTAAGGTAGCAAATGCACGTTTTATATGCTGGATAACAACATGAGCCTTCTCTCCTTTATGAGCAGAGGTTGAAATCATATGTGAAAATGTGTCAATAGACACATGCACATATTTGAAGACACCAAAGGAAGCAATGTGTGTAACATCTGTTTGCCAAATCTCATTCATGTTTAAGCCACGAGGATTTACACCCATGGCAAATGAGGATTGAGCTCCTGAGTGACAATCAGGGCAAGACCCGACAATTTGCTTTGCTTGAGAAGAAAACTGGTGAAATTGTTTCTTTAAAACAGAGGCTTTCTGATGAAAAAAGGAATGGGAAGCAGCTGCAGAAGTAAACTGCACAGTGTTAACAGTCAAGGAGTATGCTATGTTGTTACCTGCAGTTAAAGGGCAAGGTAGGTTGGAATGCGATCTAATAGGTCCAATGAAAACAGAATAATTCCTAGTTTCCAAACAATGTTTTAGCTTCAGCAAAATGTCAAAAAGTGCACGGTTATTGATTTCTTTTAACACACTAAAAGAAAGGCATGGTAACAATCGAAAAACATTCTGAGTCACAAACAATATTTAAGGATTCTGCAGGGAAAACTGTAGCGCATGTAAGACTGCAGTAGAGCCATTCACATCTATAACAGAGGATTGCCTGAATCATTTTCAAACCAAACTGAAGCAGCTTTGCCAGTTTTTCCAGAGTGTCGTGGTTTACGCCCAGCCGGTAACTCAGAACCACACAGCCGCTCTCTCACACTGCCCTTCCTCCACCCTGCTCCGGGAGGAATGGGGAGGAGAATTGAAAGAATGTAACTCCCACGGGGAGTTACCACATCATGCCCAGTATATAAACTGGGGGGAGTTACCCAGAAGGCCCAGATCGTTGCTTGGGTTGGGCTGTGTATTAGTCATTGGGTTGTGAGCAATTGCATCGTGCATCACTTGTGTTTTCTGAGCTTTCATTTTTTCTCTTGTTGTTTACTACTATTATTATTATTGGTATTCTTTCTATTATCACTGTATTTTACTTTAGCTATTAAAGTGTTATTAAAGTGTTCTTATCTCAACCTGTGGATTTTACATTCTTCCCATTCTCTTCCTCATCTCGCCTGGGGGGGGGGGGGTTTAGGGGAGGGGTGAATGAGTGGCTGCATGGTGCTGAGTTACCGGCTGGGTCTAAACCATGACAGCACGCTCCCTAGACAGGCACAAACAACCCTATACATGCATGCACAACCCCATATGTGCATGCACAACCCCAGCAGGGCACATACAATGCCAGACATGTATGCATGACACTAGATGGGAACACACAACCCCAGACAGGCATGCCTCCCTCAGACGGCCACCCTTTAACCTTGCAGGGACATACACAACCCCAGAGCATCCTCCCACCATGCACGTAGGAGCAGCCAGGCAGGCCTTTCCCGGGGGCAGCTGTGCAACAAGAGCAGTGGCTCCCACTTGTGGTGGCCTATGTGCAAGGATCCTTTTAATTGTGTTTGCATTGATATAATTAGTAACTCATTTAATGCCATCAATGTAACTATATTCCCCTATAAACAGAGGTATTAAACTGTCAAGACCAGGGATCAATATCCAGCTAGTGTACAGCACATCTCTGCTCTGCTGACCTCAGGGACCCCATATGCGGGACTTGGCCCCTCACAAAAGCCATGGCACACCCAGCACCACCCCACCTGAGTGCTGGTGTTGGGCCAGAGTGTCCTCATCCTCACCCCAGGTACAGTTCCTGGGACCCTGCTCCCTCCCATCATCCCATTGCCATGGCAACATCTTTATTCCTTAATAGATGAGGTTAAGGGCTTCTCAGGCAGGTGTCCTGGGTTCAGCAGTGGCAGTCATGTTTTTCCTTTGTGTTGGCTGGTGCAGTGCTGTGTTTTGGCTTCCGGCTTGAGAACAGTGTTGGTGAAGCCGATGTTTTCGGTTGTTGCTAAGTGATGTTTACCCTGACCAAGGACTCTGCGAGGCTCATGCTCTGCCAGGGAGGAGGGGAAGCTGTGAGGGAGCAGGGACGGGGCGCCTGACCCGGGCTAGCCGGGGAGGTATTCCATGCCACAGCACGTCATGCCCGGGGTAGAGGGGTAACTGGGAGTTACCCGGAAGGACACGGGCTTCCGGGTGGAACTCGCTTTCTTGGCCGGTGGTATTAATTGCAGCACATGTTTCACACTCATGAATAACCTGGGCAATAGCGTCCATTGTTAAGTCCACCCCTCGATCATGGGCCCATCTATAGGTTGCATCTCTGCCCTGATGGCCTGAAGTGTCATGGGACCACTGGGCCAAAAATAATTCACCTTTATGTTGCCAATCTAAGTCCATCTGAGCCACTTCAATCTTAGCCGCTTTATCCACTTGTTGGTTGTTCTGGTGTGCCTCAGTGGCCCGACTCTTGGGTATACGGGCATCTACATGATGTACCTTCACCACCAGGTTCTGCACCCTGGCAGCAATATCTTTCCACAGTGCAGCAGCCCAGATGGGTTTACCTCTGCGTTGCCAGTTGCTCTGCTTCCATTGCTTCAACCACCCCCACAGGGCATTTGCCACCATCCATGAGTCAGTATAGAGATAAAGTACTGGCCACTTTTCTCGTTCAGCAATGTCCAGGGCCAGCTGGATGGCTTTCACCTCGGCAAACTGACTCGATTCACCCTCTCCTTCAGCAGTTTCTGCAACTTGTCGTCCAGGACTCCATACAGCTGCCTTCCATCTCCGATGCTTTCCCACAATACGGCAAGAGCCATCAGTAAACAAGGCATACTGCTTTTCACTTTCTGACAGTTTATTATATGGTGGGGCCTCTTCAGCGCGCACCACCTCCTCCTCTGGTGACATTCCCCAATCTTTGCCCTCTGGCCAGTCCATGATGACTTCTAGAATGCCTGGACGACTGAGATTTCCTATTCGAGTTTGTTGTGTAATTAGTGCAGCCCATTTACTCCATGTAGCATCAGTTGCATGATGTGTAGAGGAGACCCTGCCTTTGAACATCCAGCCCAGCACGGGCAGCCGGGGTGCCAGAAGGAGCTGTGCTTCAGTGCCAATCACTTCCGAAGCAGCTCGAACCCCTTCATAGGCTGCCAGTATCTCTTTCTCAGTTGGGGTATAGCTGGCCTCAGATCCTTTATATCCCCGACTCCAAAAGCCAAGGGGTCGACTTCGAGTCTCCCCTGGAGCTTTTCGGCAGAGGCTCCAGGTAGGACCGTTCTCCCCAGCTGCAGTGTACAGTACATTTTTTACATCTGGTCTGGTCCGGACTGGTCCAAGGGCTACTGCGTGAACTATCTCGCGTTTAATTTGCTCAAAGGCTTGTTGCTGCTCAGGGCCGATTTTAAATCATTTTTCTTCAGGGTCACATGATAGAGAGGGCTTACAATCAAACTGTAATTCGGGATGTGCATTCTCCAGAACCCCACTGCACCCAAGAAAGCTTGCGTTTCTTTCTTATTAGTTGGTGGAGACATTGCTGTTATCTTGTTGATCACATCCGTGGGGATCTGTCTACGTCCATCTTGCCATTTTATTCCTAAAAATTGAATCTCCTGTGCAGGTCCCTTGACCTTACTCCGTTTTATGGCAAAACCGGCTTTCAGCAGGATTTGGATTATTTTCCTCCCTTTCTCAAAGACTTCTTCCGCTGTATCGCCCCACACAATAATGTCATCAATGTATTGCAGGTGTTCTGGAGCTTGCCCCTGTTCCAGTGCAGTCTGGATCAGTCCATAGCAAATGGTAGGGCTGTGTTTCCACCCCTGGGGCAGTCGGTTCCAAGTGAACTGAACACCCCTCCAAGTAAAAGCAAACTGTGGCCTGCACTCTGCTGCCAAAGGAATGGAGAAAAATGCATTGGCAAAATCAAATGTGGCATGCCACTTGGCTGCCTTTGACTCTAGTTCATACTGAAGTTCTAGCATGTCCGGTACGGCAGCACTCAATGGTGGTGTGACTTCATTCAGGCCACGATAGTCTACTGTTAGTCTCCAGTCTCCATTAGACTTTCGCACTGGCCATATGGGGCTATTAAAGGGTGAGCGGGTCCTGCTGATCACCCCCTGACTCTCCAGTCTACGGATCAGCTGATGGATGGGAATCAGGGAGTCTCGGTTGGTGTGATATTGCCGCCGGTGCACTGTTGTGGTTGCAATTGGCACTTGTTGTTCTTCAACTTTCAGCAACCCCACAGCAGAGGGATCTTCTGAGAGACCAGGCAAGGTGGACAGCTGCTCAATTTCCTCAGTCTCCAAAGCAGCAATACCAAAAGCCCACCGGTACCCTTTTGGGTCTTTGAAGTACCCTCTCTTGAGGTAGTCTATGCCGAGAATGCATGGAGCCTCTGGACCAGTCACAATAGGGTACTTTTGCCACTCCCTCCCAGTCAGGCTGATTTCAGCCTCCAGCACAGTCAACTCTTGGGATCCTCCTGTTACTCCAGAAATATAGATGGGTTCCACCCCTTGACAGCTTGATGGCATCAGGGTACACTGTGCACCGGTATCTACTAGAGCCTTATACTTCTGTGGGACTGATGTGCCAGGCCATCTGATCCACACAGTCCAGTAAATCCGATTGTCCCCTACCTCCACCTGGCTGGAGGCAGGGCCCCTCTAATGGTCGTCACAGCTTTGGACACTTAAGTCGTGTTGAAAGGGATTATTCTTCATTATCACAGGAGCTGGAGTAAAATCAGCTCTTCCACTCCATCTGGGAAACTGCTCACCAGAGACTGAAGCCGTAGCTCTCATGGGACGATCAGTCTTGGCCCTTGCTCCCCTCTTCAGTTCACTCACCCGTTCCTCCAAAGCTGAAGTAGGTTTTCCATCCCACTTTGTCATGTCTTCTCTGTGATCCAGCAGGTAAAACCATAGGGTACCCCGTGGCGTATACCTCCTGTATCTCCTCTCTTGGACAATAGGACGCCTTTTGTTAATAGCTGAGACGTGTGTTGGTCCACGTGAGGAGCTGGATAAATCAGATAGATCGTCCCTCAATTGTTTGAGATCCTGGGACAGTTTTTTCACAGCTGAGATGATGGAAGGGGTGAGGTTGTCTTCGAACTCTCGGAGTTTATGAACCATTTCATCCACTGTTAGTGGTACTATGTCATTCCAGGTTACTGTTGCCAATGAATGGGCATATGATGACGGTGCATTCCGTGGAAGTTTTCGCCACATGGGTCGTGTACATTCAACTTCATCTGGATCTATAGGTGTATCCCCGTTATTCGGCTTGATGTGATAGAGCATCTCTACGATGGCCGATTCCCTCAGAGACTGGATGCCTTTTTCTATAGTAGTCCACTTGGCCGAACGACTCGTAACATCGTCCTTGTACGGAAACCTTCCTTTCACAGCTGCCAAGAGCCGCCTCCAAAGGCTGAGGGACGTTTTCTCTCTTGCGATTGCTTTGTCAATTCCCCCTTCTCTAGCAAGTGATCCCAGCTGCTTGGCTTCTGTACCTTCTAGTTCGTGACCATCGGCCCCATTATCCCAGCATCGGAGTAACCAGGTGATGATGTGCTCCCCTGGTTGACGGGTAAAATCTTTTCGCATATTCCGCAGCTCAGTTGAGGTCCGAGGTCGAGAAGTTACCTCTTCTTCTTCTTCTTCGTCATGTGATGATGACTCCTGATCAGATTCTGGACCGGGTGGTGAATTCATTGGTTCTTCATCTCGCTTCACCCTTTTTGCCTCCTTTTTGCTTGTTCTCTTGCGTACAGGGGCAACCAATATTGGTACGAATTGGTCCTCTGGTTTGGCTGCAGTGATTATCACTGTGGTTTGAGTAGCAACTGTACTTGTTGCTGGGGGTGGTGTAGCTGCAGTACTTGGAGCTGGGGTAACCGCGCTGTCTGTTGCAGTTGAAGTTTGAGCAGCTGCTGTACTTGCCACTGGGGTAGCTGCTCTGTTCATTGAGGCCAAAGTTTGTGTAGCGACTGTTGCTTTGCCCTCAGATCCGCCGACATTCTTTTCCTTTTGAAGGTGCTGGATAGTGTTGAACAAGGCCCTGTAAGCATAGGCCAAGCCCCAGCACGTTGCCGTGATTTGTCCCTCTCTGGTATGGCCAGAATGACCACACACCTCATTTGAGTGTTTTACTAATTCTTCTGGATTTTGCAGTTGTTCGGTAGTGAAATTCCAAAGTACTGGAGGGGCCCACTGACCTAGATACTTGCCCATACTATCCCACACACCCTGCCACTCATGGCTGTCCAGCCTCAGGGAAAATCTCTCGGTCCTCCTACATTGTCGTTTGACCCCAGACAAGACCCAAACCTGAATCTGCTTAACTCTTGAAATCAGTAGTGGGCAAAACACACTCTGTATGCGTGTTAGCATGGTGATTCCCATCACCATCAGCAAACAAGTCTCAACAGCATTAAAATGCCATTCAAAAAATTCAAAACTCTCAAGTGTAAATGGTCTGGGGTGACAACTGGGAGGGTAAAAGGATGTCTCCTTCACAGGTTGAGCACCTGAGAAGGAGAAAAAAGATGTGTAATTGCTAAGCACCTCCATCATATACCTCCCAAAGTATAAAGGTGGTGACCACACTGGGAACATAAGCCAGATCAGTTTCATGATCAATGATTCTATTGTATTACAAGTCATTACCATAAAGTACAATGGGACAAAAACCTTAGCCCAAGCCCCACACTTGAAAAACACTAATACAGCAAATACCGGATGGACGTAAGATACGATATACTGAAACTGTGAGATCAAGAGGAACAACCTTGAGAGCCAATAAATCAGCATTGTGACGAGTGACTATCAATCCAGTCAGATCTGTTCTTATCTCAACCCCTCGAGCCCCACGTTGGGCGCCAAAAAGAACTGTCGTGGTTTAAACCCAGTCAGGTAACTTGTTCACTCACTCCCAGTGAGTGGTGCCGAGCTGACAACAATCGAGGTCCGTGTCCCCCCCCCCACCGGGGTTCTCCCCCACTCCCGGAGGAACGGGGAGGAGGATCAAAAGAGTGCAACTCCCACGGGTTGAGACAAGAACAGTCCAGCAACCAATGTACACAAATCACCACCGCTACTTTCAACTACAACAATGATAAGGGAAAATAACAAGGGAAGAGAATACGATACCACCGGCCAAGAAGACGAGTTCCACCCGGAAGCCCCGTGTCCTTCCGGGTAACTCCCAGTCCCCCCCCACCCCGGCCATGACGTGCTGTGGTATGGAATACCTCCCTGGCTAGCCCGAGTCAGGCGCCCCATCTCTGCTTCCTCCCGGCTTCCCCTCCTCCCTGGCAGAGCATGTGCCTCACAAAGTCCTTGGTCAGGGTAAACATCACTTAGCAACAACTGAAAACATTCACTTCACCAACACTGTTCTCAGGCTGGAAGTCAAAGAACAGCACTGCACCAGCTAGCACAAAGGAAAAAAAAAACAAACATGACTGCTACTGCTGAACCCAGGACACTCAGCTAATCCCCCAAACAGAGGAGGGATGCAGTGTGGTGCTAAAACACCTGCCAGGCATCTCCAGCCTGCCCTGCCCTGGTGAACACCTCCATGACCCCTCTACACCACTGCCAAGGGAAGTGATGCAGCCCTTGCTCAGCTGCTGCCTTTTGTTGGCAGCAAGGGCTCATATTGGCAACCAGGATTTAATTCACTTAAGAAGAACCATATTGATCCCAGACCCTGCTTGGCTTCCCCCTGCCTTGCACACACACATACCCCCCAAACCCCAAGCCCCTTAATATGCATCACATTAATTATCTGCACTGCTAGTTTTTCCATCTGACTACTTTTCATGCAGGGAAATTGGGTGATGCTCATCCCTATGTTGGGTCCTCCCTGGCCCCTGGGGTGCAGCTGCATGCTGCAGGTAGCTGACTCCCAGGGGGCTATTTTTGGGTCCCTGAGCCCCTCTGGTGCATCACTAACATCTTCAAGATGGGGAAACCCTGGCTCCTTCCCCATGGAGACGGTGCACTGCCAGGCACCTGGACACTGGGGTGTGTCCCCCTGGTTTCCTGATGGGAGGGGGGGGGGGGGCTGGGAAAGCTGTCAGTGCCCCAGTTTACTTCACAAGCTTGCAAACACAGGACCTGGCTATTCCTAGTTGACGCACAGCCTTGTGCAGACTGGAGTGCAAGGGCCCCAAGAACAGCTACAGCCAGAAGCCCCCCCGCTCTGCTCCTCCCCACCATGGGGCACACACAAAGGAGCTTAGGGCTTACAGGTCTCCCTGTCCTTGTGTCCAGAGCTGGGGGGCAGCTCACTCCTTGCAGGACACAAACCACCCCCTGACCTTACAAGCCACTGCTCGCCTCTGCCACCAGCTGTTATTAAATTAATGGTTATGGGAGAAGCTTTGCCTGGATTCTAGATGCATTTGAAGGCACTGACAGCTAACTAGGAGGAACTGCTCCCCTGAACCCACAGCCCTGGTGGATGCTGTGGGGGCTTTTTCACCCCAGCATCCTCAGCCTTGGAGGTCACTGTGAGAAATGGTCTCTGGATAAAATCTTTTCTTGTAAAAGATCAGAGCAGACACAGCAGTGAAGCAGCAATTTCTTAACATTTTTGAAGAAATGGGTATACTAACAAGTAGGCACACACAACAAAGGCAGAACTTTGATTTATATTTCCTACCCCTGTTCACAAGTTCCCTCCCTTGTTTTCCATTGGTTGGGTACTCCAAGGTTTGCAGCCTATCTAACACGTATAATCTACATGCCAACTGTCCCATATCTGGTTACATCTCTCCTTACTTGATTTTCTTATGAAAATCTAGCCAATCTGTTTTAACTGATTTTTATTATAATTAATATAGAGAGACAATAAGCAAGCAGAGCTGGGTGCGCCGGGGGGGTCTCCACTCCGCCCAAGACGCACACCGGGAACTTCTGGGGATAGTCTCATACTTTTCGGTTTCCCGGGCTTCTTGGGCTTCAGCCAATCCTGTTGTCTTCATTTCCTGGGCTTCTTGGGTTTCAGCCAATCCTGTTGTCTTCATTTCCCGGGCTTCTTCAGCCAATCCTGTTGTCTTCTTTTCCCAGGCTTCTTCAGCCAATCCTGTCGTCTTCTTTTCCCGGGCTTCTCCACCTGTTGTTGGGGTCTTGTCTCCAGGTGAAGAAATATTATGTCTATCGCAAGTCTGACCGCCATCTTAGCCCCCATAAATTCCAGTCCTTATGTGTTTATTTGTTCAGCGCACAGATTTCACAATGTTCTGTAACAGGACATATCTCTAAGTTACCTACCCCCCCCCCCCCCCCCTTTTCTAAGAACATTCATGCAATTTAAACAATGAACAAAACATTTCTTTGCACAATATTGTGGTTGACCCAGGGGAATTATTCCCTTGTTTCTCCTTCCTCCTCACTGTGGTATTGACAGGGACACTTATGATGCCCTTTGCACATAGCACAATGATCACAAGGGATTCCATCTCCACACAAAGTGCAATGATCACTAGGACTCCTGAGTTGCTGACACGAATCACTTTGATGTAACTCACAATTTTGTATACCCCTTGCTCTTATTTATTTACCTCCTTTTATGGCTTGATTTCATAACTCTCTGTCAGACTTGTGGTACCCCAATTTACTGTTTAACCAGCATGCACCAGATGAGTTTCATAGGTTGTACAAAGGTAGTGTTCAACTACAGAGTGTATCTTTCGTTCAAAAGATGATATTGTCTTATCCACAGAATGTGTCTTTTTGTGTTACGATATTTCAAACCCTTTGTTTTGTTTCCTTAGTAACTTAGCTCCAGCCCCAATATTGCAAAGCCTTAATATTGCAAAGCCTTAATATTAGAAAGCCCCATCCCCAATTATGTGAAAACAACACTGTTTCTCTCACAGTCATTCCACAAGTGTGGCTGGACACTCCCAGCCAGAGCCCTCTCCCAGGACTGCAGCTAACCCCGCAAAGCCTTTCATCTTGCTTAATATGTAGCAGCACTTTATAGAGCAGCATGCTTAATCAGCATTGATAATGCAGCAGATCCATCAGGTCATTAAAAACCCCCTGTCCCAGGAGAGCTGCCTGCTGCTGATACGCGGATTGACTCCACAACTCGTTAAAAGTTGTAAAGTAGGTATGCTTTTTATTCAGCTCTGAGATGCACGGGAATAATTCCTCAAAGTCATGCGTATCTCAGTGTTGTTTCCCTCTACATTTATTCTCTAAAGTTATATATATTCATAAGGTTGCACAATATGCCTATACATATTCATGTCCTATCCCCGCTATGTATTATAATGAGTTAGAAGGTCCTTTGCACCTGCTCTGTGCCCCCTCTGGTCATGGGCAGGGGTCTCAAGATGAAGTAAATGAGTCTTCCTCCTGTGGGTAGGGGTCTTCAAGATGAAGTAAATGAGTCTTCCTCTTCTTGAACTTTTCACCTTTTAGTCTTCACGAATGGCCTTAGGGTTTGGTTGGTGTCCCAGCCATAAAACATCTGCATCTCCCCCTTCAGGCGTCTGCTTTTCCTTATCAATAGCTGCTTATCAGTAGAATCAGGCCTCTGCTTTTCCTTGTCAATAGAACCAGGTGTCTGCTTTTCATTATCAATAGTTAGTGCCTTTGTTCTGCTTAGTAGGAATGATAGGTACAGATAATACTTTTGTTTAATACTTTTGTTTAAGCAAGTGAATTCCTCTAACCCCCTTGTACAACCCCCTTGTACATTGGTTAACCCTGTATCAACTTTATTATCACACCCTTGATTAGAGACCCCAATCCCAAGCCATCTGGAAACCCCAGTTGGGAGTTGCAGGAGCTGCCAAAGCTCTTGACATCCCCTGGACTGCAGCAGGGCTAGGAAGGGCGGGGGGAGGGGGGGGAGGTGTCAGGGGTTTGAACCCACCAGGACCACTTGGTACCTTGGCTGGGGTAAAGGGGTACAGGGGTTGTCGTGGAGAGGGGCTCAGAACCCAAACCCTGCCCCAAACACCCATGTATGGCAGCTCCATATGCGGAGACACTGGTCCATGTATGTGCAGGAGTGGCCCTACACGCTGGAACAGTACATGTGTCCCTATACATATACACAGGTGTGTTAAGACATGCATGGGCACAATGTGCACATGTGGGCAGACACATAGGTCTATACACACCCCTAAACTCAGGGATACACACATATGGGTCCATATACACTTGGCCACATCCATACATGCATGGGCACTCATATAGGTCCATATACATACACCAGCACTCGCACAGGTTCATACACACTTTGGCACTTATATGAATAACAATATAGGGTCTCACAGGAATCTTTACACATGTGAGTACTCATATGGGTACACACACATGCATCAGCACTCACACAGGTTCAGGCAAACATGGGCACACACCTACACTTATAAGAGCATTTATATGTATCCATACGCTCATATCAGTCCTGAGAAAAGGAGGCACAAAAGCACAAAATGCAATCAGTTCTAAGCCCATGCTGGTCTGGATGTTCAAAGGCAGGGTCTCCTCTACACATCATGCAACTGATACTACATGGAGTAAGTGGGCTGCCCTAATTACACAATGAGCTCAAATAGGAAATCCCAGTCGTCCAGGAATTCTAGAAGTCATCATGGATTGGCCAGAGGGCACAGATTTTAAAATGTCACCAGAGGAGGTGATGCATGTTGAAGAGGCCCCATCATATAATAATGTCCTGGGTTCAGCAGTAGCAGTCATGTTTTTTACATGAGCCTCACAGAGTCCTTGGTCAGGGTAAACATCACTTAGCAACAACTGAAAACATCGACTTCACCAACACTGTTCTCAGGCTGGAAGTCAAAACACAGCACTGCACCAGCTAACACAAAGGAAAAAAAACATGACTGCTACTGCTGAACCCAGGACATTCACGAATGTAAATCGTGCTCCAATTAAGCAAGCCAAGCTGTTAAAGCCTCTCTGGTATGGAGGACGATGACTGAAGTACAAATACAGGGAGGCCTGGCAGATTGACTATATCACACTCCCACCAACCCGCCAAGGCAAGTGCCATGTGCTTACAATAGTGGAAGCAACCACCAGATGCCTGAAAATATATGCCACTGCCTGGAACAATGTCTTGGGTCTTGAGAAACAAATCTTGTGGGGACACAGCACCTCAGAAAGAACAGAGTCAGACAGTGGGACTCATTTCCGGGACAACATTATAGACACTTGGGCCAAAGAGCATGGCACTGAGTGGGTATATCGCATCTCCTACCATGCACCAGCCTCTGGGAAAATTGAACAATACACCGGGTTGTTAAAAACTACACTGAGAGCAATTTTTGGGGGAACTTTCAAGCATTGGGATACACACTTACCAAAGGCCACCTCATTGTTCAACAGCAGAGGATCTGCCAACAGGGCTGGCCCAGCCCAGTCAGAACTTTTACATATTGTAGAGTTCTACAAAGTTCCAGTGGTGCTCGTGAAGAATTTGCTGGGGAAGACAGTCTGGGTTATTCCTGCTTCAGGTAAAATCAAACCCACTCATGGGATTGCTTTTGCTTAGGGACCCAGATATCCTTGGTTGGTAATGTGGGAAAATGCATAAGTCCGATGTGTACCTCAAGAGGATTTAATTTTGTGGGAAAATAGCCAATGAACTCAGTTATAGGCTGTTGCCTGCTCTATCATTTCAGTATCCCATCAGCTAAATGCCCATCTCCACCGCTCTGGGCTGTGAAAAGAAGGTATGTGCTGTCATGGTCATCAGCCGAGAATAAAGTCGTGGGAAAAGCCAGCAGCAGAAATTACCTCGGGTCACCATCGACTGACATTGTCTTCCCTCCAATCATCACCCCAACAAAGAATGAACTTGGATGAAACCGGACGATTTCACTGGTCTCCTCCGCAGAAAAAATCCAGTACTACACACCATCTCTGCTGATCCGAAAGACTATTACAAGAGATGGAGACTGACATCACTGACTGAGTGAATTCAGAAAACTTCATAGTGATGGTCCATGGACTAAGGAATTATATCTCTCTTTTTGTGTGCACATGTATATTTTTCTGAAGTGATCAAATGTGCTGGCATGCTCTCTGAAGAATGTATATTTCACTCTCTTTTTCGTGAACATTTTCCCACATGACATCCTTGTGTCCAAATTGGAGATAGATCAATTTGATATATGGAGCACTTGGTGGATAAAGAACTGGTTGGATGGCCACACAAAAAAAGGGTTGTGGTCAATGTCTCGATGTCCAGCTGGAGACCAGTAACGAGTGGTGTCCCTCACGGTTCGGTGTTGGGACTGGTCTTGTTCAAGATCTTTGTCAGAGACATGGACAGTGGGATTGAATGCACCTTCAACAAGTTTGCTGATGACACCAAGCTGTGTGGTTTGGTTGATAGGCTGTAAGGAAGGAATGCCATCCAAAGGGACCTTGACACACTTGTGAGGTGGGCTGATGCCAACCTTTTAAAGTTCAACAAAGTCCACTCCAAGGTCTTACACCTGGGTCGGAGCAATCTCAGGCACAAATACAAGTTGGGCAGAGAAGGGATTCAGAGCAGTCCTGCAGAGAAGGACTTGGGGGTATTGGTCAGTGAGAAACTTAACATGAGCCGGCAGTGTGTGCTGGCAGCCCAGAAAGCCAACTGTATCCTGGGCTGGATCAAAAGGAGGGTGACCAGCAGGTCGAAGGAGGTGATCCTGCCCCTCTGCTCTCGTGAGACCTCACTTGGAGTATTGTGCATAGTTCTGGTGTCCTCAACATAAGAAAGACATGGAACTGTTGGAACAAGTCCAGAGGAGGGCCACGAGGATGATCACGAGGGCCACGAGGCACCTTCCGTATAAAGATAGGCTGAGAAAGCTGGGGCTGTTCAGCCTGGAGAAGAGAAGGCTGCATGGAGACCTCATAGCAGCCTTCCATTATCTGAAGGGGTCCTGTAAGGATGTTGGGCAGGGACTCTTCATTAGGACTTTAGTGATAGGACAAGGGATAACATGTTTAAACTTAAATGGGAACTTTAGACTGGATATAAGGAGGAAGTTCTTTAGTGTAAGGATGGTGTGGCACTGGAATGGGCTGCCCAGGGAGGTTGTGAATGCTCCATCCCTGGAGGTGTTCAAGGCCAAGCTGGACAGAGACTTCAGTGATATGGTCTAGGGTGAGGCGTCCCTGCCCATGACAGGTGGGTTGAAACTAGATGATCTTAAGGTCCTTTCCAACCCAAATTATTCTATGATTCTATGATTCTAATATTAACAGCCTTTAGGATGTGCTACTGTGGTTATGGTGTCGCGGTTTAAGCCCAGCCGTTATCTCAGAACCACACAGCCGCTCGCTCACTCCTCCCTCCGCTTCTTCCTCCCCCCATTCTCAGAGGGATGGGGAAGAGAATTGAAAGAATGTAACTCCCACGGCTTGAGATAAGAATCATCCAGTAACTCAGGTATAAAACAAAAATGCTACTGCTACCACCAATGCCAATAATGATAAGGGGAACAAGGGAAGAGTACACAACCGCTCACCACCTGCCGGCCGATACCCAGCCCACCACCAGTCCAATACCACCGCGGACCATTATCTATTGTCTCTGAAACATGCCACCCCGTGGTCCATGGTTGAAACACACAAATATTTTGCCATCTGTGCTACAGTTTTATATAATATACTGTCTATAGGAGAAGGGATTAGCGCTAAAAGACAAGGAACACAAAATACATAAAAACCCAATACCTATTACCACTAATAATACAACAGCTTTTTGCAGCTAGTCCCACCCCACATGTCCATCTCTGAAAGGGGTTCCACCTGGTGTTTTCTGCTATCTGGTTAGCGAGGGTCTTCAACTTTTGTATTCATGCATGTACTGAACTGGATTTGTCACTTAAATTCATGCAAACTAACCCATCAAAGTCTTCACACCCATGCTAATGTACAAAAAGCAAAAAATGCCAATCTCTGTCCTATTTTGTTTTGCACGATCAAGGCAGCTAGCACTTTGGCTTCAGTTCTTCACATATTGGTAACAAGTCTCCAGATGACATGGAGGAAAAGCAAAGCAAAGCAGTGATGTCCAGGCTCCAAAAACAAGGTTTCATCAATGTGTTGGTCAGATATACTGGGAGTCTTGGGAACCTGGAGATAGATACGGCTATTTCCAAAGACATAGCCCTTGGCTTTCTTTATCACCTTCTCGACTCAAGGAATCTTAAATCATACAAGAGCAGCTTCTTGACATTAGCCTTTGAGAACAGAAGATTCAAATATGATAGTTATTTGTTATATTACTACTACGTATAATAGTTACTTATGCTAATAATGAAACCTGCTTTAGATGACCCTGCTTGAGCAGGGGATTTGGACTAGATCATATCTCGTGCCAACCACAAGCTGCTTGGCCTGCCTTTCTCTCCTGGATGGCCCTCTTATAACAGGGAAGGCCATCCCTCACATCAAGGTCTGGCATGGCATGTGTCCCCACTGCTCAGCACCTGCTGGGTTGCAGCCAGCAGCAGAGTTAAAGGTTCTTCTTGGTGTCAAATGCAGAGGCCAACCCAGTCTTGCCCTTGACTATGGTAGGAGGCATTTGGCCGACCTCAGTCCTTGCACCTCATTGTTAGAGTTTCACCTGCCTCATCCAGTAACAGGTCGCTACTATGACAAAGCACACGCAGATTTGCACTAGCAGTATAACTACTACAGGGTGCAGCAGCATGTTGAAGATGCTGATGGCAGTGGAGGACCAGCCAAAGAAAATATCCCACCGGTGGGTTTCTCCCACTCTCTTATTTTGTCCCATTACCTGCTTTATAACACTACCATCATATTAGAATCTTTCTAGATTCTCAATCTAGCAGCTGCTGCAAATTTGCATGCTCAAACATCTGTTTTGCAAGTGACAAATACATAAAATACAAGGTGTAGTTTCTTATTAGCAACTGGCTAGTAAATACAGGTGGTTTTATACACAAAATCACAGCCTCTAATAGTAGCTACTTTACAAGCACACATATTCAGGATGTTACTTTTCAGTTGCCCCCAAGTGATGTTTTGCAATCATTCATTTTTATCTTCCTCTATGTCATTCCGCTCGAGGTATTCATGTTCAGCTTCTACAGCTGAAGCATGGGGTTCTTCAACTCATCTGTCCAGCTCATGGTATGGCTTGACAAACTTTGCAGGCTTCCGCCATGGACCTGTAGGTAGGAGGACACAAATATACCCCCTCCCCCAGGTTATCAGCTCTTGAGAAGAAGACAGGTTAAAGTGTTTCTTTAAAGCATAGGCATTCTGATGCAAAAGGAATGTGAAGCAGCTGCAGAAGTAAACTGCACAGTGGTAACAGTCAAGGAGTTTGCTGTGTCATTACCTGCAGTTAAAGGGCCAGGAAGGTTGGAATGAGACCTAATATGACCAATAAAAACAGAATAATTAGTGCAGCAGCCACTACAGAAGCCCTACGAGCCTCTGCTCCAACATCTTGGCAGTAGATGAAGAGGAGCTTGGGTGCTGCTGGAGGGCAGAGTTGTTCGGCACTTCATGTTCACTGATGTACATGCAGAGTCAAAAGCAATACTTACTAACCCCTATGGCTCAGACCATATTGCCACATTATAAGGTGGGTTTCCTTGAACCCTTTCTATTTGCTCAGCCTGTCAGTGTCCCAAGAAGGACAAGACCCTTGTGTCCGACTAGCCTGTCTGTGTCCCACTGTGGGAACCCTACTGAACAGCCCACTGTATCAGAGGGTGATTCTATTAACCTGTTCAGGGAACCACGCTAACAGCATCACTGAATCAAATTCCTCATGTGCTGTTGATAACACACTGGCTGCAAAACAAGCTTGAAGCAATACACAAAATGTGAAAGGGTTAATATCAATAAAACAACAACAGGATGAAACACTGTCTTTAGACTTCCTGTAGCTGTGGGTGACCATCTGAAGAGAGTGTCCCACCACTGATGTTCTCTGTCTTTCTTCACTCTTTACAGAATTTGGTGTATCTTTCATCCATTTTCTTGAGCTTGCTTCATTAGTCATTTCAGATATTCATTCCAGTAGGGGTAGGCAGCAGATCTCGAAATCAGCATGTCATTAGACTCTAATATGAGCTGATTAAACAATCACTCCTCAGGCTGTTTCCCAGCCAGACCTTGCACACAAATACTCCCTGGCTTGATCCAGACCCAGGTGCACTATCAGCAGTTCTTCTTCTTTTATTTTTTTTTTTTAATCTACATAGTTGGAACAGGATGGCTTGCAGTTCCCGCATCTCCCCCTTTCCTATTCTCCCCTGGTCCTGTGAGCTGCTTTGTCCAAGCCCAGTCCTGATAAATCCCTTAACTGCCTTAGCTTTTCAGTCACTTGTTCAATGGGTTTTCCTTGTTCTGATACTAGTATGGGGTTGGTTTTGTTTTTTGTTTTTTTCTTTTTCTTTTTCTTCTCATCTACTGTCTATCAATACAGTATCTGCTCCTTCCCCCATGAGGCTAACTGTCCAGTTCTGGAGTTCCTGCCCTGGCCTTTGCTTGTATTTATCCAATAAGTTACTAATCTCCTTGGGACTATAGTCTGTCAACTCGTCTGTTCTTACTTGTTTGTTTGCCCTGGCAAACATCTTACATTTTAAACATGAGAGCAGTGCTGGCTCCTTCCTTTCCTCATGTCTGCCTCACCTCTGGTATTTGGTTCTGACTCACTGGTATCTCACATATTCCATATCTCTGGGTCCCAATCTGGTTGGGGTACTACTGCACCAGGCTTTGAGCGTCTCCACCACTGCCACGCAGCCCACACAGCATATGATGCTGTTAATTTCCCTAGGGTTTTTTTGCTGTTTTTTTTTTTTTTCCCTGCCACCCAGATGCTGCTTGGGTGGTGGCTAATAAATAACCTGTCACTGTGGTTGGTGTAGCTTCTGTACTTGGAGTTGGAGTAGCTGCGTTGCCTGTTGCTTTGCCATCATATACAGAGGCATCTTTTTCCCTTTGAAGGTGCTGGATAGTGTTGAAAAGGGCTCTGTAAGCATAAGCCAAGACCCAGAACATTGCCATGATTTGTCCCTCTCTGGTATGACCAGGATGACAACATACCACGGTTAAGTGTTTTATTAGTTTTTCTGGATTTCGCACATGTTCAGTGGTGAAGTTCTAAAGCAGTGGAGGGGCCCACTGGCCTAGATACTTGCCCATAATGTCCCACAAACCCCACCACTCATGACTGTCCAGCCTTAGGGAAAATCTCTTGGTCCTCGTCATCTAACCCTAGACAAGTCCCAAACCCAACTCTACTTAACTTGAGATCAGACAAAATGGTCATGGGTATAACACACTCTGTATGCGTGCCAACATGGTGATCCCCATTGCAATCAGCAGGCGGGTCTCAAGGGTACCTAAAGGCCATTCAAAACCTTCAGAACTCTCAAATGATGCTGTAAATAGGCTGGTGGGGGGGGCTTCAAAGGTAAGGGAATGTCTCCTTCATAGGTTGACCACCCGAGGAGGGGAAAAAAGACGTGTAATTCCTAAACATTTCCATTATATACCTCCCAAAGTATAGAGGTGATGACCACACTGGGAACACATACCAGCCCAGATTCATGGTCAATGAGTCTATTGTATTACAAGTCACTGCCATAAAGTACAGCGAAACAAGAACCTTAGCCCAAGCCCCCCAGGAAATAAACATTGTAAGTAAGGCACGACACGCTGAAACTCTGAGATCAAGAGCAACAACTTTGAGAGCCAATAAATCAGCATTGTGACAAGTGACTATTAATCCGAAAAAAATAAATGCTTATCACAAATATGATTAGACATGCTCCAGTCATATCTGTCATTATCTCAACCCTTCATGCCCCACATTAGGTGCCACAAAGCACTGTCGTAGTTTAAGCCCAGCCAGTAACTCTGAACCATGCAGCCACCCCTATTCTTCCTCCCTGCACTCACGGAGGGATGGGGAGGAGAATCGAAAGAATGTAACTCCCATGGGTTGAGATAAGAACAGTCCTGTAACTAAGGTATAATACAAAACTACTACTGATACCACCAGTAATCATAATGATAAGGGAAATAACAAGGGAAGAGAATACAACTGCTCACTACCCACTGACTGATATCCAGCCCAACCCAAGCACCAATCTAGCCCTTCCAGGTAACTGCCCCCAGTTTATATACCAGGCATGATGTGCTGTGGTATGGAATACCCCTTTGGCTACTTTGAGTCAGGTGTCTTGTCTCTGTTTCCTTCCAGCTTCCCCTCCTCCCTGTCAGAGCATGGGACTCTGAAAGTCCTTGGTCAGAGTAAACATTACTTAGCAACAACTAAAAACATCGGTGTTACCAGCATTGTTCCCAGGCTGAAAGTCAAAAAAACAGCACTGCACCAGCTACTCAGAGGGAGAAAAATGACTGCTGCTTACAGACATGTGGTTACCCCTTGATGCTGCTCTTGGAAGAAGGAATAGTAGCACTGTTCAGAATTAACACTCAAGATCCTCATGAGTTCCTGGGCTTTGATTTCTGCAGTACAAATGTTGTTAATAAAATTATCCTGCAGTTGAAAGGGCTACGAGAAACATTTGCTGAACTGGATATTACCAGTGGAATTCTGCAGATTACCATGTCTCCAGATAAACCCTACTTCAGGTACTGGAAACTATGCTTTCAACTCAGATATTCATGCTTAGCCTTCCTGCTCCTGTGTGGGTAAAAACTGGAAGTTTTCAGGGTGAAGGGGGGGGGGAACTGTCTTAGGTTATTGGCTTATTTCAATAAGAATTGTAATCAATATAGAAAATCACAATATGTAATCTAATTAACTTAGTAATGAAAATATTGTCAACCTGGTAAATGTGATACAGATGTGAACAGTTTATCATTTTTAATTATATAAAGCAAAACAAACATTAGTACTTTGTGAAACAGACATTGAGATATGCAAGATGGCCGAGTCTGACAGGTTTTTACAGAGCTGAGATCAGGTTTTCTGAGTTGGTGCCTTCTGTATTCCAGGTTATCCACTTTTGAAAATGCAGGAAGTGCACATCTTGACTGCCCCACGGAATCTGATTTGAAGGAAGCGTTCCACTGTAACCAGACTCAGACAAACAGGTTAATGTCCTCTGTTCAGCTGTAACAGTTATTTTTCTCCTTCTTAGTAGCTGGTGCAGTACTATGTTTTTGACTTTAGTCTGAGAACAATGCTGATAACACACCGATGTTTTTAGTTGTTGCTAAGTAATGCTTACTCTGATCCAGGACTTTTCAGTCTCATGCTCTGCCAGTGAGGAGGGGCAAGGGAAGCAGGAAGGAAGCAGAGACAGGACACCTGACCCAAACTAGCCAAAGGGTATTCCATACCACAGCATGTCATGCCCAGGATGTAAGCTGGGGGGAGTTATGCAGAAGGCCTAGATCACTGCTCACCTGGGTAACTGCCCTTCTGGGTAACCCCCCCCAGTTTAGATAATAGGCATGATGTGCTGTGATATGGAATACCCCTTTGGCTAGTTTGGGTCAGGTGTCCTGTCTCTGCTCTAAATCAAAGTAAGGGAATGTCTATCTGCATCTCATGGAGTGGTGTATTCATATCACTGTTAAATATAAGCCTAACTTCTTACTCACTGAAAATGGAGTGTGGTTTCTGGAGAGCATTGTGCAGTGTCCAGCTTTGCAAAGCAGTGAGATGGGCTGTCAAAAGTTGCACTTCTTTCACACCTCTCCATTGCAAACAACCTGCTCAAAACAGGAGGTCCACTGAACCAGATGTAGAGACTGCAAATCACACTGCAAGAGACTGAAGTCTTCCTGTCTTGCTGCCATGGGGTTTGATGTAAGAGTCAGTGATCTGAAAGTAGCTTTTAGAGCTTTAGACTGTAGTTGAGTTTTGTTGTTTGTCAGATGAGATACTACTTTGCACAAGTGGAAGCAAGTATGTTCATATGTTACCAAGATGATTGCTCCAGAATTGAAGAGAATCCAAATTCTTTGGGTTTACTCAGCAAGAGTACCCTTTCAGAATACACAGCATCAACAGTTCATTTTTGTTGTCTTCTGTGCAGATTATCCATTTATTGCAATAAATTTTATATTTGAAAAACATTAGCAAATCTTTGAACTATGGGAGTAAGAGAGATACCTAACAATATTCTAAATTACACTTATTAACTGTATTATCTTTTATCTTTTTCAAACCTAAGTATTCAGTATAAGTCAATTTCCTTTTGGCTTACTGTCTCAATTTCTTCAGAGAAAAAAAAAATTATGGTTTCATTGGGAATTATTAATATCACTGACTACTGAGTGTTAAAAATGATTTACATAATCTCTGGATGACAGGATAAAAATGAAACTGAACATATGACTTTTAAAATTTGATTTATTTTAGAGTATCGAAGCTCCTTGTACTGTGTCAAAGGACATTACTATGGTTTAATGTTTGTAATTTTATATCATTGACTACAAATGTACTATATTACCCTATATATTTCCATCCCATTCTTCAGGCGATACAAATAATTTCCTAATCTGTACAATGTGAGGTGTATCAGGCACCCGCATAAGCATAATTTCAACCTTTTCCTCCAACTTTTGTTTTTTCTCCTTTTCTTCCTGTAACTGTTTCTGCAACTGCTCAATTTTCAGGGACAGTAATAATTCTGTTGCCTTTCTGCCTTTTATTTACTTCCTCAGATCTTGGTTTTCCCTTTTATACTTTTCCCTATCTTGACAGGCTGCTTCTAGGCAGGTGTCCAGCATTTCACAATTTCCCTTTGCCATCTTTTAAACGGTCCCTGGCCAACTTTAGTTGTTCTTCCACAGTTTTCCAGTCTTGACAGTTATCACAAGCCCACTCCTCTGAGAATTTGGGACTTGGACTGATTCCATGTTTTTGTAAGTAATCAGTGATATCACTTGACATCCTGCCAACTATGCCAATTTGTCACAAAATGAATGGTTTAGGGTCACTCAAAGAATCACCTTCAAAGGTATTAGGGTGAGAAGTTCTAATATGATTTATAAAGGTATGACTTAACAGAATTCAATGGCAAGGTTCACTCTATTACTTATTATATTGATGAAGCAAATGGAGGAAAATCAAGATAAAATTGAACTAAAGATGTTACAAAGACTGAAGGCACAAAGGGTAAAGGAGACCCTCCTGTTGAGTCATGAGAACCCCTTGCTTTCTGAACTCCTGACAGAGCCTAGGTGCCACTGGATCTAGTCCTAGTCTCAGAAATAGACAGTGGTATTCATCTACAGTTACAAGTGTCATTTAACATCAGTTTGCAGGTTTAAGGTGAATCTTATAAAGTAAGTCAATAGAATTTACCACAATTGCTATAGCTACCTATAATACACATACACACACATACATAAAGACATAAAAGTTTGCCTGCTAAAAATTCCCCTCAAGGCAGTGAAATATTCATGTCTAATATCTCAGCATTTCTCAAATGGGTGAGGGTTGAGTCTCGAGGAATGGGGGACTTCAGCTCAGGTTCCGTCTTTTGGTGCTGGTCCTTCGATTATCACAAACTCTCAGGTTTGTGAGCTCTGAAGGGTGTCCCACTCAGAAGATGTTGGTTGCTGCTCCACTGTGGTCCAGTAGAGCTCAAGTGGCCTCAGTTTACACACACCATTATGAAAATGGTTCCTGGAGGTGGGAACTGGAACCAGTGTTTTCCACCCAGGATCACAATAGCTGTAGCAGGTGGTTCCCGGCTGCTCTTATTTACTGCATTTGGGATGCTGGGCAACCCAGAACCTGAGTCCACAAAAATGGCAAATTACTTTTCCTGCAATTATTTTTAGTTGTGCTTTTCAGAGTAAGAACTGACCTCAAGTCTTCCAGAACACACCTCTTAGTACTTTGGGTTCCAGTCCTGACAGTCTTTGTGCAACAAAACACTGAAGATGCTAATATTATCTCTCACCTCCCAACGTGTTGAATTCTTTGGTCTCTCTGACTTTTCACATGTTGAAAACATCCACAATGGTTTGAATCTGTAAGGGCTGTTAAGGAGAAAAATCCCCAAAAGGAATTAAGTTCTATACCTCTGTTTCAAAATTAGTCATGGGAAAGAATCAATTAATATCTAGTTACATATGGATCTATGAGGAAATTTATTATTGTATTCTTGAGTAGGAAGTGCCTCTGGTGAAGTTAGCACAGTAGCTGGAAAAGTTAAGATAAGGCACATGCTGTTTCCTGTAGGTGGCTGTTTTGAACATCATTTTGTAGCAGCTTGTAAACCCCTAAGAATCCAGAAGGTAGGTCTTACAGAAATATATATTTAGAAATTGTAAAAAGAGTTATAGAACACTAAACAGTGCTTTTGCTGATAGAACACTAACATTAAACTGAAAAAATACAGAATTAGTTAAAAAAAGAGCTATTGCATTACAGAGGCTTGATGCCTTCCTGTTGAGACAAACTAATTTTTATATGAATCTATCTTGGGAGGGGGTAGCAGAACTGCTTAGCTAGAAATAGAAGCTAAAGTCCACAACAGACTGCTTCGGACTCTTTCTCCTGTGTTTCTCTCCTTAGCTGGTCTCTAACAGTTAATATGAAAGTGTATTAGCACTGGTAAACCTAATTGTAAGGGCTCGGTAAGGGATGGGTGTTGCAGTGAGACAAGGAGGCACAAAATCACAAAATGAAATATAAACCTTTGTAAATAAGTAGAATCAGTTTTAACTAATGTTAAGTTTGATGGCTTTGTAACAGTAGCAATGGAAAATAACTGAAGTGCATGTTTCACAGAAAAAAAAAAAGAGTGCAGCTAGAGAACATACTGAGGATTCTTGTATAAGATAAACTGTTGTAGTTGGCATAGTTTTAGGTCCTTATGACCTTGGTACAAAAATAAGTGTAAGAAAAACAGGATAGTAAAACAGGATGTGGGGATGGGTAGTATCTGGGACTAGCAGGTGTCCAGGATGGGCTGCAGCTAAACTAACAGATAAGTAGGACAGCATGATTGCTATGTCTGCAGTGTTACTGAGCTAATTAAGCTGGGATAAACATCTACAGTGCATGCTTCAAAGGCTGCCAGAGGTGATGGAGGTTGTTGGAAGAAGTAATCGACCCTCAGAGACCACCACCACATTTTTGTACGCATGAGGGGAAACTTTCTGGAAAATGATGTAATTCATATGCAGCCTCGTGAATACGCATGTATGCCCAGCGATTGTATAAGGATGTCTTGTGTGGCAATACGAGGACACACGCTAGGTGGAGCTATCCCCCTTGTCTCCCGTCGCAGCAGTAAAGAATACCTGCTTGTCAACTTGAAACTCTGCTGGCGAGTTTGCTCCTGGAGTTTCTTCCGAATCAGTCTGCAGATCCAGATGAAACCTAATCTGCTCGGCTGCAGGACCCAATGAGGACAGGGCTCCCCTAGGGCCATCAGAAGTTTTTCCCAGAGGGACCCCTCAACTCCTTTGGATAGCTGCAGGAGCAGACAAGGACCATCAACATAAAAGGTATTCTTTTATACAGTCTGTAAGGTGCAGGGGGCACCTTACATAAAGACTAAATTGGGTTGGTAAGCGTACACATGGATAGGAAGACTTCTGTAAATCGAGATAGGAAATCTCATAGGTAAAGGCGTATACCCGGCTTCTAGCATCTGTTTGGTATACACCCACAAGAAGCAGGGATCATCTTGTGGTTTGGGTCCTACAGGACGCAGGGGGTGTCTTGTGGAAATGGTTTTGGATCTTAATGATATTTGACTTATTTTGTGGATTGTTACAGTAATGATTTTGGTCTTGTGATTTTGGCATTGGTGTCAGGATGTTATAACTGTGTCATTAATTGTTGTTTGTTTGATTGAATTTTAGTCTCTGTCTCAAGTGTTGTAACTGTGTGGAGTGTCTGTGGGATCCCTAATGTGTGTGTGAATGTGAGACTGATAATAGGAAATCAGCAGAGTGGAGAGATCTTGAAAAAGAGTCCTTTAGGATGCATTTTGGCACATTGGAAAGAACTGGGAGGGTTTCCTGGGGGCTCGGTAAATGAGAAAACGTTGATAAAATATTGTAACCAATGGTGGCCTTTGTATACTTTGGAAGACCAGGAAAAATGGCCTAAAAATGGAACATTGAACTATAATACGTTGTTACAATTGATGTTGTTCTTAAGGCGACAAGGAAAATGGGATGAAGTGGTGTATGAAGATATGTTTTTCACTTTAGGAAACCACCCGGCATGACAGATGGAATACAAAATTAATATAGCTCCGACAGATCCCTTAATTTTGGCTTTGGAAAAGGACAGGGAAAGGCAGAAAGCTAAGATGGAGACATGTTGTTCAGCCTGTGATATTGGGGAAAGATGTTTAAAGTGAAAAAAAAAAAAAACAAACAAAAAAACCCAGAGTAATCAGGAAGATAGGTTGGAGAATCATGTATCACAAGTACCTCCGAGAGGAGCAGCCTCTGCATCTGCCCTATCTGATATTGATAAGGAGGAAGAGATCGCTATCACTGGCAACAATCAGCAGATTCACATTAAGAGTTAAGAAAGGGTTAAAACAGAAGTGCAGAGGCAGGCATCTGTAGCAGCTGCAGAGCAGGGTGAGCAACTGTGAAAAAAAAAAAGGAAAACCAAGGGGAAAGGGAAAGCTGCTCACGCAGCTCCTGTGTTTGATTGTGGGATGAGGGCTGGGGCAGGCAGAAGTGGAGGAGGAATGGCAGGCAGAGGTGAAAGATCAAATTCTTCTCCTGTGAGAGCAGATCAATGTGCATACTGTAGGGAATTTGGACGTTGGAAGTGAAACTGCCCTAAAAGAAATACCCACAAAGTGGCTTCGGTGACTGAACTAAAATTAGACTGATGGGGCCCTGGGGAATCTACCTTAGCAGATCCATTGGTTAAATAAAGCTAGGGACTAGAGGAAATAAAGTGGACTTTTTAGTGGATACAAGGAGCAACTTATTCGGCATTAAATGTGAGGGAAAAGATTTTGTTACAGTTGTGGGAACTACTGGCCGCCAACTTAAAAAAAAAAAAGCATTCTTTCTGAAACCTTTAGAGCACAAATTGGGAAAACAAATAGGAGTGCATAAATTTTTATGTATGTCAAATTCTCCAAAATCTTTATTAGGGTGAGAAGCATCATTTAAAGAAGGCAAAATGGAATTAAGAGTTAAAAATGATCAATTAATTGCAGTTTTGAGTTTATCTTTAATTCAACAGAAAAGCAAACAGGAGGACCTCCCTGAAATAGAAGAAATCCTTAATCAGGTATATCTGGGAGTATGGGCATCTGAATTTCCAGGTAAGGCGAAAAATGCTTTTCCTTTTAAAGTGGAAGGGGCCTGCTCAATTAGAATAAAACAATATCCCTTAAAATTAGAATATCAAAGGGAATCAAAGAAATCTTTGCTAAATTTTAAAATATAGATTATTAATTGAATGTGAATTGGAATATAATACTTCTATATTGCCAGTAAAGAAATACGATGGGAAAAGTTGCAGGTTGGTTCAAGATCTCAGAATAATACACAAAACTGCAGAAGATATTCATCCAGTAGTAGGTAATTCTTATACCTTATTGACTAAATTGAATAATAATCAGAAACGGTTTGCTGTCTTGGATTTAAAGGATGCTTTCTTTTGCTTACCATTGGCCAAAGAAAGCCAGAATTTATTTGCTTTCAAAGGGGATAATCCAGACACAGGAAGGAAAACTCAACTTGGATGGTATTACCTAAAGGGTTTAAAACCAGTCCAATGATTTTAGGAAATCAGTTAGCACGAGAACTAGAAACATGGAAGCCACCCACTCAGACGGGGTCAATAGGGTTACAGTACGTGGATGACCTATTAATTGCTACAGAAACAAAGGAAGAATGTATCCAGTGGACAGTGGAATTATTAAATTTTCTGGGACTGAATGGCTATTGGGTATACAAACAAAAGGCTCAACTAATGCAAACCAGAGTTTCCTACCTAGGATATGAAACAGCAAGAGGACAGAGAGAACTTGGAACTGCTAGAAAAGAAGCTGTTTGTCAAACTCCACGACTGTCAACCATCAAGGAGCTCCAGACATTCCTGGGAATGACAGGATGGTGCAGACTTTGGATCCATGATTATGGTGTTCTGGTAAGACCACTATATGAACTGTTAAAAAGAAATCCTCTCTTTGGAATGGACTAATTCAGCAGAGGAGGCTTTAAGAAATTTAAAAACAGAGCTAATGAGAGCTCCAGCTCTGGGACCTCTGGATGTGACTAAACCCTTTTGGCTATATTCCTATGAAAACCAGGGAATAGCCTTGGGGGTCCTTGCTCAGAAATTAGGACCCTATAAAAGGGCAGTGGCATATTTTTCAAAACAGCTGGATGAAGTGAGCAAAGGATGGCCGGATGCCTAAGGGCTGTGGTGGCAGTTGTCATGAATATTGAAGAGGCTCTCAAATTTTCCTTGGGACAAAAGATTACTGGTACTAGTGTCCCATGTTGTATCAGCGGGCCTGGAGCAGAACGATGATATTGGCCCCTCAGTTCAAGAAGGACAGGGACCTGCTGGAGAGAGTCCAGCGCAGGGCAACTAAGATGATTAAGGGAGTGGAGCATCTCCCTTATGAGGAAAGACTGAGGGAGCTGGGTCTCTATAGTTTAGAGAAGAGGAGACTGAGGGGTGACCTTATTAGTGTATATAAATATATAAAGGGGGAGTGTCACGAGGATGGAGCCAGGCTCTACTCAGTGGCAAACAATGATAGGACAAGGGGTAATGGGTACAAACTGGAATACAAGAGGTTCCACTTAAACTTGAGAAGAAACTTCTCAGTGAGGGT
Organism: Pezoporus flaviventris; assembly: GCF_033815535.1. Classification (NCBI taxonomy): domain Eukaryota; kingdom Metazoa; phylum Chordata; class Aves; order Psittaciformes; family Psittacidae; genus Pezoporus; species Pezoporus flaviventris. The sequence continues at coordinate 1,101,082 of NW_026892592.1, forward strand.
GACAGAACACTGGAACAGGCTGCCCAGGGAGGTTGTGGAGTCTCCTTCCCTGGAGACATTCAAAACCCACCTGGACACATTCCTGTGTAACATTATCTAGGTGTTCCTGCTCCAGCAGGGGGATTGGACTAGATGATCTTTTGAGGTCCCTTCCAATCTCTAGCATACTGTGATACTGTAATACTGTGATATAGAAATTGTGGTCACTTATGTTGTGAATCCAGCATCCTTTTTGCAGGAATGATTGACAGAACCACTAACACGACTGCTTGGCCACTATAGAGACTGTATATTCAAGCTGACCAGACTTGAAAGAAAAACCTCTGGAAGATGCTGATTCTTGGTTTATTGATGGTAGTAGCTTCATGAAAAATGGTGAACGAAAGGCAGGATATGCTGTTACCACCACTTCACAGGTTATAGAAGCTAAACCTTTACCTGCAAACACCCCTGCCCAGAAGGCAGAAATAATAGCATTAACGAGAGCCATGGAATTGGCTAAAGAAAAAAAGGATAAATATTTGGACTGATTCTAAATATGCATTTGGTGTGGTCCATGCACATGGTGCCATCTGGAAAGAACAAGGACTTTTTAACACACAGGGGAAACAGATTAAGCATGCTACAGCAATTCTACGACTACTGGAAGCTGTTCAGCTACCTGAGGAAGTGTCTATTATGTATTGTAGAAGGCATCAACAAGGTGAGTCTAATCAGGAAATTGGAAATAATTTGGCTGATTTTGAAGCCAAATGAGCAGTTGAACAATCTACAATCATGTTCTTAGTCACTGACAGCAAACTAACAATTGAGAAATCTAAACCTAGGTATTCAAAAGAGGATAGAAAATTGATTGAGGATCTAAAAGGACAGGAAAATAAAGAGGGTGGGGTTCAGATACCTGATGGGCGAATTGTAATCCCCTATAACCAACTCTGGAAGCTAGTTCAGGAGGAACATAATAAAACTCATTGGGGTAGCAACTCTTTGTATAAATACTTAGATGAACAAATTGAAGGAAGGAATCTATATACCATAGTTCAATTAGTGACAAAACAATGTCAGCTCTGTCTTAAGAATAATCCTAAAACTGAAAATAGAAATCAAATAGGGACAATGGGGAGAGGAAGTTATCCGGGACAGCAGTGGCAAATAATTTTTTTCTGAATTACCAGGAAAAGGAGGCTATCAATATTTATTGGTGTTAACAGATACTTTTTCAGGCTGTCCAGAAGCATTCCCTTGTAGGATAATTAATGGAAGACAAGTGATTAAAACATTATTAAACAAGATAATACCTCGTTTTGGAGTACCAGTGGCAATCTCTTCTGACTGAGGCTCTCACTTCAGTGCAAAATTGTTACAAGAAATTAGCAAAAAATTAGAGATTGATTCACAACTACATGTTCCATACAGGCCTTAGGCCAGTGGGCAAGTAGAAAAGATGAACCATCTGATTAAACAACAGATTAGTAAAGTATGTCAGGAAATGAATTTATATTGGTACCAAGCCTTACCACCAGCTCTATTAAGAATTCGTACTAAACCTCGATTGAAAGAAGAGGTTAGCCCATTTGAAACTCTATATGAAAGACCATATCAGTCCCAGTTTAAAGGAGAAAGTCTTCAGGAAGTGGGAGAAGGCTATCTCTGGCAGTTTCTGGTCAATCTGGGAAAACAATTAGAAGAACTAAATAAGAGAATATTAGGGACAAGAGCAAGAGGTGTGGATTATCCAATTCAACCTTTCAGATCTGGAGACTGGGTTTATGTTAAGAATTTTTCAGGAAATCCTCTACAGGAGAAGTGGAGCAGACCATACCAGATATTACTGACCACCTTTACAGCAGTGAAGATAAAGGAATAACCTGCTTGGATACATTATTCAAGAACAAAGAAAGCACCAGAGCCAGAGAAGACATGGTCTTCAGGACCCTTATGTATGAAATTGCATCGGTCATAATTTGGACTTGTATGATAACTGGCATACAACTTGGGACCAGAATTTATACCTGAAATTAGTGCAGAATGTTACTAAAATTTTTAATCGCAGTAACTGTTGGGTGTGTGCACAGTTGCCTAAATGAGGAGAAAATACAGACCTTCTATTAATTGGCATTCCAATTCCCAACACTGTCTCATGGACAAATTTGTGGGTGAACACTAGCAATCTACATACGAGGGAAAAGTTAAGACTTCGGATCGTTAATCCTAATCCAAGTAGAAAATATTATACCTGTGTACAAAGATGTATTACACCAGGAACCATGGTAGGAGATTATGTTTGTTTAAATGCCACAGGTGTAGGTAACCATTCAAATTGCAATCACACTATTAATATAGATGGTATTGTAGTTCAGTGGTGGCCAGTTCCTGAAGGGAAAGTATGTATTGGTTATGTGGAGAAAATGCTTATAAGACTCTGCCCCCCAACTGGAAGGGGGCATGCACCTTAGGTGCTGTGATACCCAATCCTACTACTATTGACATATATCCTTCTGGAACCTGGGTTAGCAGTTTCGTTAAACGGATTAAGCAAGGGTTGAAGCCTATTGCCGAATGGAACACAGAATTTCATAGTTTTGTAAGAGGGCTAATTCCATCTTTGGGAGTAAGTGAGTTAGAGAAGGCAATTGTAAATATCTCAGCAACCATAGAGGAAATAGAAAGTAAAACTACTGATATAATCCAAGTGGAACAAAAAGAGATAGCTAGCCTATCTAAAGTGGTATTACAAAACAGAATGGCTCTAGACATGTTATTGGCTTCACAAGGATGAGTTTGTTCCATAATCAATGAAACTTACTGTTCCTATATAGATCAAAGAGGCAAAATTGAAACAGATCTGGAGGAAATTTGGAAACAAACTAAGATATTTCATGAAATGATCAAGGATGATACTTCTTGGGGTTTTGGAGAAATATGGATAAAGTTAGCTTTATGGTTAGAATCATAGAATAGTTAGGGTTGGAAAGGACCTTAAGATCACCTAGTTCCAACCCCCTGCCATGAGCAGGGACACCTCACACTAAACCATATCACCCAAGGCCTCGTCCAACCTGGCCTTGAACATCGACAGGGATGGAGCATTCACAACCTTCCTGGGCAACCCATTCCAGTGCCTCACCATCCTTACACTAAAGAACTTCCTCCTTATATCCAGTCTAAACTTCCCCTGTTTAAGTTTGAACCCATTAACCTTTGTCCTATCACTACAGTCCCTAGTGAAGAGTCCCTCTCCAGCATCCCTATAGGCAGCCTTCAGATACTGGAAGGCTGCTATGAGGTCCCCACACAGTCTTCTCTTCTCCAGGCTGAACAGCCCCAACTTTCTCAGACTATCTTCATACGGGAGGTGCTCCAGTCCTCTGATCATCCTCGTGGCACTCCTCTGGACTTGTTCCAACAGTCCCATGTCCTTTATATGTTGAGGACACCAGGACTGTACACAATACTCCAAGTGAGGTCTCATGAGAGCAGAGTAGAGGGGCAAGATCATCTCCTTCAGTCTGCTGGTCATGCTCCTTTTGATGCAGCCCAGGATACCGTTGGCTTTCTGGACTGCCAGCACACACTGCCAGCTCATGTTCATTTTCTCATCGACCAATACCCCCAAGTCCTAAGAATTACCTAATCTCTCCTGGCTGAGGCAACTGGTTGCAGGAATATTAATATTAATTGTTTCAATATTGATTACTTGTGGTATGATACAATGTTCCTTCTGGTGTTGTAAATGATCTATGATAAATTATGAAGATTGGAAAAGAAATGAAATCAAGCATCAAGTAGAAAGAGGAAAATATTTCAAAAAGACTTTAGATTGTAATGGTAGTATATAAAATGTTGCAAAAGAATTTGCAAAAGGACAAAAAAAGGGGGGATTTGTGACAAGGAGGCACAAAATCACAAAAGTAAATTTAATCCTTTATAAATAAGTAGAATCAATTTTAAGTAGTGTTAATTAACGTTGAATTGCTGAGTTGAGTAGCTCTAGAGAGGACGCCTTCAACACCTGAGATGGGGGAAGCTCAACATCCAGGAGCCTCACTTCAGAGCAGCAAAAGCTACCGAGAGAGCCTCAGGTCCTTGACAAGACTTGCCCAGGAGCCGGCAGCTCAGCTGACACGAGAAGCTGACTCACAGTGGACTGTGCCAGGACAGACGGCACCAACCCTGACGGGTTAAAAACCCGCCCCAGGGAGCGTCAGCGATTAGGGTGTGGTGTGGTAGTTTGGGTGTGCAGGTGAGCAGGATTGGGAGCACTCGTCGTATGACCAGGGCCCAGTCTGGGAGCTCTTTGGCTGCCCTGGCGGTAGCCAGTGTAAGCACCGAGACAGAGCCGATGAGAGGGGAGTCTGCAGCTCAGAGCTCAGAGTGGAGAGTGCCTGCGCTAGTCTCTTGAGGCGAGGGTGCACAATGGGCAGGGCTGCACCTGGTGCTCCCTGGTGGAGGTCCTCCTGCAGCAGGTGGCTGAGCTGCGGGACGCTGTCAATAGGCTAAAAGATGTCAGGGAAGCCGAGAGGAAGCAGGACTGCTTGCTCCAGGCCCAAACTGTGCAGGGGCCTCAAGCATCCACTGTAGCTCATGGAGGAAAGAAGGAAGCTGTTAACCCAGGAAGCTGGGAAATAGTATCAAAACCCAACAAAAAAAGGAGGAAGAGGACAATTAAAAGTAAGGGGCTTCCTCCTGAATCTGATGTCCCCATCCAGAACAGCTTCGCAGTTCTGCAGGGGGCTAATGAGGAAACACATTCGCAGCATGAATAACCTGCTGATGCACTGCTAAAGAAGATCACTACTGGTGCTGCCAGGAAAAAGTGCTGGGTCATAGTAGTAGGGGACTCTACTTTGAAAGGCACAGAGGCACCCATCTGTCAGCCTGACCCAGTCTCAAGGGAGGTGTGCTGCGTACCAGGGGCTCAGATCAGGGATGTTGCAGAGAGGCTGCCTGGTCTAATAAGTCCCACTGACTATTACCCACTTCTAGTTGTCCATGTGGGTGCTAGTGATGTAGACAGCATTAGCCTGGAGAACATTAAGAAGGACTACAGAGACCTTGGGGAGGTGGTTGGGGGATCTGGAGCTCAAACATTATTTTCATCAATTCTCTAGGATAAAGGGCAGGATCTTAAAAAGGCTAGGAGCATTGGCCAGGTTAATAAATGTTTAGAAGGGTGGTGCCATAGTCAGGGGTTTGGGTATTTAGAACATGGGACACAATCTGGGAGGCCAGGTCTGGTGGAGGCTGGTGGAGCTGGTCTGACAACAAAAGGGAACAGCAGTTTTGGCAGGAAGCTTGCCAGGCTGGTCAAGAAAGCTTTAAACTAGATGTGTTGGGGGAGGGGGAATCATTCCATCCCAACACACCCAGTCAGTTGCCAGCACCTATAATAAATGCTCAGAGCAATGTAGAGATATTCCAGCCAATGAGGTGGCTTCATTTGGAGCTCGGCTCAGATGCCTCTATACAAATGGCTGTAGTATGGGGAGCAAACAAGAGGAATTAGAGATGTGTGCACATCTACGGGGATATGATATAATAGGTATCACAGAAACATGGTGGGATGGCTCCTATAACTGAAGTGTTGGAATGGAAGGTTACAGGCTCTTTAGAAAAGACAGGCCCAGCAGATGGGGAGGGGGAGTTGCTATTTATGTTAGAGATAGGGTGGAGAATATGGAACTCTGTCTGTGGGTCAGGGTTAAAGGGAGAAGAGCTATGGGAGACATTACTGTGGGTATCTGTTACAGACCGCCTGATAAAGAGTACTCTGTGGATGAAGTGCTCTATAGACAGATAGGAGCAGCCTCACACTCGCAGGCCCTTGTTCTCATGGGGGACTTCAACTACCCATTTCATCCATCTACTGGAGGGATGGTACGGCCAGGGAGAAGCAATCCAGGAGGCTCCTTGATTGTGTGGAAGACAACTTCCTTCTACAAGTAATAGAGGAGCCAACAAGGAGAGGAGCCATGCTTAACCTCATGCTCACTAGCAGGGAAGGGCTGATTGGAAATGTGACACTCCAGGGCAGCCTTGGTTGTAGTTGATCATGAGATGGTGGAGCCTGAGATCCTCAGGACAGTGAGATGAGTGTGCAGCAAGCTCACTGCCCTGGACTTCAAGAAAGCAGACTTTGGCCTCTTCAGGAATATGCTCAGTAAGGTTCCATGAGATATAGCCCTAGAGGGCAAGGGGGTCCAAGACTGTTGGTTGATATTCAAGGCTCACCTGCTACAAGCTCAGGAGTGTTGCATCCCAACTAGAAGGAAGTGCAGGAGCAGGGCCAGGAGACCTCCTTGGATGGATAAGGAGCTGCTGAGGAAAATTCAAATGAAAAAAGAGGCTTATAAAAGGTGGAAGCAAGGACAGGTGGCCTGGGAAGAATACAGGGATGTTGTCCTGGAAGTGAGGGACCCGGTTAGGAAAGCTAAGGCCCGGTTAGAATTAAACTTGGCTAGGGATGTGAAAGATAAGAGGAAGGGATTCTATAGGTACACTGCAAATAAAAGACAGACTATGGACAATGTGGGCCCTCTCCGGAAGCTATCAGGAGAATTGGCTACAGTTACTGTATCAGGTAACTGGGAAAATTCCTATGCAGTGCATCCACCCATAGTTGAGGATTTGGATTTGGCTACAGGAGGGTCCTGCTTTTATACCCTTAAAAAACAACTGACTTCATGCCAGCTCTGTAACTGTTTATTTGTGGGGCCGTGCAGTTTCTCATGATATCACTTTTGTCCATGCTGAAAGTGTTGGCCAAGTGCCCTGGTGAGGCCAAGTATGAAGGTCATAGAACAGCTGCACACCTGTTTTCCTGCCCCTTTCTGACAGTCATGATGAACATAAACATATATATTCTACTGAATACATTTTGACAAAAAACATACTTTATGTCTCTCAGTTCAGCTAGGTTTCCATCCATTACATCCAGTCCTTTGATTCCTGATCATGATGAAGACATGAGACACAATGCCACATGACTGGTACCATAGGCAGCAACTCCATATTGTTAATAAAATTAGTATAACAACTATTATGCACACTGAGGGTTGCTAGAGTTATATTCCCACTACTGTTACTCAGGTTGCATACATTTTCAGTGCTATTAGCACGATTATAAACACTAGAAAGGTTACAATATTTGATATCAACAGTACTAGCATTAGCTGTAGTTACTACATCTTAATTTGTTTGATATTGTACAATCATCCATAGCATCTTCCTGACAAACTGGTATTCTACACATGTACTCCTTGGGAAAATGTTGAATTAGCTATGAAGGCAAGGTTCATTAACGTTACAGGTGTAATTATCTGGTCTGCCAGGTCTGGTGCTGCTCTTCCATCTCCAGCACACAGGTGAGTTGTCAGTCCTTTTCAGATAGCTCCCTGGGGTAATGGCATTGTCCAAAAGGGCCATAAGACATATGAGGACAGCTAGGATCTGTAGTTTCTGTAAAACACAGAACTAAAACATAATAATATCATTCTCTCAAGTAGCATTTACTTGCAGGGACATATTCCCATTTTTCTCATTCGGATTTAATCACTAATACCATATTGTCTTTTCCTGTGGCAATCATTTCAGCTAGTTTGTGTGGGCCCTTGGGTGTTTGGACCCAAACTTTAGCTCCACTGTTCAATTGGTCAGTGGATCCAAACTCACGGTTCCCTTGAGCAGTAGTTATCTGTGGGGCCTTCCCCTTGCTTGCGTTTTCAGCACAGGCAAAATCAACATTTAGGCAACACGATCTCGTGGATGAATTAAGATATCTTGGTCTCCACTATTCAACAAAATCACCTTGACCTCCCCTCGATAATCTGAATCAGTGATGCCCACAAGTATTTGAATACCTTTGATTGCTAAACTCGTATGCTACAGTACCAGTATCAATGACACAAATACCACCAGTGTTCAATCTATGCATTTGTAAAGCATACAAATCTAGTCCTGCAGCATCCGGAATTCCTCCATAAGGTGCTAAAGCTCCCTCCTTTATTTCCCAGTATGTGAGGGTCTCTGCTACTGTTAATGGTTTTATCTGCAAATTAGGAATAGTCATCCTCATTAAAGGGGTTTCCATTTCCCCAATGGGTCTGTTGTTCAATATCTGTAGTGCTTCAGACAAATGGTCTCTCCATGAGTTTAATTTGCCTCCCACCAGTTTCTTCAACTGTTCCTTAAGCAAGCCATTCATCCATTCAATTAATCTGGTGGCTTGTGGATAATATGATATGAAATATCCATTGTAAGTTGTTTGCATCAGCAAATTGTTGTAGTTTCTGTTTTTTAAAGTGTGAACCATTGTCACTCTGAATTTGCAAAGGAATGTCATAATATAAAATAATAAATTCCAGTGTTTTAATTGTACCGTCCTGGGTTGCTCATATACATGGATGTGCTATTAACTATCCAGAGTATGTGTCAATGGCTGTACACACATCAACAACCCTGATGGGCCAGCAGAGGACCTATATAATCCATTTGCCAGATTTGCCCTGGTAATTTTCTCCAATTTAATTGCCCTCGTACTATATGTGGTACAGTCCTTTGCTGTGTTAGTTGGCAGATGGGGCACTGGGCTATCACCATTTTAATGATATCTGGATTTATAAAAATTCTGCAGTCCTGGACCCACATGTAAGTGGCTTTCTTTCCAAGATGACTGCATTTCTGGTGCGCCCGTTTGGCCACCGTCATTGTTTGTGATGAGGGTCTTCCACTATGACTTGGGAGATTTTTGCTTCTCCCTCTGCAACAGAATTATACCATCATTCTAGGGTGTCAGTTCCCCAGTGGACATCTACATGAAACTGTGACTGGAGTTTGCTGGACAAATGCCCAAATATCTTGCCACAGTTCCTACCCCCATACTTCTATGTAATAAATTTTCCAGTCATGTTTGGCCCAAGTTGGGATCCAGGTAGCTTAACCATTGGCAACTGCCCGTGAATCCATAAAAACATGACATCATCCTGGTTCTTCTTGTTTAATTGCCACATATATGGCATATAATTCAGCATACTGGCTACTTTTACATTCACTCATAGTGACTTGGAACTTATTCTAGGATGGGTTATAGGCTAAGGCTTTCCAAAAATGTTTCCCACTAATATATTTAGCTGACCAGGCATGCTTCCCTTTTTCTTCTGTCAATTGGTCTAGGGGTTTACCCCATTTTACCAGTGACTCATTTGCTATCCAGGTGATCTACATTTGCTGGCTCACTTGCAGAGGCATTGGCAACTTTCTCATGAAGCACTGCCACTCCCCCAACCCCTACTTTGGCTCTATCTTGTATATACCATTTCCACTTAATTATGCTAGCTTCCTGAGGATGTCCTACCCTGTGCATCTTGAGTGAACTGTTTACCCACTGCATTATCGGAATTTCATGCCTTAGTGCCACATCATGCCCAATTGTCATTTGTTCCGTTTCCACTAAGGCCCACTAACATGCCAGTAACTGCTTTTTCAAATGGTGTATACCTTTGTAGTAATACCTTCAAATAATTTTCTGTTCCAAAATCCTAACGGAACTTTCTTCCTACCCTGCTTCTGCCAAAGACTCCAACTGGTGTAATTATAATTTACAGAGCCATTCAATTCCACCTCTCTGGCCTGTATTGGCCAGAGGTCCAGAGCCTGCTGAATTACTTGTTTAGCTGTTTCGAATGCTTGCTGCTGCTCATTTCCCTACTCAAATTCATATTTCTTTCATGTTACTTTATATAATGAGGGAAGTATTTGTCCGAAGTGAGGGATGTGTTGTTGCCAAAAGCCGAACAAACCAATAAATCACTGGGCTTCCACCTTACTTTGTGGGGTAACACACCCTAAAATCTTCTGCTTAGCTGTGGACAATAGTTCCTGATGACCACAATGCCATTGAACGCCTGAAAAAAATTATGGTTTGGGCAGTGTTGTGGTTTAAACCCAGTCAGGCAACTGTTCACTCACTCCCCCCCCCCCTTCCTCCCCCCACTCCCGGAGGGACAGAGAGGAGAATCGAAAGAATGCAACTCCCACAGGTTGAGATAAGAACAGTTTAGTAACTAAGGTATACCACAAATCACTACTGCTACCACCAATGATAATAATGACAAAGGAAACAACAAGGGAAGAGAATACAACACCTCACCACCAGCCGACTGATAACTTGTCCCCCCCAAGCTCGACCAAGCACCCACCGATACCTCCTCCAACCCCGCAGTCTACCAGCCCTTCCGGCAGTCTACCAGCCCTTCCGGCTAACTCCCAGTTACATCCTGGGCATGACGTGCTGTGGTATGGAATACCTCTTTGGCTAGCTTGGGTCAGGTGTCCTGTCTCTGCTTCCTCCTGGCTTCCCCTCCTCCCTGGCAGATCATGAGGCTCACAAAGTCCTTGGCCAAACCAAAACATCATTGTTATCAGCTCTGTTCCCGAGCCGAAAGTCAAAACACTGCACTGTACCAGCTACCAAGGAGGAGAAACATGACTGCTACTGTTGAACCCAGGACAGGCAGGTTCTTGAATTTTTTCTGGATTAATTTCCCATACTTTATTTTTCATATGCTGCAATACTAATTCTAATTGTTCTTGTACTTCTTGCTCAATTTCTCCCTGAATCATTATGTCATCATGTCATGGTTTAAGCCCAGCCGGCAAACCCAGAAACCACGCAGCCACTCGCTCACTCCCTCCCCTTCCTCCCCCCGCTCCCAGAGGGATGGAGAAGAGAATGGAAAGAATGTAACTCCCACGGATTGAGATAAGAACAGTCCAGTAGCTAAGGTATAACACAAACCACTACTGCTACCACCAACAATAATAATGATAAGGGAAATAACAAGGGAAGAGGATACAACTGCTCACTACCCGCCGACTGATACTCAGCCTGACACAAGCAGGGATCTAGCTCTTCCAGGTAACTACCTCCAGTTTATATACTGGGCATGACATGCTGGGCACATCAATATAATGTATCATTTGTACTGTCTCTGGCAATGAGAAGTCGTCCAAGTGTTCTGCCACAATTTGGTGGCAGAGGGTGGGACTATGGAGCCACCCTTGAGGTAAGTGGGTAAACATATAGTGCTTGCCTTGCCAAGTAAAAGCAAACTGATCCCAGTGTTCCTCAGCAATGGGTATTGTAAAGAAACATTAGCTATATCAATCACCGCATACCAAGTTCCAGGGTGCTGTTGTATTTTTTCAGTTAAAGTAACAATGTCTGGTACAGCAGCTGTTAGTGGTGGGGTGTAAGCTCCCTATAGTCCATTGTCATTTGCCATGTTCCATCACTACTCTTAATAGGCCATGTAGTATTATTAAAGGCAATGGTTGTTGGTTTTAATACTCCTATATCTAATAAATCTTTAATAGTCTGCAAAATCTCTTCATGTCCTCCTGGTATATGATATTGTTTCATTGTGATTACCTTGGTAGAAGATGGGATTTGTACCAGAGGCATTTTAACTTTCTCAACTAAAACTGGCCAAGCTAATACATATGTCCTGGTTCCAAATTGATACTTACCATCAGGTAAGCATAAAGCCCTCCATTGGTAAGTACACAGTCCTGTTGAGGCTTGAAGCAGGGAGCAAAAGTTTGAATTGCTTCATCTGTCATGTCATCACCTTTGAGCTTGAATTGTTTACCCTTTTCACAGATTTATGCAACCTGCATTGCTTGTGCAATCTCCATATATCAGTGATGGGAATCCCATCAATCTTATCTCAGGCCATCCCATCTTCCAATAAGGCAGCAAACATATCTTTCCGAGAAAGTCAAATCTCTTTCACCTTGCCCCTCCTGTTATTGCCTCTCATGTTTTGTTTGGGGTGCCATTCCCTCAAATCTCCTAACAGTTGGATCTTTTCCAGTTTCATTTATCAATAAAGTCATCATAATACTTTTATATGCATGTGGTGCAGTTTTAATAATCCTGTTCCAAATTAAAACTGATAGTGCAGCCTGCAGCATAGTGTCTGCATCTCCAATAAAAAACAGCAGTCTTCATCCCCTCCTCCTTAATATGCTGAACACAATCTCATGAAGTATACTAAGGTCAATCTGCACTGGGCCGTTCCCCTTCCATGGGGTATTTTGTGTCACAGCCTTCCACTACTACTGATAATAAATTAGACTCATCCTCGGTGCCTCAGAAGGCATCCTGAACAAATGAGTCAGAGCTTAACATTACAAATTTCTTACTATTGTGTGGATCCATTTTGACTCCTGAAGCTCCTAAATCATGCAGCCTGATAGCCCATGAAAGCAAAGATTCTCCAGGCTTTTGTTTGAACCTGTCCTTAATGTCATTAATTTCATGGTGAGTGAAATCTTCTACCATATCCTGTGTAACCAGATGACCTGCAGTGTCACGTTCCAATTTCCTTTGTACTACTGGCTTTGCATCAATGAATACTTCACCCTCTGAACTACTATCCAAATCAAAATCATTTGAATCCCACACATCTCCAACCCATTTCTCAGGGTCCCAATTCATTACTGCATTCGTGATCACTGCCTTCACCTTTTTCCAGTTTACTCGACCCCTTTGCTTTCTATATTTATATAGGGCAACCCGAACAGATGCTTTTTCTGCTACTGTTTGATAAGTGTCGAATTTCTCAGTTAATAATTGATTCTGGCACTGCAACATAACTATTTTTCCCTGTAATTTGCAAACTTGGTTCTCCAAGTCAATTATCTCCTTATGCATTTTCTCCCTGTGCTGACACTGCTTTTGGTATGCAGTGAGCAGAACCCACCCTCAGCTCCCCAGAGTAATCAATTCATCCCCTGTCGGGTGGTTATTGAGTCAGAGTCCCAGACCCGCAAGCAGTGTCATCTTTCATCGGCGGAGGAAGAATGCAATCAGACTCAATATGAGTGATAAGCAGACTTCGTTTATTGATTCAACTTGCCATCTTTTATACTCTTACAATGATTTACGCCTACTAGTCAGTTGCTGATAGGCTGCAAGCCTAAAGGTTACATTAATATACTTCTCCTACTTGCGGTTTACTTGCGGTTTAACGGCAGGCTAACATCCTCATTCCTGAGAGGGCACTTCCTCAAAGTTGTTTATCATACTTGTCCTCAACCGAACTTGACCTAGGGTTATTAGCGGTCGGTACTTTTCCACTGCCACGTCAGTCTCGTAGCAGTAGAGATGTCAAGGCCGCTGAACCAGACTAGGCCGCAATCATCAAAACTGACTTTCTCGATACAGAGGGTCACTAGACCCACTGTGCCCTTTCTTTCTAAGCCATTCTCCAACAGTGTTGGCTCATGGTCATCCTGTTGTCCACTAGGACCCCCAGGTCCCTCTCCCCTACACTGCTCTCTAACAGGTCGTTCCCCAACCTATACTGGAACCTGGGGTTGTTCCTGCCCAGATGCAGGACTCTACACTTTCCCTTGTTATATTTCATCAACTTACTCCCTGCCCAACTCTCCAGCCTATCCAGGTCTCGCTGGATGGCAGCACAGCCTTCTGGCGTATCAGCCACTCCTCCCAGCTTAGTGTCATCAGCAAACTTGCTGATAGTACACTCAATTCCCTCATCTAAATCATTGATGAATATATTAAATAATACCGGTCCCAGTACTGACCCTTGAGGCACTCCACTAGTTACAGGCCTCCAACTAGACTCAGCCCCATAGACTACAAGTCTCTGGCTTCTCTCCTTCAGCCAGTTCGCAGTCCACCTCACTACCTGATCATCCAGTCCACACTTCCTCATTTTAGCCGTGAGGATGCTGTGGGAGACTGTGTCAAATGCTTTGCTGAGGTCAAGGTAGACCACATCCACCGCTCTGCCATCATCCATCCACCGTGTTATTTCCTCATAAAAGGCTAAGAGATTGGTCAAACATGATTTCCCCCTGGTGAAGCCATGTTGACTGCCCCTCATAACCTTCTTATCCTTGATATGCCTTAAGATGGTACCAAGGATAAGGTGTTCCATCACTTTCCCAGGGATGGAGGTGAGGCTGACCGGTCTGTAGTTACCCGGGTCCTCCTTCTTGCCCTTTTTGAAGACTGGAGTGACATTTGCTTTCCTCCAGTCTTCAGGCACCTCTCCCGTTTCCCAAGACTTGGTAAAGATGATGGAGAGTGGTCTAGCAATGACTTCCGCCAGTTCCCTCAGCACCCACAGGTGCATCCCATCTGGACCCATGGATTTATGGATGTCCAGATTGCTCAACTGGTCTTCACTTATCCACTGTCCTTAATGTCCTTGGCCAGACTGAGTTCTCTCAGGGCTTTAGCTGCAGACATTAAATAAATAAATACTCTGACCCTATGTGTTCATTTGCTTCTTGCACTAAGTGAAAGAATCAGATCTGGGACAATGATAGGCTTCACTTGGCTTCAACCCATGTATTCTTTCCCAGTGATATGGGATGTCTAGTGTCATGACAGTTAGCATATTACAGAGACCTGTAATGAGAATCACATTGGTATTGCAATTGAAATGTTTATTGCAATTTGCTATATTTTTGCTAAGTGTAACTTATATTTGTATTTTGTTATGCAAAATATTTTGTATCATTCTGCTAAATCAGAAACCCTGTGTGTAACAGCAGCTATCTTTAAACAAGTAAATTTTATATTAAACATTGCATCCTCCACACATGGAATATCTAAAGGACCCTGGTCAGAGAGTATTGGTCTCTGAAACCATAGAAATATGACAACTATAACACAGTCACCCATTTTCTTTTAGTGGCTGAAGCAACTTTACTGTACTTTGAGTGTAACTGATATTTTGTCAGAATTGTGGTCTTTAAAGGGTTAAAAAGGTCAGAGGCAGTGCTATAAAGTTTTTTTATGACATATCTAATAATATAGAATCATAGAATCATAGAATAGTTAGGGTTGGAAAGGACCTTAAGATCATCAAGTTCCAACCCCCCTGCCATGGGCAGGGACAACTCACACTAAACCATGTCACCCAAGACTACATCCAACCCAGCCTTGAACACTGCCAGGGATGGAGCATTCACAACTTCCTTGGGCAACCTGTTCCTGTATCTAATCTAAACTTCCCCTGTTAAATTTTTAACCCATTACCCCTTGTCCTGTCACTAATGAAGAGTCCTTCCCCAGCATCTCTACAGGCCCCCTTCAGATACTGGAAGGCTGCTATGAGGTCTCCACACAGCCTTCTCTTCTCCAGGCTGAACAGCCCCAACTTTATCAGCCTGTCTTCATACAGGAGGTGCTCCATAGAATCATAGAATAGTTAGGGTTGGAAAGGACCTTAATATCATCTAGCTCCACCCCCCTGCCATGGGCAGGGACTCCTCACACTAAACCATGTCACCCAAGTCTCAGACCAGCCTTGCCTTGAACACCTTGAACTCCAATCTGAACAGCCCCAACTTTCTTAGCCTGTCTTCATATGGGAGGTGCTTCAGCCCCCTGATCATCCTTGTGGCCCTCCTCTGGACTTGCTCCAACACCTCCGTGTCCTTCTTATGTTGATGACACCAGAACTGTGCACAGTACTCCAGTACACTGTACACAGAACTGTACACAGTTTTGGTTTTGTTGTTTTGTTGTTTTTTTTAAAGAAAGGCTGTTCTCACAGGCATATATGGGCTTTAGTAGAGTTTAATGCAGTATTTCAATATTCTAATGTGGGCCCAAGCGAATAACCATCACCATAATTAAGGACTTAATTTCTACAGTGAAAATGCCATGCTAACTTCTTTGAAAATATCAAAAGGGTGACTTACTGAGATTTTTTTAAACCAAAAGGAACAGCATGGAAATTCATATTTTCTTCTAGTAAAGCCTGGCACTGTGTATGACACTTGCAAGAGGTTCAAGAGTTGGAGTATCTGGTGTGTTCAGAAGGCATTCATTAAAATAGGGCTTCCAAGCAAAGGAGGGATATTGCTAATTAGCTTTTCCCTGTTAAAGCATCTTCTGCTTCTTTTACCAACCAAACCAATTTTCAATGACTGACTGTCATAGAATCATAGAATCGTTAGGGTTGGAAAGGACCTTAAGATCATCTAGTTCCAACCCCCCTGCTGTGGGCAGGGACACCTTATGCAAAATCATATCACCCAAGGCCTCGTCCAACCTGGCCTTGAACACCGTCAGGGACGGAGCATTCACAACTTCCCTGGGCAACCTATTCCAGGGCCTCACCACCCTAACAGGAGAGAACTTCTGTCTTATATCCAATCTAAACTTCCCCTGTTTAAGTTTTAACCCGTTACCCCTTGTTCTATCACTACAGTCCCTAATGAAGAGTCCCTTCCCAGAATCCCTATAGCCCCCCTTCAGATACTGGAAGGCTGCTATGAGGTCTCCACACAGCCTTCTCTTCTCCAGGCTGAACAGCTCCAGCTTCCTCAGCCTGTCTTCATACGGGAGGTGCTCCAGTCCCCTGATCATCCTCGTGGCCCTTCTCTGGACTTGTTCCAACAGTTCCATGTCCTTTTTATGTTGAGGACAGCAGAATTGCACACAATACTCCAGGTGAGGTCTCACAAGAGCAGAGTAGAGGGGCAGGATCACCTCCTTCAACCTGCTGGTCACGCTCCTTTTGATGCAGCCCAGGATACGGTTGGCTTTCTGGGCTGCAAGCGCACACTGCCGGCTCATGTTCATTTTCTCATCGACCAGCACCCCCAAGTCCTTCTCTACAGGGGGGCTGCTCTGAATCTCTTCTCTGCCCAACCTGTAGCTGTGCCTGGGATTGCTCCGACCCAGGTGTAGGACCTTGCACTTGTCATGGTTAAACCTCATGAGGTTGGCATCAGCCCACCTCACAAGTGTGTCAAGGTCCCTCTGGATGGTATTCCTTCCCTCCAGGGTATCAACCAAACCACACAGCTTGGTGTCATCGGCAAACTTGCTGAGGGCACACTCAATCCCACTGTCCATGTCAGCAACAAAGATGTTAAACAAGACAGGTCCCAACACCGATCCCTGAGGGACACCACTTGTTACTGGTCTCTAGCTGGACATTGAGCCATTGACCACAACTCTTTGTGTGCGGCCATCCAGCCAGTTCTTTATCCACCGAGTGGTCCATCCATCAAATTGATGTCTCTCCAGTTTAGAGACAAGGATGTCGTGGGACAGTGTTGAATGCTTTGCACAAGTCCAGGAAGATGACATCAACTGCTCTACCCCTGTCCATCAGTTCTCTAGCCCCATCATAGAAGTCCACCAAATTGGTCAGGCAGGATTTCCCCTTAGTGAAGCCATGCTGGCTGTCACCCAGCACCTTGTTGATTTTCATGTGCCTTAGCATGCCTTCCAAGAGAATCTGTTCCAAGATTTTGCCAGGCCCAGAGGTGAGACTGACTGGTCTGTAATTCCCGGGGTCATCCATTTTCCCCTTCTTGAAAATGGGGGTTATATTTCCCTTTTTCCAGTCATCGGGAACTTCACCTGACTGCCACGATTTTTCAAATATGATGGCCAGCGGCTTCGCAACTTCATTTGCCAGCTCCTTCAGGACCCGCGGATGGATCTCATCGGGACCCATGGACTTGTGCGCGTTCAGATTTTTAACATGGTCTCAAACCAGATCCTCTCCTACAGTGGGCGCAAGGTCTTCATTCTCACAGTCCCTGCATCTGCCTTCCAAGACTTGGGTGGTGCAGTCAGAGCCTTTGGCAGTGAAGACTGAAGCAAAGAAGTCATTCAGAACCTCAGCCTTCTCCAAATCCTGTGTAGCCAGTTCTCCTGAGAGCTTCCTGAGGGGGCCTACATTCTCCCTAGTCTGTTTTTTATTTGCTATGTACCTATAGAATCCCTTCCTGTTATCTTTAATACCTCTAGCTAAGTTTAATTCTAACTGAGCCTTAGCTTTCCTAACCTGGTCCCTAGCTTCCCAGACAACATCCCTGTACTCTTCCCATGCCGCCTGTCCTTGCTTCCACTTATTATAAGCCTCTTTTTTCAATTGAATTTTCCTCAGGAGCTCCTTATCCATCCAAGGTGATCTCCTGGCCCTCCTGCTGCACTACCTTCTGGTTGGGATGCAACACTCCTGAGATTGCAGCAGGTGATCCTTGAATATCAACCAACAGTCTTGGGCCCCTCTGCCCTCTAGGGCTGTATCCTATGGAACCTTCCAAAGCAGGTTCCTGAAGAGGCCAAAGTCTGCTCTTTTGAAGTCCAGGGCAGTGAGCTTGCTGCACGCTCTTCTCACTGTTCTGAGGATCTCAAATTCGAGCATCTCATGATCGCTGCATCCAAGGCTGCCCTGGATGTCCTGCATATGTCCTGCATATGTCCTGCCCTATGTCCTGCATAGGCATTCCTGATGCGAGAGAGAAATGAAATCCAACCTGCCCTGAGCACTGAAAACAAAGCTCTGCTCCAATATCTAAGTGTTGCATGTGACAGAGCGTGATGGAACAGTCAGCTATAAGCTGGGACATGTGGCCGGTTGGCAGTCTTAGGAATCTCACTTTGACTTCTGTTACAAAAATTCATAGCTGGCCCATGCCAACAATATGAAGCTACTACTATGAATAATAATAGTAATAATGGTAAGGGAAATAGTAAGGGTGAAGAGCATAAAACTAAAAGGGGAAAGGGAAAAAACCCACAATAAACACAAGTGATGCACAATACAACTGCTCACTACCTGCTGACCCATACCCCGACCATCCTGAGCAGTGATTGGCCCCTCCCAGCCAACTCCCCCCAGTTTATACACTGAGCATGACATGCTGTGGTATGGAATATCCCTTTGGCTAGATCAGGTCAGCTGCTCTAGCTATGCTTCCTCCCAGCTTCTTGTGACCCTCCTCACTGGCAGAGCACGGGAGACTAAAAAATCCTTGATCAGGGTAAGTGACACTTAGCAACAACTAAAATATCAGTGGGTTATTATCATTATTCTCAGACTAAAGCCAAAACACAGCACTGTACCAGCTACTAGGAAGAAAATTAACTCTATCCCAGCTGAAGCCAGGACATAGGGTCACCTTATTTTGAATCCCCTTCAGATATCTCTTTAAATGTGTTTTAGACTCATGGTACCTAATTCACAGTCACTCACCAGAAAGGTGGGTGGAAGTGTGAAGGAAGGATGAGAGACGTTTCACATCTACCAATGCAAAACAAGAGGGGAACCCGCCACGAACAAGATTCTATGACAAAAACAAAAATAGGGAAAGAAAAAAAAATCTATAAAATAACTTGCATATTTCCCAACCATACCTTACAGAGAATGCTTTCCAGCTAAGATACTGTGAACATATCACTTATATATATGTGCCAACTTAGATTTTTAGATGTTATTTTCATCATAAATGCATAGAACAGACAGCTAATGAAAAAAAAGCAAATATTTCTATAATCACATTTTAGTAAAATCATACAGGGTTTAATTTATGGGAAATACCACTGTATTGGATTTGCTACTACTACTGATGCCAGCCAACTCTTAAGACTGACCTGCCACTGGTCGAAGCTGAGCCAATCAGCAACGCTGTTAGTGTCTCTGTGATAACATATTTAAGAAAGGAAAAAAACCCTGCACAGCAGCAGCCAGAGGAGAGGAGTGAGAATATGTGAAACTACTCCACATACACCAAGGTCAGTGAAGAAGAAGGGGGAGGACGTGCTTCAGGTGCCAGAGCAGACATTCCCCTGCAGCCCATGGTGAAGACCATGGGCAGTTACAACTCTTGGAAGTTATTGGTGGAGCAGATATCCCCCTGCAACCCATGGAGGATACCATGCTAGAGCAGATAGGTGTGCCCAAAGGAGGCTGTGACCCTGTGGGAAGCCGACGTTAGAGTAGGTGAGTAGGCTCTGGGCAAATTTGTGAACCTGTGGAGAGAGAGGAACCCACTGAGGAGCAGATCTGCGGACAGGACATTTGGCCATATGGGGGATGCACAATGAAACAGTTTGTGAAGAACTGCAGCCCGTAGGAAGGACTCATTTTGGGGAAGTTTTTGGAGAACTCTCTCCCATGGGAGGAGTGGCAGGGGCGACGTGATGAACTGACGTCAACCCACATTCCCCATCCACTTGTGCCATTCGGAGGAAGGAGGTAGAGATATTTTTCTCCTTCTTAGTAGCTGGTGCAGTGCTGTGTTTTCAACTTAAACTTGCCTGAGAACAATGCTGATAACACCAATGTTTTTAGTTGTTGCTAAGCAATATTTAGTCTGATCAAGGACTTCTCAGTCTCATGGTCTGCCAGTGAGGAGGGGCACAAGAAGCAGGGAGGAAGCAGAGACAGGACACCTGACACAAACTAGCCAAAGGGATATTGCATACCACAGCACATCATGCCCAGTATATAAACTGGGGGGAGTTGCCTGGAAGGCCCAGATCACTGGTCAGGTCAGGCTGTGTATCAATTGGCAGGTGGTGAGCAATTGTATTCTCTCCCCTTGTTATTTCCCTTATCATCTGGCCCTCTACTCTGCTCTTGTGAGGCCTCACTTGGAGTATTGTGTGCAGTGCTGGTGTCCTCAACATAAAAAGGACATGGAACTGTTGGCACAAGTCCAGAGGAGGGCCACGAGAATGATCATGGGACTGGAGCACATCCCATATGAAGATAGTCTGAGAAAGTTGGGGCTGTTCAGCCTGGAGAAGAGAAGACTGTGCGGAGACCTCATAGCAGCCTTCCAGCATCTGAAGGGGGGCTATAAGGATGCTGGGGAGGGACTCTTCATTAGGAACTGTAGTGATAGGACAAGGGATAATGGGTTAAAACTTAAACAGGGGAAGTTTAGATTGGATATAAAAAGGAAGTTCTTTACTGTAAAAGTGGTGAGGCACTGGAATGTTGGAGAATGGCTTAGAAAGAAAGGGCACAGTGGGTCTAGTGACCCTCTGTATCAAGAAAGTCAGTTTTGATGATTGCGGCCTAGTCTGGTTCAGCGGCCTTGACATCTCTACTGCTACGAGACTGACGTGGCAGTGGAAAAGTACCGACCGCTAATAACCCTAGGTCAAGTTCGGTTGAGGACAAGTATGATAAACAACTTTGAGGAAGTGCCCTCTCAGGAATGAGGATGTTAGCCTGCCGTTAAACCGCAAGTAAACCGCAAGTAGGAGAAGTATATTAATGTAACCTTTAGGCTTGCAGCCTATCAGCAACTGACTAGTAGGCATAAATCATTGTAAGAGTATAAAAGATGGCAAGTTGAATCAATAAACGAAGTCTGCTTATCACTCATATTGAGTCTGATTGCATTCTTCCTCCGCCGATGAAAGATGACACTGCTTGCGGGTCTGGGACTCTGACTCAATAACCACCCGACATTTGGCGCCCGAACAGGGACCCGAAGTCGGTGTCACCACGACGGATCGGCGGACAGGAGCACGGCACCGGGAGCAGCCACCGGTGGGCAAGAGCGACTCAACACTGTTGCGGTGTGTCGACTCCGAGGTCCGGTCCGACTGAAGACCGCCGCTGCCAGGGCTACAGGCTGAGGGGCTGCAGGAACGGGACGTTAGGGTAAGACAGCGCGCTTTATAAAAGATAAGAGGTTATGGATCTAGAAGTAGCCCTAGAAATGTTAGAAGGCTTTTTAGAAAAGAGGGGGGTTGATAAAAGTTGCGTTAAAGCACTAGCGGGACTAGTGGAAACAGGGCGTACACAGGGGTGTTTTAGGAGCTCAGAGGATATATTTGAAGAGGAGGAGTGGCGTAAGCTAGGAGATTATTTGTGGGACAGGGTGATAGATGATGACAAAACAGCAAGGAAACTGATGAAACCTTGGCGTGAAATCATTAACAATATAAAACGTTATAAGATTGAAAAAGGTCTTGCGGCAGTCGCCTCGGCAAAACTGGAGCAGGGGGGGCCTTCCCCATCCTCCACAGCCGACTGTGGCCTCTCTACATTCTCTAGTAGCGCCACGCAGGCTCCGACAGGAGGAGGGGTGATGTTTAGTGGTACACGGATACCTCCAGAGCCATGCTGGCAAAAGGTGCCTGTGAGTAAACACTCAAAGGAGCCAAGACAAGAGACAGATAGTGATACGGAGGATAAAACGGAACCGGTCACGGAATCAGATTCTATTAGGAGGCGAGTGACAGGGACGAATTGGCAGAAGGTTATGGAAGATGCGATAACTGAGGAAGGAACAGGGATACTGTCAAGTTTAGCCTTCCCAGTAATGTTCAATATTAACGAACATGGGGATGTGCACGGGGAGCATAATCCAATTAGTTGGAAAATGTTATCACAATTAAGGCAGACAGTAAATGACGCTGGGCTGCATGGGGAGCCAACGAAGCAGTTCATGAATTATATATGGGGAAGCACGCTATTGTGTCCCGAAGACATTAAGGTAATAATGAGAATGATAATGACGCAGTCGCAGATTTTATTGTGGCAAGCACATTGGCAGCGACTCTGTGAAGCCTCAGTGCAGCAGCCCAGAGGAGATAATGATCCACTGAGGGGGGTCACTGTTGAACAGCTGATGGGGTCAGGACCCTTTATTACGGTTAGAGCACAGCTGGAGATGGGACCGGAGAGGTGCCTAGAAGCAATGAGAACGGCTAGGGCAGCCATAGAGTTAGTTAAAACGACACCCCCGTCCCCATCATATATGAATATTAAACAGGGAAGAGAGGAGCCTTTCTCTGCATTCGTAGACAGATTGACCAGTGCCATAGAACAATCAGATGTTCCCGACTGGATGCATGGGGCACTACTCAGGCAGTGTGTTTTACAGAATGCAAATTCATCAACAAGGAGTGTGCTAGTGACGTTGCCGGTTGATGCGACTATCGAGATGATGTTAGAAAGAATGAGCAGGGTGCCGGTAGGTGCGCAAGCGATGTCAGTAGAGGCGGTGAAAAATCTAGGGAAAGATTTCCTGCAAGCCCAACAGCAAGCCCTCGTAGCACAGCAGCAAGCGACACAACAAGTTTTTGCTGCGTTATCTCCGCTGAGGCCTCCAGATAAAGGCGAGCAACGAAAGGGCTCTTCTGGCAGACGACACAATAAATGTTTTCGCTGTGGCCGTGACGGGCATATTCGGCGAGACTGTCGCGCAGGTCAAGTGTGGTGTGAAAACTGCAAGTCGAGCAACCATAATACCGCAGCCTGTTATCGCTCGGGAAACGGCCAGCAGAGCGCGTAGAGCCGCCGCGCCCAGACAACAGTAGCTGCTCCAGCGCTTCAAACTCCCGTGATGCAGCAACAAGGGCCACCGGACCCGCAAGGCCCTCCTGCCAGCTACAACCAGCTACCAGAGGGAGCCTCGGGCTGGACCTGGCAACAGCAGTAGATATTACCTTGATTGACAGCAAACCACAACGCGTCGCATTGCCAGTTTATGGTCCACTCATCATCAACGGGCAAGCTGTTGGAGCACTATTGTTAGGGCGATCATCTACCGGACTCAAAGGACTAATGATTTTGCCGGGAGTCATCGATGCCGATTACCAGGGACGAATTGACATTGTGATGTACACCTTATTTCCGCCGCTCCATATCCCGGCGGGGAGCCGCGTTGCACAGCTAGTCCCAATAGCACAAGTCACAAAGGGCATGACGTCTCTTAGTAACCAAGAAAGAAATGATCAGGGGTTTGGATCTACAGGGGTAGCGGCTATGCTCACCCTCTCTATGAAAAAGAGGCCAATTGTGACTGCGCAACTATGTGCTCGGAATGAGACTGTGACCCTTGCATTACTTCTCGATACGGGTGCGGACTTGACTATCATAGACAGCAACTATTGGCCCCAGCGCTGGCCCCTCCGATCTTCCACCAGAGGAGTGGAAGGGGTTGGAGGCCATTCATCAGTTCAACAAAGTGTCGATAGAGTCCAGATATACATAGGTGGATGTCAAGCTAACACCTTTGTTACTGTAATGAAATTACCTGAGGGAGTGCAAGGACTCGTTGGTAGAGATGTGCTCGATCAGATGGGAGCAATTCTAACTACCGACCAAGGTCCAAATTTTGGCTGACGGCCACTGCACAATGGGCTTTCCCGATCCCGCTAAAATGGACTACCGATAACCCAGTATGGATCGAACAGTGGCCGTTAAAATTGGAAAGCCTGCAAGCTGCACATCACTTAGTGCAAGAACAGTTCAGTCAGGGACACCTAAAACTTTCTACGAGACCTTGGAATACTCCAATTTTTGTGATCGGGAAAAAATCTGGGAAGTACCGTCTGTTACACGACCTCCGAGCTGTTAACGACCAGATGCAAGCCATGGGGGCGCTACAGCCTGGTCTACCTAATCCTGCAATGCTGCCGGAATCTTGGCACCTTTTGGTGATTGATCTCAAGGACTGCTTCTTTACCATCAGTTTACATCCGCAAGATACCCAGCGTTTTGCTTTTACCTTGCCAGCAATTAATAGGGAAGCGCCTGCTCAGCGCTTCGAATGGACGGTGCTGCCTCAAGGGATGAAGAACAGTCCCACCTTATGTCAGTTGTTTGTCGACAACGCTTTACAACCCATCAGGCAACTATGGAAGGGCGTCTTTATATATCATTATATGGATGATATTTTGTTTGCACAACAGCAGCCATTTGACCAACACCAATTACAGACCTTGCGACAACAGTTAAACTCCAAAGGCCTGGTTGTAGCAGAAGAAAAAATCCAACAGAAAGCGCCGTGGCTTTATCTTGGCTGGAAGATTACGGACTCTCAAATACGTCCTCAAAAGATACAACTTAGGACGGAAATAAAAACCCTCAACGATGCACAGAAATTGTTAGGAGATATCCAGTGGATTCGCCCGGTAGTTGGCATTCCCACCCATCAGCTTGAGGTTCTTCGTCCGCTACTCAAAGGCACAGATCCTGCTGCCAAGGTGGACGTTACAATGGAACAAGCTACTGTAATTCAGACACTTGCTGAACAGATCACAGAACATTTTGTTTCAAGACGCAGTCTTGCTCTCCCCATCGATCTTACTATTTGGCATACTCACCATCAGTTATTAGGCACCTTGACGCAATTTAAAAAGAAAAAGGGGGAGAAAAGCGAGCTTAAGATCTTGGAGTGGGTATTTACAAGTTTGCAGCCAAAAAAGTCGATTCAGCCCAAAGTAGAAAACTTAGCAGAGTTAATTAAAAAGGGCCGAACCAGAATTTTACAAATAACAGGAAAAGAACCACATTCTATACAGTTGCCGATATCCAAGGAGGACATTGACTGGTACCTGCAACACAGCCCAGGGCTACGAGACAGCCTGCTGTCAGAATATTCTCCAATTATCATAGAGCCGGTAAAATCACCCATAGTGCAGTGGATCAGTCGCAATGAGTGGATACGGCGGCCACTAAGGAGTGAGACTCCAGTAAAGGATGCGCTCACGGTCTTTACAGATGCAGGCAAGAGGTCTATGCGAGCAGCAATTACCTGGATGGCTGACGGTGAATGGCACCACCATTTGCTGAATGCTGTCCCTGGGGACTCGCTGCAGACGCTGGAACTTGCCGCAGTAACGTGGGCCGTAGAGTACTGGATTACCGTACCACTCAACGTCGTGACAGATTCACTTTATGTAGCTGGGGTGATGGAAAGGATAGAGGATGCTCGAGTAAAAGAAGTTGCCAATCCCAGACTTAATGAACTTTTTAGACAATTGCAGACTGCACTGAGCCTTCGGTCGGTCCCTTATTCGGTCATACATATAAGGAGCCATATGTGGACAGTGGGGCTAGGGGAAGGAAATGACAAGGCGGATCAATTAGTCATGCATGCAGTACCTTTAAATGACTTTGTAAGGGCCAGGGAAGCGCATAATATATTCCATCAGAATGCACGAGGGTTAAGGTCTCAGTTCAATATCACCATAGAAGAGGCAAAGGGAATTGTGAAAACTTGTCCGCAATGGGCCTGGCCTGGGGGTGGGAGTCAATCCTCGGGGGTTGAAGTCCTGTGAGATATGGCAGATGGATGTTACGCATGTATCTGAGTTTGGAAGGCTAAAATATGTGCACGTTACCATTGATACTTACAGTCATTTTGTATGGGCCACCGCACAGGCGGGAGAAAAGGCTATTCATGTGATACAGCACCTAACGAGCTGTTTTGCAGTCATGGGAGTGCCAAAAGAAATTAAAACGGATAATGGTCCGGCCTATACCAGTGAGAAAATGAGAAAATTCTGTCAACAATGGGGAGTCCGACATGTGACAGGAATCCCACATTCCCCCACAGGGCAGGCCATAGTGGAAAGGATGAACCAAACACTGAAACGTTATTTTGATAAGTTTGTAGATGTAAAGGATGTCCATGAATGGATCTCAAAAACTTTGTTTGTATTGAATTATTTGTGTATATTTGGCCCTGAGGAAGAGCCACCAGTCAGAATACATGCCGGGGTGCGGGAACGACAAAAAGTTCAGATGAAAGTGTTATACAAGGATCCAGAAACTGGACAATGGCAAGGGCCTGTTGAGGTACAATATGTAGGCAGGGGTTATATGTGCGTGCTTACACCAACAGGACCCAAGTGGATTCCGGCCAAGTGGACCCGCGCGGTTCACCTGAATGAACAGCCCGGAAGCAAGACGACGTCATCGGCTGCAGAGTGTATTACGACCTCTGCTGGAACCGATTGAGAGACACTTTGGGGTCCGGTTATCCTATAGAACGGAAGAGGAAGCAGAAACATGCCTAAGTTGGGAACTCAACTCTCTTTGTGATAAGTTTGCCCTGCCGCGATATTGTTTTGCTTGCTTGAAAGAAACGCATCTTGCCTGGGTAAAAATCAACTGTGGGAAGTGTCATAAAAAGTGGTGGGTCTCTCAATACCAGTTGAGGCTACTTAATTGTTGTATAGATTGTAGTTGGGAATTGCAGCACAGTAACAATAACACTCCCCTTAGAGCATTTTTTGTGGAAACTGGAGCTCTCTTCTTATCGGCCTATCCAATAATTGAGAACAGAGAGGATCTAAATTTACGATATCTGAAGTGGCGGGTACAACAACAGCTTAATTGTCTTCAAGCTGCAGCCGCCACCTCAATCTTAGATTCAAGGTGTGGTAAAAATGTGGGCATTCCCACCATGTGACAGGTTAGGCCTAGTGATTGGGATCGCACTTGCCGCCGCTTCCGTTTCGGTTGTGAAAACTAGAGGGACGGAAATTAGGCCAGAACACCTTCCCCAGGCTAACATGTGGGTAACTTGGGCAAAAAGAACCAACACTTCTAGTTTTTGTATGTCCTTAACGGCTGTGTCTGACCCATTTCGCACTTGTTTAATTGGTATGCCTGTTTTAGAGCCTGAAAAATTTGTGGGGTATGTAAGCAACGTCTCCTTAACCAATCTAACTATATTAAGACGGGAAGGAAAAAGGGCTAATGACGCTGATGACTGGTGTCACGGAAATCAGACAGCCTGCCGACAGCCCGGGGCTAATCGACAGGTCTGGTGTGGAGGCTGCACCCTTGGTAATATTGCAAATCGAACCTTGGCTTGGATGTCTGTCCGGCTAATCGAACATCTAAATAAGCCCTTACCATGGGACCCACAAGAATTGCATTTAGCAGGATCTGTAAACAAAACCAGAGATGGCTTGTGCTTTGGCTTTAGTGCTAAGATAACCGACACCCCAATAGGTAAAGTTAGATGTAACTCTACCACGACGGGCACAATATGTGAGCCACTTAAGGCATGGACAGATGTGTCTGGATCAGGTGTCTATGGGATACAAAATGCCTCTGACGCCCAAGCATGGTGTGGAGGGGCAGTGGGATTAGAAGAAAGTTACCGATATGAACTTTTCCCAGACAGGTCATTAGCCCTGCCTAAAGGAATCTTTTTGATCTGTGGTGATCGCGCTTGGCAAGGCATCCCGCGATTCCCACTTGGAGGGCCATGTTATTTGGGAAGGCTTGGCCTCTTAGCGCCTTCAATGGAACAAATCAAGGCAAAAAATAGCACTCGAAGCAAGCGCAGTGTGAACGCTCTGTCAGACACCTGTCAGGATTCAGTAACCTTGATAGGGAAGACAGAAAATTTGTTTGCCAGTATATTTTGTCCTGGCTGCTCGGCAGCAACTGCTAATGCTAACCTACAAAAATTGGCATGCTGGGCTGCCAAGCAAGCTAACCTCACTTCTGAAATTTTAACCGATTTGATGAAGGATGCTAGTAGCAATCGCAAGGCTATATTACAGAATCGCGCCGCTATAGATTTTTTATTGTTAGCACATGGACATGGGTGTGAGGATTTTGATGGAATGTGTTGTTTTAATCTATCTGACCATTCGGAGTCTATCCACGCGAGGATCCGAACCTTGCAACAACGAGTACAATTGCTACAGGAAGATAATGGATTTTTTGGAATCAACCTTGGCAATTGGGGTATAACGGGGTGGCTGAAAGGATTATTAATCGAAGGCATACGCTTTTTAATCATAATTAGCTTAATAGGAATTTGTATTTGTATAGCTTTTAAGTGTATCAAAAGGGGGCTCATGAAGGCATCTGATCAGATTTTGATAGCCCAAAAGGAAAAAGGGGGAATTGCTGGAGAATGGCTTAGAAAGAAAGGGCACAGTGGGTCTAGTGACCCTCTGTATCGAGAAAGTCAGTTTTGATGATTGCGGCCTAGTCTGGTTCAGCGGCCTTGACATCTCTACTGCTACGAGACTGACGTGGTAGTGGAAAAGTACTGACCGCTAATAACCCTAGGTCAAGTTCGGTTGAGGACAAGTATGATAAACAACTTTGAGGAAGTGCCCCCTCAGGAATGAGGATGTTAGCCTGCCGTTAAACCGCAAGTAAACCGCAAGTAGAAGGAGTATATTAATGTAACCTTTAGGCTTGCAGCCTATCAGCAACTGACTAGTAGGCATAAATCATTGTAAGAGTATAAAAGATGGCAAGTTGAATCAATAAACGAAGTCTGCTTATCACTCATATTGAGTCTGATTGCATTCTTCCTCTGCCGATGAAAGATGACACTGCTTGCGGGTCTGGGACTCTGACTCAATAACCACCCGACACTGGAATGGGTTGCCCAGGGAAGTTGTGAACCCTGGCAGTGTTCAAGGCCAGGTTGGACAGAGCCTTGGGTGAGATGGTTTAGTGTGAGGTGTCCCTGCCCATGGCAGGGGGGTTGGAACTAGATGATCTGAAGGTCCTTTCCAACTCTATTCTATGATTCTATCATTAATATTTTTGGTAGCAGTAGTAGTTTTGTACTATACCTTAGTTATTGGACTGTTCTTATCTCAACCCATGGGATTTACATTCTTTCGATTCTTCTCCTCATCCCTCCAGGAGCAGGTGGAAGAAGAAGGGGTGGACTGAACGAGCAGCTCTGTGGTTTTGAGTTACCGGCTGGGGCTAAACCACAATGCATGGGCAGCACAACACTGAGTGCTTGAGAATACTTCAAAGGAACTGAACATGACTGGAGAGGACTAAAGTCTGTCTGTGTGCTAACAGATCATTATGTTTAGCATTTTATCTCAAGCTGTATATAAGCTCTTAGAAAATACCTATGGATTCCTTCCCTTATGGAGAGGGGGTCTCACTATCATGAAATAAACCTTTTGTAATTCTACCCTTGTGTTCCTTTCCTCCTTGTCGTGGTTTAAACCCAGTCAGGTAACTTGTTCATTCACTCCCAGTAAGTGGTGCCGAGCTGACAACAATCGAGGTCCGTGTTCCCCCCCCCCACCGGGGTTCTCCCCCACTCCCGGAGGAACGGGGAAGAGGATCGAAAAAAAGTGCAACTCCCACGGGTTGAGACAAGAACAGTCCAGCAACCAATGTACACAAATCACCACCGCTACTATCAACTACAACGATAAGGGAAAATAACAAGGGAAGAGAATAGGATACCACTGGCCAAGAAGACGAGTTCCACCCGGAAGCCCCCGTGTCCTTCCGGGTAACTCCCAGTCACCCCCCACCCCGGCCATGACGTGCTGTGGTATGGAATACCTCCCTGGCTAGCCCGGGTCAGGCGCCCCATCTCTGCTTCCTCCTGGCTTCCCCTCCTCCCTGGAAGAGCATGAGCCTCACAAAGTCCTTGGTCAGGGTAAACATCACTTAACAACAACTGAAAACATCGACTTCACCAACACTGTTCTCAGGCTGGAAGTCAAAACACAGCACTGCACCAGCTAGCACAAAGGAAAAAAAAACATGACTGCTACTGCTGAACCCAGGACATTATCCACCCCTTATTCCATACCATTCACGTCGTGCTCAGATCCCACATTTTCAATACACCATCGCTCTCCCATATATATACATCCATATACATACAGACCAAGAGGAAAAGATCATTTTCTTAGTGCATGGACCAATCCCTATAATGCTGCCGAGTCCATTCGGTCCATGATGTTCAAAGTTCATTCTCTGTTGGGATGATGGCTGGAGGGAACTCAGGGCCAGTTGCTGGTTGTAAGCGGCAAGGAGAAGCAGACAGGCCAACCCAATATGGGTGATAAGCAACTTCTACTTTATTTGTGACGCAGTTCACACATATATAGGAGTGGTATTCAGCCACTCCTTCTTGGCATAACAGTACTGGTTAGCCCCCACAGCTTCCTCCACATTCTCCTCCTAGGTCCGGTCTCCGGCCACCTGTGGGGGCCACCCCCTGCCTTGCTTGCACAGTCCTCCAGAACTCTATGGTTCTGCTCTTAGAGTCATTCTGCAACAATTCACCCCTTTTTCTTTGTGCAAGCAAGGCATTATAGGTTATTCTGTTCACCTGTTTTATCACACAACTATAAACAAGTCTAATAGCTACGATGATTAACCTAACAATGATACATAAGTGCAATACTTCAAACAACAGTGTTTGACTCAACCTGTAATGCCCCGTGAAGACAACCATCTAGTTATTCTTAGGATATTGCTCATTTACTATTGCTGGGTAAGCTGAGCCAGGGTTCTCAGCTGTTCGTGCATCGAATTAGCATAATCAGAGAGACTCATACAACACATTCCATCAAACTCTTCACATCCATGTCCCTGTTCCAACAACAAAAGGTTCTGCAGTGTTGCATGTCTTACAGAGTCAACATTAAAACAAATCAGGAATTGCCTTCGATGTAGAATTGTCTGCTTAGCAACTCAGCAACCCAGTCTGCTTAGTTGAGCCAAGGCCCCGGCTGAAGCACTTACAGAGATTTGGCATATTATGATTGGATACATGTTTTGAAGACCCTTAGTGACTAACATATAATTGGTTAAACACAGGTGTGAGAACTCAACCTTGAAAGCTTGCCAACAGTCCACAGTTCTCATTAACTTGGTGAATTCCAGCCTCTTATCTTGCTTAAGCTTCTTCGGGCCTCTCATGGCCTTGCTGTATCTTTCAGGACTATTCAAAGTTTATGTACCATATGCATTCTCCCGTGAGAACACTGTCTCCACATCTCCCCCCTTTTGTTTTATCCAGTAACAAGTCGCTACTACAGCAAGGCACACACACATTTACATTAGCAGAGTAACTACTACAGGGTGCAGCAGCATGTTGAAGATGCTGATGGCAGTGAAGGACCAGCCAAAGAAATTTCTTACCAGTGGAATTCTCCCCCCCTCTTAATTTGTTCCATCACCTGCTTTATAAGACTACCATTGTATTAAAATTTTTCTAGCTTTTGCCTTAGCATTTTCTAGCAGCTACTGCAAATTTCCATACTCTAACATCTCTTTTACAAGTGATAAATCTATACAATACAAGGTGCAGTTTCTTATTAGCAACTAGCTAGTAAATACAGGTGGTTTTATACACAAAATCACAACCTCTAATAATAGCTATTTTTCAAGCAGACATATTCAGGATGTTACTTTTCAGTTGCCCCCAAGTGATGTTTTGCAGTTATTTGTTCTTTCTCTTCCTCCATCTCATTCTGCTTGGGGTAATCACAGTCAGCTCCTGTAGCTGAGGCATCAGGTTTATCCATTCGTCTGTCCAGCTCATGGGAAGGCTTGACAAACTTTGCAGGCAGTCACCATGGACCTGTAGGCAGGAGGACACAAATATACCCCCTCCCCCAGGTTATCAGTTCTTCAGAAGTAGACAGGTTAAAGTTAAATGTAACATCATTACTCTCTCTCTCCCCCCTCTTTTTTTTTGTTTGTTTGTTTTTTGTTTGTTTTTTTTTTTTTAGACCCTGCAAAAGCCATCATTACTCCCACTACAGTCCCACGTACAGACCGTGGCACAAGGACCCTGTGGAGACTAACAGCAAACCAGCTCCGAGAAGCATCATTGCAGTGTGAGGTGGCAGGCTCAACCTTAGCAGGCGTCCTCGCAGAGGCTCTGCCTCACCCACATCGTATGAGGCCTGGGCTTTTATACTGACCAAAATGCACACTCATTCCGACACAGGTGGCCAGCCTGTGCTGGAAGAAGTGGCCAGCAGTATCTACAGAGGTCTCCAAGGGTTGATAGAAACCTGGACATACTTATATTTACCAACTTCTAGTACATGAGTATCACAAAGAAACTGTATGGGCTACCCCTGTCAATTGCAAGAAAAAATCATAACATATACAGCTTGAGTATAAGAGGATTTTAACGCATACGTGGTCACTGTTTGTCAGGCCTCCTTAACTATTTTGAGATCAAGAGCTTCCCACTCTTTAGCCCCCTGCTGTGTAGTAAACACAGGATATGCAAAGATGCCCATTGCAGAAAATTCCCCAGTAATGTTCGCATCTTTGGTTACCCATTGTTACAACTGAGCGTCTCCAGGGCCACTAAGTCTGAGCAGACCGACCCGGGAGACAAAGAGTCAGGGTCTGGAAGCAGAGGATATAAATCTGGCTCGGATTCAGGGGATTCGGGGGCTGATCCTGCGCCGAACTCGGGGTCTCCGTTGCTCGCAGCTGTGTCCTTCTTATCAGGTGTATCTCGTTCGGTATGTAGCCATCTGCAGACCTGGCTCCTCTGTGACTGAGTTAAAAATTTTTTCACTCTAGAGCGTAGTGGGTTGGAGAGGCTCGCGGTTCCTTTAAATCTCCCGCTAGCGCATGAACTCTATTTTCTACTGCGTGCTTCACAGTGGCGCCGCAATCGATCCGGCGCCGAGGCACCGTCCTCTTTCTTTCGGATTTCTCGACATTTATCATGCATATACCTTCTAATATACTTTCTCTGTCCTTTTCAAAGTCCCTACTTTCGGAACTGGGGTGGTGGGGGAGCAGGGGGTTACACCTCCTCCGCGGCACCTTCTGATGGGGGGGAGAAAACGAAAAGGGGGGGTGCGGGGTGCGGGGTAGGCGGTGGGAAACCTTGTGCTCCCGCGAGTTGGGGGAAACGAGTGGTAATCTTCCCCCGGTTTCAACCGACCGGGGACGTCTGTTCCTAGTTTCTCCGTTGCTACCGCGGCAGTTTTCTTTTCTGCCTTGTATCTTTTTATACAGTTCATTACTTCCCTCCGTGGTTTAAACCCAGTCAGGTAACTTGTTCACTCACTCCCAGTGAGTGGTGCCGAGCTGACAACAATCGAGGTCCGTGTCCCCCCCCCCCACCGGGGTTCTCCCCCACTCCCGGAGGAACGGGGAGGAGGATCGAAAGAGTGCAACTCCCACGGGTTGAGACAAGAACAGTCCAGCAACCAATGTACACAAATCACCACCGCTACTTTCAACTACAACAATGATAAGGGAAAATAACAAGGGAAGAGAATACGATACCACCGGCCAAGAAGACGAGTTCCACCCGGAAGCCCCCGTGTCCTTCCGGGTAACTCCCAGTCACCCCCCACCCCGGCCATGACATGCTGTGGTATGGAATACCTCCCTGGCTAGCCCGAGTCAGGCGCCCCATCTCTGCTTCCTCCCGGCTTCCCCTCCTCCCTGGCAGAGCATGTGCCTCACAAAGTCCTTGGTCAGAGTAAACATCACTTAGCAACAACTGAAAACATTGACTTCACCAACACTGTTCTCAGGCTGGAAGTCAAAACACAGCACTGCACCAGCTAGCACAAAGGAAAAAAAAACAAACATGACTGCTACTGCTGAACCCAGGACATTATCCACCCCTTATTCCATACCATTCACGTCGTGCTCAGATCCCACATTTTCAGTACACCATCGCTCTCCCATATATATACATCCATATACATACAGACCAAGAGGAAAAGATCATTTTCTTAGTGCATGGACCAATCCCTATAATGCTGCCGAGTCCATTCGGTCCATGATGTTCAAAGTTCATTCTCTGTTGGGATGATGGCTGGAGGGAAGTCAGGGCCAGTCGCTGGTGACCTGGAGACATCTAGTTGATGGGCTATAAAAGCATTACACAGCAGGCAACAGCATACAATTGAGTTCACTGGCTGTTTTCCCCTAAAATCAAATCCCCTTGAGGTATACATCGGACTTCCCCATCTTCCTGCATTACCCACCAAGTTTATCCAGGTCCCTGAGCAAAAGCAATCCCATGAGTGGGTTTGCCTTTACCTGAAGCAGGAATTACCCAGACTGTCTTCCCCAGCAAATTCTTCATATGCACCACGGGAACTTTGTCCCCCTCTACAATATGTAAAAGTTCTGACTGGGCTGGGCTGGCCCTGTTGGCAGATCCTCTGGTGTTGACCAACCAGGTGGCCTTTGGTAAGTGTGTATCCCAGTGCTTGAAAGTTCCCCCACCCATTGCTCTCAGTGTAGTTTTTAACAGCCCATTGTACCATTCGATTTTCCCAGAGGCTGGTGCATGGTAGGGGATGTGATATGCCCACTCAATGCCATGCTCTTTGGCCCAAATATCTCTAAGGTTATTTCGGAAATGAGTCCCATTGTCTGACTCAATTCTCTCTGGGGTGCCGTGTGGCCACAAAATCTGTTTCTCAAGGCCCAGGATAGTGTTCCGGGCAGTGGCATGGGGCACAGCGTATGTTTCCAGCCACCCGGTGGTTGCTTCCACCATGGTAAGCACATGGCGCTGGCCTTGGCGGGGGTTGGTGGCAGTGTGATATAGTCAATCTGCCAGGCCTCCCCATATTTATACTTCAACCATCGTCCTCCATACCAAAGAGGCTTTAACCGCTTGGCTTGTTTTATAGCAGCACATGTTTCACACTCATGAATAACCTGGGCAATAGTGTCCATTGTTAAGTCCACCCCTCATCACAGCCCCATCTATATGTTGCATCTCTGCCCTGATGGCCTGAAGTGTCATGGGCCCACCGGGCCAAAAATAATTCACCTTTATGTTGCCAATCTAAGTCCATCTGAGCCACTTCAATCTTAGCCGCTTTATCCACTTGTTGGTTGTTCTGGTGTTCCTCAGTGGCCCGACTCTTGGGTACATGGGCATCTACATGACGTGCCTTCATCACCAGGTTCTGCACCCTGGCAGCAATATCTTTCCACAGTGCAGCAGCCCAGATGGGTTTACCTCTGCGTTGCCAGTTGCTCTGCTTCCATTGCTTCAACCACCCCCACAGGGCATTTGCCACCATCCATGAGTCAGTATAGAGATAAAGTACTGGCCACTTTTCTCGTTCAGCAATGTCCAGGGCCAGCTGGATGGCTTTCACCTCGGCAAATTGACTCGATTCACCCTCTCCGTCAGCAGTTTCCGCAACTTGTCATCCAGGACTCCATACAGCTGCCTTCCATCTCCGATGCTTTCCCACAATACGGCAAGAGCCATCAGTAAACAAGGCATACTGCTTTTCACTTTCTGACAGTTTATTATATCATGGGGCCTCTTCAGCGCGCATCACCTCCTCCTCTGGTGACATTCCGAAATCTTTGCCCTCTGGGCAGTACATGATGTCTTCTAGAATGCCTGGACGACTGGGATTTCCTATTCGAGTTCGTTGTGTAATTAGTGCAGCCCATTTACTCCATGTAGCATCAGTTGCATGATGTGTAGAGGAGACCCTGCCTTTAAACATCCAGCCCAGCATGGGCAGCCGGGGTGCCAGGAGGAGCTGTGCTTCAGTGCCAATCACTTCCGAAGCAGCTCGAACCCCTTCATAGGCTGCCAGTATCTCTTTCTCAGTTGGGGTATAGCTGGCCTCAGATCCTTTGTATCCCCGACTCCAAAAGCCGAGGGGTCGACCTCGAGTCTCCCCTGGAGCTTTCTGCCAGAGGCTCCAGGTAGGACCGTTCTCCCCAGCTGCAGTGTACAGCACATTTTTTACATCTGGTCCGGTCCGGACTGGTCCAAGTGCTACTGCATGAACTATCTCGCGTTTAATTTGCTCAAAGGCTTGTTGCTGCTCAGGGCCCCATTTAAAATCATTTTTCTTCCGGGTCACATGATAGAGAGGGCTTACAATTGAACTGTAATTTGGGATGTGCATTCTCCAGAACCCCACTGCACCCAAGAAAGCTTGCGTTTCTTTCTTATTAGTTGGTGGAGACATTGCTGTTATCTTGTTGATCACATCTGTGGGGATCTGTCTACATCCATATTGCCATTTTATTCCCAAAAATTGAATCTCCTGTGCAGGTCCCTTGACCTTACTCCGTTTTATGGCAAAACCGGCTTTCAGCAGGATTTGGATTATTTTCCTCCCTTTCTCAAAGACTTCTTCCGCTGTATCGCCCCACACAATAATGTCATCAATGTATTGCAGGTGTTCTGGAGCTTGCCCCTGTTCCAGTGCAGTCTGGATCAGTCCATGGCAAATGGTAGGGCTGTGTTTCCACCCCTGGGGCAGTCGGTTCCAAGTGAACTGGACACCCCTCCAAGTAAAAGCAAACTGTGGCCTGCACTCTGCTGCCAAAGGAATGGAGAAAAATGCATTGGCAATATCAATCGTGGCATACCACTTGGCTGCCTTTGACTCTAGTTCATACTGAAGTTCTAGCATGTCCGGTACGGCAGCACTCAATGGTGGTGTGACTTCATTCAGGCCACGATAGTCTACTGTTAGTCTCCATTCTCCATTAGACTTTCGCACTGGCCATATGGGGCTATTGAAGGGTGAGCGGGTCCTGCTGATCACCCCCTGACTCTCCAGTCTACGGATCAGCTGATGGATGGGAATCAGGGAGTCTCGGTTGGTGCGATATTGCCGCCGGTGCACTGTTGTGGTCGCAATTGGCACTTGTTGTTCTTCAACTTTCAGCAACCCCACAGCAGAGGGATCTTCTGAGAGACCAGGCAAGGTGGACAGCTGCTCAATTTCCTCAGTCTCCAAAGCAGCAATACCAAAAGCCCACCGGTACCCTTTTGGGTCTTTGAAGTACCCTCTCTTGAGGTAGTCTATGCCGAGGATGCATGGAGCCTCTGGACCAGTCACAATAGGGTGCTTTTGCCACTCCCTCCCAGTCAGGCTGATTTCAGCCTCCAGCACAGTCAACTCTTGGGATCCTCCTGTCACTCCAGAAATATAGATGGGTTCCACCCCTTGACAGCTTGATGGCATCAGGGTACACTGTGCACCGGTATCTACTAGAGCCTTATACTTCTGTGGGACTGATGTGCCAGGCCATCTGATCCACACAGTCCAGTAAATCCGATTGTCCCCTACCTCCACCTGGCTGGAGGCAGGGCCCCTCTAATGGTCGTAACAGCATTGGACACTTAAGTCGTGTTGAAAGGGATTATTCTTCATTATCACAGGAGCTGGAGTAAAATCAGCTCTTCCACTCCATCTGGGAAACTGCTCACCGGAGACTGAAGCCGTAGCTCTCATGGGACGATCAGTCTTGGCCCTTGCTCCCCTCTTCAGTTCACTCACCCGTTCCTCCAAAGCTGAAGTAGGTTTTCCATCCCACTTTGTCATGTCTTCTCCGTGATCCAGCAGGTAAAACCATAGGGTACCCCGTGGCGTATACCTTCTGTATCTCCTCTCTCGAACAATAGGACGCCTTTTGTTAATAGCTGAGACGTGTGTTGGTACACGTGAGGAGCTGGATAAATCAGATACATCGTCCCTCAATTTTTCGAGGTCCTGGGACAGTTTTTTCACAGCTGAGATGATGGAAGGGGTGAGATTGTCTTCGAACTCTCGGAGTTTATGAACCATTTCATCCACTGTTAGTGGTACTATGTCATTCCAGGTCACTGTTGCCAAGGAATGGGCATATGATGACGGCGCATTCCGTGTCAGTTTTCGCCACATGGGTCGTGTACATTCAACTTCATCTGGATCTATAGGTGTATCCCCGTTATTCGGCTTGATGTGATAGATCATCTCTACGATGGCTGATTCCCTCAGAGACTGGATGCCTTTGTCTATAGTAGTCCACTTGGCCGAACGACTCGTAACATCGTCCTTGTATGGAAACCTTTCTTTCACAGCTGCCAAGAACCTCCTCCAAAGGCTGAGGGACTTTTTCTCTCTTGCAATTGCTTTGTCAATTCCCCCTTCTCTAGCAAGTGATCCCAGCTGCTTGGCTTCTGTACCTTCTAGTTCGTGACCATCGGCCCCATTGTCCCAGCACTGGAGTAACCAGGTGATGATGTGCTCCCCTGGTTGACGGGTAAAATCTTTTCGCATATTCCGCAGCTCGGTTGAGGTCCGAGGTCGAGAAGTTACCTCTTCTTCTTCTTCTTCATCATGTGATGATGACTCCTGATCGGATTCTGGACCGGGTGGTGAATTCATTGGTTCTTCATCTCGCTTCACCCTTTTTGCCTCCTTTTTGCTTGTTCTCTTACGTACAGGGGCAACTGATATTGGTACGAATTGGTCCTCTGGTTTGGCTGCAGTGATTATCACTGTGGTTTGAGTAGCGACTGTACTTGTTGCTGGGGGTGGTGTAGCTACCGTGCTTGGAGCTGGGGTAACCGCGCTGTCTGTTGCAGTTGAAGTTTGAGCAGCTGCTGTACTTGCCACTGGGGTAGCTGCGCAGTTCATTGCAGCCAAAGTTTGAGTAGCGACTGTCGCTTTGCCCTCAAATCCGCCGACATTCTTTTCCTTTTGAAGGTGCTGGATAGTGTTGAACAAGGCCCTGTAAGCATAGGCCAAGCCCCAGCACGTTGCCGTGATTTGTCCATCTCTGGTATGGCCAGAATGACCACACACCTCATTTAAGTGTTTTACTAATTCTTCTGGATTTTGCAGTTGTTCGGTAGTGAAATTCCAAAGTACTGGAGGGGCCCACTGACCTAGATACTTGCCCATACTATCCCACACACCCTTCCACTCATGGCTGTCCAGCCTCAGGGAAAATCTCTCGGTCCTCCTACATCGTCGTTTGACCCCAGACAAGACCCAAACCTGAATCTGCTTAACTCTTGAAATCAGTAGTGGGCAAAACACACTCTGTATGCGTGTTAGCATGGTGATTCCCATCACCATCAGCAAACAAGTCTCAACAGCATTAAAAGGCCATTCAAAAAATTCAAAACTCTCAAATGTAAATGGCCTGGGGGGACGACTAGGAGGGTAAAAGGATGTCTCCTTCACAGGTTGAGCACCTGAGGAGGAGAAAAAAGATGTGTAATTGCTAAGCACCTCCATCATATACCTCCCAAAGTATAAAGGTGGTGACCACACTGGGAACATAAGCCAGATCAGTTTCATGATCTATGATTCTATTGTATTACAAGTCATTACCATAAAGTACAATGGGATAAAAACCTTAGCCCAAGCCCCACACTTGAAAAACACTAATACAGCCAATACCGGATGGACGTAAGATATGATATACTGAAACTGTGAGATCAAGAGGAAAAACCTTGAGAGCCAATAAATCAGCATTGTGACGAGTGACTATCAATCCAGTCAGATCTGTTCTTATCTCAACCCCTCGTGCCCCACGTTGGGCGCCAAAAAGAACTGTCGTGGTTTAAACCCAGTCAGGTAACTTGTTCACTCACTCCCAGTGAGTGGTGCCGAGCTGACAACAATCGAGGTCCGTGTCCGTCTCCCCGCCCCCCCCTGCACCGGAGGAACGGGGAGGAGGATCGAGAGAGTGCAACTCCTACGGGTTGAGACAAGAACAGTCCAGCAACAAATCACCACCGCTACTATCAGCTAAAACAATGATAAGGGAAAATAACAAGGGAAGAGAATATGATACCACCGGCCAAGAAAGCGAGTTCCACCCGGAAGCCCCTGTCCTTCCGGGTAACTCCCAGTTACCCCCCACCCCGGCCATGACGTGCTGTGGTATGGAATACCTCCCCGGCTAGCCCGGGTCAGGCGCCCCATCTCTGCGTCCTCACAGCTTCCCCTCCTCCCTGGCAGAGCATGAGCCTCACAGAGTCCTTGGTCAGGGTAAACATCACTTAGCAACAACCGACAACATCGGCTTCACCAACACTGTTCTCAAGCTAGAAGTCAAAACACAGCACTGCACCAGTTAACACAAAGGAAAAACATGACTGCTACTGCTGAACCCAGGACAGGTGGCCTACTCCTAAAGGGAAAGGATGGTATTGGTTATGTGGAGAAAATCCTTATAAGACTCTCCCCCCCCCAACTGGAAAGGGGCATGCACCTTAGGTGCTGTAATACCCTTTTTTAACCAGCCTGTCTAAAGTGGTATTACAAAACCGAATGGCTCTAGACATGTTATTGGCATCACAAGGAGGGGTTTGTTCCATAATCAATGAAAGCTGTTGTTCCTATATAGACCAAAGTGGCAGAATCGAAACATATCTGGAGGAAATTTGGTAACAAACTAAGATATTTCACGAAATGGCCATGGATGACACCTCCTGGGGTTTTAAAGAAATATGGAAAAAGTTGACTTCATGGTTACCCAATCTCTCCTGGTTGAGGCAACTGGCTGCAGGAATATTGATGTTAATTATTTTAATATTGATTGCTTGTGGTATGATACAATGTTCCCTCTGGTGTTGTAAATGGTCCATGATTGGAAAAGTAATGAAATTAAGCACCAATTG
Organism: Pezoporus flaviventris; assembly: GCF_033815535.1. NCBI lineage: Eukaryota > Metazoa > Chordata > Aves > Psittaciformes > Psittacidae > Pezoporus > Pezoporus flaviventris. Next base: position 1,141,825 of record NW_026892592.1, read on the forward strand.
GTTATTTCAAAAAGAATTTTGACGGTGATGGTGATGGTAATGGTAATGGTAATATACAAAATGTTGCAAAAGAATTTGCAAAAGGACAGAAAAAGGGGGGAATTGAGACAAGGCAGCACAAAATCACAAAATGGAATATATAAACCCGTAGAATTAGTTTTAAATAATGTTAAGTTTGATGGCTTTGTAACAGTAGCAATGGAAAATTACTGAGGTGCATGACACATAGAAAAAAAAAATAGAGTACAGCTAGAGAACATACTGAGAATTCTCACAAGATAAATCGTTATAGTTGTGACTATGTATGTATGCCCAGTGGCTCTAAAAGGACGGGTTGTGTGGCAATTGGGGGGCACATGTTAGGAGGAGCTATCCCCCGTGTCTCCCGGCACCATAATAAAGAATACCTGCTTGTCAGCCTGAAAACTTTGTTGGCAAGTGTGTTCCTGGAGTTTTCTCCGAAGCATAATGTTGATGTTTATTCTGACCAAAGACTTTGTGAGTCTCATGCTCTGCCAGGGAGGAGGGGAAGCCGGGAGGAAGCAGAGACAGGACACCTGACCCAAACTAGCCAAAGAAGTATTCCATACCACACCACGTCATGCCCGGGATGTAACTGGGAGTTACCCGGAAGGGCACTCTCTGCTCGGTCGGGCTCGTTTTCAGCGGGTGGTATCGTATTCTCTTCCCTTTTTATTTCTATCATCGTTATTATTAATAGTGGTAGCAGTAGTGGTTTGTATTATACCTTAGTTACTGGACTGTTCTTATCTCAACCCGTGGGAGTTACATTCTTTTGATTCTCCTCCCCATCCCTTTGGGGCGGGGGGGGGGGGGGAGGCCTGGACTGCGTGGCTGATTTGCCGACAGAGTTTAAACCATGACAGTTCTTTTTGGCACCCAACGCAGGGCCCAAGGTGTTGAGATAACAACAGATCTGACTAGAGTGTTTCTAATCGTGTTTGTGATAAGCATTCATTGTTTTGGATTAATAGTCACTCGACACAATGCTGATTTATTCGCTCTCAAAGTTGTTTCTCTTGATCTCAGTTTCAGTATATAGTACCTTACTTAGAGCTGGTATTTGCTGTGTTAGTGTTTTTCAAGTGTGGGGCTTGGGCTCAGGTTCTTGTCTCATTGCACTTTATGGTAATGACTTGCAATACATTAGACTCATTGATCATGCAACTGATCTGGCTTATGTTCCCAGTGCAGTCACCACTTTTATACTTTGGGAGGTATGTAATAGAAGTGCTTAGCAATTACACATCTTTTTTCCCCTTCTTGGGTGGTCAACCTGTGAAGGAGATATTCCCTTACACTCCCAGCCGCAGACCCACTCCCCCCTCACCCCCCAGCTGTTTACAGCATCATTCAAGAGTTTTGAAGTTTTTGAATGGCCTTTTAATATTGTTGAGACCCGTTTGCTAATTGTGATGGGGATCACCATATAGAGTGTGTTTTTTCCCACAGCCATTTAAAATGATTTCAAGAGTTAAGCAGAGTCAGGTTTGGGTCTTGTCTGAGGTTAAATGATGATATAGGAGGACGAAGAGACTTTCCCCGAGGCTGGACAACCATGAGTGGCAGGGTGTGTGGGATAGTACAGGCAAGTATCTAGGTCAGTGGGCCCTTCCAGTACTTTGGAATTTCACAACCGAACAATTGCAAAATCAAGAAAAATTAGTAGAACACTTAAATGAGGTGTCTTGTCATTTTGGCCATACCGGAGATGGACAAATCATGGCAATGTGCTGGGGCTTGGACTATGCTCACAGGGCCTTGTTCAACACTATCCAGCACCTTCAAAAGGAAAAAAAATGTCCCTGGATCTGAGGGCAAAGCAACAGACAGCTCAGCTACCCCAGCTCCAAGCACAGCAGCTACACCACCCCCAGCAACAAGTACAGTCGCTACTCAAACCAAAGTTTGCTAAACTGTGAGGACCAATTCGTGCGAATATTGGTTGCCCCTGTACGCAAGAGAACAAGCAAAAAAGAGGCAAACATATCATACCTGGTTGTTCCGATGCTGGGACAACGGGGCCAATGGTCACGAACTAGAAGGTACAGAAGACAAGCAGCTGGGATCACTTGCTAGAGAAGGGAGAATTGACAAAGCAATTGAAAGAGAGAAAAAGTCCCTCAGTCTTTGGAGGCGGCTCTTGGCTGCTGTGAAAGAAAGGTTTCCATACAAGGATGATGTTATGAGTTGTTCGGCCAAGTGGTCTACTTTAGACAAAGGCAACCAGTCTCTGAGAGAAGCAGCCATCGTAGAGATGATCTATCACATCAAGCCGAATAACAGGGATATACCCATAGATCCAGATGAAGTCGAATGTACGCAACCCATGTGGCGAAAACTGACACGGAATGCACCATCATCATATGCCCATTCACTGGCAACAGTAACCTGGAATGACATAGTACCACTAACGGTGGAAGAAATGATTCATAAACTATGAGAGTTTGAAGACAATCTCACCCCTTCCATCATCTTAGCTGTGAAAAAACTGTCCCAGGATCTCAAACAATTGAGGGATGATCTATATCTGATTTATCCAGCTCCTCAGGTGTACCAACACACGTCTCAGCTATTAACAAAAGGCGTCCTATTCTTCGAGAGGGAAGATACAGAAGGTGTATGCCATGGGCAACCCTATGGTTTTACCTGTGGGATCACAGAGAAGACATGAGGAAGTGGGATGGCAAACCTACCTCAGCTTTGGAGGAACGGGTGTGTGAATTGAAGAGGGGAGCAAGGGTCAAGGCTGATCAGCTTATGAGAGATGCGGCTTCAGTCTCTAGTGAGCAGTTTCCCAGATGGAGTGGAAGAGCTGATTTTACTCCAGCTCCTGTGATAATGAAGAATAATCCCTTTTACCACAACTTAAGTGTCCAACGTTTTGATGACTATTACAGGGGCCCTGCCTCCAGCCAGGTGGAGGTAGGGGACAATCGGATTTACTGGACTGTGTGGATCAGATGGCCTAGCACATCAGTCCCACAGATGTTTAAGGCTCTAGTAGATACCGGTGCACAGTGTAACCTGATGCCATCAAGCTGTCAAGGGGTGGAACCCATCTATATTTCTGGAGTGACAGGAGGATCCCAAGAGTTGACTGTGCTGGAGGCTGAAATCAGCCTGACTGGGAGGGAATGGCAAAAGCACCCCACTGTGACTGGTCCAGAGGCTCCATGCATCCTTGGCACAGAATAACTCAGAAGCGGGTACTTCAAAGGCCCAAAAAGGTACCGATGGGCTTTTGGTATTGCTGCTTTGGAGACTGAGGAAATTGAGCAGCTGTCCACCTTGTCTGGTCTCTCAGAGGATCCTTCTGTTGTGGGGTCGCTGAAGGTCAAGGAACAACAAGTGCTAATCGCAACCACAACAGTGCACCGGCAGCAATATCGCACCAACCGAGACTCCCTGGTTCCCATCCATAAGCTGATCCGTAGACTGGAAAGTCAGGGAGTGATAAGCAGGACCCACTCACCCTTTAATAGCCCCATATGGCAAGTGCGAAAGTCTAACAGAGAGTGGAGACTAACAGTAGACTATTGTGGCCTGAATGAAGTCGCACCACCATTGAGTGCTTTTTTACCGGACATGCCAGAATTCAGTATGAACTGGAGTCAAAGGCAGCCAAGTGGTATGCCACAATTGATATTGCCAGTGTATTTTTCTCCATTCCTTTGGCAGCAGAGTGCAGGCCACAGCTTGCTTTTGCTTAGAGGGGTGTCCAGTACACTTGGAACTGACTGCCCCAGGGGTGGAAACACAGCCCTACCATTTGCCATGGACTGATCCAGACTGCACTAGAACAGGGGAAAGCTCCAGAACACCTGCAATACATTGATGACATTATCATGTGAGGCGATACAGGAGAAGAAGTCTTTGAGAAAGGGAGGAAAAAAATCCAAATCCTGCTGAAAGACGATTTTGCCATAAAACACAGTAACGTCAAGGGACCTGCACAGGAGATTCATTTTTTGGGAATAAAATGGCAAGATGGACGTAGACAGATCCCCACAGATGTGATCAACAAGATAACAGCAACGTCTCCCCCAACTAATAAGAAAGAAACACAAGCTTTCTTGGGTGCTCTGGGGTTCTGGAGAATGCGCATCCCAAATTACAGTTTGACTGTAAGCCCTCTCTATCGTGTGACCCGGAAGAGGAAAGATTTTAAATGGGGCCCTGAGCAACAACAAGCCTTTGAGCAAATTAAATGAGAGATACTTCATGCATTAACCCTCAGACCAGGTCGGACTGGGCCAGATGTAAAAAATGTACTCTACACCGCAGCTGGGGAGAATGGTACTGCCAGGAGCCTCTGGCAGAAAGCTCCAGGGGAGACTCATGGTCGACCCCTCGGCTTTTCGAGTCGGGGATAAAAAGGATCTGAGGCCAGGTATACCCCAAAGGAAGAAGAGATACTGGCAGCCTGTGAAGGGGTTCGATCTGCTTCGGAAGTGATTGTAACTGAAGCACAACTCCTCCTGGCACCCTGGTTGTCCGTGCTGGGCCAGATGTTCAAAGACAGGGTCTCCTCTACACATCATGCAACAACTGCTATATGGAATAAGTGGGTTGCTCTAATTACACAATGAGATCGAATAGGAAATGCCAGTCATCCAGGCATTCTAGAAGTCATCATGGACTGGATAGAGGGCAAAGATTTTGGAATGTCACCGGAGGAGGAGGTGATGCATGCTGAAGAGGTCCCACCATTTAATAAACTGTCAGAAAGTGAAAAGCAGTATTCCGTATATATCGATGGGTCTTGCTGTATTGTGGGAAAGCATCGGAGATGGAAGGCAGCTGTATGGAGTCCTGGATGACAAGCTGCAGAAACTGCTGAAGGAGAGGGTGAATCGAGTCAGTTTGCTGAGGTGAAAGCCATGCAGCTGGCTTTGGACATTTCAGAATGAGAAAAGTGGCCAGTACTTTATACTGACTCATGGATGGTGGCAAATGCCCTGTAGGGGAGGTTGCAGCAATGGAAGCAGAGCAACTGGCAGCGTAGAGGTAAACCCATCTGGGCTGATGCACTGTGGCAAGGTATTGCTGCCAGGGTGCAGAACCTGGTGGTGAAGGTGCGTCATGTAGATGCCCATGTACCCAAGAGTCAGGCCACTAAGGAACACCAGAACAACCAACAAGTGGATAAAGCTGCTAGGAAAAGGGAGGGAGTGAGTGAACGAGCTGTCTGGCTGAGTTTAAACCAAAACAGTTCTTTTTGGCACCCAACGTGGGGCACGAAGGGTTGAGATAACAAGAGATCTGTCTGGATTAATAGTCACTTGTCACAATGCTGATTTATTGGCTCTCAGAGTTGTTCCTCTTGATCTCACAGTTTCAGTATATCATTCCTTACTTACAGCCGGTATTTTCTGTGTTAGTGTTTTTCAAATGTGGGGCTTGGGCTAAGGTTTGTCTCATTGTACTTTATTGTAATGACTTGTAATACAATAGAATCATTGATCATGACACTGATCTGGCTTATGTTCCCAGTGTGCTCACCACCTTTATACTTTGGGAGGTATATAAGAAAAGTGCTTAGCAATTACACATCTTTTTTCTCCTTCTTGGGTGGTCAACCTGTGAAGGAGACGTTCTTTTACCCTCCCAGTCCCGTCTTCCCCCAGCCTGTTTACAGCATCATTTGAAAGTTTTGCTGTTTGTGAACGGCCTTTTAATGCTGTTGAGACTTGTTTGCTGATTGTGATGTGGATCACCATGTTGGCATGCATAAAGAGTGTATTTTGTCCACGACCATTTCTTCTGATTTCAAAAGTTAAGCAGTGTCAGGTTTGCGTCTTGTCTGAGGTTAAACGACGATATAGGAGAACCAAGAGATTTTCCCCGAGGCTGGACAGTCATGACTGGCAGGGTGTGTGGGATAGTATGGGCAAGCATCTAGGTCAGTGGGCCCCGCCAGTACTTTGGAATTTCACCATCGAACAAGTGCAAAATCCAGACGAATTATTAAACACTTAAATGAGGTGTGTGGTTATTCTGGCCACACCAGAGATGGACAAATCATAGCAAATGGTAGGGCTGTGTTTCCACCCCTGGGGCAGTCGGTTCCAAGTGGACTATACACCCCTCCAAGTAAAACCAAAATTTGGCCTACACCATGCTGCCAAAGGAATTGAGAAAAATGCATTGGCAAAATCAGCCTTGGCATACCACTTGGCTGCCTTTGAATCTAATTCATACTGAAGTTCTAGCATGTCCGGTATGGCAGCACTCCATGGTGGTGTGACCTCATTCAGGCCATGATAGTCTACTGTTAGTCTCCACTCTCTGTTAGACTTTCGCACTTGCCATATGGGGCTATTAAAGGGTGAGCGGGTCCTGCTGATCACTTCCTCATTCTCCAGTCTACGGATCGGATCACCTGATGGATGGGAATCAGGGAGAATCATTTGGTGCGATATTGCCGCCAGTGCACTGTTCTGGTCGCAACTGGCACTCGATGATCTTCGACTTTCAGCAATCCCACAACAGAATGATCCTCTGAGAGACCAGGCAATGTGGACAGCTGCTCAATTTCCTCAGTCTCCAAAGCAGCAATACCAGAAGCCCATCGGTACCCTTTTTGGGTCTTTCAAGTACTCAGTCCTGAGGTAGTCTATGCTGGGGATGCATGGAGCCTCTGGCAGAAAGCTCCAGGGGAGACTTGAGGTCGACCTCTTGGCTTTTGTAGTCAGGGATACAGAGGATCTGAAGCGAGCTATACCTCAACTGAGAAAGAGATACTGGCAGCCTATGAAGGGGTTTGAGCTGCTTCAGAAGTGATAAGCACTGAAGCACAGCTCCTCCTGGCACCCTGGTTGCTTGTGCTGGGCTCCATGTTCAACGGCAGAGTCTCCTCTACACATCATGCAACTGATGCTACATGGAGTAAATGGGCTGTGCTAATTACAAAACCAGCTGGAATAGGAAATCCCAGTCGTCCTGGCATTCTAGAAGTCATCATGGACTGGCCAGAGGGCAAAGATTTTGGAATGTCACCAGAGGAGGAGGTGATGCGCGCTGAAGAGGCCCCACCATATAATAAACTGTCAGAAAGTGAAAAGCAGTATGCCTTGTTTACTGATGGCTCTTGCCGTATTGTGGGAAAGCATTGGAGATGGAAGGCAGCTGTATGGAGTTCCCTGCGACAAGCTGCAGAAACTGCTGAAGGAGAGGGTGAATCGAGTCATTTTGCCGAAGTGAAAGCCATCCAGCTGGCCTTGGCAATTGCTGAATGAGAAAAGTGGCCAGTACTTTATCTCTATACTTACTCATGGATGGTGGCAAATGCCATATGGGGGTGGTTGCAGCGATGGAAGCAGAGCAACTGGTAACACACAGGTAAACCCATCTGGGCAGCTTCACTGTGGCAAGATATTGCTGCCCGGGTGCAGAACCTGGTGGTGAAGGTATGTCATGCAGATGCCCATGTACCCAAGAGTTGGGCCACTGAGGAACACCAGAACAACCAACAAGTGGATAAAGCGGCTAAGATTGAAATGGCTGAGATGGACTTAGATTGGCAACATAAAGGTGAATTATTTTTGGCCTGGTGGGCCCATGACACTTCAGGCCATCAGGGCAGAGATGCAACATATAGATGGGGCTGTGATGAGGGGTGGACTTAACAATGGACATTATTGCCCAGGTTACTCATGAGTGTGAAACATGTGCTGCAATTAAACAAGCTATATGGTAAAAGCCTCTTTGGTATGGAGTGTGGAGACAGTGTTCTCACCAGAGAATGGATAATTGGTACATAAACTCTGAAAATCCTGAAAGATACAGCAAGGCCGTGAGAGGCCCAAGGAAGCTTAAGCAAGCAAGATAAGAAGAAGCTGGAATTCACTGAGGTAATGAGAACTGTGGACTGTTGGCAAGCTTTTGAGGTCAAGTTCCCACACCTGTGCTTAACCAATTATATGCTAGTTGCAAAGGGTCTTCAAGACATGTATCCAATCCTAATATGCCAAATCACTGTAAGTGCATGTAAGAAATAGTATTTAAGGGGTTAAGGCTTTGTAATAAATGGCTTTTGTCTGATCTTATTGATCTCTGACTGAGTCCATATATTTTCTGTGGCAAATGGTGCCCGAACAGGGACCCGCCATATTTTTCATATTGAAACTGAAGGAATTAAAGCACGTGACACCGAAGAAAGTGGAAAACACAGAGCCGCAGGTTCGTTGGCTGGGTTCGATCTGGCAGGACCAGGATCGGGAGGTAGCCGCCTCGGAACAGAGCCTAGTGAGCCCAGAAGACACTGTGCAGTGCAAATAAGGTACCAGCCAACGGGGTTTGGAAGAGGGTTAGGATGGGGAATCAATTAAGTAAAGAAAAAATGGTCATCCTTAAGCTCTTCCAGCATATCCTCTCAGTGAGAGGGATAGAATATGACGATAATCTGTTAAAAAGATTGTTTCTCTGGAGTAAAGAAAAAGAGCTGATCAAGGGGTTAATGAAGCTTTTGATCTCGGGACTTGGAAAAAAATTGGGGCACGCCTGTGGGATCAAGTTACTTGTTGGTTTAAGGAGGCGAAGTCTCTTGCTGCCCCCTGGTTACTACTAAAAGGGACTCTAGCCTTAATGAAGGCTGAGAAACAGGTGCCAAAATCCGCTTTTGCAGCTCTCTCTGACTCGCCTTCACAACAGCAGGGCTCGGCATCTACATTAGATTCAGCACCCGGTGCTACAGCCATGCTAGTGTCGTCTGCTTCAGGCATAAAACATTCTGGCCAAAAACTGGCACGCAGTACAGTAGGAAAGTTTGAGGACCCTGCGCCTTTCACCTATCCTGTGTCGACAACTCCTTTACCGGCGGTAGCTCCAGCTGATACTCAGGAGTCAGTAGCGGCTACTGAGCAACCGAAACAAACTGATGTTAACCCTTTTCGTGCTGCTACTGCCCCTGAACTTAGTCCCCAAGATTTTTTGCCGGGGTGGGAGTCTCCTGAGGAGGAGAGTGTAACTCCGAATAAATACCCACCTCCGCCACATGCACCACCGCTTTCATCGCTCCCACTGGAGCTGCAAAATGAGTGGAACTGGGGGCAATGGACAAAATCCTTAGATAAACAATTGCAGGACTTGCTGGACCGTCTGGACAAATTGGGGGAGGAGAGGCAGCAAGCCCCAGAAAAACCGGAAAAACCGGAAAAAACAGCTAAGATCAGTCCGTGTGATGTGCCCTTACCACGGACTCCTACATCTAATAAAGCCAATCCGAGTGCCATGAGATGGCGAGGCTGCATTCAGGATGCAATCATAGGCAGTACTATTTTACCGATAGATGTTCCCGATGCATTCCCTGTTATTATAAATTCTCAGGGACAGTCTGTCTGGACTCCTATGGACTGGAAAGCTATGAAAGAAATTAAGGGAGCAATTACTCAGTATGGGTTGTCTTCCTCATATACACAGAAAATGTTATCTGCTTTCTTTTCTAGTAATGTTACTCCAAATGATTGTCTCAGAGTGGCTGCAATTTTATTAACTCCTTCACAGCTCCTACATTTTAAAAGTGGGTTTGAGGAGCTTGCTGCAAGGGCTGCAGATGAGAATTCAGAGTGTAATCCTCATCACCCTTTGCATGGTGTTTCATCTGAAATGTTATTGGGAAAGGGACAATTTCACCCTGATGGAGTACAAGCTCGTATGAAAATTGAAGTTTTACAGCAAGCACAGCAATTGGCTTTAGCTGCTCTGAAAGCTGTGCCGGAAGCAGGAAAGCCTAATCCTTCATATACATCATTAAAGCAGGAACCTACTGAGCCCTATATGCAATTTATTGACAGATTGACAGAGGCTATCGAAAAGAATATTGATCTGGCATCTAATGCTAAAGTATCCATGCTTATGTCTCTGGCTATGGAAAATGCTAACCCATCTTGTAAGCATATTTTGCAGGTTTTGTCAAAATCTGCTGGTCTTCAAGAAATGATGGATGCATGTTCTAAAGTGGGCACAGCAGAGGAAAAGGCTGGATACATCGCTACTGCCTTCGCCACTGCTGTTAAACCCCTTCTACAACAAGGTCAGGGTGATCGTGGGGGTACTAAAGGACAAACTATTATTGAACGAACACATCAAACTTTGAAACAACTGTTGGAAAAACAAAAAACGGGGGAAGAAGGACGTATACCGGTAGCAAGGATACAGAAAGCTGTATATGTTATGAATTTTGTGCAATTGACAGGAGACTTTAATGACCCCCCAGCTATAATACATGGTCAGGCATTAGGTTCAGGTTATATGACTAAAACTCCGGGTATTTTGGTCCAGTACAAGGATTTGGAAACCGGCATTTGGAAAGGTCCTGTGAAAGTAAAACTAACTGGTCGAGGTTATATATGTGTAATTACAGATTCTGGTCTGCGGTGGGTGCCAGCTCGATGGGTGAAACCCTGGAAAGAGTCAGCACCCCCCCAGGACACCCCCATTTGTCAGTGATTGAATTAATTGAAATTTCAGCTTAGGACTTCCGTTTTATGGATGTTTTCAGTCCCTCTTAAAGAGAAGGGAGCAATCTTTTTCACATTAAAAAAACAAACAAACAAAAAACCATCCACCCCCACCCCCCCGAAATTACAGCGAGACAAACACGGGATACAGGCATATTATGTGCTTTTTCGGTGGTGGGAAGGTCTTTCGTATGCTCTTATCAGGGGTATTGGGCATACGGTGTCTCATTTAATACAGTCTCTCTGTGATACTTATGAACTAGAATTTGGTAAAAATAAGTATGTCCAGGTTTCTATCAACCTTTGGAGACCTTTGTAGATATTGCTGGCCACTTCTTCCAGCACAGGCTGGCCACCTGTGTTGGAATGAGTGTGCATTTTGGTCAGTATAAAAGCCCAAGCCTCATGCACTGTGGGGGAGGCAGAGCCTCTGTGGGGACGCCCGCTAAGGATGTGCCTGCCACCTCGCACTGCAATGATGCTTCTCGGAGCTGGTTTCCTGTTAGTCTCCGCAGGGTCCTTATGCCACGTTCTGTACGTGGGACCATATAGTGGGAGTAATAATTGTCTTTTTGTGTTTCAAATATTGTACTTGTGTGGAGTGTGCTTGTGGGATCCCACACGTGTGTGTGTGTGTGTGTGTTGAGGGCAATTGATGTTTTGCGTATTGTTGGGTTTATGTAAAAGTTTTTAACGGGTAGCTGTTTAACATTTCGAGCATGAAAGAGTTCATGTAAAAGTGCGGCTGCTGGCAGGTATTTATAGTTGCTGCTGAAGCAGGCAGGTGGCTGTAGCTGCTGCTGAGCAGGCTGGCTTTTGCAGGGATAAAAAAAAAAAAAAAGGGGGAAAAGAGCAATGATGCAGCAAACTCCTCGACGATTAACAATGTGCAGTTTAACCTGCCTGCTTCTCAAGAACTGATACCATGGGGGAGGGGGTATATTTGTGTCCTCCTGCCTACAGGTCCATGGCGAATGACTGCAAAGTTTGCCAAGCCTTGCCATGAGCTGGACAGACAAATGGAAAAACCTGATGCCTCAGCTACAGGAGCTGAGCGTGAATACCCCAAGCAGAATGAGATAGAGGAAGAGAAAAAACGAATAACTGCAAAACATCACTTCGGGACAACTGAAAAGTAACATCCTGAATATGTATGCTTGTAAAGTAGCTATTATTAGAGGCTGTGATTTTGTGTATAAAACCTCCTGTATTTACTAGCTAGTTGCTAATAAGAAACTACACCTTGTATTGTATAGATTTGTCACTTGTAAGAGAGATGTTAGAGTACGGAAGTTTGCAGTAGCTACTTGAAAATGCTAAGGCAAAAGCTAGAAAGATTTTAATACAATGGTAGTGTTATAAAGCAGGTAATGGAACAAATTAGGAGGGTGGGAGAATTCCACTGGTAAGAAATTTCTTTGGCTAGTCCCTCACTGCCATCAGCATCTTCAACATGCTGCTGCACCCTGTAATAGTTACTTTGCTAATGTAAATCTGTGTGTGCTTTGCCATAGTAGCTACTTGTTACTGGATGAAGCAGGTGAAACTCTGCATTGACAACAAGGTGCAAGGACTGAGGCTGACCAAAGGCCTGCTACCACAGTCAAGGGCAAAACTGGGTTGGCCTCTGTGTTTGCCACCAAGAAGAACCTTTAGCTCTGCTGTTGGCTGCAACCCAGCAGGCGTGGAGCAGTGGGGACACATGCCATGCCAGACCTTGATGTGAAGGATGGCCTCCCCTGTTATCAGAGACCCATACAGCAGAAAAAAGGGGCAGGCCCAGCAGCCTGTAGTCGGCATATGTGGAGATATAATCTAGCCCAAATCCCCTGCTCAAGTAGGATCATCCAAACCATATATAGAACAAAAAGGGGGAGATGTGGAGACAGTGTTCTCACAGGAGAATGGATAACTGGTACATAAACTCTGAATAATCCTGAAAGATACAGCAAGGCCATGAGAGGCCCAAGGAAGCTTAAGCAAGCAAGATAAGAAGAAGATGGAATTCACTGAGTTTTGAGAACTGTGGACTGTTGGCAAGCTTTAGAGGTCAAGTTTCCACACCTGTGCTTAACCAATTATATGCTAGTTGCAAAGGGTCTTCAAGACATGTATCCAATCATAATATGCCAAATCACTGTAAGAGCATGTAAGAAATAGTATTTAAGGGGTTAAGGCTTTGTAATAAATGGCTTTTGTCTGATCATATTGATCTCTGACTGAGTCCATATATTTTCTGCGGCAATGGAGGACAATGGCTGAAGTACAAACTTGGGGAAGCTGGGCAGATTGACTATATCACACTCCCACCAACCCACCAAAGCAAGCGCCATGTGCTTATGATGTTCGAAGCAACCACTAGATGGCTGGAAACATGCTGTGCCCCACGCCACTGCCCAGAACACTCTCCTGGGCCTTGAGAAACAAATCCTGGGGCAACACAGCATGTCAGAGAGAATTGAGTCAGACAATGGGACTCATTTCCAGAACAACTTCATAGACATTTGGGCTATTTTAAAATTTATCAATGTTTTTTTTTAATTCCATTTGATCTTCTAATTTTAAGGGATACTGTTTTATTCTAATTGGGCAGCCCCCTGCCTTTTTATTTCCACTTTAATAGGCAAAGCATTTTTCGCCTTACCTGGAACTTCAGATGCCTATACTCCCAGATATACCTGATAAAGGTTTTCTTCTATTTCAGGGAGGTCCTCCTTATCAGTATCAGATAGGACAGATGCAGAGGGTGCTCCTCTTGGAGGTACCTGTGATACATGATTTTCCAAGCTATCTTCCTGATTACTGATTTTTGACTTTAAACATCTTTCCCCAATATCACAGTCTGAACGACATCTCTCCAGCTTAACTTTCAGTTTTTCCCTGTCCTTTTCCAAAGCTAAAATCAAGGGATCTAGCGGAGCTATATTAATTTTGCATTCAGTCTGTCACTCCGCGTGATTTCTTAAAGTGAAAAACATATCTGCATACCTTATTTCGTCCCATTTTCCTTCCCCCCTCAAAACAACATTAACTGTAACAATGTATTATGGTTCAGAGTTCCATTTTGAGGCCATTTTTCCTGATGTTCCAAAGTATACAAAGGCCACCATTTGTTACAATATTTTACCAATGTTTTCTTATTTACCGAGCCCCCAGGTTACTTTAAACATACTAATCAAGGCTCCTACCATGCACCCAGCTTGTTGCAGGCGCTCTTTAGGCTTTGTTTATGGTGTCTCTACAAACTGCCTCAATAGATCAGAGGTTTGTTTGTTGTGGGGGTTTTTTGTTTGTTTGTTTTCTTTTGGTTTTGTTTGTTCTTTGTTTTGGTTTTTTCACTCCTCAGCTCTGGCGTCCATCCTGGCCGTTCCATCGGTGGAGCGTTGGGAGCCGAATCGGAGGGCAGCTTCTTTTGAACATGGGTACCGAACTCTTATCAAATACCGGCTGCAAACGCCAGCCTGCTCGGCAGCTGCTATAAATGCCTGCCTGCTCAGCAGCAACCATAAATAGCTACCGGCAACCGCACTTTTACATTAAGCCTTTCTTGCCCGAAATGTTAAACTGCTACCCGTTAAAAACTTTTACATGAACCCGACAACAAAAAATACACAGAACACTGTCTGCCCTTAACACACGCACACACACACGTATGGGATGCCACACTGGGCGCCACGATCTCACTTTTTGACTTTAACGTCTCTAAAATAGTTCTTCAAATGACTAAAAAATTTTTCACAGTGTCATTGCCTTTTGTAACTGCATCCCACAATTTAACTCCTGCACCATTCCACAAAGAGACCTCAAATACGGTAGACTCATCAGTCTCTGGATAATGCGTCTTTGACCATTTCAACATTGAAGTCTGTCTCTTTAAAGGTTGCTCCCTTCACCTTAAGAAGGACTGAAAACATCCATAAAACAGAGTCTTCTTCCTTAGTGATTTTTTCCAAGTCCCAAGCTCAAAGGCTTCATTAACCCCCTTGATCAGCTCTTTTTCTTTACTCCAGAGAAACAATCTTTTTAACAGATTATCGTCATACTCTGTCCCTCTCACTGAGAGGATATGCTGGAAGAGCTTAAGGATGGCCGTTTCTTCTTTACTTAATTGATTCCCCATCCTAATCCTCTTCCAGACCCGTTGGCTGTTACCTTATTTGCACTGTGCAGTGTCTTCTGGGCTCACTAGGCTCCGCTCCGAGGCGACTACCTCCTGATCCTGGTCCTGCTGGTTCGAACCCAGCCAATGTCCCTGCGGCTCCACATTTTCCACTTTCTTCGGTGTCATGTGCTTTAATTCCTTCAGTTTCAATATGAAAAATAGGGGGGTGCCCCATGTTGGGCACCATTTGCCACAGAAAAAATATGGACTCAGTCAGAGATCAATGTGATCAGACAATAGCCATTTATTGCAAAGCCTTAACTCCTTATATACTGTTGCTTACATGCACTTACAGTGATTTGGCATATTATCATAGAATCATAGAATCATTAGGGTTGGAAAGGACCTTAAGATCATCTAGTTCCAACCCCCCTGACATGAACAGGGACACCTTACGCTAAATCATATCACCCAAGGCCTCGTCCAACCTGGTCTTGAACGCTGCCAGGGGTGGACCATTCACAACCTCCCTGGGCAACCTATTCCAGTGCCTCACCACCCTAACAGGAAAGAATTTCCTTCTTATATACAACCGAAACTTCCCCTATCTAAGTTTTAACCCGTTACCTCTTGTCCTGTCACTACAGTCCCTAATGAAGAGTCCCTCTCCAGCATCCTTGTAGGCCCCCTTCAGATACTCGAAGGCTGCTATGAGGTCTCCACGCAGCCTTCTCTTCTCCAGGATGAACAGCCCCAACTTCCTCAGCCTGTCTTCATATGGGAGGTGCTCCAGTCCCCTGATCATCCTCGTGGCCCTTCTCTGGACTTGTTCCAAGAGTTCCACGTCCTTTTTATGTTGAGGACACCAGAACTGCACACAATACTCCAGGTGAGGTCTCACAAGAGCAGAGTAGAGGGGCAGGATCACCTCCTTCGACCTGCTGGTCACGCTCCTTTTGATGCAGCCCAGGATACAGTTGGCTTTCTGGGCTGCAAGCGCACACTGCCAGCTCATGTTCATTTTCTCATCGACCAACACCCCCAAGTCCTTCTCCGCAGGGATGCTTTGAATCTCTTCTCTGCCCAACCTGTAGCTGTGCCTGGGATTGCTCCCACCCAGGTGTAGGACCTTGCACTTGGCATGGTTAAACTTCATGAGGCATATTATGAGGTCCTATGGACCATTCTACTCATCAGGGGAACAATACAAGGTACAATGAGTAAAACAATTATTAACAAAACAAAGCCCAGCAGGATTCCTTTTAACCTCCCAAAGTTCCACTAGTTAATCATTCCATCATTTTTCCATATCCATATTAAACCTTTTCCAGGTTTGAACAGGAACATGTGCAACCTTTTTCATTTCAGTAATTATCTTTTCAATAAGTTTTCCTTTGTCATCTATCTGTAGACAACAGCTGGATATATTGAATTTCCCACACCCCACACCCCCCCTTCCTAGGCTAAAAGGTAATCTAGGGCTAAACGATTTTGATATACTGCCATACGAATTTTGTTATTCTGCTTGGTTAATGCATCACCAGTTTTGTTATTCACAATTTCCAGGACGGCTTGCAACCTAATTATGCTATTTAACATATATATAGGAGTCCGGTATCCCCAGGATCCATCCTCAGCCCAGATGGCAGGATCATAGTGTGCAATAATTCGCTCCGGGGGCCACTGATCATCTTTCCAGTTTCCAATCTGTAGGTCCCTTTTTGCCCAGGATATTTCAGATACATCAGAATAGACTGGCACCCCTAAACGTTCCCCCCTGTGCATTGGTGATAAAAAGAAACTTGGCCAGATGGTTCCCAAAGCACATGTTCTGGTCCAATTCCTGGGTAATTCAGAGTATGCATATTTACCACAGATACAATGTAGCCCTTCTGGAGCATCCCACTTTTCCCCAGGATTCTTATTTAAAGTCCAATTTTTCCCTCCATCTGCAATATCCGAAGGATGGCCCCAAGTTGTCCAGTTTCTCATTGTTTCATTCCAAATTCTACTGTTTTCACAAGTTAAACCCTCCCACTGGCTTTTTCCCTTGTCTCCCAGGGGGCTTTGCCAACAGTTTTGGCCAATGATACTTGTCTGTAGTGCCCATTGGACTTTGCTTGAGTTCCATATATTATTTTTAGTAATATTAATTTCCTTCGACTCCCAAGGCCATTGTTCCCCCATATTGGTACCTCCACAAACATAACAATTACTTATATTAAGTAGTTTTGCTATGTGGGGTTGCTGCCCACAGCTGAGATATGTTTATGCTTCTCAGTGGCAGGCCTAGAGGCCAACCCGGGCTTGCCCTCGGCCATCTTATTTTCTCCTATTCACTTTTCACGCAAACTTTTATTCACACACACTTATAGTAGATTTTTCAGTTACCTCCCACTCCGATGGTACCAGTAACTCCCAGGCACAGAGTAGAGTAGAGTACATCAGCGTCCCGTAATTGTTGTCTATATTCAATCCAGGGTGAATTTTTATGAAACGTCATACAACACGGGTGTCTATTATGGGAGCTGCAATACCTCTTCTGTTTACAAGTCTTACACTGACAGAACACCCAACTGGTGTGTCTTGTATTGGGGTGTCTTAGACATGGTATATACCTTGGTGAAGGCTCTCGTTCCTCTGTTACAGGATATAATCTATTTTTTCTTTAGAGACATCACAAGCCAAAGCCAGTTCCCCATGTGTATCTGAATAATATAATCCAGATCCCCCAAACTGGGGAATATTACCTTCCCAGGAAGAGAACTGGAGTTTCCTCAAAGTATCCCATGAGGGAATTTGAAACCAGTCATATAAGATGCCGTGGTTTAAATCCAGTCAGGCAACTTGTTCACTCACTCCCAGTGAGTGGTGCTGGGCTGACAACAATCGAGGCCCCCCCCCCCCCCCCCCCCACCGGGGCTCTCCCCTTCCCCGCTCCCAGAGGAATGGGGAGGAGGATCGAAAGGGTGCAACTCCTACGGGTTGAGACAAGAACAGTCCAGCAACCAATGTACAACACAAATCACCACTGCTACTACCAACTATAACAATGATAAGAGAAAATAACAAGGGAAGAGAATAGGATACCACCAGCCAAGAAGCCCGTGTCCTTCCAGGTAACTCCCAGTTACCCCCCACCCTGGGCATGACGTGCTGTGGTATGGAATACCTCTTTGGCTAGCCCGGGTCAGGCGCCCCATCTCTGCTTCCTCACAGCTTCCCCTCTTCCCTGGCAGGGCATGAGTCTCACAAAGTCCTTGGTCAGGGTAAACATCACTTAGCAACAACCAAAAACATTGGCTTCACCAACACTGTTCCCAGGCTGGAAGTCAAAACACAGCACTGCACCAGCTACCACAAAGGAGAAACATGACTGCTACTCCTGAACCCAGGACATAAGCTCACCCTTATCCTTTTGTATTCGTGGGTTATCACCTATATATTACTACATAGTCCTCTTCTTGAGAGTCAATTTGGTGTCACCTGGAGCAGATACGACAGTCCACTCCGTAGGTTCTTCCACAGGTCCTTTAATCCTGCTGGCATGGGTCCACCCTCTTTCTCTGATCCAGACCACAGCTTCCGTTGTCAGCAATACCTGAAAGGGTATATTGAGTACTTTTGCTATATTTTTTGCTATGTTTTCTGCCAAGTTCACAAACTTTCTGGCAATTGTGGGAATTTCATATTTTGCTCCAGTTTCCATTTTGTGCCCAAGTGGCTGGCCCATAGGTTTTTATTATCTGCTCTGGGGGCCATTCATCCTCTCCCCATCTTTGGGATCCTCTGATTATTGATTATTTGTTTCTTTTTAAATTTTCATATACTAGTACTCCCAAATCATTACCTTCCTGGGCTGGTAATAAGAAAAACCCAGGTTGTATTATTCCCAGAGTCATATCCATCCAAAATGTCCCAGTGCCCTGCTTTAGTAAAACATATCCATTCTTCCCCTTGTGGACAACCTATTTCCAATCTTATTCCCCTTTTTCCCAAATTTTTAGCTACCTAAAATTGCTCTTTTCCCATGGTGCAGGTTTCCAGTTTTTTTGAATCATAACAGAACTTATTTATATGTGTGTGTATAATGAGGTAATTAACCTGTATGACTCTAATATAGATGTTTTATCAGCACTTATTGCAGGATATTGCCTTCATTCCCAAAGGGAAATACCATAAGAGGACTAACAGAGGTCCAGTATGACTTATAAGCCCGCCTCCCATGCCTATGGGGTTGCTACTCACAGCAGGTATATGTGATCTTCACGATGGCGAGTACAGAGGTCAATCTGGTCTTGCCCTGTATTATCCTTTATTTATTTAGGTGCTTTATAAGTTTTTCAACTTTGGAGGCAAATTTCCTCTGACACTTTTCCACAATGTTTTCCTACTCTCCTGGTATATTCCGATGTTCAGGGATAAACCTCGCCTTTCCACACACAAGAGTAATAATAGCCTCTGATTTGTCCTTCCAATTACACTTACTGCAGAGTCTTGACCTTTTATGGGAGGAATAAAACCACCTTTGCTTACACTGTAGACGTTCGCACAAAACCCAACTTGGATGGAATTTATCAAGGCACTCTAGACATGGTATTATTCGGGGTTTACTTGAGTCTAAGACAAAGTTCTCTGATTTAGGTAGTTCCCAATCAATAGCAATAGGATTCCAACTATATTCTGCCTTGTATACCCCTGCCTTCTCGTTATGGTTTGTTATTGGTTCCCAACATGTCCCTTCCTGAAATACAACCAATGTTTCCTTTTCTAGGCCCTCAAATTGGCCTAGTTCAAGCCATCTGTGCAAAGACATATATCCCCCTCCCTTGATGATTATTTAGTCCTTTCAAGAGTTACTTTCAGTGGGTTGTCTGATGATGTTAAGAGTCCCTGTAACAGGTTTTTCCAATGGTCCTTTTACTGGGGAAGCATGGGTCCACCCTTTTTCTTTCGTTCAGATTGCAGCTTCTGTTGTCAGCAATACCTGAAAGGGACCTTCCCGTTAGGGAGTTAAAGATTGCTCTCTCCAGGTCTTAATCAGTACCCACTCCCTGGGATTAATGTTATGGATTTTAAAGTCTAAAGGCATCATCTGGGGAATCCAACCTTTTAATCCTAAATGTTCCAGGGTCTGAGCTATTGTGATGATATATTTTCTGATACTCGCCTCTCCTCCTTCATAAGTATCAGTCTCCTTTTGGGTTGCCATAAAAGGTAATCCGAACATCATTTCATAAGGAGATATCTCTAAATCCGATCTGGGTTGCGTTCAAATCCGTAACAATGCTAAAGGCAAACACTTTACCCAAGACATTTGGGTCTCAATCATTAATTTAGTTAATGTTTGTTTCAAGGTTTGATTCATTCTTTCCACTCTTCCCAAGCTTTGAGGATGCCATGTGGCGTGCAATTCCCATTTTATCCCCAAGGCTTGGGTTACTTGTTGTACAATTTTTGATGTAAAATGTGTTCCCCTATCTGAGTCGATTCTGCTAATCATCCCATTTCTCAAGATAATTACTTCTAAAAGGGTTTTTCATACTGTATTTGCTGTAGCCCTGACAGACAGAACTGCTTCCACCCAATGAGTTAAGTGATCTACTATTACTAATAGGAACTTCCACCTCTGCACAGGAGGGAGTTCAGTGAAATCTATTTGAATGCTTTGAAAGCACCAATTCACATCACCCGGAGGTAGTTTTTCTTGTAAACTTTTTATTCACTCTTTGGCAAGTCATGCATTTATCAGTTATTTGTTTTGCTGACCCAAAAATTCCAATACATCCATACTCCCTTAAAAAGTGGTCACATAGGGCTTGTGTGCCCCAGTGAGTCTTTTGATGTATGTTTTCTAATATCTGTCTGGTCAGTGGTTTATTAAGGAGTTGCCTCCCATCAGGGAGTTTCCATTTCCCATGTCAATCCTGTTTTCCTCCTATTTTATTCAACTCTCTCTTCTGACTCACTGAATTTTGGAATCTCCAACTCCTCCTCCTCAGGTAACAGAACGAACATTACTCTCTCAATTCTGTTTTCTGATGCATCTCTAGCTTCTTGGTCTGCTAGATTATTTCCCCTTATTTTGGGTGTCATTCCTCTCTGATGTCCCCTACCATGCACTAGAGCTATTTCTTCAGTTAATTTTAATGTTTCCAAGACTTCCAAGATAAGCCCTTCATGAATAAACCACTTCCCTTTTGAATTTAAAAGTCCCCATTCTTCCCAAATCTTCCCAAAGGTGTGCACTACACCAAATGCATATATCTAGTCAGTATAAATATTTCCCTTCCTATGCGCTAGGTATTCTAAGGCTCTTTTTAGAGCATATAGCTCACACATTTGAGCTGACCAATTTGAGAGCAGTTTTTTCAATTGTTTGCATCTTTTCTTGTTAAATAAGGAATACCCTTGTCCTGGGTTCAGCAGTAGCAGTCATGTTTCTTCTTCTTGGTAGCTGGAGCAGTGCTGTGTTTTGACTTTCGTCCTGGGAACAGAACTGATAGAGATGTTTTGGTTTGGCCAAGGACTTTGTGAGGCTCATGCTCTGCCAGGGAGGAGGGGAAGCCGGGAGGAAGCAGAGACAGGACACCTGACCCAAACTGACCAAAGAGGTATTCCATACCACAGCACGTCATGCCCAGGATGTAACTGGGAGTGAGCTGGAAGGGCTGGGAGACGGCAGGGTTGGAGGAGGTATCGGTCGGAGCTTGGTCGGGCTTGGGGGGCGAGTTATCGGTCAGCGGGTGGTGAGGTGTTGTATTCTGTTCCCTTGTAATTTCCTTTATCATTATTATCATTGGTGGTAGCAGTAGTGATTTGTGTTATACCTTAGTTACTAAACTGTTCTTATCTCAACCTGTGGGAGTTGCATTCTTTTGATTCTCCTCTCCGTCCCTCCGAGAGCAGGGGGAGGGCAAGAAAGGGGGGGAAGTGAGCGAACGAATTACCTGACTGGGTTTAAACCACGACAGTTCTTTTTTGGCGCCCAACGTGGGGCACGAAGGGTTGAGATAACGACAGATTTGACTGGATTAATAGTCACTCGTCACAATGCTGATTTATTGGGTATCAGAGTTGTTCTTGTTGATCTCACAGCTTCAGACCGTTGTAACTTACGTAGAGCCGGTATTTGCGGTGATAGTGTTTATCAAGTGTGGGGCCTGGGCTAAGGTTCTTGTCTCACTGTGCTTTATGGCAATGGCTTGTAATACGGGTGGGCTCCAGCAGCAGGGCGGGACGGACGTGGCCGTGGACTTGTACCTGGCCGTCCGGCTGCTCTTCACCGTCCTGGCCCTCGCCCTACTCTCCATCTTCGTGAGGCCGCGGGGAGCCGAGGGGGAGCGGCCCCGAGAGCCGGCGGCAGCCGAACCGGCCCGGGAGAGCGGCCCCGGGCACCAAGCGGCGGCGGGAGCGGGGCCGGAGGCCGCGAGGGGACGGCTGCCGGTGGAGGAGGCCGGGGCGGTCGAGGAGAGGAAGGAGGCGGCTGCCGAGCAGAGGGAGAAGGCGGCGGAGGAGCCGAGCCCCGCGGAGGAGCCGAACCCCGCGGAGGAGCCGAGCCCCGCGACGGCCGAGAGCATTTCCCGGAAGGCGCCCGCCGAGCCCCAGGAGGATGCAGGAGACCACGCAGCATTTCCCAGCAAGGCAGAGGAGGAAGAGCTGGACTCAGGAAAAGAGAAGCCGGTGGTGGGAGAGCCGGCAAGCACAGCAGCTACACCAGCCCCAGTGACAAGCACAGCAGCATCGTTTGAGAGTTCTGAAGGCTCTGAATGGCCTTTGGGTATCCTTGGGACCTGCCTGCTGATTGTGATGGGGATCAGCATGTTGGCACACACACAGGCTGTGTTCTACCCACAACCATTTTGTCTGATCTCAAAAGTTAAGCAGAGTCAGGTTTGGGTCTTGTCTGGGGTTAGACGACGATATAGGGGGACCAAGAGGTTTTCCCCAAGGCTGGACAGTCATGAGTGGCAGGGCATGTGGGACAGTATGAGCAAGTATCTAGTCCACTGGGCCCCTCCAGTGCTTTGGAAGCATTGGAGATGGAAGGCAGCTGTATGGAGTCCCCAGCAACAAGCTGCAGAAACTGCTGAAGGGGACAGTGAATTATTTTGAGCCTGGTGGGCCCATGGCACTTCAGGCCATCAGGGCAGAGATGCAACATAGAGATGGACTCATGATCGAGGGGTGGACTTAGCAATGGACACTATTGCTCTGGTTATTCACAAGTGTGAACACTGCACACAGTCTCTCCTGCTCTAGAAGAATGGTACAAGAGATGGAGACTGACATCATGGACCAGATGGACTCAGCAGCTTTATAGGGACTGGTCCATGCACTAAGATAAGAGTATATTGAAAATGTGGGATCTGAGCATGACGTGAATGGTATGGAATAAGGGGTGGATAATGTCCTGGGTTCAGCAGTAGCAGTCATGTTTCTTCTTCTTGGTAGCTGGAGCAGTGCTGTGTTTTGACTTTCGTCCTGGGAACAGAACTGATAGAGATGTTTTGGTTTGGCCAAGGACTTTGTGAGGCTCATGCTCTGCCAGGGAGGAGGGGAAGCCGGGAGGAAGCAGAGACAGGACACCTGACCCAAACTGACCAAAGAGGTATTCCATACCACAGCACGTCATGCCCAGGATGTAACTGGGAGTGAGCTGGAAGGGCTGGGAGACGGCAGGGTTGGAGGAGGTATCGGTCGGAGCTTGGTCGGGCTTGGGGGGCGAGTTATCGGTCAGCGGGTGGTGAGGTGTTGTATTCTGTTCCCTTGTAATTTCCTTTATCATTATTATCATTGGTGGTAGCAGTAGTGATTTGTGTTATACCTTAGTTACTAAACTGTTCTTATCTCAACCTGTGGGAGTTGCATTCTTTTGATTCTCCTCTCCGTCCCTCCGAGAGCAGGGGGAGGGCAAGAAAGGGGGGGAAGTGAGCGAACGAATTACCTGACTGGGTTTAAACCACGACAACCCTGACATCCTTTTTCTCTGTAGACATCTAGAAGATCTGTCCACATATATTGTTTCACCTTCTGGGAGGGCCTGTTCCATTAAATCCTCCCTAATCTTGGTCTGGTATTGTATAACTTCTAAACAGTTATGGGTTAAACCTTCTTTTGGCTCCCCATATAAGAACTGAGCAGGGTTTCGGCTTTTGTCCACCATTAATGTGAAATCATTGTTATTAATTAATATTGCTTCATACAAATAAAAGGGTGTGTCCAGTGAGGGTCCAGCAAGCCCTCAGTCCCATCTGTCAGCATGTCTGCTCCCACTTGTCTGCCTGCCCCAGCGCTCATCCCATGCTCAAACACAGAAGCTGCTCAAGCTCCCCTCCTTTCCCCCTTGGTTTTCCTTTTTTTTTTTTTTCCTCACAGTTGCTCACCCTGCTCTGCAGGGGCTACAGATGCCTGCCTCTACAACAGCACTTCTGCTTTAACCCTTTCTTAACTCTGAATGTGAATCTGCTGCTTGTTGCCAGTGACAGCAATCTCTTCCTCCTTATCAAAATCAGATAGGACAGATGCAGAAGGTGCTTCCCTCAGAGGTACCTGTGATACATAATTTTCCAACCTATCTTCCAGATTACTTTGGTGTTTTTTTTCTGTTTTTTGTTTTTTGTTTTTAACTTTAAACATCTTTCCCCAATATCGCAGGCTGAACAACATCTCTCCAGCTTAGATTTCTGTTTTTCCCTATCCTTTTCCAAAGCCAAAATTAAGGAATCTGGCAGAGCTACATTAATAAACACAGGAGCTATATTAATTTCGTATTCTGTCTGTCATGCCGGGGGTCTTCTTAAAGTGAAAAACATATCTGCATACATCATTTCATCCCATTTTTCTTGTCGCTTTAAGAACATCAATTGTAACAATGTATTATAGTTCAAAAGTTCCTTGAAGGGCCACTTTTCCTCATCTTCCAATTTCTATAAAGGCCACCGTTGATTACAATATTTGATCAGAGTTTTCTTATTCACCCTTCCTCCTGGTGGCACCCTTATATCTTTCCAATGAGCTAAAATGCAACCTAATGGGCTCTTTCTGAGAATTCCCCCACTCTGTTGTCCTCCCATTGTAATCCTTTAAAGACATATGATAAGGTTAGCCCTACAACAGCAATATCTTTCCCAGAGTAAAAGGTATAAAGGAGTGCTGCACCCACAACGGATACACCTTAATTCCAAACAGTTCTGTAAATAAACCTCTTGTCTCCCACCAAAAGAGATAATATATTTCAAAGAAGCAGGACACTTAGCTCAGATATACAGACTACAGTGATGACAGATAAGGCAAGGGCTAGTTCGAGTCCCACGCCAGGGAGCTTGAACACTACTTTGAGAGTTAACCCCTATATTGCTCTTCTGGTTCTTTAGTTCTCCCAAATTTCCACAAATTACTCGTACTAATTCGCCCAAACATTCATCCAGTCCCAATCGGACCAATTTCCTGGGCAATTAACACACCAAAAATCCTGACCAAATTCCCCCCACACTTTATCCTCACAAGCAAAACATTCAAAGACAAAAATTGGTTTACACACAACACTACTACAACACTACGGACACCAAAACTCAACAATAGGTCCAATTTCAAAGGACATATATGCTTCATCTGTCTCCAGCCGCTCTCCTCGCGGAGAACACAGAACCGCAGATCAGGACTCCACACTGGTTTCATAGCTATGCCATGTCTCACACAAAACATTCATTCACACAAGGGCCCATCTCTCAATCACCCACTTCACACAGAATGTCCTCTAAGCCAATAATTGGTAACACATAAATCTTAAACCATTGTTTACCTGCCAAAGGTTAGTAAAGCAGTTAGTACAGTTACCCCTGTACCAAACAAACCCTTGGGGTGAGCACCCGAGCTCTTAACCTCTCGTAGGACGTCTCCTTACAACTTATAGGTATCCCCTTTACCTGATATTCCCCAGGAGGTAGAGCCCCTGACACCCCTAGTCTTGTATCTCCTCCTGTTGAATTTCTTTATCTTGTCCTTTCCTTTTGGACCTGAACCATATTCCCTGTTAGCTAACATAAGCCCTAGTGGACTGTCTGGGGCTATTTCCGATGGTAGTTCCCTGCTCCCTTTCTTTCCCAGGACTCGGCTTACCTGCCCCTTGTCTCATACTTATACCCTGGGGGGTCTTTCAGTTTTACTTCAGTTACTCGTTCACTTTGTCTCTTCACTGGCCAATTCCCTTGCAGGAGATTGGAACCGCAGTTAGAAAGACTCCACACTCACTTCACAGATCCAGGCTACCTGGTTGTGTCTCATTCACACACCGATCACCCCCATATTCCTGCCTAACCAAACAATACTTACAGTCCGCTTTCTTGTCTGGGTCTTCATGCACATGAATTACAGGTGACTGCAGTTTCCCTGGGAGCCCTTCCCCGCTTTTGCTTTATGAGTCCCCTTCTTTACCCAGGATATAACCTGCAATCGCTGATGACACCAGAAGAAACCAAGCAAACTGACAAAATCGGCAGGGCGTGCCTTTTTCTCGAATTCCCCTAGGCCCACGGAAGCATGGCAGGCTATCCTGGACAAGCTCCCATTTATGAAATTCGAGCTCACTCCTCTAATCCAGATAACAGGGCTTTATTGAGGGACAAAGTCAATAAAGCAAAAGCAACAGCACTGGGCACATGACTGTAGCCAGAGGCACACTGATTAGCATTTGTTACAGGTTTATATACTTTCACTATTGCATTAGCCATATACATATTCATAATTCCCATGTATAGGTGGGGAATATTATAACTAGCTCCAGGAACTTATTATCATAAGTCTCCTCCTCTTGGCGCCTGCACACTGCTCTCCAGTGATTGTGGGCAGGGGTCTTGAGGATGAAGTAAGCAGTCATCCTTGTTATAAATGTGGCTCAAATAAACTGACAAGAGCCAGACCAATGAATCAAATCGGTTTATTGAGCAAGCGACAGCAAGCAAAACAGCGCTGGGCGGCCGGGGCGTCTCTGCTCCGCCAACGGCGCACAACCCACTTCCCCAAAGTCACTGGTTTTATACTCTTCTTCAGCCGGTATGAGTGTCACTTCCTGGCGTACTCTGTGTCTGTGTGACCTGTTGATAAGGGGTCTCATTCTGCCTCCCGGTGGGTGTGGGGAGGAAGGCTCCAGCCTGTTGATAAGGAGTCGCATTCTGTCTCCCGGTGGGTGTGGGGAGGAAGGCTCCTTATCGTCTTCCCCATACATCGTTTACTTTAACGGATACCTGTGGTCTATAAGCAAAATGTCGAAGTGTCATAATTTGGGATGGTCTTGGGCAGTCTGGTGGTCATACATAAAATTTTCAGGATGGTAAAGAATTCTTGGTATTTTCATTACTTGGATACAAAAATCTGAGGAATCATTAAACAATTCTAGCGACAGGCAAGGTATTACACCTATGTCTGAGCAAACCCACTTGGTGTTTTTGGCTGGTAATAACCACTTAGCTGTTTTTATCTGTTTAGCAGCAGTTGTATTAACTTCACATAGATGTTCTTGATGTTTTGGAATTTTTCCTACACATCTGCCCTTTCCAGTGACCTGAGTCAATGTTATCCCTTGATTTTCCTTTCCCCATGTACATTCTGCTGGGTTAGAACCATTTACACCCCTAGCCTTTGTAGTAACTCCCAATGCTTCATAAAAAGGAGGCTTTATCCCATAACACAGCCAGCAATGTTCAGTTAGGTTGGGATTGGTGGCATTTAACAACTGGTAACTAGCTTCCATTAATTTCCAAAGAAAGTTGTCTCCATTACTGTCCTTAGGATTTTGAGTGTCATTTAATACGAGAATCATTGAGTTGTTGGAAATTATTGTGTCATTGTTAACCCCCACTTCGTCTATTTTAGGAATTTCCTCTGATGGTTTTTCTGCTAACACGTTGTTAGGTCCTACGGGTTTAGGATCTTGTGGGATTGGTTCCTTCTTTATTAAAATGAGGCCCCCTCTATCGGCTCCTGGTTCCTTATATCGTACCCCCCAAGTTTTCCCCATTATCCACCCTTGGTCGAAAGGGTTCGTTATATTAATCATAAGATGCCGACAGTTTCCCGGGGATACTATTCCTCCACTCCAATCTCATTTCGGAGGGGTACATCCATAAGGCCCTCATTGTACCCTTAAAAACCTGTCTGGATTTCCAGGGACCCAATCTGAGGCCATTGTTTTTCATTCCCAGTAGGCACAATAATGTAAGCGGCGAGGAGAAGCAGACAGGCCAACCCAATATGGGTGATAAGCTACTTCTACTTTATTTGTGACGCAGTTCACACATATATAGGAGTGGTATTCAGCCACTCCTTCTTGGCACAACAGTATTGGTTAGCCCCCCACAGCTTCCTCCACATTCTCCTCCCGTGTCCGGTCTCCGGCTACCTGTGGGGGCCACCCCCTGCCTTGCTTGCACAGTCCTTCAGAACTCTATGGTCCTGCTCTTAGAGTCATTCTGCAACAATTCCCCCCTTTTTCTTTGTGCAAGCAAGGCATTATGGGTTATTCTGTTCACTTGTTTTATCACACAACTATAAACAAGTATAATAGCTACTATGATTAACCTAATCAATGATACATAAGTGCAACACTTTAAACAGCAGTGTTTGACTCAACCTGTAATGCCCCGTGAAGACAACCATCTAGTTATTCTTAGGATATTGCTCGTTTACTATTGCTGGGTAAGCTGAGCCAGGGTTCTCAGCTGTGCGTGCATCAAATTAGCATAATCAGAGAGACTCATACAACACATTCCATCAAACTCTTCACATCCATGTCCCTGTTCCAACAACAAAAGGTTCTGCAGTGATGCATGTCTTACAGATTTGGCATATTATGATTGGATACATGTTTTGAAGACCCTTAGTGACTAACATACAATTGGTTAAACACAGGTGTGAGAACTCAACCTTGAAAGCTTGCCAACAGTCCACAGTTCTCATTAACTTGGTGAATTCCAGCCTCTTACCTTGCTTGCTTAAGCTTCTTTGGGCCTCCCATGGCCTTGCTGTATCTTTCAGGACTATTCAAAGTTTATGTACCAATTATGCATTCTCCTGTGAGAACACTGTCTCCACATCTTCCCCCTTTATGTTTTATATATGGTTTGAGTGGCCCTACTTGAGCAGGGGATCTGGGCTAGATTATATTTCCAACATATGCCAACTAGAGGCTGCCTGGGCCTGCCCCTTTTTTCTGCTGTATGGCTCTCTGATAACAGGCTGTATAGCTCTCTGATCCTTCACATCAAGGTCTGGCATGGCATGTGTCCCCACCGCTCCACGCCTGCTGGGTTGCAGCCAACAGCGGAGCTAAAGGTTCTTCTTGGTGGCAAACACAGAGGCCAACCCAGTCTTGCCCTTGATTGTGGTAGCAGGCCTTTGGTCAGCCTCAGTCCTTGCACCTTGTTGTCAATGCACAGTTTCACCTGCTTCATCCAGTAACAAGTCGCTACTACAGCAAGGCACACACAAATTTACATTAGCAGAGTAACTATTACAGGGTGCAGCAGCATGTTGAAGATGCTGATGGCAGTGAAGGACTAGCCAAAGAAATTTCTTACCAGTGGAATTCTCCCCCCCTCTTAATTTGTTCCATCACCTGCTTTATAACACTACCATTCAGGATGTTACTTTTCAGTTGCCCCCAAGTGATGTTTTGCAGTTATTTGTTCTTTCTCTTCCTCTATCTCATTCTGCTTGGGGTAATCACGGTCAGCTCCTGTAGCTGAGGCATCAGGTTTATCCATTCGTCTGTCCAGCTCATGGCAAGGCTTGACAAACTTTGCAGGCAGTCACCATGGACCTGTAGGCAGGAGGACACAAATATACCCCCTCCCCCAGGTTATCAGTTCTTCAGTTCTTGAGAAGTAGACAGGTTAAGTGCAGCATCATTACTCTCTCTCCCCCCCTCTTTTTTTTTTTTTTTTTTTTTGTCCCTGCAAAAGCCATCATTACTCCCACTACAGTCCCACGTACAGAATGTGGCACAAGGACCCTGTGGAGACTAACAGCAAACCCGCTCCGAGAAGCATCATTGCAGTGCGATGTGGCAGGCTCAACCTTAGCGGGCGTACCCGCAGAGGCTCTGCCTCCCCCACATCGTATGAGGCTTGGGCTTTTATACTGACCAAAATGCACACTCATTCCGACACAGGTGGCCAGCCTGTGCTGGAAGAAGTGGTCAGCAGTATCTACAGAGGTCTCCAAGGGTTGATAGAAACCTGGACATACTTATATTTACCAACTTCTAGTACATGAGTATCACAGAGAAACTGTATGGGCTCCCCCTGTCAATTGCAAGAAAAAATCATAACATATACAGCTTGACTATAAGAGGATTTTAACGCATACGTGGTCACTGTTTGTCAGGCCTCCTTAACTATTTTGAGATCAAGAGCTTCCCACTCTTTAGCCCCCTGCTGTGTAGTAAACACAGGATATGCAAAGATGCCCATTGCAGAAAATTCCCCAGTAATGATCACATATTTGGTTACCCATTGTTACAACTGAGCGTCTCCAGTGAGTCTGAGCAGACCGACCCGGGAGACAAAGAGTCAGGGTCTGGTAGCAAAGGATATAAATCTGGATCTGATTCAGGGGATTCGGGGGCTGATCCTGCGCCGAACTCAGGGTCTCCGTTGCTCGCAGCTGTGTCTTTCTTATCAGATGTCTCTCGTTCGGTATGTAGCCATCTGCAGACCTGGCTCCTCCGTGACTGAGTTAAAAATTTTTTCACTCTAGGGCATAGTGGGTTGGAAAGGCTCGCAGTTCCTTTAAATCTCTCACTAGGGCATGATCCCTATTTTCTACGGCGTGCTTCAAAATGGTGCCCCAATCGATCCGGCGCCAAGGCACCACCCTCTTTCTTTCAGCTTCCTCGACATTTATCATACGTATACCTTCTAATATACTTTCTCTGTCCTTTTCAAAGTCCCTACTTTCCGAACTGGGGTGTTGGGGGAGCAGGGGGTTACACCTCCTCCGCGGTACCTTCTGATGGAGGGGGAGAAAAGGAAGGGGGGGGGGGTGGGGGGGAGGGGAAACCCTGTCCTCCCGCGAGTTGGGGGGAACGAGTTGTAATCTTCCCCCGGTTTCAACCGACCGGGGACGTCTGTTCCTAGTTTCTCTGTTGCTACCGCGGCAGTTTTATTTTCCGCCTTGTAACTTTTTATACAGTTTATTACTTCTCTCCGTGGTTTACCGAGTTTCTTAGCTGTTTTATTATCATTAAGCATTGAGTCAAATAGTTCTTCACCAAACTTTCGGCACTCACTCTCCTCAAAAACTGTATTAGGATCTACGAAAATCCCTTAGCCTTCCCTACAGCCACTAGACCTGCTAGCTGCTTTAGAGTCTCAGGCTCAATTCCCCGCTTTTATAAAAAGCACTGTAAAAAGTTCAGGGCTTAGTTCCCCGCTTTTATAAAAAGCACTGTAATAAGTCCAGAGCTACCTCTCGGTCCATTTTCATGGCCAGCCTTTGCCCGATCGTCTTCTTCTGGGTCGTCCTGTAACCTCGGTCTCCGGATCGGCCTCCCGACGCAGCAGTGTCTGGTTCGCCCCAGCGGCGGACTCCTTTCGATTAGTCCAAGCACCCGGGTCCGTCACGCCACCGCAGCAGCATTGCCCGCACTTCCCGGCCGCTGCTGCCGGCGCCGCTCACTCGCCGTTCCGGGTCCCCGTTACCCGGGTCCCTGTATCCGGGTCCCCATCGACCGGGGCCCT
The DNA here is from genome assembly GCF_033815535.1 of Pezoporus flaviventris. Classification (NCBI taxonomy): domain Eukaryota; kingdom Metazoa; phylum Chordata; class Aves; order Psittaciformes; family Psittacidae; genus Pezoporus; species Pezoporus flaviventris. Next base: position 1,173,150 of record NW_026892592.1, read on the forward strand.
GTATCCGGGTCCCCGTTAGTCGGGGCCCTGTATCCAGGTCCCCGTCGACCAGGGCCGTGTATCCAGGTCCCCGTTAAACCGGGGCCCTGTATCCGGGTCCCCGCTAGTCGGGGCCCTGTATCCCGGGTCCCTGCATGGTGGGGGCCTGTATCCTGGGTCCCCGCTAGTTGGAGCCCTGTAATCTGGGTCCCCAGTGACCGGGGCCCTGTATCCGGGTCCCCGCTAGTCGGGGCCCTGTAATCCGGGTCCCCGCTAGTCGGGGCCCAGTAATCCGGCTCCCCAGCGACCAGGGCCCTGTAGTCCGTGTCCCCGTTCGGGCGCCATTTATAAGCGGCGAGGAGAAGCAGACAGGCCAACCCAATATGGGTGATAAGCAACTTCTACTTTATTTGTGATGCACTTCACACATATATAGGAGTGGTATTCAGGCACTTCTTGGCACAACAGTATTGGTTAGCCCCCCACAGCTTCCTCCACATTCTCCTCCCATGTCCGGTCTCCGGCTACCTGTGGGGGCCACCCCCTGCCTTGCTTGGACAGTCCTCCAGAACTCTACGGTCCTGCTCTTAGAGTCATTCTGCAACACAATAATATTCCCTGGGGTGTCGTGGTTTAAAACCAGGCAGAGGGCTCATTCACTCACTTCCCCCCTTCTTTCCTTCCCCCTACTCCCGGAGGGACGGAGAGGAGAATCGAAAAGAATGCAACTCCCGCAGGTTGAGATAAGAACAGTTCAGTAACTAGGGTATAACACAAATCACTATTGCTACCACCAATAATAACAATGATAAAGGAAATAACAAGGGAAGAGAATACAACACCTCACCACCAGCCGACCGATAACTCCCCCCCCCAGCCCAACCAAGCTCTGACCGATACCTCCTCCAACCCCGCAGTCTCCCAGCCCTTCCGGCTAACTCCCAGTTACCTCCTGGGCATGACGTGCTGTGGTATGGAATGCCTCTTTGGTCAGTTTGGGTCAGGTGTCCTGTCTCTGCTTCCTCCCGGCTTCCCCTCCTCCCTGGCAGAACATGAGGCTCACAAAGTCCTTGGCCAAACCAAAACATCGCTATCAGCTCTGTTCCCAGGCCGAAAGTCAAAACACAGCACTGCACCAGCTACCAAGAAGGAGAAACATGACTGCTACTGCTGAACCCAGGACATGGGGTAATTGCAATATCCTTTTCCTGGATTCGAGCTTGGGCAGAGGTAAAATCCCATACGATCTAAGCGCAGGTTTATAGGTGCTATTTGACAGAGGCTAGCAGTGAAAGTGGGCCCTCCTTATGTGATTATAGTTTGGACTATTCGTTGATCTGCCCATCTGTACAAGGCCCACTTGAAAGGTTGATGGACGTATCCTTTTACCGGGATTAATGTCCATCCCCATATCCAATAGATGATCCAGAAAATTGGTGGGTTACCTCCTCTCATAAATCCGGATTTCTAGTCCTTCCCTCGAAATTTGGTAGGGGTCTTACTACCCACCTGGCCCATCCACTTAATTTGCGCCTCTTTCCACCCTAAACTTTTGGTGGCTATGGTCCCTCTATATCCCCACCTTAGTACGCCTCTGCCTCCATCGCCTACTCCATTGCCTGGAGCAGCGAGGTCATTTTTCTTCTTGGCAGCAGTCGCAGTCTTCAGGGGCTCCGCCATAGTTGAATCCTAATATCCTTGAGGGCAGAGTTTAGGGCTCTCGGGTATATGTTCCCCTTGTTCCAATCGTCTCCCCTTTTGGATATAGGTAGCTGCCCTTAAAGGCACTTATGAGCCCACCAATTTTCTGATTCTCAATAATCAATTTTTATTCCTGATTTTCCTTTTTTCCACCCAAATCGAATTTTGCAAATTTCAATTGTTCGATCTCAATCCTCTTCTCGCACATCCCAGATTTCTGGGATTAGGCGTGACCTTCCGCAAACTAATTTTAAAATTTCTGGCTCAAAATGTAGCTTATCTGGGTATTCTTTTTCACACCAACAACAAATATTGCATCTACTAGGGGAGGAACAAAGCCACCTCTGGTGACAACTTTCACATTTAATTAGGACCCAAGCAGTGTGTATTCCCTGATTAGATCGAAAGATTCGGACCTTTCCACAGATGCAGGGTATTATGGAAGTTCTTTCAATATGCAATCTTTCCACAGGTGGTTGCTCCCAATTCAAAGTTACTACCCTTCCTGCAGAAGTTCTATATATTCCTTCTAACAGGACCCGTCTGTCAAATCTAAGTATATAATGTCTTATGGTGTTTATAAACTCCCATGATTCAAGCCCAAACCATTGATTAGTGGGGTTCCTCACAACGTCTCTGGACCTTCCCGCAGCCACGTTTTAATTATATTTTATGTCCCTTTCTTTAAGGTGATCTTAAGGTCCCCCAGGTTGGCTGGTCACTTTCCACTGTATATCTTGAATCGGTCCCTTGACGCATGTCGCATGGGTCCATCCACGTTTGGCCATACGAATTGCTGTTTCTGTGGTGAGTAAAACAAGAAATGGTCCCTCCCATCGAGGAGTTAAAGGTGCCTCTTTGTTTTAGGGGCTGATAGTGATAGTATGCCGTTTACTCTCTCGGGGTCTAATTTCTTTGTTCCTTTGCTTAGTCTATGACCCAGGTATTTTAATTCTTCCTCAACAAATTGCACTTTTGACTTTGATACCTTCAATCCCTGTAGGCTCAAGAAATTTAATAATTTAATGCTCTCCTGTAGGACTTTCTCCTCACTTTTCCCAGCTAAAAGTAAATCATCTACATATTGAACCAGTGTGACACCCTCACTTAACTCATATCCTTTTAAAATTTGTTCCAAGGCTTGTCCGAATAAGTTCAGAGATTCTGTGAACCCCTGAGGCAGAACTGTCCACTGTAATTGTTGTTTTCTATGGGTATCCGGGTTCTCCCATTCAAAGGCAAAGTAGTCTCTGCAATCTTCTCTCAGAGGACATGCCCAAAAGGCATCCTTAAGATCTATTACACTGTACCACTGCTCATCAGGACCTAATTGACTTAAAAGAGTGTGAGGATTTGCCACTACAGGGAATCTAGCTACTGTTCTCTTATTGATTTCTCGTAGATCATGCACTAACCTGTATTTTCCATCTGCTTTCCCTATGGGCAGGATGGGAGTGTTAAAGGGAGACATACAAGGTTCCAGTAATCCTTTTTCAAGTAACCTCTGGATTTCGGGTTTCAAACCCTGCCTCGCTTCTCTAGACAAAGGGTATCGGTTTATCCTTACTGGTATTTCTGGGTTCCTTATCATGACTGAAAATGGTTTGATATACAATTTGCCTACTGTTTCCGGGGTATACCATACTTCAGGCTTTATCTTTTCTTCATCTGTTACTCGCAGTGGGCACAATTTAATCTTCAATGTTTCATCCTTTACCTCTAAACTAATCCCTAGTTCAATCATTAGATCTCTGCCCAATAAATTATAGTCTGCTTCAGGCACTAGCAGCAGGGACCCCACCCCCATTTTGGAATGCGTTTCAAAAAGTGCATCCTTTATTATAGGTACTCCAAAAGGTTCTCCTTTTGCTCCAGTAACCTGTACCATCCCCGGGGATATCTTAAATCCTTGGGGCAATTTTTGAACAGTTGATCTTTCCGCTCCTGAGTCCACTAGGAACTCAACTTCTTGTTGCCAGGGACCCACTTTTAATTTTATCAAGGGCTCTGTTCTTTCTCGAGTCCCCAGCAGATAGAGCCCCTGACACCCCTAATCTTCCTTGAACATCTTCTCATCCATCATCCTCTTTCTACAGTCTTTCTTAACATGTCCTTTTCCTCCACAATAGAAACAAACCATCGTTCCTCGTTCTTTTTCCCTTGGAGGCCTCCAGGGTCCTGATCCCGATTGTCGGGATTCAGGCCCCTTCCTAGGAGTGGGTACCCTCTGTCCTTCTCTGACCGCCGCTACCAGCATTCTAGCCTGCTTCTTGTGCGTCTCCTCTTCCCTACGAACATATACCTTCTGAGCTTCTCTCAGTAGTTCATCTAAACCGTGGTCCTGCCAATCTTCTATTTTTCCAGCTTCTTCCTGATATCCATCCATGATTTAGCTACAAATTGTGGTTTTAGTAAGGCTTGCCCTACCGGAGTGCTAGGATCTAGCCCTGAATAAAGTTGGAGATTTTTTTCTAAGTCTCTCTAACCATTCCGTAGGGGTTTCATCCTTCTTCTGGTGTTCACTGAAGTCTTTATTAATATTTTGTCCCCTAGGGACCGATTCCCTTATCCCCTGAACTATGATAGTCCTTAAGTCCTGCATATGGCCTCTATCCATTTCATTTTGATTATTCCAATTAGGTCTCTGGAGGGGCCACTTAACATCCGCCGTGGGACCTTGCTGATGTTTCTGGTCCCAAATTCTCATTCCGGCCCTCCGGATCATATCCCTTTCTTCTGCCGTGAACAAAATACCCAATATGGTCTGCAGTTCATCCCAGGTGTAAACGTTGGGCCCCAAAAACTGATCTACTCATTCTGCAACTCCCAGGGGATCCTCTAATAAGTTACCCATTTCCTTCTTGAAGTCTCTAACATCTCCTGAGTTTAAAGGGACAGAGACATATCCCATACCAGGTTGCGCTCCTCCCATTGCAACCTCTCGGAGGGGATATAGATTACCCCTGCTTTCCCTTGCCCTACTTTGGCTCCAGGTCACCTGGCTATTCTCCTCGGGGGAACTAGGAGTAGAATCTGAATCACTGGGGTAGTTTGGAGCTGTTGGAGGAGGAGAAGGCTGCGGTGGCGGTGGTGGTGGTATATAAGGGGGAGGCGAAATGGGGACTTCATCCTCACTCCGTGTCTTCTTCTTTGCCCCCCCTTTTTGTTCTTTTAAAGGATATAAATTTGTCCCAGTCTCGGACCCTATCCATAAACTTGCATACTCGCTTTCCTCCAAACTAAATGGTTCCTTTGAATTAACGTAAATATTTAAAGCCTGGCAGATCCAGTCCTCAAAGGACCCAAATATGGGCCAGTATAAATGATCACCTCTAATTTGCTTACCTCCCCAAACTTCCATACAGTAATGTACCATTTTTACTTTGTCCTTACCCTGCCTAGAAGGGTAGTCATCCCAATATTTAATCATCAATCCCAACGGACTATCCGGTGGTATCTGGGGTAGCTTAGCCTTAAGCTCCAACCCCCCCATGGAATCAGAAGGCTTGCTTTTCTTCTGTCCCATCTTCCGTAGTGCCTTCTCACACACACACAGTCTTTTTGCCCCCTGTTCGTGGCCCAGTCCCTCGCGGGAGATGGGAAACGCACTACTAAGGGGTCCGCACTCGCTTAGTCCTTAATTGGACGTCTCACACAGGCACACTCCGGGATACCCAACCCCAACCGAATGGGTAACCGGCCCATACTTACACACTCCTGCATCTTCGTTCGGAGCTTCATGCACAAAGATTACGGGGTTGCCGGCTTTCTTTTGCTTGCTGTCGAATTTAGGATTCATCGGTAGAGGGTATGGTGAGATAGCACCCAAGCAAGGGCCACTATACAGCGGGGCGCCTCCCCTGTGTGGGGCTTCGCACCAGATTGCCTCTATCCGAGTCACGGCACCAAAATTTTTATAAATGTGGCTCAAATAAATTGAAGACAGCCAGACCAATGAATCAAATTGATTTATTGAGCAAGCGACAGCAAGCAAAACAGCGCTGGGCGGCCGGGGAGTCTCTGCTCCGCCAACGGCGCACAACCCACTTCCCCAAAGTCATTGGTTTTATACTCTTCTTCATCCGATATACGTGTCACTTCCTGGCGTACTCTGTGTCTGTGTGACTTGTTGATAAGGGGTCTCATTCTGCCTCCCGGTGGGTGTGGGGAGGAAGGCTCTGGCCTGTTAGAATCATAGAATCGTTAGGGTTGGAAAGGACCTCAAGATCATCTAGTTCCAACCCCCCTGCCGTGGGCAGGGACACCTCACACTAAACCATGTCACCCAAGGCTTCGTCCAACACTGCCAGGGTTGGAGCATTCACAACCACCCTGGGCAACCTATTCCAGTGCCTCACCACCCTAACAGGAAAGAATTTCCTTCTTATATCCAACCTAAACTTCCCCTGTTTAAGTTTTAACCCGTTACCCCTTGTCCTGTCACTACAGTCTCTAATTAAGAGTCCCTCTCCAGCATCCCTATAGGCCCCCTTCAGATACTGGAAGGCTGCTATGAGGTCTCCAAGCAGCCTTCTCTTCTCCAGGATGAACAGCCCAAACTTCCTCAGCCTGTCTTCATACGGGAGGTGCTCCAGTCCCCTGATCATCCTCGTGGCCCTTCTCTGGACTTGTTCCAACAGTTCCATGTCCTTTTTATGCTGAGGACACCAGTACTGCACACAATACTCCAGGTGAGGTCTCACTAGAGCAGAGTAGAGGGGCAGGATCACCTCCTTCGACCTGCTGGTCACGCTCCTTTTGATGCAGCCCAAGATACAGTTGGCTTTCTGGGCTGCAAGCGCACACTGCTGGCTCATGTTCAGTTTCTCATCAACCAACACCCCCAAGTCCTTCTCCGCAGGGCTGCTCTGAATCTTTTCTCTGCCCAACCTGTAGCTGTGCCTGGGATTGCTCCGACCCAGGTGTAGGACCTTGCACTTGACATGGTTAAACCTCATGAGGTTGGCATCAACCCACCTCACAAGTGTCTCAAGGTCCCTCTGGATGGCATCCCTTCCCTCCAGCGTATCAACCGAACTAGTATTTATCACATATGTGTCAATCAGCTCCTGCAGCTCACTGCTGCCTTTGCTCCCCTGGATGGGGAGGAGGTTGGGGGTGCGGGGAGAGGAGCCCCACCTGGGAAGCCTGGTGGTGCCTGGAGGGAAGGGCACTTGTGCCAGTGGGGCTTAAGGACAGGTCGTGCTGAGGAGGTAAGAGAGTTCCCTTATGGGTGAATAAGTGCTACCTGAGGGGTTGATGGCCCTCCATACTAGTGCTCCCTTGAGGGAGGCGGTGGAAGATCTGGAGAAAGGGTAATGTATGTGGGTGCCCCTAAGGTGGGAAAATGCCCCCTGTCCCTGTTTCCAGGCAGGAGGCAGTGCCTGAGCATGAGGCCTGTGTGTATGTGTCTCCAGCAGCAAGCCGAGCAGAAGCGGGGGGGGGCGGCCCGGAGAAGCGGCCCTATGCATGAAGCACGGGTGAGACCGAAGGCAAGGGCCAGGGCTGAGAAGCTGTGTGGGGTTTGGCGGCCATTTCACTGCCGTCTCTATCACACCCGATGCCACGCACCCCAGACAAAGTCGCCGTTGCCAAGGTGACTGTCCAATGGCGCCCCCGCCCTCCCCTGCGCGCCGAGCCCCGCCCCCACCCCCGGCCAATCGGAGGGGTGGTGGTAGCGGAGTCAGGTTCCCTTTGTTCAGACATTTCAGGTGCTGTAATGGGCTTGGGTACGGAGTTGTGGAGGGATTTGGGTTGTTCTGACGTTACTTCTCTACCGTCGAGTTCTGGGATGGTGTTGGGTAGGTGTTTGAACTGCTAAAGGCGGGTTGGGATGTCTTATCTCCGACAGCTGCTACCTGTGGGCAGGGGTGGGCTCGGCTGCCCTTATGGCATTTCGCGAGCTGTACGGGCCCTGCCTTGGGTTGCCTGTTTCCCTCCCGCTGTTGTCGCGGGCTCTGCCACCTCGTGCCGGTGAGTGGGCAGGCGGGGTGGCTGCGGTATGAGGGGCGTCCGGGGCTTGAGGGGTCGCAGCCGGAGGACCGGGCACCCACTTCGCCACTCCCCCACCCCGCCTACTCCCCCACCCCGCCTACCCAGCTTCTTCGGCTCTCCCGGTGCTACGGTTGGTGCCGCTCCTGCAGCTAGGCATCAAACTCTGTCTTTGTAGAGAGCTGGAAAGTGGAAGTCATCTTGGATATATAAGAAAGTGGCCATATTTCCTGCCCTTTTTTGTAGGGGGTGTGTAGCGTCCTTGTTGTCCATATGTAGATTTTTAATGTTTTATTTCCAAAGAAATATTCTAGAGGCATGAAGTCCCGTGTTTGTCTTGTGCTTTTGTTTATTTGCTTGCTTGGGGAGGTTGTTAATTTATGTGCTCAATGGAAATAGCTGATGGAACTTGTAAAGCCTTTGTTTGGGCCCTTTGTACAGTCACCCCATGCTTTTTGGGTAGGTATAAATGGCTTGCTCAGTCTTTGTGAGCTCTTATCTCCGTGCTGTGTGTGTATCACTTGATTATAAGGTAGCTCTATCCCCGAGGTTGCTCCAATTTACAACATGAGCCTAAAATTAAGCACGTATATCTGTTCTCTTGAATATCTGCATACAAGCACTCCTATACACAAGCACTCCTATACTAAATAAATATACTAAATCAAGTATGTCATAATCCAATGAAAGCCTACATTCATAAAACCATCAATGTCATCACTTTCCTTTCACAAGGCATACTTAGCTCAATTTAGCAGCTGTGCTTGCATCTATGTCAGGGCTGCAATTCATACTGAAATTTTATTATGAAAATATTTCGTTGGTAGATATATACTTGTCTTGATCCTATATTGTTGGGTTTATGTATGTGATCTATCATATGCATGATAAATCAGTGTACGTAATCTCTTTATGTATGTACCTATGGATGCCATGGAATGTGGCATATTTTAATGGTAGAAATAAACTGGATGCTAAAAGTGAGGTTTGGAAGAAGGTTTTCCTTTCCAGACCAGACTCCAGAGTGTAATTTAAACAAACAAACAAAAAAATCACTGTTAATTTCATATGTACTTTTAAAATTTTGAGTTTATGCATATATAGATATGTGTATATATTACTGAGTGAAAGCTGAGATAAGGCCTAAAGTCAAACAAAATTCATGTAGAGAGGAAAAACGTATGGCTTTTAAGCCTTGAATATACAATATAAAGTTTCTGTTAAATTATGAAACAAAGAAATACAAAATGAAGTATAATCTTTTGTAAATAAGTAAAATCAGTTCTGCTGTGTGGTTAAGTAATGTTGAGCTTGGTAGCTTTGTAACAATAGCAATGGGTAAGAGCTTTGTGGTAGATGATAGTGAAGAAGTATCTTAGGTAAATGTTTTACAATAACCAGCTAGAACTGAACTAGTGTTTGCTGGCATGACAACGGGACTTTCCAAACCTGAAGTTCAGCCAAAAGACGAAGTGAGGAAGAAGATGAGGAAGAAACGACCACCAGGGGTCCCAAAGACCACTACCACATTATTGTGTGCATGAGAGAGGAATTTTCTAGAATTATGTCATGTATAAGTAGCTTTATGAATATGCATGTAATGTAATGAATGTGTATATTTGACTATATAATCATGGCTTGTTTGGTGCTTGAGCGAGACACGCTCAGAGGAGCTATCCCTCATGTCTCCCAGCACTGCAATAAAGAATACCTGATTGTCAACTTAAACTTTGTTGTCAAGTTCTTAGAGATTTCTACGACTCAATCATTCCCCTATTAAATAATTTTATATAGAATTTTCTACAAGCCATTGTGAAATACCTTAAACATTCAAAATATGCTGCTTAATGGCAGGTTCTTCATAAGGGCACTGTTTTATCAATGATGAATATAAAAGTGGAAAGGCAAGACATGTTTTTTTGCATAGAATAGAAAATAGATAGTAGGTGAGTAGGTACAAAGATGCAAGAAAATTGTTACTCTATTAGAACCTGAAAAGGAAATGCATGTGAAGGTAGTGTAGACCAGGGGCTTCCAAACCTAGTGGGTATATGATCATCATTGGTATTCAGTGTTACGTGTCTTTCTAACCACACAAAACCAGGGACTCAACTATGGCTCTTCTTCCAGCTTTCATACTGTATGTTCCTGTGTTCCAAGCTGGGATTTCAGTCCAGTGCTCGCACTCACTTTCCCCATCCATTCATGGACATGTAGAAGTTGATTCTAATTTTGCACTTCAGCCACATCCTTTGCCCTGCACACATCCAAATCGTGAATCTTCACTTCCAGCAAGTACAGAGTGGAACTGTGCATGCCATCACCAATGTCCTGGTTTCAGCTGGGATAGAGTTTTCTTCCTAGTAGCTGGTACACTGCTGTGTTTTGGCTTCAGTCTGACAATGATGTTGACAGCACATCAATGTTTTAGTTGTTGCTAAGTAGCTTACTCTGATCAAGGACTTTTAAGTCACACAACTTGTGCTGACCTGACTACAGTCCCCATTCCTTGCCCCCCTGCACAGCTGGGGGGGAGGAGGTAAAGAAATTGGGAGTGATGTTGAACCCAGGAAGAAGGGAGGGGTAGGGGGGGATGGTGTTTTTAGGTTTGGTTTTATTTTCTTATTACTCTACACTGACTTTTGACTGGTAATAAATCAGTTTCCCCAAGTCGAGTCTGTTTTGTCTGTGATGGTGTCCTGTCCACCTTGGTGAGTGTGGGGGGAGGTGATTCAGAGAAATCTCCAGGAACTCGCCAAAAAGGTTAAGTTGACAAGCAGGTATTCTTTGTTGTGGCACTGGGAGACATGGGGGATCGCTCCTCCTAGTGTGTCTCATCCAAGCATCAACCAGGCTGTGATTATATTGTCCTTAAACATGCATATTAATTAGATTACATACATTACATCATACCTTTAGAGAATGCCTCCTGCATGCACACTAAAATATGGTAGTGGGCTTTGGGACCCCTGGTGGTTATTTCTTCATCACTTTCTTTTAGGATCGTTGTCATATCAGTAGCCACCAGGCAGTTCTGGCAAAGCTTATCTTAGTAATTTCCTTTTCTCTATAGTTGCTTACAAAGCCTAATGTCTTTGAAGTTACTTATTTACAACCCTATTCTTCATTCAACCCCATTCTTCAATCCCCCCTTTTTTTGTCCTATTGCAAATTCTTTTGCAACTGAGTTATTTCATTCTTATTTAAAGTTTCCTGAAGTATTTCCCTGTTTCTACTTGATGCTTATTTTGTTTCTCTTCCATTCGTCAGTTCATCATGGATTGTTTGCAACACCAAAAGGAGCATTGGACTGTTTTATACATGTAATCAAAACCATTCCTATTATTACCAATACAGTAAAAAAAAAACAACTATTTCAACCAGGAGAGACTGGGTACCTGTGATGTTAATTTTTCCCAGATTCCCTCAGATCCCCATGAGGTTCTGTCCTTTGCCACCTCATGAAATATTTTAACTTGTTTCCACATCTAATCTATTTCAATTTGTCCTAAATGGAATAGGGAGGCCAATTAAAGGAGTGCACAGTCTCTCTCCTGTTTTAGGTAGATCCAACAATCACTCTTGTTTAAGACACTAGTAACATTTTGTATCAATCTCAGATATAGATTTTGATTCCATGCTTCTACACTTATTATTATACAAGTCCAAATTATGATCGATGTAGTCTCTCATATGTGTGGGTCCTAAAGACTTGACACGCCATACTTTTTCTTGGTTCTGGTGTTTTTCTGGTTCTGGTGCCTTCTTGATTCATGAGTAATGTATCCAAGCAGGATGTTCCTTTATCTTCACTCCTGTAAAGGTAGTCAGTAATACCTGGTATGGTCCGCTCCACTTCTCTTCTAGGGGATCACCTGCAAAATTCTTAATAAAACCCCAATCTCTTGGCTTAAAAGAATGATTAGGATAATCTAAAACTCTGGCTCTGGTCCCTAACACTGCCATTTATTTCTTTTAACTGTTTTCCCCAGTTTACCAAGAACTGTTGAAGATATCCTTCTCCTACTTCTTGAAGTCTCTCTGCTTTAAATTGAGATTGATATGGCCTTCTATAAAGAATCTCAAATGGGCTAATTCCTTCGTTTGACCAAGGTTTTGTTCTGATTCTCAGTAAGGACAGTGGTAATGCTTGAATCCAATATAACTTAGTCTCTTGACAAATCTTCCCAAGCTGTTGTTTAATTAACTGATTAATTTTATTTTTTACTTGCCAACTGGCCTGTGGCCTATATGGAACATGTAATTGCCAATCTGTTTCCAATTTCTTGATGATTTCTTGTAATAATTTTGCACTGAAATGTGTACCGTGGTCAGAGGACATAGTTGCTGGTACCCCAAAATGAGTTATTATTTCACTTACTAGCACCTTAATCACTTGTTTTGCATTATTTGTCCGGCAAGGAAATGCTTCTGGCCGCCCTGAAAAAGTATCATCTGTCAATACCAAAAAATATCAATAACCTCCTTTTCTAGGTGATTCAGAAAAATATACTTGCCACTGTTGTCCCGTATAATTCCCTTCTCCAATTGTCCCTACCTGATTCCTGTTTTCAGTCTTAGGGTTATTTTTCAGACATAGTTGACGTTGTTTTGTCACTAATTGCGCTATGTGTCATGGTTTAAACCCTAGCCAGACAGCTTGTTCACTCACTCCCAGTGAGTGGTGCTGGGCTGAAAGCAATCGAGGCCCCCCCCCACCCCCCTTCCTCCGGGGCTCTCCCCTTCCTTGCTCCCGGAGGAAGGGGGAGGAGGATCGAAAGAGTGCAACTCCTACGGGTTGAGACAAGAACAGTCCAGCAACCAATGTACAACACAAATCACCACCGCTACCACAAACGACAACAATGATAAGAGAAAATAACAAGGGAAGAGAATACGATACCACCCACCTGGAGAAACGAGTCTGACACAGAAGCCTGTGTCCTTCCGGGTAACTCCCAGTTACCCTCACCCCGGGCATGATGTGCTGTGGTATGGAATACCTCTTTGGCTAGCCTGGGTCAGGCGCCCTGTCTCTGCTTCCTCCCAGCTTCCCCTCCTCCCTGGCAGAGCATGAGCCTCACAAAGCCCTTGTTCAGGGTAAACATCACTTAGCAACAACCGAAAACATCGGTTTCACCAGCACTGTTCCCAGGCTGGAAGTCAAAACACAACGCTGCACCAGCTACCAAGAAGGAGAAAAATTGACTGCTACTGCTAAACCCAGGACACTATGGTATAGAAATTTCTTCCTATGATCTGTTGGTTTAAATGTTTTTATACAAGGCATTACTTCCCCAATGAGTTTTGTTATGTTCTTCTTGTATCTACTTCCATAATTGATTATAGGGGATCACTACTCACCCATCAGGTATTTTTATCCAACCCTTTTCATTTTTCTATCCTTCCAAGTCTTCAATTAGTTTCATATCTTCTTTAGAGTACCTAGGTTTATTTTGCTCAATTACCAGTTTACCATCAGGATTTAAGGACATAACCTCAACTCTTTCTTTTTCTGCCACACGTTTAGCCTCATGATCAGCCAAATTGTTTCCAGTCTCTTAATCAGAGTTACCTTTTTGATGTCCTTTACAATGTATGATAGCCACTTCATTAGGTAATTGTACAGCTTCTAACAATGGCAGAATTTCCGTTGCATGTTTAATTTGTCTTTCCTGGGTATTTTAAAGTCCTTGTTCTTTCCAAATTGCTCTATGTGCATGAACTACACCAAAGGCATATTTGGAATGAGTCCGTATGTTTATCTGCTTGTCCTTTGCCAACTCCAAGGCTCTAGTCAGGGCTATTATTTCTGCCTTTTGTGCTGAGGTGTTAGAGGGTAATGGTTTAGCTTCTATTACCTTTGAAGTTGTAGTTATGGCATATCCTGGTCTTCGTTTACTGTCTTTAACAAAGCTGCTGTGATCAGTGAACCAGGAATCTGCACCCTCCAGAAGCTCCTCCTTCAGGTCTGGTCGGCTCGAGTATACTGTCTCTATAGCACCTCTCCAGCACCTATAATAGATGCTCCAGTACCTATAATAAATGCTTGGAGCAATGTAAATATATTCCAGCTGCTCCAGCCAATGAGCCGGCTTCATTTGGAGCTCAGCTCAGATGCCTCTATACAAATGCCCGTAGCATGGGGAACAAACAAGAGGAATTAGAGATGTGTGCACGTCTACGGGGGTATGATATAATAGGCATCGCAGAAACATGGTGGGATGGCTCCTATGACTGGAGTGTTGGAATGGAAGGTTGCAGGATTTTTAGAAAAGACAGGCCTGGCAGGCAGGGAGGGGGAGTTGCCCTTTATGTTAGGGATAGGCTGGAGAGTATGGAACTCTGTCTGGGGACAAGTGATCAGTTAACAGAGAGTTTGTGGGTCAGGGTTAAAGGGAAAAAAGCTATGGGAAACATTACTGTGGGGATCTGTTACAGATCGCTTGATCAAGAAGAACCTGTGGATGAAGCACTGCTTAACTTTTGAAATCAGAAGAAATGGTCGTGGACAAAATACACTCTGTATGTGTGCCAACATAGTGATCCACATCACAATCAGCAAAGGAACAACTTTGAGAGCCAATAAATCAGCACTGTGACAAGTGACTATTAATCCAGACAGATCTATCGTTATCTCAACCCTTCGTGTCCCACGTTGGGCCCCAGAAAGAACTCTTGTGGTTTAAACTCAGCCAGACAGCTCGTTCACTCATTCCCTCCCTTTTCCTCCCTCTTTCTTTCCTTCCTCCCCCCCCCTCCCCCTTCCCCTCTCCCAGAGGGATGAGGAGGAGAATCGAAAGAATTCAACTCCCACAGGTTGAGACAAGAACAGTCCAGCATCCAACGTACAACACAAATCACCACCGCTACCACCAACGACAACAAAGATAAGAGAAAATAGCAAGGGAACAGAATACGATGCCACCCGCAAGTCCAACCCAGAAGCCCCTGTCCTTCCGGGTAACTCCCAATTGCCCCCCCCGGCATGACGTGCTGTGGTATGGAATACCTCTTCAGCTAGCTTGGGTCATGTGTCCTGTCTCTGCTTCCTCCCAGCTTCCCCCTCCTCCCTGGCAGAGCATGAGACTCACAGAGTCCTTGGTCAGAGTAAACATTACTTAGCAACAACTAAAAACATAGGTGTTTATCAGCACTGTTCCCAGGCTGAAAGTCAAAACACAATGCTGCACCAGCTACCAAGAAGGAGAAAAATTGACTGCTACTGCTAAAACCAGGACACTTTACTAAGGGGAAATCCTGCCTGACCAATTGGTGGCCTTCTGTGATGGGGCTACAGAAATGATGGACAGGGGTAGAGCAGTTGATGTCATCTACCCAGACTTGTGTAAAGCATTCGACACTGTCCCACACGACATCCTTGTCTCTAAATTGGGGAACATCAATTTGATGGATGGACCACTTGGTGGATAAAGAACTGGCTGGATGGCCCCACACAAAGAGTTGTGGTCAATGGCTCAATGTCCAGCTGGAGGCCAGTAACAAGTGGTGTCCCTCAGGGATCGGTGTTGGGACCGGTCTTGTTTAACATCTTTGTCACTGACATGGACAGTGGGATTGAGTGCACCCTTAGCAAGATTGCCAATGACACTGAGCTGCGTGGTTCGGTTGATACCCTGGAGGGAAGGAATGCCATCCAGAGGGACCTCAACACGCTTGTGAGATGGGTTGATGCCAACCTCATGAAGTTTAACCATGCCAAGTGCAAGGTCCTACACCTGGGTTGGAGCAATCCCAGGCACAGCTACAGGTTGGGCAAAGAAGAGATTCAGAGCAGCCCTGCAGAGGACTTGGGGGTGCTGGTCAATGAGAAAATGAACATGAGTGGGCAGTGTGTGCTTCCAGACCAGAAAGCCAACCATATCCTGGGCTGCATCAAAAGGACTGTGACCAGCAGGTTGAAGGATGTGATCCTGCCCCTTTGCTCTTGTGAGACCTCACCTGGAGTATTGTGTGTGTTGTGTTCAAACTTAAGCAGGGGATGTTTAGATTGGATATAAGGAGGAAGTTCTTTACTGTTAGGGTGGTGAGGCACTCAAATGGGTTGCCCAGGGAAGTTGTGTCTTTAGTCTGCCAAAAATCACACAGTTGTCAAATCCAAACCATTTTAATTTTAACAAGTCTTTTGTAAGTGGTGAGGAGAAGCAAGACACGCCAACCCAATATGGGTGATCAGCAAACTTCTACTTTATTTGTGACGCAGTTTACTTATATAGGCTTGGTATTTAGCCACGCCTCCTAGGCACAACAGTATTGGTTAGATCCACACAGCTTCCTCCACATTCTCCTCCCACATCTGGTTTCTGGTTACCTGTGAGGCCTACCCCTTGCCTTGCTCACACAAGCCCTCTAAGGCTCCATGGCCTTGCTCTTAGAGCCATTCTGCAACAGTCATTGAACACACAGAAGAAAAAAAATTGATAACCTTTTTATAAGTTTTGATTTGTTCATCTCCGTACTTGTGAACTTCTTTTATTAGCTCTTGTAATCTCTGCACAAGGTCCAGGTGACAGCTCGCTAGTTTTTCTGTTGTGGTTTTGAAAACATCCCAAGCTGGTGCAAATGTCCTAGATTGAGGAAAAGTAAAATAAAAATTTAATGCTCATATGGGTTTTTTTCTTTAGGTTGGCTACATTTTTTTTAAAATAGTGCTAAAGTGTAACTGATATATTTACAGAATTTCAACTCTGTTCCTAAAACTGAAGAAAACAAAAATCCCCAAACCTGCTATAAATGATGTTCTTATTAAATATTTCAAATGTACTTGGAATCCTACATAACTTTTCAGTTCTTTGTGTTTTACCTGCATTAACTCTAACGAGTAAAAAGCAACAAAATTAACTTATTCTTCTCCATCATCAACACGCAATAATAGCAAATGATGTTCCTAAAGGTGATGCAAGAGCAGCTCAAAAAAAACCCCAAGAAATCACATGCACAAGTATTTTTACATGCATACTTGAAAAGTGAAAAGAAACCAAAAGCCACTTGGCTAGTTAAGTTTCCAGTTGTCTTACGTCATTACAGCCTCAAGATTAACCTCAAGTTAAGGTTAAGCCTCAAGTAAAGGAAGGTGGGTGACAGGTCATTCCTCAGATTCAGATTTCTATACTTAATGGACTTCTCCAGCTATTCTAAAGATAGACTCCTACCTCAGTTTCCAGGTCAATGCTGCTGAAAAAACCAATAACATGCATAGCCTTTAAAGCACTGATGTTCAAACTAACATGCAGATACAGAACCTTTGAAAAGCAGCAACAGCTGGTGTCAAATTATCCACTGATGAAAGCTTTCCACATTTCTATCTATAATTACTACAAAGAAAAATAATCTTTAGCCTCATCTAAGAAGTCTGTGCTGTTGCATAATCTTTCTAATGAAAACAACAGCCATTAATCATTCATTTGTTAAAATAACATCCCACATACAAAATTTTAATTCACCTAGAGTAATAAATTGTCCTGGATTCAGCTGTAACATTTATTGTTACCCTTCTTAGCAGCCGGTGCAGTGCTGTGTTTTAAACTTTAGTCTGAGAACAATGCTGATAACACACCAATGATTTTAGTTGTTGCTAAGTAATGCTTACTCCGATCAAGGACTTTTCAGTCTCATATTCTGTCAGGGAGGAGGGGCACGGGAAGCTGTGAGGAAGCAGAGACAGGACACCTGACCCAAAGTAGCCAAAGGGATATTCCATACCATAGCACGTCATGCCTAGTATATAAACTGGGGGAGTTACCTGGAAGGCCCAGTTCACTGCTCAAGCCCCTGTGTATTGGTCAGCGGGTGGTGAGCAATTGTATTGTGCATCACTTGTGTTTAGTGTTTTCTTTTTCTCCTTTTAGCTTTACATTCTCTCCCCTTGTTATTTCCCTTATCATTATTATTACTGGTGGTGGTAGCAGTAGTTTTGTATTATATCTTAGTTATTGGACTGTTCTTATCTCAACCCGTGGGAGTTACATTCTTTTGATTCTCCTCCCCATCTCTCTCGGAGTGGGGGGAGGGAGAAGGGGGGGGGGAGTGAGCGAGCAGATGCATGGTTCTGAGTTACCAGCTGGGCTTAAACCACGACAGTTCTTTGTGGCGCCCAACGTGGGGCACAAACCTTTGAGATGATAATGACAGGTCTGACCAGAGTGTGTCAAAACGTATTTGTGATAAGCATTCCTTGTTTCAGATCAATAGTCACTCATCACAATGTTGAATTATTTGCTGTCAGACTTGTTGCACTTGGTCTCAGAGTTTCAGCATGTCATACATTACTTGTAGCTAGTATTTGCTCTTTTAGTGTTTATTGGCTTTGGGGCCTGGGCTAAGGTTCTTCTTTTGCTGTGCTTTATGGTAATAACTTATACAATAGAATCATTGATCATTAAACTAGTCTGGTATGTGTTCTTAGTGTGGCCATCACCCGTATACTTGGGGAGGCATATAATGGGAATTTTTAGCAATTACACATCTTTTTTTCCCTCCTTGGGGATTTAACCTATGAAGAACTATACTGCTTTGTTTTTGTCATAGCTGCATAGTAACTGAAGAACTAACCATCATTTATAAAGGTGGCAAAGTTATGCTACCTTCAACATCATCAATAAAATATTCAGAATCAAACTTGATTCTTAACTGTATTCAGTTAATTATTTCTCTTATACACACCCAAGTTGTGTGTAATTGCTCACTGATCTGGCTAGTTTTGTTATTGACCTTGAATATGCATCCTCTATCATAGCCCTGTCAAAAAAAACAATCAAAAGCATAATTGAAATTTTAACAACATTTGAAAACAAATAATATGCATTCTAAAGGTGCAAACTGTAGGACTTTTTACTTTAGTTGAAAATTACACCATTTTAATGATCCCTCAAAAACTATATGCAGAAACGCAGATTTTTTTAAAATATATTTCTAAAAACACTATGACAGAATGTTGCAGAGAACAGAAACAAGCAAAATCTAAAGGCTCAAGACTCGAAAAGGCAATTCCTTCCTTCCTATACTCTCTGTAAGCGGCGAGGAGAAGCAGACAGGCCAACCCAATATCGGTGATAAGCTACTTCTACTTTATTTGTGACGCAGTTCACACATATATAGGAGTGGTATTCAGCCACTCCTTCTTGGCACAACAGTATTGGTTAGCCCCCCACAGCTTCCTCCACATTCTCCTCCCATGTCCGGTCTCCGGCTACCTGTGGGGGCCACCCCCTGCCTTGCTTGCACAGTCCTCCAGAACTCTATGGTCCTGCTCTTAGAGTCATTCTGCAACAATTCCCCCCTTTTTCTTTGTGCAAGCAAGGCATTATTCTGTTATTCTGTTCACCTGTTTTATCACACAACTATAAACAAGTCTAATAGCTACGATGATTAACCTAATCAATGATACATAAGTGCAATACTTTTAAACAGTGTTTGACTCAACCTGTAATGCCCTGTGAAAACAACCATCTAGTTATTCTTAGGATATTGCTCATTTACTATTGCTGGGTAAGCTGAGCCAGGGTTCTCAGCTGTGCGTGCATCGAATTAGCATAATCAGAGACTCATACAACACATTCCATCAAACTCTTCACATCCATGTCCCTGTTCCAACAACAAAAGGTTCTGCAGTGTTGCATGTCTTACAGAGTCAACATTAAAACAAATCAGGAATTGCCTTCGATGTAGAATTGTCTGCTTAGCAACTCAGCAACCCAGTCTGCTTAGTTGAGCCAAGGCCCCAGCTGAAGCACTTACAGTGATTTGGCATATTATGATTGGATACATGTTTTGAAGACCCTTAGTGACTAGCATATAATTGGTTAAACACAGGTGTGAGAACTCAACCTTGAAAGCTTGCCAACAGTCCACAGTCCTCATTAACTTGGTGAATTCCAGCCTCTTATCTTGCTTGCTTAAGCTTCTTTGGGCCTCCCATGGCCTTGCTGTATCTTTCAGGACTATTCAAAGTTTATGTACCAATTATGCATTCTCCCGTGAGAACACTGTCTCCACATCTTCCCCCTTTATGTTTTTTATGTATGGTTTGGGTGACCCTACTTGAGCAGGGGATCTGGGCTAGATTATATTTCCAACATATGCCAACTAGAGGCTGCCTGGGCCTGCCCCTTTTTTCTGCTGTATGGCTCTCTGATAACAGGCTGTATAGCTCTCTGATCCTTCACATCAAGGTCTGGCATGGCATGTGTCCCCACCGCTCCACACCTGCTGGGTTGCAGCCAACAGGGGAGCTAAAGGTTCTTCTTGGTGGCAAACACAGAAGCCGACCCAGTCTTGCCCTTGACTGTGGTAGCAGGCCTTTGGTCAGCCTCAGTACTTGCACCTTGTTGTCAATGCACAGTTTCACCTGCTTCATCCAGTAACAAGTCACTACTACAGCAAGGCACACACACATTTACATTAGCAGAGTAACTATTACAGGGTGCAGCAGCATGTTGAAGATGCTGATGGCAGTGAAGGACTAGCCAAAGACATTTCTTACCAGTGGAATTCTCCCCCCCTCTTAAATTTGTTCCATCACCTGCTTTATAACACTACCATTGTATTAAATTTTTTCTAGCTTTTGCCTTAGCATTTTCTAGCAGCTGCTGCAAATTACCATACTCTAACATCTCTTTTACAAGTGACAAATCTATACAATACAAGGTGCAGTTTCTTATTAGCAACTAGCTAGTAAATACAGGTGGTTTTATACACAAAATCACAACCTCTAATAATAGCTATTTTACAAGCACACATATTGAGGAGGTTTCTTTTCAGTTGCCCCCAAGTGATGTTTTGCAGTTATTTGTTCTTTCTCTTCCTCTATCTCATTCTGCTTGGGGTATTCACGGTCAGCTCCTGTGGAGACTAACAGTAAACCAGCTCCGAGAAGCATCATTGCAGTGCGAGGTGGCAGGCTCAACCTTAGCGGGCGTACCCGCAGAGGCTCTGCCTCCCCCACATCGTATGGGGCTTGGGCTTTTATACTGACCAAAATGCACACTCATTCCGACACAGGTGGCCAGCCTGTGCTGGAAGAAGTGGCCAGCAGTATCTACAGAGGTCTCCAAGGGTTGATAGAAACCTGGACATACTTATATTTACCAACTTCTAGTACATGAGTATCACAGAGAAACTGTATGGGCTCCCCCTGTCAATTGCAAGAAAAAATCATAACATATACAGCTTGACTATAAGAGGATTTTAACGCATACGTGGTCACTGTTTGTCAGGCCTCCTTAACTATTTTGAGATCAAGAGCTTCCCACTCTTTAGCCCCCTGCTGTGTAGTAAACACAGGATATGCAAAGATGCCCATTGCAGAAAATTCCCCAGTAATGTTCGCATCCTTGGTTACCCATTGTTACAACTGAGCGTCTCCAGGGCCAGTGAGTCTGAGCAGACCGACCCGGGAGACAAAGAGTCAGGGTCTGGAAGCAGAGGATATAAATCTGGATCTGATTCAGGTGATTCCGGGGCTGATCCTGGGCCGAACTCAGGGTCTCCGTTGCTCGCAGCTGTGCCTTTCTTATCAGATGTATCTCGTTCAGTATGTAGCCATCTGCAGACCTGGCTCCTCCGTGACTGAGTTAAAAATTTTTTCACTCTAGGGCATAGTGGGTTGGAAAGGCTCGCAGTTCCTTTAAATCTCTCACTAGGGCATGATCCGTATTTTCTACTGCGTGCTTCAAAATGGCGCCGCAATTGATCCGGCACCGAGGCACTGCCCTCTTTCTTTCAGATTCCTCAACATTTATCATACGTATACCTTCTAATATACTTCTCTGTCCTTTTCAAAGTCCCTACTTTCGGAACTGTGGTGGTGGCGGAGCAGGGGGTTACACCTCCTCTGCGGCACCTTCTGATGGAGGGGGAGAAAAGGAAGGGGGGGGTGGGGGGGTGGGGGGGGGTGGGAAACCCTGTGCTCCAGCGAGTTGGGGGGAACGAGTTGTAATCTTCCCCCGGTTTCAACCGACAGGGGACGTCTGTTCCTAGTTTCTCCGTTGCTACCGCGGCAGTTTTATTTTCCGCCTTGTAACTTTTTATACAGTTTATTACTTCTCTCCGTGGTTTACCGAGTTCTTAGCTGTTTTATCATCATTAAGCATTGAGTCAAATAGTTTTTCACCAAACCTTCGGCACTCACTCTCCTCAAAAACTGTATTAGGATCTACAAAAAATCCCTTAGCCTTCCCTACAGCCACTAGACCTGCTAGCTGCTTTAGAGTCTCAGGCTCAATTCCCCGCTTTTATAAAAAGCACTGTAAAAAGTTCAGGGCTTAGTTCCCCGCTTTTATAAAAAGCACTGTAATAAGTCCAGAGCTACCTCTCGGTCCATTTTCATGGCCAGCCTTTTCCGCATCGTCTTCTTCTGGGTCGTCCTGTAACCTCGGTCTCCGGATCGGCCTCCCGACGCAGCAGTGTCTGGTTCGCCCCAGCGGCGGACTCCTTTCGGTTAGCCCAAGCACCCGGGTCCATCACGCCACCACAGCAGCATTGCCCGCGCTTCCCGGCCGCTCCCGCCGGCACCGCTCACTTGCCGTTCCGGGTCCCCGTTACCCGGGTCCCTGTATCCGGGTCCCCGTCGACCGGGGCCCTGTATCCGGGTCCCCGCTGACCGGGGCCCTGTATCCGGGTCCCTGCTGACCGGGGCCCTGTATCCGGGTCCCCGATAGTCGGGGCCCTGTATCCCGGGTCCCCGCTAATCGGGGCCCTGTATTCAGGGTCACCGCTAGTCGGGGCCCTGTATCCGGGTCCCTGTTGACCGGGGCCCTGTATTCAGGGTCACCGCTAGTCGGGGCCCTGTATCCGGGTCCCTGTCGACCGGGGTCCTGTATCCCGGGTCCCCGCTAGTCGGAGCCCTGTAATCTGGGTCCCCAGTGACCGGGGCCCTGTATCTGGGTCCCCGCTAGTCGGGGCCCTGTATCCCGGGTCCCCGCTAGTCGGGGCTCTGTAATCCGGGTCCCCGCTAGTTGGTGCCCTGTAATCTGGGTCCCCAGCGACCAGGTGTCCTGGGTTCAGCAGTAGCAGTCATGTTTTTTCCTTTGTGGTAGCTGGTGCAGTGCTGTGTTTTGACTTCCAGCTTGAGAACAGTGTTGGTGAAGCCGATGTTTTCAGTTGTTGCTAAGTGATGTTTACCCTGACCAAGGACTTGTGAGGCTCATGCTCTGCCAGGGAGGAGGGGAAGCTGTGAGGAAGCAGGGACGGGGCGCCTGACCCGGGCTAGCCGGGGAGGTATTCCATACCACAGCACGTCATGCCCGGGGTGAGGGGTAACTGGGAGTTACCCGGAAGGACACGGGCTTCCGGGTGGAACTCGTTTTCTTGGCCGGTGGTATCGTATTCTCTTCCCTTGTTATTTTCCCTTATCATTGTTGTAGTCGATAGTAGCGGTGGTAATTTGTTGCTGGACTGTTCTTTTCTCAACCCGTAGGAGTTGCACTCTCTCGATCCTCCTCCCCGTTCCTCCGGGAGCGGGGAAGGGGAGAGCCCCGGTGCGGGGGGGGGGGGACACGGACCTCGATTGTTGTCAGCTCGGCACCACTCACTGGGAGTGAGTGAACAAGTTGCCTGACTGGGTTTAAACCACGACACTGGGCCAAGAGATTTATTTTTTTTTTGTATCAGGACAACTGCAGGAGCTGTATCTACCTTGACATGAGAGCATGATGATTTTTCTGTCTCAGCTGACTTTGTGTATAAGTATCTTTGTAGGGCTTCTTGGCCAGAGAACTTTTCCTTTGGGAAAGGAAACTTTGGACATTTCTGGTCATAAGAGTTGATACTTGATCTTCTCAAAGTTACTCTCAAAGTTACCAATAAAGCTGAAGTGAGCTCCCTTGGTACCTGCATCATTTCTGATGGTGGTGACTGCCCAAACCTCAAAACTCTTGTGCTCGCTTCGGCAGCACATATACTAAAAGCATTACTTATCCACCCCTTATTCCATACCATTCAAGTCGTGCTCAGATCCCACATTTTCAATACACCATTGCTCTCCCACATATATACATCCATATACATACAGACCAAGAGGAAAAAAATCATTTTCTTAGTGCATGGGCCAATCCCTATAATGCTTTTATAGCCCATCAACTAGATGTCTCCAGGTCACCAGCGACTGGCCCTGACTTCCCTCCAGCCATCATCCCAACAGAGAATGAACTTTGAACATCATGGACCGAATGCATTCGGCAGCACTTTACTTTTTTTTTTTTTTTTAATGACAACCTGGAATACTGAGATGGATCAATAAAGCAGAGCTGAAGAAAACACAATGGAACAGGATATCAGGATTAATATCTGTCAGGAAGAAGATCACTGGAAAGGATGGAACTTATTGCAGCTGGTCTGCATCACTGATAGATATTTTCCAATCCCAAGGCAATTTGTCTTAAGGAAGCATATTGAAGCCTTGTCAAATAAATTAAAATGTAGTGCTAAGATTCTAGTGAATCTCAGTGTGTTAGCTGGAACTGAAATTTTTCATATATTTTACCAAAAATGCTGTAAGATGGCTGCACATGTCTTTGGCATGTCCTGATCAATTCACAAGAGAAACTACATTTCTTGATCTCTCAGAAACTGCAGCAGAAACTTCAGGTAAAACACTTTTAATATGTGGAGAAAGGTCCATATATCTTATTTCTTGATTGTAAAGGCACAACTAATTTAAAATTTCATTTGAAGGAGCTGATAAAGTGGAAAAAATAAACTAGAATGCACAATCTTTTTACTGGCAATTATGTGTAGAACTGTCCTGGGTTCAGCAGTAGCAGTCATGTTTTTTCCTTTGTGTTAACTGGTGCAGTGCTGTGTTTTGACTTCTAGTTTGAGAACAGTGTTGGTGAAGCCGATGTTTTCGGTTGTTGCTAAGTGATGTTTACCCTGACCAAGGACTCTGTGAGGCTCATGCTCTGCCAGGGAGGAGGGGAAGCTGTGAGGAAGCAGAGATGGGGCGCCTGACCCGGGCTAGCCGGGGAGGTATTCCATACCACAGCACGTCATGCCCGGGGTGGGGGGTAACTGGGAGTTACCTGGAAGGACAGGGCTTCCGGGTGGAACTCGCTTTCTTGGCCAGTGGTATCGTATTCTCTTCCCTTGTTATTTTCCCTTATCATTGTTTTAGCTGATAGTAGCGTTGGTGATTTGTTGCTGGACTGTTCTTGTCTCAACCCGTAGGAGTTGCACTCTCTCGATCCTCCTCCCCGTTCCTCCGGGAGCGGGGAAGGGGAGAGCCCCGGTGCGGGGGGGGGGGGAGACGGACACGGACTTCGATTTTTGTCAGCTCGGCACCACTCACTGGAAGTGAGTGAACGAGTTACCTGACTGGGTTTAAACCACGACAGTTCTTTTTGGCGCCCAACGTGGGGCACGAGGGGTTGAGATAAGAACAGATCTGACTGAATTGATAGTCACTCGTCACAATGCTGATTTATTGGCTCTCAAGGTTTTTCCTCTTGATCTCACAGTTTCAGTATATCATATCTTCGTAGAGCCGGTATTCGCTGTGTTAGTGTTTATTAAGTGTGGGGCTTGGGCTAAGGTTTTTATCCCATTGTACTTTATGGTAATGACTTGTAATACAATAGAATCATTGATCATGAAACTGATCTGGCTTATGTTCCCAGTGTGGTCACCACCTTTATACTTTGGGAGGTATATGATGGAGGTGCTTAGCAATTACACATCTTTTTTCTCCTTCTCAGGTGCTCAACCTGTGAAGGAGACATCCTTTTACCCTCCTAGTCGTCCCCCCAGACCATTTACATTTGAGAGTTTTGAATTTTTTGAATGGCCTTTTAATGCTCTTGAGACTTGTTTGCTGATGGTGATGGGAATCACCATGCTAACACGCATACAGAGTGTGTTTTGCCCACTACTGATTTCAATAGTTAAGCAGATTCTGGTTTGGGTCTTGTCTGGGGTCAAACGACGATGTAGGAGGACCGAGAGATTTTCCCTGAGGCTGGACAGCCATGAGTGGCAGGGTGTGTGGGATAGTATGGGCAAGTATCTAGGTCAGTGGGCCCCTCCAGTATTTTGGAATTTCACTACCGAACAACTGCAAAATCCAGAAGAATTAGTAAAACACTTAAATGAGGTGTGTGGTCATTCTGGCCATACCAGAGATGGACAAATCACGGCAACGTGCTGGGGCTTGGCCTATGCTTACAGGGCCTTGTTCAACACTATCCAGCACCTTCAAAAGGAAAAGAATATCGGCGGATTTGAGGGCAAAGCGACAGTCGCTACTCAAACTTTGGCTGCAATGAACTGCGCAGCTACCCCAGTGGCAAGTACAGCAGCTGCTCAAACTTCAACTGCAACAGACAGCGCGGTTACCCCAGCTCCAAGCACAGCAGCTACACCACCCCCAGCAACAAGTACAGTCGCTACTCAAACCACAGTGATAATCACTGCAGCCAAAACAGAGGACCAATTCGTACCAATATCAGTTGCCCCTGTACGTAAGAGAACAAGCAAAAAGGAGGCAAAAAGGGTGAAGCGAGATGAAGAACCAATGAATTCACCACCCGGTCCAGAATCTGATCAGGAGTCATCATCACATGACGAAGAAGAAGAAGAGGTAACTTCTCGACCTCGGACTTCAACCGAGCTGCGGAATATGCGAAAAGATTTTACCCGTCAACCAGGGGAGCACATCATCACCTGGTTACTCCGATGCTGGGACAATGGGGCCGATGGTCACGAACTAGAAGGTACAGAAGCCAAGCAGCTGGGATCACTTGCTAGAGAAGGGGGAATTGACAAAGCAATTGCAAGAGAGAAAAAGTCCCTCAGCCTTTGGAGGAGGCTCTTGGCAGCTGTGAAAGAAAGGTTTCCGTACAAGGACGATGTTACGAGTCGTTCGGCCAAGTGGACTACTATAGACAAAGGCATCCAGTCTCTGAGGGAATCGGCCATCGTAGAGATGATCTATCACATCAAGCCGAATAACGGGGATACACCTATAGATCCAGATGAAGTTGAATGTACACGACCCATGTGGCGAAAACTTACACGGAATGCACCGTCATCATATGCCCATTCATTGGCAACAGTGACCTGGAATGACATAGTACCACTAACAGTGGATGAAATGGTTCATAAACTCCGAGAGTTCGAAGACAATCTCACTCCTTCCATCATCTCAGCTGTGAAAAAACTGTCCCAG